>NC_070602.1:78514019-79764019 GCF_027172205.1 Podarcis raffonei
TCACACCCAAGGGAACTCTAGATTTGTTTCACAAACAGCAGCCAGAAGCAAATTATTAGTTGAAAGTCTCATTCCCTACATTCCCTCCAGGCCCAAGGGGAAAGGAGGCTTGCACACCTCTGTTTACTGCTCTGAAGTGAACTTTCAAAGAAAGTTCATATAGAGCAGAATAGCCCTGAGATATATTAAAGACTCTGCTACCTGTCAATAGCCCCTGATATCTCAATGCTTCCTGTTGATAATTGAATATTTTCCCCCTTTGAGGCTACGCGCAGTTGCCAATGGCCTGTCAGGCATCCAGTGTATGATGGTAGATCAGTTAGTGCACGGTTGTTCAGTAAATTACTTCTGAATAAATGTAAATGTGGTATCTCTTATTTCTGGAGTCATTCTTTTATTCTACATGTGCATAGACTCTGTTAATCTTTGTACAGCTTGTAACTTCTGTGTTCCTTAAATTTGGCACCTCTTTTTCCCCTGCAGAGTCTTTTGATCCTTTGCAAATGTTAATTTATATTATGCAAATTACCAAGTGTCCGTTTCCTAGTATTGAGGCTAAACTAAAAGAAAAAAAGGTGGGTGGAGAGATGCCAAACGGTTCGGATTTCTGTAAAACTGCGGGAACTCCCGCGGGCTCCCCAGGCTTGCAGATAGCTTCCTGAAACCTGGAGAGTGAGAGGGGTCGGTGCGCACCGACCCCTCTCGCTCTCCAAGCTTCAGCGAAAGCCTGTATTCACTCCATAGGACGCACACAGATTTCCCCTTCATTTTTGGAGGGGGAAAAGTGCATCCTATAGGGCAAAAAATACGGTATATATTTGCAAATTTAGAAATCAATTATGTAATCTAAATAGAAATATACTACAGTTCATGAAACAATAGTAGGGAAGGTAGTGAACTGTGGACTTGCTCAGTCTGTTGCCCTGGTGCTAATGGTTGATGGGCTCCTGCAAGACCCTGCTTTTCTTTCTTACAGTTCTGTATCTTTAAAGTAGACTTGGACAGCCCTCCAAGTAGAGGGGACTGTTTCCAATAAAGGACTGTCCTGTGACAGCCCTTTACATAGAGGACGGACCTCTGAAAATAGGACACATGGCCACTCAATCTAGGGGATGTTTCTTTGTTGTCTACCAGCATTTCTCTTCACATTCTTCATGGGCAGAGGGAGAGTGGAAGAGGACCAGACCAGATCTTAATTCATACCATTCTCAAACTTCTGAATCTATAACAATTTTATGTGTTTTTCCAGGGCATGGAAGGAAAGTTTCTCCCTCAAAGAGCTGCAGCGCAAAGGTGTCTGCTTGCTGAAACTTGAAGTAGCCAGTCAAAGAACGGGGTTGTATGGTCGTCTGCTTGTAACTTTACAACCTAGAAAGCATAGCTCAGAGACGGAGCTGCCCTGCAATAATTTTGGTCCTGGTGAGTAATCCGTTGTTGACTTCAATAGAAAGCAGACAGAAAAGCTAAGCCTCGGTGCATGACATCACAAGCTCTGTCTGTTCCAGCGGCAGGAGAACCATCCTTACTTATGAAAATTAAACTGTGAAGTAGATTGTTTTCTGGTCTTGTTTTAACGTTAGCCTATATTGAGAAACCTACTAATATTAGGTCAAATTTACTTGATCATTTCAGGTAGTTAGCATTCAGCTCAGGACTGATGAAACCTAGTGCTGGAGGGTATTTAGTTCTCCCATTCACTCTCTGCCTATGATGATAGGTGTCCAACAGTTTTGACAGGAGGAGGTGCCACAGAAGACTGGATGGTGCTAGATTGTGTGATATTTGCAGTGGGGAGAGGCAAAGCAGAGCTTCGATTATATGACAACTGGCCAGAAATTCATTAACTAAAACTTGGATGAATTCTGCTCTCTCTTCCGAGACCACATTCTGGGTCAAGTTTATGAATCTGAGGAAGTGATGATGGTCCTTTAAGGTTTACAGACCTAATTCCTCAAGAACAATGTGATTTGCCAGGGTAGTTCTCCATTGATTCTGTATAGAATATAATTTTAAATAGATACATAATTATTTAAAGGGAGCAGACATGTAGAATGATCAGAAACTGTGGCTTCAAAGTACTTCCCTCCCATTAATTAAATTGTTTTTCAATCTTGTATGTGTTTACCTTGCATTTGTTTTTTAAAAAGGAAAACCAGGCCCTAAAATTTTTCTACAAATTATCTTCAAAAACAAAAAGCTTCCTAAAAAGAAACCCCATAGGTGCCTTTTAAATCTGTCTTTTTGGTATGGGAACTAAAAAAAGTTTACATTGGCTTTCCAAGGCAAACTGCAAAGTTGTGGTAGTAAATTAAGTATGTAGACTGTTAATAGGACCATTAACATCTTTGTTGTTCACCAGAGTGCCTCATAGATCACAGTTTCAAAAATCAATTCTTGATACCCCTGACCTGGTAACCCAGCTACTTTTGTTTTATTGAGAGTAGTCTAAGTCATTACACCGCTAGTGTACAATCAAGCAAAATGGTTCAGCAGAGGCTCATACCTGAAGTTATCTGATGTTTGCAATTAATTTAGGCAGCAATCCTGTTCTCACTTACCTAGGAATAGCTGCATTGAATTATGTGGAACTTGCTCCGAGTAGACAAACGTACCCACTACCCCTGCTCCATTCACCTTATTTTCTCCTTCCTATGCACTTTATTAGCTCTTTCCTCCTCCCACTGTGTTGCTCTTCTCCCCTTGAAGCCAAGATGACAGGGAAGCAGTGGGCAAGTCACCTCTGAGATTGTTGTTTCTGCACTTTGCTGCAGTAATGGTGGCTCTTCCTTGCATGCACCCTCTGTTTTCCTGTATTAAAACAGGACTGGGTATGACTTGCTTTGCAGTCTTAGATAACCTAAATCTAAGGCTGGAAAGAAAGATAGCTCTTCTTTCATCTTCCCAAATGCAGCCTTGTTTAGGCTGTTTGGCACAAACTTGTGTTCTGGTGGCTCCAAGCTTCCATTCCAATATGTACAGGTGAGGGAAGAGAACGCCGCAGCACATTGGGAGTATTCTTTTTCTCTCTTTCACCCCAACCCTCAAAGGAGAGAGTAAGTAGCCATGTTGGTCTGACGCAGTAGAAATATATAAAAAAGATAAAAAAATATTGTCCAGTAGCACCTTAGTGCATAGCTGTCAACCATCCCTTATTTGGTGGGAAACTCCCTTATCCCAGCGCCGTTTCCCGCTGCTGTCCCGGATTGATGATGTCCTGTAATTTTCCCGGGTTTCAAAGGAAGCAGCTCCTCTCCCTCCCTCCCTGCTGGCCGGGGAGGAGGGAGGCTCCAACTATGTTGCTTGGCTGCGTTGCTTACCCAATAAGGAGTCTAAGAACGACTGAGGGGTGGAGCTTGCATGCCTTGTGCCGATCAAATCGGCTGTGTTGCCTGTGGACTCACCTTTGCTCAGCGCTTCCCAGCGGAGAGTGATGGTGGTTTTCCTTGCTGCATCCTCTTTGCCAGGTTGTTGCGCTGTGGGAACCACCGCTTGAGGCTTCGTTTGACTGCTGGCTGACTAAAATCCCTTATTTTGGCTGCTGATCCCTTATTTTCGAGGCTGCTGGCCCCTTATTTTCAAATCTGTAAGTTGACAGCTATGCCTTAGAGACCAACTAAGTTTGTTCTTGGTATGAGCTTTTGTGTGCATGCACACTTCTTCAGATACGTGAAGGAGAGAGAGACAGATAGCCCAGACATACTGGGCACATGTTTCAAATCTGAACCTGTGTTGAACAGCATCCCAAGGGAATTGTTTCTTTTGAGGAGGAGGAAGGGGGGGGGAGGATAGGCAGGTTAGCTCTTTAAGGCTAGGAGGGAGATTGGAGACTCACCTGGGGCCAGTTCTTTCTTGCCACAGGCAATCAAGCAAATGGTTAATTGTATACCAGAATTAACTCCTCAGCTGTGCATGATAATAGTAATCGGGGAGCAGCATGGCATTGCATCCTTGGCTATTTTAAAACAAAAGACTATTTGGAAGTGGATTGCATGGAGCTAGAGAAACATGAACTTTGGAAAGCCCCCCCCCCCCCGCCCCAGACTTTGAGAAGCACATAATCTCCCTCTGCATTGTTTCTGAAAGAGCACTTCATTTCTGAAATGCCAGCATGGGCTACAGAAATTGTCCGTTGGGTTCACAATTGCTAGTGAGTGATCATTTTCAATTATGCAAAGCTGTGTTTCTCTCTTAATGAATAAATATTTCAGAAAGATGAGGGAGGCAGACAGGAGAGTGGAAAAAGACAGATGGAAATGAAAATGTGGTTTCCTGTAGTTGTAATTGAGTGATGTGAATCTAAGAGAAGGTGACTTTCCGCCCTGCTCCTCAGGTACAAGCACAGTGGATTGATTTTATTCTGGCAATTTAAGCTGGCAATTCCTATAACAATTTAAGATGCATAACAATCTTTATTTAATTCACTGGTATAAAATGAGTTTCATTGGTACTTGAATTACTTACTGAAGCAGAATGTATTCTCCTTGCTGGATACAATCAATAGGGGTTTGTTGATTGGTTTTTGGAACTAAGTGGTGCTTGCATGGCTAACACTTGCTATATTTTAGAAATATAAATCTGTGAGTGTTTTAAAACTGATAATGTCTGTCCTGGGGGCTCTATATATACTGTGTGATTCTGGAGACTTACTATTAACTAAGGGCATCCTGGTATGCTGATCTAAATTCTGTGTGGGCCAAGACGAGAACTGGATCAAGGCACTCAAAGATCCTGGCTTCCTTGAGATATACATAAGTCTGATGGCATGCCTAATTTCAGTGTTCAACTAAAGACCCAATCTTCTCAGTGATGTTGCTGCCAGGTCAACTACAATGCCTGTCTTCATACTGAGCATATCGGATTGCACAACTTCTGCTTATTAATGCAATATGGCTATTTATCTTTTAAGAATGTATTGAAACAGTCATTTCCTGTGTTATTAAAACAGAAGTGAACAAAGTTGGTACCTTAAAAAAGCGGGTACCATTGGTGGATCTGTAATAGGATTCCTCCTAGTCTGTGTTTTCCCATCCAGTCCATATTACAGACAACAACCAGCCAGTGTGGGATGAACCTGCTGAAATGAAATAGCTGGGTGTTGAATTTTCAACTCAGTGCCAAGTTCTGTGCTTTTTCTACTCTGGCTTCAAGGTGAAGCTTCACAGCTGATTAGTCAGGATCTTGGTGGACATGTGGGAGGTGGAAATCGATCCTCAGGGGTGCAGGCAGCCAGTTGTGTGGAGCTGGATGGGTGGATTGCAGAGGGCTCCTGCAGTCATTCCTGAGGACTGGAATGTTTATTAGTAGAGAGCTCCATATAGCCATCGCTCAGTGGAATACTGCTTATGTCCCAGGTTTAACCCCCCAGGTTAAATAAAGCTGTGTGAGACAATGGGAGAGACTGCTAGGAAAGAGCTACTGCAAGTCACTGTAGACAATGGTGGGTTTGATGGGCAAATAACCAAACCTGGTATAGGGCCATGTTGCCTGCTATTCTGTATCCTGAATGTTCTTCTCTGTTTCATCTACAGGTGACATTGTTGGACTTTATGAAACAGCAGGCCAAGGTGATCAGCTCTCCACAGGACTTGTCACCCGTATAGCCCCCAAATCAATCACAATTGCAATTGATGAGCCTCAGAGTAACCTTGTGAACTTGGACCAGGGGAACTCCTATCGTCTGCTGAAACTTACCAACGATGTCACATACAAGAGGCTTAAAAGGTAAAGCTACTAATATAGGACAGGTCTTGTTTTATTGTGTACCTGAAACGGATAGTAAGCATGGCTTTCTTTTCAAAAGTTGTAAAAAATAATGGGGAGAAGGTCTGTTGTTCTCCAACCCCCTCCCTTTTCCATATTATCACAGGGCAACAAACTTTGTACAAGGGCTCTAAATGCCAGATTTGGTGATGTAGGTACTCACTACTTATAAGCAAAGTAGTGGGCTTCCTTACACAGTTTAGTACTATGGGTTCATAGAATTATAGAGTTGGAACGGAAGAGATCCGGAGTGTCATCTAGTCCAACCCACTACAATGCAAGGGAGAGAGGATGTTCAGCTTTTTCTCCCCTCCCCCACCAAAAAAACCCCTCTTCAATCCAAAGACTGCAGAGATGAACAACACCCAGCTCTTGAAGTTTACAGCAGAAGTTTATTCATGTCTGAGTTTTAAAGGAATTATTTTTAAGATTCACTCCCTTTGTATTATTTTCTGTTGCAGGGCCTTAAACACACTTAGTCAATATCGCTCCGGGCCTGCATCTGGTCTTATTGACGTCCTCTTCGGTTCTTCTGAACCTAGTGATGCCAACAATATAAGTAAGAACTTTTCCTTCTCTATATGGAATGTGGATACCAAGCTGAAAAATTCTGAAGACTGGAGAAGTCACTGTAGCACATACTGTTCCAACTATGATGTATAAATATATTTTGTAAGCAACTCCGAGAGTACTGCCTTGCCAATCTATTGTGTCAGTTGAGGAACAGTATCACTGGAACATCTGATGCAGTGCTAAGTGCATCTGGCACCACTGCTCTCTGGCATTGGCACTCCCTTACACGTGCATCACAGTAGCATAAACATTTGTTGTGCAAGGAGCTTGCATCAGTACACAATATTGTTGTGGAGTGTCTTCATAGATTTAGAATCCTGATGTCCTCAGCAGTCAGTGGAGCCAGACACCAAGTGGAGAGGCCACTCTTGTTCCACATGTCTTTCCCAGTATGAGGCAGCACCACTGAGGTTACTCGTGAGGTGGGGGGCAGGACGGGTTGTTGTCACCATTTTAGATTAAGGTGCAGTGGCAGGAGCTCAGTTCTTGCTGGCTAGGCTGGTAAGTATTACACTTGAAAGTAGAGGAACTTGCTTTTGTGGTTGTTCAGCAGCAACAGAAGAATAGCGCAGTGATTCCTGTTAACCAATATTCAATAGGGAATGTTTGTGTGGCTGTCTAACCATCATATGCGTGGTTTCCCCTTATTCTTTGTTTCCAGTTTAACCCTTACTGAGTACAGCTGGGAGGTTACACAGCTATGATTCCTTAATCATAGTGTTGATGAAAGCAGGAACAGTGCTAGGAGCACCCACAGCTATCACCCTCCTGTAGACTGAAGGCTGTGGGGGTACCAAATGCGTTTGGTTGATGCACAATTTCTGTTGGTGAGCAAGGCTACCAATCATTATTCCCTGGAGTTCTGAAGTATAGTTTACCCTTGGACTTTTGAGGAGTCCATAATGGACTAACAAACTCAACAGGGGTATTAGATGTTTTTCAAAAGGGCATCTTTAGAATGTGGTGGGGCCAGAAATTAATAGAAGACAGACAGACCATGGCAATTTGTCAGAATGGTTGCAAGATCCTGTCATGAGGTGCAGCCCACCAGCATTCATGCTCTGCATCCTTCATTCATTTTAATGGGCACCGTACCAGTATTCACAGTAGTGTCCCCCACCAGCTAGTCTTAAACCTTCCAGTTTCAGTTACTTATCCCTGTTCTCTGTCACCCAGGAGTCACCTGGGCCAACAGACACAAGTTCTGGTGCCAAGAAAAACACCATGGCTTACACAATATAACAGGTCTTAAGTTTCAGCTGCATGTTACAGGTACTTTTACTTATTGTGTGAACTGAACAGTCTACTTCTCAAGAATAATATGTGGGACAAAAAGGTCACAGTCCTATAATATCCTGTTTCTAGTGAACAATGCAGTACACGACTGCTTATCTAATTCAACTACTGGAGAAAGGTGGCACATACTTTCTGATGCAGATGTTTGCCAGAAGATTAGTCAGTGTGTCAGGGCCAATCTGCATGCTTGGAAGAATCATATCATAGAGCTCAATTATCCCATTTCCAAAGCAGGTGGTAGCACACATTTGCATTCTCCTTTCCATAAAAAGCTATCTTCACACTGAAGACTAGCTCAGCAGGGGGACAGCTAGGCCTAGGCTAGCACCTGTGAATCCTGTATTAATTAATTAAATGTATATCCTCTTCCAAAGGAGCCCAGGGTGGCAAACAACAAAACAATAAAAAGCATCTTGAACCATTTCAATGCAGATGCAGGCTGGGAAAGAACTCCACGTAGAAGGCTTTTTGGAAAAGGAATAATGACAGCTGGTAACCACCAGAGGTCAGCATTCTCCTATAGCAGCATATGCTTAAGCCATCCTGTAACTGCTCTTACTTTTTTTCTCATCTTCTCTTGAAATGTACTTATTCCATTTTTTTAAGGAATCTGTATGAAGGATGTCTTTGTGCAGCTGTGTGAACGTTCTGGTGCTGCTAAGGAGGATGTGAGAAGCTTGTTAGGTCTGCATTGCTGTGCTGCTTCAAAGTGGCTTTCCCCTTTGGTCAGGCCTGGCTGGTCTTGAGTCATGGCATCTGCCCATTTTTCTGAGCTGCTTCTTAGTGGGTTTCCCAGAATGCTTATGTACATATAGTGTGCACACACTGTACTTCCTTTTATTTCGGGAACATTATTCAGCATACTGCCTTCTGCCTAGTTGTCCACCGTGTGCTGCAGTGAGGAATCCCCATTGCTCCCTCCTGCTTTGACCAGCCAGTCAGTCTCACATCACCTAGAAGTAGCAGCGTACAGGAGCATGGCCAGCCACTACTACCCACTAAGTGAGGCCAACCTGCACCATGGGTCCAGCAGTGGCATTGCTGCAGACCCAGAAGGAGACATCTTGCTGTACCACCACCTGAGATGCCAGTGATCTAACTAGTTCATTCTAAGGTAGCAGCAGCTGTGGTTAGTCAAAGTACCTGGCAGCTGCTGTAGACAAGCTTAGCAGGTTGTATAACACTGTGAATCGCAGATATAACAACATGCAATGGGTTGTGAGCTTTCAGAGGCAGCTGGCCGGTTGTTATGCGGTTCAGAATGCTGGATGGGGACTGGGCAATTCTTACAGGGTCAGGGCAACATTATAATAAGAGATTCAACCTTACTGTTGTGGGATGTTTTCCAGAGCTCAGTAACCTGTGAATTCACATGGAATGTACTTTTTTTTCAAAACCCCATTTTTTAAAAACAAAACCACAGAATCAGCTACAAGCATTAGTCTAGCCTTGCCGATTTCACCTCTGAAGAGGGGAAAACCATTTCCTTCAAAAGTGCTTCCAATGGTAAAACAAATAAAGCAGTTATAGTTACTAATAAAACTGTAAAACAAATCAAAAGAAGGCTGGAAGAAATGGGACCTTAAGACAGTCTTTGAATGGTCAGTGTAAAGTGTGCCTTCTGTAAAACTGAAAGGTGCATCCTGATGGGTCATCCAGGTGGAAATGCTAAAAACTGAATGAATTGGGGTACTTCCCTTTCCTGCTGTTTAGAATGAGAAACCTCTTGGCAACCTGGTTTAGCAAAGGTGACGCTCCCTGCCCCTTCTGATGTGCCAGCTCCTTGCAGATACAGAGGAATTAAATTGTTAGTTCTGTGTCTTTTGCCAGCCTGAAATTACAAATGCCTGTTCCATGTAGCATTTGCCAAACTAACAATGAGAACTCCTACTTGCCAACTGTTCGTCTTTTGTAAAAAAGAAATCCAAAACACCCTCCTTTATATTTTACTTGATTTCCTCTGGACCGCAGAGACCAAATGTTCTTCTGCTGATTACTGTAGCACTGTGACATCAAACAAGCAGCAGGATAGATGCGAAAGCCATCCTCTTTTATCTTTTGCAGTTGCAAGGGTAAAGTTTAGAAATTAATTATATGAACTCCTGTAACATTTGCTGTGCAGAACATTTTTAGCGTCTCAAGTCTGCTCTGAAAGTGTTCTCACTGTGTTCAAGACAAATGTACCTCTACTTTTGAAATCTTGATCTCATTCATCTTTGCATGGCTGGGTAGGATATTATTTAGTAACCCTGTTTTGCAGATGAGAAAATAAGGCTGATAGATTGTATGACTTGCTTACGGCCATGGAAAAAGGGTTTCTGTCTAAGCAGGAATTTGAACATGGCTCTTGCACTTACAAGCTCCTTTGCAATCATTGCCATGGTGCATATTGCTCTTTCTTGCTTCCCACTTTTGTAGGATACTATTAATGCTATTAATCATTCTAAGAAGCCCTGTCATACCTACTTAAGCAGTGCTGGTGTTTGGCCTTCTAGCAAGGAAGGTGGGTTTTTTTAACAAAAGCAAAAAAACCAAGAACTTCTTAGTGAGATTATGATGGTGGGATTTTTGTAAATGTATTGCCTCTTTAAAATACACCCTGGCACAACACACTGACTTTCTATTCCAACACAGATTTAGATAATGATGCAGAATGTCTCTGAAATAGAGTTTGAAGACTGGGAATATTTGCAGCTAAACATAGTCTGTCTTAAAGGCAGCCAGGACTCAGTATGGGCTCACACTAGGGATCCTGACTCCTCTGAGCATTAACTTGGATGTTTCCTTTGTTGCAAAGGTTATTCTTGCTATCAAATCTGCTTCCAGGAGCAGCCTCTTATTTGCATTGTTGCGCTTGCTTTCTTTTGCAAATGTTCTTTGCGGGACTGAGAACTGAACAAATGCTCCTCCTGCTGCTTCTTGCAGAGCTGTTGAAGTACTACAATGAATCACTGGATGCCTCTCAGAAGGAGGCTGTTTGCTTCTCGCTGGCACAGAAAGAGCTTGCCATCATCCATGGACCACCTGGAACAGGCAAAACGACTACGGTGGTGGAGATAATACTCCAAGCTGTTCAGCAAGGCTTGAAAGTGAGTGAGTGGGTATGGATTCTAAGGGAGCTGCTTGATGGCAGAACATAGTGATGACCGCCTAATCCTGGACAGTTTTGTATGATCTGGCAGCAGCTCTTCAGGGGTTTGATGTCCCCAAAGGTTGGGAAACATAGCTGAGTCTCACCATTTCCATTACTTCAGCCCAGCCATTCTGCGTTTTACGACATGTTTCTGTGTCCCTTTGAACGCTATTGGAACTGCGTTAATAGCAGGAAGAGGGAGCATCACTTTATTAGCAGAGTATAGAAGAATTTTTACATCTTGTATTTGTCCCCCAACGGTGTGGCCCTCTTGTGCCCTAGTTATAGGTTGGGGGAGTGACTGGGGATAGGTTGTAAGACTCCTCCAAGATTACAATAGATGGTGTTGGCTGGGGTGGAGCTGCTGTTTGAACCCATTTGTCCATACTACTAAAGCACCTTTAACCATTAATTTGAGGTTCTCCATACTCCCTACTGACCTTGTATTTTTTCCTGAAGCAAAACTGGGAGAGATCCTAAGAAGGTAGTAAAATTACATGTCAGATCCTGAGGCCTGGGTTTGACTCTGGAATAATGAGAAACATCATCATCATCATCATCATTATTATTATTTTTAAATGTAGCTCTTCCCCTGGCACTTATAAAAGGATCTCCTTTCCCTTCTGTTTTGAAGCTGTTTCTTCAAACTCTCCTAATCTCATTTTTTGCATATCTTTTTTGGCCATTTTGGTGAAACAAAGAAATGTTTTTTAAAATGTGCTCCTCTCCTAGGTCTTGTGCTGTGCTCCATCTAACATTGCAGTTGACAACTTGGTAGAAAGACTCGCTGGCTGTAAAGAGCGGATCCTGCGCCTTGGTCACCCAGCTCGTCTTTTGGAGTCCATACAGTGCCATTCACTTGATGCAGTCTTGGCACGTGGGGATAATGCCCAGATTGTAGCAGATATCAGGAAAGATATTGATCAAGCATTTGTGAGTTTTGCGTTCTATTTTCCACAATCTTTTTTTTAATGGATAAGTATTCTTCAGAATATGTTTCTGAAAAGTGCAGAATGTATACTTCTGAGAAGGTATAAGTGCAATACAGTCTGATGCAGGCATGGCCAAACTTGGCCCTCCAGATGTTTTGGGACTGCAACTCCCATCATCCCTAGCTAGCAGGACCAGTGGTAAGGGATGATGGGAATTGTAGTCCCAAAACAGCTGGAGGGCCAAGTTTGGCCATGCCTGGTCTGATGTATGAAATATTCAGAATCATGGGATTACTTTTTGTTTTTCAAAGAAGCAAGCACCTAGCCCTCATTGTTGTGGAGGGCAATTCTGGCATGTGTGTAGGCATTGTAAAGTTGGAGGGTCAAAATCAGGCTTATTTATTTATTTGCTAATTTTATTTGTAAAATCTACAAACAGGAATAATAGCATAATACACATAGCCCTGAAACACCGAAGCAGATTTAACCAAGGCCCACTCTCCAAACTTAGGAAAATGCACATTTATTGGCCCTCATTTAGCCTATTATCTCATCCAGGCACTGATTCAGAAGATATGAGTCTATGTCTTAGGTCTATGTCTAGAAAAAATGTGATCTGTGAAGTAGCTGTAGACCTGTAGCTGATCAGACCTATCTCAGTTTTTCATGACAAGTGTATATATGACTGCTGGACTCAGTAGAACAGCGAAATACTTAAGGAGAGATTAAAAAGCATAACCTCTTCCTTACTAGAGGTGTTAGCACTGGCCCCTTTTAGCTCTGGCCTTTGCTTTTAGGTCAAGGCTGAGTCACATTGGATGAACAGAATAAATGACAACTGCTTTTATGGAAACCTGCCCCCACATTGAAGCTCATTGGGGCTGAATGGGGTAGTGATTTCTGAATTCTCCATATTTCTTTTTCCTGATCACCACCCAAGTAGAGAATGCAATGCACCCATAGCATTACCACTTAAAAGTATTGGAAGAAAATTCATTAAAAGTCTTGGTAGCTCAATTTGTTACATGTTCCACCCTGCCCGTCGCAGCATAGTTTTAGAGTTCTCTGTCATCCTCTTTATTTAATTTCCTGCTTTAAACTTAATTTAAAATGTGGCACTAATTTAATTGGGATATTATTTATTATTACAAATTATTGCATTTCTTTCCCAGTGACATTGTACAAAATGGCTTCATAATTAAATTAAATGCACTATGCTGGGAATTTGTCCACTATCACATAGAGGCATACCTGAAATGGGTTTCAGGACTTGGCACACACTTTTGCCTGCCCTGTCTCCTTTTAATCCCCTTCAGTCTCTGGGAAATGATGCAGTAATGATCTTTATTTGTCTTGTTTGCTCCTTAATACCTTTGCTTCTTTAGCACCCTCAAAATAAATAATAATAATAATAATAATAATAATAATAATAATAATTTATACCTCGCCCATCTGGCTAGGCTTCCCAGCCACTCTGGGCGGCTTCCAACAAAGCATTAAAATACAGTAGTCTGTTAAACATTAAAATCTTCCCTAAAAGCATTTTTACTAGTTATAATTAGTATTATTCTCATTTATTTACACAGTGCTTTATAACCTTTATTGTGCAAATTGTCACAACACGCACACATAGGTAGGTGGCTGTTCCTCATATTATGGATAACAAGCTGCGGCTGAGAGAGTGACAAGGCAAGTGTTGGAACTGGAAGTTTAACCCAGGTCACCCAGATTTATGTACACTTTGCTGTAAATAAATTTTCTTAGTGATACCTTCTAGATCTCTTTCCATCCAATCCCTGGTTAGCAGCTGACTTTGCTGGAGAGCCACTCAGCGTATTGGGATGGAGGGTCCCAGGCCTGAGATGCTGTTTGCTCTACACGTTCCTCTGTCACTATTATCCTTTAAAGATATATTTACAGACCTGACAGTGGCAATCTAGAACAGAGTTTGGTTGGGTGGGGGGATTTTCTGTGTGGTGTTGGCATTGCAGAGGGATGAAGTTGGAGCAGAGGATGAAATGAATGCAGTGCTTGTATTTATTTGGAATTGATAGAAGTGCGGTGGGTGCCAGAACAAAATGTTTGCCATGGGTAGCAAAAAAAAACCACACCGACTGGATGCATAGATTAATTGAATCATATGCAGGTGTGGATGCTAACTAGACAGAATCCATCCTGTGAAGTCAAATCTCCCCCCTCTCTTTTTCTTTTGTATATCAAGAAATAAGGCAAGGAACATATGCTCAGTTTTGACTTACCAAACCAAATGCAGGCTGCTGGTCACACTACATTCTCCAATAGTCCATGGCCGCAGGAAGTTTAGAGGTCTACATAAAGGTAAAGGTAAAGGTACCCCTGCCGTACGGGCCAGTCGTGTCCGACTCTGGGGTTGCGCACCCATCTCGCTTAAGAGGCATGGGGCCAGCACTGTCCGGAGACACTTCCAGGTCACGTGGCCAGCGTGACGAAGCTGCTCTGGCGAGCCTGCACCAGCACAGCACACGGAAACGCCGTTTACCTTCCCGCTATAAAGCGGTACCTATTTATCTACTTGCACTTAAGGGTGCTTTCGAACTGCTAGGTGGGCAGGAGCTGGGACCAAACGACGGGAGCTCACCCCGCCGCGGAGATTCGAACCGCCGACCATACGATCGGCAGGTCCTAGGCGCTGAGGTTTTACCCACAGTGCCACCCAGAGGTCTACATACTGCAAGGTTATTTACTGGGTGGTGGTGGTGGGGAGGTTGGTGTTACAAAAAGTAGCCTCTTGGCCATCAGTGTCTAGGTACATAAATGCTGCCTTCACTTTCTCCACTGCTCTGTAGGAGAGCTGCCTGTTTGTGAATCATGTTTGCCTCGTCGAAACTAAAAAAAAAAATCTAACAGGCAAACTGAGGTGAGAATGTTTTCTGGAGTGTTCAGAGATGAGAGCTATCCATTGTGTTCTCTGGAGCAGTGGTGTTCTGCTCCCTTAAACTACAGTGGCCGACTATTTAAACTAGAGGATAACAGGCAACTCCGCTGTTAACTGCAATTTATTTGTGTAATACTCCACACTGCACTGAGAGCCAGAGTGGTATACTAGGAGGAGGAAGACACCAGCATCCATGAAGGCCACTGGTGACCTTGAGTCATTCACTCTCAACCGTGCCTATTTCACACAGCTGTTGTGAGGATATAATTGTGGTGCTGGTGGCTGTACATCACCTTAAGCCCCTCTTATGGGAAGGTTAGGGTATACTAGTCATCAACCTCTCTCAATAATGAAGTCTCAGGGCCCTCATGCTGATTAGAACGGAACCAAAATGGACCCACTGAGAGACAAGAGGGAGGTATCAGCATGCTTGTGGGAGGGGGAATCCCAAGTTTTGGAGAAGTACAATGAGGACTCAGTATGTTCAGTGGACACCAGGCATTGCAGAATGTTGTGTCAGTTGGAAGAGAAAACTAAAGCAGTAGAATGAATTAGCTTTTTTAGTCCCTAACATCTTATGATATCCTGGAGGAAGGCACACTGGACAAGAACACCCCTGTTAGGAGATGAATATATACTGCAACATCTCGTTGCAGTTTCCGCTTGTACTGTAATAATAGGCTGGGAGCTAAATGCTCTCCTTTAGTGAAAGCTACAGAGTTTGCCTCTTTCAGCATTTTCAGATTTCTCTTTATAATAAGCTTTAATTGCTGGAGCAATGAAACAGCTCAGAAGTTGTTCCCTATTTGGGAGGAATCCAGGAGAGTGTAATTGTTTTGAGAGATTAGTCCCCTCCCAAAGCAAATTGCAATGGAAAGTAGCTTGCCTATCTCTCCAGTGTCTCCACAGCCAGCAATCATGGAAAGAGTTCAGCAGCTTTATAGGTTTTGTATATTGCAACTGCTTCACTTTTTACTTTCTTACTTTATTTCATTATTTCTTATTTTATTTTATTGTGTCCCAAGAAAATAAAATATCCAGAATAGCTAAGATTATTATTATTTTTTGGGTCATCTCCTAGCACAGGAGTATGAAAGACTTTCTATTATATGGGATATTTCTTGATTTCTAAACATTCCCCCCCCCCAGGTTTGGTGCCTTAAGACTTTTTAGGCATGCTTGATATAGCATTTTGAAGGAAGCAACAAATGAGACACACAGGTAATAGCATTGACTGAAATGCTATTTAACACCACCCAGTGACCTCCTTGGCTGGGCAGGAGAGTGAACCTGGGCCTTCTATATCCAGCCCCAACGTTCTAGCCACTTTATTGCACTGGCCCAGAAGGGTAGCAGTATCACAGTAATAAAGGCTAGCAATTTTATTATTATGTCACAATATTATTTGCGAGGACTTGAGACAAAGCCAATGGGGAAGGGGCAACTTGTATTACCGTATTTTCGCTCTATAGGACGCACTTTTTCCCCTCCAAAAATGAAGGGGAAATGTGTGTGCGTCCTATGGAGCGAACGCAGGCTTCAGGGATAGCCGCCTGAAGCCTTTGGAGTGCAGCAGGAACTCGGGTTTTGCTCCAAAGGCTTCGGGTTTCTTTTGCTGAAGCCGGGAGAGCTGCATCTTGAAGAGCGACTGGCGGGGTCTGCGCAGCTTGCCCCGAGGCAGCTTGGCTTGGCCGGCCGGGTGGGCTGAGGGAACTCCTTGGCTATGCAGACGAAGTGCGGCATCACCGCCTGGTAGCTTGAGCAGATGCCCATCAGCTCCGCGGGCTTGGCGGCGACAGCAGCCATTAAGCGGGGGAAAGAGAAAAGCAGCAAAAAAGGGAAAGCCGAGAAAGAGCGCGCGTGCCAGAAAACCAGCGCCCCAAAGAGCGCCTCGCGGTTGGGTCTCGCTTTGTGCTGCTGTTTATTCTTCGCTGCCTTGAGGCGTTTCTCTCTAATGCGAGGGAGACCCGGGCGAAAAAGGGGAAATGTGTGTGGAAAGCCGCCGGAGGTGGGGCAAGAGGGTGGCTTCTGCCGCTTCGCGGCCGAAAAAGCGCGCTGGGGAGGGAGGGCTGGTGGCGGCGACTGGCAGAAAGAAGCACGCGCTCCGCTGGTGTCCCCGCGCCACGCTCTCTCTCTTGCCTGCCGACACAGGAGCATGCTCAGATGACAAGCAATGTCATTTAAAGGCGGTGAGGCTTCCCTTCCGCCTGACGATGATGTAGACGCGCGCTCCCACTGCCCCTCTCCCTCACCGCCGTGGGGGGATTGCTCTTCCAAGGAAAGCCCTGCCAGCACTCACCTCACCGCGAGGCGGAGGTGGGGGGGGAGACGAGGAACGCGCCAAAACACGTCGCCCCTGCCTGCTGGAGTAGGGGAGTTCCTGAAGAAGAAGCGGCCCCTTTTTTGCAGGGGGAGGCAGCGAAGGCAGCCGGGAAAGGAGACGCAGAATAGGCGCGATGGGATCTCCCGACTTTCTTTCTTTTTTATAAATTTTGAAGCAGCTACAAGGGAAGCATAGAATCATAGAAGTCCGACTTTGATCATAGAATTGTAGAGTTAAAAGGGGTCCCAAGGGTCATCTAGTCCAACCCACCGCAGTGCTAGGGGATTTTATTAGCAGCGTTTACAGGGGGGCGGGGTTTAAGCGCGAGAGTGTGGATTTAAATCCCGCTCCCCACATGGTCTGTTTCCTTCCTCTTTGCAGCCCCAAATCCTGGCTGCTGTTACCCCACCTGCACTGGGGACGGTTTTCACACACAAACACGACTTAAGACGGCAAAAAGATCAGTGCAGACATACATCGTGTCGCTAGCAAAGCAGCGCTTGGTTTTGTCAACCTGATTTGGAAGGAAGATGTCTTTGGGATGGTTGGTCTGGGGCTCTGTTGCTTCAGCCCCCCTAACCCTAGCCTTGTGCTGCAAAATGGATCCCCACATCAATTTTCTTGATTTCCCCCCCTAAAAACTAGGTGCGCCCTATGGTCCGGTGCGCCCTATGGTGCGAAAAATACAGTAATTCAAAGATTTCATATTCTTACATACTTAGTCTGGTATATCTTGTAGTTTTAAAAATCCTGCACCCATAGTTGTCTCTTTTGAACAAGAACTGATATTAATGCTGCAATCCTATATAAATTTAGCTGGGAGCAAGTTTCATTCAGCTGAATGAAACTTCTGAGTTGGTATGTATATGATTTTAATTGTAAGGCCATAATTATTTTTTTGCAGTTTAATACTACAAAAAATGAAGTTGTTTCTAGATATTTGTTTATGTTTTATTTGTCCCCTTCATCCTTTCCAGGGCTATAAACTTTGTGTTTAATAAAATATGTGATTCGGGCCATTTTGACCGCAATCTCTTGGCCAAGAGTAACTTGGCTGCAGAGCGCATGTTGTGCATTCCTGCACTAAGCATCAAGTTGATTATTAGTTCACACTATGCCCCAGGAGAACTCTGGGGGCTGGCTGGTGGTGAGCACAAGGTTTCTTGGTTTGGAGCCTAATTTCTCCATGAGCAGAAGGAGAGTTGTGCTAGTACCACCACCCCCAACTTTCATGGGGCCATCCAGTCCCCAGAAAAGGGGGTATATGATGTTCAGCAAATAATGCAGGAAGGGAGGGCAAAATAAATTAATTTCCAGAGGAGGACAAGGGTGACTTGCTATTTATAAGAGTAGTCAGCAGAGGGTTTTCACCTTCTTTTCTTTCAACCAAAATGGCTTTGCTTCAGTGGCAAAACTTCATTTGGCAACCTGGTGACATTCCCATGTCCCACAGAGTGGCCCAATGGGAGCCCTGCCACATCATGGCAGCATTGTCCCCAGTGGCATTGCTGGCGGGGGGGCAGGGGAGAAGATGGTTCCCCAACTGGCTACTGCGGGGAGCAGCTACCTGTGCCCCAGCCATGCCTTGGGGAGTGGTGACATTACATCGTGACATCATTGGGCCATTTCTGCAAGACATTGGAACGCCACCAGGATGCGGGTGGTAGTTGAGACTATGTGGTGGTGTTGCTGAAGAAAAGAAAGCAGAAAACCTACTGCTCTTATAAATGGTAAATCTCTCATGCGCCTCTGAAAATGAATTGATTGTGCCCATCTATGCTGAAAATTATATACCTCACCTCCCAGACAAATGCTGTAGGGGTTACCTCATGGTTATCTATATCAACAGGAGTTTAGGTAGGTTGCCTAGTTCTCATACATTTGGTGCCTGCTCAGAGTTAGAAAGGTGTCCCTCTTCGAACTGAGGTTTTCATCCAATGCAAGCTAGACGCCATAATGGGGTTGCCTTTAGATGAAGGCATACCAAACAAAGCTAAGATGAGGAGAAATATAGAAACTTTGCCTCCATCTTACTTTGCTGCCAATTTACACCTGTGATGTTGAACATGCCACTGAGCTAAATCACGAGATTATTTATATTGTGAGAGATTTATTGGTGTCGGGAAGTCTTGTATTGTACAATATGCTGCTTAGATGTGACAAACCACATTAGATGTTGACCACATGGGTAACAACAAAATAATGCTACCTACAGGTCACATTGTGTGTAATGTTTTATTTTAAAAGACATGCACTATTAGAAAGTGTTGCAGGTGCTGAAAGTTGCAGTGTATTTTAATTAGTATGTCCTCAGCTTGCAAAATCTGGAGCAAAGGGGTGTTTGAGACTTCTGTTAGAATAGTAGTTATCACTAACCAATTAAATAAACCCTTGGGCTTGTCTGCATATTTTCAGTGATTAATGAATCCCAGCTGGATCCTCACATAGATGAAAAGCTTTGTTATGTTGGGGAAGGGGAATTATTGATGCTACTACCAGAAAAAAAGCCCCATTCATCAACAGTATGTCCATTAAATAATCCATATTGAATTCACCACCCCAATCAAGAAACTATATTTCCCTTTCTCATGATGATTTACATTTTGTCAGTATAGGCATAAGGGCTGAAAAGAGAACAGCTTGATGTTGAATTGTAGTATGCTGCATTTTAATGGGGAAGATTTTGTTTCATTAACTATTATCTTAGCTGCTAAACGTTGTGTACAGTGATACACTTGGCCATAAGCTACATTGTAGTATGGGGAAATTGTTTTCCTCCTCTTCTTCTTTTTCCCCTTTATACAGGTGAAAACCAGAAAAGCCCAAGACAAAGGAGAAAGGAGCCATTTTCTAAATGAGATTAAAACACTGAGAAAAGAACTGAAAGAGCGAGAGGAAGCTGCTATGACTGAAATACTGACAAAAGCTAATGTTATTTTGGCGACAAACACAGGTTAGAGGAACTTTTCTGGTTTGTTTGGGTGGGGTTTTTTTGCCTTGAAGAATAGCTAAATCAGATTATTGGCAGCTACAGATTTAGGCTGCTCTACACTCCACTGCATTATTGTGCTTTATCACGAACTCCGAAGATTGCCCAGTGCATCCTTGAATTGATTCTCAGCCCAATATGTGTAAAGGTATGTGCAGTATACAGAATTGCGTCTTGCTAGATGATTTGCCTTTTTCTTCTGTGCAGTTTTGCTTTGCAGTTGGATGGTTTGTATAACTAATCAATGCTGTGCGCACATGTACCATACACACAACTCTGCCATTCATGTTTTACAGAACATCTTTTACTTAATGCCGGCTAATGAGGGAAGGGAACATGCATTATTTATATAACTAATCAAGCCTTTGGAGCTGAGAAAGCCATGAATTGTGTTTTAAAGTATGTACTTAATGTGGCTTCTTGGATCAGGGACCAGACAAATTGCTCCTGTTGGCGATCCCCATGGTATATTTACCAGGGAAGCTTGCAAATAACCCGAGTGAAAAAGATTGCATATTAAATGTTACAAACATGTGCAAAGATTATTTATGAGTACAACACAAGTGCCATATTAAAATCAATTTGTTTAAAATAATGTTTCCCTTTTGATTGGGAGGCTGAAATAGTACTTTAAATCTCTCACCACTGAGTGCTCTAGACAAGCAGATTACTAGAGTGTATTCAAACCTAGCACACCTGGAAGAAGGCTAGGCTAGTATCTTCCTCCCTGACGTCTAGTTGTCCCAGGAAGGTGTGTGGGTTTGTTCATTTCTAAATGGAGGAGTATTTAGTCATTTGATTATCCCTTCTGAAATCCAAGTGGCATAATCTAGGAATAGATCTGAGTTAGGTCTCCTAATATTGGCCATCTTAGGGTGTACAGTGGTACCTCAGGTTACATACGCTTCAGGTTACATACGCTTCAGGCTACAGACTCCAATAACCCAGAAATAGTACCTCGGGTTAAGAACTTTGCTTCAGGATAAGAACAGAAATCGTGCTCCGGCAGCAGCAGGAGGCCCCATTAGCTAAAGTGGTGCTTCAGGTTAAGAACAGTTTCAGATTAAGAACGGACCTCTGGAATGAATTAAGTACTTAACCCGAGGTACCACTGTATTGGACTTTGGCAATTTTTTTCCAATTTAATATTTGAAAGAAGATACTACAAATTAGATCCTTTGGAGGCTGTTGCTTCAAGAGCAAGAGTTGTCTGCTAAAGTTGAGACATTTATCAGGGCAAGGATGAATGGGGTCACACTCAGGGCTTGGCAAATGTACTGCTCAGGTTTTTTGTGCCCAAGGAGAGGGCACATTGCCAACACGACAGAAGCAGTAGCCAAGGGTGTTGGGATCATGCCAAGCTTATCAAAGGGGCATATTTGGGCTCAGGGCTCCCTGCAGTCAGAGGTCCTAACATTTACACATATTTGAGCACAACATCCCTCCTTTCAAAGATGAATCAGCCTGTTCCTTTTAAAAGCCACCTAGTGTTTCCAAAACTTCTCCCACTACACCCACCCACAAGACATACACACACCTGGCAAGCATTCCCTCTTCCTCACCTGCAGGGATAGATGAACTTTTCCACAGAAATAGCCAAGTGTGCTTGTTCATTAGGAGAAGTGTTTTGGTAAACAGGAAATTGGACTGTCAGATGGATCCTCTGTTGCCTGTCACATTACACTGCTGAGGACTACATAATGTGAAGGCTTGTGATACTTCGAAAAGACACAGGTATCTAGCATGTCAAGGTCAACACGTCTTTCCTCCACTTTTTGCTATGGTGCATAACTTTAACATTTTCTCTTGTTAATTAGGAGCCTCTTCTGATGGTCCTCTGAAGCTACTTCCTGAGAACCACTTTGATCTGGTGGTAATTGATGAATGTGCCCAGGCGTTTGAAGCAAGCTGCTGGATACCTCTGCTGAAGGCCAGGAAGTGTGTCCTGGCTGGAGATCACAAGCAGCTGCCTCCCACAATCATCTCTCACAAGTAAGGAACATTTCCCAAAATTGGGCCATTAATTACTTGGAGCGTTGGGGAAAACGTTCACCTGGGGGTTGATGGGAAGTGTTTCAGTTTGGACATCATTACCTGTGTTTATCTGTGCAGCAGGTAGGGCTGTTAATAGCTGGGCCAACCTACCCGGTCGTTATTTAAAGACATTGGTACCAATAGATCAGCAGAAAAACATTTTTAAGCAGGAGGGGTTAGAACCATGGACTCTGATCACAAAGGTAGATTTTTTCCTATCGGTCATAATAGACATACTTTACTGTTACACCTAAAAAGATAATAATAATTTGTCCTCATTGAGAGCTGCGCCTTCTAATTAGGAGGTGGCAAGTATCTGGTAGCCTTCTCTGTGGGTGTGTAATTCTGCAGCGTGATAATACCCAATACAGAGATTTAGCAGAATTCCCACATCTCAGAGGTTGCCTGCTGAGGATGATTGCTTTGGGCTCATGGGAGCTGTTAACTGTTGAATTAATTAACTTCTCCCTCCTCAAAATTTGAAAATTACAGGTGTAGAGGAATGACCAAGAGCACTAGAAGCTTAGGCAGGGAGGGCCTAGGGAAGTAGGTTGCATAAAACCTGTTTTGAGAAAGAGTGAACTGGCCAGGATTCCGAATAAGCTGGCACCATCACCCAAGTGGTGAGCTGCTAGTTTCCATGCACTGTAGCAGGAAGATACTGACAGATCACTACATTTTTTGAGATCCTCTTCATATATTCATTATCAAAAGTTTGGGTTTTGAATTTTCGTATAGGGCTCTGTGTGTGTGTGCCTGGTTTGCTCGAGTTTTTCTGTTAGGAATTACTGCTGTGCTAGAAAAAAATCACATCTTATTTATGGACCTGCTCCCTGAGAGGCATTAAGCCACTAACAGGAATGTATTTCTCCTCTGCTTTTTACTTTCTACTCCCAGTAGGAAATTAGCACGCAAGAAGCCTATAAATTGTGCATTGTTGTGTGTGCTGCTCTTACTATGTAAATCTTTAGTCAGTTTTTTTATGCACATGCATTTTATGGATCTCATATCTGTAATATAATTCAACCTTTCAGGTACAGGCATTAATTATGATATCCTGGTATGTATAGAAAACCTTTGCAGTGATGGTAGTTTAAAAGCATTTTTTGTATCTGTTGATAGTAGTGAGCAGCTGTCCCAAATGAAACCAGGGTTCTCTTGTGCAGTTAGAAGGGCCTGGACTAGACAAAAAAATACTATGTCTTTTGACAAGTTGAAAAATGCTGTGTTATAGACTAGATGATCTTTTTCTATAGAAACTAATACTGGAGACATATGTCTGAAGATCGTTCCTTGCAGAGCATCATTTTGAGGAGCCCCTTAACCTTTCCCTACCCCATCACTTATGTAGTGATTTCACTGCAAAATCAACATAACACCTGAGCAGAACCTGAGCAGTCCATTGAATTATAGGAAAGATGTTCAGTGGTAGAATGGAGAGATCAGGACTTTGACACCCAGGAATTGTTGTGGCCTTTTGACTTTCTGAATGTACACACACATTATGTCAAAGAAATAATGGTGTAGACTGAAACAAAACAAAAACGTATCAGGATGAGGGAGAAACCAGTGCTGATAGTGGGGGAAATGTAAGCAATCCTTTAGAAGAAATGAGCTCCATCTCCGATGGGAACCTTGTCATCTTTGTTGAACCTTGAATCCTTCGAAGATAGTCACAAGGTTGCCTTCATCCTAATAGGCCTTTCTTCCCCTGAAACCTTCCTCCAGCCACTTCTCCAGATTGCTTGGATTCGATCCACTTGGTTCCCTCCTGGGACTTTTTGACAAGTCCCCTACCAATTCGCGTTATTTGGGTGTGGCAAAGTAATTCTGCAGTGGCAAAAAGAAGGGAGATCAAGATAGCAGAAAGGAAGTGTGTTCTGCAGTACCTGGGAGAGTAAAACAGAAGTTGGTGACAGTGGCCTGGTATGTACAGTTGAGCACCTAAATGACCAGGCAGGCATGTTGAGGACCCAAGCCATGCCCTGTAGCTGAATGCTCATAGGAATTTTAGAGCACCAGCTAGGAGCCACACACTGTGTGCTCCAGATGCACACACTGCCTTCTCTGCTAAGAACTTGGAGGGGGAATGAAGATCCTTGGACATCTGGTATGATATGGAATGTCAGATTCTGGTTCCTTGAGCCAGGAGTCAAGTCCCTGGCCTCAGAGTCAGGCCTCTGTTCTTCTCTGTGGCCTGCAGGGTGCTTTTCCTTGAACTGGGCCAACTATTTATTTGGAAGAGGCAGAGGCAGTTTTGCTGTCTTCTGAATGTAGAGGGCACCTCCGCCTCTGAGTCCTGGTTGACAGTGTTTCCAGGAAATGGGACATGGTATCAGTGGTTTTTGCTGTGTGCATGCTGTCAACGTGTGACAGTTGCACAATGGTCTCTGACCAGAAGGAAGGCCTGTCTCAGTTCTGAGGAGAACAGCTCTCCAGAATGGGGGGCTCTGTAGTGAGGAGCTTTTTTCTTCCATCTTTTCATTCTTTTCCTTTTTATTCTTCCTGTGGAGGTATTGTCACAGATCCTGTTTATTTAAAATATTTGGACAGAAATGAAAAAGCCAGGAGTCCCTGTGGTAGCAATTATGAAACCGCAGTACATGTCATTTGTGCAAATTGTTGTGGATTGCAAACTCAAGAGTTAATTCCAGAGTGTGCAGCTGCCACAACTGATGTCTAAAAAGTCTAGTTTGCAATTGGCACCCCAGGAATCTGTGTGTACTCATATGTGCACTGCATGTGCAAGGTATAGTCGCTCAGACATTCCCATTGGGTTTGCTTAGAATTTATTTCTCTCAAGCCTAGTGTTGATATGGAGTTTCTATATGAGAAATGGACAGGGACTTTACAACGAACTTGCTGATTAACATCCTAGAGAAAAGTACTTCTTCATGTAAAGCATAATTACCTTAATGGAATTCACTGTGACAAATGTGGCGTGGCCAGTCTCACAAATGGTTTTAAAGGAGAATGGGGCAAATTAATTGAGGAACAGGGTCTTCCAATAGCTGTTAGTTTAGTGAACCTCCCAAGTTGCTTTGGGTGTGGGGAGAGGGCAAAAACAGGGAAGAGGTATCACTTATCTATCCTGGTTGTGAGTTTTCTGGAAGAATACAGCTGGCAACTATGGGGAACAGAACACAGGAATAGACGGACCATTTTTTAAAATGGTGTCTCTGGAAAAGAGGGTAGCCAGCATAGTGTTCTGAACTATAATTCCTATCATCCCTGACCAAGTTGACTGGGGTTGATGGGGGTTGTAGTCTGAAACATCTGGAGGGCACCATGTTGGCTACCCCTACCCTGGAGCAACAGTCACATGCTTTGAAAAGGAAATGTTTTTAAATGCAATGTGGAAACTGCCACAAAAAGCAGTGTGGAGTGCTGCTGTCAGGATTCTACTCCATTGCATCTCAGTTTTTCTATCCCCCCCCCAAAAAAAATAATAATTCAGCATTTAGTGTCTGTTGAGCATTCTTGGTCTTCACTGGGCTGTTTTCCCCATTATGATTTGTTATACTTCTATGAATCTTGGGATTTCCCCAACCATGCTAATACCTCCCTCCTCCTAGCCTGGAATAGATGAGCCTAATGGTCTGTCTCTGTATAAGGCAGCTTCCAATGTTGGCAATTCCGAATAAATGCTTTCCAGACACTTAGCTGGTGAAAACTAACGAAAAGTGTCAGGTGCAGTGGATTAATGAAACAATCTGAGTTCAAATATTTTAGCCTAGCTGTAACTAATATGTAAGACAGTGTCTCAGTTTAAGAATGAGATTAACAGGTAAGAAAGATTCTAGCCCTCATGTTTTGGGAAGAAGGGCTTGACAATTGTGTGCCATGTTGTTGAAATCTCAGAAAGTAAAGGGTGTATGATACAGTGGGGAGTGGTGCTTCTTTGGTTTCTACTAAACACCGGGAAGAATACCATTGCCAAGAGTATCAAAAGCCGCTGAGAGGTTGAGGAGAATTAACAGGGACACATTTCCCTTGTCTCTCTCCCAACAGAGGTAATCATACTAAAATAGTTTCTGTGCCAAAACCAGGCCTAAACCCCAATTGAAATGTCTGTACTCCTGATTGTTATTACAATAAAGTATACAGGTTATGCAGATGTAAGCAAGTTTTGCATATCTTATTATGAGCACATAATAAGATTTCCACCCTGTATGCTATGTATTTTTTAGGTAAATAATTTTAGCTTTGAGCTTTAGTGTTCCTGACCTTATCCTGAGGCCCTGGATTTGTTTTCAGATGCATGTCATGAGGTTTTTACAAGCTGTTCTGCTGTTGAGTTCTTGCAGAAATATCTCTGTTCTGAAATATTGACAAGAGCATAGAAAAAGAAAATAGCTGTGAAGTTGATGGACATCTTTATACATTTCCCCTTCAATCTATTTTTTTAAAAAAATTATGCTGTTCAAAGCGTGGTTAGAAGTGAAAACAGATTTCTTGATACTTGAGTTTTGTAAAATTTCCTTGTAAACAACATGGCAGTAAAATAATTTGTCTGGTTCAGATTCTGCTTTCTTACAAACTAATATCTGAGTTGGGACCAAAGCGTGCTGTTACATTTCACAGCAATATTTAGAGATAGTGGGCTTCCTGTTCTTCCTTTTGGTTTAATAGATTTAAACCAAAACAGAGCTTGAGAGGACATGGCTCTAATCAATAGTGTTTACAGATTTACATCTCCAAAGCAGAGTTAACAATAAATGATGCCCAAGGAGCTCAATGTATTAAACACAATGAATGTTCAAGGCATCAGCGGTACCCTAGATCTGTAACCCAATTGCTCTTCAGACAGGATGCATTGCAGATGGTTATGCCTGAAATAAAAGTCTGCACTGAGCATCTTGATTCTTGCTCTTCTGTCCAAAAGTAGCATGTCAAATTAAAGCCCTGCCATTCTTAAATTGTAAGCAGATTCTCTCATTTACACAGCGTTCAGTGAAGAAGTGGTGGATCATTGACATGTTGTCAGGGACTGGCTAGACGAGGAGGAGTGTTGGCTGCCAGTTGCTCGAGAAGCACCAGGGAGTGACACTGGGGTGGAGGGAGATTTTGAGTCTGACTCAGACTGGTGGGACACGGAAGAGCAATCCACAGAGGGAACCATCAGGGAAGTTCTGGAGCCAGAGAGTGGGGGCAAAGGGGAGAGGCACAGTGTGGACACAGACCCTGATAGGGATCTGCGTTGCAGGACAGTCCTATTCCAGCCCCTTCTCCCCCCACCCCTTTCTCAATGCAAGAAAGGAGAGCTGAAAA
The DNA here is from genome assembly GCF_027172205.1 of Podarcis raffonei. Lineage (NCBI taxonomy): Eukaryota > Metazoa > Chordata > Lepidosauria > Squamata > Lacertidae > Podarcis > Podarcis raffonei. The sequence goes on from NC_070602.1 coordinate 78,541,245, forward strand.
ACAGAAAGAGCAGATAAGAAAAGTTGAATCATGCCAGAAGAATGTACAGAGAGAAATGCTTAATTAAGGGAAGGTGGGGAGAGGTTTCTAGCTTCTGCAACTTTCATAGCCTGAGAGCGTCTGGTATCTCTGATTGTGAAGCAATAAAGTTATTTGCCTTCAAGTCACATGCCTGTTCCCGAATTACAGATTTTACGGCAAGGCTGTTCTGGCAGCCTGACACATGTTTTCCTTGGAGGAGCATGGGGAACCTCAGGTCCCAGGAGAATGCAGCCCTCCAAGTCACTCTCTCCATTCTTTGTCTTCTTGTGTGGGGATATGGACAGAGAATTCCCATAGACTGCAGCATCTGCCCCTCCCTTGCCCTTGAGCCTGCTTTGATGCTGCACCAAGTACCTAAAGTGGGCACAGCCAACTGGGACAAAGTTCACCCTGCTCGTCCGTCCAGGTCTTAGTAATACAAACCAGGTGGGCCTCCTCAACCTCCATCTAATTATAGGTGAGGGAGATCTTAATTAAAGCCAACCTGCTCTTCAAATAGCAGCATCCGCAGGCCTGAGTTCTGGCTGATAGCATGACTCCAATTCCTCTTGGAAGAGAGGGGGCCGGCATGCAGCACAGCCACCAATTGCCTATGTCATATACCCCCTCACTGGAATTGCCCCACCTCTCTCTCGCCACATCTGCAATTGGGGACCCCCCCTCCTAGTCTTCCCAGCTGATCTTGTGCCAGGCACACATCAGCTGCCACCTCTGAGAGCAAATGTCAAACCTTCAGCTGTAGCATATCCAGAAAAGATACAGTCCCAGCCACCCTGGTAGTTAAGCCCAGGCAGAGCTCCCAGTTGGTAAGCCTGGGTGTGGCAGGCTTCTCTGCTGGCCCGAGGTGAGAAAAGCCCCACATTCATAGGAGTAGGGAGGGTGTACAGACCGCTGCAGAGTTCCTCAGGGCCCAAGATATGTTCATGCAAGCCATTTTGGACAGCAAGTACCCTTTTCACATTTAGAAACGAAGCATTTGAACCTGTGAGCTTGTAAAGTTGTCAGTTCATTTTGTTACCAGAATGAATAAAATTATAATTGTATAATGGGGTGGAAAACGATTTTCAAAAAAAGAATGTTTTGTCTCGAAAATTTAATGGCTGCTGTTTTAAATTATTGGAATTATTTGTTCTCCTTCCTATTAACAGAAAAGTACTCTTAAAAGCTGCTTTAATCAAGTTTTGTTTGCAAAGGACAACAATGTCTGTTGACTGGTGTTTCTATTGGATTAGCTGACACACAGCTTGGGTAGATGACTCTTCTAATTAAATGCAAAAGCCAATAAATTGGGAGCAACTTTTTTTAACTTAAAGAAGAAACACTGTTCTAAAATGTCAGGGATTTTAAAAAATCAAAATAAACTACTGGAAAAAGTAAGTAGCTTCTTTAGTTTGTTGTGGGGGAGGAAGGGAAAGGAGATTGTTAGCCGCTTTGAGACTCCTGAAGGGGAGTGAAAGGCGGGATATCAAATCCAAACTCTTCTTCTTCTTCTTCTTTAAACATGTGGCCCATCAGCATGCCCTTGAAATGCTTTATCTGAAGTTTGTGGCTTGCTAGAAGGTGTGTGGAGTTTAGAGAACTGGGGATGGGATCAAAGGTGGGGAGCCGGGGACCGATTCCATAATTTTGGAAAAACACAATCTCCAGTATAAGGTTAGTTAAAAAGTGAACAGAAATTTTAATGTTAGCAAAGCATGATCTATCTAGATATAAAACACACTTCGAGTATAAAAATAATATTCAGTGTGTTCTCACAGATAAAACATTTGTGAAGTATAAGAAGTATCTGAAGGGGTTGCATGAGTTTGCGTAGATGAGAGGATTTGTTTTGCTTGGATTATGTAGTGAGCTTCATCATTGAGTGGGAATTTTAACCTCAATTTCTCACACTCAAAACTAGCGCTCAAGAGCCTGAGCAGATTCAAGGTGGATCCCTGTCAACTTCTGATGTCAGCAATCAGCTAGCACCCACACCATCCTGGACAAATAAATATTAGGCGTGTCCCTTTGTTCACTCCATTTGCCAACTCCCATATCCCTGCCTCAATCTCCCTTCCATCGAGTTTTCCTTTCCAGAACAACTCTCCTGCCTCAGTTTCCTCACAGACCACAACCTCTCCCATCTCCCTACACACGTAAGTTGTAGAAAAGCACCACTTCATACATTCTTCATCTGGATATTTTTGGTTCTCTGAACAAAAGAATAACTTTCAATCTATGTAAAGACAAGTTATAATTAAAGTAAATGTTCTTAAATAGCTCACTGTTTCCTATACCGTCCAACATGTTTGAGATTGCAAAGAACAAACGAGATAAATTTGGATATTTAAAATATATAGACAGAAAGTAACTTGGCTTGCTTTGCATCTTGCATACATGTGGTGCCAGATGTAGAAGAGAAGCATGAGAACATAGAATTTTTATGTTGTTGTTTTTAAGGTTTATCAAAAGCAAAGAAGGAGAGAATGAAGTAGTCATGAAAAAATTACCCAATATCAAACAATATACGCAGTATCAAACTGGTACGTAAGCAAAAATCTGATGAGACAGCAAGAATAATAAAATTAATCGTAAAACCCTGATGCAATAAAAAGTTTTCAAAATCTGAAAATGAGAATTAAAATATTAAATACATTTGTTTTTCAGTTTTATGATCTTAAAAACAAATTAGAATAAAATGAAGCTTTAATAAAAAAAGAAATAAATAATAAAAAGTGTCCTCAAAAGATGAGAATGGATTGTGTGTGTGTGTGTGTGTGTGAGAGAGAGAGAGAGAGAGAGAGAGAGAGAGAGAGAGATGAACTGAGCAAGACAACAGAGTTAAATGACTGGAACAGAAATTAGAAATGGAATAGACATAGTGAAACAGAAATGTTTATATGCTGACTGGATGAATTTTAACACCGGCATTTTAAAAAAACTTGCATGTAGAAATTGACAAGATCTTCCAATCTTCTGGAGCAAATTTTGGCATGCGTGCAGGGGATTGCAAGGAACAGGAGAGGAAGGGGAATTCCTGTTTTGTGTGTGTGGAACTCTGTTTCTCTAGCAGATTGTCACTGTTGGTTGTCACCTTTAAATCTTCATGCTATTTATGTGGATAATAACATAATAAAACGGGAATGCAATTTTTTGAAATGGTGCTGGAGAAGAAAGTGTATATAGGTTTGATATAAAGAAAACCCAACATTGGGCAGAACTGGAGAGAAACAAATGCCATATCCAGATGTTATCCCTGTCACCCAGCCCCACCGCTCATGGTATAGCTTAGAATCCTGCATGTTCTAAATCGTGCTGGGAGCCTGCAAAAATATAGAACGCTTCCTGCTACAGACCTTTTCCCTCTGATGCGTGGAGGGTGGTGCAGCTGGGTGATGGCAGGGGGGAATGACAACAGCAGCAGCAAATGTGTCTCCCCGTCCCCTCATCATCTGAGCTCCAAATCCCTTGCAAAACATGGAGAAGAGGTGATTTATGATGATTAGGCACATTCCAAGGAAATCTGTGTACATTCTCCATTCCACTGTAGAGGCCACTCCCCAGTGTTCGCTACCATCTCAGTTGGGGCAGGTGGTCATTAGAGGGAATCACACTGCAGCTTGATCCTGATTTGTTTTAACTTGGGCAAGAACAAATTCCAAAGTGGAATTGTGGTTTGTTTGAAAGTGGAAGCTGTTACTTTCTACCTTTCAAGCAAAGGAGGGGGAGTTTGGGAGCCCTAGGATTGCCCTTTCCCCCCAATCACCTCAACTCTGATTTAGGACAGTGATTATCTGCACTGGGCCATTGACTTGGGCTTTGTGTCACCCTTGCACAAACTTGGCTTCAAGCATGTGTAACCAGTTGAGTAGCCATTGGACATAAGAAAGCAAACATAGCTCTTCTTTCCTTAATTTGCCAGTAAGCAAAGCTGAACCATCATTGGGAGCAGTTATTGCCTGCTGATGAACTACAGTAAGGTGCAGAACATGATAGGTGGCAGAGCTAACCAGCTTTTCCAAGTACTAAACTAGTGGTATGCTAGTGACAAAAGGTTGTGCAAATGGGTGCAATTCAATTTGGAATGTCCAAAACATTGGGCTCTCTTGTAGGAGATTGATAATGAAGTCTGGATTGCATATTGTTATTACAACATGATTTAGTCCTAGCTGTGCTTATAATCTTCTCCTTTTCATTCATCTTTCCCCCTCAGACTTTATACTCCTAGATCATCTGCATTAATTCAGTATCATCCTGATTACACTCTGCTATTTAAATATTGCTGATAATGGTCATGCACCATCTTCACACTGGAGAACCATGTCACATTTTCACTGTATGAATTTATTTTCCTTTGTCATTGTGGGTTGGTTGATTTCCTGTGTGCTTTAGCAGTTTCAGCTTAAGACAGCTATACCTCATGACTATTCATTTAGTTTGCAAACTATTTTATCCTGAAGAAGGGCTTTTCTACCCGAAATACAGTGAGAATATCACATACTCAGTTCAGGAAATCTGTCCACCTTCTAGAATGCTCTATATTAACTTCTGACCAAATAAAATCTGCCTTGGTTGGGAATATGTGGTTTGTGGGCTTCTTACCAGGTAACTTATACGATAACTCATCATAACATGCGGGATCAAGAAATAATTTCTCTTCAGGTCAGAAACTAGTGATCTTTTCTCCCCTCCTCACCAAAAAGGTATGCAACTCCTCCTTTGTGGCATGCAATTTCCTGCCCGCTCTTGATTTTTATTGATTCCTGTCTCTCTTCCTTTAGCATAAGGCCACCAGATTCCTTCTCCAATTTGAAAAAGACAAGTCAGACTTGTAGTTAATGATTTTATGAAAGCTCTAGGGTCTCTTATGCATTTCTTTTCCTGCTGTACTCAGCATAGACAGACACCCCCCTCCCTTTCCACAATCGCTCATTGCCTAGGCAAGGATTCCAGCACAGAATATATAAGTGAGGTCATGGCCAACTGCCCTCCTGGGCCTCAGCATGGCTGGCTGGCAGATTGTATCTGCCTCTGCAACCTCATTGTTACTATCAGTGGGATGGCACAAGAGCTAATACTTTTTTATATAAACCCCTTACATTGGTGCTTCAACTGCACTGACCCAATTTCTATGAGCGTGCAAAGCTGAGTATATGTGGCCTTGTTGAGCAAGTATCAGATGTTCAAATGCGGCACGAAATAAGACACCCTTGAAATCTCCAAGCTAACCAGGCAGTTAGTCCAAATGTATCTTACAAACAGGGGCTTCACTGGATGAAGATGAATGCATGTAAGATGTGCACCATGATGTCCACTTCCATGCTGCCAGCTTTTCATACGCTCTTCTCTCCCCTATTTGTATGCTGGGAAGTTACTCACTGCTGTACTTTTATATGGGGGAGTCATTTGACTTGCAGAGCTGGAAGGCATCCTGAGATTCATCTAGTCCAACCCCCTGCAATGGCCAGCTGCTGGAACATGCAGCTGTCCCATACAAGGATCGAACCTGCAACCTTGGCATCATCAGCACCACACTCTAACCCACTGAACTATCCAGGCTGGTGATCAAGACTCTGACATTCTAATCTTAATTTCTCTTATTTCATGGAAGCGACCAAGAAACTCTGGATAGTGGGCAGAAAAGTTTTGGTTGAGGAAACGTTCTGGTTTTGTTGTGTTTAATGGCTCTGAGTTTTATGGTCACTTACTGCTGTGGTTTACAGCATGCTGTCATCTGCTTTAGGCCTGCTTCATATATAGTAATTTTCCTGCACAGAGGAAACATACATCTCCCATAGTGTCTGAAGCAGGTTTAAAGTTTATTTCTTTGCACTTCAGATATAATGGCAAATGTGTATTTTTTGCATGAAACTTGCAAATGCCGTGTGGGAAGTGGTCTTTGGATGACTGGGAGCAGAGTGGGAGGAAGATTTAATGCAGAATGCCCTGTATACAGCTAATTTTGCATATTGGCTATTTAGTTGTCTTAATGTGTTATTCATAAAGTTTATTTTAAACTTAAAAATTAATTTATAAAATGTTTTAAAAGTGGTGTGGGTTGTTTGTCATTCCCCCCTGTGCCTTTGCACTCACTATTTCTGCCTTCTTCATGCTTCCTGTAGATCCAAGAGTCTTCATTTTTTTTTTATTAAAGGATTTTTTTTAACAACAAAAACATAACAATACAATACAATAAACACAACAAACAAACAAATAAAAAAAAACAAGTATAATTTCAAATCTTATTTTCTTGTACCTTACTTCTCCGACTTCCTCATGCCTCCCTTTTCTGTATTCCAATTTCTAATCATTTATTCAGCAAATCTTCCCTTATTTTAATTTAGTTTAATCTTACTTATTCTCCTTATCTTATCCATTACTAATAGTAACCATTTATTTTCTAATCCAACATCATTTTAACTTTCATTAATTTTATAATATTTCTTTAAGTAGTCCTTAAATTTTTTCCATTCTTCTTCCGCTGCTTCTCTTCCCTGGTTTCGGATTCTGCTCGTCATCTCCGCCAAGCCCATGTAGTCAATCACCTTCATCTGCCATTCTTCCAGAGTGGGTAGATCTTGTGTCTTCCAGTACTTTGCAATGAGTATTCTTGCTGCTGTTGTAGCATACATAAAAAAGGTTATATCCGTCTTTAACACCCCTTGGCCGACAATACCCAAGAGAAAGGCCTCTGGTTTCTTAGGGAAGGTATATTTTAATACCTTTTTCAGTTCATTATAGATCATTTCCCAGAATGCCTTAATCTTCGGGCACGTCCACCAGAGGTGAAAGAATGTGCCTTCCTTTTCCTTACATTTCCAACATTTATTGTCAGGCAAATGGTAAATCTTTGCAAGCTTGATCCAAGAGTCTTCAGTATCTCTTGGGTAGTGGTTTTGGGATGTATAGAGGGTTTTTATAACCTCCTACATGTTGGATAATGCTGGTAGTTTTATTAATTCAACCTATTAAACAGTACAAAGTTGATCGTAATGTTTTAAAACACAGCTATACATTTGCTTCTCTTTTATTGATTGACATTGCCGGCATCATTAAAGATGTATAGTTTGTAATTGATCAGTCCAGTCACCGGGTTGCATGAGCTGTGCTGTTCTTGCACATGGGTGTTTGCGAAAAGTGAATTCTCTCTTTTCTTCCACACTGCAACCCCCAGGGGATCCACAGAGATCTCCTGAGATGTGGGCTGGGGGAAAAGAGAAGCTTTCATTTGCTGCCTCTGCTCAGCTTCCCACTCCCACTGCAACCCCTCACTTTACATCCCAGGCCTTTCTTGATGCTCTCTCAACTTCCAAGGGGGCTGGCACTAGAGCAGCAGAGGCACTGGTATTTTTGTGGTTTTCTGTTTCCTCTGCTGGGACACTGGCAATATTTTAGGCCTCCTTTCACAAAACAAGTTACTCATTGCTGTTTATAGCCTGTTCTTTTCATGGGAGCTCATTTTGAGTGTCTCTAATCAATATTTGGAAGCTCCCAAAGCTAGAGGAAACTGCTTTGGAGGGGTTTCTCTGGGGCTCAGAAGTTGGCCTGGAAGTTCAGCATTACAAACATGGCTTGAGCATACCAGCAAAAAATGTGCTATGACCTCAGAGTCTGACTCCCCGTCTTCAAGGGATGGCACCATGGACTTGGAGGAAGAACCAGAGGGTCAGAAGGAATTGTGTGCTCTCTACTGCTCCAGTAAATCTAGCAAAGGAAAAGGCCATTCTGCCAACACCTCTCTGGCCTGAGGAAGTAGCACTGACACCCTCCAGCTATGAAGACTCCAGTCCAGAAGCTCCAACAAAACCACTGTGTTGTATCCAATGCTAGTCCTCCTCAAAGTACACCCACTGAAAATAATGGGCATGACTCACTTAGGTCTATTAATTTCAGTGGGCTTACTCAGAGTATAACTTAGTTGGCTACAACCCATTTTCCTGCCCCACGTCATTGGAGTCTTATTGCTGCTGCAACAGACAAAGCTACTATAACCAGAAGAGCTTCACCCTTTGGGTGAGTAGGTGTGGTGAGGGACGCACAAGCACCCAGATGGAGCTGTGGCTTTATTTAATGCTTAGCCCGGGTTTATCTATTGCCTAAACAACATTCTAACCTAGCTTCACTTTGAACTCTGCATAGAGCTGTCCATCCTAGACTTAACTTGGCCATGTCTAGAGCTACCAGGCAGAACACAATGGAAGTATTGTGGTATGCAATTCATGCCATCAAAATAGTGCTTTGATTGCTGGTTGCAATACTGCTTGCAACCCAAGAGACACGTTTGTTTCCAAAGCATATATTCATTGCTTCAGTGGTGCTGAAAATTGAGAATTGATCTCATCAGTTGGCCTTGCTACATCCGTTTGTGGTAATGTTGTATTGAAGGTTGTTTGTCTGTTTTCCACCACCCACACACTTTTGCACCATTTCAGGATAATCATTCAGGACCACTCTTGGAGAAAACACAAGAAACCTTGTTATTTTCCCAGGAGATTCTCTCCTGCCCCTGTCTCTCAGTCTGTGATTATCTTTCATAATTAGATAAAACCTTGATATGTTGTTGTTACCAGCTCATTGAGGAAATTGCTTTTTTAAAAATCTACATTAGAAATAATTGTTGAGAACAATCTTGGCTTTGAATTTCAAGGGCATTGTGGACCACTTTAAAATGCCTCATTTGCTAGACACACTTCCTTAGACAGACATTCCTTAGGCAGACAAACTTCCTTAGACAGACAATGTGGGTGCATTGGTCCATAGCCATTGTTTATTCTGCTCTTGCAGACATCGGACATTTGAGGAGATCAAAGAATTGTTTCTTGCTTAATCTTTGCAAAATCAGCAGTTATTGACAATAACTAGTGGTGAAATAATGCCACCTTTTATTAAAAGGTGAAATATCTCTCTATTTATTCACCATATAGCCTGTTATTGGCCTCTGTAGTGGGTTGCACAATATACTGGAAATGGCCGTGTTAGTGGACACAGGAGTTTAATTGGAGGCCCATGGTGAGCTTTATTGCCTCTCCGACATTTTATGAGAGTCCATTAAAAAAAGATACTTTAGACTGAGCATTTACTGCCTGACTTAAAACAAAGGGTTTTTAACTGTGCGAGATGACTATAGGCTTGCTTCTTATTTCTTGGACCTGATTAGGAAGGCATTTTCTAATATAGGTGTGGAGAAACCCCAGGGGCTGCAGTTGCCAAGGTGCTGCATGTACCAGATCCATGCAGACACCAATGGTTTTTCCCATCCATTTTTGTCACACAGGATCAACACCATTTTCATACCATTTCAGTTGCTGAATGACAAGCTGTTCTTTTTTAAAATTCTAGAGCGTTTAAAAGCAGTTTGGGGACCTAGGCAGGAGAAAGTGGAAGAGGAGCTGCTGTGTTTAAAAATGAATTGAAAACTCTGGTGTTCACAGGCTTTTCCAGTAGACCTACTGGATTGGGGCTCTTGAAATCTGGCTAATCCATCAACTCTTGTTTTCGAATAGATCATATAGCAATAAATAGGTGTCTTGTCTTATCTGACCAACTTAATCTATTTATTTACATTTGTGTCCTGTCTTTCCTCCATGGAACAGTTTCCATTTAAATGCTGGCCAAGTCCAGATCTGCTGAGCTTCAGGATGTATTTGCCCAGGATAAAAGTGGCAAAGTTTCTGTCTAGAGTGCTTATAGTATAAGGCTACACTCCAGAATAGTATTTGGCAGTATTGGTGGGGCAGCACCTCTCATTTGACCGCTAGTCAGTTACATCACTCCTGCTTACCAGCAGGCGGAGGCAGCCACAAGACCCGTGTGGTGCAAACTCACCAGCAGGAGGGCTGAATTGACTCAGCCCATGATTTGCACCTCACCCATCCCCTCTAAGCAGCAGCAATGTGACAGACCACAGGTCAGGTGCATGGCAGTGCCCTGCCTTACTGCTGTCTACTGATATTTGGGGTCTTATGTACCATTGACTATAATAAGGCATTATGAGCTAGGGGAAGAAGTCCTCCCATTATTCCTAGGTTAACACATCTCTAAATAGGACTTTAGCATGTCTTAAGTGTGGGAATCTGGAGCATTTTGGAGCAAATTGGCTGAGATTCAGACGGCTGTACATGCAGCTTTTTGTGAGTAGTGGAGGCAAAAAAACTGCAGGTGCAAGCAAACACTGGGAAATCCCCAACTGCGCTTTTGAGTATTCACTTATTGGAATACAGCCGTTATTTATAATAGCCGTCATAACATTTTTCTATACATATCTGAGACACACACACATGTGATAAAGGTGGCAGTGGCTCTCTTTGCAATTTTCTTAATAAATTTGCTCTTTCTCTTTGTTTGGAGGACCTTGCTAATTGCTTTCTTTCTGTCGGTGCAGGGCTGCCACAGAGGGTCTTTCTCTCAGTTTAATGGAACGGCTGATTCAGAAATATGATGACCATGTTGTGAAGATGCTCACGGTGCAGTACCGAATGCACCAGACCATCATGCAGTGGGCTTCCACTGAGATGTACGGCGGCCGCCTCTCAGCTCACTGCTCCGTTGCGCAACATTTACTGAGGTAAGTGACACTGTGCCTGCTTGCTTGCTGTTTCTCCTGACTCTAAACATTTTCAGTGCGGATTGACATTGTCAATTAATATTGATGGAGAATATGCAGGGTTTTCTGCTATCTGCAATTATCCTTTAATCTTTTTCTTTTTGCCACTATTTTAGCAAACCAGGGTGGGTGGTTTTTTATCGTCTTTCATTTAGCAAATATTGATCTTGGTTTTCCCTGCACTGGTTGCAGAATAGATTTATGTGCAGTTCTGTTTTTTTTAATTTAAGTAAAGCAAAGTTATATAGCAACCAGTTATATCTTGTGGGCCTGATTTTGCAGTCACTGTGGGGCCAATGGCTTGCACATACCCAGCCGAAGTCTTTGGGGTTGAAATAGCTGGCCCTCGTACCACAACGATTTTTGAAACTAAGATTTAAGGGCAGTTTGCTATCTGGGTGTTTTTCTTTTTGATTTGGTGGGTGGGGTTAAGAAGTAGTGGAAAACAAGTTTAGAGCCCTCTTGGGTACTTGGAACCTATTCCATGTCTCTTTGAGTCTTAGCCTTTGATTCCAATGCCCAGTGCAGGCATAATAATATTACCGATTGCTTTAAAAAATTGGGAGCATGTTGTGCACACTCATCTATGGAATGAGGAATATCCCTCTATGGAATGTCACTCTAATCTTTCACTGTTGGGTGTGATGTTGTTTGTTCAACAAATGAATAAGTCTTTTTAGATGATCTTTATATGCAGCATCATCAGTGTGCATAGCACTTCACGGAGTACATGTCAAGGGGGGGAGAAAAGGGACAGGGCTAAACAGGGAACAATATCTGATTGTTTTAGTTACGAGGTTAGGGTTAGGTGCAAGCTGGGTGATGGCAGGGCATGGGAACCAGGCAGTTGTTCCAAACATAATACGTAATTTTTTAAACTTATAAAACTATATGAAACAAACAAACAAACAAACAAACCCAAAGCGTATGCAGTATATTGAAAGATCCAGTTTTTAAAAGGCTGCTAATATGAAACTTCACTGTGAGTTGGGCTCATATTGGCCATAATCTGTTATATCCACTGGTAGCAACTGGAAATTGCTGTCAGCAGTGCTCAGAATGGAGTACTTGAATTTTTATCTTTGCAACCACTAAAATGCAAAACATAGCAGGACTACAAACAGAGTCTTATCTTTGTGTGAAAGAGAGAAAGAAAATAGAGTAGTTAGTATTCAGGGAACACTTACATCAGGATAATATGGATTTTTTTTATATATAAAGAAACTCACATTATGGATTTAAATCACCAAGAAGATAATTTCAGTATGCAATATTGATCGCAATTGCAGTGAAATACTTTCTAAGGGCTGAAAGAAATGGTCAACAATAAAAAATGAATTATTGTTTTGAATGAAGGAAGATGTTACACTCTTCGGTTAGGGTTTAATGCTGCAGCAAATTGAAGGCTGCATAAATTCTCACTGACTTCATTGAGTTCCAGAGCAACCTCTTAACCTGAAATATTCTCCCTTTCCCCATGCTGTAGGCTAAGAAAAGGGGAGACCAGTCTTCTAGAGTTCTAAGATTCCCACACAAACCAAGTTGTAAAGCTCGGGTACCAAATGGTGATAATCCTAGGTTAGCTAAAGTGGTGACCTCCAGATGTTGCCGAACTCCATCTCTCATCATCCCCAGCCAGCATAGTCAATGGTCAGGGATGATGGGAGCTGTAGTCCAGCAACATGTGGAGGGTCACTGGTTCCCTGCCCTTGTGCTAATCAATATTCTCCTCCTGCCCCCAGCATTCTATTTTTAAAGTCTTAGTTATTTCATTGAGAGAGTTACAGATGAGTTTAAGTATCTCCAGTTGAATTAAGTGATACCATACAACCTGATGCTGTACATATTTGCACAGAAGTTTATGCTTCTACATTCAGTGAACCTGCTTCTAGGTAAGTGTACAGAGAAGGCTTAACTTTTACAGGATCTCGCACTTGGTTTTCAGTTTTTCCAGGCGGAAATTATTTTCCTGAGCTTGGGGGAGGATGCTGTTTGCATTTGGCGTCATTTTAGTCTTGGTAGCCACAGCAAGGTGTCTCCCTGTTGTCAGTTAATGAAAGTAGAAGGAGCCCACCTTGCTTTATAATTTTTATTCTGCTTGTTGTGAACTGCCTTGGGTAAGCATGATTGGAAAGAACAGCACAGGCAAATTAACAACGCTGCTTTGCTTGACACTGGTTAAAAGTGCTAATAATATTCTTTTAAAATTTTTAAACAAAATGGGCTTGAGTTTTTAAGACAGATAACTGAAGAGGCTGCTCATTGTATATAGGAAAAATACACATTATGTGGTATTAGCAAGGAAGGAATTAATAATGGAGTGGTTTCCTTTGGGTTGCTCTGTAGGTCAGATGTAATGAATGTAGTGGCTCTTTTCCTCTCTTTCCTCTCTTACCCCTATGCCTCATACTCTTAGTGGAATTGCTGAGATGTAATGTTTAAAGATATTCTACCTTATTTTGTCCTTTGTTTTTGGAACACTTATATAGAGTCAGACTGCATGCTATCTTTAGTCAGATTTTGCGGGGGGGGGGACTTTGAGTGTCTCTTGCTCTGGGTGCTTTCAGAGATAACTATAAATTGTCATGGTGATGCCCTGATTTGAAGATTGTTTAATTATTCATTTTATTTTCCTTATCCCTTGCTTAATTCCTTTTTTATTCTTCATTCTGCCTTTTACTTTTGGTGGTTTTGTATAAGTAGTATTTTTAGGATTTGAATTTGCAAATGTGATTTGTTGTGTACCTTTTGAGCAATCACCTTTGCCCATAGGCAATAAATGATTTGACCTGGACCCTAATTTTAGCAGGTGTATGTGCCTATGTGAGGTATGGCTGGAATTTAAAGGAATAATTATTCATAGCATTAAGGAAACTCTTGCTAAGCTAATAAGGAAAGTACCTCTTCTGTTGTACTCCTTTTATTGGTCAAAAAAAGATTAATGGACATCAAATCACAGCAAGGCAGGACTGCATGATTAACCAAGGTCAAATCATGCAAAATTCATTGGACACATGGGCAGCTTTGGGCTGCTGTCACAAATTCACATTTGTGCATGAAATCTGTACTTGATATGTTGGTGGCTAAAAGAAAAGAATCTGCCTCTGCTCTTGGCCAGAGGGTGGTAATGAGGGTTTCTTCCTGACAACAAGGGTGAGAGCTTTCAGAAAGCTTCTCCCCTACTAATTTCTGAGGGAGCAACACGCCATTCACCAGTGCAGTCAACACCGCAGCATTTCGAATTATCATGTGGCCTTGTTTTGCTGATTCTTCCCTGGCTTCCTCTGAGTGCTGAGATATGAAGGCTCATAGTAATTTGAGAGACTCGTATCTTGGTGGATTTCAGGCATATTGAGAATTCAGCCTTCATTGTATATACATATTATTAATGAATCTGAAAAGAATATTTGGCTCTACACCTTGTAAGGCACTGCTAGTTCCAGCACATAAGACTGAAAGAACTTCCTTGTCAAACAGCTTTTATGCTTATCATATATCTTATTTTAAGATTTAAGGAATATGTTGTTTGGGATATGCTGAACGCCAAGACCAAGGGAGTGCAAAACCAAGAAAAGGCTTCTGTCAATGGTAATACATAAGTCTTAAATTTTCTCACAGCAGCACCTGGATTAGTAACCCAAACTCCTGTCTTTAGGATGTGCTTGGACCCAAAATTAGCAAGTATTCCCTCAGTTCTCCCTTCCATCCCTCAGTTCTTGCTGCTGATGTCATGAAAACCACTTTGCCATCATAACAGTTCTGTTAACGCCTTGCAAGCTTTGTTTAAATTTACTTGCAGAAGAAGAAAACTGGTGCATGTATCAGTATGATTTTCTGTGGCCGAAACCATTTTCAGTATAGAAGATGGATCTGAAAGCAGCCTATAATTGGCAACCATTAAAAGTCTCAGCATTGTGATGGCTCTGTCTTTCGGCCAATGTGTGTGGGCTGTTCTGCAGCTGAGCCATTGCAGCACAAGAAAAGTAGGGGAATGCTGAAATATTTATGCTGAAATAATCAGCAATTGCTTAGTACTTTAAACACGGAGCAAAGGATAGGTTACCTGGGGCCTGCAGGAAAAATGCAAGGGAGAGGCTTCCAGAGGATTTTAGTTTGAAACTAGAAACATAGGAAGCTGACTTATATAGAGTCAGACCATTGGTCCATCTGGCTCAGTATTGTTGACCCAGAGTTTTGGTCAGGATTCTTTCCCAGCTCTATCTAAATATGTAAGGAATTGAATCCGGGACCTTCCAGATGCAAAGCAGGTGCTCTTCCACTGACTTTCCAGGTCTTTCCAAAGTAATCTTCTGAACAAGAGCATCTTGTAGCACATGCAGAGTGCCCTTCCTCCCAGGCAGCCAAAGCCATCTTCCAGATTTCTGGAACTGGGGGTTGGATGATTAGGACTGACAACATAACCTCCAGGCAAGTACAAGAGTCCTGATGCACTTCTAGTTTAAACTAAAATAAGTAGCAGTACTCTGTTTTCAGGCTTTTGCATTTATCTATAGATTTCCAAGCCTGTTCTTCCAGCCCCCAGCTTTTCTCAGAAGGAAATGTGATTTTTCTCTCCATTGGAATACTGTACTTATGCAGCAGGTTATCTTTAGAAGTAACATTCACAAAATCACTCAAATCAAGACTATTATTGAGAAATGCAAGTACCCTGCTGTCATCCTGAACCACATAAGAAGTATCCTTAATGGTGCCCTTGAAGGAGACAGTTTGCTTAGCAGGTGTGCACTAAGAGGAGACCTAGGAAAGTAAAAATAGAAAATCTGAGCAACTGAAGACTCTTGACTTTCTCCGAAACAAACTTTAGGAAGAATGATCATTTTCATATGATAAGGACATGATTTAATTATGCACTGCCTGACGTGGTAATTATGTAATGTTGCAGCACATTTTGATGATTTAAATAAAATGGACCACCTTGAAAAGTAGATGGGAGCTCTGAAACGAGGGAGAAATGAGAATCAGTTACTAGATTTTCCTTATTGAGCACTAGATAAAATGAAATTTAAATAAAACATTGTGAAAACAGATTCCCTTTATTCTACCTGTGTAAATTAGAAACTATTCCAAACCATACTGGCATCTCAATAATAATGATAATGAGCACATGTTGAAGACTTTCATCTCAAAGGGAGCTTGAGTTGCATTCCTAAACATGTTGAATTGGAGGAATGTGGACTCTATTTTCAAGAAAAATGATTAGAATTGGGCTGTTGGAGCACATTTTCTCCAAGCAGAATTGCAAATAATTTGGGGAAACCCAAAGTTATTGTCCTTGAACTATAATTCTGGGTTCTGTTCTTATGCTGATAAAACCCTAGTAAAAAATTTAAATTGTTAATTTTCCACAATGGCAAATCTTGGCTCCATGAATTTACACTGGAACCCTTAAAAGTTTTCATTTATGTTCTGCAGTTATGAATGCAAGTAAACAACTTTGATTCTTAAATGCAGATTATTAATACGGCTTTGTGAAGTACAAAACTTATGTTAAGCCAACGTTGTATTTGAGGTTATCAAGATTGTGCTTTGTGCCTTTTTCTAATATTGCAGCTGTCAGAACATTGTCTCTTGTAATACATCAAAGGGCACTTCCTTTTGGCTCCAAGTGCTAAAATGTACAAGCATCTGCACTGTAGAATCTTACATCTGTAATTTGGCTCTTTGACACTATTGACATGTGCTTTTGTCTTCTACTTTCTGTATTTTCATTGATGCTACTAAAAGTTGTGTTGCCATTACAGACAGGAGTTTTGAATAATTCTTTGTTTAGAATTTTGAAGGGAGAGCAGGAGATAGGTTTAAAGGCACAGTTGTTTTCACCTTGTATCCATGACTTTTTAAAAACAAAATACTGTATGTTTCTAGATTTTGCAGAGATATGATTTTTGAATGTGATGGCAAATGTACTGAAGGAATTGAAACCTTGAGACAAGAAAATAAAGACCAAATTTATTAGCTGACTTTCAATGGGCTGGATCCAGGCTAAGGCTGTAGACCTGTACACACAGGAAAGCAAGTCCTGTTTGAATTCAGTAGAACTTCTGAGTAGACATGTGTAGGATTGCACTGTTAGTTGCATTCTCTTCCTATTGAAATCTATGGAACTGAAATTACAACCACCTATGGAACTGAACTCATGACCAGCTTGTCCCATTGATTTCAGTGGGATTGAAGTTCAAATTCCTTACCTGGATCCAAACCATTGTTTCTAAACCCATCTATTAAAATTTGCCCTAGCCTGATTCAAATATTTTATACTTGAGGGTTACAGGTTGCAGTTTCTGAATGTCTGAAAAACAAGGGGGCAAAAAACCCAGAAAAAGCGCAGCACATGTGTGTGTTGCTTATTTTGCATTAACATCTCCTAAAAACTCATTTAAATATTTTGAGGGTGAATTAGAAGTAAAACGTGGTTGAAAGAATGATCAAAGTTCTTGGCTTGCCTCTTTTTTGGCTTCATGGAATAAATGATCCTGTACACCAGACGTAGGAAAGCTGTGGCCCTCCAGATGTGGTTGAACTACGACTCCCATCAGCCCTTGTTATAGGCCAACAACACCTGGAGGACCACAGATCCCCCACACGTGCTGTACACAATAGCCAGCAAGGCTATTTATAGTTATTTTATTTACTTAGTACATTTATATCCCACCTTTTCCCATTATGGAACTCAAGGCAGCATACATGGTGTTCCCTGGCAGTCTCCCACCCAAGCACTGACCAGACCCAAATCTGGCTCGCTTCAGCAAGGCGGCAGCATTGTATGCCTCTAGACCATGCTCTGGGAGAATGTGAACTGTGAATGATCAAAGGTAGTCCTCAAATATGGCTGAAACACTTTGGAATTGCTTGTTTGTGCACACAGTAGTTGTAAACAAGGGTTGTGATCTCAGTGTAACAATCTGTCTAAATTTTATGCAAGCCTGCCAAGAGTACAGTATATATCCCCCTCTCCACAAACATGGCATCAAATACTAATTATGTGTGGCTCCCTGAGGAGAGCATTCTACAGGCAGGGTTCCACAACCAAAAAAGGTTAAATGTATGGTGACCTGGCTGAGCAGAGGCCTTGTTCCCTCCATCATTTGGCCCAATGGAATTATATGAAGTGACCCCAAGTGGGTCCACTGCAAATGTATATTTGCAGGTCCTGCTATCTGAACACAATGCGTTCTCAGGAAATCGTTCATTAGGCAAGCATTCACATAACAAGCAGATGATTGCCATTATTTCCTATGGGGAATCTAAGATTCGTCTAATCTCGATTTCTCTCTGGTTTCCGTCTCAAATTGCTGCAGCCAACCAGCAAAAGACAAACAAAGGAAAAACTGCCCCCCGTCCGGTCTCTTCCATTCCCTAATTTGTCTGAACTCTCTCCCTTCCTCCGTTCCTTTCTTCATGGTTTCCACCCGAAATGGCTGCCACTGACCAGCAAAACACAAACAAGTATGGAAGTGGGTAAACTCTGGCTGCTCAGATATCTGAACCAGCTGTTTGTGTTACCAGGTTTGGGTATAATTCTTTGTGTTTCGATAACTGACATTTCAGATGACAAACGTTCCGATAGTGGGACCTGCAGTCCCACAGAATGGAGGATTCTTCTGCTCTGTGGCCTGACCTATGGAGGTTCTGTGGAATAGTCTAGGTCAATTTGTGTTAGGATTCTAAAATAGAATAAATGTGCTGCTGTTTATACTCATGCTAGTTAAGGGTCATTAACTTATTGTTCTTTCTAATAACTTGTCAGGGACCTGCCAGGGGTGGCTTCCACAGAAGAAACTTGCATTCCGTTGTTGCTTATTGATACAGCTGGCTGTGGCTTATTTGAGCTTGAGCTGGAAGATGAACAGTCTAAAGGAAATGAAGGTATTGTTGTTTTACCTGCTATGGTTCTCCACACTCCCACCCTGGTACCAGTCCCCCCCCCTCCACATTTCAAGTTACATTATCCATGCATGTGCTATAATGTCAGCTGCCACTACATTAAAAATGTTGCCTTGTGCCAGCGGTGTTGAAAGTGGTAGCCCTTGGGAGTTACTGAAGAATTTAGTTATGCTATCAGGATCTTCACAACCACACATGGAAATGAATATGAATACATCCATGGAAAAATCCTGGGATGTCAATGTTTAGACATGCTTGTTGTGGTCCTAAGAAGGATGGATAGCCTGTATAAGCCACCAGTACCTTTCAAAACTCCTTTAATAGTAGAACAGTGCAATTTACATGGGCTGTTCATTTGCTACAAAGTACCAATAAGTGCAGAGGTTTTCAACCTTTTTGAGTCCACAGCTCCCTTGACCGACTACATTCTTTCTACGGCACCCCTATGGGACTCAGGAGCCCAGTTATGTCACCCCTTGCCTGCAGAGCTTAACAGGGCTGGACCAAGACATCTTACTCCCTGGGGCAAAAAGCAAGATGATGCCCTTGCCCTGTACAAAGGCTGACTGGGCCAATAGCTGAATTCTATTTCAACACTGGTGACAGGATAGCATCCTTCACTTCTATCTGGGAACTGGTTAGGAGGAGTAGACGGGGGACTGCCGCTGCGCTCTCTCTCTCTCTCTCTCTCTCTCTCTCTCTCTCTCACACACACACACACACACACACACCCCTCAGCATGTACTGCCTGAGACAGTCATCTCACTTTGCCTAAAAGTAGGGCCAGTCCTGGAGCTGAGGAGGAAGGGCGCCTGTGATGATTGTTGGATCAGACACCTGTGGTTTAAATAGCACTCTTGAATTGCAACACAAGCTCTGAAGTGATGGGCAAAGTCGTATGTTGTCAGCTTGAAATGCTGGACTCTCCTGGTTCCCATATGGTTTGTTGGTACAGCTTAGCCGAGAGAGCTTTCAGTTCTAATTGCCTTGCCGCATAGCACTTTGTCAGATCTCTCAGTGAACAAGGCACAGACCTTCACAGTTAATGGGTCAGAAAGTGCCTGACCATGTTGGTGGCATATACAGCAATTCTGCTAACAGAGAGAAAGGCCAGTTCTCTGAGCACAGAGAGTTCTGGAGTTATAAATCAGCCTAGCAACTGTTGTGAAGCTCTGTCTCTGTTGCTGAATAAATAGGAAGGTTTCCAGTCTCATTGAGCTCCAGTAGCAGTATTCATTTGGGAATTCTAGACTGCATTTAGGAGTGGGAAAGGGGTGTGCTCCTGGGACAGGGCTTGAGCCCAGAGAGCAGGGAGGTCACATCTAGAAAGTGGGAATCTTCTAGAGATGCTTGAGGGATAGGGTTGCTTGCATGGTTGTCTCTCAATTGGGGGGAAAGGCTTGGGAGCAGGGAAGCTCAAGCATGCATTAACTCTGGGATATTTTGCATGTTGTATGCCCATAGCTGGCTAATTCTTAGACAGGCTGTTTCATGCAGGAATTAAATCTTACACCCATGTGTAGGTTAGCACCCTGCCACAGTCCTATTCCATGCAGGGTTTCACTGTTAGCACATGCAGTATCCGTCTTTGCATATGTTGCATGCACATTATGATCTCCACCAGGGGTAACTGATGTGGTGTCATCCAAATGTTGCCATGTTGTAATTGCCATCAGCCTCAACTAGCCTGGCCCTTGGTTGGGTATGATGGGAGTTGTAGTCCTACAGCTTCTCAAGGGCAATCAGCATTGACAACCCTTTATCCATACTAAGAAATGGAAGTGCTGTCTATGTAGGAATTGCGTAATGTTTGAAGCAGCCCTTGTTGCCAGTACCAGAAACATAGTGAAATGGGCACACAAATAAATAGGCACCAGCTTCCAAAGGCAAATAGCTGCAAGAGCCATGGTCTAATATATGAATTTCCTAACCTATGCTGGATTAGTTCAAAGGCAGATTTCACTTCTGGGAATTGGGGTGGGGTTATCTTGGCATTTTCAACATTGATCTTGCTACCCTTGAGAATGTGAACTGTGATGTGTTGCTTGTATCTGACCGTGTTGTATGGAACTCATAACCATTTGCCCAGCTATTAAAGAAATCCATAAGGCTTACAGCCGTATTTGTAAATCATTTAAAAATATTATTACCAACATAGCAGTACTACTACTACTACTCCATGCATGTTTCCCTTGTAAATTTCATTAAGGGATAATTTGAGATCTATTTTTTCACATGAGGAGATGTAGGGCATCAAGTAGCTTGGTGAATGTTTGAACTATGGTCAGTTTCAGAACTTTATGATCCGTGGCTTGAAGCTGCCTTGTTTAACCAGTTTGTTCTAAATCACAGTCTCTGGCTTGTACATAATGCTAAATCAGGAATCTTTGAAAGTGAAACTAAATGCTGCAAAAGTGTTTCTTGTTGTTTTTAAAGTGGCAAGTGAAAAGCAGCCTTTCACTATCATTGTCTGAATTGGATGCTTTTTAAGTGGAATCTGTCAACTTGTTCTAGGGTTAAATCGCTCATTCACAGCTAAGTTTTATTTCTCCCCTTCCAGGCGAAGCGCGTCTTGCCAGCTTGCACGTTCAGGCTTTAGTGGAAGCCGGTGTTAAAGCAAGAGACATTGCCGTCATTGCTCCTTACAACCTCCAGGTGAGTGTGTCTGCCATGCTCTCAGAAGCACAACATTTCAAAGTAAAAAATTTAAAGCCCTGGGACTTTAGGATGAAGAGTGGGCAATAAATTGTAGTAATAACGTTTGTTGTCCTAGCAACGTCTTTGTTTTTCAGGTGGACATGCTAAGGGAGCTTTTGTGTCACAAGTACCCAGACCTGGAGATTAAATCTGTGGATGGCTTCCAAGGAAGAGAGAAGGAGGCTGTTGTCCTCTCTTTTGTAAGGTCCAACAGAAAAGGTACATAGGTTATAACCTGGAACCATATAGAACAAAAAGAAACTTAATTTGCCAGAATCGGGGAAACTGTTAAAATTGTGTGGTTTCAACTGGCTCCTTCTTTGGAACAAGGTGCTGACCTCTTCTACACATGCTGTCGGCATCAAAGGATGTGCTTTCACATGGTGTAATCACATCCTACAGGCGAGTACTTGGGAGTAGCATGACTATGGGGACAGTACCAGTTGCATGAATCATTGGCACCTTACCTCCTGGTTCATTTCCTAATGCATTGGCATCACCCAGTTGTTTTAGCCAACATGATTGTGTTACTCCTGCAGCATGTATCACATCACATGGAAGTGGCTTCCACACTGCTGGGAGCCCATATGCAGGGAACCACTGTCACTTTTCCCAGAACAGAAGATTCTCAATAATTAACTGCGCAATGGAAAAGTAATTTATATGGCAAAACACACTCCTTTTTGTCTAGAGGGCCTGGGAATGGGTGTTTCCAAGCATAGGCTGAAAACTCTGGTGGCTAGGCACATATTCTAGTACAGGGCCAGTCCAATACATTTTGCTGCCTGAGGCAAAGGACAAGATGGCAGCCTCTCCATTCCACATCGCCACACACCAGCCTTTGCCACCTGCGGCGGCTACCTCTCTCTGCCCAATAGTAGGACCAGGTCTGTTCTAACAGGCAGAGTGGTCTATGGGGGTTGATTTTTAAAACCAAACCAAATCTGTGGCTATTATTGCCATGGCTATTCACGCTACTACTATTACTACTTAATATACAGGGTGATTCATAATGAAGTATTTACTATAAATGGAAACTGTATACTTCATTATGAATCACCCCGTATTATGTCTTAGAAATTAATTAAGAAAGAGTGGACTGTTAATTCAGGCACCTTTGGAGAAGGCAGGTAGTCCTTCAGGTAAGCCAGTGGTAATTGCTGGATACTTGTCATCTGTCAGCTCTATTATAGTGAGTACAACACAGTTGTCCACAGCTCTAAAAATTCAACACTGTAGCAAACCTGAACTGACCAAAAACTTGTTGGGTGCGGGTCCAAACCTAGCTTGTTTCCCAGGTGTACAGTGGTGCCCCGCAAGACGAATGCCTCGCAAGACGGAAAACTCGCTAGACGAAAGAGTTTTCCGTTTTGGAGGTGCTTCGCAAAACGAATCTCCTATGGGCTTGCTTCGCAAGACGAAAATGTCTTGCGAGTTCCTGCGGGGTTTTTTTCCTCCCCCCCTTTTTCTAAGCCGCTTATCCGCTAAGCCGATAAGCCGCTAATAGTGCTAATAGCGCTAATCTGCTAATCCGTCAATGGGCTTGCTTCGCAAGACGAAAAAACTGCTAGACGAAGAGACTTGCAGAACGGATTCTTTTCGTCTTGAGAGGCACCACTGTATTCCTTTTGGAAATACAACAGATATTTCGCTATAGCTGGCAGCATCCTGCCCAACAAAATTGGGGAGTGGAGCATGGTAGGCTCTGCTCAGAGCACATACTCTTTTCTGCTTTCATGGCACTAGGTTGTTGAAGTCAAAGCAGTAAAACTTTTCCTTGCTGTTTTTCTGCTATGTTCTTAAGTGAAGTTAGCAAATAGCAGCATGTTCTTCTATTATGATTTGTTATTATTTTCCAGGTAATGCTTGTTAAGCACACATTGGCAACCTAATACACTTTAATGTACTTACAGGCTCTGTTCTGAAATGTTCTATGTCTTCAGATGGTAGCAACAAAAGCCTGCCCCCCTCATTTGGTTTTAATGTTTGTTTTTCTGCTTGTCTTCTGCTTAGCTGCAGGAGCAGGGGACTCAGCTATACCACCCAAGCTAGGCAGCTGAGCTGACTCAACTTGGCATTTGCTTTCTGTTGTTACAGATCCTTGAGAAAATAATTGGAGATCAGAAATAGCTTCTGGAAAAGTCTCATATGTTGTCTGTCATTTTTATCCATTGGCTCACACATGTGTGCTAGTTAATTGCCTTTGAAAAAGAGCATTCACTATCTTTCCTTCTGACCTTTATGAAAGTTAGACTTGTGTCAATAACTAGGAAAAAGGAAAGTGTAACTGCAAGGCTCTGTGGGAGCTTTCTCTTCCTAATTTCTGCTGAAACAATGTGATCCTGACCTATAGCTTAAGGCCAATTCCATTGCAGACATGAACTTTAGATAGGCTTAGTTAATCAGCTTGGACCATCTGTATGAATATTACTGCTGTTCTGCTTCTGACACTTCAAATCACAGTGATGTGAATCAATAATGGGTATCTGTGGCTTGTGTGCCACATTAAGCCGCAGAAACTTAAATTTTCTGGTTCTTGGCCATTTAGTGGACTCTACTTCCCCTACTTAAAAATTAAATGAGATGAAGCTGTATTTTCAGCTTGATTTCTCAAATGAAACCGAAGCAGTATTGTGACAAAAAAGTCACAAAATAAGTAGAGCTTTAAATAAATGGTTTTGTTAAAAGAGATAGTTGACTAATTACTTGTATTTTCACAAACCAATTAAGTCATCAGCTGAAGTCTAACATGTTTATCTGTTAACTAAATCATAGTAAATGTACCTTTTAGATATTTAAGAAAGTGTAATGTAACTTAAATGTAATAATCTAAAACTCCTCCAATCACTGTTTAAATGAAATGATTTTTGTCCCTTTTACAGTAACACACCAGAACTAATATAGCCTCAAAAAATAAACCAGTGTGCCATCAGATCTCAGTCCCAGTGACTACAGTTTCCCATCACTAATTAGTTTACATGAGAGCAAACCCCACTAGATACAGTGCAACTTGCAACTGAATCATGCATAAAATGATGTTATGAAGCTGCAAGTGGTAAATCAGTTAATGAAACTCATTAATTGGTGAATTGAGGTCTCAATATTGATCCTTGGGAGACTCTACTATCTACACTCCTCCATTGGGAGAACATTTATTCACACTCACTGTTTTCTGTTACTTCACCAGTTCCTGATCCACAAAAGGACCTCACCTCTTATTCCATGACTGCTAAACATGCTTATGAGTCCTTGGTGTGGTAGTTTTTGAAAGTCTAAGTTGGATCACTTCTATCTATAGCCTTATTGACCCGCTGAAAGAACTCTTCAGCAGGGCTTGTTCTCCTGTATGTTTTGTTATTTCATCTTTAACAACACTTTCCACCTATTTCCCCATAGCCTTTAACTCATTGAAAGAAAGTTGGGCTATAAATGTATGAAATACATACATTTTCACTTTCATATTCATTTGACCAGCTTAAGCAGCGATATGACCTTGGGAGATGGTTTTGTCAACATAAGCATTTCTGCTTGCCTGATGGAACAATCTCCCCCCTCTTCCCTCCACACTGTTCTAGTGGTTCTGCCACCCAAATGCTGAGCCATTGTGGGGGCAGGAGAAGGGGGGGAAGCCCCGCTTCAATAGCAGAAGACCTTGCTAGGCTCTTGATAGCAGGACCCATTAACTGGACCAGGTCCTGAGTTCAGAAAACTAGAGCAATATTTCACTGTGCAAAAATGGTGTTCGTGTTCGTAATGATCAACCTGAAGTGCATCTGATCTTGTAGTTTGTTGTGGTAATGAAGTTTAGCTATGTTTATTTTGCAGTTCCTATATCTCTGTAGGTATAGGATTATATATTGGGCATAGGCTACAACACCCTAAGAAACCTCAGAGTTCATCTAGCCTTTGTGTGATAAGAATAAGATTGTGGTAATATACTTGTTAATTATGTATTGATCAATGTAGTTGCTTATAACCTTTTGGTAATTGCAGAAGGAGCCCTTGTGACCCAAAACACGTTGAGGTTCATGTATGTATGTATGAATGAATTATTTCTTTCTATACTCAACAATGGATTATTCATGCATTGGTATTGGTTGCTCATTGAGTACTGTAATGTGGAATGGTAACTTCAATTGCAGGAGAGCTTCAGTTGCATAGACTCCAGGTGTCTATTCCAGTGAACAGATAAATCTGGGATTTAGGTCCACCCCTCTGCCACTGACAGCCATCTGGCACCAAGATAGCAGGGAAGCTTGAACAAACCATAGCATAGGATCCCATGACATATCCATTTGGCCTTAAAGGTGTGTCTCATAACAGATGTCATGTCCTGGCATTTTGGAGCTGAGGGAACATGAGAAATCCTTAGGTCAACATATTAAACTGGAAAATTTAGGAGGAAACTGTATACATTTTGTTGTGGTGGTGGTTACTATTGTTATTGCTACTGCTGCTTAATTTTTCCATATGCTGTTTTTTTTGAGGCCTGTATTATTGTCTTTATGAAATACAGGTGAAGTAGGATTCCTTGCTGAAGACCGGAGACTAAATGTTGCAATTACTCGTGCCCGCCGCCATGTGGCTGTGATCTGTGACTCTCGGACCATTGGCAACCACATTTTCCTTAAACGCCTGGTGGACTATATGAACCAGCATGGGGAGGTGCGCACCGCTTTTGAATACCTGGATGACATTGTGCCAGATAACTATGCTGCTCCCAAGAGCTCTCAGGGTCTGGGTGACCAAGAAAAGAGACTTAAGTGCAACACCCCACTTGCCCCAAAGGCTGATGGAGGGAAGCCAAGAGGAAAACCAGCCAAACAGACTGGGCAGAGGCCCATAGAGGGTTCTGTGCAAAGCCCAGCCTGGGGGGCAACAGTGGATACTGTAGTGAAGGGCAATTCATGTAAGCATGAAGCCAGGATACTGGAGTTTCTGGAGAGTAGCGAGACCCAATTGGATTTCCCTTCGTCATTAAATGCTCATGACAGGTTGATTGTCCACCGTCTGGCAGAGGAACATGGACTGCAGCATGTGAGCACAGGAGAAGGTAGAGAGAGATACATCAGTGTCCGTAAGAGAGGCACCGCGACAGACTTTTCTCTGGGAGATGCTAAGGCCTGTGAACAAGAGTTGTCCTGCAGACCTCCAGGCACCCCCAAAGAATCCCAGGCCTCTGAACAAGAGTTAACCTGCAGACCCCCAAGCCCCTCGAAAGACACCCGTGCCTCCTCTGAGGAGAGTGGAAGCCATATTAGCAAGAAGAAAGTGGATCTGAAAACCCTGCACATGGAGCGGATGCAAAGGGAGAATGCCAAGAGAGAGGAGAGGGCCAAACAAAGTCGTGAGCCAAATGTAAACCTTCAGGAAATCACTGGGAATAAACATGGAAGTGAAGCCAAAGGTACATTATTATACCATCTTGGGATTTGCCATTCTGTAGCAAATTCCCTTCCTTTGCAGAGCTTTTCTATTTGCATTTTTAAAAGGAAAAAGTGATGATACTTCACTGCTGTCCTTTCATTTGTCCCATATTTAATTGAAATTCCTTTGCAGAGGCATTCCAGGGTATGTATCCCTCGGGCATCCTTTGGGAAATTCCAGGCCAGAGCAGCAGGCAATGGGAGTCCTCTGCTCCCAGAATGGCTTTAAAAATTGATTGCAGCTTCTACGTTGTGCCTACAATCCATTTCTCCCCTTCTGCTCTGCCTGTGACAGGCTTTTCTTCTGAAAGCAACTCCTTTTGACAACAACCAGGAATGCAGTTGAAGTTAATTGTTCTGAGACACAGAGATTATTCATCCAATAGGTTTCCTTTGAAGGGATCAGGAGAATGCCAGGCTTTGGTTTTGGAAATATGACATGTGCCTCTGCCCACCCCAACCCTTGAAAAGCAATAACTGAGATTTGCAGACAAAAATGACCCAGGGCTCAGATTAGCTTGCTCCATGGAACAGTTGCTTTGAGCGTTGTGCAGGTAGGAAGAAAAGATGTGAAGCTGGCAGCCATTCCACCCCCTCCCCCAAGGGAGGGGTTTATCTGGACCATGCTGTATAATCAACTGTGAAATGATAATATTGCCTGGATCTGCATGTTTGTAGAGGCAGTATGTCAGTGAGGAGGAAGAACTTCTCAGCTCAAAAATAGATCCGTAGAAGGGAGAATCTCCATCTGCCAGTTTAGGAGAATGGGGTGTGTGCGTTCGTGCGTTCGTTTGTGTATGCTTCATGTGCATACATGTGCACACACTCCTTTTCTTTTATGGCTAACTTTGGAGAGAAGTGGAAACCTCCACACACAGAGAGAATTCACTTGCTCTTGGATCTGTTTAGAAGCAGCAAATCAGCACCTAGTGTATCGATCTGAGTTCTGTGTAACACAGCGGAGTACAGTCTCCGTGTGCATATTTTCTTCTTTGCCCAGTTTATCTTGCTTGAACATTTTGGGTAGGGATTTCATCTTGCCAAGTGATACTACTTGCTTCTGCATGGTTTACAAAGCCATCTCTTCTCATGTGTGTGCATATGAAGACAGCCTTCTGCCATTCCATACATCTGAGGTTGCGATTGCTCCCTGGGTTTCTGTTTTTGCTGATCACCTTGTTTTGCAGGCTTTACTAGGGGACTGGATGAACACACCTGTGCCCCTTTTATTCCCATGAAAAAAACACTGTGTTGAAATCATAGAATCTTAAAAGTTGGAAGGTACCCCAAGGGTCATCTAGTCCAACCCCCCGCAATGCAGGAATCTAAGCTAAAGCATACATGACAGTTGGACATCCAACTTCTGTTTAAAAACCCCCAAGGAAGGAGAATCCACCACCCCTCGTAGGAGTCTGTTCCACTGCTAAGCAGCCCTTAACTCTCAGCTCATCTTAACTCTTAACTCATCTGTAAGCTCCTTTTATTGCATGCTGATGATTCTCCTCCCCACCCTTGTGCTTTTAGGGAAGGCTTCTGTTAAAACCAAAGTGGAAGGTTCAGCAGAGGAAGATTTTGATGCTCTGATATCTGCTGCAATCAAAGCTGACAACATGTGTGGTTTCCCCAAATGCAAAGCAAGTGTGACAACCCTGGGGCAGCTCTGCCTGCATTGCAATAAACGCTACTGTCTCAGCCACCACATCCCAGAGGTATGTTTTTGTCCTTGCCTACCTGGTTCAGGTAAGCTAAACATTGCCACCATCTGCTCAGTTTCTTGACCCCCAGTCCTTCAGGACTTGAATTTCATTCAGTGTGAAATGGCTGTGTGTGTTTTTTAAAGTATTTCACAGACTCCCATTTTTCCAGGAGGCTTCCAGGCACAGGAAGGTGAGCTTTTGAACCATTCGCAAGGCCAGTTGAACATGTGCAAATCCGCTGGTGGGTGGATTGCTCCCATTCCTCTTTACTTTATTTTTTAATTTAAAAAGATAACATGAAAATCTGCTTTTAGAGTGTGAGGGGGAGCAAGGTTTATGAAAGCCATATAGCATAATATGCACATGCAGTTCAATTCACAAGGGAACCATGAGTGGGGGGAGGGGGGAGTTGCCTCCAGCTTAATATATCCTAATAATGGGGAAGTTCTCTCCTGCTGGGCTATAAGTGAAAAAAGAAACTCATTCAGAGGTGCTTTTTTTGGCCTACAGTTGTAGGAGGAATATGAAGCATTTTCTTCTTCCTTTGGTACTTTGTATGGATTTAGTTGTTATGAGCCTCTGTGTGTCTGTGAAATCTCACTCCAATCTTTCACCAAGCTCTAATATGAGAATGGCTTTCTTTCCTGTGAGGGTCACAGTGTACTTGTATTTCCCCTCACTCACCCACCCACTCAAGACCGTTAACAAACAAACAAACAAACAAAAATACGCGCCCCCCCCCCATTTCTTCGCTGTCTCTGTTCTTCGTGGTGTGGAGGATAGAAAGGATGGATCTCCTTGATTGGAATAACAAGGCGAGGCCTTTTAACGCAGGCACTTAGCACTGCAGGGCAGAGGACCTGTGTTTAACAATGTGTCACTGCTGAAATAATGTGATTCTTCAGAGTCTTTTTTCTTCCCCCGGAGTGTCTGAGTCATTTCCTCTTGGCACAATGTACCTCAACTCACCTCTCTTCTTTTAACATTCACCCCCCGCCCAAACCTGTTCAGATGCTTGTAGGAGGATGATGCTCTAGAAAATGTGTGTATCTGAGGTGCTGATGGTGCTAGCCTAGAGAGGGCCACTGTTCCGTGGCATACAGCACATACCCTTGCATGCATAAGGTCCCAGGTTCAATCTCTGGCATCTCCAGCTAAAAGGTCTTGGGTAACCTTGCTAGGCAGTGCCCAAGCCTTAAGCCTGCTCCATGGAGAGTCAGTCCATACTGAACTAGGTAGACTTGTGCTCTGCTTTTCCCCTCCAAAAAAGGAGGTGCTCAAAGTGACTTGCAAATAATTTTAAAAGGCATCTTCATATGACACCAGCCATGCCATGTGTTCTGCTCAACTATAAGCCTTTTATCTATCTTCTCTCCCTTTCTCCTTCATCACACTGTAGATTCATTGGATACCATGCACCAAGAGCAGCTTTAAGTAAGAGAAGTTGTGCAAAGCCCTTTCTCACTCTCTTGCCCAAGCTGCTGTTGTCACACTGGTACAAGAGATACCGAAAGCACAGCAGCCCACCTGGGTGCAGCAGGCTTTATCCTCAGAAGCCTCCTTCCTTCTAGGTGTCGGTCAAAGCAAAAGGTCATCCTTTGCCCATCACTGCAGCTGTAGCAAAGATTGGAGTGAGTTGTGAGTTGCACTCGAATTGCAATCCAGGACTCACAGAAGGTGGGAATGTCTCACTCTGCAATTCTGTTAGAGCTGCCCAATGGCTGTCTCTATGTAGCACATTAAAGACCTGTGTGCCAAAAAAATTATACTGACTTCCAACGACCAGAGCTTTCAGATGTCCTCTTTATGCCCCTTTGATTTATTTGAAGCAGTAGATCATATGTGGTTTTAATCCCATGGAGAAAGTGTTGTAGCTAGCTGAAGACATGTTGATCTATAGTGCCTGAAATAGATTTACTGGATTATGGATTTACTGGCATTCTGCCAACAGTTTGAGTTGGGTTTCTTTCTAACCATAAAATAAAAGTATATACGGCAATATTTTCTGTGGCACATGCTGCAGCAAGGAAAAAAATCAGCAAAACAGTGGTGGTCTTAAATAGATATACTTATCATGTGACACTTGCTGGTGTTTCAAGGCAAGCTTGAATCAAGAAAAATCTTATTCAAAGGATTTGTGAATGAAGGAAATAAGAGTACAAAAACATGTAGTAAATACTCCAGATGTTCTGGTATTCTGTAGTTTTGATTTCAGGGTTTGCTGATTTCAGAGTTGTATTGGTGGAGAGCTACACAAAGGAGATGTGATCCTGAAAAACTAAAGGCAGATTTCACTGCCCTCTG
Source organism: Podarcis raffonei (assembly GCF_027172205.1). Lineage (NCBI taxonomy): Eukaryota > Metazoa > Chordata > Lepidosauria > Squamata > Lacertidae > Podarcis > Podarcis raffonei. Next base: position 78,571,898 of record NC_070602.1, read on the forward strand.
TGCAGGAGGACCCCCCTCCCCACTGCCATGCTGGTGGTCCCATTAAGAGAACAGGGTTCTGAACAAGAGTGTGAAGCAGAGGAGGCTAAGCTGTGGCCGTCTGGATGCTGTGAGACAGCAGCTCCCATTGGCCCCAGCCGATGATGGGAGTTGTGGCCCAGCAGCATCTGGAGGGCAACAGATTCCCCACCCTTGCTATACAGGAACACAGTCACATCTGTTCCTTTGGTTCCAATGCATAGAAAAGGCACAACTTACAAATGCAGAATTGATTGCCAGTTTCTTTTCCCTCTTAGCCACTGTGGAACAGCTGCATGCATAAAAGGAAATCTGATTGTGTGAACAGGCCCCTGGGGGGGGGGGCTGGATTAATAGGTTCATAGAATTGTAGAGTTGGAAGGGACCACAAGGGTTATCCAGTCCAACCCCCTGCAATACAGGAATCTTTTTGCCCAGTGTGGGGCTCAAACCCACAACCCTGAGATTAAGAGTCTCATGCTCTACTGACTGAGCTGTCAATAAGGTATTGCAGAAGAATGCACTTTGTCACTCATCTGCAATAAAACAAGTTTCCTTCAAAGCTGTTTTTCAGCCATTAGTTTATCCTTCCTGTTTATATCATTAATGTGCATACTAGCCTCTCTAGTTATCTTTCCTCCTGATGTGCTTACAAGTCATTCAACTTGTGGTAGCTTCGTCTCTAGAAATCCTAAAATGCAGAGATATTGCATGTCTCTATTCTCTTCTCTTTCATACATGTAGTATGTGTTCTTTTAAATCTGGTATTTTGGCAGCCCTTTATGGGTCCATAATACTTTCTTCATCCTCCTTGCACTTAATTTTCTTCCACAATGCCCCTTTATATCTTTGTGCCTTGTAGAATTTATCTCATGGATGACTTGCATGTTGCCTACTGCCACTTGTCATCCTCAATTTGCTGTCTGGCTCCTTCTTTTATACAATGTGTATTTAGCTCCAGCAGTTAGGCCAAGAAGCAGGCCATGCTGATGACTCAAGGTTGGGAGATTATTTACCAGTCAGTATAACCTGCTTCCTAAGAGGGAGGGAGGGGGGTATTGGTGACCTGGAGATGAGTGAAAATCACTACCTACAAGAATCCAACAGGTTTATTAATAAATAGTTTTGTCATGAATCTAAGGTATTGTGATTTAGAATGCAAAGACTACAAAGTTCTGTAGAAACTGTTGAAAAACAAACCAGCCTTGGGGGGCTTTCCCGTAGCTTGGCTTGAGTGGAATTTTGAGGGGCAGCTGACATAACTGATCATATTCCTTAGAATAATTTTATTTTCCATTCAAAGCCAGAGAATAAATTATTGGAGAAGTTTCACTCAGTTTCATAACGCAGCTATACTGGGCAAATTCCTATTCTGGGCTAGGTAATTACGAACTTTACAAACATTACTTATGACAGCCAGTCTGCAGGGGGCCCAACAACACAAAAGAAACAAGGAAATGTGATGCGTTGTTTTACTTATTTCTTCAGCTAATACTCTGTTCTTCAGCTTATATGGCTATTTCCATGCAGTTTCTTTCCCAGTCAGGCACCAGCTAGACAAACCTGCTTAGCTTTATATTTTGCACCCAGCACTGTGGACATTCAAGCTCCTTAAGTGAGGTGGTGGTATTGCCAGTTTATTAGCAATAGATATGATGTGTTTTGTTATGATTCAAGGGCTTGATTGTTCTTGGTTTCCCTCCTTTCATCTGATTCTTTCCAGACTGGAGATAAGTGAGAAATGTTAGTATTTATCAACAAGGGTGACAAAGGTGACTGGATGATGGAGTAGAGATTTTCCTTACATATTTAGAGTTTGGGAAGAAATACTTAATCTGTCCAAAATGATTATTTAATTGCTCCTTAAGGGAAAATGACCTTCACATTTTTAAAATTGTTTTGTTTTGTTGTTAAAACACCCACCGGTAAGTGAAGTAGTTTATTTTTATGGACTGTGAAGAATGATCAAGTTTATGATAAGCAGTTTTCACTAAGGTCGTAATTTTGTGCTGGAACATCTTGAGGCTGATATTATGGCTTTATCTTCCACAGATTCATGGCTGTGGGGAGAAAGCCAAAGCATATGCCCGGCAGAGAATCAGCAAAGAAGCTTCTCTATGTGCCGGGAGTGGGTTAAAGGACAAGCCCTTGGATCCTGCCAAGAGAGCTCATCTCCAGAGGCGCCTGGACAAAAAACTCAGTGAGCTCACAAGCCAAAGAAAGAGCAAAAAGAAAGACAAAGAGAAATGAGAGGATTAGCTATGTCAAGGCAAGATGCTCATCTGCCTGTCCTTGAGGCACCTTCGTAAAGCAGCATGCTCAGGCTCCAGAGGAAAAAGCTCATCACTCTCTTAAACCTTTTGGCTTCTTTCCCCCACCCCACTCCCCCCAAATCAAGAATATGTCCTTCAGCTTCATGGTCCTCAGAGAGCCAGAGACTGACTGAAGAAAAGTTCCCACCGTCTGCAGGTTTCAAACAATTCTCAAGTTGCGTCTTGCACTGTAAAATGTGTTTTTCCTCAGTCACGGCAGAACTATAAAGCCCCGTTGGTTAAGGAGAAAGGTGGGCAGCTTTTGTTTGTAGTAATTATCTTTATTGGCGAGGTAATAAATGTACTCTGAGTGGGCGCAGAGCAGGTTTTACAATAAAACAGTGATAGCGTATGCCTTGAGCAATGAACTGTCCGTTTGACATTGCATGGTAATGTAATAATCGTTGTCCGTGGGACTCCTGTCCCCCCCCCCCATGTGTGGGAGCAATAAAAACCTCTCCAGGTGGTCCACAAAATTAAGGGAATACAAATAGCTTTTTCCCTTTCTCAAGCTCAGAAACTTGTATGTTGAAAGAAAAGATTCTAAAACAGATGTGTTAAAATTGTGAGGGGACAAAGTGAAGAAAAATCTAGAAAAATAACCTGGGTTCACTGGCTCAGCACACACACTTTTACTGGAATATGCTGGGATTGAGTGCAGGTCTTCTGCATACAAAGATGTGTTCTACCCCTATGCCACTGCTGTGTGCTATGGACCTTAACTTACAGTAGGGAAACCTCAGGGCCAGGGTCCAAATGAAGTCCTTGCAAGTCTCTCTGTTTCATCCCTGAGACTCTTCCCAGTGCCACATCCCTCACTGGGCCTGCGCTAGGCCCACGTCAAGTGCTTTAGCCTGTCTTGAATGTGTATTTGAACTGTGGTGCTGAGGGGTTCCTGTCAGGGGATCCTCTGACTTGCACATGGCTGCAGTGTGGTCTACTGTGCTAAGGTTGGGTCTGATCTGTTGCTCCACTTGTTTGTTTGTTTTCCTCTGACCCTTCCAGCCACCGACATACTGCTCTTTGAAGGTTGTCCATGAGGGAATGTGTCCCTGCAGCTGAAAAGCATTTGCCATCCCTTGGCTTAGAATCATAGAATGTGTGAGGTAGAATTTTTTTCTCAAATTCATTCAAGTTCCAATAAAAATAGACACATTTCTTTTTTGGGGGGTGGTGGAGCTGTTTGTTTACAAAACAATGTAGTCCCACAAATAATTACCCAGTAGAGTTTTCATTGTGCAGAACTATATGCAACCAAGAAGCAGGGAAATAATGGTCCCATTTTCAGGAGAGGGCTCTCAGTGTCATGTTGCTATGCATGTGGCCTCATGATTTTGTTCAGAGGTTCAAGTACTTTAAGAAAGAAAAAGAGTACATTCCTCTCCTGTTCTTTTCAGGCAGTGTCCTTTTCACCTCATCCTATGAACTACGTAAAATGGGTTAAGCTTCTGGTATCTAGAGCAAGTTGCCAAACTGATCTGTGAGCTTCATTCATGTGGTCTACGGCATATCCACATTTAAATATTCATGTTGGTTTTTAATTGTATTTTTGTTGGTTCTTTTATTTCTTATATTAAGAACAGAAGAAGAGCCTGCTGGATCAAGCCAGTAGCCCATCTAGTCCAGCATACTGTTCTCACAGTGATATTTTATTGTATTACAATTTGAATTCCGTGGAAAGCAAATTGTACAGAATCTAGCACAATGCATTACAATTGCTACAACAGGCAGAAAAACCATTAAGTGGTCTGCCAAGGCCATCAGCAATTTTCAAGTGGTCCGTGGGGGGGGGGTTAGTTTGGGAACCACTGATCTAGAATGATTACAAGTCCCAAGTTCCTTTAGTCGCAAATGTCCTAGATGTTCTTGGCAGGATTTGTTCAGCCTTGGGCTCAAAAGCAATGGGACGTCATTCTCTTGCCATGCATGGTGTCTCTAAGGGTCTACAAATGCCCTGCAGTTCTACCATCTGCCAGTATTAACCTTGGGTTTGTTACCCTTCCAGTCTCTCTTCTCCTTTACTTTAAATTAATGTGTTCACTTTCTCTTGTCAGCCTTGAAAACACAAGAGGTGTTTGTGTTTTATCATCTGATCTTAACAACTGGTGTCACATCATTTCTGAGATTCTAATAATGATGCAGCTACAACCTTGATTGCTCTTGGATTCTGAACCCATAACTTATAATGCGAGCTGGCAATAATAAAATGAAATTGAATTCATTTTTTTAAAACCCACAATCATTATATTCTGCATAAAATTAATGTACTCTGTTTAGGAAAGCTCAGTGTGACCAGATGAAATTTTACCAGAGCAGAATGCTAAATGCAGATCAGTATGCAAGATCCAAAAGAGGATTTGGAGGTACGTTGGTCCTAATTGTGATAGACTGATTGAGGTAGGACTCCAGTGCATATTATTACACTCATTGTAGTGTGGGTGTCTGTGGGCAGGGGCAAGGAATCTGGAAAGTTTTAGAAGTGTGTTTCCTCCCCTAAATGCAGACACTGGCAATTGTCCCTTGGGTTTTGTGTCTGTGTTTGCAATGTATAATATTAGCTACATAACAATAACAATATGGTGACATAATAATATTTTTGTTATTATAATTTTTAAAAAGAAGTGTGAGGTGAGCAGTAGCTCCATTATTAAGGTCTCTTTGCACTTGACTGTGTTTGGGTTGCTTAGCACCTTCTAGTTTGGAGTGCTGCTGGCTTAATGAGCAACCCCTTCCTTTAGTATCACCTTCTGGAATACTTCAAAGATGACGAATAATGCCTTATTAACAGAGCCCGTTCTCTGAAATGTAAAAGAACAGAAGTGTGACACAAGGTCACACTGTAATTATAATAAATCTGAGGAGGACAATTCCCTCAATAGTTAGTTATTCGGTGCTGATAAAATATTTCTGAGCTAACATTAAAAAAAGTAAAAAATGGACAGACTTGCTGCCAAGCAGTTAAAATTTCCCTTGGGCTTCTTGCCCAGAAACCAGTTGATATTAGTTCTGTCATTTAAATTTTTCCTTAAAAATATACAATGAAACCAGCACAAGGAAAGTCACCAGCTGGCAAGTCAAGGCTGAATTATTTCAAATCACAGCAGAATGGAACAGAGTATAAATCTCATCTGTTCTGCTTGTACCTCTATCTTCACATCTGCTTCTGCCGTTACCGATTTCCATAATTGTTTATCAGGGCTTAATTTGAACCTAGCACCTTCTCCTGTGTCTTACCATCAGTGATCTGACCATGGCACTTCTTTGGTTTCACTTTTACTTAGTGTCAGATCACCCACGTCACTAGAGGTGAATACCAGGTCTAAGGCATGTCCATGACTATGAGTTGGGCCCAACTTATTCAGGGACAGCCCCATGGAGGCCATGCTCTCCACGAAGTCCCGAGCGGCCCCTTGTAAGGTCGTGTCGGCGTGGATGTTAAAATCCCCTAGGACAACCAAACTAGGTGTCTCCAGGAGAACATCCGCCACGACCTGAAGCAGCTCGGACAGGGAATCCTTGGTGCAGCGAGGAGGTCGGTACACCAAAAGGAATCCTGTACTGCCCCTATTGCCCAACTTCCAGAACATGCACTCAGAAAACTGGGTCTTCCCAGTAGGACGCCTGATGCAAACTAATGACTTCCTAAAAATCACTGCAACCCCCCCTCCCCGCCCACATGACCTGGGTTGCTGTGCGTAAGAGAAACCTGGTGGGCAAGCGGCAGCAAGGACAGGCCCATCTGCTTCCTCCAACCAGGTCTCTGTCACACATGCCAAGTCAAATCCTCCATCCACAATCAGGTCGTGGATGGCAGTGGTTTTATTCATCATTGACCTGGCATTACACAGCAACACCTTCAGGTCATGTGGGTTTCCCCTGTTGATTCTAGTATCCATCCGGTCAAGGCCAGACCCGGAGGCAGGGATAGTCTTCAAACAATGACTAAACCTGCCTCCTCGGTAATGACATGGTCTGGTCTTAGCGTAACTCCTCCTCCTGCCCATGATCACCGAGATCGGATGTCCCAGTGCTTCCCCCCCTGTGGAACTTGTCCCAGCCACCGTGTTGGCTGGGGCCCCACTCCCAGGCAGCCCTGATCCCGCCCCTTAAAAACAAAACACAGACTATACAGAACTAATAAAACAACAGAAAACAAAAACAGAACAATTATACTAAAATTAATCCCCAACCAAATATCCATCCCACCCACCCACCCCCAACAAAGGAAAAAAGGAAAAAAAGAAATACAAATTTAAATTGCCACCGACTGCTTGAGGACATTTTAAAACACATTAACCACTTGGAACAGGGAAGCAATTGCAGAACACTTCCCAGCTTCCCCAAAAGTTTGTTCCAAATAAGGGCCTGGGCCACGCCCCCTGGGCCAGTTGGAAAAGGCCTTGGAAGGGTGCAGGCCCTGCAGTCCTCACCCAGCCGATGGTCCGAGGCCTCACCGCAGCAGGAGTCCCTTTATAGCTGGGAGAGAGGGCCTTGGCCACATCCCCTGGGCCAGTTGGAAAAGGCCCTGGAAGGGAGCAGGCCCTGCAGTCCTCACCCAGCCGATGGGTGTATTGCCAAAAATGTTATTTTTGTTTCATTCATTGCAAATTTTGGACAAGATGGACTGTTTCAAGAAGTGGCAGAAAGATATTTCTAGATTTGTCTGGCAGGGCAAGAAGCCCAGAATAAAATTTAAAATACTAACTGACGCAAAGGAAAGAGGTAGATTTGCCCTGCCGGACCTTAAACTTTACTATGAATCAGCAGCATTCTGCTGGTTGAAAGATTGGCTGCTTCTTGAGAACACAGACATTTTGGACCTAGAAGGTTTCAATAATGTTTTTGGGTGGCATGCATATTTGTGGTACGACAAGGTTAAAGCACATAAAGCATTTAAAAACCATATTGTCAGGAAAGCATTGTTTAATGTCTGGATAAGATAAAAAGACTTACTGGAAATTAAAACCCCAAGGTGGTTGTCACCAATGGAAGCGAAGGCTCAGAAAAAGCTCAATATGGAGGCCATTTGGCCGAAATATTGGGAAATACTGGAACAAGATGGAGACAAATTGAAATTGCAGAGTTTTGAGAAATTAAAAGATAAAGTGCGAGACTGGCTACATTATTATCCAATAAGAGAGGCCTACAATTTGGATAAAAAAAATTGGCTTCCAGGTGGAAAAATCAAAATTGGAAACAGAATTGCTAGATCCCAAAACTAAGATACTTTCAAGAATGTATAACTTGCTGTTAAAATGGAATACGCAGGACGAAACGGTTAAATCTGCAATGATTAAATAGGCACAAGATATTGGGCATAATATTATGTTTGCTGACTGGGAACAGTTGTGGACCACCGGTATGAAATTTACGGCATGTAATGCCCTAAGAGAGAATATTATGAAAATGATACATAGGTGGTACATGACACCAGTCAAGCTTGCAAAAATATACCATTTGCCTGATAATAAATGTTGGATATGTAAAGAAAATGAAGGTACATTCTTTCACCTTTGGTGGACGTGCCCAAAGATTAAGGCTTTCTGGGAGATGATCTATAATGAAATGAAAAAGGTATTTAAATATACCTTCCTGAAGAAACCAGAGGCCTTTCTCCTGGGCATAGTCGGCCAATTGGTGCCAAAGAAGGATAGAACTTTCTTTATATACGCAACAACAGCAGCAAGAATACTGATCGCAAAGTATTAGAAGACACAAGATTTACCCACCCTGGAAGAGTGGCAGATGAAGGTGATGGACTATATGGAACTGGCGGAAATGACTGGCAGAATCCGAGACCAGGGAGAAGAGTTGGTGGAAGAAGAATGGAAGAAATTTAAAGACTATCTGCAGAAATATTGTAATATTAATGAATGTTAAAATGATGTTGGATTGAAAATAAGTGGCATTAGCAACAAAGTTAATAAGAATATGCAAAAATGAATTGGCAATGGATGAAAATATAGAGTTAAAAAATGTTAAGATATAGAGTTAAGATATATGAAAGAGGGTAAGGATTTGCTGACTTGATTATGTAAATGGGAATACAAAAAGGGGAGGTGTGAGGAGGTCAAAGAAACAAGCAAAGGAGTTTAAAGTTATGAAAAACGGATTTGTTTTTAAATTTTTCTTATTTTTCTATTTTTTCTGTCTTTTGTATGTTGTATTTTTTTATTCTTATTGTTTTTTATGTATTTTTGTATTTATGCTTTTGTAAAACTTTAGTAAATATTTCTTTAAAAAAAAAAGAAAGTTACTGTATCTTAACTAGTTCCAGTTAACTTTCATTGCTTTATTCTATGTCAACATAAATAATCACTATAATAAACAGGAGAATGTGGTCAGATGCCGCTAGTGATGTTATATCATAGTGGTGTGTATGAGCACCTGGCTTAAGAAGAAACCCTCTATCTTTCACTCTGTATATTGATTGTCGATGTGCACGTTCCTTGTGCAAAAGTTAGCATATCTCAGGGTGCCTATTACTGGCTGAAGGAAGGCTGGATGGCTTTAAAGTTTAGATGCCTTGTGCTCCAGGAATGCAGATGAGCCTGCAAGAGCATGGCATTATATATATATATATTCCCTGCAGAGAAGAATAGGAACAGCTTGCAAACTGAGCTGTCCAGGGTACTGAAAAACCTCCGCTCTTGTCGAAAGCAGGCCTGTAATTTATTCTAGCTGAGAAATTAATCATATCCTGTTGTAACAAAGCCTTGAATACAGTGGAGTAAATGTAATCAGTGTTAATGTGTTTCAAAATGTAGCTGTAGAATGAACCCCCATAGTCAGTCACTCAAATACCCAGTCACTCATAAAAACCTGAATGATGTCACGAGGGTCCTTCAGACCATGTTAATCTAAGAGAAGAAATATTGTGGTAAAGAGTTGTTAGAGAGGGTTTGCTAGAGAATCTGGCTATTGACAGAGGCTCATTTTAATAGATTAGTGGATTTGATGGTGGTTATATTGTATATGTAGTGATTGTTGATGTTTCTGGATGATGCCATGGCCTTTGGTTAGTGCAGTAAAGTTTGTGGTGATAACAGAGGCTCATACACTGCAAGTGTGAGGGGAAGATCAATAGTCATTCAGCAAAAGTGGGCGAGGGCTTTCAGAGTTTTATAGATTCTAGAGATAGAAACAGCACAGCATAGTTGTGCTATCCAGGACTGACACGTTTTTGCTTTGTGGAATAGGCTGTCCCTAAGGACTTAGTATCTTGTCCCAAGGGGCAGGACTACATTGGATGGGTTTAAGTTTTGGAAGGGCAGATTTCAGTTGAAAATTACAGAAAAGTTATCAACAATGAATGTGATTTGTCAGTGGTTGGCTCTTCCTCACTGGATGTCTTCAAGCAGAAGCTAAATGCTCTAGATTCCCTACATCAAACAAGGGTTAGACTGAATGGGTTACACAGCCCCCTACACTTCTGTGATTCTGTTCCTTCCTTCCTGGATCTATGTGGCTGTAGAATCCAAATCTGCAGCCTCTTTATCTGTGATAGCTCTGTTATGCTGCCAGGACTAGAGGCAGCAATAATTTCATTTTGTTCCTTAGCAGGAAGGGTTTGTTGCCTCACTGCGTCTTAGATCCAAGGAACAGTTCTGCATTTGTGTTTAGAAACAAACAATTCCATGTGTTGTATAAAAAGACAGGGACTTGCTGCCTTTCATTTCAGCCCATTCACAGGCATCTTTAAGACAATAGTGTTTTTTGAGAGGCGTCAGCTGTGCAGAATCCATCAGCCTCAGAAGGAGTTGTCTGAGTCACTGATAAGCCTGTATATATTAATTGCAATCTCACTTCTCTGAGTACCAGTCCTTAGGTAACCAAAACAACACCATCCAAGCACAAGATGGGATATCTGGAGGCTTGGAGGACTCAAGAATTACAGTGGTATGAAGCATCCCCCCCAAAAAAGACCCAGTGAGGACCCCCATCACAAAAAACAGCTCAGTGTGGATGGAGCATGCCTTGTGTGATGCTAACTGTTGGAGGAAGTATAGAAAACTGGGCAGGAGGGGAAATGGAGTGGTGTGTCCTGGAAAACTACTTCACCTTGGTTGGAACACTGAAGGTTCCACTCTGAGAGTCATTCATATGGATCCAAAGTAGCACCACCCACACACAAAAGGGTGGTAACTCCTACAGGGATGAGGCCCCTCACTACACTCCAAGGAACTGCCCAGAGAACTAGGTTGGGCAAACTACAAGTGTTCTAAATAAATAAAGCTGGAATATGGAGCCAACCTATGGAATTGGTGCATAGTAGATTCAGAACAGGTTAGACTGGGGATCACTAACTTGAGATGTTTTTTGAACATATTCATTGAGTGGCACTTGCATCTTTTCAGGTTTTTGTGCTTGCACTGCTCTTTATACAACCATGAGGATTCCCCATCCCCTTCCCTCCCCAAGAACTAAATTTTAAAATAAACATTCACAGTTTGTACTGTAAAGCAGACACTATAAATGCTTTATATTGGCACTGTACTCGAAAGCCGCTCTAAATGCACCACTTTGTGCTATAAATGTGCCCAGGCTTTTGTGGGTGTTTAATTGCAGTGGGTTGGTAGTGATTTAACCCTGCCCTGGATTGTTAGCTGCATTTTATCTGTGCCATAATGTTTTATGTTTAGAAATGTCATTTTATTGTATGCTACCTTGAAGCTGGATGGTTAAGGCAATTTAAAAATGTTTTCATGACTAATAATAACCCGAAATGCATTTCTAGACATTATCTCCTTTGTTTAGTCAGAAGATCAAAAACAACACAAGCCATTTATTTTGTTCTTTTGCTGACTGAACAAAGTCTGAGCACTTTGGGCTTCTCTTTTTCTAAGCATCTTTAAAGGGTGGTTCATTACAGTCCTCACTCTGCCCCATCAATGGTGGATTATCAAAGTGAAACATTTACAGTGGAATCAGGTGTAAAACAGGGTTGTGTTACTGCCCCAACACTATTTATTGTTTCATTGCTGTGATCCTAGAAATCATATATCAAACAGATGGAAAGCTCTTTAATCTGAATAGGCTGAAAGCAAAGAGTAAGGTTACCCAAACTTCTGTCATAGAGCTTCAGTATACTGATGACAGCGTTGTGTGTGCACACTCAGAGGATGACCTCGAAACCATCCTAAATATCTTCACATAAGCTTACAAAAAGCTTGGTCTATCACTCAACAACCAAAAAACCAAAGTGTTGCACCAACAAACACAAAGTAACCCCTCTGCAGGGCCACAAATCAAACCCAATGGTGTAATGTTGGAAAGTGTCAGTTCCTTCTCCTACCTAGGCAGTTATCTTTCCACAATTGATGCCGAAATCCAGCATCGCCTGAGCTCTGGGAGTGTGGCTTTCTCCCAATTAAAGCAGAGTGTTTGAGAACTGGGACATTTGCAGGCCAACCAAATGCTTGTTTACAAAGCTATTGTACTACCAACTTTACTGTAGGCTTGTGAAGCATGGACCACTTATAAACACCATCTCTAACTCCTTGAAAGATTCCATCAGTGGAATCTCCAAAAATTTTTACATGTCACTTGGGAAGACAGGCGAACTAATGTCAGTGTACTGGAAGAAGCAAAGATCACCCGTGTCAAAGAAATGATTCTTCAACATCAACTTCATTGGACTGGTCATGTTCTTCAGATGCCTGATTATCGTCTTCCATAGCAACTACTCTATTCTGAACTTAAAAATGGAAAGTGTAATGCTGGTGGTCAACAAAAGAGATTTAAAGATGCTCTCAAGGCAAATCTAAAAAAATGTAGTATAAACACCGACAATTGGGAAACACTGGCCTGTGAGTGTTCCAATTGGAGAACAGCCTTTACCAAAGGTGACATGGACTTAGGAGACGCTCAAACTCAGGACAAAAGGGAGAAATGTGCTAAGAGGAAGGCACCCTTGGCAAACGCTCACCATGATCAACTCCCGCCTGGAAATCTATGTCCCCACTGTGGAAGCACATGTGGATCCAGAATTCGCCTCCACAGTCACTTACAGACACAGTCACGGTTAATACCGTGTTAATGGAAGACAATCTTACTCGGCTACGAGTGATCGCAAAAGAAGATCTTAATTTGTGCCCCACTGATAAATCTGTTTCATCAAGCTATGTCAGCTCTGGGGCAAAGCCACATTGCTCAAGTGAGCTATTTGGAGTCCATGGAATAGAATCAGTGCTTTGGCCAGAAAAAGAAGAGCTGGAGTTGCATTAAAATGCAAACCAGATTTACACTTCAGATCAGCTGAAAAGTGCTGCTAGGTAAAGAAAGAGGTAAGTTCATTAAAGGTGATTTTCTCATGCTCCAGAGTGCTTGTGGTCAAAGCACAGAAGATATATAGGTCAAGACTGTTTCCCCTGCCCCACATCAAGAATGTGATGTTTGCAGGGCACACTCAGTAGTCACGAAGTGGACAGCTCTCTAATCCATTTACTAAGCCAGCTGCCACTTACTTAGGAGTAAGCCTCATTGAACACAAACTAAGGAAAATATGGCCACACTTAGTTAAAATACACAATTAGACAAGTTCATAAAACATCAATATATTAAAATAAATGTCTATAATTAAAATGTACAATAAATAAGGCCTGCAATACAGCATGACTGTTAAAGAGTTAAAACAGGAGGTTCGGTCAGCAGATCCAGGAAGTGCTTGTCAAAACAGGCGAGTTTTCGAACACACATGGTTACAAGATATGATTATGGAAAATGTTAAGCTAAATGGCTCTTTTTCCCTACATTCAGTCTGGCCTCTAATCCCATCTTTTCACCACTTTGAAGTTGCTAATGGATGAATAGCTGGCATTAGAGCTAGTGGAGAAACCGTGTGGATCAGGGGTCTGCAAACTTTTTCAGAAGGGGTCCTGTCCACTGTCCCTCAGACCTTGTGGGGGGCGGACTATATTTTGGAGAAAAAAATGAACGAATTCCTATGCCCCACAAATAACCCAGAGATGCATTTTAAATAAAAGGACACATTCTACTCATGTAAAAACATGCTGATTCCCAGACCGTCCATGGGCCGGATTTAGAAGGCGATTGGGCCGGATACAGCCCCCAGGCCTTAGTTTGCCTACCCATGATGTGGATGGCAGCCTGGCAATTGCCCATATGAATTTTTCAGTGTCCTCCCTGGCTGGACTAGGAATCCTCATGCTGGCATGGAAAGATTAGTCTCAACTGGCTATAAGGCAATAGTGATGGAATAAGGGAGAGAAGTCTACTAGTCTATGAATAACTGGAAATATATCAATTGATGTGATGGTGTGCTTCTTAGTAGTAGAGACTGGTCAGAATAGTTTCACCCTGTAGCACTGTGTGATTTGGAGAGTGCTATCAAGATTTAGGTCTAGCAAGAAAAGTGTTGTACTTCTGTCCCACAATTCACCATGATCAATGCAATTATAGCAATCTAGCTCAACAGATAGCCATAGCCACTCAGATAGAAAGAGAATTAACAGGTACAAATAATGTTAAACCTTAATTCGACTACACATTAAGCTGAGCAGTGATTTATGCAGCAACTTTTTTAATTCAAAGCACTTTACAAGGACAGAAAGTAGATATGGGCAGTATAAACAAAAGGTTTAACCTTTAGGTGCTCCACAAGATACATACAACCATTGGGCTATCCAGTACCAACGGCCACCTAAAATGGCTGCAGTTTTCCCTCTATTTGCACTGGTAACAGGCTAGTACAGCCTCTAGCATCTGCCAGCAACATCACACCAACAAAGAAACAGCCTTAAATAGCCTTTAAATACCCGACATGCGAGATTGTTGCTATATTACATCCTCCATCTCTAGTGAATTTAAATGCTTGTGTGAGTAGTGTTATATCCAGTGTGTGAGCACTATAAGCGGTGAAGAAGGGACTAGCGAAGAAAGTACTTTTCCATGCAATGCATAGTTAAACTATGGAACTTGTTCCCCCAGGAGGCAGGGATGGTCAACAACTTGGATGGGTTTAAAAAAGGATTGGATGGAGAATAGGGCTGTCAATGGCTATTAGCAACAGCTCGAGGCTAATTGCTCATGAAAACCATTTGAAAACTAATTGCAGAAGGGGAAAGTGCTTGTGTGCTCTGTTCCTGCTGGAGGGTTTCGCACAGGCATCTGGGTGGCCACTGTGAGGACAGAATGCTGGATTAAATGGACTACTTGCCTGGTCCAGACAGTTCTTATGACCTCAGAGGGCTAGGAGCATTTGCAGTGCTCATAAAAGCTTATCTGTGGTGTTTCACAAGTGCATTCCTCTGCTCATGGGAATAGGGCATTTGTGTGCCAGGAAAAGTGATATTTGAACCAGTTTTTGGGGAAACCCACTACTGAGTCAATAATAATTCTGTAGCTTTCCCATCAGTTGTGACTTTGCATCCTAACCACCTTCTTGAAACCACACAGGGAAAGCATCAGTCACCAAGCTGTACTATCAGCCTTGCTTCATAGCAACAGTTCTCGCCATGTTCATACAAACTACAGGAGCTGTTTAGCAGCTGCTGCTGTGGAAACCATTAACAGCAAGCCACCATTTCAGAGCTAAATAATAGTCACAAGAGTAGCCTTGCAAAATGAATCCCTCCCAAATTCTGTAGCGTTAATGCTCTGTTGCAATGTAACCACATGGCTAATAGTCTTTATTGCTTTAGCAAAAGGGTTTCTGCCTTTAGCATTCACAACTAATATATAAAATGCTTAAACTTTGAACTAAGAGTCAGTCCATATGTAGAGACTGTGAACTGGCCGCCACATCTAGGTGTTGCAGACAAATAAGCATAGGTGGTCTGAACCACAAAGTTTTGCCTCTGAATGGGCATAAGGGCATATCATAATTATTTCTATGGTGATCTCTTGATCTGTGATGACTCATTCAAAAAGGTGAGTCACCAATGAATGTGAATATGCATATATAAGCCAATTCAGCGGTGCTCCTAGTTTAGCAAGTGAGACCGATAAATGAGAACAGATTTTTGCTTATTAGCCTGCCATACCAGGCGTGGAGTGGTTGGGCAGAGTGGCCACTTATGCATTGCTAAAAAAGGAGAAGAAATACCTAATCCCTAAAAAGGAGGCACAGATATGTATGAAACTCCTCTGTGTGAATTTGTATGGAAATACGTAAATTTAGGAATAATTACTATAATTTAAATAGAGAGTCAATACATTTCTCCATAATGAGGACAACTGTGACCAGGTGACCTATGTGTGTCTGTACAGTTCCTGGGCAATTTGAACCCCATGCTGCACTCTTCCTTCTTATAGCTCTATAAAACCAGACTAGGGACTGCAGAACCCTTCAATGCATAAGCACTGTATGTCACATGTAGTCTGAACCTTGCACTCCAGTTCCTCAAAATGAGGTGAAAATGTGGCTGGAAGTCACCTCCATGAAGTCACCTCCATTATTTAATTGAAAAGGAGCTGCAAGCATCAAGCCTCCAAAAATATTTACTATTTCCCCCTTTCTGGGTATATTAATGATAAAGCCAAAATAATATAGGCTTCTTCATGGGTAGGAAAAGTTTAAATATTAAAATAAATTTTGAATCTTTAATGAAGAAGTGCATTCGAAGCAAGCAGGCTGAACCAGAATGGAAAAAGACAGCCTCTACGTACTCTTTGCCAAGTATTGCTTGGACATTATCACTAATCAATGACAAATTGATCATTTGTGCTCCCTTTGTTTCAATTTATCCCAAGCTTTCAGTGCTAAAGCCATTAAATAAATCATCCAACTTCCAAAGCGTCGCCTGCTTCCAAGTAAATGTACTAAATCCACCCACACAATTGCCTGACGTTCTCCCCAGAATCTTTGAGCAGAGAAAACACCACCAAGCAAGCAAGCAAGCAAGCAAGCAAGCAAACAAACAAACAAACAAACAAACAAACAAACAAACAAACAAAATAACCCGTTCACATCTTACTTGCTGGCACTTAGGGAGATACACATTCATAGCAGCTAATACTAGAAACATGCCGTCCCTGGAAATTTCCTGCAAGTCAACAATCCTCAAATGAGTAATTGATAATGGCTGAGCAGCCTTTGCACTCGGGGGACAGATACTGTGCTTGGCCTGCCTGCATCATTGCTGACATGAGGCTTTGTATCTAACCTAGGTAAAAGATTTGACCAAATGAGTAGAACCTGGGCCGGAACTGGTCATGTTTTAGTTTCATGGTGTACAGACTGGTGCCAGCCATGTTTACTTGGAAAGTCCATTAAATGGAACAGACTTACTCCCAAGCAAATGCACATAGTAGTAGCCTATTTTAAGTTTTATGATGTGACAAAACATGTCTTTAGGTGATATGTTTTTATTTACACATATATACAACCAGAATATAGGATGGAGCTAATTGTTTAAGATGTGGATGAGGCTGGCCAAGGCCATTATCTTAACAAAGGAACTGGTCTGACTGGTTCACCAAGTTTCCTATTGAAATGATGGAGTTCTATGGAAGCATTCAAGAGATGATGTCTCTCTACCCTACATGATTACATGCCCTTTATTCTCTGGCTCCTTTCCCCTAACTATATATCTTCCCATTGCTCATTACTTTTATGTACCCCTCCTCCTGCCAGGACAATTTGTATTGGTACAGAATATGGTGAATAATACTTATAAATCCTGATTATAATGAAGGTTGCAATCCTCAGATCACTTAGTGCATCACTCTTTGTAAAATAAATCTGTATATTTTAAAAATATGTATCAAAATTTGCAATCCTAAACATTCTTATTATCAAAGAAGTCCAAATGAAACCAGTGGGACTTATTTCTGAGTGAATATGTTTAGGACTGAGCTGTAAAGCATGCAGAACATTTATGCAAAATAAGCACTTTAGCGTATATTGAATCAATTTGCATAATTCCTTCTGGGCATAAAAACTGTTTGCTTGTTGGAGAATTTGGGTCTCCTTAGTACAGAATTTAATAAGAATCAAAAAGAGAGGCAAACATCAGATGGCTGCCCGAAGTAGAATTTCCTGGATCAAGAAGGCCGCCTCACACATTTTGACAAAACTTATTCCTCGGGGCAGAGTACAACAATGGCAAGTTGTCCCATTTCAAAAGTTGTGTCATTGGAGTTCTATTTCCTAAATGTATGTTCTTCTAGAATTTTTACCCAAAAGGGGGAAATGCAAACTAGAGGTTGCAACCTTTTTTTGGTCTCGTGAGCATGAGCGGAATTTTGAGGCAGTGTTGTGGGTGCTAGGCACAAAATGGCTGCTATGGAGGCATGTCCTAACACAAAATGGCTGCCAAATCTAAAAGAGCTAAAAGAAAGAGGACCACAAAAACATGTGGGCATGCCCTTCATCAGCCTTCTCATCAATGGAAAAGGGCAACTACATCAACCATTGTCATGGTAGCATAGAGATAAGCTCTTTGTACCTCTCCTCTGTTCATAATGTCAGGGAAGGAGGATGTCCAATCAATGGCTTCCAATAAAATGTGGGCAGGTTTAAGGGGCATGTTCAGTGTAGGAGAGGCTGAGCCAGTGCAAACAGTCTCTCACACATTGCGAATTACTAAGAACTTTCACGATGGGGGTTACTCTCTTGGGCACACTGATTCCTGTGGGCTCCATGCTGTTGACCATGGCAAACTGTCATGTTCTGTGGCTCCTCTTAATCTAAATCTGCATTAAGATACACAGTCCATTAAAGTGCAGCTTGTTATGTTTAATCACAATAAGACACGGCCAACAGATTCTCCTCATGTTTTGAAGAACCAATTTGTGTTCAGAATGTTTACAGTGAAAAAGACAGGCACAAATTCATCTCGTTTAACATGCAAGTTGTGGCATAAGCACAATTTTTATGACCTGTGATACTATCTGCCCTGATGATAATGATGATGGCAACTCTTGGGTCACTTATTGGGGCAGATCACTCTCTCTCTGATTGCTTTGGAGGAACCATTCTGCAGACTACAGTGCAAAACTGACATTGGTAAGACCATGTTTCTTTCCAGACTCCATGCCATCAGAGAACTCCTGTCTGAATGTGGGAACTAAATGTTTCTTGTTTTTCTAACCTCAAATTCAATTTGCCACATTTCTGAATCAGTTTGCAATGCAATAATAATAATAATAATAATAATAGCCATGAGAATCTGTCTGCATTCTCCTAATACATGTTTTGTAAGCAACATTACCGAATATAATGCACTTTTGTATCTTATTTTCACTCATCTATATATTCAATGCAAACTTTCCCCTAATATATAGTTTTTGGTTGGAGGCTTCCACTGCAAGATTCAGATAAGTGCACATTTTGAAGGATTGCTGTATCCCCTCAGTCATGAAGCTCACTGGGTGACCTTGGGCCAGTCGCAGTCTCTCAGCCTAACCTACCTCACAAGACTGTTGGATAAGATGAGGAAGGGGAAGAACAGTGTGCGTGACCTTGAGCTCCTTGAAGGAAAGGTGGGATATAAATTAATAATAAATAAAATGTTGATTCATGTTTTGCATTTTGCTGGGGTGAGGTGGGGAGATTAGGTAGTCTCACATTAGCATGTAAGCGGAACCAATTTTCTCCCCTATCTCGAGGCTAGTTGCACCCTGGCAACTGAAGGATGCATTGAGTTTTGTTTTGTTCTTTTGGAGACCATTTCCTTCCAGATTGAAATAAGAACAGCTGACTCAACAAAGGCATTCTTATTTTTTCCATACAAAGGCGAGGGAGCCCCCATCCACAACTGACAACAGCTCTCAGAAAAAATCCCTTATTATTCATGGCCATCTGTTCAAAGAGAGCAAATGAAACGGAGGAAATGTCATGTTACATTCATGGAGTGACTGAGTGGGATGGACCCTGAAATACCACGTCATGGCAGCTCAGAATCGGGTGTGGGTGGGTGGTGGTCACCAGAGGGAGCTCTTCAAAGCGACAAGTGGGTGGCTCAGAAAGCAAGTTATGACAACACCAGCTGCAGGGATGTCACGATGACTAACAGCGCCAAGGAAAGGCAATTCCTGCCTTAACTAAACGGTGCAAATGATATCCACAGATGTTGCTAATTCATAATCAGGCTTGGCCACTGTGAGAACAGGATACTGGACTAGATGGGCCTTGGCCTGGTACAACTTTTTAATAAGATGGGAGAAGGCAAAAAGAATGAGTGGAAAGGTAAGAGCCTCTGTGTGGCAGTATGTGAGGGAGGTGGGAATGAATTGGGCTACTGGTGCAATCCTATGCATGCAAAGGGTGTGGAGGGACCAACTGCTAAGTAAACGTGTAGGATCGGATCACTGCTCATCTAATAATATATATTTTGTTCAGCATACTTTGCTTCCTCCCCCCAAGCCCTTTATATCATTTATGAGGTTGTAATAGAGAGGAAAATATTGGGGTGGAGAACCGCTACTAATATTGGAGCAGGATCATAGGTCAGTGATAGTGCACTTTTATTTGCATACAGAAGATCCCAGCTCCAATCCCTGACAAATTAAAAGACAACCAGGCAGCAAGTGATGTGAAATATATCTGCCTGAGATCCTGCTGAGCCCCTACTGGTCCAAATAGACAATACTGGATTAGATGGAGAAATGGACAGACCTGGTAAGGCAGCATCCTGTTTCTGTTCCTACCCATTCTAGGGTTATCTGGGAGACCAGCCTTTCCTAACTGTGAGACCCCAGGTAGTGGTGTACTACAATCCCCATCATCCCTGACCACTGGAGAACTGATGCTTTGCTCTCAGAGGTGGGAGCAGCAGCTGGAGACCATCAGTGAAGGTAAGCTATTCACCTGGACCTCCACAGCTGCTGGAATGCCTCTTCCTCTTGAGGAAGTTGGTCTTTTTGCACCTGTGGCTGGCAGAGTGAAGCCTGCCCCACCCCATGACTGACAGATTGAGAGTCAGTCTACCAGGGGAGTGGAGGCTACATCAGGCCGACCGGGGGTGGGGGTTGCCCCTTTGGAAGGAGCAGCTTTGAGAGAGGCAAGGACAGGGGCCACCCCCATGACATTTGCTCTGGGGATGACCTTGTCCTGATTGTTTAAAAAGTTTTATATTGTTTAAACTGCTTTCTAACTCGTATGCTTTTAACTTTTTTTTGTTTTCAAATAAAGTTAGTGACTGTGCCATGTCCCAGCGCCTACTCCAACCTGGGGAATTGTGGTTGTCCTATCAGCCAGCCCTTAGGTCTGCGGCTGCTGTTGCTGAATGCCAGGTGGATGCAAGACGTCCCTCATCCATGATCTCATTGTAGATGATGGCAGCCAACAAACTGAAGCTCAATCCAGGTAAGACTGAAGCACTGTTAAGTGGGCAGTTCTCTAGGTGACCTGCTCTTGGGGGAGGTTACACTTTAAAGGAGCGAGTACATAGCTTAGACATACTCTTAGATCTTTTGCTGTCACTTGAGGCTCACATGGCCTCGGTGGCAGTGGCCCAGCTGTGCTCCTATGCAGGCAAGGGATATTCTAACTTCTGTCATCTTTGCTCTGGTAATCTCTTGGTTAGATTACTGCAATGTGTTATATGTGAGAGGGAAGTTATTGGTTTGGTTTTTTTATTATGTATTTTGTGTTCTTATTTTGTATTTTTATGTTGTGAACCACCCCATGACCTTCGGATGAAGGGTGGTATAGAAATTTAAATCCATCATCATCATCAGGACATGTTGGCTGAGGCTGATGGGAATGTAGTCAGACATTTGGGAATGTAGTCAGACATTTGGGAATGTAGTCAGACATGCAGTGAACGAAATGGATACACAAGTATACTTTTAAAACTTCAGTAGTGGTATATTGAATCTAGCTCATATTTTCTTCCTAAGCATTAACCTGAGCTGCTGGTTGAATTTCATTTGACTGCGTTGAGTCAATAGAATCATATGCACTTCATGCACAGGTTTAGAACCATTTTGCACAATGAGAATAAGAATGACACAACCCTGTTAGAACATGACCTATTCAGAGCACAGGTGATAAGGCTGCATGACTGTGTGCTCCCCCCAATATCAAAACTCCCCAGCACAGAGCAGACTCAGGCTAGACTCTCTCAGTGATGTCCATAGAGTGATGTTGCAGGTTGCTGCTTACAGCAGTCATCTCTTTCATGGGACCAGTGCCCTTAGTAGGGAAATATTGGCGTTTTCTGTTTTAATGAATGACTGATTGTATCTTGAATCAGAAAACGAATCAGGCGATGCTTAACATCCATAACCCAAGAGATTCATTATCCACATTGCCAAAGCTAATCCTTGAGATAATCTTTGAGCTGTCAGTACCTTCCCACATTTGAGGCACAGCACTGATAGGAGCCATTCCCTGGGCACTTTGCACAAGAGTCGGTTCAATTACCTTTTCAATTTCCCATGTTTCCATGGTGATGTCCCACCAGCTCACATTAGACCATGTTCAAATGTTAGTGTGTTTGTTTTGCAATTGCAGCAAAGAGCTCTGTGATATCTTAAGGACTAACACACAATTACTACAGTATGAGTTTTTGGTATAAGCAGACTGCCTTATCACCTGCAATGGAAAAAAATATGCTGTTGCCAAGAGACTCATTTGAGGAGACATTGGTTAGTCTTTAGGATACCATAATTCTGCTTGTTTTGTCCTCAAGAGATTTAACAATGTTAGTCTTCTAGAAACGGCACTATCATTTTGTAGTGAGGCCATTTGTGTGACAAAAATATCAGATACAATTGAGGACTAAGGAACCATGACTAAATCCCAGCAGCACCAAGATATCTAGATATACTGAAGCAGTATGCCATGGGTTCAGACATTACAAGTAAGCACTCATAGACACTGATTTGGATCCATTCCTTTGGAGGGAGGTGGGGGAAAAAAGTCAAGCTGCCCAATTACCTCAAATTATTTGCTTTTCAAATATGTCCTAGTATGAACAACTGGGTTTTTGCTCTGACGCATTGTACAGCAGATGATAGCCTTGAAAGAGACAATATAATGCTTCAAGTGTATGTCCACAGCAGCTCATTTTTCCACACACTATGATCCAGCAAAACTAAAAGATTCTGTGATGCACACCTAATGTTCTACTCTGGTTTTGGTGCTATTTGTGATGTTAGAAGCACTATTTTTGTTTGTGCTCCCAATAAGTCAGTTGGAGTGATTTGCACCTGGCGCATTTGTTCTGGTTTTTTTTTAACAGCAGTGCCCACAGCCCAAGACTAGCTGCTCTTATGGGAAGGCTTGCCTCTTTTGGAAGTGGGATATGCAGAATAAACAGGCAGGGGAGGCAACTTCAGCTGCACAGCACCCTTTCTCGTGTGCTGAAATGGAGATAGCGTTAAGTGTGTAGTAGATATTTGGTGCTATTCAGTGCATGTTACTGTAGTGCTACACTAATATTGTCTTTGTGAAATCCTATTGCTACAACAATATGTAGCTTAAATTGTGTGTAAGGTACATCTTTGGATTAACAGAAGTACATATTACTTTAATGGGACATTTCCCCCCCTGGGCACACCATTCTCAGAATTTAATTTGTTGTTGTTGACCTGAGGACAGGAACCCGCCTGATCACAGCTCTTTGCAAAAGATCAAAGATACAAAAAAGGGAGGGGAGTTGCCTTGAAAATACAACTGAAAAAGATGCTGAAGCTCCTTTTGTAACTTTGGCATCTTTTCTCATGTGTGTGTATCATTTAAAATTGCCAAAGAAAAAGAGAGGTTATTGAACGTAAGAAATATCCCATGTAGCCATTTTTACAGTCAAAAACATACATGCACTTCTTACCCTAGGGTGTCTGTCCAGAAGAGTATCTGAGTAGCAGTGCTGTCAGAGCAGGACTATGAGGCAGACATCCACAGTCTCTACTCAACCCTCAATAGCTGTAGTGCTGACTTAGCACATACAGTGGTACCTCGGGTTAAGAACTTAATTCATTCCGGAGGTCCGTTCTTAACCTGAAGCACCACTTTAGCTAATGGGGCCTCCTGCTGCCGTCATGCCGCCAGAGCACAATTTCTGTTCTCATCCTGAAGCAAAGTTCTTAACCCGAGGTACTATTTCTGGGTTAGCAGAGACTGTAACCTGAAGCATATGTAACCTGAAGCGTATGTAACCCGAGGTACCACTGTATTAAAATTGCACACATTACCATCAAGTGAAGGGGGGAGGGAATACCCACCTGCAGAAGACCATTAAATCCAGAGTTTAATGTTACAGAACTGTATCTTGGCAGTGCCCTATGCTGGCTTTGAACATGGCTGCCTATGTTAGGCAGCCAATTCAGAAATGTTTTCAGGAGTAACCCCAACCATGACTACCAAAGTTTCTGATTAGATTCTGTACACCTTGGCAAGAGAATCAGAATTAGCTGTGTGCACTATCTGGGCTTTAAGAACAAGAAAAGAATTCCTCCCTCACATGAAAGCTAGAGCCTAGGTAACTGCAATGGGGCAGGAGGAGTCAAATGCATAAGGTGCTGTCAACAATGTGCATGTGCAGTGGGAAAAAGATTATGTACAAAGCTTACGAAAATACATTACACAAACACAGCTGCTGCTTTGACACAGCAGAAATGATGCACATAATACAGGAATGGTGTGATGATACACTTTACATTACAAAATCACCAACAATCCCCAGCCCTTCCCAAAAGTCTGCCACTCTTCTAGAATTGAAGGATGGGTAGGAGGGAACAGGTGAGAATATCAAACATTCGAGGTACAAATGTAATTACAATCATCATAGCAGTATCTCTCTCAGTCCTGCAGTGTGAGCAGCTTTTAAAGACCAGTCTTTCTTTATCCCAAAAGTGAATGTATCCTACAAGAAGTATATCCTCAGAGAAAAGTCACAGGAAAGACTATGGC
This sequence comes from Podarcis raffonei, assembly GCF_027172205.1. Classification (NCBI taxonomy): domain Eukaryota; kingdom Metazoa; phylum Chordata; class Lepidosauria; order Squamata; family Lacertidae; genus Podarcis; species Podarcis raffonei. The sequence continues at coordinate 78,596,051 of NC_070602.1, forward strand.
CAGCATGATCGTAGTATGCTGATGGCAGATAAATTGGAATTTCATCCTATCCAAGTCTTGAAATACATCGTCTGGCCATGGTAGAGGGACTGGGTGAGGCAGGCCAAACCTATACAAGATCAAGATGATAATGGACAGCGCAGGTAGTGTGGTCTGGAGCTAGAATGAGCAAGAACACCTGTTCTTCACTGCTGACACCTTGGGGTGCTCTTCAGCCAATTGCTTAATGGTTGGAGATGGTCAGGAGTGCTTTGCCACTGCTTCTCCTTGCAAGAAGGATGTCTTCATTTTTGTCCTGTTCAGGTTTCCCTTTGTCATCTCAAGGGTTGGTTATTGGAAATGGAAGATGCAAAGGGGGACACCTTTAGTGACTGCTCAAGCTTTGCAGTCTACTTTCTGAGAGTCAGGGGTTGCCAGGAGCACATTACACCAGGTCTCTACCATCCACACAGCATCTCTGTGTTTCACAAGCACAACTATTGTAAGCTGCCATGGAGGCCCAGGGCCAGGATGGCAGGAGAAAAATGTTAAAAGATTAATAAATGCATTTCAACATGCTGGTTTTGACCTACCCCCTGCCCCCACATGAATTAGACCATATGTACATCCCCTGGTACCTAATCTGAATTCCAGTTTGAAAATTTGTTGAAGAGTGTCCCTGAGAAAGAACCCTGTTCAAATCATTTGACCCCAATTTTTTTTTTAAAAAAAATTCCCCCTGGAGCAACCAGATTCCCTCCCTTCGTCCCTGAAATTGGTGCCTTCCTGTTTATCTTTCCCATGTACCTTGATATCATATTTTGAATTCCACCCTAATCTTTGAGATCAGCCGGTTATCATTTCCGTAGCAAAGTTTATGCAACAAGGGCATTAAGAGAGGTAATTATGGAGGGTCACCTTAAAATTCTCTCTTCTCTTTTTCCAGCAATTCCAATCTTGAATATTTTCCAGGGATAGACATAATATGTGGGCTGGCTTTTAAGTTAGGATTAAAGAGGCAAGGGCATTTTTAAATTCTGGGATGGCCTATTTATTTTCTTAAGATTCTTTCAAACATCAGTTGCATTTGGTTTTAATCTGCTATTGCTTTTAACTGTTGTGATGCTCATGCTTGATCATTTCTGCAGCTTTCTTAATTGATTTCTGACAGTTTCATTCTGACGATGTCATCATTTTAATAAGCAAAGCATCATGGGATTCATATGGACATAGGACTACCTTCCTACCATCACAGTTCTCCTTGGCACATAGCAAAGCTTCCACTTGAAAGGAACTTGTCACACTTTTCTTAAAAGAGTCCTTGGGACACCTGAGCTCAATGAATCCAGATGTCTCTCTTTTTGATGGTTCTGTCCAGTTGCTAAAGCCAGCCCTACTGTGGTATTTAGTTGCACAGAAGGCAAATTAAGCAGCTGTCTAGCTTTATCAAATGGGGTGGAGAATAATTGCCCTTCCAATCTATGTAAAACTTATTAACAACAGAATTGCTCAGGCCTTAGCAAAGCGATAAATGCTCACTCTTGATGGAGTTTGCCAAGGTTCAGGAGGCAGAAAAGGAAAGTGCTTTCTTGATAAACTCCAAATGTCAAATGGACTTATGTTCAACATAAAATGACCCTTTTAATATCAGCATTTCTGCTCTTTCATGGTTAAAGTTGAGCAGGCCTGACATCCTCAGAGAATTGCTTAAAAAAAGAAAAAGAGTTAAAGCTTGAGTGGCTTCTAATGCTTTTCAGATCATTAGGGCTTGTGTTTTCCATTTTGCTTTATGAAGTGTGTATAGCTAAGCCAAGCAGCTAGTTTTTCAACAGCGAAAGAGCTCTAGATACAAAGCCACGTGCCTTTAAATTGGGTGGCAGAATGGCTTGGGAGAATGGAATAGTGTTAGGGTACCCATTTTACTGGGGACACGGGTGGTGCTGTGGGTTAAACCACAGAGCTTAGGATATGCCAATCAGAAGGTTGGCGGTTCGAATCCCCGTGACGGGGTGAGCTCCCGTTGCTTGGTCCCTGCTCCTGCCAACCTAGCAGTTCAAAAGCACGTCAAAGTGCAAGTAAATAGGTACCACTCCGGCGGGAAGGTAAACGGCGTTTCCATGCGCTGCTCTGGTTTGCCAGAAGTGGCTTAGTCATGCTGGCCACATGACCCGGAAGCTGTCTGTGGACAAACGCCGGCTCCCTCAGCCACTAAAGCGAGATGAGCGCCGCAACCCCCAAGTCGGTCACAACTGGACCTAATGGTCAGGGGCCCCTTTACCTTTACCTTTTTACCCATTTTCCTGATATTCCTTTCCTCAAAATTTTACTGAAATCACATATTCGCTTACTTTAAGCCAGCTCAATGACTGATTTTCATGATACTTTGTCATTAAAAACAAAACGGTTTTGTTTTTTTCTTGATTTTTCCCTTTCCCAGCAACCCTGCATCCCTCTGAATGGCAAGCAAAGGGCCTGCTATCTATGGACTGCTTGGATTGACACGTGATCCATGTGCTCAAAATGGCAATGGAACAGCTGCTCTGGTGAGAAAGCATACACTGTATTTTTCGCTCTATTGGACGCACCGGACCACAGGACGCACCTAGTTTTTAGAGGGGGAAATCAAGGAAAAAAATATTATTCCCCCCCAGCCCCAAAGAGCAACGGACAGGCTGCGCGCTTCCTCTTTAGCCTTGAGCAGCATCTTTAGCCTTGCACAACGGGATGGATCGTGCCCGCTGTCCACCGGGGCTGGACTAGATGACTCCTGGGGTTCCCTTCCAACCCTGTTATTCTGTGACCTCGGAAGTTGTTGGGGGTCTCCACCACTGGAGGCTTTTAAGCAGCGGTTGGGGGACCATCTGCCTGGCGTTCTTTAGCTGTGATTCCTACATTGTGAGGGGGCTGGGCTAGATGACCCTCGGGTGGCCCTCCCAACTCTATACAGTCCTACACTTCTGCGGCAGGAGATCCACAGCCACTTCACACAATGCCCACTCCCAATTTTCATTGGAGAGACATGTGGCTTCACTGTCTAGGTAGGTACCCCCCTACCTGCCACTGTTCCCTCACCCCACTTAAGCCGAGGGAATTCCTGCCCAGAGAAGCTCCCAGGTGAGGCAAGGGTTAAGATCTACCTCTGATAAATGGCTTTGTATCCTCCCTCTTTCCCTTTTCTCTTCTTCTTCTATGCTAGTTCCTTCTCTTGTGTTTTGTTTACCGGTAATCTGTTTTTATTGTATACTAAAATAAAAGCTGCAAAGTTTCCTTTTTTATAACATTCCCCCCCTCCAAACTAAAACGTTAATCTAGATAAAAACACTGATACAGAGGAAAATAAGGGGGTGGAGAAAGGACGAAAAAAGAAAGAGAGGTAGAGATGGATAGAGCCTTGTACAGCCTCCCGCGGCTGGAGAGGCGTGCTAGGAAAAGGGGAAGCACGGGCAGAGAGCGGGATGGATCGCGCTCGCTGCCCGGGCTTCCTCTTTAGCCTTGCGCGCACGGGAGGCTGCGCAAGGCTAAAGAGGAAGCCCGGGCAGCGAGCAGGATGGCTGGCCACATCAGTCCCTTCTCCCTCCTGGGGAAAAGCCCGCAAGAGCCGTGCGAAGCTTGTGTGTGGCTCTTGGGGGCTTTTCCTGCTTGCCTCCCCCCCCCCTGTATTCGCTCCATAGGACGCACAGACTTTCCCCCTTAGTTTTTAAGACGGAAAAACTGCGTCCTATGGTGCGAAAAATACGGTAAGTGATGCTGCTGCTATCACTGGGAGAGGGGCATCAGCATTACATGGTAGTCTAGATCATGCTTTGATGGTCATGTGCAGTCTCTGACCATGCTGGACACTTTGTGGTTAAATGCTACCAAGCCTATTGTAAGTTGCTTGGAGATCTTTTCTGTAACAAGCAACAGACAAGTTTAAATGAATAATGTCACCAGGGCAACAAACAAACAAACCAGGGTAGCCTATGTTACTCTAAGGTCTAATTTATGGTAGCATGAGGTGCAAGAAGTAGGTTCGCTTTAGGCACCTGACAAAAGAGGCTAGGGACAGGGAACCTGGTGCCCTCTAAATGTTGCTGGACTGCAATTCCCGTCACCTATGATCGTGGACCATGCTGGTGGGGCTGCTGGGAGTTGGAGTCCCAATGATGTCTGGAGGGCCACAGGCTCCCTATTCCTGTAATAGGCTACAATAGTTGGTCTCCTGCTGCTCTTTGTGGCAAACATGACTACTCTTCTAGAATTGGAATCATGGATGGAGATGCATTTGACGATGGTTCCATGAGGTTACGATCTTAAGCTCATTTACGCTGGAAGTAATTTTCCAGAAATTCAGTTCAGTTTCTCTGAATCGAATGGGATTTTCCTGCCAAAAAATGTGACAAATATAAAACTGTGATCTCAGTCATGCCTATTTCAAAGCAAGATCTATTAAATTCAGTGGCTCTAACCTCCAAGTAGATGCATTTAAGATCTAAGTGGAGTCAAATGGATATACACACACACACATATATGTACACAAAGCTTTCCCCCTTGACCCTCGGGGCTGGAGGAAAGCCGCATGGGGCTCTTAATTCCTAGTAAAAAAAAACAAATTTACTAAATGACTGGTTCTCCAAGCTGGTGATTTTAGAGTGATGGAGGCAAAAGGCCACCCTATTTGTCAGCAAGCTACTTCAGGGCAGTCCTTTGTACTTGAATGGCTTCCTCTCTTACGGGTTTCAGTTGTCTGAAGCTTTTCCAAGGCTTCTGTGGTTCCATTTGGCAACTGAACATTTTTTTCCCCTTTCCTGTTGCTGCAACTCCATTTTGTGAAGAATATTTGGAGAAAAAATAAGTTTTCGTTCCTAGCTATAATGAACTCCATTTGCCAACAGTATCTGCCTACTGATAAGAGTTTAGGCACCAAGTTGGATTATTCACTGCAAGGTGCAAGCATGCCTTAGCTTCGCCGAAGTGGGTGCCACATGGACACAGGCTTCCTCAAGGTGGCCAACATCTGGTTCCAATGTGTGATGCCCATCCCACCTGCAGCTGGGCCTATGACAACATGGCCAATGTTTTCAGCTCTCCCATCTTCACAACACTCTGCGACAGTCACCCGAAGAGACAGTTCCTGCAAGGACACAAGCGGATATTAGCAAAATTCCATTGACCCAAATTTTACCACCATCAGATGTAGTTTGAGAAGTGGCTGTAGGTACCCTTGAAAAGCACTCTTAATTTCCCACTACTGATTATATATAGAATTCACATTCTGAATTCATGTCCTCATTCCATTCAGAAAAGTAACAATGCAGCACAATGAGATCTGGTAACAATGCAGAACTGCCCAACTTGATCTCAAAATCAACCCAGAGGCTGGAAGTATGCTGGGCCTGAAAAACTTGAGGGGGAAAGATAACACCTTGATTTTTGGTGCAGCGTCACTTAGGAGGACTCCAAAATGCTCCTTCCAATATCAGAACCACCATATGGGAATGCTTAGCCTCGTAGCCCTCCACTATGAGTTATTAAGGCATGCAACATTTCACTAGCCATCAGCAACAGCTAGTTTCTTTCCTGCTTGACAAGTAAGCCCCAAGGGCCTTTCATGCGCCTGTAAAATTTGTGTGCAATGAAACATTACTTCTCTTTCCCTTACATATTAGTACAACTTCAAGAACCTTTGCCCTAACCCCCATGAATTTGCATCATCCTCAAGAAGGGACAGGAGAAGCCACAGCAGTCGGCCTTTGCTTGGTCGTTATGGTAACCCATCCTTTTTCTTGTCTCCATGCCATTGCTGAAGAAAGCTTCCTCCTTGTTATCTCTCCTTTGAAGATGATTTCGTTAGATATGTTATATTAGCTCCCAGCACCGAAGCTTCTGAATGACTGAAAAGCAAATGAAATTATATATTCGGCCTTGCAGGTGATGCAATGATTGTGTTTACATCTCCCGTGCTGGTTTTTCTTTCCCAGGGTTTAATTTGAAAGTCTCTGCCTTGAATGCCAAAAACCTTGTGGGCGGAATCTATCACCAATCAAGAAAAGCTTATGAACAGAGAAGGATTCATTAAAATTATAGATGTCAGCAGCAGTGAGGGAGAAATGAGTGCTACGTTCTTACTTAGTTGGATGCTGTTGTTTACTAATGATTTTGTCTGGGTTAATCTGAAGGCCACCTTTGCTGCTCAGTAAAAGACAACATAGCATGTTAAGAAGAACAAAGAAAATGCAGGACGATACATGACATGGTTAGTTAAGAGATTTCCCCATCACCAATACATGTTTAGTTTGTTTCCTCCGGACTAAACAAACAAATTAACCCTCACCATTCAGATCACCAGTGTTGGCAAAAGGGCAATGTCTAACCCTTGAAGAAGGCTCTTGCCCTGGGCATGCCAGTTTATATCCCGTTTAATTTCATGCTCATTAGGATGTCCTCTGCCACAGCCAGCCCTCCATCACCTAGGTGAGTTTCTAAGATGAACAGAGCTAACATAAATTGACAATGAAGAGAATCTCTCTCTGTACTGTTTTCCTAGAACTTCATTCTGAAAAGAAGTATCTGCATCACCTAAGGCTTTGTCATTAACATTTGTGAATTGTACCATTTGAAGCAGGTTTGTATTTTCAGGAGCATGGCTTGTGAAGGGAAGGAGCTTTAACCCTTTGCCCCAGCCATTGGCCCAGTTGGAATTGCCCTCTCCCCCACCATGCCTGCTATTCACAGAGGATTCCTATGACTGTGAGTGGTGAGAAGTTCCAGGAGCAAAACTGCCAGGTTTAGGTTCTTTTGGATGAGAGTGCCCCAGAGACTTCAAAAGTTTGCTTTATTTATAAGTGGAGCATAGTGGAAGCAAGCCGTTGGAGCAGGTGGCCATCATTGCCTATTGTGGGAAGGAATTCCACAGTGTAACTACGTGTTGTGTGAAGAAGCACCTTCTTTGTCCGTCCACATTTAATGGCTGGCAAAAAATCTGGATTCGAACAGTGACATGTGTGCACACAAGTGGACTGGCACGAGACAAAGCAGATGGAGTCATTATGGGCACAGCTGTCACACACCAAAATGACTGTGTGAACTGGGCTTGAGATGAAATTGCTTCTAGCCTTTTCCAGTAGGCAGACCTTCACAGTAAGATTCTAGGATTAACCAAGGAATAGTTGGACTTAATTTTATGAGCCCTTTAACATTTTTTGGTGTATTTCATAGCCAGGCAGGCTGATCCTATGAACTGGTAGGAGACTGTAGGTTTGTGTGTGCTCTTGGTGTGAACTGTATGCCTGATGATATAGACTGTGCTCTTAGCAATGCAGTAGCTCAATGGATAGTGCTGTAATCGTCCCTGTGAACCTAGAGGCTCTTACCTGTAGAACAATTGCAGGCACTGAGAAAATCATGGCTTCATTAAACACTGGGTTTGTGTCATCTCTCTTTGTCGCAGTCTTCTTCTTACTGATCTTTCTCCCGTCTTGCAGCAAGTACACTTTGACGAAAGGATCTGATAGGATGGTAAGAAGAGGATGGTTTTTACTGGGTCCCCGGGGGAAATTGTTTCTTGTATGCAAACTTAACCTCTGAAAAGATGTAGTATCTGAAGCTGGTGCTACTTTCAGTAAAATGCACCGCTATATTATTTAACAGCGGGGCTAGACCTTGCCAAACTGGAACATATAAGCAGGTGTGTGTACAGGCAAGACCTTCATATATGAGACGTAACTTTTTTTTAGCTTAGTTTAGTTTTAAAGGGCTATAATCCACTCACAACATTTTGGAAAGCGAGATAACATCCACAGGAAAAACATACAAGTTAGAAGGACTGGCCATGTGCTCTTCACTTTTGATAACCAAGAGAAATCCACTTAATTAAAACTGGAAGCTAATTGATCACTTCTGAGGCTCTTCAAAGAGAATCACCCCCTACAGATATTCAGCTTCTGCTGATGGTTATTCAAGAAGCCCAAATAGGATGCCTAAGAGGGAGACATTGTGGAACAGTTGATTACTACCCTGCTGAGGCAACTCTGAAGTTTAAAATATTAGATGAAATTTGTTTTCAGTGGGTCTGCCCTGGATGCTATGATGAAGCCAGCTTAAAGGTGAGTATGTCTGAGTCTGTGCACCTTAAGGTGCCTTACTTTCCCCTCTGAGTGGCATAAACTCACCACATGCAGCTGAAACTATAGGGCAGGCCCCCTAGAATCACAGATTGGCACCAAGACAGATTTGTTTCCCAGCTCGTCTCCTCCTAACAACTAAGAACAAGGAATGCCCAGAGCTTAACAGCAGTCTCTAGAAGAGCACTAAAGAATACACTGAGGTCCAAACTAAATGCCATGGGGGAGACAATGCATAATGAATGCATTTATGTCTCTCTACATTTATTTCAATTGGCCCAATTGTAAGGAACAATTGGGACTGTGATCACAGGGTGGGCTAACCATTTCTCCCCACACTATTTTCACAATAAAAATTGTGATCACGGGCACAACTAATTTACCCACTGTGGAGTAAGGCAACATCTTCACACTCTATCCAGTCACGGCTGCAGGGCAGGGCGGAGGAGTTTTGCAAGACTGTTTACTGACCTGCAGTCATTTTCCCATTGGTCCACACAAGATTCTTGGCCTTAACCACAACTACTGTCAACCGCTCTGCCGTTGGGAGATAGCTAAGAGAAAGCAGAATTTCACCCACTGAATCAGTTGCCTGCAGGGAACAAGAAGGAGACAGGTGACTGCTCATTAAATGGATGGTAGAGATCACTACTCTAGCTCAAGGCAGTGGGGAACATTAGAAAGCAACTGAGCTATATAAAAAGGTAGCATTTGAGGGCCAATTCAGTCAACTTTGGTGGCTGCCAAGGGCCCTGCTATCTTAAGGGGCTGAAGATTCTCCCTTGCCCCATATCCTTGCCCCACCCATTCTCCCAAACCCTATTGCCCTCTGCCCTGTTACAATAAGCTACCTTGTTCATGTCCTGTAGATAGAGCCATGCATTGAAGGGCCTGATGGAGAGATCCAAGTCTGACAACTTCAACTCAGCGACTCCAGTGCTGATGTTCCTTTCGTCTTCATCTATGCCAAAGATGGAAAACCTCAAGCTGTTTTCTTCCAGTGCAGAAGGGTCCAAGGGGATTGAAAACCTCTCATCGAAGAAGACTGAGTAGGCAGTCCTTTGGATCTGCACAGATAAAAAGGAAGCACAGGAGAGGGCTGAAATGCCAGGTGAGGAAAAAACACAGGAACATAGGAAGCTGCTATATGTGCAGACGTGAATGGCACAGGGATATCAGTTGACAGAAGGTCAGCAAAATACATTCTTGAGAAAACTTCTGCTCCTGGAAACACAGAGGCTGTGCGCACACTATACCTTCAAATGATATTCAAAGCACATTCTTTCCCTCCAAGAATTCTGTTAAGAACTGCTGGGAATTGTAACTCCGTGGGGGGTAAACTATAATGACTAGAATTCTTTGAGGGAAAGAACGTGCTTTAAAGGTGTAGTGTGTACACAGCCTAACACACTTTCAACAGATCAGCATCTCTGAAGATTCACCGTTTCAAAGCCCAGCAAATGGAAAGCAACACTGGAACGACACATTCAAACACCACACATATATCATAATATCACAAATGGACGGATTTGGTAACTGGTGCAGAATCAACAATCAAGTTTTTCAGTTTTCTTTTCCCTTCCCCCTCATTTTTCATCTTTATGGCAGTGAAATTTCTAAAGCGAGAGGGTAGCTGAATAGGATTTCCACTCCACTCCACACCTAGGTGATGCAGAATGAATGTACAAAATAAAAGCAACTGTTTTCTTTTTCTTCCACTTCCATCCTCATTTTATCCTCACAATAACCTCACAACTTGGACCTTGGACTTGGCAAATGCAGTGAGATTTATGGTTCAGCAGATATTTAAACTCAGGTTTCCCTTGGGTCTCCTCTAACCACTATACCACATAGTCTCTATGTGGAAATGTGCTTAATTTATTCTAGCTGCAAGATTTGGATCTTTCCCCCCAGCTCTGTTCTAGAAATACAGGCATTAATGTATCTTATCCGAGAAGACAAACAAGCTGTTATTTGGGTGCCAGTGTCAATCTCTGCTACCTAAGGACCTGTGCCCTTCAACTATTTGCCTAGGATACACTTCCTCTGTTTCTGCCTCTTGGGATGCCCCACGTGCTCTTGATCTGCACTGATGACTTTCCAACTACATATTGATCTTCTTCAGGTTCCATGCTGTCAGGTCTCCTTTTATACATATCACCCGCTGGCACAAGATGTTGGACACAATATTATGTTTGCTGACTGGGAACAGTTATGGACCACAGGTATGAAGTTTACGGCATGTAATGCCCTAAGAGAGAATATTATGAAAATGATATACAGGTGGTACATGACCCCAGTCAAGCTAGCAAAAATCTATCACTTGCCCGATAATAAATGTTGGAAATGTAAAGAAACTGAAGGTACATTCTTTCACCTTTGGTGGACGTGCCCAAGGATTAAGGCTTTCTGGGAGACGATATATAATGAATTGAAAAAGGTATTTAAATATACCTTCTTGAAGAAACCAGAGGCCTTTCTCCTGGGCATAGTCGGCCAATCGGTGTTAAAGAAGGATAGAACTTTCTTTATGTACGCTACAACAGCAGCAAGAATACTTATTGCAAAGTATTGGAAGACACAAGATTTACCCACCCTGGAAGAGTGGCAGATGAAGGTGATGGACTATATGGAACTGGCGGAAATGACTGGCAGAATTCGAGATCAGGGAGAAGAGTTGGTGGAAGAAGACTGGAAGAAATTTAAAGACTATTTACAGAAATACTGTAAAATTAATGAATGTTAGAATGATGTTGGATTGAAATTAAGTGGTTTCTAGCTGAAATGGTATAAAAGAACATGAAAAAAACGGTTTTTTATAAGTAAAAATCTAATGTTATAATAACTTAAGATTAAAGATCTGGGTAGAATAAAGAGGGAAAGAAACTGCTAAGTTAATAAATTGAACTGGAATACAAAAAAGGGAGGTAAGAGGAGGTCCGGGAAATAAGTTAATGAAAAATAATGTGATGAAAAGATTGATTGTTTTTAATTATTTTTATTTTGTATTTTTCCTTTTTTCTTTTTCTATTTTGTAATGTAAAAACCTAAATAAATAAAAATTTTATATATAAAAAATATATACATATCACCTGCTGCTGCTGCCGCCAGCAGCACCACTGCTGTCCTGTTCTCTCAGGGACACCTTCCACACTCTCAGGTAGAAGGGAACTCCCAAGCAACTGGCTCATTCTATGTGCAAAATCCATAACATTGGCTTCTGTCGGTCATTCCTCTCTGAATAATGTGTTTCATGCACTTTGCTGATGAGAACATTTTCCCTGTGCCCACTTTCCAGAGCATTTGCACTGAACAATTCATGATTTAGCTGCTTAAACAATAATACAGTTTCTGAAATACGGACTCTTGTGCCCAGAATGGTTCCCTAAGGCACAGCCAATCATTACATGCAGGCGGACACACATTGTCATAACGTAGACACTGGCCAGGAGATGCTGGCTGGGTTAACTTACTTCTGAGGGATGGCCTCAAACCTCTCAGCCACATTGGCCATGTTTGCGTGGTTTAAATGTGAATAAACAGACAGCTGGTCCCTGCTACTTTAAAGTTCCCACTTCGCTCTTAGCTGCCACCCTAGGAGCAACAAACAGCAAGGTTTGGCTTTACTGTCTGAACTGAGGCACACATTTTGTTTCTCCTCAAACAAACCACAAACCTCTGTTCAGAGCCCATGAAGAGCTAATAATAATTATTTGTACCCCGCCCATCTGGCTGGGCCTCCCAGCTAAACCCTGTCGTTGTTGTTCCTGGAGGTGGCCAAGTCAGGAGATGGGAAGATGGCACCTTCTTCATGCAGAAATCCCCTCTTCAACACAACCATTAAGAGTGCAGGAGCCTTGCCCCCTTTCTCCCAGGGGCCTTGCAACTTGAAGACATCCAATGCAAAATAGAAATGGGTCAGGTTTTCTCATGTTCAGAGTGCCTCTCCATGATCTGACCCTCACCCCCTCACAAGATGCTAGTTATACTGTCCCAAAAATGGTGGGGGGCCGGGGGGGAATACCTTAGATAGTGGGTAAAAGTAACACAGCCCTCACTTCCTGTTTCCACTTGAAATCTGCCATTTGGGGTTGAAGGACATTATACAGAAAGGGAGAGTTCTCTGTGGGCAATGCCAGATTTTCCTGGTATGAATTGCCACCAAAAGAGTTATGATTAGTTGGAAACAGAACAAGCCAAACAAAAACGATACTGCTTTAAAGACCTTTAAAGTACATTTGAAGCACAATATTTCCCTCAAAGAATTATGGGCAGTTTGCCCCCCACAAAATTACAATTCCCAGCAACCCTTTAAAGGCATGGTATTGTACAGGGAGAGGAGGACCCTGTAGAAAACCTTCCTATAAAGAAATCTTGCACCCCGTTTGTAGTAACCGATAGCCCTTCAGACTTCAGACTCAGAGACAAAGCAGTAAGAAGGCATTTGCTGCTTACACAGACAAAGAGGCGGCACATTTTGTGGTCTTGGGGGAATGAAAATGGCTGTTGCCCTCTCCCCACCCCCATCCCAAGCAGCCAGCTCATGTAAGTTTCTCCACACAGTCATGCCCCCAAAGAGAATAGCATCGGCATAAAAAGGCAGGCAGCACTTGCTTGTGTGAGCCAGCTGTTAAAGATACATAAAGGCAGGATCTCTGGATTTCATCTCGCCCAGGGATTTATTTGGGCTCTTGGACTTTCGTTTTCCAGGCTGCATCCCAAATGACTTTTTAGTGCACATGAGCAGAGAACAGGAAACGAGCAATGAAAGGATAATCTGCATGCCTGGGAGAAGACATGGAAGCTTTGAGCTGGCTTAAGGGTGGTGGTGATGGGGCTTGCCCTATAAGCACATTTTTTTTCTGGGAAATGACCACATCATGTTTTCATGTGTCTTAGGACAGAGGAAGGAAGGTGCAAGGAGAAGCAGAAGCCCCTCTCTAGGCTGGCCAGGAACAAGAGCTACCTTCCATCTTCAATATTTCTGCTGAAGGGGAGTTTCTGTGGGCGCCACTTACAATCTCTGGGAGCTTGGCAAGTGTGAGAAGAGCTGTGCCCGATGAACTGATTAGTAGCTATATGGATGCAGGACAAAGGGCAGGAACACAGGCATCCCCACTGCTTCACACATTCAGAACGGTGCCTCCTCCATATTTGCACTGAGGGTTGGAACTCCCTCCCAGGGGAAAGCTATTCCACCCCATCTGTCAGCCTTCCAGGAAAAAGGCTGTGCTGTTCCCACGGGCATTCAAAATCCTCTTGAGTTTAAAGGGATCCCCCTATATGACTGCTCTCTTTTCTTTCTTACGGCTTTTGGATTTTGTTTACTGCCACTGCCTAATTGATTAATTAGTTGCTGGTTGGCTGCTCCTTGTGCTTCAGTTTGTTTTAATAGGTATTTTGTGTTTAAATACTGTCAGCTGCCTTGAATATCGTTTTGCTTCCAAAAAGGAAAGACAGGATATACGCATTTTGAAATAAAGTAAGAAAAATCTTTGTGTGTGTGTGTGTGTGTGTGTGTGTGTGTGTGTGTGTGAGAGAGAGAGAGGGGGGGGGGAGATCTGTGATCAGATCCCTCACTTCTTTTCCTTTGCTTAAAGAAAAAGCTATGGGAAGATGCTGACTTGGATTGTGTCCACAGCTCTAGGGAAGGGGGTTAACCCCTTCCCCCCTGCACCATTTCCCCTATTTGAATCACCCCTTTCCAGCTGCTGCGGAGAAGGGAAAGACAGGGACATAAATGTGACAGATTAAACCTAACAAGCGAATGATGCCTATTTGCATTCCACTAGTGTTAAGACTTAACCACTGCATATATTAAAAGGCCTGGGGAACATAGCTCAAGGTCACTTGACAGCCGAGCCCATTTTTCATCCGGGATACCACCACCCCCTCACATAATTTGGTAAGGGACTATGCACATGCCTAAAGGCACCCTTTGTTATTAGTTTTTCTGCTCTGGTGCTTAACCCTGGCTCAGAGCCAGCATGGAATAGAGCTCAGAGTGTCAAGACTAAGGCTGTGGATTCAAATCTGTGCTCAGGCATGAAGTCCGCTGGGTGATCTAGGGCCAATTACTGTCTCTCAGAGAGGAGTTGTGAAGATCAGCTCATGGGAGGGAAACTGGGAATTAAATGTTGCAAAGTAAGCGCTTTAATCTGAATCAGGACCAAGCACTGGACGCTGGGCAAATCACACCCACCCACCCGCCCCCTCAGGCTTATTTTGATCACCAGTAGGAAAAGAACATTTAACTCCTAATCCTCACTTCACACTGCAATTAACAAAGGAGACACATCATACTGAGGGAAGATTTCAGATACAAATTAGAAGACCCCCCCCCTTGGCCTGCCTCTGAGAATGTAAATTTACAAAGTGAACCACCACCTCCTCCTCCTCGCCCGCTTCTGTCTCCCATTCTGAGGGTGCGTGGGAGGTTTGCTAAATAAATGATCAACCATGCAGCACAAAGTCAAAGAGGCAGACGCTTTGGTATTTGAAAGGAAATACTGTAAACAATGTCCATTCATAAGAGAATCTTCCTTCCCAACCACCCACCTACCCCTTCCCCCATTTTCTCCCACCCCCCACTGATGAACTTATCAATGCTGGGATGCTCATTGCATCAGCTTCCACCTCACTGAAGCAAGAGCTGCAATTTCAGTCAAAAATCTACAGGGGGAAAAGACATTTTCTGCAGCTATTTTCTACAGTAGGGCCACCAGCGTGACAAGAATGCATGCTAGAAACAGCGACCCCTTTTGTACTGCCATGCTCCAAGCCTTGTGATTTGGAAGAAATCATGAACAAAATCTTCCTCCCCAAGTTCACCTCCCTCCAGGTATTGTTGGACTATGGCCCCTCATCAGACCCAGCCAGCATGGCCAACGGTCAAAGATGATGGGGACTGCAGTTCAAAAAAATTGGAGGGCACCAAGTTCAGGAAGTCTGGTCTACAAATATGTGGCCATTGCTCCACCAGTGCAAGATATGGAACCTACACCACTTTCCTCCCTTCCAGGGTCTGTTCTGAGGGTTCACTTGACCCGCCACCAGAGCTAATTTGGGGGTGGGCAGGGAGAAGAGAGGGGAAAGGCCCTGTTGCACGAGTAGAAGTCATTGCATGGGCTTCCGCGAGTAGGGCCAGATGGCTGAACCCTGCCCTCAGGCTCTTGTGACCACACTCTACCATCCTGTTCCTTGGAAGTCCCTGCATTTTATCTTTATGTACTGCAAAATAAGAATATTCCACGCTGCTCTTAAATATGCTGCTCAAACTCTCTTTGATAACTAAGAAAGATATGGGTGTGCTGTCTTCTTCTCCTACTTCTTGGGTCACCCTACTTTCCATGCTCTACTTTCACCCTACATTTAGTACACAATCATGAATGTCAGAAGCAGGAAAAAGGTGTCATGATTCGATGAAGAACCTTCAAAGCTTCCTAGATGAAGCATGTGTCCCTCCATGCAAAATAGGTGCTCACCTACAGCCTCTTCAAACCTTGGGAATGGCAAAGCAGTCACCAATTTCCTGTCTTTGCCTTCAATTCTCCTCAGATGCCATTGTTCCTGCACACTCGTGACATTTTGCCCTCCCTGGTGCTTTTTCTCATCCTTAAGAACACCCGAAGGACCAGGATTTGCACATCAGGTTGCCCTCATTCTCCATCCTTTCTAGATCTTATTCGATTCTTCACCTTGCTCAGTAGTACATTACTAGTCACCTTTCTGGGCAAACCTGCTGCTTGGGAAAGCATTGCAACACATTTGTGGAGTCAGCCATTGCCACAGAGAAGCTAGCTGCTGTTAGCTTTTAGAAGCAGAGTCACTTCACTTACGGGTGTTTCAGTCATCAATATTGCCATCATATTTGTATTAAAAAGCACAAATTCTGCCGCAGGCTTAAAATCTAACCAATTCTCCTCCCACCTGCTAAAAAACAAGAAACAAAATCCCACAGATAAAAAAACAAAACAAAACACCCTTACAACACGGAAACTCCCCCCAGTCAATTAGGAATAGAGAAACGTTTCAAGAAAGTGAAAAAGTATGCAGAGTTCTGATGATATCAGCTCAGGATAAGTTTTCATGGCTTTCCAAATGCCAAAACAGAGGGAGAGGTACAGATAGCCTGGTGCAATGAGTTCCAGGGAAAGGGGACAGCAAGAGAGAAGGGAAGGAAGGAGGTGGAAAACAAAATAATTAATCCAATCCATAGACTGATGGGCACAGCTAAGACGACAAGAATACAAGTAAAGAAGAAGAGAAGGATAAGGCAGAAGAACAAAGAGCCCTTTGAACAAAAAGAAGTAAAAGCAGATCTGGCAAGCAAACAGGAGTCCTGGAGAGTGTGTAACAATGTGGAAACGGGAAGAAAATGAAGAAAAAGCCAACCAGGCAGAAGAACTGAGATCAGTTGAGGACTGGCTGAGGTGGTCCAAAAAGAATAAATGAGTGGTCCAGTGACACTGCAGTAGAACTCAATACCCACAAAATGTCTTTTAAATAGAGATAGATGATAGAAAGAAAGATAGATAGATGATAGATAGATAGATAGATGATAGATAGATAGATAGATAGATGATAGATAGATAGATGATAGAGAGAGCAATATTTGAAAAGTGAAAAGGGCCAGTTGAAAAAGGAACTTTGGGCTGCAGAAGGTGAATTACTCCAACTGGATTACAGAGAAGCACAGAAACTGCATTATACCCCTGGACCAAGCTGGACAAGAAAAAAAAAGTTTTAACCCCTTATGAAATATCTGGAATCAGGACTCGATGTAATAAGCCAGATTTCGGGCATACAGTGGTACCTCGGGCTAAGAACTTAATTAGTTCCGGAGGTCCATTCTTAACCTGAAACTGTTCTTAACCTGAAGCACCACTTTAGCTAATGGGGCCTCCTGCTGCTGCTGCGCTACCGCTGCACAATTTCTGTTCTCATCCTGAAGCAAAGTTCTTAACCTGAAGCACTATTTCTGGGTTAGCGGAGTCTGTAACCTGAAGCATATGTAACCCGAGGTACCACTGTATTGTTATTTGCTGTGAATGAGCTTGTGCACATTGCCCAATCATTCCTCCCCTGGTGTAACTGGTAAAAAGGAGCTGCAACTAAGGCTGGCTTCCCATTATATTAAACCAGGGGTTAGTGGTTTGTTGTTCCTCAGTAAGCCGGCAACAAGCCATGACTTTGGCTGTTGGCTTGTACTCATGGCTCATCAGGGAGCAAGACACCACAAACCCTGGTTGGGATTGTAATGGGAAGCCAAGCTTCACTGTGGCTTCCAGGTCTGTTTATCCTGCTCGAACCAACCAAGGACCAAATTGGGAGTGGTCAGACATCACTGCTTGTTCACAATAAATCACAGCAAGCCAGGAAGTAGGCGTCACACATGAATGCAGCCTGTGTGTCTTCTGTGGAAGAAAGGACATGGCTAGGCAGGACACTTTACCAGCCAAGAGTTCAGATATGGCAGGCATGCTCAACAACTTTGACCTGAAGCCCCAAAAAGGGGGTAGATCACTGCCAGTTTTTAACTCTGTGAGTAGATCACAGTCTCTTGGAAGTTGGCCACCCCTGTGATATGGCATATGAGTGATCCCTTCTAAGGCTGAAAATCATTAGAAAATCTTTCTACTTGCACAGCCTGGTATAAGAGGCTCTTGTTTTAAAATCACTGCAGACAAAGTACTGACAGTTCCCACTGAAATCTCTGTGGGTTTTAGTGACTGGTATATGTCGCACTGAAACACATTTTTTTCTGTTATACCTTCCTGGGTCTGTGGAGCATGATGCAGCAGCACCAGAAAATGGCATTCTCAGCTCCCTGTCTGGGCCTAGCACTGTCACTCCCCGCAGTTACATCAGATTTCCCTGGCTGGCTTCTAATTTTCTCAGCTAATTAGGCAAATGGAAGAGCTTTTCATCAGCTGTGTTGTCCTTATATCACTTCACTGCTAAGTCTGCCCTGGTCAGCAGCAAACAGATGAACAAGCTCAGCAACATGAAAAGGCAAGAGACAGGTTTCCATGTGCGGGATAAGATAATATAACCTATATCCTCCTAATTACCATGTTTCATGGGGGTCTGCAGCTTGACTTTAAAGAAACCGAACCTGTTTGTTGGCTGCAACAGGGGGAGTGCAGTAAGGAATGTTCCACCCAGTTCCACCAGTCACAACAAAGGACACTTTCTGTCAGTATCTCATCATACATGCTAGTTTTCTTATTGGATATCTGAAGATGTTGCATCTTTGCAAAAGTGTTAATAATGCAATCGTCAAGAAGATCCTGATTTATATAAGGCTGGTACACTGCTTATCATGGAATATTTCACTGATCATGGCTAGGATTCCAGAGGAGCCTAAAGGTGCAATCCAGATCTACATAACGTTAAGAGTGAACCTACTGTAGAAGCATCCCCACCATGTTTTAGACAGACATGCGGTCTTCTCTCCTGGACTGAACTCGGGGGAAACCCTTCTTCTTGCATCTCTGCACAACAAGGAAGATTGGCTGCATGCATGTAGAGGACTAGACAGACATTCATCAGTTCAACTTGTGTTGTCCTTTACAGTCATCAAGTCCTCAGTGCCTGATATTTTCTAAGGATCCCAACACTCAGAGACATTGACAACAATCACAATGAATGTGCAGAATCTGCCATTTGCAGACTCTTGTGAAGTTAAGCACAGCCACCATGTTGCCCACAAGGAAACAGTGAAACTGAGAGGTTTATGACAGCCCTGTATTTAAGCACTCACCTGGTACTCCTAGGAGACAATGAATGGTATACAGATGAGTGAGCAGAATGGAGGGTGGGGAGGAAGATAGGGGACAAAGTGTGCCCAGCATACAAACAGAGAAGGCTATTGAAAGAGGGTTGGAACTCTCTATCCCTCCTCTGCTAGCCCCAGATGACTAGTAAACAGTTCTGCAGGCTGGTAACTTCAGTTCACAGATTTACAAGGCTGGCTTATGCCAAGAATTCAAGAATGCAAGATAAATGAATGTATTGGTGCCGCCTGATAAAGGGAAACCAGTCTTCAGGCTTGTAAACAGCCACATACCTGGTCTCCTGTGGCAAGCACGAATCTCCTCCAGGAAACCAAGCAGGAAAGCTTGACAAAACGTGGTACTTTTCTCTAAAATTACATGTGGGCAGACAGGTGTTTGTGGGCTTGTTTCAAGTTTGCCAGTCTCCTGCCTCTTGATAGTACTTCTTCACACGCTTCTGACATTTGCTGGCTGAGTGAGGGCAGACTGTCTGCCACTCTGTCTGGGAACAGCTCCTGACCACTTTGGCATTCTCTCTCTCACCTAATTTTTGCTTGGACGCTGTGTGATCGAGAAATTGTCTTCCTGCTGTTTCCCAGGCCCCTTTCTGCCAAGGAGCACCTCCCTAATGAAGCCTTTGGGGCTTGAGCTGCTCTGCCTGATACGCTGCTGAGTTTCTTCCATCCTCCTCCCTCCAGCATCTCTGGCTGCCTGGCACAAGCCCCCCTGGTGCTTGGAAAAGACAGAGTTAGCCCAGAGAACACAGCAAGCGAAGCAAGCATTAAATTTTCATCGTTTCTCAGTAGTAGGGCAGGTTGAGGAGGGAGGATGTTTGCTGTGTGTGCCCAGCTTAGCTGTCACAAGGCACCAGGGCAAGAAGAGCAAACTCACTCTCAGCTGCCCAAACTGAGCCAGAAGCTTTTCAAAGGGCAAGAACAAAATAACTAAACAGGTTCTGCTCCTCATGGGAAAAACAACACCTCATCTGAGAGCAAATTCTATTGAAAATCAATGGCACTTGCTTCAAAGTAAATATGTTTAGAGCTGGGTCACTAGCTACAGACTCGTATAACTGCATGTCTGCACCATCCATCTGCAACGAGACAGTGCAGTGCTATAAACATGCCCAGAATCCCTCGCAAATTAGCCCCTGGAAGAGGACACAATAAATTAATAATCCCTTCAGTTCTGGTAGGGGATGAACAGACTTGTTTTTCTTTACATAAGAAAAAGCTTGCCTGGCAGATTACCCTTGCAGACTTTCCCTCTTCTACACAACTATAAAAGGAAGAGAAGCCTCCTTTTCTACCGCCCTAATCAGAAATGGCAGCCTCCAAATGGAGCCAACATACAGTGGTGCCTCGCAAGACGAAAAGAATCCGTTCCGTGAGTATCTTTGTCTTGCGGTTTTTTCGTCTTGCGAAGCAAGCCCATTAGCGGGCTTAGCGGATCAGCTGATAAGTGGCTTAGCGGATCAGCTGTTAAGCGGCTTAGAGGCTTGGGGAAAAGGGGGGGGGAGGGAAAAAAACCCCACAGGAACTCGCAAGACATTTTCGTCTTGCGAAGCAAGCCCATAGGAAATTCGTTTTGCGAAGCACCTCCAAAACGGAAAACCCTTTCGTCTAGCGGGTTTTCCGTCTTGCGAGGCATTCGCCTTGCGGGGCACCACTGTACAGTGGTACCTCGGGTTAAGTACTTAATTAGTTCTGGAGGTCCATTCTTAACCTGAAACTGTTCTTAACCTGAAGCACCACTTTAGCTAATGGGGGCCTCCTGCTGCCGCCACACCGCCGGAGCACAATTTCTGTTCTCATCCTGAAGCAAAGTTCTTAACTCAAGGTATTTATTTCTGGGTTAGCGGAGTCTGTAACCTGAAGCGTCTGTAACCTGAAGCATCTGTAACCCAAAGTACTATTGTATTACACAAGAACTGTAAAACTTTCCTTTTTGGGCTGACACTCAACAGCCATAGCTAAGCAAGTGGGAGGCAATTTTCATCTGCAGGGGATACCTTTATTTTAAAAAAATGAATCATTGGTGTCCTCTTCCCTTAGCCCTTGAGAAGAAGAAGGCTAGAAATAAAAGCAAATCGAGAAGCCAGGGCCAAGTTCCCAGTCCACATTGAGCCCCAGGACTCATCAACTGTCACAAATTGAAGTAGGAAAATGCCCTAACAGCTCCAAATGGGTTGCTCAAGAAGACCCTAACTTCAAAGGGTAGTGTGTCCACCAAGCCTCCACAATGCCTCACTTGGTTGAGTGTATACTAAGATCGCATCACCCTTATTCATTCATTGAGGTATATGCATGGTGTTCAAAGATGTATCAAGTAACCACACTACCCTTGTGGGCAGCATGATCTAGAATCAATCTAAATTGAAAACAGCAGGCTGAAGACAAGTATGAATGATTCAGAATTGAGAAAAACTACATATTTTGTGTTACAAATGGGTTAGTGTGCATACAGCCTACCTTCTCTCATCTATCTTTGTAGGCTTCTGGAACCTGAAAGTGCCAATTCATTCCTAAGAAATGTCTTGACCCTTTTCACACCCATCACCGTTATGTGAATATTTTTAAAATAAATGCTCTTTAATCATACTTTTGATGTTCTCAATGGTAACGTCTTCTGGTCTTGTTTTATTCCCTCCTTCGTTCTAATACACATCCCCCCTTCTCCAATTCCTAATAAATTAAGCACCCTTCTTCTCTATAACATTGTTTTGTTTCCTCCATTAGGGCACTTTATACTTAAGGAACTCTCTCAGCAGCATCTTAATGTTGGAGCTTTTTGGCAGAGTCTCAAGCAGCCCTGGGCAGTTAATTACCTGAATAATGTAACATAACTTCTGTGAAGAAGGCACTCTCAAGCAGGCAACTGGAAACTGGCACGTAGCTAGTACAACTTGGTGTTTCCCAAACAGTTGTTAGGAAATCACCACCACCTTCAACACACAGATTAAATCTAGGGCTGTACCGCTCTCTAACATAGCTTAATCAGCTCTCACACCAATGGCACCCTTTGCCCAGTCAATCAAGGCTCAGGGTGGGACTGTGCTTTCTGGTCAACAATGACCCTTCTAGGATTCCCTCAGGCCTTTCAGTTATAGAATGGATCATATCAAGGAATTCAGGGGTGCATTTACTCCTATCCTTGGAAGGATATTGCCACCCATATATTGTAAGCAGGTAGGAGATCAATGCTGCACAGAGCTTCCCCAATGCAACAGACACAGAATAGTGGGTACCTCCACCACGATGGGTTAACTCAGAGCTTTCCAAACTTTACATGTTGGTGACACACTTTTTAGACATGCATCATTTTGTGACATAGTAATTCAGTTTTACTAGCAAACCAGAGGTTAAACTAACCCCTTTCCAGCCCTGGGAGCAGATTGTGTTTGTGTGACGACCCTACACACTGCAGCCGACACACTAACGTGTCGCGCAATACACAATTTGGAAAGCTCTGGGTTAACTTTTCCTAAGCCACCAACCCTTGGATTCATACCACATCTGGTTGATTAACATTCTATGCCCTCTGTGTTTGTTGGGAGGAGAGTTTTTGTTTTATTATGTATTTTGTGTTCTCATTTTGCATTTTTATGTTGTGAAACACAACATAAAAATTTAATAAATAAAACAATTATCTACCTTGATAGCTTTCAACATTTCTACTTGAAGGGAAGATTTTGCATATGGGCATCCAATGATGAATGCTTTGCAAAGGCTTCTGGGAGCAATGCTAGGCTCCATACTTTAGGTTCACTCACAGGAAGCAGATGCAACTGCCTTACAAAGAGTCAGACTATAGCTCCATGTAGCCCATGCTCTTGCCTGGAAACAGCTCACAGATGTGTCCTTGCCCTGGAATTGATGGGACCAGGGTCAGGCATCTTGCGCCTTGCCATCACTCAACATAAAGTGGGAGCTTGTCCTAAAACATACCCAACACGTTCCTGCAGCGGCATATTAACCAAGGATTATTACAATGGTCAGCAAGCCGCCTTTTAAGTAGCCTCCTCA
Organism: Podarcis raffonei; assembly: GCF_027172205.1. NCBI lineage: Eukaryota > Metazoa > Chordata > Lepidosauria > Squamata > Lacertidae > Podarcis > Podarcis raffonei. The sequence goes on from NC_070602.1 coordinate 78,618,935, forward strand.
TATATTACTGATCTACTCAGTTAGCATGACCAACAGACAGAGGATAGGAATGTTGTATTCCAGAAACATCTGGAGAGCCATAAGTTCCTTATCCTTGACACTCAAGAACTCCTGAAAAGGTTTTAAGGGTTGATCAATCCATTAATCCACCTGATAGCATGCTTGTGAGCGCTCCTCTTCTACAGCCCACGAAGGTGCAAAATTTGGCTCAGAGGCTTAATACCAAACACACAAAGCTGCCTTGCACAGGCTCAGACCATTTTCCATCTAGGTCAGCATTGTCTAGCCTAGTAGGCGCTCACTGGGATTTTAGATAGGCATGTTTCTCAGCCCCACCTGGAGAAGTCAGGTATTGAACCCAGCATCTTCTGCACACAAATCACATGTGTGTTCTACCTTACTGAGCTGTCTCCCATGTACACTGCTGCTTCAGTGACTAGGATTCCAGGGAAATGGCCAATAGGATTTTTATCCCCGGTATACAAGCATCTCCTTGCAGTAAAGCCTGCATATGCGGATGAGTAGAGAATCCTCAGCTACGAATGACACAAACAAAGGGGCAAAAAGAAAAAGGAAGGATGAGGGTATAAAAGCAAAGAGACAGCTTTAGCACAGACTACTTATGAGCTCAATTCATAGCCAGCCCAGCAGCAGTGTTTATAGTTTGTCTGCCAAGTCTGTGCTCTGGGGATATAACTCATTTTCACTCATTTTTAAAGGCCATTTGAGATGAATGTTTGCAAACATATGAAGCGCAGCGAGAGTTCAGAGGTTTCACAATCAACAAACAGGATACGGTCTCCTTGCATTTTAAATATCTTCAGGCTGGTTCATGTTTCCATTCTTGCATGGGGGACGCTTCCAAGTGGTTAAAGGTCTTCTGTTGCAGAAGCAATGTTTGTATGTGAGAACCATGTGGGCTGCATAGGTGCCGTGGCTGTTTTCCATGTCAAGCCCATGCTGCCCCGTCCTGGGAGCTTCTTGACCTCTTGCTTCCTGTACAGGTATCACTGGTGTTTCATGGGACCTGGCCATGCAGAAGAAGCTCCCATAGCAACTCACAAGGATTTGTTCTGTAATCAACAATGCCTCACTCAAATAGTTAAGCCCTCTGCATCCTTTTCTAATAGCTTTGGGGCAGAGAAAGTATTTCAGCATCTTAATAAAAGAAGCTGGAGAGTTGCGTGAGAGGGAACTGAAGTCCCCTCATTTTTCAACAGTGAAGTTAATAACTAAACTATATATCACTTTGCTCCTAGCAACAATCTGTTGCATGGCAGTGTGTACAAATGTCGGAAAACTGATAGTGCCTTCATCTGAATTTCCACTGCTGGACAAATGCAGTCCAGAACAGGCTTTCTACAAATTAGCTTTTACAGTGGTACCTCTGGTTACGAACTTAATTCATTGGGGAGGTCCGTTCTTAACCCGAAACCGTTCTTAACGTGAGGCACGCTTTCGCTAATGGGGCCTCCCACTGCTGCCGCACGACTTCCACTCGAATCCCAGGGCAAAGTTCGCAACCAGGAACATCTACTTCTGGGTTAGTGGAGCTCGTTACCCGAAGTGCTCGTAAGGAGGACGGTACGTAACCCGAGGTTCCACTGTATTCAAGTTTCACATATGCAGCTTTATATGTCTTATATACAAAGTATACGAATACTGAAAATGGATTTGCACAGAACCTTTGCATCCAACATTACACAAAAATGGTGGGCTAGCAGACACTTGTTCTCAGCCTGATTTATCTCGCAGGGCTGCTGTAAGCCTAAAATGCCGCTCTGGGCATGTTATGAGTAGGACAGGTTACAGTTGTAGTAAACAAGTGAACTTTTAAAATACTCTTGCAGCATTCTGAACGAAGCCTGGGTTATAGTTGGCTTAACATTGTTCTAATCTTGTTCGCTTTCCATCTCTTTTCTTTGGAGTGGAGGAGAAGTCTCTCCACCTGGCTAAACACACTGCTTAGATTTCTTAGGGATTCTAGGTAAATCCAGTTGCTTCTGCCAGATACATATTAGAAAGCTTCTGACATGATTAAAACATGAAGTGGATGCATTAGCAAAAGATTTCTTAGCCTAGTGGAAGACCCCAGAAGAGTACTGGCTTCAGCAGCACATTTACTAAAATTGGAACGATACAGGGAACGCCCCACCTGAACCATGTTGTGACACGCTAGGCAGGAAAAGGAGATTTAAGGTGATGAAAGGAAATTCATTTTTAGAACAGCAGAGGTGTGGGCACAATGTTCATCTCATCCCCCCTTTTTATATAAATTTCACTTTGCATGTAAGGAAAAAATTGTGATTTATTAAAATGTTTATTTCATCACATATTTTCATTTAAAGTAAAATACCCAAACTGGCTGACAACATAATTTTAAAAAGAGAGAGAGAGAGAGAGAAATTAGAAGAAACTAAAAATGCTTTCCGCACCTACGCAGAGATCAGAACATAGATCTGTGGATTAAACCTTATAAACAACAAACAAATAATATACACAAAGGCATGTAGTATATATACGAGGTGGTTCAAGGTCTGTCTTCTTTCCTTTAACATTTTACAACTGCTCAGGCCAGCTAATACCTCCACAATGGCTGCACAGGTTTTTGTTTTAATGTTTTGAAATGCTCCCAGGAAGCGATTGTACATCATAATGTGCAGTTACTTTCTAGTGAATTGTAAAAAGAAAAATGTGCCTTCCACTATCTTCCTACAGGCACCTTCTCTCCCTTGCCTCCCTTACAATGTCATTGTTAGGGTCCCAAAGGGATTGAATATTGATAGATTAATAAACAAGATGCACTAACTTTATTAATATGACTAATACTTTGGGGTTACAAGTAACAACATTACACATCAATCCTTGCAGGTATATAGTTCAGGAATTTAAAACCTCTAGTATTCAAGAAGCTGGAACGTGTGTAAACAAAACATATTTCTGCTTGATATATGATACAGAGTTGGGATCGACTGTTTTGCCTGTAGATTAATGTCAGCATTTCTCAGCTGCGGTGATAACACAAATGTGTTGTAAGTCACACAACTTTTGTCCCCTCTGAAATCTCTGATAGGTTTCCCAAGATGTCACATATTCTGTAGGCTGCCAAAGAAACAGGCTGCATTGCAGCAGGGGACCTGGATGTGCTACCAAAGGCATGCAAGATGACGGAAACAATGTGGCGTGGCATTAGGAGTGCTAGGTGCCAGTGAAATGCCATGGCATGCATCTACTCGATGGAACAGGATTAAATTCCACTCTAAGGTTGAATAATTCTTCAGAGCCTACAATCTTCTAGGTGAAAGGCAAATATAATGTCATTATTCATGTCTATAGTATGCTCTTCAAACCTTATTGTGATTTGTCGTTTGTTGTGTATTGACACAATCAAAGAAGCCAGTGTGTCAACCTTGCACTTTGAGGGTGAAGCTCCCATTAGGCTCTGTGTGCTCTGTTACCTGAGAGCTCATTGATGGAAGTGGTTCAGCTGAAGCCTAGTTATGAAAAACAACATGCTGAACTAGGGATAGGGAACCTGTGGACAGCAAAGATGTTGTAGGGACTCCAAATCCCATCAGTCCCAGTCAATATGGCCAATGTTCATGGATGACTGGAGCTATAGCCCAGCAACGTCTGAGGGAGCACATGTTTCCCATCCCTGAACCGAACCTTCTGCCATTAAAAAGTACAACTTGGAGAGTAACATATTAAAGAGACGATGAGGTTAAGCAAGGTGTTGGAGGAACAGAGAGGGCAAAGCTGTAGCTCACTGGAAGAGAATCTGTCTTGCATGAAGATCCCAGGGTCAATTCCTGACATCTCTAGGTAGGTCTGGAAGAGACTTGTGGCTGAAAGCATGGAGCGCTGCTGCCAGTCAATGCAGACAATACTGAGGCAGATTGGTGAATTGGTCTGACTCTGCACAAGGGAGCTTCCTGAAAGCAAACTGCTCATAAGGAACCATGACCATTAGAAGTTTCGGTTTCCACATAAGCATAAGATCCCAAATCTGAAAGGGGCTATTCTGCTCCACCATTCTGAGACTTCATCTAGAATACTGCATTCACTTCAAGGTGCCAACATTAAAGAAGATGCTAACAAACTGGAGAGATTTAGTGGGAATGGTATGGGGTAGATAAAATGTCTCAAAAGGTAGCTCAGATGAAGAAAAAGTATGATGGCACTTGTAATGCTGAACAAATATCCCACTCTTGGTAGGAATGCAAGAGATGAAATGTGGGCAACGCTGATTGACACAGGTGTAACGTGACACTGAAAAGATGCTTGCTAGCTACTGTGTGGGAGAGTGATTTAAAACAGAAGAGTTTGGCTCAGCCAGGAAATGATTGAGTAGGTTAAGGGTCAGGCATGCCTTGGGTTAGGTACAAAGCAGAAAAGAATACTGTCCGTGGGTTCTTTGCTTTCCATCACTGCTTTACATGTGCTGTCTTAAATCAATGCAGGAGAGAATGTGATGCTATCACTACTAAGCATCTCTTCTTGTGGCTTTTAGCAACAGTGGGGAAGGACTGATCTCTGCGCAAATTTGTATAGTCATTAGATGAAAGATGATCTACCAATGTTACTTATTTTCTTAAAATACTGGAGAGCATTAAAAGGGGGGGGGAACTAATGTGTCTTTATTACTTGTCACAGGACACTGAAGAGACAATAATGTCCGTGAATTATAGATAAGAGGTGATAAATAATAAATATCACTAAAGCATAAATATAGAGAGAATGGTCTTTATTTGATGAGATTTTCTTTTAACCAAAGCTACTACCAAGGTATTTGTCAGACAATATTTTGTACTCTTGGAAAATCCAATTGGGTAGTGAGCAGCTTGTCTATTTTTGTTTCTCTCTCTCTCTCTCTCCCCCCCCCACCTACACCCACACCCACCCACCAACCCACCACTACTGAATAGACAAATCCCAAGAGGAACTGTATGTATGTATGTATCAGAGGAAGTTATTGCAAGGAACCCAAAGCTTTGCTTCCCAATGGTGATATGTAAGGGTTTTGCCAAATTTCGGAGACACTTTGCCGATTTCCGCCCGGACACTACTTGCGGCTGCAGTATTCCATATATGTCCGGGAAATTCCAGATGTATGGCAACCCTATGATATGTTTGGGAGAAACAAGCCACGAGTGCCGATTTGAATACCGTGGTTAATGGCCAGAGTTATATCCAAATGCCAAATGCAGAGTTATATCCAAACGACTCAACATGCATGTTTACTTGGAAGTAAATGCTACTGTGTTTGGGGGTGGGTGGGGGTTATTTCCTAGTACACTTATTTAGGATTGCAGCCTGGAAATAGCCATTTTAATCCAACTAGAAAAGTTGCTTTCTATCACTTGCTCACTGATTGAGAGGCAAACCAGTTTGTTGCCACAGCCAAAGAAATAGCATTATGTATTAAGGCTCATGGCCTTGATTTTGCAAAATGGCTTTGCAGAGAGAAGCAAGTTGCCTCCTGTGGCCCTGGTAGGACGAGAAGCAGGGGAAACAATCCTTTCAAAAACAATCACACACACATTTTCCAAGCCTAGTAATTGTCCTTATGTTTTCCACATCCAAGCTCCCAACTGCTCTCCTTTTTTGCCAAGCTCATATCAGCTTGTCCAGAAATGCCATTTATACAAATTGCTCTGCCTGTAGTTCTCCAGTCTACTTACAGTTGAAGTTAACTGCTGATTTCATCCAGGAGACAAAGCAGTAAAAGAACAGAGCAGATTGTGGTCAGCACCAACACAAGTCTTTCTTCCCTCAGTGAGCTACAACATCATGGAGCTTACAGTTATTGAAGGCCACGAGGAAGCAATGGTTTGTAGGGAAATGGGACGTTTTCCAGATTTGCCACAGTGACCTAACTATTAGCAAATAAATTCTACAAACCCACACATACAAAAGCTGTGTGAATGCCGCGGTAAGCAGTCTATAAACCACCAAGGCCCCAGATCAGTCATTCGTTTTGCCAGAGAGGCCATTGTGAAAAGGGAGTAAGAGATGTTGGGCCAAAGCCACAAGTGGCCTGTTGACTAGGTTTCTTGCCACATATGTTGTCCCTTCCACATGCCTCTTTTTACCTCTGAGCTGGCAACTTGTGGGATGCTTCTGTCACATCTATCCGATTTGGCCCAATGGCCTCCAACTGCTCAGCCTCTTCAGATTAGCACTTTTTGCCTGCTTGTGTGTGTAAAAGTCTGTGTTGTAAGCAGTCTACCCACAGGAGCAATTTAATGTCTCATGGAACTCTTGCTGGAAACTAATCTGCAGACCTGTAGCTAAAATAATTACCATATGATTTTCATGAAGAAGAATGTGATGCCAACCCACAGCAATTATGCTGAACTTCTGCCACAACATTCCACAACCGTTCTCTTAAGCAAGACTGCCGGGGGTGGAGAAGGTGGAATTGAATCAGTCCTTGAATGGAAATTATATTGAGGCATCTGTTTGGAAAACATGGTCGATGTAGGGTTGCCAAATTACCTGGGTGGAAAGACGGCCTGGTCGCCTCTTGTTTCTTTAATAGCAACCTCAAATGCAGGAATTAGCAGAAGAATCTTCTCATATAATGGCATCAGCATATCATCAAATGGTTGGTTCAGAAGGTGACAATTCTACTGGTGACTATTTAGGAGTTTCTTTGCCTTTCTTTAAGCGAAAGCATTGGTCTTCCAAGAGGAGCAGTACCATCTCACAAACATAAGGTAAAAAGAATTTAAAAGTGGGTTCCCAATTGCACGTTTGGGCTAAAGGTGGACCCCAAGTGTAAGAGAATGCAGTTAGCGGTGCTGCTAGCATTACATTGTCACCTAGTGACTGCAATGTAGACGAAGAGCAAGGTGAAAAAGCACCGACATTGTCTGTTAAATGAATCTGTACCCCAAGAGAAGAAAGACAACTATATTGATTGTTTTTGTACAAGTTCTTCAAGGCCCTCAGCCTCGATGAACCTGCGAAATCAATACATGTGGTTGCCTTCCTGTTCTGGAAATCTTATTCACAACAGGAGCCTTTCCTGAAGGATTAACAATTTTGGGGTATAAGCCTTGCGATACAGTCAAAGTTTCCTCTGTGGAGGTTGTTTGGAATACCATCTGTCAATTTTCTAACTTTTACGGTAGCAATTAAATCTATTCTGTAAGATGAATAAGACATCAGAGATGGAGGCTTTAAGAAAACTTTGTTTTCAAATGGCAGGAATTCACACCTGAGAGTTGAGAATTAGATTAGACTAATTCACAGGAAACAAAACAGGTGCTGGCAAGCTACTGAATCCTGAGTTGCTGCATCCATCTTTGTAAAAAAAGAGACTTCAAAGTCCTCAATACTATGCTATGTGAAGTAATTTAAGTAAAGACAATTTAAATCACCAAGAAAAGAAAGCACCTTGAATTAAGTAATTGATTTAAATGTTATTAATGCCTTAAACAAAACCGCTTACTAATTGCTCAACATAATCCTGCCTAATTTTCAAAAGAAATTCAAGGCAGCTAACAAATTCAAACATCACTCAGTATTAAAATACATCTCAGCACCCATTCCTAGCCCAAACCATAAGACCAGAACTAAACTACAACAATAATTTCCAAGGCAGGCATCAAAACTAAAATATCAGAAACAAATCAGTCCTCCTCCTAAGCATGTTATCCCTCCACACTTTCTCCAATCTATCATCTCTTGATAAATTTCCTGCTGCTTCAGTTGTTCATCTTCAGCAAATGCATTGACATCATGCATATTGCTTCTTCCAGATCTCTCTCATGATAAGGTAGACTCAAGTCCATGAAAGCTTATGTCATAATAAATGCCTTAGTTGTTTTTGCTGAAACAGACTCAAGAGGGCCCCTTTCTACAAATTGTTGTAACAATTTAGCTTCACCATAAGTACCACTTTTACATACTGTTTGAATGTAATTGTAAGCAACAGGGTATATAAATATGTGGCCACACAGTGTGATGTATTTTGCCTAGGAAATGGGTGAGGGGAACATTGACTAAATAGGCCTTAAGTCACTGCCAGTTTTACAGTTCAGCGACCCTGTGATCACACTGCTTCTGACAACCGATTCCTATTCAGCAAGATGCTGTATGAAGAGGACTTGCATTATCCCTCTCTTGAACTATGGGAAATCTCTGGAGTCTTGAAAAGGAGGAATCAGTGGTGCAGTGTCATTTTCCTTCCCTTAACTCATAAATAGCTAGGGAAGATGTTTCCCTTTTTGGCAAAAGCTACCAGAGCACCCAGTCAACCTACACCCATAAGATACTTTCATAAACCATGGGTTTAATTATATAATTGCTGCTGCTTCATTGAGCAATAGCTGCTCATAGACCCTAGAAATGCAGGTTGTCTCATTGCATCAAAGCAGGCAAAGGTGTGACACATGACTCTATGGGCCATCGGAGATTGCAACATCAAGGCAGCTAAATTCATCTCAAGTCAGGTAATTTCTAACAAAGATTAAACCTGGAGGGCTGAAACAGCTGATCCTATTGGCTTTAAATATTTATTTTCATTTATAAAACATTACGTCTCTAATTAAAGAACAAATAAAGCAATGTACAATTTTAAAAAATCCATACATTCTAACAATAGCTCTCTTAAAGACAGATAACACATAACTCTAGCAAATCCAATTCTAAAAAGCTCAAACAGTCTACACCAGTAAAAGCACAATCAAATCAGGACAGTCCCTTGAGAGGCCATTTATACTTTAACTAGATTCCAAAGCCCATACATGCCACATAAAATGGTGTGGAAAGGTGTTGGTTTACTCTGCTTAAAGAATTGTCTAAAAACCTGTATCTGAGAAAACAATCCGATGGAGTAAGTGTGGATGGGCACTTAATTACAGCAAACATTCTTTCACCCCTATTCTAAGGAAGTCAACACTGTGCTATTGAACTGAAGAACAGGAAGAACAAGATTGTTTGATACTCACAGCATGCCATACTCATGCTCATGGCCAGTTAATTCATTACACAGTTCCTAGAATGCAGATGTGGATCACACACAACACATTTTTGCATGATTGAGAAACTTCAGACCAACTCAACATTCCCTCAGGAATCTGAAATCAACTATAAGTGAAGACCAAAAAAGTGCCTAGATCTCACCACTTGAACAACTAAGCTAACAACAATCCAGCATAAAAACTCCAAAAAGAAACACATGTTCATTTGATTGGAAGACATGGTGAAAAACATCCTGAGCATCTGCTATTATGTCATGCACCACTGTATACAAGTAAAAATGGTGGGGAAACTTACCCTTGAAATGCCAACTATTTGCTCATCCGGAAGCAAACTGATGCGCACAAAGCATGATTCAAAGTTGACATCTTCCTTCTCCATGAGATCTTTGCCCTGTAGCAGTGTAACATGCAAGGTGTTGGAGTTCACATTGTATTCCATATTGACTTCCACCTGTCCCACTGTGAACTCATGGCCAAAGTTATTTCCAATTGAGGAGATGGAACTGAGAGAATCGGTGGAGATGGACTTTTTCAGTGGCCCGTAGGGAGCCAACTCAAGGTCTTTGTGCATCAGCTCCAAAGTGCCCAACTCATTAATGTTTTCGAAGGTGTCATCCATTTTCAGGCTGGGCTTGCGAACAGGAGAGGTCCTTTCTCCTGCCTTTCGGAAGTTGCTCGCAGCTCTCTACAGACAGTAAGCAGAACAGAAAGCTAGTCAGAGCTCAAGATTAACTTCAAACTATTTACTACTGTAATACATCAACCTTTTGCAGGCCCCAGAGTTTAATTTCCCCGCATGCCGTCGTAGTCCCACCATTGAATAAAATTCTAGACTCAAGTGGGAGCTCTTAATCAAATCTGCTATTATGATGGCGCACAGGGGGGAATGGATGATTGTGGTAACTGATGGATTTCTCAATGCCCTTTACCTTTTGCTTGATCTGAGAATATGTGGTCCCATATTTTTGTTCTAGGTATCTGTAGTCGTAGTTTGGAAATGGAGATGGTGCAGGATAGCTGCCAGACCTCCATAGCTTCCACAGGTTTACTCCAGCTATTCCCAGCAAAACAAGTGCTCCAGTAATATAGATACCTATTTCCCATCCAGGTGGACTTCTTATGACTGGAAGAAGAGAGAGAGTTATCATGGCACATTGAAATCTTACAGAAGCATTATAGGAATATTAAGTAAGTGGCCTTCTGTGTGGTATCTTCTGTGATGCTAGGATGAAGGTGCAAATTAAGGTTCTAACCGTTCTTAATTCATAACCACCACCAACCCCACACCAACAGTACACAACATTTCACACAAAACTGCACCACAATCGCTTGACACTATAAACTATAGTCTCTCTGTACAGTGAACTATCTAAGAAAATATGTGATTGCTTAACATAACAGGATTTTTTGTTTACAGCCATTGAAGTAACTTCCCAAATTTAGAAAAATTACAACACTTTGTTTTTATCATCACTATGTTTCTATTCATAAGAAAAATCTTTCATTAAATGATTTCATATTATTCAGTTCTTGTTCAATATTTTTGATGGCTGATCTGTGAATACTACCCATTACTAGTTTATAAAGAAGCATTTTCTTTCTTTCAGCTTTTCAAAATTGATCTATTTTTCCTCTTACCAGTGAGAATAAAAATGTGTTTTTTTCTTCATGGTTTCGGAAAACATTTCCCCCCTACATTTTGACTTTTAGCTTTCAAATATTCTGTTTCTATATGTATCCAAGCAGTCTCCTCACCTGACTTGGACTGCAATAATCTTTTCAATGTTGATAGATGGCCCACTGTTCAACCATGCTATGAATTTCATACTGGCACAGAAAATTGCTCCCACCTGATTATGATAAATGGGAACAGCTTTCAAGCAAACACACATTCTACAGTTTGCAGTGATCTACAAGAAGTGGCAATAAGATACACACTTGAACCAACTTAATGCACAACTTCTTCACATACCAAGTATTGTTGTGTTTCTGGAAAGAAAGGTATTCACACAACTGCTTCCAAGAGACCTGAAGGCCCATATACTTTCACTAGCTACTTCCCAACAGAGAAATTCATTTGAAAAACCTCTAGTAACTAGCTGAGACAATAATATATGGTTCTTTGCTTGGAAACAGATGAATCAATGCTCAGACGTTAATACTGAGCAACAACATGTCTACATTCCCTAGCCTGGTGCCTTCCAAATTTCAACTACAACACCCATCATCCTTGACTATGCTGGATGGGGCTGTTGTAGTCCAAAACATCTGGAGGACATTAGACTGGGGGTAGGCCACCAAATATTCGCTTCAAGCATCTTCTTTCCACAGACCTTAACTAGAGAACTTACTCTGTGTGCACCTGGTAGTATTGAGCTTCTCATAAATCTCTCACCATCTCACCTAGCTTGGCCCTTAGAATAAGTTCTTACGTTAGAAAGCTACTGGATTGAAGGTAAGGGCTTCATCAAAAGATATATGTGAGATGCAGCCCTCAGTATTTGTCTGGATACCCTCCTGTCTCTGGGGCTGTAAGAGTTTTCTGGAAGTTCTGTCCAGAAAATGTCTAAATGGGAGGGAGATCACATTATTATTGTTTGAGCAGGGAGACTTTTACCAAGACTGATATCTCCAAACAAAACCCTAGCACAGTTTGTTCAGCATTCAAGATACTCACCACTGAGTTGGTGCTCAGCAACGTTATTATCCATGGTGACTATCCTGAGTAAGGGCAGTTACCTAGAAGAAAACATTAAGCTTTGCATTATTAATGTCATATTTCTTAATGTCATATTTCTACATTAAGCTTTGCATTTCATTCTGTTTCACCCAAAAATCTTCAGATCAAATTAGTCACACTTCAGTCCCATTTAAATCAACAGAACTTTACACACTCATTGGCTACTTTTATGGGACAGAAATATCACTAACTTAGTCTGGATCTAAACCACTCTGGTATGGCTGCCACCTAATTTCCAAAGAGAGGCACTGTGCCTTTAACTGTTACGTGTTAGGCAGCTCAACAAATGCTACTTTCCCCAACATGAAAAGGATGAAATGTGGGATTTAAAAAAATAATATGTCATGCAGTTGCTATATGCATATGGAAAGCAAAAAGCTGAGAACCCCGTTGGTTAATTTTCTTTTTGGTTAATCTGCATCTTGAAATAATAATAATAATAATAATAATAATAATAATATTATTATTATTATTATTATTATTATTATTATTATTTTATTATTTATTCCCCACCCATTTGGGTGGGTTTCCCCAGCCACTCTGGGCGGCTTACAGCATATCTAAAAACAAACTAAAAACATCAAGCATTAAAAACCTCCTGATACAGGGCTGCCTTCAGATGTCTTCTAAAAATTGTGTAATTCTCTATCTCCTTGACATCTGAAGGGAGGGCATTCCACAGGGCGGGCGCTACTACTGAGAAGGCCTTCTGCCTGCTTCCCTGTAACTTCGCTTCCTGCAGTGAGGGAACCAGCAGAAGACCCTCGGAAGAGGAGCTCAGTGTCTTGGCTGGACGATGGGGAGGGAGAAATCCTCTGTTTAGGCCTGCTGCAATATATCACCATTGTGGCACAGTTGTTCCCGAGAGCTTCTCTTCCCCAAAGGCTTCCCTTTACCAGCGGCGTAGCGTGGGTTGTCAGCACCCGGGGCAAGGCAAGTAATTTGCGCCCCCTAACCTGTGGATTTGCGCCCCCTAACCCTACAAATCTATGCCTATGAATGATGGTCCCTGTCTCTCTCTCTTTCTCATATTCCAATTGATTCCCATTTCCACCGATCGATCCCCGAAGCTCTCACCCAGCGAAATTCGTGCGTAATTACGCTTCGCCATCCCTAATCCTGCCGCTTCCACCAGGAAATCATGACGGTGCGTTTCTCCTCTCCAAACTTTCCCCTTTCGGCCTTTGCCGGCCGGCGCAGCCCTTTTGGCTACGAGCTCCCCTCCTTCTCTGCCCGCTTCCGACCCCACCTCCCCGTCCAGCCTCCCTACTTCCTGAAAAAAGGCACCGGCGCCGAGCAGGACACCCCCGCGGCCATCGGAGAGAGGCGGGGCCGAGGGAGGCAAGCCAATGGGCGAGACGAGGGTAGGTGGCCACGGGGGCGGGCGCTGCCGCAGTCCTCGGGTGGGCAAGGTAGGAGCAGGCGGAGGCTGGCCGGCCGCTCTGACAATAGGGGCGGGCCGAGGGCACGACGCGGCTGGGCCCTCTGGACTTGCGCCCCCCCAGATGTTGCGCCCGGTGCGGCCGGCACCCCTGGCACCCCCCACGCTACGCCACTGCCCTTTACACAGTTAGCCTCATGTTAACCAGCTCCATGCGGCTCAGGCTGATGGTAACCAAATCATGAAATATATTAGCATGGGTAGAATTTTATCTAAAATATGGGGATAACAATACAGTCTCTTTCTGCTGGGCTGTTGTAAGCAAAATTAGCAGCCAACAACCTAATAAGAGAAAAACCACCGTTTATGTTGTTTTAGTTTATTGTTTTTGATATGGATACTAGGTTACTTTGGTGGATGAAGCAGGGACATAGTTTTGATCACCCACCCAGATTTTCTTTTTTTGGGGAGGGGGGGACTAGCTGCCACAAGCAGCCAATAACACCAAGGCAGCATCCATCTGGCTGAGTTCCCAATGGCATATGAATTAGGCCTTGGAGTTTGCATTGTAAACTCTTCCAATAACCAGCAGTGTCCCAATGGTCTGCAAGAGAAAACAAGTTTACAGTCTCAGCCAGTGTGCTCAGAGTACACTTATGCAAGAAGAGATTCTTCTCTGTCTTTTGGCACTGCATGAGTCACCAGTGCATGGTGTTTTGTGGAAATGCGTTATTAAAACCTGCTTCTCAAGTACATCACCCCGGATTAGAGGTCACTGATTGCTGGAACCTTGCAAAATTACTACACTACAACCTGCCAGTGGAGGAGGTCTGATTTATCTTTCATTCCTGAAGGCTCTTTCTTTGCTTGCTGGGGAGGAATTACTGCATTGTTCCATTCCGTGTCCAGCTGATGAATGGCTCTGTAAGGGTTTGCTTGAGAATTTCCTGCTTACCTTCTATCCATCTGAGCAGGGAGTGACCCCATGTTTTTCATCGAGAACCTCCATCAAGATTTTTCATTACAGCTCCTAGTGGGTAAGCTGAATATTCAGATGTATGAGGAGCAGGTTGTCCTACAAAGTCTCCCCTAACTCAGCATCTCATGGTCTTTTGAAAAAGACCCCGCAATGCAGAAAAGGTGGATTCATGTTTAGTTGTATTGAGAATCCCCAGATACCGATGAATACCTTAATTTTAAAGCCTATGTCATGGAGTGGCTGGATGCACAGGATTGGTGGGAGGCGCCAGCTGGGGAGCCCCCAAAGGAAGACTGCTCAGAGCCAGGGGATTGGTGGTGGGACGACAGTGAGTGGTCGGAGGGACAAGAGTGAGGAAGAACAGACTGGGAGGAGGAAGGGTAATACGCAAGGGAAGTAACAGGGTTTAGTGAGCAGGAAGAGTCTGTTTCAGACTCTGAGGCAGAAGAGGGGGCTGGAGAGGTGTGGGACCAGGAGACAAAAGAGGCAGGATGATGAAGCTGGGTAGTCTCCCTCTCCTGAAAGTATCCCCCTCCAACTGCACCCAGTGTTAGGATATTCCGTTCCACCTTAAGGAACAGGCATGACTGTTGTGTGTCACATGCCTGTTTACACTCCAGCACAGCTTGCTGGGAACTTCCGTTTGTGTATAGCTTTTGCTTATGTGCTGTTTGCTTGGACATGAAGGAGAGAAGACATGTTTTCCTTTTGTCCTGATGTATGCTGAATAATCTGACCAAACTGCGGGAGGCAGTGGAAGACAGGAGTGCCTGGCGTGCTCTGGTCCATGGGGTCACGAAGAGACGGACACGACTTAACGACTAAACAACAACAATATGCTGAATAAACTGCTTGTAAATATGCTCACACAGCCGTCTCCCTGCCACTTCTGTTGCGAAGCGTTATTTACTCTGCTGAGTTGCATGCTCCAGCTTCTGAAGGCTTCTGAAGCTCGGGTCGCAGTTTCATGCTGATCCAAGGACTGCAGATCGCCTGGCACACCGGCTAGTGGGCTGGAGCCAGCCAATTGCCCCGATTCCTTGGCTGCATCCCAACACCCAGCTCTCCTCCCCCTTGGTCTCCTGGGGCATGCAGGGAAATTAAGCAGGTTGAACAGAAATCAGTTTTGTGCAGGCACAGTTTGAGACTGCTTGGGAAAGACCCAGCAGAGAAGTAGCCTTAGTGGGCACTGGGAAGGCAGGGACCTTTAGTCCTCACACCTGTCTCATCAGGGCAAGACCTGCAGAGAAAGGTTGCTGGGACCACTAGGCTGCAGTGCTTCTGTTTCACTTCTATTCTGCATGGGCCATATTATCTCTTCCAGGCTCTTCACGCTTCCTGAAGAACAGACAGTATTATTAAAGAGGCAACTTTCTGACTTAGAGCACAGCGCTCTGGCAACTTCCTCTCTCTTCTTGCCTGCCTGCTGCACTGCAGTATATGAAGCCCCTGGTATGGGAGGAGGGAGTCCCACAAGGGCAATCTGGCTCAAGGGGTATTGTGTGAGGGGTCTCAGTTCAGGGGTCCCTGGCTTCATGTCAGGCCTTGGGTATGGGGGTCCAGCACTTCCATGGCTTGCTCCATTAGGCCTCTTGATCTGGCTGGCTCCTCTGTCTTTGAGTCAGAGTCCTGGTGGTTGTTTGAGATTTGGAAGGCTATTGGAAAAGTTTACAACATTGTCTACCGTCTGTCTGTAGCTCTCTGCTTTTTGTTACTTATGGTTTTACTGAATTGCTGTGTGCCCAGTGATATCTTGGGAAGAATCAGGCTTGGATGCCATCCATCACAGTAGATTCTGAGGACGTACTTAAGCAAAAATATATTCCAAAGTTTTCATCATATTAACTTTACTACTGCATGCAATTTGTACATCAGCTTTATTTGATGCATTCCATTCACAGATGGAACTCATTTACATTATATTGGACTATTTATTATTTCCGTCACATACCGTTTTCATGGATTGTTTATTATTTCTGTTATAGACAAGCTTCATGTTGGTTGTTTAAATTTGTTGAGGCTTAGTTTTGTGATGTGTTGTATTTTCATTAATGCATGGGTTTTTTATGGCTTATTTGCTGCAACTCATATCATATTGTATGATATAATATAATATCACAGGTTTGAGTCCACTGTTGTATTTTTGTTTTATCACCTATTTATAATATTTGTCACTGATTGGTCTGTGATTTGGTCATTTTGCTTGAGGTTTGGATCATGATATCAAGTTGTAGAGCTAAGAAAATTGACAGCAGCTTGAATAAAGGATACTTCATGTACAAAACCCATACCGAAAGGAAAAAGGCATAATGGTTTAACACAGAACAGTGGGGTTATAGTAAGAAAGGAAGGAAGTGAAGATACTTTGGGGCAGTTTATGTTAGTCCTCACCCAATTTTTTTTTAAGTAATCAAACTCAAAATGTACACATCCTTACAACTCAAAAAGCATTGGGCCACATTTAGAAACCATAATCACCTACATTTTTTGCCACAAAACTTTTCATCCTCAGAGTTCTCATAATTCAAATTAACATATTTTTCTGTGTACAAGACTAAGATTTTTCCCTTAAAAATAATGTCAAAAATTAGGGAGCCTCTTATACACGAATACATCTCCCCCCCCAATTTCTTAAATCTGAGTCCCCCAAAATAGGGGATGTCTTATACATGGGGGCGTCTTATAGAGGGGGAAATACGGTACATTACATTGAGTCTGCTACAGAATTATATAGAAGTACTGTACTAGTCAAATGGATTACAATGGGCTGACAAGCAAAAGCCAGATTAAGCACACAACAGCAACCTTCACAACACAGCGAGAAAGCAGGTACTTCTCCTTTCACACAGTTAAAGAGGGAGGGTGTAGTCTGTTTTAAAGACTCCCTGGCTGCTTAGGTTGCACATTTTTAGGACAGTAACTATGTTTTTCTTAATGGAGCAAGCAGCAATGTACTGTAGGAAAATGGGATGGATTTTTTAAAACCCTCCTCCATTCTTTCAGTCCCAATCTGACTTGGGTTCCTGCCCACAGCTCTCCCTTAATTAAGGGATAAAATATATGATCAATGTATCTCTGTCCCATCTATTTTGGCCCTTACAATGTGGTCTTATAGCTCATTCAATGGAGCCTTTGGCTTCTGCAGGACTTCTGCCATGGTAACATGGCAGCGCATTTGCCTGTCAACTGGTTACAACCTGTTGGGGAACAGGATAATCTAATTTGCACTGGTGATATAAGCCTATGTTTTCTAAGTTTCAAACATGTTTAGACTTTTTTTTATGCTCCTAGCTTTAATTAGCAATAATTGGAACCTTTGAAATAAAAATACAAATAAATACCAGCATTTTTATTATTTCAGAGTTATCCTTCTACAGTTCTGGCAGATCAGCTCTCTGGCCCCTCCCCACCCCCAATTAGGATTTTTAGTTCAGTTTAGCCATTTCTCCCTTCCCTGTCTTGTTCAAATTCAACAACAATCTTACTAACAGTCTTGCTGTTCAGTTTGTACTTGCTATTTCCCCATCACTCGCCTCATTTTCTGTGTACAAATGATCCTGTGTTGGATAATATATGGACAAATAATTTAATATGGAGCTGGCCTTATTGAGAGGTCACTGCAAAATAAATAGATGATGCCAGAGCTGAGGGAAGGACTCCTCCAACTGTTTATTATTGCTACTGCTCAGAGCCTACAGGAACAGTCTCCCAAGGTACATGGGCATTGTATTGCTATGTTTAGCCAGAAATTCATTTCCATGCAATAAATAACAATAAAAAATTGGCGCCCCATGAAATTTGCAAAGGGGAAGGATGAACTGTGCAGGAAATACCTCTTCTCAGTGTCCACTTTCAGGGGAGAAGAGAGACCCCCCCAGCCACACTTTGCTTACAAAAGGAAAGCACTGAAGCCCCGAGAGTGCATGCCAAAGGGTGCTCTCTGAGCCCAATTTCACCCTTCGGGATCAAAGGTGAAATAAGAAATAATACACTGGAGAAAGGAAGGCTCAGGCACCTTCAATGAATCAACCTATGCAGGGAAAATGACTGCAGCCCATTTCTGTTGACTGAGCACCTCACTTCCCTCAGTCAACACTATTCAATCTCCATTCCTACTCAGAAGATCTTGGGCACTACTCTCCTCTGTCAAGGTTATTCACCAGGGGCAAACAGAAAAGTGATGACCAAGGTGGTTGGTTAGTTTTTGGGGGGAGGGAGGGGGGTAGAGGGAGAGCCAAGGGGAATTTCAACCCCTCCAGTATTTTCCTGGTCATTTAAAAAGACCCTCTCTTACCTACCTCCATAAGCATTCGGGGGTGGGGTGGAGAATAATGTTGCTCCTCCTGTTTGTTTGTTTATTGTAAGGCTTTGAAAAGACTCTTCCACTCAATGCACCCCACAGGTGGCCTAATGAATATTTAGAATATTTGCACCCCTGGCTCTCAGTCATGATTTTCATGTCCAAGGTGGCTTACAATACAGTTAACAAGCTAACTGAAAAGACACATTTTAAAATCAACTGTTGAATGTTGGAAGGGTCAGCAACTGGAGCAGGTTCTGTGTGTGCTGCTCATGCCACTGCACTGCTTTTTGTTTTGTTTTTGTTTTTTTTAAAAAAAGGCTAGAGACAGTAGGTAAAATAAAGAGCATTTGAACCAGCATCTTCCTGTCTAAAAAAAGTACCCATATCCCAGAATCCTCTGCAAAGCCATCTTCACACAGCAGGGACCACAGAACTTGCCTGGTCACAAGCATGCAGTGAGATGTCGAAACTAGCAGACTGAGATGGAGAAGCAAAATCGATGGAACAGAATTCCTAATCATATAAAAGCAAAAAACAAAGCAACCCAAAGATCAGTCAAGCAGTTCACAGTTCATTTTGCTTGTGAACAGTAAGGCACCCATATATTTTGAAGAGTAAACAGAAAACAAAACCAGAATAACCATTGCCATTCCTGTTGCCTGAATGAAATATTAAACAATACTATTTTCATCAAACCCCAACTTGGTTTTTCATAGAAAAGTGTCATTTATGGACTGGTTCACACGTGCATGCATATACTGTAACTTTATTCAACTGAAAAGCATTGGGCTAGATCTATACCACACTAGTTGAACTTAGTTACCAATGAAATCATTGATACTTCAGTCATGACTGACTTGCCCTATTGATTTCAATGGGGCCTATATGCAACTAACTTATAATGCAATCCTAACCATACCTATTCAAAAGTAAGTCCTATTGAATTCATTGGCGCTTACTTTCAGGTAAGTGGCGTTAGAACTGCAACCAATTGTGTCTGAAGCGAGGTGAAGTGACATGGAAGTTGCGTCTCTGCTCTTTGATCTGTGGTAATGCATTCACACATGCAAGGCAAGTAAGCCATCAACTAATAAACATACATCTGCACTGATTTGAAACCTAAAAAAAACATACCCAGTAAGTGGGACATTCTTAATAAAGGCAAAACCTGAAGGTAAGAGACATAATCGTAAAGAAACTACAGAAAAAGTCAAGTAGCAAAGATTCTGAGAGTCCAAGGCACTGGGTGATATCTTCCGTTGAAAGCCTTTGTCGCTCTCAGCAGCAGGGAAAACTACTCACCTGCCATGAGCTTTACCATTCACAATTTTAGAGAGCGCTCTTGGTGAGCCCAACTAGCTGAAAAGCTCACTTTGTGTAATCTCAGCACCCTGCACAAATCTAACTGTATGGGAATCCATAATCTTCAGAGATGAGGGCTTTCAAGGGAGGACAATACCTGGACCATTTATTGTATTTGGTATTCTGACTTATTCTGTATCTTCTTTAGGATGCTTTTTTATTTTGGAGTTGTTTGTAGATTCAGAAAAAAACCTTTTAATCACTGGGCACTATATACATCCCCCAAACATATGATGGATATTTAATTTTGGTGTATAAGAGTAACACGGGGGTGTGTGTGGAGGCATTCTTTGACATGTTCTGGGGGTAAGCTTAATTTAATACATTAGTTATACATAACACAATAGGTATAATATGCACACTAGTGCCAGCCTTCCAGACAAATCATGAGCAATCACTAGAACTGTCCTTGGTACTGAACAGCGTTCCAGCCTAAGCTTGAGCTGTCAAAAAATACTAAACAAGGATAATGAAGAATTTGACTTATTCTGATCCACTTACTTGATGAAATAATTAGGTACTGGCCTTTCCAAGAAGTCTTTAGGCCAATCCATTATTCATCACCCCAAACTGAAACTAAGCCTGAAGCTCTATTATACAAAGCCTGAAATGTTGTACAGGCTTTCCTGGGAGTAAGTCCCATATGTTCCAAGTAAATATGCATACGATTGCACTGCATGCCTGGCTGGATGTAACAGCCATCTGCTTACATTCATCTTTGGTTACTCTGACCCATTCCTCCCCTCTCTCTATTGGCTTGTTATCCATACTTTTCTCTTTTCTAGTACTGGAAGCTCCTTGAGACAGGGATCTGTCTTTTGCTAATTTTACTCAGCAAAATGCAACATTGAGCTTCAACCACAATGGTAAGCAAAAGGCAAGAATCGAGTTTATAAATGTAATTATGCAAACTATTCCCCCAACCTCAAGATTGTGTACTTTGAGATTCCAATCCCAAATGGCCTGACAACTCTGCACTGCCACAGAATGGTTACAAGATGAGCCTCAGACATGATTCATTCAGCAAAATAAATAAAGGCAGTGAGTAAACACCAGCAAGAGAATGACCCAAACACATTCTTGTCATTTGTAACCTGAGTAGGGTTGGCATCTGGGAGGGTTTTCAGCTACACTTCAATGCAAGACAACAGGCAATTTAAAAAATGTTGCACTTAATTAGATTTATAGCCTGGCCAGGCTCAAAAGATAAGTGCTTTTGTTCTCTTTCATCCTAAAAAAGGCCAAAAAACGCATAAGCTCACAACCATACTTCTGGAAAACAGATAGGAAACATTCCTAAAGAAATTTCTTCAAATGAGGCTGAGAATAAACGCAGATTTCCCAAATCCAACACCCTCATCATTTGAGACATATAGAGGTTGAGGAAGAGAGCAGGACAAGGTGGGTGTACCCAAGGACTGTCAAAAAACCTTTTCTCTGGTCACAACATTGACAGAAGACACAGGGCAGCCAAGCCATGCAACACTTGAAGTCCCTGTGTTGCTGGGATTTACTGTGTGTGTGTGTGTGTGTGTGTGTGTGTGTGTGTGGTGCAATGACCCTTAAGGTGTCAGTGCAGTAATTCAGATCTATGCAACATGCCCAACATGCTTAGGAAAATTATTCCCATTCTAGTGCTACTAGCCTGCTATGAGGACAAAAGCCTTCAAGTCTCTATTCAGAGTACCCGGGATGAAAACAAAACTGAAAAAGATTAGCATAAATTCACATTACGATGTGGAAAGGACAGAGAGGGACCTGGGAGAATTTCAGTCTTCTATGCTTTCGTTTCCACTGAACAGCTGCTCGCATTTCCAAGTTTATCTTTGCAGCCCTATTCTTTGAAACAGGGGGTCAGACTTTTCAAAAGGACTAAAGTTTGGAGAAGGACAGATTTTCAGTCAGTGAGGAAAAGGCTAGCATAGCTCCTTGAACATTTTAAAGGCCTATGCTTGTCTACATCTCTGTTGCATACCTCAAATCCACATTTTTAGTGGGCTATGTGGGCTAAGCTAACATTTTTCTGCATTCACTTGGGGGTAATCTCTGGGAGGGTGGGAATGCTGAGTGTGGGTGAGATCAGAGTCAAAAATAGGCACAGCCGTCCCTTTCTCTCTCTTTCTGCAACCCCTCTCTACTTCTCTGGGGGAGGACAGATCCCTCTTGCCAGAGGTATGACGTGATCACTTACTTGGAGAGCTTTTAAAATTAGGCCAATGGCTGCACATACTTATGTCTGGGGCCATGAGCAGCCCATCCCACTCAACAGAGGTAGAGCACAGGCGTTGCATGCTGAACACTCTAGTTTCAACGCCAAGCATTTCAAGTTAAAGGGATCTTCAAGATCTCAAGATTGTTCACAGCCCTTTGCGCCAAGGTTTAGCATTACATCCAACTAAATCTTACTCAGAGTAGACCCACTGAAATTAATGGGGCAACTAACTTAGGTTCTACTCTGAGTAGGAGAGGTGCCAGCCAGAGCTGACAGTACTGAGTTAGACTGGCCAGTGATCTAACTCATTGTAAGACAGAGTCATATGCTTGTGTATCAAAGAAGAAATGTTTCCCAGTTTGCTGTTTCAAGATCTGCTGGATCTCTCAGCGGCATTTGATACCATCGACCATAACATCCTTCTGGACCGTCTAGAGGGGCTGGGAGCTGGGGGCACTGTTATACAGTGGTTCCGCTCCTTCTTTCTGGGCCGTGTTCAGAAAGTGGTGTTGGAGGATGAGTGTTCAGACCCCTGGGCTCTCATGTGTGGGGTACCTCAGGGTTCTGTCCTCTCCCCCATGCTTTTTAACATCTACATGCAGCCACTGGGAGAGGTCATCAGGGGGTTTGGGCTGGGTGTCCATCAACATGCAGGTGATATCCAGCTCTACCTCTCTTTCAAATCAGAACCAGTGAAGGCGGTGAAGGTCCTGTGTGAGTGTCTGGAGGCAGTTGGAGGGTGGATGGCGGCTAACAGATTGAGGTTGAATCCTGACAAGACCGAAGTACTGCTTTGGGGGGACAGGAGGCAGGCAGGTGTGGAGGACTCCCTGGTCCTGAATGGGGTAACTGTGCCCCTGAAGGACCAGGTATGCAGTCTGGGAGTCATTTTGGATTCACAGCTGTCCATGGAGGCGCAGGTCAATTCTGTGTCCAGGTCAGCTGTTTACCAGCTTCATCTGTCACACAGGCTGAGACCCTATCTGCCTGCAGACTGTCTTGCCAGAGTGGTGCATGCTCTGGTTATCTCTTGCTTGGACTACTGCAATGCGCTCTATGTGGGGCTACCTTTGAAGGTGATCTGGAAACTACAACTAATCCAGAATGCGGAAGCTAGACTGGTGACTGGGGGCGGCCGCCGAGACCATATAACATCGGTCCTGAGAGACCTACATTGGTTCCCAGTACATTTCAGAGCACAAGTCAAAGTGTTAGTGTTGACCTTTAAAGCCCGAAGCAGTCTTGGTCCAGTATACCTGAAGGAGCGTCTCCACCCCCATCGTTCTGCCCGGACACTGAGGTCCAGCTCCGAGGGCCTTCTGGCAGCTCCCTCACTGCGAAAAGCGAAGTGACAGGGAACCATTAAAAGGGCCTTCTCGGTAGTGGCACCCGCCCTGTGGAACGCCCTCCCACCAGATGTCAAAGAGAACAACAACTACCAGACTTTTAGAAGACACATGAAGGCAGCCCTGTTTAGGGAAGCTTTTAATGTTTGACAGATTACTGTATTTTAATATTTTGTTGGAAGCCGCCCAGAGTGGCTGGGGAAACCCAGCCAGATGGGCAGGGTATAAATAATAAATTATTATTATTATTATTATTATTATTATTATTATTATTATTCCTACCAGAGGACTTTCACTCCTAGCTCCCCTGCGGAGATCATGGAGTTGCCACAGAAGTACATAACCTGGAGCAAGATTATTTAATACTTCCAATGTGTGTCACCAGTAGTTTCACCAAGGCACCGGTGGAGTCACAGAAGGCTGATGAAAATCTAATGAAAACAAAGGTGATTGGAGACAGATTCTCATTAGTTTTCTTTATGAGCTGCTACAGACGGGAGAGTGGTGACAGGCAGGGCTAAACGAAGCCAAGGAAATCACATTCCGTTTGCACAAAAGAAATAATATTGCAAAATGGGATGGCAAGAATAAACAATCATAGGAAGAACAAAGACTTCCTGGAACAAAGGAGCAGCTGAGGAAACGAGAAGGACAGCCTTGATCAAAACATACATTAATCAGCAGATTAATCAACTTCTCAACAGGAACAAATCAATGGAGGTAAATCTTAATTGGCGGGCTGAGATGGAAGGCCAGTGCTGGATCATATTGTTAAGGTGTTCTGACTCTGCTATGTTGTTATAACAAGAAATGAAAAGAAAACTGAACAGCATTTCCTTCTAGCAATATGTGTTCACTTTGGTTAATTAAATTGTTAACTTAATTCAAGACATATTATTCGATATCCTCCCCCCTAAAAAAGAAAATCCCTGTACTGAGGACTGATCTATGGAAGGAATCTTCCACATTTTAAATAGAAAAAAGGCCTAACACCATGGCACCTTATGGACAAATATACCTCCTACTCCCAATACTGAAAGTTTTTTTCCATGCCCTGCTGCCAACTAGGGCTTGGTGACTGGGCATGTGTGATACCACTAAACCCTCAGCTGAGCAGAGGTTTCAATCAGCTCTCTGCAAGGATTTGCTTTGCCAACGTGTTCTCTGCAGGGAACATGCTGGTGAAGCAACACGCAGCAGGATTGAGTGCTCTGCCTCTTACTGGATGTTGAAACCCAGCTGTAATATAGGTTTATCTTTTTAGAGTCATCCAGGAAAACATTTTACAGTGGCTATAAACCTGTTAGAGGGAGACTCTTTACTCACTTATATTGGCCTGTAGCTTCATTGACTTTGCAACTGTTAACTCATGATCTACAGTGGAAGAGGACTGGAAATTGTTGTTTTACTAAAGGAAGATGCTAAGGGTTTTCCTTTGCCCTCCAGCATGGCCATCTTCTTGTTCCTTCCTCTTTCCTTGTAGCAGTGGACAGTCTGACTTAATGACAGGCATCCTCCTTAGCCAGTAAAAGCAAGTCCTTCCCCTGGCTGCTGCCCCAGAGCTGGAACTACTGCAGAGTTTATGCAATACTTTGAGCAGAGAGAAGGAGGAATATGTGGGTGGAAGTACCTCAGCTTCTGACCAGCTCAAGTGAGGGCAGATGTGCTTCTCTGACATCCTCCCCTCTGCTCAGAGCCTCTTATGCACATTCTAAATCAAGGGGGTGAGACATCCAGCCCAATCGTGGCCTGAAAGGCAGGGGTGCAATATGACCCATGAGGCCATTTCCCTCAAACATGCTCACCTAACCCATCAAAAAACAAACATTGCACAAGTATGTTGCAAGGAAAATGGATGTGGATCAAATCATGTCCATGTGCTTGGTGCCACCTGAAGTTAGCCACCCATGATTTGGAGACAATTGAGTATTTTATAGAACAGGGGTATTCTACTCAATGTGAAGAGCTAGACTAGTTGACCCCTCAGGGGTTTCATATCAGTCATGGGACGGGGAAACTATTTCAGCTTGAGGGTCGCTTTTTCTTCTGGGCAACCTTCTGAGGGCCACATGCCCGCCGGCCAAAGGCAAAGGTGAGAAGAGCAACAAACGTAATCCTTACCTTTATACAGTGGGCTAGTTTCTACACACAATCACACACCCTTCTCTCCTCCACTCAGAAGAGCAAGAAACATAAGAGTTCAAAGGCACATGCCAGCTAGGCAAAAACACAGGTGATGTGAAGCAATAGCCAGTGGAGGGTGCAGCCTCTGGAAGGTTCCAAGGGCCAGGAGAAGAGGCATGAAGGGCCGCATTAAGTTCCCCACTCTGAAGTTCCCCACTCCTGTTTAGCCCAAGGTGCTATGAGCAACCTGTTTTGAATGTCAAAATTCAACTTTAACACATTGTGAAAATGAAAGCGTTCTCTGAAGCATGTACAATGGAAACTTCTCTCACCATGAGGGAAACCACGCTAACTCATTGTGGGGAATCTATAGCCTTCCAGATTTTGGTGGGCTACAACGACCAGCATCTGAGACTATTTGCCATGCTGGCTAGGGATTATGGGAAATGGAATCTAACATCTGGAGGGCCACAAGTTCCTGTCACAGACATTGGGTTTTGGGGAGGAGAGCTTCCAGATCTGGCAGCATACTTTCATCCTACCACTGGTGCAGAGAACACAAACCTGCTATGTAACAAGCAGCAAAATTGTGGCGGAGAAAGCTGCAATTGCTCAAAAGCCACTTTAAGGTAAGTTTTCCTACATGGCTAAGAAAAGCCAAACCTAGTGAAATCCCACATCTTAAATCAGCAACACAGAAGAATTATTGGCCTAATATAGTGAAGGCTAGTCTCTCTGATTAAAGTTTTTTTTAAAAAACAACAACAACAACAACTTAGACCTGCATGTGTTCCCAGCTTCTACTGCTTTATAAAGCAACAAATCTAAAAGGAGATGACCTTCATGCATTAGTGTACGAAAATCCAACTGAGTTCCAATGGTGGAAATCTTTCTCTCGCATACCCTTGCATGCATATACGTCCACTTATAATATACTCACATACAACCTCTTCCAGTGGCAGGAATCTGAACAAAAAGCCATTTTCTGAACTAATGTCCCGAATAGAAGTTGTCTTTACAAAAATGGATTCTCAATTATACAGGACGGCATGAGATTTCAGACCCAAATACAATCAGTCCCTTCTTCAGCTCATCCTTTCCTTTATCCTTTGATAACCAGAAATATTGGTGTGTTTTAATCCAATATGATCAACTGACAGTGAAAGCTATAAAAAATAGTTGGCTATGGAAGTTGCAGTCTTATTTATGGCAAGTGAGGTGAAATGTAGATTCCATGTGCGGCTCTGTACGAGGATGGAGCAACTGAATGCAGCCTCAAAGAACATGGTTTTCAAATGGGGCTTCCCTAAGAAATGCAGAGACTCACTAGAAGCGTATCCTCTCTTCCACAGCTAAGGACAATTGCTATTATTACCATTGTTGTATTTATAATCTATATAACAGATTATCACTTGCTGCTGATGGCAAGTAAGGTATGGTTGAGAAACTGGAAAATAGTTGGTAGTTTTTTCTTTCAGAAAAACTGAACTGGGGAAAAATGACTTTAAGCAGGAGAGTGGTCTAGTAGCTTTTGAGGGTATTTTCTTGGATGCTATATAGCATCCAATAGGGTGTTAAGCATCACAATGTATTTCTTAGGAAGACAGTTCTTAAATGTTTTTCACTTGTATGAAGTACGATCTTATGTTTACTCAAAATAAGCCCCACAGTGTTCAATGGAGTTTACATTATTTACAGTATTAAATAAATAAATAAATAAATAACTGGGGAGTATTGTGTTTGTTATTATGGTATGCATGCTTGTGTTTTTATATTGTAAACTGCCCTATGTTCCTTGGATGAAGGGTGGTATAGAAATTTAATAAATAAATAAAATACACCCAGGCAAGTTTGCACTGGATTGAAACTCCTAAACAGGGACAAAGGCATTTTACTAACCCAAATCAAATTCCATTGTTGGGGTGCCTCGGGGTAGTAAAATGTCCCAAAGCAAAATCAATGCGTGTGATTTTAAAAAGGGCACTTAAATCTGCATTCCTAGATCCTTTTTGGTTTGAATAAACCCCTGAATACATTTTTAGTCCATTTTCCCTTTACTGGGATAAAACAGCACCCCTAAATGCAAAATGTAATTGCTCAACATCAAAAAAACTAAGATCATGACCACTGGTCCCATCACCTCCTGGCAAATAGAAGGGGAAGAAATGGAGGCAGTGAGAGATTTTACTTTCTTGGGCTCCATGATCACTGCAGATGATGACAGCAGTCACAAAATTAAAAGACACCTGCTTCTTGGGAGAAAAGTGATGACAAACCAAGACAGCATCTTAAAAAGCAGAGACATCACCTTGCCGACAAACGTCCATATAGTTAAAGCGATGGTTTTCCCAGTAGTGATGTATGGAAGTGAGAGATGGACCATAAAGAAGGCTGATCACTGAAGAGTTGATGCTTTTGAATTATGGTGCTGGAGGAGTCTCTTGAGAGTCCCATGGACTGCAAGAAGATCAAACCTATCCATTCTTAAGGAAATCAGCCCTGAGTGCTCACGGGAAGGACAGATCCTGAAGCTGAGGCTCCAATACTTTGGCCACCTCATGAGAAGAGAAGACTCCCTACAAAAGACCCTGATGTTGGGAAAGATGGAGGGCACAAGGAGAAGGGGACAACAGAGGATGAGATGGTTGGACAGTGTTCTCAAAGCTACCAGCATGAGTTTGACCAAACTACGGGAGGCAGTGGAAGACAGGAGTTCCTGGCGTGCTCTGGTCCATGGGGTGACGAAGATTCAGACATGACTAAACAACAGCAACAATTGCTTTCTTTAGGCTATTTAATGCCCTGGGTTCATTTGTTTTCAGAAAGAAAACTCAATACCGTTCCTTATTCCAGACATTCGTTATTTGAATTTTTTTTAGCTCCAATTCTCTACATTAGATGGGCACCCCCACTGCAACTTTTGAGTTTATTTGGGGGGGGGATTTGTGTCCCAAGAGCATTTTGATTACAGAATGACAAGTGCAAATGGTAAATTTCCAGCGGCTACTAGCATTTGGGGCAATTATTAACTACTGTGCATGTGGCAATGTCATGGGATGTAGATGGGGTAACAACATCTCCCACCATCCCTGACTATTAGCCATGTTGGCTGGGGATGACATGAGTGGAGTTCAACAACATATGGAGCACCACAGTCCAATATTGGACCTAAAGAACTATGTGTAACAAGGACTACTGTTGTGTGAATTCTGCACTGGGGTAGGATATTGTCCAACATTTGTCTGAGAAGGTTGGTTTTCTATGGAAAGGTTGAGTGTGTCATTACCATTCTCATCAAAGGTATGTTACACTGCAATAAATTTTAATTTCTGGCATCTTTCAGTGAAGCAGGAAAATTAGCATAACGCCACTTTGGTGACCATACTTGATTCTGACCATGTGTTGTATTATTTAACACTAGTGCATGCATTATTATAATGCCAGTATTACGGCAATGGACAAAGTTTTTTTACTTGGACCAGGGAGAACCTAGTTAAGAAACCACTGTTCAGCAATGCAGTTCTCTGGTGACCTTGGGCTAAGCAGTATTTCTCACTTCCACAGGCTTATTAGCAGGGTGAGAAGAGAAAACTTTGTGCCTGCTACTTGCCCTAATAACCTAGCAAGAAGTATGGAATACAGGTTGGGGGGCGGGAATTAAATATTACACTGTTATGGATAAATTGCAAGCCACACTGAAGGCTTGCCAAAAAGGAGGGCTCTAAAATAAATCCTACCCCAACAGAAAATTGTAACTGGGCTTATGGAAGGGAATTTTGTAGATTTTTTTTTAAGTGACTGTGTCACCTTCTACCTAACAGCTTTTCTGAAATTGTCATCACCGAAGGCTCTTCATTTACACGTGAGCAAAGCATTCCTCATACAAAGCAATCCATTATTCATGCCATATTACACAGCCTATCTTCTACGACACATGCACTTTTCTTGGGAAGGTAAGAAATAAAACTAAAGCACTCCAGATGTCCCTGTGGTGTGTGGGCACGTGCATGCACACACACATAAAAGACAGATGTATGAAATGACAGCTTTAATCAGAACATAGGGACAACAGTGGTGAAAGCATCTAAACCCTAACTCTCTTAATAAAGCAATCTTGTAGCTCCGTTCTTCAAAGGCCAAGCGGAGGCAAGATGGTTTGGTTACAGTCATCACAGCCTGTCAGTCATCCTCTCTTCAATCATCCCCATGTCAAAGGTATCATTGGAGGCTTGCAAGTGAGCACCACATTTTTTGCTCTTGCCACCAACCATGTGAAGAAAGAAACGAACGTACATTAAGAGATAATCACTGGCAGGTCACCCTGAACTAGATCACAAAGCTTTGCAAGCTCTCAACAGTGGTCCCAGCCAGGAGGTGAAAACTTCCAGGAACACAGACACAAATAAATGAACTGCAATAACAGAAAGCTTTCCTGGGTTCAGAGTGCTTGAATAGACTGAAGCATCGGATGTGAAACACAAAGCCACCCACTTAGAAACTGAACTGGAGATTCATTTGTAAGGAACGCAACTAATTCAGGTCGCAATATTGAGATCTGGTTTTGTGGGGGTCTCCCCTCCCGCCCCCAGCCATTCTTTTAATAGAGATGCGCGTGTTCTTTTTTAGACTAGGTCTCGTCTTACCCTTGATGCATTTCCCTCCCACGCCTAGACTCTTCCTAAGCAGCTCTGCTCCTCCTGAATACACTTTGGCAGCCCAGCCTCAGTTTTTGCGCCCATTGTTTCCACTGCCATTATTCCGATTTCCCAATCCCATCCCTTTCCATCCAGCAGCTCCCCGTAACCCTAGACTTAATGGCCGGCCGAAAAGCATCTTCCTAGGATAAACTGGAGTTTCCCGGACAGTTCTCCCTTCTTGAAACCCTGGACGGCTCCACGCCGCATGAAGGCACGCTCAACCAAGCAGCCCCGGGGCTACGCACAGGCAACCGAGGCGCAAACTTTGCAAAGATGCCTGGTGACTTTCGTCCCTCTCGTTCTCCGGGATCGGACCACGGATCAAGGCCGCCACGATGCCAGTCTGCAGCACAGCCCCGCTGATCGCACTGAGCGAGCGAGGTTTGCTAGGGATCAAACTAAGGCGCTCCGTTCGGTGCAGAAAAACAGCATGCCACGTTGCATTGTGCCCGCACAGAGACACCAAACTGAGCCTCCTGCCAAGAAAACTGCCTGCTGCGTTTGCCATTCTCTCCCGACAAACCACAGTTCCCGCCCGGGCTTACTTCCCAAACGCTGCCGAGCGCTTTGTGTGCAGCAGCAGCAGCGCCACTTACCTCGCCCGGAGTTTGGTGCAGCACTAATGACCTGCAAACTCTGCAGCTCGACTCGGGCTCCTCAGCAGCAGCGCATCACCAGCATGCTCTAGCTCCTTTCTCTCTTTCTGCCCCGGCGGCCTGAGATGAGAGGCAAAGGAATCAATTCTTCTTGCTGAGCTTCTTTCATGGAGGAGCGGCGGCGGCGCCAGCAGCAGCCTGAGACACCCCGCCCTCCCCTCTCGTTCTTCAGCTGGAAAAAAAGAAGCCGGTGGCTTCTTTCCAAAAGAGACTGAGCCGAGGGTTGGAATTTGGGCGGGAGAGCTCCCTTCCCGCAAGGCGGGAGCTAAGCGAGCGGCGGCAGGATTCACCGAAGCCCGCTGCTCGCCTGACTGCGGGAGCGCCAAGCACCCCTGCAATGCCTGGAGAGGTCGCTCAGCGCGCGCGCACACACCCCTCTCGCGCCCTCTCCTTCGGGAGGCAGATCCACGGGGTCAGAGAGGGAAGGGAAGAGAGCGGGGACGAGCAACCCAAGGAAACGCCGGCGTTGGCTGGCCCTCCCGCAGCAAAGAGCCCCACCCCAGCCCCGGTAGAGAAGGGCTTGGCCCAGGCGGAGGCGGCCCCCAGCAAGGGCACGCCGGGGATGCTCTGGCTGGCGCCGCGCCAAAGCACATGTGCCTCCTCCGAGGCTTAGCTGCAGAGGCTGCGAAGTGGGCGACGGGGAGGGCCTTTCTTGCCCCTTCACCAGCCGGGGAGTGCTCAGTTCCAAGGTCACTTCTGGAAGGCGGGCGAAGAGGGGCAGGTCTCGGGGGCCCGAAGTCCTGGGCTGGGCCTCACGCAGCAGAATGAGCCCCAAAATGCAGCAGCAGCAGCAGGCCCGCCTTACCACTTTCCCGCCTAAAAAGAGGCAGGAACTCGCAAAGCCCAGGAGGCCCTCCTAAGTCCGTTATCAAATTGCACCACTGAAGTAGGGCTGTATTTCCTTTACTTCAAAAGAGGCGAGGTTGGCTGAGGAAACTATCTGCCAAAATTCCCCTCTTCCAAAGAAAGATAAAACATTCAATGTGTCTTGCCTGGAGACAGCCAAAGAGATGTGCCTGCCCAGTCCATTCCCATTTTTTCTCACACCTGTGGTTGGAGACCCAGACCCAGAACACATTTTTTTTTCTATACTGACTGGACCAAACTTCAGACTTTCCAAACAATTTATGGTTTGTAAGCTGGGAGGTCCCCAGTTCAAATGTTGGCAGACCCCTGGTCTCATTAAGTCCAACCTCATACAAAACCTCTTATGCAATATTGTAATCGATGACACTAACCTTTCTTAAAAGGTTGTGGTAAGGATGACTGAGGTGATGTACGTGAAGCACTACCAACCTCACTATAAATGCAACAATAAGGCTGCTTCCTAATGGCAACTTCTCATATGGCTGAAAGCCTCCCCAAACGACCCACAGCTGCTCTGATTCTAGCACACAATTACAGGGAAAGGAATCCCTTGTCTGAAGGTGAGAACAAGATTCTGGGCTTGGATATTGGGCTTTTAGGGAAAAGGTTTGTTGCTTGCTCTTGCTACATAATACTAACAGACCAATTTGAGGTACTCTTGGCTAGTCAGTGTGGGGCCAGGATTGAGACCCACCCTAAGCATTTACCCCAACATACCTCAAGAGACACCTTATCTGTAATGTATTTCCTACCTGCGAGCAAATGGTGCTTCTGTACTGAGGCCCACATCTGACAACAGGCCTTGTGCTGTGAGGAACACCCTACTTCCCAGTTCATATGTGCAGCAAATAATGGCTCCCCTGTTGATTGCAGGGAAGGCTGTGGGTGACACTAGAACACTGCAAACATGGGGCAAGGAGGCACTAAAGAGAAATATTTCTAAGCCCATCCCTGCATTTGAGGGATCCTCTGCATGACAAACAGGAGAGATATGAAGGTGCTTTCCTGCTTGTCCTTTCCTCTTCTGGGATTCACTTAATGCCAGTTTATGCAATTACCAGAATCGTTTTACTGCATGACTTGCAGCCCCTCCAGGTGTCCTTTTTATTGTGCATTCGTAATGATTTGTGCTCATGACGGATTTGGGGTGGTTATACACAATCCTATTTTCAATACTGTTTGCGATTGCAAAAGTTGTTGGGGTGGACATACTGCTTCATTTCCAGTTGTTGTGTGTCCTGTAGCTTCCTCCTGAAATTCATACCACAAATTTCATGCCTTCTTTTGCTTTTGTTGTGCCGTAGTGCAAGAGTGCTGTTTCAGGTGGCAATAATGTGTAATACTGAGGGAAACATTGCAGAAAAGCCAATAAAGAGGAATGGTGTGTGGACAGTCTTAGTGTAAATCCATCACTGACACACTATTACTGTGTCAATGACATGTTATAGAACACAACTGCAAAAAACAAAACAAAAAACAGTAGACAAAAAAACAAAACAAAAAACAGTCTAAAGGGGTCCTACTTCAGATTGCAGGGAGAGGTGAGGAGCTTGAATATTCTCCCTTGTATGTAGAAGTTCCATGTATGTAGAAAAAAAAGTAGCATAGTTCAGCGTAGCCTTTATCATGACATGCTGTTTTTCTGTGTGCAGTGGTTTCCTCCGCATGGGGAAGCATTCACTGTGGTAGTGGAGTCTACTAGCATTCGTCTTCTCATCTCTTATTCGCAGAATACAGCTGCAGATTTTTTATTTTTCCCTCCTATTGTAATCTATTACAAGTTCATTGCAATAGATAAACTACTCCAGCCCTCTTTAGGCATTATATTTACAAGTAAGTATAACACAAAAGTGGGGAGAGTGGAAATAAGTGTGCTGTCTCCATCCCCATCATCCTTCATCTGTGGCAAGAAGCCTGCTTTGCTTGTGTAGATACTCCACATGAAAATCAAGGTTTTACATTGCACAGAGAGCTTTTACATTAGTACAGGAAGCTCCCTGGTGCAGAATGCCACATTCCAACTCAAGAGCAACATGGAGCAGAGCTGGTTTGCTGATCTCTTCCCTGTCACATGTTCTACTTAGCCCAGTGCCTGAATAGGACGTTAATCTCTAGTGGGGGAAATAACTACACCTAAATGCAGAGAAGCAGAGGAATGCCTAAGCATAGGAGGGGAATATGACTTTAATGCAGAAGACTCTGCTCCTTAGAAGGTGTGTTGTATACTGCATCTAGAAAAACCAACCTCTTTCTCTCATCCTTCCATCTCTTTTGTCCATATGGCCATTGCATGAGGCAGATTTATGCATTTATTTGTTTGTTTGTTTTTTAAAAAATGCTACTTAATATTGAGTTTCTAAGTGGTGTAAAATAGGGATACAGCATACTTAACCATAAGATAAGAAAAACACAATTAAAATGTCTGCTGAAATAAAAAGTATTCACCAAGCAGCAAGAGGTTCAACAGGGAAGGGGGCTGCACCAAGCAGGGAGGGAGTTCCACAGAATCTGTCCTACAATACAGACTGCACAACTCCTGGTGGATGTGAGCCATGCCTTTGAGCATGGAGGAAAACTCAGTGTGACTCACTCATCCGTGAAGGCAGGTCTGGGAAAAGCAAGTTGGGGGACACCCCTCCCCCAGTTTAACTGGGTAACTAACTCAGCAGCACAGTCATATGGTGTTGCTTGTAGTTGTGGTGTAGTGTAGAAGACATACTGTTAGAAACTCAACAAAGGCCAAGTCTGGGTATGGTATGTGGCGTGGTTTCTGTGGCAACATAGCTGTCATTCCCCAATAAGGATGACCCCATTGTTATGTCATGCATCTTAGTACTGTACTTCAGTTGCTGGCATATATTTATCTTAAGATTTCTGTGAGAGAGTGTGAGATTTCTGTGAAGCTTATAGTATAAGAGGACAGCGCCTTCTCTGAGGACCTTACAAATCTAAAATTCAGCACTGGAGAAGAGGAGGGAGGGTGCTTAGGTTTAGTTACAGGGTAGGTTACAGTTGGGCACAGGAACCAACCAAAGGCTTGATGGAAAAGGTGGGTTGTGAGGAGGTTTCACTCAGACGTTCTGTAATGGATTTTTTTTGCAGTGCAAGGGAGACCGAGTGTGAATGTCCAGCATTCTAACACATAAAGCCTGCTACTGAGAGGCCATCAATGACTTAAATAACTTTTTCCACTTTGTCCCCACAAGCATATATACAGTGGTACCTCTGGTTACGTACTTAATTCGTTCTGGAGGTCCGTTCTTAACCTGAAACTGTTCTTAACCTGAGGTACCACTTTAGCTAATGGGGCCTCCCACTGCCACCGCACGATTTCTGTTCTCATCCTGAAGCAAAGTTCTTAATCCAAGGTATTATTTCTGGGTTAGTGGAGTCTGTAACCTGAAGCATATGTAACCTGAAGCGTATTTAACCCAAGGTACCACTGTATTGTTATTTACTGGCTCTTTCCTTTCTTTTTGATAAAAGGAAATGTGAAGTTAGCTGTTATGGTTTTAAACTGTCATTTCCAATTGCTTCTGAGCTAGGTAACTTTAGGGGAAGCACTTGGACTGGAAGAGAGGCCTCCCAAGTGTTGGTCTTCTCTTGGCTATAACCCCCATAGTCCAGTTTTTGTTTACAGCTTAGCTATTTGGTCACTATAGTAACTCCATCATTGATCCTAGTCCATTGTACCCTTCAAACTGAGTGTGGATGAATCATTTTTAGTCCTGACTTGAATTGTATCCAGGCACTTTTGACACCACTGGTCACAGCTGCCCCATTCTTCTATCTCCTTATTTTTCCAGGAATTTTAGTCCCACCCTTTTTATATGTATTTTTGGGACATTTCAAAAGGGTAGTATTTATCTGGTAAAAACATTTATCTGGTAAAAAATAAATTGGAAGGGTTTAGGTTTTTTTGGTCTTAATTGTTTCTTGGTTGTATGACTTGTGGAAAATAAATCCCCCCTTGCAGCCTGTGCTGAGACAAATTGGTAGGCTTTTGTCAGATGTGTGCATCAATATCTATATCTCTCTCTAAAATAAGATAGAAAGAGAGAACACCAGTCAGAATGAAGGACAATCACTTGCTTTTGAGAACAATGGCTGTATTGGTACCCCAAAAAGTGCTCTGTATACTTACTCGAGAGTAAGCCCATCAAACCCCATACGGCACCTCTAGTTTTGCTCATCATCAGCTCTGGCTTGGCCCACCACTGGTGAAAGGGCCCCTCCAAGAGATAACACCTGAGAGAATGTGACCTTCAACAGGAAAAAAGAAAGATTGCTCTAGGTAAAACAGTGAACTTCACCATGTACCTGACCCAGGAGTTCAAGGACTGATAGACTCTCTTCCCTTAGCCACAAGACCGGCTGACTTGTCACACCCACAGCCTTGGCATCCTCTCCTGCAGTGCCAGCTCATGGGCTTAGAAGGCCCTTGGGCAAGAAGACACACTCTGTGTGGTGGCAGCAGTGAAGCAGGAGCTTCTTGTTATTACCAATGCTGCCGGACATCTCCCCTTTATAAATGTTGCTAGGAAGAACTGGATTGGGAAGCTGTTCGTCCTCCTCACTGTCATCGTTTACTTGCTTGCCTTTTGGGGGTGCGGGTAGAAGGAAATAGCAGGGGTGGGTGTGAGCAAGTGACAATTGTGATGAACCTGCATGGGCTGTGGGTTCTTGGTGCAGGTGTGAGGCCATCCACAACCAACCTCTGATGCCAGCTCCGGGCTGTGATGAACTACTGCAGCACTCACCTGGGAACCTGAAGGGGAAAGTGGATTCCTTGTCCACCTCCTACCACGAGATCTCTTGTTCCCTGCTGCTTCTTTACCTTCCTCAATAGGTCCGTCCTCCCTCTTTAGATCCCTGCTCTTTCTGAGCCGCAGAACTTCATGCACCCAAAGCAAGGGAAGGGAAAAGGACTAACCATCTATAAGCACTACTTAGCAGTAAAGACTGCCATTGCTTTTTTCCGGTAAAGCAGGACACTTGATGTCATAATAACTCAGCAAACAGCAGGCCAATGCATTGGCCCAGAACCTCTAGGCTAGTCTGATTTGTGACATCTTTAAACTTTCCAGCAATAAAATGTGAGGGCTTTGAATTGCTAGGTTACTGTTCCTGATCTTTCTTCTACTAATATGGTGCAGCTGTTCTGTGTTTCTCACCAGCAGTTGTTTACAGTTGTGGTGCAGGCCAGAGCATATTTGTGTTGGCTAGTTTCCTTAAAGGAAGTTTTTGTACTGAAGAACCAGCTATTTCTGATATACTTCAGATCCATCTGCTTTGTTTTAAACAATATCTATATCAAATAATAATAATAGTCTACCATAAACTATGGAGCTCAGTTTAGGAACAATGATATTCTGGCCGCCTCCAAGGTATGAGGAGGGTAAAAAAGAAAACGGGTTGGATCCAGACTGTTAGCTGAGCTGAGGTCCCATTGAAATAAATAGAACAAATTGGTCATGACTTATTTTAGTTCACACTGAAAGGAATAGGAATTAAATATAATGAACTTTGGATCTAGGCTTAATAGAAGGACTATCTTTTATAAAGAGGTAATAAAATTTGCCAAGGATCTTAGACTACCCTTGTGTACACTTACTTGGAAGGAAACCCCATTGTATAAAATTGGAATTACCTCTGACTAATCTTGAACAGGATTGGGCAATTACAGTAATGCTTCCCACTTTCTCCTATTATCTTGCCTCTGTCTTTATAACACAGTCATCATCTTTCCTCACCATCTGGACGTCAATAAATTAGTGGTTTCAATTAGCTCCATTAAAAAAAAATCTAATGTTGCTAACTTATTAAATTCAAGAACGTAAAGCTGGTTGAATGGTCACAGTTGTTTAAATGAAAGGTTTGTTTGCCAAGCCGTTTCTCTAAATTAGATTTCCATGGCACTTGGCATTTGATTTTTGAGAAATTGTAGCTGTCACTTAGCAAACAGTTCTGATCGTCTGCCTGTATTCACCGTGAAGGCACTTATTAGGTACCGTTCCACACATTCGAAATCTTACTTCTTTTAAAAAGAGAGAGCTCAGCTTGACTGAAAGCTTAATCCTGAGCACTGATTTTTCTGTCTGTAAGCGTTCTTTAAAGTAATGGCTCCCACAGGGTCTGACTCTAAAGGAAACTAACTTTCTTGCCTCGGGTTGCCCAGTCTTGAAATACAAATTGCTGGTAGTTGTGAGATGCCTGGGAGCAGAGTCCAGTTTGGGAGGATGCAGTGGGGCAGATGGTGATGCCAACTGACCAGAAAAAAGTGGCTTAGCTTGCTAAGGAACAGGAACTATCTGAAGTATACCAGAATCAGCAGGTGAAGCTTTTCATGGTGTGGAACTGAACACAACCATCTGCTAATTGCTGCAGATCAAACTGCTTTTAAAGGGATAGCTGCAGGAGCAGCATAATTCAGAAATGGTTAACTTTAGTCCTTGAGCTGGTCTGCAGTAGAGGCAGGGTCATTCCAGCACAAAACCAGGCCTATATTGGTCACAGAGGAATATAGTCCCCTGCCATGGGAAGTGTGTTCCTGAGCACCATGGAACAGCAACACTGCTGAAAGTTGCAAAGACTCTTCTTGGCCATAAAGCTCTTACAAGGAGAAAGTTCAAAAAGTCTCTCATAGTAAAAGTTCTGAAAGAGAGTACTGGAGTCAATGTCACCTTATTTTCATGTGTTTTCACTCCATATTTGTAAATGGCAACATTCCAAGACCAGCCCTGTAAAATGCCATGTTTTAGCCATGAGAATATTTGAGTGCTGTTCATGGCAGGGGGCTTTATCATCTTCATCATCTCACACTGTGACTAGGCAAAGTCCTTCCTGATCTCTAATAATACGGAGTTGTATGTGGAAGAGCCTTGTCTGAGCCAATGAGGGAGGATAGGAAACATAGCGGAAAGGAGCAGGCCATACTGGCTAAGTAATTCAGGAAGTCTGGAAAGCTGTTCCCCTCTCAAATATGACTAGCTGCACAATCTTACATGTCTCTACTCAGAAGTAAGTGCCCTTGAGTTAAATGGGACTTATTCCCATGTAAATGTATATAGGATTTCTCCCTTATAAGTTCTGTAGTGTTTTGTACAACAGCATCCAAGCAATCTTTTTCTTTGGGGTGTGCTGCTACCTGTGCTGATTCTGTTATTCTGTTTCAGGCCAGTGGGTGCTTACACAACCCCCCTGCCAGTTTGTGGGCATGAGATTCACTGACTCAGCACACCTGATGCCCCACCCCAAATCTTTCATCTGAAAGCCATTCACCTAAACCCAGTAATCTGAAGGATTGCTGCACACCCAACACTGAGCAACTTTAGATGCCTCCATACAGTCACTATTTTGCAGTAAGGATTGAGGCACATACTGGGAATTTAGGTTTGCTAAAACTCAAACAAATCAAGGTGCCTTATCACCCCAGTACAACAAAGACTCCCCCCCTTTAAATGACTTTTTGTGATTAGAAAAGTGATGGGGAAATGCACTGAAAAGTGTGGGGTGAGCGGATGATCAATGCTAAAGTGTGTTAACACCCCATAAACAAACCAAAACAAATGCTTGATGGGAGCACTGTGTAAGTTTTGTGCAAGCAGATCAGGGCGATTGGTGAATGACCGGGTTGCCTAGAGGAGCTTTCCTACAGACTTACAATGAAATACGGTGATATTCAATCAAAACATTGTAATGGAAAATGTGACTAATGCAAGTTTTAATAGAAAATGGAAAGCCATTAAACAGAAATGTCTGTTTAGGTTTTTCAAAATAAAGGTTATTGATTGATGTGGTCAGGAGAAAAGGATCGTTTTCTGCCCATTTCTTGCAGAAATGCTGCTTGGCTGTTATTTGTTCCAAACTGTTCTGCATCCCACAAAGGCCTATGCAAACCACACAAGCGTTAGGTGAAGTAGAGACAAAATCCCTACAGAGAGATTGCGCCTTCGGCAGATGAAACTGCGGGCTGAGTTGAGTGAAGCCAGAAATACAAGTATAAACTCACAATATGGAGCAGGGGTGGGGGTGGGGGTGAGAGAGACATCTTGCTCTCCTATTTGGGACCAACAGCACAACAACACTGGATAGCCAAGAGGCCAGAGCCTTGGGTTTTTTGTGCTGGGCTCTGGGTGCCCTGCCTGTTTTTCTCCTCCTCTTAAAAAACTTCCTAAACTTTCTTTACAGGCTAAGTGGGCATGTTGCAAAGCATACCACTGGTGAGTCCCCAGGCATTTGCCATCTTAATTTGCCCAGAAACATTAATTAGAATAGGCAAATTTGTGGCATAGAGTCAACCTATGTTCTCAAGTACCTAACAGTGCACCTGCTGTGCAGAGACAGACCTCCTGCTCTCAGTTTTCCTGCAAGGCTGGAACATGTGTATAATAGTAGCAACAGAGGCAGTGAATCATCATCACATTATTGCAGTGTGATCTGCAGTGGCCAAGAGTCATGAGCTACAAGGTTTTCAAAGCCGCCTGACCAATCCACGGTTTAAAGCCATCTTTTTAGATTTGTCAAATAGAACCTCCATGTACATAGGCAGTAGTATATTTCCGCATACTAAATGCAGGGGGCAAGTAATAAGGAAATTCTCATAATTCTCATTATTGCAATCTTAAATTCGGTTCTCCAGATTTCTGCAGCAATTTACTTTAAAAAAAAAATGCAGCAGCATTTTAGTGTGACTTTCTAGGAATAAACACATTTTTGTATGCAGCTTTGACTAGTATGCACATTTTTGCAAGCAATTTTCTCCAGTACGTTGCATTTCTGTATGTTTATGTCCACAAATACATGCATTTTAATGTATACTTTACCCTGATATTTGCATTTTTGTAAGCACGGGTTCGGTACATTGCAAAAAATCAGACTATTGTGAATTTCAATTGATGTCTGGTTCTCGCGTTCCGGTTCACATGTTGTTTTGGAAAGTGCAAATTTGATTTTAAATATGAACTGAGTTGAATTTCTCCATCCCTGCTCACCAGTGATATGCTGTCCTGCATTCCTTGGCTTCTCTCCTAGCCCTACCTGGAGATGCTGGGGATGGAATCTGGGACCTTCCACATGCAAAGGCTCTGCCACTGAGCTATGTCCCTTCCCTGAAGAAGAAGAAGAAGAAGAGTTTGGATTTGATATCCCGCTTTATCACTACCCGAAGGAGTCTCAAAGTGGCTAACATTCTCCTTTCCCTTCCTCCCCCACAACAAACACTCTGTGAGGTGAGTGAGGCTGAGAGACTTCAGAGAAGTGTGACTAGCCCAAGGTCACCCAGCAGCTGCATGTGGAGGAGCGGAGGCGCGAACCCGGTTCACCAGATTACAAGTCCACCGCTCTTAACCACTACACCACACTGGCAAGTAAGTAAGTACACCCCAGAGATGCAAAGGTGAGATTAGAGGTGCCGTGCACATGCTTCACATATGGTCAGAGATACTATGGCATCATACATTCCAGAGCAGAGAGCAGGTGCTATGAAAAAGTCTGGGTCGGATCAAGCTCTGAATTTGGCTCCCATGTGCAGCAGGATCCTGCTGCAGGGATGGTACATCTCTACCCAGTCACTATTCAGTGCCACCTTATTGGTCTTTGAGGACAGGGGAGTGGTAAGCCAAGCACAGTGGGGTACAGGGTTGCCTGAAAAGCAAGGAAGAACTGGATCCTTTACTAGAATTGCGCGTTGGCTGCCATGGCTGATGCTAAATTTGGCCAGTAGGATCAGGTTCTGATGTCTCAAGTTATTTCATGCTTCTTGAATCCTTGTACACTAGTGCCACCTTGTGGAAGATAGATTCATTTGCTTTTGTACAAACTTTAATATTCTTCATCTATCATGAGATTTCAAAATGCCCTCTTCCTTCCCTACTGCATATGGACAGCAAAAGGTTTTTTTAAAAAACACACACACACACCAAAAAACAGTGTTGCTCTTTCAGCAACTAATTCTTTCCTTTTTTTGACATTTGTGGACATAATAAAGCATCAAAATCACACACACTGGGGATTTGCGATCTTTTTCAGCCTGACCAATACAAAGCTCCTCCCACTAGTGCTGCACCTACTGGTCAAATACACTTTTCCCCCAAGAGACAATGTGTTTCCTCAGCAGCTGTAGCACAGTGCAGGGTTGATGGTTCAGTTGCTTAGCACAAGGGTAGGACAGCAAAGAGACCTTCAACCTACCTCAAAGCTAGGACTAATTCTGGTCAGTTTGCTAACAATTAACTAATTTGAAGGGCAGCTTCGTCATGCTGCACCCCTGATCTTCCTGGACAATATAGATTATTTGGACTGGATTCTTATCAGTTTGGTTTCTGGCCTGGACTTGGGACTGAGACCACCTTTGTATTTTAAGGACTGTCTCCTTCTACACAAGCCTACTTAGGCACTCTGTTCAGGAACCAAGGTCCTCTTCTTAAATTAAGTGGGTAGTAACAGAAGATGGATCTTATCAACTCGAAGGAAGGCCAACACGGCTACCTTTTGACAAGCAGCTTAAAACGTGGCTATCAAAGAATACTTCGGAACAGAGTTGATTTTACTTGTTGACCCTGTAAAATTTAAAAACAGCCAGAAGAAAACTTTTTCTCTTACACACATATAATTGGACTGTATGCATCATGGAAAGGCAGGCTATAAATGTTAAGATGAACAAGGCAAAAAAGATAAAAAGGCACCTTTCAGATACAACATTAACGTTCAGATCTAAAATCTGGATTTAGAAGCCAGTTCTTGAAAACTGGTGACTGCTGAGCCTAGACTATGCCAAGTGTGCTTTAGCAAAATGGATTACTTGTTGACCTTTCAAATCAGAACATTTTAAAAACAGAACCTTAACCCTTGTCCCAAACTCCCCGCAATACCTCAAGGACTGCCTCTTTCCATATGAGCCTACCTGGACCCAGAGATCATCTTCTGAGGCCCTGCTTCATGTGCCTCCTCCTTGAGAGGTCCAGAGGGTAGCAACACGAGAACTGGCCTTCTCTGCAGTGGCTCCCCGTCTGTGGAATGCTCTTCCCAGGGAAGTTCACATGGCGCCTTCATTATACACTTCTAGGCGCCAGGCAAAAATGTTCCTTTTTAACTAGGCCTTTGGTTGATTTAATTGACATCCTATGCCCTTTCAAAATATGTTTCTTTTTTCGGGAGGGGTGTCATTAGGTTTATTATTATTATTATTATTATTATTATTATTAATTGTGGTTTTATATTTTGATTTTGTTCTGTGAACTGCCCTGAGACCTCCAGGTATAGGGTGGTATATAAATTCAATAAATAAAATACAACTCATAAGCTCAAAAAGGGTCTATAATATTTGTTTTCCCTTTGGGATAAATTACATTGCGGCCAGAAAGCAGAGCAGATTTTAGCGCAGATTTTGCAACTGGCATTTTGTTCAAACAAAACATTAACTATGCTCATCTTCAGACTGTTAGTTACAAAGAAAAAAAAAACCCAAATCAGTTGGAAACAGAATTGCAGCTGTGTTTCTAGGTCATCCGGAAAACAAACTGTCAGTTGATGCAACTTGCTGTCCAACTGCTGCTTAGTGGACTGTAGGAAAATTAGTTGCACAGATTTCTCCGTCTCCAGTGTAGTAGTCTGAATTGGTTTTGCCTCTAAATGCAACATGACCAAGACTTGTATTCTTCAGTTAAAAAGGACTGGGGGCATGGGAGCAGGACACCACAATCAAAAGACATTTTGCAGAATTAACATTTATTTAAGTGGCTTACTGGTGACACATAGCGGTTGACAGACTGAACTATGAACCTGACAGTTCTGTGAGAGTCTAAAATACTGTTAACACCTCAGTATCTAGGGGGAAATATCCACTCCTTCCATGTGAGTCTGCCCAGGCACTCAACAGCCAAAGCTGCTTAATGGTCCTCCTAATGCCTGACATTTCATGGGTGGGTTCCATGACATGACTTTTCCAACTAGACTGTGGAAAGAGCTCCCCAAGTGGGTTTATTTGTCTCTCTTGCTCCTTGCTTTTTTGGGAGCAACTAAAACCTGGCTCTTATGAGAGCATTTGCCCAGTTCAAGCTGCTTGTTCCCATTAAACTACTGCCTGTCTCCCCTCTGCCTGCCTCTGAAGATAATTCAGAAAGTTCAGCTGGTACAGAATTTGGTGGCCAGGTTGCTCACTGAGGCAAAATGGTTTTAGCACTGATCCTGGCCCGACTACACTGGCTGCCAATTTAGTTTCCAGGCCCAAGGCAAAGTGCTGGTTTTGAGCAATAAAGCCTTAAATGGCTTAGGGCTTCAATACCTCAAGGACTGCTTCTCCCCATATGAACCTACCTGGAACCTGGGATCATCATCTGAGACCCTTCTTTGTGTGTCTCCTCCACGAGGGGTCCAGTGTGTGACAACATG
This sequence comes from Podarcis raffonei, assembly GCF_027172205.1. Taxonomy (NCBI): domain Eukaryota; kingdom Metazoa; phylum Chordata; class Lepidosauria; order Squamata; family Lacertidae; genus Podarcis; species Podarcis raffonei. The sequence continues at coordinate 78,662,985 of NC_070602.1, forward strand.
AGAATGGGCCTTTTTTTGCAGTAGCTCCCCATTTGTAGAACGTTTTCTCCAGAGAGATTTGGCTGGCACCTTCATCATACACTTTTAGGTGCCTGGCAAAAACATTCCTCTTAACCAGGCTGATTAACATCCTATACTCTTTTAAATGTGTTTGTGGGAGAGGGGGTATCAGTTTGTGAGGTGGGGGTTTTTTGTTATTGTTTTTATTATGCATTTTTTAAAAATCTTGTCTATGTTTTGAGCAACCCTAAAATTAATGTATGAAAGGCGATAAGACAAATTTAATAAAATAGCAAAGTGTACACCACCTTGGAAATAATTTAGATTTTTAGAAGATGGCTGAATTCCTTTTAGCACACTGCATTTGTTGCTATATAGACTTCTGAATCACCTTATTATATAAATAGAAGCCAGTTTCTAACGCCCTGTGTTACTGTGAAACAGAACCCAGCACAAGCAGGCCATGTGGAATTCCCTAACTGTATACTGTACCTACTGAGGTTTTAAATTATGCTTTAAGTATAAAACGAAGATTGACTTTATTGAATTTTATATGTTGTAAACTGACTCGCAATATTTTTGGGAAAAGTGGATAATATTTTTTCAGATAAAAGGGTTGCTGTGAATGAAACTCTGTGGGAGTAAACTACAGTGCCCAGAATTCTTTGAGGGAAATGTGCTTTCAATGTATAGTGTACTATACATAGTGTATATATGTATATAAAGCCTTCAGTTCAGAACATCCTTACTGGAAACAATGATTTGCTCCAATAGATCAAAATGCCTGTGGCAACTGATGCCTTCTTGCGTGATTTTGTTTTTGAGCCAGATCTGAGATATACAGGGGCTTTGGGCATAGATTAGTATGTGGCGGTTGGGGGGGGGGAGAACCTATCTACTTTTGCTGCTTCCTTGACCCCCCAACGACTGGAACCTAGGTTTCGTATTGAAGCCAGCACTAATAACTGTTCATTAGCCCATTGCAGCTCATAAATGTTTTCAAATTTGTGCCCCGTATTGGGCAAAAGATTCCTGGATTGCAGTAGCTTGACTAGATGACCCTCATCATCCCTTTCAACACTACAATTCCGTCTTTAGAAAACAACACTTCCTTTGCAAAGATGTCAGGCTGGCACCATAAATGGAAGCTGTTTTCTCTCTGCGTTTTTTTTAACAGCATAGGCTTCAGACAAGTGCTAAGTTCTTTTTAACACTTTTCAGACAGACTCTGAAAGACAGCTCATTTACCTTTTCACACTAAGCATCACTTTTGTATTTTTGAGCTCAAATTAACCAGAAATAGTGCCAAGGCAGCAAGGGCTGTTATCAGCATCTTTCAATGTGAGTGTTGGATTTATAGTCACATAGGAAATGTAGCATCTTGGAATTTGGGCTCCTGAGATTTTTCTGCTCTCAGAAACAGTTAGAAATATGTAGGCAGTGTCTGATAAAGGCTTACAAATCAAAGGATGGTCCAGAACAGGTTCTATTTAAGGTGAGGTTTCTTTTGTTTATCTTTATCTGTAATTCCTATCAATTGTAGTCCCCACTACCATACTATTTTCCTCCTAGACCGACCTCCCTCTCCTTCCATACTTAATTTGACTCTAGTCTACACCAGAATATTTTATGTTTTGTACAAACACAGCTATCACATGCTAATTAGATAGTGTTTACTGTGCCACACAGTCCAGAATTTCCTATACCTAAAGCCTAGAGTAATAGAAACAATAGCTTTTATATTTATTTTCTCCTATGCATTATTGGACATGGCCTAAAATTAAAGTCAGTTCCAATAAGCAAATAACGCATAAGGTATGATATACATTTAAAAAATGTAATAGGGAATTTAATCCATTTTACATTTCAAGCAAAACCCATATTTACCAGAACCTGGCCATGTGCTCAGTACCTCTGTACTGATGCAAAAGCAGCTATAAGGATTATAGCTATAGACAGATGGCACTCATACACCTTTGCTTACGCAAGTGTCTAAATTAAAATATATGGTAGGTAATATTAGTAACAAGACAGCTGCAGTTCATTCTGTACTCCTTGACACCTATTTTACATTATGGCATTGCAACACAAGCTCCTGGTGAACCCTTAATTCTGGAAGTCAGAATACTGGGAGAAAGCATCACTACACTTCCACAGCCAGAGGTCAGATTTCAGAAACTCAGAAGAAGGGGTCAATAACTGGTTTTCTCAACCTCACAGATGATGAAACTGATATTCCAGCAAGGAGAGAACTGGCAGTGAGCCTCTTGTGTAATGTTAGCACTACAGCCATATCTCTAGGCTAACTATCTTGCAAGTGTGACAAATGTAGCCTGAAGAAAAATCTGAAAGCTCTTTTCGTGCTTAATGGAAAGTCTACATGAATCAGCTTCTCCTTGTCTATTGGCCCCCCAGCTTTATGAACAAGAAATGTGATTTGACCTGTAACCATTTTGTTTTACTTCCACAGGAAATTCAAGATATTCCTGAATAATTTGGTGCAATACAGATCCATGTTCCCTTAAAACCAACAGGACCTAGGTGTGCCTATTTAAACCTTGGGCAAGTTAAGAGAATGTTCCTAATTATCTACTTTTAGTGTAGCCACGTTAATAACTCTTCAATGGGTTAGGCTTTTCCATCACTCTTAGAAAATCACAGCTATGTAGTCAATGAGAACCCACTCCCCTCCAAAACAAAATTTGTAATTCAGGACACACCAGCAAACAACCTTTTATTACATCTGTTCAGTTATCCAGACTATAACTGTAAGACTCAATATTTCAATGAACATAAAGATCAGTACAAAAGTAATGTTTTAAGAGGTCAACTTCAATTCCCCCCCCCTTATACCTCAAATTTTACACAATTGGTTCCTCAAAAAACAAAACAAAGTTAAAATTCCTTTCACGTTCTCCCCATTGCACTTGTTACCACCAGAATACATGGAGGACACTACAATACAAAATTACAAGGGGGCAGAGTTTACTAGTACAAAAACAGACATGGACTATATGCCTATGCAAGCCTTGAAAAACTAGGGCCACATTAGCACAGGTACACTGGTACTACCTCTAGTCAGCTCACAAAACAGGTACAAAATTAACCTGAACAACTTCAAAAACCTACTGCTTCCATGTGGGGAGAGGCTTGTTTTTATGTACCAGCTCAACTCAGCATCTGCTCTTTTAAGATGTCTGTTAATGCCTAGTTATAGCCATAGTATTTCTTATTACTGAACAGCTGAAAAATCCTAATTATAAACATCACCCATTCAGTGACTTAACAGCAGTAAATCTCGCACAAATCAAGAAATAAGCTTCATATGATCTTCCTCATTCTGATCATCATGAAACAGAGTTCCTTCAGTCATTTTATATGCTAAAAAAATTACTTCATTTGCTGAGTTTTCTAAGATTCATTTATATGGAAATATTTTTTTAAATTTTGCCCTGCTGAAAGTGTCTATTGTTTAAGAAGAGAACATTAGTGTCATTGTAGAAACAAGGCAAAGGCAGACTTGTTTTCCCATTCAAGTATTGACATGAAATGAAGCCAAGGTCTGTGCATTGTGCTTTAACCCGCAGCATTTTTGAGATTTTATTGGGGGAGGGGAGGGGAGAGGGGGGAGAGAGAGAGAGGGAGAGAGAGAGAGAGAGAGAGGAGGGAGGGTAGGGCTAACATTTTAACTTATATTCACTTCAAAGCAAATTTCCAGAAGTTTCAACAGATTTAAGACAGTGTTATTTTGTTAATATTAATTTAGTGTTACATTTAAGGAGAAAATTCACACAACTGTTTTAGGAATGTGAAACCTGTTCCTATGACAACTCTAATTGTAGAGAATATATTTGTAACATAAACTCCCATTTGTTCAATGGAGTTTTAGGAGGCAAATGACAAATAAGACAGCCAGAGTTCTTGAACTGGATGCTCTCATGAGCAGTAGCCTTTTAGCATGTAGTGGCTGACTGTGCACACTGCAGTTGCCTCGATATAACTCCACCTTACCTAGTGCAGCTTAAACTCTAGAAGTAACAAGACAGTTCTGGATGATCATATGACATGCTCTGCCATGTGCAATTGGGGGGGGGGCAGTCCTAAGACTCAAGGCAAGAGCAGAAACCAGCTCAGTGGTAGAAAAATAAGGCAAAGAACACACGGCTTTGGTGGATTAAATGTTTTTCACGTTCATTATAGCCTTCACTTGCTCTATTTAGCTAACAGACAGGAAAGTTAAACTTTCTGGCCTAAGACCAGGATAAATATGAACTGAAGAGGTATTTGGTATCAAGAGGATGCAGTATAAAACTAGCAGGCTGTTTCAAGGTAATGCACCTTTGCTTTGAGACATAGGCAACTAGATCCAGGACCCCCCAAGAGCTGTTTGCAATAGTATATTGTGCAAAGTTATGCAGTTTGTTCTCGAGCTTCAATTGCATCTCTCCATTTATTTTGTTGATATTGTATTAATAGTTGAATGGAAATGAATGGATGAGGAGGACATATTAGTACCACAGTCCAAGGTAGTTGCAGCGGAAAATACCAAACTGTTTTTCACAGTGCACATATTTATTCCATAAAATGTGTTCCTGACGCCCCACAAACAGCCATGGTTTTCCAGAACTGAGGCTACTAAGATTCCCTTTGCACCTGTTTAATCCTCCATTTTGTAAGATGACAGACATTTATAACACACTTAGGCGGAGTTCCCCTTTTGGGGGAAGCATTGCTTCTAGCGTTAGTTGTAAACACCTTCCTCAAGAGAGATTAGGTGGCACCTTTTCCAAAAGGATTCTCATTCATGAGAAAACATCAAAACTTACAAAACTAGGGAGGGTTAAACTTGCAAGAAAAATAACTCTCTCAGTCCTTAATTCATTACTCAAGTTCAAAGTTCTTTCTCTCTGAGTTTATTCCCACTGTGCTCATCTGCCAGTACAGGATGTCCATCACCATTGCTTAAACAATTGTCCTTCCCATATTTATGTTCTTGTTTTTGCCTTCTTATCTCTTTATACCGTAAGGTGATATTTCTAGAAATAAAACAAATACATTTTAGAAAAATATCAGAGGGGCAAAAAGAGAAACACCATAAATTTAGAAAAAGCTCAGTCCTTTTGTTGCTTCTTTTCATTTCCCTGAATGAGGCAATTATATGACCAAACTCAGAGTTTGGCTATAGCTAAACATTAAGCATTTCCTAGTTCTAAACTGATAATTCTACAGCAACTACAGTAGCCGTGTAAATACTCAGGATTTGGAGATTATCCTTCCCACCCCCCACACAAATTTGCTCCCCCCCCACTTCTTTATAAACTCCATCAATTCCAACTGTCCAGCTACTAAAAGACAAGGAACAAGTTGCCACTATCAATTCAGTTTCTCCATTGTGCAAGCAGCTGCTCCCATTTTCTCCCCCAGATTTAGAGCTGAAGGGTGGAATTCAGTGTTGCACAATTATAACCATTCCATCAGCACATGCATTTCTGTCTGCCAGACAGAACAAAATCTCCAGTCTTCTCCCCTGTACATTGTTCTGGGGGACTCTCCTGACATATACATCCCCCCCCCGCCTTTTTGGTAGAGATGCGTAGGGAGAGAAGAGTGGGGGCACTGGCTTCCACTATCTCAACTGTTTAGTTGATTCTGGCCCAGTGGCTTTAAGCAAAGTGGCAGGAGCAGGAATTAGCCTGCAGCAATGGAGAAAGGGTGATAATGCATGCAGTGAGCCAGTTCCAGGGTATGCCCAGACTAGCACTGTCGATAGACACCTGGTGGATCAGACCATGAGTTCACCTAGTCCAGTCAACCCTTGCTTACCGAATAAAGAAACGCCACACTGTCCAAATAAGCACAAGTGTGACTCCAAGAATCCAGCACTGAGTAATGTAGAAAGGAAGTGATAACGTCAGGGTGTAGGGATCATATTTTACCACAATAAGGAACTCTGTAGCTGTGATAGCAGCAACCAGCCATGCTTGCTGACCCAACTTCTTATAGAACTTTCTGCAATAATAAAACAGCATTAGTGCATAGGTGTACATTCAAAATGGTATTTCCAAAACAAAAACAGAATAGGCACTTCTCTGATAACAAGACCATATTACACACAATACTGTATAATAGCTTTGTTCTTCAGCAATTTAAAAAAAAGGAAGATACAGTTTAATTTAACAACTGCCCTTCTAATTTCTAGCACTGAAGGTTGAAAAAAATATATAGCAATTTTGTGTGGCTTAACAGTTGACAAGCAAATAATCTAGTGTGCAGTTTCCCCTTATTTACAAAGCAGAACTTTATTGTTCAGTAACATGACAGAGCAAATGAACTTTGAAGTGACAAGCTCTAACAAAACAAGCTCCAGCAAAATTCTTCAAGAGGCATGACTAAGTTATCTGTTTCTACAGTGGGAAATACAAAGTCACATCCCCTATTTGTTGCCTTAAAACACACACTTCCTGGAAAAAAATACACAAGGAAACTTTTAAACAAGAGCCACTGCTATAGCAAGAAAAGTTAATCATTATTGCCCTTATTCTATTTACTAGCATTAAAATGTTGCCCAATGGGTGTGTGTGGACATTTCCCTCCTGCAAACAATTGCTTCAGACAGGGCATGATTTTCCAAATCTGGCCTGTCCTCTGTTTCTCCAAACTAAGTATTTCCTCCAGTCCTGGAAGAGTGGAGTGGGACAATTTATTTTCACAGCCCCAACTCTGCAGCTGTGTTTAACACAGAGAAGTGGCAGTTCTCTACAGTGCTGTCTTCCCGCCTCTTAAATCCAGATATTGGTGGCAATACACCAGAAGTGTATTGCTCCCTTCTTTCTCTACATTGGAACCACCTTCAGCAGGATGGGAAGGAGCACTGTTCTGTTTTTCCTACCCTAAGCTGAAGTCTCTGTTGATGATGGCTAGGTCAGCCAGTCAGGGTTGCTGGCAATACTATATATTTTCTCTGTTGGAATGAACACCATTCATTTATATGGAGGAAAGTGAAAACATACACAAAGCAATGCCAGTGAGGTTGGGTGGACCCTGTGTCCCTGGTGATCCCAGAATCAAGCATGAGAGACAGAGGTTTTTTGACTTCTCAGCTGTTCCAGATTGCAAAGTATTTGCTTTGTTCCACAGAACTTCGTGGAAGCTGATGAACCGACAATGACATATGGCTTTTGTTGTGTTCAGTTTCTTGGTCACACAGGGCATTAGGAAATAGCTTCAACATATATATTAGGTGTTTCAAAATATCTATATAGCCATGAACACAGTCTGCAAAAAAGGAATTCAGCAATCTTTTCAAAATCTTTCAATTCTCAACTGCCTCTTAAAATATTGCCTACCAATACAGGATTTCCAAAGTGATTACGATTTACTATTGAAGAACAATCACAAATAAAACAGACTGGATTGACAATTTTTCAGGAAAAGCTGGTTTTCATAGGACAGTGGTGAACAAGTTTTCAACCAGGGAAATGGAGCAAGGACACTGCAGTGTATCAGCATCCAGATAGTACTGGAAGGATAGAACACATGTTTTCAAAATTTTGAGAATATCCACTGAAAATTGAGAAACAGGGTCTCCCATAGCTATCTCATATCTCAATAAGAAGGACTGCAGGTACAAATGATACAAATCTAGTTGGTATTCCAGACAACACTTGGGAGATTTTTCTACCCTAGATCAACAGTGCATGTTCATGTCCATTTCTAGAGAGTGGAAAAAGAAATATGCCATATGTTCTATCACTAAGCCATGCTTTTCACATATAAGGACCCAGATTCAATCCCTGGTATCTCCAGATGAAAGATCTCAGCTATTATCGCTGAGAAAAACCTCTACGTGAGATCTTTCGGCTAGGCAAATGAGGCAACACCAAATTAGCTGGTTCAGTAGACTGTCTTACTATAAGGCCCTTACCTATGTGCTTGCAGTCAGCTATGACATAGAGCTGGAAGGCACTAAAAAGCCCTTCAAGAGGTCCCACCTTGCACAAGAATACTGTAAAGCAAGATTGTCATCTACAGATTGGCTCTCTACCGGTCAGCCCCTAGATTCCAAACTACAATGTGTTGTAAGCAATGTTGGGGCAACAAACTAGACTGGTCTGAAGATTGCAAAGGAGATAACTCCAAAAAGTCTGAGATCAGTAAGCCACTGTAGGCAAGGGGGGGGACCAAGAATAGTGTGACCAGGTAGAACCCATATGGGAGAAAACCCACCCATTTAGTCTTAAAAAAACGAAATACTATTCAGGACAAGTCCATACCACTCACATCTAGTCTTGGTGTGCAATGCAGCAGAGGGGCAAAGAACTCCCAGGTCTCTGCAGCCTCTAACAAACTGTAATTTGACTATTTCTCAAATACCTGAATAAAGTATCTTACCACAAAAAGAAATGGGTCTCAATTCAAATGTGGTGATGCCCTGTGTTCCTATTTAGCACGTGTTTTTATATTGTGAACTGCCCTGAGACGTGCGGGTATAGCGTGGTATACAAATTTAATTAATTAATTAATTATAATAATAGGACTTTTTGTACTCCCACTGTTGTTAGGTTTCACCTTATCATCCTGATTTGTCTTCAGTTCACTTCATGCTTTTAATATCAAGGATCGTAAACCATGTGTGATCTAAGTCCTGAATCAGGTAGGGAAACTTCTATGGTCCGAACCTTTCTCCACAAAACTTGTCAGGAACCCCAATGGATACTTCCAAGAGATAAGACCAACCCAAACTCCACCACTGGTATACCTGCTTCCATCAGCTAGCTATCTAGGACTAACACACCCACCACTGACATCAAATTGCTTTGATTCCATATCATCTTGACCTTATTCTTTGAAAATAACCTTAACAGTGCATTATTTATATAATCCAGAGGGAATGACACAAATACTTTCCTCCCATCTTCCCAATCCAGTTTTCCATGTTTTTCAAAACACAGCACGACAAACTGCAAAGTGAAATTTAATCATGGTAGCCATAGGTAAGTGCATGGCAGAACTGGGGGAAGAGATGAAGAGCAGCATGATAGTGAAAAGGAACTAAAAGGCTATTTAAGATTGAAGGAGTGGCGATGATCATGTCAACATTGTCTGCCTGAAAAAAGAAAGGTACTGAAGAGCAACAATATGAGTGATTGGGCTTTCAATTTCCTGCTCTACTATTGGGAAAAGATCTATATTTACAGAGAACTGGGTGCAGGGCGGGGAGTGCTGCCTTCTGTTGAAGTTTGGCTGTTGAATCTCATTCCAACAACTTTTTTTCAGTGTAGAGGGCAAATCAAACTCTCTCAATATGAACTTTAACCAGGCCTTGGGCTGATTAACATGTCCTTTTAAATGTGTTTGTGGCAGGGATGTTACTGGTTTATTTTTGTTTTATTCTGTATTTTGCATTCTCATTTTGTATTTTTATGTTGTGAGCTGCTCTGTGATCTCCAGATGAAGGGTGTATACAAATTTAATAAATAATCAACAGCAACACCTGGCCAAAGTGTACTCAAGATGAGATCCTTAAAAATCCCAGTTGTTTACTTGATCCATATTGGAGACTTCAGGTTATTCTGTTCTGTGATGGACTATAGCTTGTCATTAACTTTCCTTCTTCATTTTTCAAGATTGTTCTGGACTGACTAGAGTACCACTCTAATACAACATGATGAAAATACTTTACTAAATTCAGGATAATAGTCCCCTACATCTCTCTCCATGTATTTGACAAGCTGATTGTGGAGGCAGAGCAGCAGAAGCTACTCGTCTCCATCTCCTACAAAGCATGCAATCAATAAGGAAGCCACTAAGAAGCAGTAACAGTGGAAAGTTTCCTGCCCTACAGACAATGTGCTGTTGAAAGGCGAGATTTATTCAACCAAACTTGAATTCAATGACAAAGAATTGTATCTATTTACAAAGAGCTGCCTTTGAGAGCTGTATTGAATATCAGTGCTATTGTTCATATTTCACAGAATTATTTTACTGTCAGGACAATTAAAACAGTCTACGCACTGATGCTTATTTGGTGTGCTGAGGATGGACTCCACCGCAAGACAGCTTTAGAACCTTTTGAATCAAACCTAAGTATTTAAATCAATAATTTGATCTTAGCTATGCCAAAGATTGTTAAAATAATCAAACTTAAAACCAATCCGAAGTCTTAAATTTTTTCTGATATGTTCAGAGAAGCAAAAATGAGTGACTCAGCTGGTTTCATATGATTATTTTCTTTCAAAAATCAACAGGGATAAAAAAGAAGCATGGGACCTTTAAGGAGACGTTTGACCACCATAACCAAGAACGGCCAGCCATTTTGAAAGAGGTACACGTGGTAAAGATTTTCAAAGAGAAATCAGGAATTCAAGACAAGTATCTTGCCATTTAAAAATTTCCCAGAAAGTTCAAATGTCCAAACTGCCTTGGCATTTTGTCAGCGAAGAAATCCTCAGGCTCTAAGTCAAGCCTCCTCAGTTGTTAAGTGGCCCTGCCATCTTACTGCTCACAGTATATGGTTGGCTTTGTGGATACAGTCCAGTAGATCAATACAACATTTTGCTTTAAGTATACCTGTTTGTTGCCACCTTCACAGGGGCTGTGCTTAGTTGTGAGGCATCTAGAACCTCCTCCCAGAAGGAGATTCACAAATAGGAGCTGTTCCAGTATGTTGCTCTTTCTGAAGTTTCACAGGCCCCATATGTCTTGTTGATGGTGGCCTCTCCAAGGAAGAAAAGACAGGCTGTTGCTGGCTGCAAAAGGAGCTTCCTTGCCATATTGAAAGGAGTTTTAAAGCCCTCCCCCCATGCCATGAACCAAGCAGCCATTCTTGGGAGGGAGGCAGCTTAGGTAGTTTTGCCCACCTGAGCAAGAAACGAAAGAAGAAAGCTGCAGACATCTGTCCCGCTAACTGAAGAAAGTAGGGGGGAAATGCAAAAAACTCTTTAGGGAAAGGCAAAACATATTTGCCAAGAATATATGAAGTAGAAAGGCCTCAGAACAAAAGGACTCTTGTGAACGCAGCATCAGTAAAACAAAAGAAAAACTGATTACAAAGCTGATTACTCTGTCATCTGGCACATGTGTAGTTAGCCATTAGAAAGGCAGGGATAAGAGCCTTCACATTTGGGCCTATACACTCCCAAATCTTTTGCTGCAGATGGAAAAAGACTGATAAAAATCACATTTGCAAATGAATGTTAAGTTTGTAGACTCTTAAATGAGCAGCTTTCCTGCTGCATGACAGTAGCATGTACACAGTAAAATCTGGGATGTTTTGCAGGAAATGGTTCCTCTAAACAAATATTATTATTTAGGAATTGTTTGATAAATCATTCTGACTTCCTCATAAAATGATGTAGAAGGTATCAGAAAAGAAGTAAAAGGCTAAGATTTTTCAGAGAATTATATAGGTTGTGTTTGAAAAGATGCCTTTTAGGGAGGAAAAAAAGCAGTTATGGAGACAGTTCTTTTGCTTCCAACAAAATTCTTCTTAACTTCATATGGATCTGGAACATCTGCAGAACTAGGATGTGCTATCACTTTAGCAATAAGAAAAGCAAGTAGTAGAATATTGTTCATCTATAACTCATGATGGCTCTCTTTGCTGCATGTAGTCATCAATTTCTGCATCTTGAATTAGCAAAGAATGGCAACACAGTGAATGAGGCACTGGTGACTTATGACGCTCCCCTGTTCCAATGTTATGCCATGTAGTTGAACAGAGGGCAGAAGAACAAGAGACAAGATGTTTTTTCAACTCAAACACAAGGACTAGAAGATGGGCCGGGGTGCTGAGGAGAGGAGCTCACTAATGAGAAACGGAGGCCTCTTCTTACCTTAAAGCAGGAAGTATATCCCAAATCAGTAGGTCCAACACCAGGGGGCAGGGAATGGCCTGTCACTGCTGAATGTCCTGAATTCCGACTAAGTAATCAGGTTGGGCCCTTCTTCCCAGTTCTAGGAGTCAAAGACTTGCAAGAGAAACTGATCTTCATAAAGTATTGGAACCCTAGATTCTGAACACAGACACTTTTTGTGTTGGTCAGTGAAGAAACAATAAGCTTAAGTAGTGGGATCAGCCAGTTTGTTCCATCACCACTAAGCCAAAACCAAACTCAACCTAAGGGATCTGGGTCCTACTGTTTGCTAAACAAGGAAGCAGACAGAACAAGCTCTAATCAGACAGGTGTTTAGTGCATGCACTGCCATGCGAGGGCAGACACTTATAAAATTCTAAAGATGTATAGGACGTGAAAGAGATCTGTTGGAAAATCTCAAAGAACAAGATTTAAGAAGGGTCTTATAGCTAGACCCTCCAGACACAGCTATTTCCCTCAATCATTCAGTCCCTTAGAAAAGGCCATTCAAAGTGCTGTTCTATGCAAAAGCTAACTGTGCCCAAGCTAATATGAATCATTAGCATATTTTCAGGTTGTTGTGTGGTAACGTTTGAGGACAGCACACAGCAAAGTGACATTTGCAATCCAAAGCATATAACTGGCAAACAATGATATATTTCGTGTCTGAAAACAAAAAACTGCAACTCTTCTCAAGGCTACAGATCTTTTAGCAGCAGCAGACTGATCCATCCATTGCCCTGATATTTTTGCCACTAAAATGCAGCAATTCTCACAAATTCTAAAATTAAGCAAATAAGCATGAATAAGAGTAACCACTTACGGATCATCCATGAAGTCATAGATCTCTCTCATGGCTACACCTCCCACATTCACATAAAAGACAAGCCGCAGCAGGACCAGATAGTGTTCTGGAGGCATCCACAAGACGAATTTCAAGTAAAAAGTGTTCAACTCTGCTAATAAAAACTGAGAGACATGTGCCATTCAATCACTTAATTTCAGGTGGTTTCCAATTATTCATATTTAAAACATGCTGTAAATCCTTAAGTATAGGAATTTGAATGTACCGTATTTTTCGTCCTATAGGGTGCACCGGCCCATAGGACGCACCTCGTTTTTTTGGGGGGAAATGAATAAAAAAAATTTATTCCCCCCCCCCAGCCGCGGCTGCAGCCCCAAGCCTTGCGCACACCTGCCCGAAGCACGGGGCACCCTCCGGAGGGCACCCCGTGCTTCGGGCTGCAGGCTGCTGCCCGCAAGCCTTGTGAGCCCACGGGAACTCCCGCCGGGCTTGCAAGGCTTGCAGATAGCTTCCTGAAGCCTGGAGAGCTAGAGGCATCGGTGCGCACCGACCCCTCTCACTCTCCAGGCGAAAGCCTGCATTCACCCCATAGGACGCACACACATTTCCCCTTCATTTTTGGAGGGGGAAAAGTGTGTCCTATGGGGCGAAAAATACGGTACTTGTAGTACCTTGCAAGAATGGTATTCCTCCCCCAGAGGTAATAAGGAGGTATTTTCTCTTACTTCAGAATCAGAGAACCACACAGGTGGCCATCTTTCTGTCTTTAGCTATGCAACAGTGGAACAATGGGGAAGCATGTTCTTAGCTTCCCTGCACAGGTATTAACAGGGAACTTAATAAAATTTTACCCCACTTCTGTCACACTCAAAGACCTAGTTTCACTCAATGTTAAGCCAAACATTGAACAGGTTCCCCAAGAGAACATCGCAACCATTATGCTCCTCTAGTCCTGGTGCTTTTGTGGGCTGTAGGCTGTCATAGCTTGGCTTAATGTTATGCCAGGTTTATCCCACTCCAGACAAACAATGACTTGTAGCCAGGCTCTGTTCTATGGCTTACAGCTTGAGGTTTGTCTGCAGCAAGATAAACCATAAGCCCAGGTTCAGATGCAATATTAAACCAAAGCATGGCTTAGCTCACAGCATCAGGGCCAGAAGAGGTTGCAATCTTTTCTCCAGAAACACACACATTTGCTCATTAATGTTAAGCCATGGTTTAGGCTTAGTTTTACACACTAATTGGGCCAAAATGGCTTATAATAAATGAAATAGCAGTCCCTGCTATAAATTGGTACACTCTGCACAGTTTATAGATACTTGCAGATGCTATGGGTACAGATGGTTTCTTCTCTCCTTACTTCTTACAATTGCCTTGCTCCTGGGATAAATATAGGCATGCTGCTAGAGAAACCCTACCCTTCACTATGTCAGACTCAATGAGTCTTTTTCTGACATGGGGAGAATTTGAGAACTCCATCTTTGTAATGTTAAAAAGCAAGAAGAATTCTAAACACTTATGTCAGTTTGGTGCAGCTACAATAAAGTATTGGTCCTTACTATAAAAATAATACCACAGACTGCTAGCCATCTGCGAAGACTGGATGCTGGCTTCCACTCAAATTTAACCCAGCTGTATGGCGTGAATTGGAAGGCAATTCTCTTCATTTTTCCTCTGAGGGAGAAAATCACAAGTATCTCATGAAAAGTGTTGCATTAACCATGTCACAAGTTACTAAATTATGATTTTTATTTCACTATCTATTCAAATACCCAAAACTCTGTTCCATAGTCAATACTGCAGCTCAAGGATGCTAGGAATAAATTTGGTGGATTTGTTAACTTTGTTTAGATATTAGACCTTGAGCTAAGCCAAAAAGGTTTGAATAAATTGCTTATTAAGTTATACAAAATCAACTTACTTTGCTTCAAATATCAGTGAATTTTTGTTCATATTTCAAGATTACTGTCTTACTCCCTGTATTGCTATAATCATACTAATCAATAATTAGTATGGATTTGTTTGGAAGTGATCATGATTTGAGCTTGGCTATCCCTCTAGTTAAAACTGGATTCATTATTTAAATGGTTAATTATCAATACACATTTATATAGACCATTTGAGAAAAAGTGGTAAATATCCTAAATTAAGAGATTTCACATATGGCTCCTAGACAATTTTTCTTTACAGAAAGCAATTTGGCCATAGTTCTTTTCTACAATATGGTCTTTATTTGTCCAGCCTAACTATGGTTTGTTTGAATGTATGACTCCATGGGCTTGAAGTCCTGCATATTAACCAAGGGCTTTTTCTTTGGCTACAAACCACAGTGCAAAGGCACTGTTTGCTGTTGGCTTATGAACCATGGTTTGCCTTTACTATGATTTGACATTATTTTTGAACCAAACAGTTTTGTTTAACCATGGATTGTTTGGCATCCTACTCCAGATGCATGTCAAGCTATAAAGGTATGAGTGAAGAAGTTTGGAAAACAAACCAAGCTTTAGAGAAACAATCCATTACTGTACTTGTTTGCTCGGCTGAGAGATGGATGACTTATGGTTTGTTGAACTACAAACGATTAAGACTAAGCCATGGTTTAGTGTTTTGTGTGAATGAAGCCAATCAAGAAAGCTATTCTCCTGTCTTTAAAGACTGATGCTATAAGAAAGGAACTATAAGGAACTTGGTACCTGGGTACATTACTGTCTAAAACACACTTCTTTAAAGACTAATGCAATGAATAAGCATATCAGAAATATGAATGATGCATAAGAAACGTTTGGTTTTACACTGGTAATTAGCAAGCCATAGTTGGTTATTGGTGGTCAGCTTTGACTTACTCAACTTTGCATTTTGAGAAGTATTTACAGAAGCTAGAGAGCAACAATTTCATTCATGGGAAATATGGTTCATATCATAGTAGTAAAAATGGCAAAAAGCGCCCTACTGCCTCTTCCTCATCTCCTGTAGAAGCCAGCTGGCCTAATCTATCACCTTCCAGAAAGTCAAATATTTATGTCACATAAATTCATATTTCTAGTTTTTAAAAATTCTTTTTTTAAAAAAAGTTGTAATCACTAGCCATTTAGCTATTGTTATATGTTCACATTTGTTGTATATTGGATACTGACTGTTAGTCACCTTAAGACTCTTTTTGAGCAACACCTCTGTGAAATGCAATAAATAATTTACTCTAGATTAGTCGAAGTCTGTATCAGAATGAAATGACTATAACAACCCAAATGAAAATAAATAGGTTACATTAACATACATAGAATTTAAAGTTATTTCATTTAGGTATGAAATTTTATCATTTAACGTACTTGTATGTTGGAATGTTCCAAAGTCCTTGCCATGAATACGTTTTCAAAGAAAGCCACCCCAAAGTCTTCATTCCACAATAAATGCCAAGTCCATTGCATACTACTACATCCATAATCCACTTAAAAAGAAAAGAAAAACTAACTTAAACCACCACTACAAATTCTATGGCATAGCATTAGCAGTAGTGTGGATTCACAAGCATATACTTTACATTTGCTTTCTATTAAATTAGGTTTTCAACAAAATTTTGCACAATTCTGATATGTACTTAACACATGCTACAAATTATTTCAAATGATTGTTGTATAACCTAAAGTGGATAAGAAATGACATTTCTCAAGCTGTGGTTAGTAAACAATAGAGGTAAATGCTTTTGCTCTCATGTGGCTAAGTCTTAACTATGGGTTTAGTAAAGTAAGCCAACTTCTAAGCTATGCTTACCAAGCTGGTTAGTTCTGCTATACTATAGTTAAGACCAACCATATTTTAGGGTTCAAAGAAATTTTAATCTGCAGCTACCCAAAAACTGAAACAAAAGCTTCTAGTTCCCTCCTCACAGCTGCAGTGGAGGTGGGGGTTGCAAGTATGAGGTTGTCCTAGGTTAATTCCTCTTGCACATTCCTCATTGCTATGTCCAAACACAGGAAATATATTTATTGGGAAGAGTCCATAAACTACCATAAGTCTTTTTCAAGCATGCCATATAGCAGACATTTAATTAACATACACAAAAAGGTAATTCATACAGACAATATTACAGTTTAGAACTACCTGGATTTCAGATAGCAAGGATTAAAAAAAGAAAGAAAAAGAAACACCCCCATCCACCTAATGCTACTCACATTAGTAACTAAAGCACCTAAAGTAGATACTTGGCGTAGTAATTGGAGCCATTAGCATATTTCTTTAGAGAACAGTACTGTACTCACATGGTCCCACCAACATTCACTGAAATTTGGGAGCTGATGTTCCAGACTGTACTCCAGAAATTCAAACATTACACTGATAATCATGCACATCCACCAATCACGAATCATTAATGTCTGAAAGGGTTTAAAAAATGAAAAGGAAAGTTAATCCTACAGATTATTCAAAATATTGAGTTACTAAATAAAGGAACAAGCATTATATAGTGTGCTCTACAAAGGGTTCAGAATAGTCTGAGTTAAATATAGCGGGGAAAGCTTGCAGCCATAGCGGATAACAGTATAGTAGGCTGCACACCAGATCTCTGTGCTCCTTTGAAGATCAGCAGTTCCAGACAAGCGGATCAGAAGACCTTATAACCATGAGAAGCACAGACTGGTAAACATATTTTCAAGCAGAAGACAGAACTATTCTTTAAGTTTTCAGACATCTTTCAAAAACCTGGGGTGACTCTCAAGGATGTTTCTATTTTGATCTGAAAGTACTATTCATGTTTATCCTGCAGGGACAAACTCTGCATCAACTATCCAATATTCTAGTTTTAATCAAAAAGAGCAGAAAAGATTACCAAGCTAGCCACTTGCATGTACCTGTAAGTCACAGAGAAGATGGAGCAGAAGGTTTAACAAACTACTTAACTGAAAGAAGCTGCCTTTCACCGAGGGGCCATTGGGTGGCTGGGCTGCTTTAATTTTGAGATTAAATACTGAGCAGCACAATCAGCATTTTACCTGGAAGAGAAATGCTAAATATCGATGACAACTATATAAAAATACAGATGTTGTTGCACTGTCCTAATGGAGCACTATTATGATGATGCAGCAACATGAGAACATCATGCAAAATTCCATGTTAAGCAAATGTTCCCCCATAGTTGCAACTAAGTCATTAAACTGTAAGTTCTGAAGTCAACTGTTGACAATAGGTGATATCCAAGAAAATCATATTCTGAGTAATCTCAGTGAAATCAGTGGTTGCTTATGTCCATTGATTTCAAGAGGTCTACTCCAGACAAATACTGGCTATTACCCAGATAAAATATGTTGCTGTTAACATGCAGAGGTTTAGAGGTTTATGTATCAAAATGTGAGGACACAACATGTAAAAAGATTCCTAGCCTTGAAGGAAATTAATGACCCAGTATAGTAAGAAATATTTGAAGTTGAACAAACACAGTTTAAACCTTTTCACAGATGAGTGCCTGACATAATTGATTTTGCACACGGGTAACATTGAAGGAGAAGCAGTCAAGCTGCAAATGCTAACAATAGCTAAACACAAAAAGGACCGATTCTCACCTTTATATACCAGCCAAGGAAATGAGCAGGAACAAATCCATCTAGTTTGTCCTTTAATTCAAGCAGAAAAACTGGGTTACACAGATTAGACCCGTTTATAAGGTAACTAGTTCACTGATTACTAGGTTGCAGTTTGGAGTATTTCCCATAAAGTTTATCAGATATTTTAGATACACACATACTGTCAATTTCAACAAGGCAATACTTTTATTGCTTATGTCTAAAATGCAAATATTCATCCAGGAAGGCAACAACGCTAACCCAAAATAAATTTTAATCCATTGTTTTAATTGCATTTTTGGGAAATCCAATTCTTTTCCTCCCAAATTTTTGTAACATTTCAATTTTGACAGAATAGTGCCTTGTATCTTAGATCAGAGGTTCTCAAATTTTCTACCCCACCTACTTGAGTTGGCTGAAAATTGAAGCCAGTCAGTTTCAAAACAGTGGTGCAGAGGAAAAGCCATTCACAAAATGGTGGTGGATGAAGGCAGAATTTGGCATAATCAGCTGGCAACGGATTACATTTTCTACTGATAGCTAAGCCCTCTTAGGAAATGAACAATTTCTTTGCCACAATATTTTCCTTTTGGCAAGGAGCACCATAGCAAGCTAAGTACAGACATTTGCAGTGGAGGTATTGTGATAGCCTCTACATTTTAAGCAGAATTTGCTGATCCAGAGGCTCTTGTATATTTCCTTTCTCACTGCCACGTGCCTCCTAAAATCAGACAAGATTTCTGAACCCCAGAACACAGTAACACTTGACTTGGATAGTAGCCTATTCTTTTTCTATAGTCTTAAGTCTGAGCAGGTAAAATATTCTAGCTTTGAAATGCTAAGGCAGATATGTACTTTAACAGCAACAGAGAAAGGGTATAGTTTTACATCAGTACACTTCGAATTGCAAAGAGCAATTAAATAATTTAACCCCACTTCTAAAGTGCATAGTTATGTTACAGGCAAACGGATAGCACTATCTGGTCAATAGAAGGGTCAGCTGGTAGTTATAAGCAGCATGTGTATATTTTGTGCAACAACAACAACAACAACAGAATTTCATGCATAGAATTGCTGAATCCCAAATATAGATCTGTGAAATTTTGCTTATTTTACACAATTTGTTTTGTTTCTAACTAGCCATGGGGGGGGGGGCAAGCTATACAGGCTCAATCTTCAGCCCACTGATATCTGAAAACAACGCTCAACAACTTCTATGACTTTTACTCCAGGCACCACACACTCACATTTTATCATACCAGCTAAAAATGCTGAAAGCTTGGTTTTGTGGGGGGGTGTGGTGTGGTTGTTTTTTTTAGTAAAGCCTGAGATTCTCAGGAATCTGAATTCTGCACTTGTATGGAATTACAGAATACACATTAGTGGTTATGAGGCAGGTGATGTATTGTCATTAAGCACAAATACCAAATGATACATCATACAAACACAAATTTTTAGATCAGCTTCAGTGCTAAATCAGATATTTCAGTTTCAGTCTCTTACCCAAATATTGTGAAAGGGATCTGTCCCATTGTCTGGATCATATATAAGGCAATTTCCACCATAATCTCTTTCTGGTAAGGGGACTCCTAAATTTGGATCAATGAATTTCATAAACTGTCTTCCATCATGTACAGTCTAAAGAATTAAGCACATCTATTAGTAAGAAACAGTTAAAACAAGTTCTAATATGACAAAATATTGTACTGTTCTTGAATAGTAATTTTAACATTTTCTAAAATGGCAACACAGGGGGAAGAGTCAAGCACATTTGGTTTCATTACCTTAAATAAAAGATTGTATAAAGCCCTGTGTCCATTCACTACTTAAAGAGTATAAGTTAATAACCTACACAAGACAATACTAAAGACAGATAAAAGCCCCCTCAATGTATTCTTTTCAGTACCTTCTACAAACATTGCTTAGACAAGCCTACCCAGATGCTTAGAAATGCAGATGTGAATTTTAATCTGCTTTAGTATTTTAACTTTTTGTATGTTTTAACATATTGTAATGTTTTCTTCATTTAATGGTTTTTTCTTTTTGTAATGGTTTTTTACAATCAAGCGGTGTATAAACTTTATAAATAAAATAAAATTACTGCAGTACTCTCCTAAGTGTACTCTGCACTCCACCCCTAATTGTGGCACCCATAGAACATGCTTCATTAACAACGAGCACCTTTGCTTCCTGAATGACAGAAGCAAGCTACCCAAGATCCTTTGGCATTTGAGGTGAAAGTGAAATCTTCTCTCAAATAACTGGCACGTGGCTACAGGAGACTAGAACTAAGAGTGTAAGAGCAACACATATGAACATTATTCAGTCCAATAGGCCACCTGTTAACAAAGGGCTGCTTTAAGGAAGTTGTGCTTATGGTTCTCACCCTTGAAAGTATAGGCTCCATTTTGAAAGGGAGAAAAGCAGCTTGGCTCAGGCAGTTCCCCCTTTTTTGGGGGGGGGGAAGGGTGACTAGATCCACATCTAGAAATAATTGCTTTGACTTGAAACAGATGTGCAGGTACATGGCCACTACAAAGCTGGTTGTATTTAAGCCCCATGGTTGTGACACACCTGACAGGAAGAGAGTATCTGAGCCTGCCTGGAACCTCTGGAGCTGTTCAGAGTGGGGAGGGGCACTCTCACAGAATCAGACCTAGATTATTATGGCATTTCTGCAGGGAATAGGCTCAACTGGGAACACTGAAATCAAGAATAAGAATTTTCACAACCTATGGAATTACCAAGAAGTGCTTTCCTGGTTTACTTGCAAATGAAATAGTAGCTAAAATACTCTCCCAGTGTTCTGAGAGACTAGTCCCCATGTACCATAAGGTGCTGTGATAAGCTTAACAGTTCTCAGGAAATCCCATGCAAGATACGAGACTGCTACCCAAACACTTTTGCCAAGAACTACCTACCTAGCCAGAGGGGAAAGTCCTGACAGGAGCTTCCTTGGCTTTTGTTTACATGGATGTGTGAAAGAAAATGAGTGCAGAGGCAATAATCCACTTGCCTTGAGAAGAGTGGATACCTCCTCTTCTGACAGCTCTCAGTAACATTCTGCACAAGTACATCATCTTATATTAGACTGCAGGGATGCCATATAGGTCCATATAGTTAAAGCGATGGTTTTCCCAGTAGTCATGTATGGAAGCGAGAGATGGGCCATAAAGGAGGCTGATCGCCGAAGAATTGACGCTTTTGAATTATGGTGCTGGAGGAGACTCTTGAGAGTCCCATGGACTGCAAGAAGATCAAACCTATCCATTCTTAAGAAAATCAGCCGAGTGCTCACGGGAAGGACAGATCCTGAAGCTGAGGCTCCAATACTTTGGCCACCTCATGAGAAGAGAAGACTCCCTGGAAAAGACCCTGATGTTGGAAAAGATTGAGGGCACAAGGAGAAGGGGACGACAGAAGATGAGATGGTTGGACAGTGTTCTCAAAGCTATGAACATGAGTTTGACCAAGCTGCAGGAGACAGTGGAAGACAGGAGTGCCTGGCGTGCTCTGGTCCATGGGGTCACGAAGAGTTGTGCATGACTAAATGACTAAACAACAACAAGGGATGCTAAGAAGAATTAAATTATACAAATTGTATTATGGGAGGGGGCATAAGGCAAAGCACATGCTTTATAGGCAGAAGGTGCCTGATTAAAATCCTGATGGGTCCAGTAAGAAGTAGGTCCCTGGAGAACTGCAGCCAGTCAAGAGTAGATAATACTGAACTAGATGGACTGGTTATCTGGTCTGGTATAAAGAGAGCTTTCTATGTTGGCATGCTTCCTTTTAAAGAAAACTTCCCATTTTATTGTTCATGTTTATTACCTTTTACAAAACGTCTTTTAAAATCCCCAATAAACTGCATAAAAGATGCAATTTTTAAATCCTTACCTGAAAAAGTATGAAGATGAGGAAAAGTTCATACACTACACTGACACACAGCCAAAACCTCCAGTAGGCTAAAAGAACAAGCAAGAAAATCAGAACATACACATAAATGGGTATCTTTAGTGCAGAATGTATTTCAAGTTATGGAGTGATTATGCCTTCAACACAACACTAAACAAGATTTGAAATGTGCTGCTAGGAACCCACATTTTTTCAATTATCCACATTTATTTATAAATCTAGGATTGTTTTTGCACAACATAATCTTGTTCTACTCCTTTGAGACAAGGTTCACATACATATTTAATAGCTGCCTACCAGTGTCATATTTAGGAAGACAAGATGACCTTTCAAAATCTGATATTTGATAATACCCTTGCTAAACAAGTTCTCTCTTTGTTCCACCCATAGTTGATGAAAATGGTCCCAGTATTAAGGAATATAAGGCTAGATGGATGTAGCTCAGATTTTCCACTCTGGCAAAAAATATCAGTTCTGATTTTATTATGATAGTTTTAGATATTCCATTTAAGTATCTCATGAATGAACAACCAGCATAGGCAATGTTCCTCAGACACACCTCGAATTATAAACATTTACCAAGCTTTCTTCGAAGTGTATCACAGCATTGCTATTTTTAACTACTCCTGTTTTGGCAACTTAATTATGAGACTTCCACAACTAACACACTGAAATGCACTTGTTAAAACTAGGATATGGTAATTATAGTTCAAATGCCCACACACAGGCCCCTGCTGTGAAAAGGTCCACATTTGCCTCACAAATGCAAGCCCTAAATTACAGGGTCATTTTTCTGTCAGGAATGCTAGGAATTGCTGTCCCAGGATGGTGGGGAAGGAAGACTGAAAGGGCCAGTTCCAGCCCTAGTCCCCTGCTAGAACAGGAACACCCATCACTGTCACACCCAAGTAAGGTTTGTAGTTCTGTAGTGCCTATGCGTGTTCTGTGGCTGCTCACAAGGAGCATTTGAAAAGATCAAGCTCCATTCAGGGCAACCATAGGAAAGCTCATGCATCCCTAATTAGCACTCATTTCTCTTCAGTGACAGATCACTCATTTATTCTTTTATTCTAGCACTCTCATTAACAGCCTTATGTCTTCTTCACTACTCAAGTTCAGACGACAGACTAGCTGAAATGTCCTTTCTCTAATAGCTTTGTTGCTCTGTAGGAAGCAGATTATTTTATGCTTTCCAAGCAGTTTTGGAAATCATTTTATGTAATTGCAGAGATGTGTGCAATGTTTGAAAATAATGCTTAACTCAGGAGGGGTGTGTGTGAAAATTGGCCACTTATTCCTTTTGAGCCATTTTCAGATGATCCACCCATTCAATATTACAAAAGGATCTCCATTCTATCAAGTTGCCTTTTTCTTCTCACGTATATGATAGAAAAGGTAACATTTCTAACAGTGAAGGTCAGCACTGAGTTACAATTTCTAAATTGTTTTTCATTATGTTTTGCTTCAAAACCAGTACTATGAGTGTTTAAAGCACTCAGTTTGTTGACAAGTGACTCACAGAATCACATTATGTGACAAAGACTGCAATTCTGAACATGCCTGCCAGGGAATAAACCCACTGACCAAAGTAGGCCTCATTTGAGAGTTGACAAGCATAGGATTGCACTGTAAGGTCTACATACTCATCCTCCTTCAACAAACAAAGAAAATTAACATTAATTTGAAAATGAGGATACTTAACAGTATCAGTCATTTGTTAGATATACAGAAAAATCTATGGGTCCAACCTCTGCACAACTGTAGGAATGTTGTTTTAAAAAATTGGGGAGGGGGTAAGTGAATATGAAATAATACAATATTGAATACAATAATCATGCTTTGGAAATTCACAAAACAACAGATACACAGAAATGAATGCATTTTGGTTATTCCCTTCCAACTCTACAATTCTATGAATCTCTAGATACTGAATGCATTGGCATGGGAAATGGACAGAATACCCTCAACAGACCAGAAGAAAATCCAGGACTTTAAGATACTCAATAAAATTACACAATATAAACTATTATGAAAAGGAATAATCAACAATAGAAATACTTCAAAAACATTTGATTCTTTTTATTTCTTATTGGAATTGGCATTATACAAGGGAATCTGTGGTGATGGATACCCCAAGCATGTAATACAAGAACTGAATTGATGTAACTCAGAAAATGCTTTCTTGAGGCATATGGAATGGACACATTCTGTGTTGTTTCTCTCTGGGCATAAATTACAACACTTTATCAACTTTGTTTTGGAGAATTTTTTTGCAAATGTTCACACACTCTTAAATTATATTTCTGTGATATGTTGAATAACAGACAGGCAACAAAAGTGGGTTTGAGAACCTTATGGTAGCTAAAATATCTATACTGAGAAGTTGGATGGACAAATATCTACCATCTATCTGTTAGTGGTTTGAATCTCACTGTCCTTTACATTTGAATGAACAACTTCTTAATTGTAAATTCTGTTTAGACACCTATTTGGACATTTGAATTACCTATGTTTATATCAGAATTATATCATATGTTTATATCAGAATTGTCAGAATATTCTTAATGTTAATATCAGCTGACAATCTTATTTTTGTTGTTATTTATATTTGGTTTGTTATTTTTTCTGTCATATTTTCAAATAAAAAATGTCCTTTTTAAAAAAAAATTTGATTGTATTTGTTAAGCTGCAATTATATAAATGTAATAAATTTTTAAAACAAGAAACAAGGATAATGTGCTATCTAAACAAATAGAGCCATACTGCTGCACTCTTGCATCACAGTAGCATACTTCAGCAAATTGTCTACAACAATATTTCTATTGTACTTCTGACTAATGAAATAAAATGCCAGACAAAAATATTAATGCTCTGAAGAACAGTGTTTGTGTGTAAAACTTCCCACAGAGGAAGCTGTCTTTATGATGCAAAACATTTATCAAGTTACCATGTTTAGCAAAACTTCAAGTGAAGGATGGTGAATACAGTAAATACATTGGTGTTAAATACCTTAATGTTTTTTTTTTATCATTTTCAGTTTTACAAATCTGCAGAATGGTGTTTAGCCAAATACAAACCACACGTTCTCCATCAACTTCCCTTTTCAATATAATTATTTATGTCACATCTTCAAGAATACTTGAAAGAATTTGTAACAACAATATACATTAATAAAGTCACAAAAATATAAAAATGTAACAAGTCATCAGGATCTTTCCCACAGGGCATTCAATAGTAGACAACCCTATTGTGGGAAAGACAATAGTCCAGCTGGAGAAGGCTATTCTTTGCCTGCGTCTCTTTCTATCTCACAGCCTTTTCCACAGGGTGGCTGGTGGCAGATGGACTTGTGGAATTGGGGGCAGGCGGTAGACAGTGGAACAGGAGCACAAATTTAGTGCTCTCTTTGCCTGCCTCTCTTACTCAAGGTAAGTTATTTTTGGTAGAAGAGGCCGGGGGACACACACACCTTTTCCAGGTATAATCTAAATCTGAAATAGATAACTGAAATGTGTCCTTTTCTTAAGCACTCACTAAGTGGAATGTTTGTTGCACAATGCTCTGCAGTTGCAGTTCTCCAGCCTACATACACATACACCATTGGCCTGATCTAGCAGGTTCTTCTTACATTTTTATAGCAAATACTTTATTTACTTAAATCTAATGCACCATTGAATCTAATGCACACCTCAATTTTCAGAACCTTGAAACCAAAAAAACCTATTTGCTGGTGAAAGTAAATGTGCCATCAAATCTAATGCACGCCTTAATTTTCGCAATGTAATTTGGCCAAAAAAGGTGAGCATTAGATTCAATTAAGTACGGTAAAATATATAATCTGTTAAGTGACTAATGAGCAGTCAGATGAGGACTTCTGAAAACTATGCTAGATTCTGATAATGAAATCACATTCTACCTAGGGGATACAGGCTATGAAACATAGGTTACTACTTTCAACATTTACATATAACCATTAGGAGCCATTTTACCAAGTGCATCATTATCAAGAGAAGTTTTATGATATGAGCAATTTTGATTACCTGGATGAGGTCTTGAAAATGGCCCATCTTTTGCTTGAGTGACTCCAAAACACAAGAAAACTAAAATGCTGGCAACAATACCTCTGGAAAAAAAACACTTTCAATTTACATCTGTTCATGAATGGTTTTTGTTAAATATGTCTTTTGAAAGTCCATAGAACATCTAAAATCAGAAAAACTAATTGAATGCAGTCTAGTCTTGAAGACTGAAAGACCATGAAGTTCATACTCTGTGATAAATAGGTTGTTTTAGATACATTTTAGTAGTCAAAAGCATGCAACAGGAAAGAAAACTGATTTTGCCTGGCTCAATATTAACTCTTCTTACCTACTAAAAGCTGTTCGCAAATCCTTTTGAGAAAAACCAAAAGATACAACACTGATTCTCTTAAAATTGAAAGGCAGGTCGGTTCTTAAAAATCTTATTCAGATCAGTCAAGCAGTTGGCACAATTCAATTTCCACATCTTCTGC
This sequence comes from Podarcis raffonei, assembly GCF_027172205.1. Classification (NCBI taxonomy): domain Eukaryota; kingdom Metazoa; phylum Chordata; class Lepidosauria; order Squamata; family Lacertidae; genus Podarcis; species Podarcis raffonei. The sequence goes on from NC_070602.1 coordinate 78,689,625, forward strand.
TTTTGGTGTGGCCATATCAAGAAGGGAATGATTCAGAGTTTGAAATTCACAGGGCACTAGGCGCATTTTGTACCTGGCTATTGGCCTCTTACAATCAAGTGAAGATTCCTGGGCACCTGGTGCCTGATGTCTCCACCATCAGAAGGTGCATGTCTGGGGATCTTTAGATCTTTCCTGTTTCTGCACACTAACAACACATCCTTTAGAATTCTACCCCCAATATTTTATCTGCACAATCAGAACAAATTTCAGGAACCAGAAAGTTGTATTGAAAAATACAACTTTTGAGCTGTCTGGCTCCAAAATGCCAACTAGACATTTAATTTTGGCAACTGTAACCCTGGTTTAAGGAGCCATTTGGTGCCTAGCTTATTTATCTGAGTTTCTAACACTGAAATTATTTCCCATGGACACTAATGAGGTCTTGCTGAGAATCAAGACCTTATGAGGTCATTGCTACCTGCTTTGGTAGCAGCTGAATTCCTTCCTAGCAGGGACCCCCTGAGAAGTCTACCAGGCAGCTTCTTCCCTACCCAATGTGCCAAAGCTGATAAAGGCAGCAAGGGGATGGAAGCCCCAAGCTAACTGCGTGTCTGGGTATGGATCCACCAGTCTGTAGCTGAGTTATAATTAACTTGCCTGGTCATCTGCAACATGGGAAGTCCCCTTTATACAATCTGACATGCTTCCATTTGTCATTCATACCATAAACAGTTACTTGGCTCATAAATGTTATGGGGAAGCACAGGTAATATTCAGCCTCCGTAATGTGTAGCTAAAAGGGGAGTGAGGCACAGTCATAGATCAACAGGTCTGGCTAATTACATACTAGCTTTCCATAGGCATATGTGATCTCCTTGGCACTTTAAAACTGTCTGGAAAAGGCTGTAACATATTCTATTTCTGTAAACGTGAATTAATCCTTAAAGAAAGTCAACCTAGTATTTAAGTATTTCCAGTACACAAGCCACAATTACAGAGCGATATTCAATGTTAGTAATACTCAGAGTAGATCAATTGGAATAAATGATACAAACTCAAGCCTATGATTTCAACAGGTCTACTTTGAGTCTGACTTAGTTGGCTATCACCTTATTTAGTGTGGCTGTAAGTTACCACAAAAGTTTTAATAACTAAAATAGATAGAAATATTTTCAAATCAATCAAGTTACTGAACCATAGTACTGAAACCTAGTTATAAGGATGAACGGTTTAAACTACTAAACTATTGGAAGCCACGCCATGTCTTCAGATTCAGTCAGGTTTGTGACCTCTATAACAAAGTATACTGCCCTACACCAATGCAAAAAAACAACATCTGGGTCAAGTTATCATGAGTTAAGACAACATGGAACCAATTTATAGACCCTGTTTAAGTTTCACTATATTTAATACATGAAGGCAATCTAGATTAAACATGTTGCTTTAATTCATGCATCTTGGTATAAATCATCACTGTTTTTATCTTACCATAATTTGAAATTATGTTGCTTCTTGAGTAAAAAGATAATTGCTAATCTTAAGTTTGAGGCACACATATCAGAGGGAGAATGTTCAGGCTATGTACAGTTTTAGAGTTTTATAACTCTATAAAGGGAGTCCAATTCACATATATTATTTATGAAACTCTACATCGTCATGGAAAATCTAAAGAACTAAATGAATGGTTTACGCCTTCATTTGGTTTTCATAGAATCATAGAATCATAGAGCTGGAAGAGACCACAAGGGCCATCGAGTCCAACCCCCTGCCAAGCAGGAAACACCATCAGAGCACTCCTGACATATGGTTGTCAAGCCTCTGCTTAAAGACCTCCAAAGAAGGAGACTCCACCACACTCCTTGGCAGCAAATTCCACTGTCGAACAGCTCTTACTGTCAGGAAGTTCTTCCTAATGTTTAGGTGGAATCTTCTTTCTTGTAGTTTGGATCCATTGCTCCGTGTCCGCTTCTCTGGAGCAGCAGAAAACAACCTTTCTCCCTCCTCTATGTGACATCCTTTTATATATTTGAACATGGCTATCATATCACCCCTTAACCTCCTCTTCTCCAGGCTAAACATGCCCAGCTCCCTTAGCCGTTCCTCATAAGGCATCGTTTCCAGGCCTTTGACCATTTTGGTTGCCCTCCTCTGGACACGTTCCAGTTTGTCAATGTCCTTCTTGAACTGTGGTGCCCAGAACTGGACACAGTACTCCAGGTGAGGTCTGACCAGAGCAGAATACAGTGGCACTATTACTTCCCTTGATCTAGATGCTATACTCCTATTGATGCAGCCCAGAATTGCATTGGCTTTTTTAGCTGCCGCGTCACACTGTTGGCTCATGTCAAGTTTGTGGTCAACCAAGACTCCTAGATCCTTTTCACATGTAGTGCTCTCAAGCCAGGTGTCACCCATCTTGTATTTGTGCCTCTCATTTTTTTTGCCCAAGTGCAATACTTTACATTTCTCCCTGTTAAAATTCATCTTGTTTGTTTTGGCCCAGTTCTCTAATCTGTCAAGGTCGTTTTGAAGTGTGATCCTCTCCTCTGGGGTGTTAGCCACCCCTCCCAGTTTGGTGTCATCTGCAAATTTGATCAGGATGCCCTTGAGTCCATCATCCAAGTCGTTGATAAAGATGTTGAATAAGACCGGGCCCAAGACAGAACCCTGTGGCACCCCACTAGTCACTCTTCTCCAGGATGAAGAGGAACCATTGATGAGCACCCTTTGGGTTCGGTCAGTCAGCCAGTTACAAATCCACTGAGTGGTAGCAAAGTCAAGACCGCATTTTACCAGCTTCTTTACAAGAATATCATGGGGCACCTTGTCAAATGCCTTGCTGAAATCAAGGTAGGCTACATCCACTGCGTTCCCTTCATCTACCAGGCTTGTAATTCTGTCAAAAAACGAGATCAGGTTAGTCTGACATGACTTATTTTTCAGAAATCCATGCTGACTATTGGTGATCACAGCATTCCTTTCTAGGTGCTCACAGACTGTTTGCTTAATGATCTGCTCCAGAATCTTCCCTGGTATTGATGTCAGACTGACTGGGCGGTAATTATTTGGGTCCTCTCTTTTCCCCTTTTTGAAAATAGGGACAACATTTGCCCTCCTCCAGTCTGCCGGGACTTCGCCTGTTCTCCAGGAATTCTCAAAGATGACTGCCAGTGGTTCTGAAATCACATCTGCCAGTTCTTTTAATACTCTTGGATGCAGTTCATCTGGCCCTGGAGACTTGAATACATCTAGACTAGCCAAGTATTCTTGTACTATCTCCTTAGTTATTCTGGGCTGTGTTTCCTCTGCTGAATCATTTGCTCCAAATTCTTCAGGTCGGGCATTGTTTTCTTTATCGGAGAAGACTGAGGCAAAGAAGGCATTGAGGAGTTCAGCCCTTTCTGTGTCCCCTGTTTGCATTTCACCATCTTCTCCTCTGAGTGACCCCACTGTTTCTTTGTTCTTCCTTTTGCTACGAACATACCCATAAAAGCCTTTTTTGTTGCTTTTAACCTCTCTAGCAAGCCTGAGTTCATTCTGTGCTCTAGCTTTTCTGACTTTGTGTCTACACGTGCTGGCTATTTGTTTGAATTCCTCTTTGGTGGTTTCCCCCCTTTTCCATTTTTTGTACACATCCTTTTTTAATCTTAACTCAGTTAAAAGTTCTTTAGATAGCCACCCTGGCTTCTTTAGGCACCTTCCATGTTTCCGTCTCATTGGTATTGCCTGAAGTTGTGCTTTTACTATCTCCCTCTTAACAAACTCCCAACCATCATGAACTCCCTTTCCTTTTAGTATTACTGTCCATGGGATCTCACCAAGCACTTCCCTAAGTTTTATGAAGTCGGCTTTCTTAAAGTCAAGAAATTGAGTCCTAGTATGCTTGGCTGCTCCTTTCCGCTGTATAGTAAACTTCAGAAGAGCATGATCACTCGCGCCTAATGATCCTTCCACTTCTACCCCACTAACCAGGTCATCAACATTGGTTAGGACCAGATCTAAAATGGCTGTTCCTCTTGTTGCTTCTCCCACTTTCTGGACAATGAAGTTGTCTGCAAGGCCAGTGAGGAATCTGTTTGACCTTATGCTCTTGGCTGAGTTTGACATCCAACAAATATCTGGGTAATTGAAGTCCCCCATTACTACTATCTCCCTTCCTTTTGCATGCTTGGCCATCTGTTCCAGGAAGGCATCATCTATGTCCTCCGTTTGGCTTGGGGATCTATAGTAAACTCCCACAATGAGGTCACTGTTATTCTTCTCTCCCTTAATTTTGACCCAAATGCTCTCACTTTGGCTTTGAGGTTCTAAATCTTGGATCTCTTCACAGGTATACACATCCCTGACATATAACGCCACTCCTCCTCCTTTCTTGTCTGGTCTGTTTCTCTGAAATAGATTGTATCCCTCCATTATTACATTCCAATCGTGGGACTTATCCCACCAGGTTTCAGTGATTCCTATTATGTCATATTTAGTTTGCTGTACCAAGAGCTCAAGCTCATCTTGTTTATTTCCCATACTTTGCGCATTAGTGTACAGACATTGAAGTCCATTAATCATTCCCCCGTGTCTCTTATTTAAGGATTTTTTCCTCCCACCACTAGGTCTGCATGCTGTTTGCTCCATTCGGTCTATGACATTTGGATGATCATCTTCATCAATTGATAGACTCCTACCTTCAGGAGCACTGTCTCCCTCCCCCACATTAGTCAGTTTAAAGCCCTCCTGATGAGGTTTCTGAGATTTTTTGCAAAAACATTCCTCCCAACCGTTGTGAGGTGCAGCCCATCGCTTGCCAGAAGTCCATCTTCAAGAAACTGCATTCCGTGATCTAAGAATCCAAACCGTTCCTGTTTACACCATTTGCGAAGCCAGTTGTTCACTTCCACTATTTTTCCCTCTCTCCCTGGGCCACGTCGTTCAACTGGGAGGACAGATGAGATGACAATTTGTGCATTTAATTGCTTCAATTTCCTGCCCAGAGCCTCGTAATCTCTTTTGATCTTCTGGAGGCTATTGCTTGCGGTGTCATTGGTTCCCACATGAACCAAGAGGAAGGGGTATTTGTCAGTGGGTTTTATGATTCCTTGCAGTCGTTCAGTTACATCTTGGATCTTAGCCCCGGGGAGACAGCACACTTCTTTACGTTCCATAAAACCAAAGCAGCAAGATCAATTCAAATTGCAGGAACCTAAATTATCTGTGTGCAGACCAAAAAGCAAGTCAGCAGCCTTGAGTGGCAAACCACAATACTGCAACAAAATCTGCACTCAAATCTGGAACTATAGATATATACCCAGAGTATAATGCTAGCCAAGGTGCGCCAGGTTAACAAGCAAGTTAAAGTGCAGCCTCCATTTGAACTCTTAATCCCTTATGCAGAATTAGCATGCTTTCTTGTTAATTTATAGAGGAAAAAGACCAAAACAGGGTAGAAATACATCTTCTAATTGCTGCCTGATAGTACTTTATCACATGTAATTACACTGATCACCACCTTACATCAACTACACAGTGCCCTGGAACCTGCTCACATATTAAGGATATGCTCAGTAGTTTTATTATTTTAAATATTACTTCTATATCACCTTTCATGAAACACTCAATCAATTAAGAATATACAATGGATGGAATTCAATATAGCACAAAGGAGAAAGTGCAAGCATTTTAGCTTGCCCAACAGAACTGATGAAACAATTTCTCTTCCCACTCTGGTTCTGGGGGTTCTCCCAACCCTCCAAAAAGAGTTGGGGGAGGTGCAAGAGAGAGCCCCATTCTTCTTGTGGGAATCTTCATGCTGGCATTCACTAATGGAACTGGGTAGCTGAATTCAGCCCATTAAAAATAATTAAGACAATACAACAGCAGCTACAGAGCCAGTACAAATTACAGTAAGCTGGTATTAATGGGAAGTGAAGGCTGGGGAGAAAACTTTTATCAGGCACCAAAACAAAGCACCATTGGTCCCTACTTATCACACAGGGCAATGCTGTTTTATAGGCTTGGTAACAATGAAAAAGACCACCACCCTAGCTCCTGCAAGATGGATCTCAGCAGGTTGTAGCACAAACATAAGGGCCTCATTCAAATATCTTACTGACTGGGTAGTCTGTAAACATAACTTGGGCCCCAGTTGTTTAGGGCTTTGTAGGTCAGCACCACAGAACTGGCAGCCAGTGCAATTATTTTATAAGTGGTGTCATATGTTACGCTATGCTTGAAGCAGTAGCTCAACCTAGTCAATGCAGCATTAAGGGGGATGTTGCAGAGACATCTAAAATGTGATTAAGAAATAAACTGCATATCTGTATCCACCTACACAGACGAATCATTGGCTAAATACTGGTTATCACTTCTGCCCAGTCAATGACAACATTATGAGATGCCTCAGCTTTTTTTTATTCAGGTCATAGTATGAAGTTTGTGTCCCTGCACTCCCTTCCCTTCGTGATGAGAAGAGGTTTCCAAATGTGAAATCTAGGAAATATGTCATCTATTATTTTTAGATCTTTTACATCCATCAAATCATGTTGCTTTCTTTTATCTGCAGTCAATTGTTTTTGACTTAACGATAACCTCAGGTGATTCAACAATGTGAGAGCATGAGAAGAGTCTTTGGTTCAAACCAAAGACGCATCCTGTTCTCATAGTGCCCAATGAGATGCCCAGGTGAACTCTACATGCGAGACCTGAGTATAAACAGCACTTTCCCCCATTTGCAATTACCACCAACTGGCATTCAGAGGCATACTGCTTCCAAGACTGGAGATAACACATAGACATCATGGCTAGCAGCCTTTGATAGTATTACCCTCCATGAAATCTAAGCTCTTCAATGAATCCCTAGGACAAAGCCCCTCATTAGATACCACTAAGAATAGGATGCCCTTCCAAAAGAGGATTGAAAGGTGTGCTACTCTAGACTTCAGAGTGTAGTCAGAACGATATACTGAGAGGCCTTTAGATTTGAAACTCTTCCATTTACAGCATTATCAATGCACCTCCAACCTAAACCTGTGAGTCCCTCAACAGCTCTACTCACATCTGGAATGAAGAACTGCAGCTCTGTTGAAGAGCATATGGTTTGCATACATACATTCCCAGCTTCCGTTTCTGGCATTTTAAGTTACAGAATGGAAAAAAACCCTTGTCTCTCCAGCATTTAGATTTATTAGGCTGAGCTGGCTATTAGTCCAACTTTGTGTAAGGATTGGTATCTGCTAGTTTACTTATGGGTCTCATCAGTGCTTTTTTTCTAAAAAAAATGTTTAGGGGTACTCTCATTTTCCTACTCATATTGAAATACTGTCCCTCAATGAGGCCAAACTTAGATTCACAAAATGTTTAGGGGTATGTGTACCCCTGCGTACCCCCAGAAAAAAAGCACTGAGTCTCATTCAGTTTTAGGTATGCATGGCATAACTATCATTTATTATAGAAATGGAAACTAGGATCAACTGGAATAATTCATTAATATCACCAGCACGGTGCCTTTACAAAGTGCAAGATGATGAAGCACAAAATACAGTATAAAAATCTGAGGTCATCTTTAAATAAATTCACCAAGTTAACTCAATAAACCAAGAACACTAATTGTATTCCAAGTTCTACAATACACAGATGACACATTTCCGAAATTTTCCACAGACACCACTCACTCCAATTTTCCACACCTATTTTCCACTTACAAATATTACTGAAGGCATGTCAGAATAGCATCACATTCTTTCAAGAGCACTGATGTTTGATAAAAAGAACTACAAAAGCCTACAATAAAAATTGCTGCCATGATAAAGGCAACTGAAAAACAACTCCAATAGGGTAGTTAAAGACCAGTCTCTCTTTTATAACCATATATAGCCAAGTTCACACACACAATAAAGTCAAACCTCGGTTGTCGAACGTAATCCATTCCGGAAGACCATTCGACTTCCAAAATGTTCGACAACCAAGGCGAAGTTTCCTATTGGTTGCAAGAGCTTCTTGCACTCAAGCGGAAGCCGCGTATGACATTCGGGTTCTAGAAAATGTTCGAAAACTGGTTTTCTACATTCAGGAGCCGAAACGTATAATAACGGAGGCATTCAGGAACCAAGGTTTGACCGTATTTTGCAGCTATATTTCTGCAACTTAAATGGTATATGGGAAAACCTATTATAATGTGCATCTATCAGCTATGCAACATCAGTTGATACTACACTTGTCATACACGCAAGAACCTGCAGCCAACGTTCTACAGGTATACAGCCTGACTTAATGCAAGTTCTGAACTAAAAAAACCACACCATTTTGAAATATCTTTCTGGCCCTAGGTAACATTTACCTAAGAGAGCCAGTCAGTTTACATACATCATGGGGTGACAAATAAGCGAAGACATGACCTTTGCTGCTTCTTTCGTGGTGCACCTCTGATTAACAAGAGTTTTCTGTTTCATTCAAACTGAGACATTACAGTAACTATGACACAAACCAAGGTATTAAACCACAACAGTTTAAAGCTGGTTTAATATCCTGCACTGCTCTGAAGCTGATGACCATAATTTCCTGTTTTGTCCAGACTGTACCGCGATTTCCACTGGAGTTTCATATGCATTCTTCTCCGAGTCTTTGTTTCACCATTATACAATTCACTCTGGCCATACTGTATTAGCTTGACTATAGTCCAATAATCTTACTGTAACACAGGTGAGCCTTTGTGCTGAAAGTGGGTGGGAGAAAGTAGTATTTGGCATTGCAGGGAGCGAAACGAGAGGTGGCAGCAACATAGCTGGCACTAGCCTTGTCACCTATTATTTCTATTCTACCACAACACTGTAATTTCCAACTACTCCACAAGTAGCACACACATGTTTCAATATATTCAGACACGTTCAGTAGCTTTATATATACAAAAATTCAGTAAGTGGTTCTAATATGAACCAGTTATATGAAAACTGTAACACAGGAACTATAGTTCCCACAATATTTTTTTTAAAAATTGTGGTAGAATTAAACTTCATACTCCTTCCATTGCTCTATCTGCACAAGCACTGCAGCCTGCTAGATGGAACAACCCCTCCCTTCCTCCCCCTGCACACTGTTCTGGGGAGCCTCCTGACACACACCTGCACAGAGGCAGAAAGCCCCAATATGCAAGAAGAAGTCTGCACAGGGCTTCTGCAGATTATGAGAATCCTGGCTAGGTGAATCCTGCCCAGTATTATTTAACAAATTTTACGTATGACTTACTCTACAGAAAACATCCATCTGTTTTATTTTCAGCAGATAGGAATATTTTAATAATGCTTCTCTATGGGAGAAGCCTTTTGGTTTATCCTTTTTATTTACTTTACTTTGGGGCAGTCTTTTAAATCTCATGATAGAAGTCGAGGAATTCAGTCAATAAACAAAAGGCTTTTTTCCTTATACAACTACAAAAGTTAAAACTTTGATATAACTGTGGAATCTCCTCATACAGAAAACATATTTACATATTTGGGGATGTTATTTTTACAAATGACAGGGGAGTCATTGCTATGCGTACAATGGACTGATAAATTTATCAAAATCCAAAATAAATTAAAAGTAAATATAATAAAAATATAAGAACTCTAGCTAGTTAATAAAAAACTGGCAATAGAAGCTGACTGCAACACTTATGTGACAGCTAGTTACCTCTTTGTGTTGTAGGCTGTATCCTGTGGGGTTTCTTCAAGCAGTGTCACATATCCCAGGGTGCAGGTCAGGATGAACAGGACTGTTAAGGTGTGTGCTTGCCTATTGTACAGGGCGGTGGGGGGAGAGAGAGAGAGAGAGAAAGTCAACAACAAATAATATTTTTCAGGACTATTTACTGTTGCTCAGTATCTTCAGCAGGTTGAAATGTATTTATTTTATTTCATTTATTAAAGATTTACCCTTACTCCAATATAAAGTTCAGGGCAGCTAAATTTACTTATTTATAGACCACCTTTTCAAAAACAGTTCACTTAAAAATACACTAAATATAAAAATAAAAGTTGAACAAGATAATTTATTCAGAGAAAAACAAACAAACCCTATACTAACAGTTTCCTCAAACAACCCAAAGCGTTGCAGACTCTTTGGAAGGTCATAAAGAAAGTTCTAGTCCTAACTTCCACAGACAGATCGTCCACAGCCTGCAAGTGTAATGAACCAAGCAGCACAGATGGTAACATCAAGCCTTGAGGAACACTTTCTATCACTTTCTAAGGGGTGAATTAGTTTCCAAATGGCAAAATTCTGAGCACAGTCAGACAGACACTGCTGCAATAACAGCCCATACACCTGAACATGGTGATCAAACTGACCTAAAAGAATGGCAAAGGTTGCAGTAAAAGTTACTCTGACAGCATTAGTACAAAAGCTGTCAATCTTTAGCTAAGCAGGGGATCATAACACTGCATTGGAAGCTTTCCCGTAAATAAAACTTAGCTTCTGAAAATACAGTTGCCTTCTCACAACTATATTGAAGCTTAGTATATAAATAATATGAGCACTGTAACCAACAGAACTACACTATGCATAATCAGTGTGCAGGAACTCAATTTTTCAACTCAGAAGACTGGAAGTTGAGGCACAATTTTAAGGAATTTCAGTTACACAACACATGAAAGATTATCAGAAAGGTTTGTTTCTCCACACTAACCAACACAAACATGTCTGCAACTTTTCCATGTACCAGCTTTCAGTAAACTGAAAACTCCTATTTATAAAGATCCACATTCTCAGTTTCAAATATAAAAGACTTTGCATATTATTCTAAGAGAATAAGCATGCAGTGTTACACAATTCACATGATGGGACTTCCCTTTCTTCTCCTGCTCACTATATCCCTCTGCATGCTCCCCAATCTGTTCTAGAGGATCCTCAAACTCTTCAGAGCAGATTGGAAGGCATACAGGTGTTATAGAGTGTATGGGGAATTCATTCCACAAAGAGTGATGGATGATCATCACTCAATAGTTTACTTCATCTCTCATGGGCCACTTCACAAAACAGAGGGTCCAATATTCAAGCATCATTTAACAAAGGAACAGAAAAGGCAAACAATTTATCATCAATAGCAATAGTATATACTTCGTTGAGATGGCAGCAATAAGGAATGGAAGAGGACATTCATGACCTAGCTTCTATGCAGAGATTACCTCCAGTTCAGTAAGCTATGGTTTAATTTTGTACAACTAGATTAGTTTTCTTTTGTGGATCCTACATAAGGAAATGTGGTCCCCAAGTTATGTTCCATTCCATTTTCTGCAAGTCACAGAATGACAGCTGCTTGATAAACTCTTAAGTATGAAACAAAGGACAGGCAGAATCACCCTCAATGACTTATTTTCAGCATTGGGGCATTCTTCTCCCAGAAATCAATGAAGACCCAGCAACTTTGGGATGAAAACAAATAAAAGGTAAATCGTGTGCTCTTTTGGCAGCATTCATGTGCTCTTTTGGCAGCATTTATCTTTAAAAACCTCTAATCCATTCCAATCATCTATATTAGAGTACAGCATAAAATTAAACTCAATGAGAGGGCAGATTTTAGTAAACACACAAGAATCATTTTCAAGGAATCAACAACAGGACAGCCACCTATGTCTAGATAAACAAAGACAGCCATTTCCCAGCACTTTCCAGAAGTCCTTATGAAAAACAAAGTCATTTGACAATGGTTCATTATTCTGTAAAAACAGCAAAGCTGAAAGAACTTGAGGGTTGCTCCACAGGTTCTGGCGCAACTCTCAACAGTGCACAGATAACCTCCCAACTTCTCCTTCATGTACTTCTGAAGTAGCTCACTTGGGGCCAAACTAGAAGTTATGTCAGAAGAAGTGAATTACAATAATGCAAAGCCCCTACAAAATGGGGTGGCAGCACTGATGGGCTGACAGCACAGGCAGGAGAAGCATTCCCTGCTATGGTCTCTCTCCTAGCCTGCTTTAAGGGGGGAGGGGAAAGAACTTTCCATCAGTGGTGCTCCATGACTGAAGCAAGCCTCACTAAGAGAAATAACTTAAAAGACTTTATTTTAGGCGGTTGGCACAGAAGGTTATTTACCTCCCTCCCCCCTTCATGATCTCCCACTGCAATTTCACTACAGATTTCAGTACAATCCAGCCTAAATTGTGTTGCTGCTACATCTACTTTGCACCTCAGTTGAGATGTTAAATGCTGAATGTTTCCACACAGACTATATTAAGGACCATATTAAATATTTATCTTAAGCAGAAGGACAGTTACAAACCTGACATAAAAAACAGCAAACATTTCAATCTCCCATGAACATACTGCTAGTCTGTAAGTCTCAGTTCTTCAGTAAAAGAATTTCAGAGGAAAAATTCTAGCATGAACATGCTGAACTACAATGAATCAGTAAGTGATTTTAAGATTCAATTGAGACCAAATATTTTTTCTTCCCCTATAGGTGTGCTATGTTATGAAGTTTGTGCTACAGTTGTGAATGGTCACAGTGCTTCTTTGTATACATTTCAACTTTGTATAGAAATGTCCCACTGTTTACAAATGCACATGCACTCTCTGCATGGATTGCACAGTTGCACTGCATCTACTGGCTACACTCTGCTTCCACCCACAATGCCTACACATTACGAAAAATGTCAGGAAGAAAATCCATGCATGTGCCACTTTACATAAATATGGCTGCCCTTTCCAAGCATTTCACAGGATGCATTACTTTAGGGATTGAAGCCTAAGTGTACAGCATTCATACGGTGGCCAAATGTGTGTGCGAACAGTCCTCATACACCTCTTACACCAGCAGTGGAGAAGCTCTGACCTATAGGGCCCAATTAGGCCTTCCAGGCCTTTCCACTTAGCCCATGAGACCATTTTGACAGAGACATGCTCACCTGTCCTACACCTGACATCATATATGATATTGGCTGTGGGGCAGGCAAAGGGGGAATTGCAGGCATCCCCCATACAGTTCTCTCTAAGCACCACTCATCAGCTGATTGATTACCAGTGCTTGCAGGAAGTCAACCAACTGATGTCACAATGACATTGGGCAACCTAATTTTGCCCAGTGCAGTATGTGATTTTTGAAGTTCCAACAATAAGCTAATTGTTGGGGCTTTAAAGTGCAATACAAGGCTCTCTGGAAGTACTAACAATCAGCAGGCTATCAATGATTGCAGCGTTGTGTGCAGCTCTTTGAAATTCTAACAATTGGACAATGGTTAGGACCTTTGTACCACACACAAAGCCATGTACCACACAGGGTGAAAAACATCACCATCATCACAGGGATGTCAAGTGATTGATAGGTGGGTGGTCCCTATCAAACTTAGCTTGCAGAGGTCAGACTCTATGATCCAGACCACTGACCAGATCCAACCCCCTTTTCCTCTTTTACATTTAATGAGCATTCAGCCTCATTTACATGTTTGCTTTTAAACTGAGGGTAACACTTCATGTATCTGATGAAACTGACTCTTGTCCATAAAAGCATACACCATACTAAATCTGTTTATCTTTAAACTGCCAATAGATTCTCTTCTTTTTGCTGTAACAAACTCTCAGAGCATGAAAAATTACTTAGGACTACAATTGTAATACTACTGGCTGGGAGTAACTCCTAAAGAAATGCAATGGGGTTTTTTAACTGTTTATTTGTCTTTTTCAGATACTATACAGAACATTGAATGACTGAATGGGGTTTATTTTTGAGTGGACATGTATAGTAGCGATGGGGAACAATTTTCTGGCCAAGGGCTGCATTTCCTCTCGGGCAACCTTTTGTGGGCCACAGGGCAGCGCTACGTGTCAGAGACAAAAGTGGGAACAGCATGAAATGTAAAAATTTACCTTTATACAATAGATTAGTTTCTACAGATATTTCTCTAGTCTCCATTCAGACAAACAAAAGGTAAAATATTACTTCAAAAACACATCTCAGTCAGACAAAAACACTCAAGGACACTACAAAGCCAGCAAGGGGCATGCCTGGAAGAGTTCCAAGAGCAACAGAACTGTGTTTAGCCTTTTAGACTGAGGTTCTCCACCCCTGATGCACTATTGTCCTTCCAAAAATATCAGAAAGTATGTGTACATGATGCACTTTGTGGCAGCATGTATGTTAATCCACCTTAAATTATGATCAATGAAAAATTACATTCCTCAGTTATTCACTATTAGAATGAACTAAACTGAATCTCTAAAAGAATGTGTTTGGTGATCAAGGTAACATAAAATACTATGAAAGATTAACATTCTGTCAGTTCTTAGATTCCTTTTTCAAAAGTTTGAGCATATTCAACTGTAAGAGTATTTAAGAACTCATTAAATACTGCACTTCTCTTCATAGCTTAAACGGACACATATAATCAAAATAGCAGTTAAACAAACAATGGTCAAATCATTGAAGACGATATAAAAGATCTGACTATACTATAGAACACTTATCACCCAGAATAATGAAACATCATCAACAGTATTGGAAAAATAGTTCAGCCATAAAATGTACAATCTTTAAACTAGTATTAAAGAAGCAATCAAGTTACAATTTTACCCATTCTCCATTGAAAGGGCAGGACTGTGCCAGTATGTCTGCAAGATCCAGTTATTTGGTCACTAATTCAGCCAATACACAGCAACTTCCCAGAATGTTCTCTGTGGTCCTTCCTGAACTCTGATAAAAGATTGTGTTTCCTAAACCTGAGATATTGCAGGCTCTAAGTCAGTTCCTACAATGTTGCCGGAATGAAATAACCACTACAGCCTCACTAGGTATACTCTATGTTTGCAGAACTCTCACTGAATATCACCAGATCTTTCAAGATCAACATACTCCAAATTTTATTACTGCCAAGATCAGAGGAGTCAGACTAAGGGGCAACCTCAAGCCAAACCAGGTCGGAGTCACTTCAAATCAGGCTCTTCTATCTTTACTAAGCCTCTTGCAGAACCAGAAAAACTATGCCCTCTGTTGTCTTTGAAGAAGATAAATTGATGTCTAAAGCTAATCATTGTATTCCCTTTTCCATAATTGATGTATGTGGCACAAGAAGAAGAAAGGGTTTTGAAGCTGGAAACCATGTTACTTAACATACTGTGGAGGATAAAACGCTTGAGAAGTTTTTTTAAAGTTTGCAGGAAATTTTGTCTCTCCCAGTGAAACTAAGGACACTGAGTTGATGCTTAATTAAATTACCAGATTTCCAACTAACATCATGCTGTTTGCTAGACAATAATTTGCCCTCTCAAGAATTGCACGAAAAGAAAAAGTTACACCCATTGTGGAGGAAGAAAAGAACCATCATTCTGGGTATTACAAGCCTAACAACTGTAATGGAAAGAGAACAGTGGCACCTCAAAGATATAAAGCAAGTGGAATAAAGACACAAAGTGGAAAAATATACAAGAATTAGTGATGCTACAATTACGATATCTTTGTGGGTAGGTATTGTACTATATCTTTTGTTCTTGTGTAGGCTTTTCATGGCAAAAGAATTTTTATTATTTTTTGCTTTGAAGATGGTTTTGATACAGTCTTTTTTCATACTGTCTCAACAATAATAAAGTATGGCTTTGCTTTTAGGTGTGCATCAGGACAAGTAAAGTTTTAACCAGTTCTGTTTGAGAATATAATAAACTAAACAAGGTAGTCATGATAAGTCTAAAGGAGAAAAATAACATCACACAAGTGCACACCTACTTCATCAGATATGGATGTGTTGAGGTCTGTCAATCCTTTTTTTTACTATAGATGAAAAATTACTTACTAGTATGTAAATATTAGTAAATATTCTGCCTCCATCTCTTCACGAGACTGCTCAACTACAAAAGTCACACTATCTTTCACTACTTGTGTCTACAAAACCTTATGTTTTTGTAGTACAAATGCTGGAATAGTAGAATGATATCTGGAAAACTATCACAAACCAATAAGCAAGGGCACTTAGAGAAGTGCTCTTCTCTACAAACCGCCCAGGCAAGTATTCTCTTGAGATAAGGAGATGAAAGTGTGGTTTTGCCTTTCAACTACCACAAGTAGGCTGTTGCCTAGGAAAGTTATCCCACAAGTGTGCAATTGAAGCAAGATCAAATGTATTTACTCAGAAATTAAGTAACTGAATTAAACAGGATATATTTCCAAGTAAGCATGGGAAAGCAGTCTGAGTTTCCTCTTGGTGCTGTAAATTAGATATTTCTCAGAGATTTTGCTATATCAAATACTAATCAAGCCAGGAGAGGTGGAAAAAGCCAGCAGTAAATATAAAGCGTATTTACTCAGCAGTAAGTCGTACAGAGCTACGTGATATTTACTCAACAACTGTGTTTAGGGATGTAACACTAATCACTTCCCGACTGACCGCAAAAGCTGAGGAGAGAAACCAAAGGAGGGCCAATTCCTAAGAGAAGGAACAGCAGAAGTGACTTGAGAAAAGAAGCAGGCTCAGCAGGGCTCCTGGGAAGGAGACACCCAGAAAGAGAAGTCCAGTCTGATTCCAACGAGATGCACACCCTTCTTTATATCCTCGGTTCCAGCGTCCTCAAGTTCACAGCGCTCACTCCCTTCTCCTTGTTGGTCCCTAGCCTTTTAAACCGACAGCCTGCCTAACTGCATCTTTAGTTGTGCATACACAAGTCTATTTACTGTGGGCAACCCGTGTCCATGGATTGCGCCGTTTCCCTCCGCGTGTCAGGGGGAAAGGGCCTCGGGGAAGAGAGGCGACGAAGGGGGAAGGACACGGGCTCCAGCCCCCTTACCAGAAGAACGTGTTGGTCCCGTCATCGTACACCTCGGACTCCGTGCTGCGCCGGCTCCCGTGCGTCGTGGTGGAAGCAGTGGTGGTCGTTGGGGCAGCGGCGGCCCTACAGCGTCCCGGCGAGACCTCTGCCACGGGGGAAGAAGCCCCGTTGGGCTCCGGCGGCGGCGGCAACTCCTCTTCCTCCAGGGCTGCCTTTCCGGAGCCCCCTCCGTGACCTCTCCGCTCGCTGCGCCTCATGACGGGGACGGCTGGCTGCAGAAAGGCGGCGGGGAGAGAGCGGCGACTCAAGCGACGCCCCGCGCGCACCAGGCGGGCCCCTCCGCGCGCCCCATCTGAGAGGAAGAGGCGAGCCCAAAGAGCAACAGCGCGCTCCGCAGCTCACAGGCGGCGCTTCAGCACCGCTTGCTCGTGACCCCACGTAGGCCGGGGTCGAGGGGCGGGGCCGCGCTGGCGGAAGGCGTGATTCGCTGCCGAGGCGGCGCGCGTGCGCAATCGGGGGCGGCAGCATGAACTCCAACAAGCGAGGAGAAGGCGGGGGGAGACAAAATGGGGCGTGGTTTTTTGTGTGTGTGTTTTGCTCGTGGGCGAAGAGCGGTCAGTTAGCCTCTTCTAGTCCCGCCCCTACAGCTTTTAGATAAGCGTGCCTGCGCAGCTTCAAAGTTGCAGCCGTGGGCTTGCATGCTTTGAAGCAAGTTCCACAGCTGACCGTGAGAGCTACAAAGAGAGAGAGAGCCCCGTGGTATCTTAAAGGCGAAGACGTTTTATTATGGCGGGCTAGAATCTTTAAATCCAGTTCTGTGGATTTTGCTGCGAAGGACTAAAACGGCTTCCCCGCTGGTAAATGGGAGTTTTGTCCTTGGAAAACAAACTGATCCTAAAACTTGTTGGTACGGAAGGAAGTCTCACCTAGTTCAAAATGGAGTTTATATTCCGGGTGTGCTT
Source organism: Podarcis raffonei (assembly GCF_027172205.1). Taxonomy (NCBI): domain Eukaryota; kingdom Metazoa; phylum Chordata; class Lepidosauria; order Squamata; family Lacertidae; genus Podarcis; species Podarcis raffonei. Next base: position 78,707,282 of record NC_070602.1, read on the forward strand.
CCAATTTCGTTGCTCAAGAGGGGCGTGGAGTGGAGGCATGGCAGAGGAAAATCTCATGTTACCATAACAACAGCTTATTAAGCAAAGTAGAGAAGGGTCCTTTGGATCTAGGTGGTGGGAGCATAGGGCCACTTCTGAGATCAGGATTCTTGTGTTTGACAAGCAGGCACTTGGATATTTTATTTTTCCAAGCATCAAGGTGCTTTAATAAACTAAAACAAAGTGATGGGAGAAAGCCTTGACCTTTTCACTTTCTGTGTGTTGCGCAGTTAATAAAGGCACAGTATGAACTTTGTAAGAAATATGGTTACAACCCTATACACGCCTACCTAGGAGTAAGTTTCATCAAACTCCGTGCACCTTATTTCTATGTTGGCTGCATAAGACTCTGCTATACATGACATAACCATGGTGGGAGACAAATGGTGGTGAAATCTGTGGTCCAGGATGGAAGTCGGCAGGTCAGCTTTTGACACTTTAACAGATGTCTATTATGTGTACCCAAAATGCTTGTTTACAAAGCTGTTGTACTACCAACCTTACTGTATGCTTGTGAAACATGGACCACTTATAAATGCCATCTCCAGCTCCTTGAAAAATTCCACCAATGGTGTCTCCAAAAAATTTTTACACATCACTTGAGAAGACAGGTGAACTAATATCAGTGTGCTGGAAGAAGCAAAGATCACCAGTGTTGAAGCAATGATTCTTCAACATCAACTTTGTTGGACTGGTCATGTTGTGTGGATGCCTGATGATCGTCTTCCAAAGCAACTACTCTATTCCAAACTTAAAAATGGAAAGCGTAATGCTGGTGGTCAACAAAAGAGGTTTAAAGACTTTCTCAAGGCCAATCTAAAAAAATGTAGTATAAACACTGACAACTGGGAAACACTGGCCTGCGAGCGCTCCAGTTGGAGAACAGCCTTTACCAAAGGTGTCATGGGCTTTGAAGATACTCAAACTCAAGACGCAAGGGAGAAACATGCTAAGAGGAAGGCATGCTTGGCAAATCCACACCGTGATCAACTCCCGCCTGGAAACCAATGTCCCCACTTTGGAAGGATGTGTGGATCCAGAACTGGCCAACACAGTCAATTATGGACTCATTGTTAAAACTTGTGTTTATGGAGGACAATCTTGCTCGGCTGTGAGTGATCGCCAAAGTAGAAGAAGACCTATAGAATAAGAGATGTCCCCTTAAATCAGTAATGGGGAACCTGTATACATCCAGATGTTGTGTGTCTATAGCTCCCATCATACCAGACCCAGATCACAATGTCTGGAAGGCCACAGCTTCACCACCCTGTCATAAACTATCAGCAAACATCAAATTAGGAAACACCACTTACTCTCATAAGGTTGGGTTCATTGCTTTATAGGTGTGAGAAATCCTATTCCCCCAACCTTCCATTCTTTCAAGGGAAATCTGCCAGGTGTTGCATGGCAGCTGTGAGCAAGATTGCTGACCAAAGTGGGTGGGGCCCAGAGCCATCTCTCCTACAAACCCATTCATTCTCTTTTCTCCCCTTTCTCTTCCTCCTTTTTCTTTATCTCACTCCCCCCTTCTCTCTCTCTGTTCTCTGCCCAGCTGGTTTCCGTCCCCGCCCCCCATGCAGCAGGTAAAGGTAAAGGGATCCCTGACCATTAGGTCCAGTTGTGACCGACTCTGGGGTTGTGGTGCTCATCTCGCTTTATTGGCCGAGGGAGCCGGCATACAGCTTCCGGGTCATGTGGCCAGCATGACTAAGCCGCTCCTGGCAAACCAGAGCAGCGCATGGAAATGCCGTTTACCTTCCCGCCGGAGCGGTACCTATTTATTTACTTGCACTTTGACTTGCTTTCGAACTGCTAGGTTGGCAGGAGCAGGGACCGAGCAACGGGAGCTCACCCCATCGCGGGGATTCGAACCGCTGACCTTCTGATCGGCAAGTCCTAGGCTCTGTGGTTTAACCCACAGCGCCACCCACGTCCCTGCCATGCAGCAGTTAGGCACCACTAAAAGCTTTAAAAAAGAACAGAAAGCCTAATTCCCATTAGGGGTGAGGCTAAAGACAGGAGGCTGCTGCAGACTGAATAGGGAGGACATGCTGACCACCTCCAACCCACAGGCTGGCAGCTCCCCATCACTGCTTTGTAGCGAAGGACAATGTGATTAAACTGTCAGACTCTGAAAACCTACAACAAAACTGAATGCTGCAGAAAATTGCCATCTGGCAAAAACTGGGCAGCAGGTTTGCAGAAGCTCCTCCAAAAAAGCCCAGTCAGACCCAGCACTGGGCACATTACAGTATTCCCTTATTTACTAGCTAGAAAAACTAGCAGTTAGTGTCCCTACACCTGTATAGAGCCCACGTCTTCAGCGTCTGCATGGGCTGGGTGTCAGGAGCACCTTCACCGACCTTCCGATCACAGGAATGCAGAAACAGCAGAGCACAGCATTCCTCTGGAACAGGTCCTGGTGCAGTGGACTCACATTTGCTATTGTGAGCACCTCAATAGTAGCAGAGTAATGGAAGCAAAACAGTGGAGGTTTTGTTGCATACCTAATTTTATTACTACTGGTTAAACAAGACAAAACAGAATGGACATGCACGAGAGAGTCAGCTCTCTCATACTGTCACCTAGTCTCTAGAAAGATCAAAGAAAAACCGGCACAGTGCTAGGGACGGAAGTCTGGTAGAGTGGTTTCCGTCCCCTCCTTTCTCTGGTACAGAATGTAAAACAAACATGATCTGTTGATCTTTGCAATGGGAGGGATGAAAATACTGACAGTTAGAAGCTCCAAAACCAAATCTGCCTCCTATGAGGAATATCAGCTCCCACTCTCCCCCACCCAGAAAATAAGTGGAGTATGGAAGGAGTGGTGGTTGTGGCAATGAGACAGCATTACTATCAGTTCACTTTGGGAAACAGGTGTGTAATTCAGGATAGGACATACATAATGAAAACCATAGTTGGTCAGTTACATTGAAGCCCTGCTGTGTGTCCATCTCAAGTGCTTTTGTGTGACTGACTGAAATGTGCTGTTGAATTGTTATAATGCTTTTGCTTGCTTTGATGGAAGGGGTGTCTGTGTGTGTGTGCGCGCGCATGTTAGCCTCTGGCTTTTGCATGGCTGGAATGTAGACTCTTGTACAAAGGTAAGAGTTACATTCATTGCTTTAAAAAAAAATTAAATTGACTTTTAGGTAAAATACGGAGAGTTAGGAAAGAGAAACAGAACCAGGAACAACAGACAGCAGGTGGATTCATAGCATAATGAACAGACTGGGCAAGTCAAATTTCACACCCTGTCTAATACATAAAAGCAAATAATAATCTTTTTTCTAATCATTACAGATCACAAGTGGCAAGTCAACATGGTATCTTCAACAAACTAAGTTTGTTGCTTCCCAGGCCTGCTCCATGTATAGTTATTTCAAGTCAAATGTAAGTTTCCACTCCACTGCATACTTCTTTTGTCAATGATATGGCAGTTCCCACAACACAAAGTTCACTCCCCAAAGTGTACAGGTTTGCTTGATGCAGAAAGGGCCAGTTCTCAGACCAGTTTTATATTTGTTTTTGTAAATTGCCTTGGCGTCCCTTATTAGAACTGAAAAACAATATAAGCATGTTTATTATTGTATTTATTAAAATTAAAATAAAAGCATGCATGAAAAGAGATGTACCTAGGATCCCTTGCACCCTGGGGAAAAAGCTGTATTGGTGCCCCCCCAGTCCCTTGTGCTCCTCCACTGGGGTGCCCAGAGGAGCCTGCATGCTTCACCTGGCTGCCCATAACAGCAAAGGAACAGCCTGGGGAGCAGACAGGCTTCTAGCAACTCCGAGCCAGAGTGGACAGACATGCTTTTTGCAGGCCTGCACCCTTGGTAGGGGCCAACTTAACCAACCCCTAGATACGCCCCTGTGCATGAAATAACATAATGGGTGCCTTTGGGATATGTTTTAGAAATGTCACAAACCTCAAGAGGCCAGTATGTGCGTCAGCTTCCTAACACACACTTGCCCAGCCATTCTCTTCAATACACATGCACGAGTTTCCATGTATAAAAAGTTAACATGAGAATCAGCGTGCGCGCACACACACACACACACACAAAAGTCAGATAGAACAGGTTCTTATTGCACTCACCTCTTACTCAGCAATCTCACCTAGAGCACACTAAAATCAAAGGGATCTCCAGCTTCTTCAATTTGCTTTTGGAGCTACTCCTTAAAAGCATTAGCATCCAAATACGAGAACACTATTATGCACAGTCAATTATGGACTGAATTAATCATTATGCTAAGTACTCTGCTAAGTAGGCCCCCTGCCAAATGGGGGTTCTTGTGATGCTCTAATTATCTGGGAGCTTTCCCAATATGGAGAGTATACTCATATTGATGCTTGTATTGCAGCCTTTTAAAATTCCCTGTGGTTTGGAACAGGATAGCTATTATTTTATCACAAGAAAGCGTGCCAAATCTGTAGTGGGTGGGAATTGAATATTGAGAGCCTGGTTGGCACAAGCAGTAGAATTCTTTGAACTGCAGGAGGCTGTGTGCCCGGCTGCATATATCTATGTCCATTTTTATATATGAACGCTGGCCAGGTAGAAAGGGTCACTCAGAAATTTGGAGCCCTAAAAGTTCAGCTTTTAATCTGGCCATATTCCATTCCACTTGGTTTGTTTGTTTATTTGTTTCACAAAATCCATACACTACATTGTTTTAAAAAACCTCATAATGGTTTACAAAGAGCAGTGAGGCCTAAAAGGTGGAATTCAAAAGTGTGTAGCGTAAATATTTACATATGCAGGATAATCCAAATTATAGGGGAACTCAGAATTCAAAACCATATGCTCCCCCCCCCCAATTAAAAATCCAAGCCTTGTGGCCAAGATTTGCAAGATCCTGTGATTGCCATCTAAGGCCCTATGTATGTCCTCCACAGGAGGTCCAGAGGGTGGCAACCTGAGAAAAATCCTTTTTAGTGGTGGCTCCCCACTTGTGGAATACACTTCCCTGAGATGTTTGCCTGGGGGCATGTTTATCTACATTTAGGCACCAGCCAAAGCTTTCCTTTTTACCTGGCTTTTGGGGACTGAATTTGAAGGGTTTCCATTTTTTTATAAGTTTATTTATACAGTATGCTGACAGACAAACTTGACATACATACATATAACAATTAAACATAAAAAGTGAAAAAAAAAATAGTAAAAAGATGTTAATACACAAAACAGAAAAAAATATTAACAATATTAACAAAAAAAGAGAAAATAATAATTAAACACATATCTAAAAAATAAGTGATATATGTAACCAAATTTCATATCCATTTTCTTAGGTTTTCATTGGTTTATTCATTGTAATTTATTTCAATGCTTATATTGTGTTGTCAGTTTGGGCCATTTTTGTGAGTAAAGCAACTAATAAATATTAATAATATTAAAAAAAATGAGTGTGTTGCTAAGCCAGGGCCAGACCTAGCATTAGGCAAACCGAAGCTGCCACCTCATGAGCTTATGGGTCTTTAAAATAAATAAATAAGTAAATACAAACACCCCCCCCAAAAAAAACCCTACAAAGCAATGGAGAGACCATGGAGAAATATATATGATTGCAGCAGGTGCCAAACAATGTTTCTGCATCAGTCTGGAAAAAAAGATCATTGCAGATATTGGGCCCTGGACTAGGAATTATAATGCCTTGGGCACAACAAATTTCAATAAGTGCTGTTATGTATGAAAAGGCAGTCTGCCAAGGCCAAGATAGTCAGAATTCTGCTCTCTAGCCAGAAGCAACAAAGAACTGCATGCAAGTGAGTTCATGGAATTCCACTCAGGCAAATGAGCAGAGAGGAAAAGTATTCTCTCTCTCCTCTGTGTCCAGCATAGAAAGCAACCAGATGTGCAGCGGACTGCTGCAAGAGGAATGGAATCAATTATCTTATCCTTCTCTCCTTGCCCCCAGCAGGCTGGTAAAGAGTTTTGCAGGCTAGTCATTTCTTGTGGCCTTGTCTACAATACCATTTGAGAATTATATACAGTGCTTTTTCTGGGGGTACTCAAGATAACCTTTCCATACACACCCCCTGCAAATATTAAAAGTATTACTTTTACTGTAACAATTGCATGGTGAGTACCAGCACCTTTTTTTTCTGTAAAAAAGCACTTATTATTTACATTTCATATATCACATGTTTTTCAGCATAAAAACCCAAACAAATATAAAAAGGGATCCATCATGCATACAATAAAGCAGTATACACTAATACTTGCAGTCTTGTCAAAAGCACAGTAGATGGTGCTGTAAGACAAGTCAGTCTCAAAATGCTTTTATCTCACTATTAACTGAGCACTACAGGTTCACTTATTGGATAGCACTGTCCAGCTATGAGACTGCATATACACTATACATCTGTACTACATTATCCCACAAATAATCCTGGGAGCTTCACTTTGTTATGGGTGATGCGAATTGTAGCTCAGTAAGGGGTCAGCTACAGTTCCCTGGTTCTTGCCCCCCCCAATGCATTTTAAATGTAAGGTGTGTATACACACCCTATTTCATAAAAAACACAGCTTATTATGGAAATCTGCTGACCTCCACACCCAGTTTATGCTTCCAGCTTTCTTCCAGAGTATGCCACAAGATCCATTGCCTACAATATGTGACCCTCTGGATGCTGTTGGACTTCAACTCCCATCTTACCTAACCATTAGCCATGTTGGCTGAGGCTGATGAGAGCTATAGGGCAACAACACTGGGTGGCAGCAGGCAGTTTTCCCCTCTCTGGTTTACAGCCAAACAATACAATCCTCTTTATCCCAGTTGCTCGGAAGATTCATACATAGCAAGAATACCAGAATTAAAAAAATACTTCCATTTAAGGTAATAAATCAAAAGGCATATCTTTAAGCAGCAGAAAGACTTTCCAGTTTTACATGCTTACTTATGATTTGGCATTTCCTGTGCCTCTATGGATTAGGATATCATTGTATGTGATGCTGCAGATCCACAACAGGAGACCATCTGACCTTCACAAAGACAAGGACTGGATCCTGCTGCAACAAACCCCAGTGTCAACTCTGTCCCTATATTTGCACATGTAACGCTATTATAGGGCCTAATGCCAGTTCCTGGGAACTCAGGTCATTTGCACATCTTCAAAAACAATATATGCCATCACTCACTACTGCCAGTGCTTTTCTGCTGCTTACATGGGACCTGCTTGTCATATGTCAGCCTTCCCCAACCTGGTATCCCCCAAATGCTTTAGACCAGTGTTTTTCAAGCAGTGTGTTGTAGCACCCTGGGGTGCCTTGAATGATAGCCAGGGGTGCTGTGGGCCTCTGTCCCTCTTTTCTTCCCTCCTTCCTCTGACTTCCTTTTGCATCTCTGCCTCCCAAAGGCTTGCACAACTGTTTATTGCAGCAGCCCTGGCTACATTCTTCACAGGCAAATGAGCCCTCTGGGGCTTGCCTGGTTGCCAGGAGCTGGGGTGGCCTCAGAATAAGCAAGCAAGCGGGCAAGGAAGCCCAGCCAACCAGTCTGCCAGCCCTTGCTGTTGGGGATGGACAAGTCCCAGGCCCCTGTGAGGCAGTTTGAGGAGGCACCTCTTTTTGGGGTGGGTGGTGGTGGTGGGGCAGCTCAGAGACTAGGGTTGGCAGCAGTAGCTGCCCAGAGGATTCCCAAGGAAAGGGGAGAGGAGAGAGGAAAGGAGGCTGAGGGAACACTCCACAAGGGAGGGTATTTGAAAAAGGGTGAGAGGCTGCCAGCTCTGCAGGCAAGGAGTGACATAACTGGGCTCCTGAACCCCACGGGGTGCCACAGAAAGAATGTAGTTGGTCAAGGGAGCCATGGACTCAAAAAAGTTGAAAACCTCTGCTTTAGACTAAAACTTCATTCTGCCCCACCAACATGGCCATGCTGGCAGGGGTTGATAGGAGTTGGACAGTGACTGGGAAACAGGAAATTTAACTCCATTTACTCCATTTCTCATTTTATAGATTGCTTTCATGGGACAACCCTGAATCCTAATAATATTAAAGAGGAAGGGGATGCATCCGTATACAGATTCCCCACTCTGTTCTTATTTATTTAGATTATTTATATACAGTGGAACCTCGGGTTGCGGACGTAATCCGTGACGGAGGCACATCCGCAACCTGCAGCATTCGTAACTTGCAGTGCCACGTCTGTGCATGCATGTGATGCGCTTTGGTGCTTCTGCGCATGCGCAAAGCACGATTTAGCACTTCTGTGTGAGCGGCGAAACCCGGAAGTAACCCTTTCCAGTACTTCCGGGTTTCCCGCGGTCCGCAACCTGAAAATGAGTAACCCAAAGCGTTTGTAACCTGAGGTACCACTGTATCGCGCTTTGCACATGCCACAAGGATCATAGAATTGTAGAGTTGGAAGGGACCCTGAGGGTCATGTAGTTCAACCCCCTGCAATGCAGAAATTTCAGGTAAAGCATCCTTGACAGATGGCCAGCCAACCTCTGCTTAACAACCACCAACAGAGAGTCTGAGGGGTACTGTTCCATTGTAGAACAGCCCTTATTGTCAGAAAGTTCTTCCTGAAGTTTAATCTGAATCTCCTTTCTTGTAACTTGAATCCACTGGTTTGGGTCCTGCCCTCTTCTCTCTCATCTCCTTTCTCAACTTTAGACTGTAAGCTTCCTGGGATGGGCACCTTTTGCTTATGTAACTCTGACAAAACTGGACAGCACCATACAAGCAAACCCATCATAAGTGACAGGTAGCAAGCAGCTTTTATATGAAGTGTTCAGTCCTTGGCTAAAGTCAATAGGGGTCCAGTAGAAACTGCAGCTTTCACCGCTTTGAACACATGCTGAGTGCCAGTGGTGGTATGGTGGTTAGAGAGTGTTGCGCTAGGATGTGCAGAACTATGGTTCAAAACCCTACTCAGCCATGAACTTCTCTGGGTGACCTTGGTCCAGTCACTGCCTCTCAGCTTAACCTACCTCACAAGGTTATTGTGGGGATTAAATGAGCAGGGGGAGAACCATGCACACCACTTTGAGCTTCCTGGAGAAGAAAGTAAGATATAAATGCAACTTATAAAGTATACCACCACTACTACTACTAATAATAATAATTAATAATAATTAATACCACCACCCATTATACTTCAGTTCTGAAATTCTGCCTATTGAATTAGCTGGGACTTGGGTGATTCTTGTTCTCTAAACACACGAACACACGGAAGAAAACCATTGTGGCTTTTCAGCTGCCACAGCAGTATCAGTCTGACACATCAATGGCGGGAAGTGCCTGCTTTGTCCCTCCCCAGCCACTTGTGGTGCCCAGGTAAGGCGGAGGGGGCGGAAAGGGCACGCTGGCTTCCTCCTCCTCTTTCCTGCCTGTGGCAAAACCCGACAGGCGGCTCCCTCTCATCGGGAAAGGAGAGAATCGCGGCGCAGCCAGGCAACCTCACGCGGAAGTCCGCACTCCCACAGCCGCGGGGACTCTCTGAAACCAGAGACGACGACACACAGGAGTGGAGAGACCTAAACGAAGCGTCCTGGGGGTCCTTGCGGATTGTTCCTCTCATGGTGCGGGATCGAGCTGAGTTCTAGCAAGGAGAGATCTTGTCGTGATCTTGCTGCACGGGGGAAGGGGAGAGAAGCACTTGCTTATTTCCACCATGCAGGTAAGGGGAAAAAGAAAAGCGCATATGCAAAGCCCCCCAGAGAGCCCGCCTTTTTCAAACTGTTCCGGTAGCTTTCATGCTGTCCAGCCGCTTCGGCTCTTGCCTTTATGAACGCTGCTGGTCTGCCCAGTCGCCTTCGCGGCAAGGAGAAAACTGGCGCGGTCCTTTCAGGCGAGGATCGAGCGAGGGCTGCCGGGAGCACCTGTAAGATGGTGTGGCCAAGGGCGGCCGGACAGAAAAATCTTGCTCTGCTGACTGAGCTATGTAGAAGAATTGGCTTTCCATTTGGGAACAGTTTATGTCATCTATTTTTGCAAAGTGCACTCCCCCCCCCCCAAATTAACTTCGATGCTGAAAGTATAAGGGTTTATGTTTATATTGGTGTGCCGCGGGATCCTATGAAGCAACTGCCACTCAGTTCAGGAGGGGGCCCTTACTCTCAAGTAAGTTGGTATGGCACTGTAGCCTTAACTGCAATGGATACAACAATATTTAAACAGCTACTTGTTTTGTTGTTTAGCTTAAGTAGCTAACTGACAGTTGGGTAATTTATGTTAAATATTCTTATCTAGCACTGCAATAAAAGTTTCCCAAGAGTTTCATACCTCCTAAGGCAAGGGTGGTGGCATACAATCTGCTGAGCACTGGCAGAGGGGGGAAAGAAGGCTGTAGTTGGTTCTTCCTTCCTTATTATTTGTTCCACGTTCCCACCATGTACACCTCCCCCCATTTACTCTGCATCCTCTAGTGCGCTTCCACTACATTCTGATGTGTGTCCCCCTCTCCCCGCATCCAGCTTCGATTTGAATTGAGAAAAAGAACGACCTAGCTGCCTTTTAAGCTGTGCACAGCCTGTAGCACTGAAGTTTGGATGCTGATGCTGCTCCGACCACAAAATTAAGGAACCAGGAAACCACTCCAGTCCAATGATTTAAAACCATTACCTTTCCTTGGGGAACATTTTGGGAAGCATCATTCTGTGTTACAGGATGGCTAGGGCAAGAGATTACCTGTTTAGACAATGTAGTGGTTTGTGGAACTTCTTTATGCAGAAGCAATGTCTGTACCTACCCTTTAAGCTTCCCCTGGACTTGTTAACTGTCCCTGTTCTACTCCTTTGAGTACTACTTGAATCCTTCCAGTTCCCAGATGACAAACACCCTATCTGAAAATGTCCTTAAGTGCCATTAAATGTCCTTAAATAATACTTGGAGCAATTAATTAGGATAAAATTTCAGATTAACCAATAGAGGCAACTTGGATGCGGATCAAGGAGCTGCCCGTCTCTTTCTCAATATTTTCTGTTTATATTCCCAAACAAAGCAACACTGAACCCTAACTGTGTGTGATGCTTTGAATCTGGGTGTTTCTCATGCACCTGAGCAGCAATTAAGCACATTTGTATCTGAGTTACAGGGGAATATTTATTTAGTCCCAAAAAGAAGATAGAGTCAGATGAAGAGCTAAGGTGATAACAAGTTTTCAATGTAGTGGAAGTCACAAAGCCAATTTATCTAAGCATTAATACAAACTGTTCCTAACCTACCCTGCCAACCTAACCCCTTGTAGCTTCATAACCTCAGTCTTTTAGCAGCTTATCCAAGCTCAACTTGAAGTGAAATATGCACTAAGAATGTAAGAATGCCTGTAAGGGACTGGTTGGACACCAAGCTCCCCTCCCCCCTGGTCTCCCAGAACCAGAATAGGCATAAAGAGGGGGGGGGGAGCAAAGACAGACACACAGGCATAGTCTCAGATTGCTTAGGATGAACCCTGAAGGGGGTGCTTAGGAAGCTGTGGAGGAGGCGGGGACCTATAGTCTTAGCAACTGCTTCAAGGGGGCAAGACCTGCTGGAGAGAATTGGCTCTGCTCATTAGGCCTGACATTCTGTGCAGGTCCTGTTTTTGCTAATAAAGAGTTAATTCCAACTGGCTTGGGTGATTTACTGCTGGCTCACTCCAGTCACTAACAGATGGTGACTACAAGGCATGGACATATCATTACCCTATCCCGGATCTTTCTTACACATTAGATTTACTAAACTTTCTTGCTCATACTTCCCAACTCTTCTGGAGGAAAACAGATTATCTAATTATGGAATAGCCCTCATATTGAAAATTCATTCAAAGGCATAGTGATGCCTACGGGTTATGCATAGATAGGCATTAAAATATATGAATGTATGCCTCACTGGCCTGATTTGCACATCATGTTAACACACTGATAATGTTTTGCCAACTGTTGGTTTAACTAACTGTTGGTTTGTCACAAATAAGCAGGCTGTTCTTGCACACAGCTCAAAAGTCCTCTCTTTGTACCTTCCCTGCCCATGGTCACACTGGGAGCAACAAGACATAAACCTTGGCTTGCCATGTTGTCTAGATCTGGGCTCATGGTTTATTTTTCTTCAGACAAATCACTACCAACAACCAAGAGATCTCTGCTTACCACTTGTGACTTGTTTGGGGAAAACAAAGCACAAAGACAGATTTGGATGCGTCAACAAGCCAAGGACAGTGGTCTGTTGCAAAGCAGAGATTTTTAGCAATGCACTGTAGCATACTGCTTGTTCACATTAAACTATAGTTAAACATTGACTATGGTTTATTGTGATGTGCAAATACAGCCTCTATTGTCTCTCAATATAGCAGGATGAAGCTACATGTCAGCTGGCTCCTTTATTTTTGGTTCACACTTGGGTAGTATGCACAAGCATTCTCATCCATCCTGCCTCACATATTTGTCTCAATGAAGTATATGAAACTGGCTGAACCGAAACAAGAGATAGGACAACATCATTAGTGGATTTTTACAACTCTACCCTTCTCTTTGGTTGTGAAGGTTTTCTAGTTGGAAAAAAACAGCTGAATTACTGGGTTAGTGAAATGCTCAGAAGGATTTAACAACCTCTTATTGTGTAACAAAATTTTCCTTAAAATTGATTTTTTAATTATTTTTGAGCAGAGCATTTCTGCTCTGAAAAACACAGGACCTGAATTAGGGACCAGAGCAGATCTTGAACACCCGCTGCTTACCATAAAAATGCTATGCTAATTGGCCCTGTATGATGGAAGAAACTAGAAAATAAATCAGTAGAAATCTATATTTTGAAACACCCAGTGCAGTTATTAATTGGTAACAATAATTTTTTTTGACTCCCCAAATGTTAGGGGGGATACTAAACACATCAAGTGTCATTTGCATAAGTACGCTGACAGGTGTTTCTTTACTGAAAGTAAAATGTTGTTGCTATGATATCAGTTCCTTGGAAGTTATCAGTATGCATCTAGTGGGCCAGACATGTTCTTCTGGTTTTGGTATTGTCAGCTGAATGGTTGGTTTCACAGTTGGGCAACACTCAAGATTCTAATCAGTGTTTGAAAATCCACACAGAGTTATGATGTCTACTAAGAAGGAAGTAACTAGAGATATGTATGGTATGTTTGTGTTGTTTCTGCATGTATCCAAATGCTGTAGTGTCGAATGCTGCTGTTCCAACCATTTCATTCCATTCCCCCCCCCCCCCGCCTGCAACAATCAGTCAATGTTCTATGTCCATTCTATACGTATCTTTATTAGCCTGCATTTTGGGAGTTTTTTCTTTAAGGTGGTTTTTTGTGTATGTACTTGGTTATACCTTGAAATTTCCCCAAGCCCGCTGATATTTCCTAGTGTGTCGTTTTGTCAACATAAGGCCAGGCACTTGGAGAATGAATTCACTTGATATATGATATGATGCTATGTTGACTATGTTACTTTTGTTATAACTTAACAAGGAATATGGGGTTCTGGCATTCATCAGGCCTGCTTCAATATATAAGCAATGAGCTGAGTAATGGACTTTGTTGGAGCAATTCCTGCTATTCCTGGAAGCTCCCACAGGTGTGACAGAACCTAACAGTACTCACTTAGGTAACATAACTATGCCTGAGCTATAACATTTCAAACTTGCATGCTTGAATGGTCCCTCCCCCCTCCCCCCTCCACATAAGATCTCTCAATTTTTGTGTGTAGGTGTGTTGGGGAGTATAGGGCAGAAAACCATGTGAGTGTGAAGATGTAAAACCAGACATAGGCTCACTAACAATGAGAATGAGGCCTGTGAGAATGAGGCCATCTTCCTCCCAGCTGCCGGTCTCTGCCCCATTAACCTTTCCCAGTAGTGTGGTGGTTCTCAGTCTGGCCAGAATGAAGACAGTGAGAATACACACTTGTTCATGTAAGCAAATAATATGCAAATAAAAACTATCAAAAAGCTTTTGACAATGTTTAATGTCCCTCACCAAAAAAGTTGCATGTGGGATAAAAAGACTGGCCCTCTTACAGATCAGTGACTGGTTAAAGAAAAGGAAGCAGAGAAAGGAATAAATGGACCAGAGTTTATTCTAACATGCAACTAGACACATTCTGTGCAGTGTCAAAAATATCTGTGCAGCAGCTGTGGCCTGGGACAAGTCTTTGTGTCATACAACAGTTCCTAGGACTCCTGGAGCTTTGTTTCTATTTGCCTGAGTTAAGTTTTGTCCTCCACCTATCCCGGAGAACAAATCCTTGAAGAAAGATGCATATCCCATGACTATACTTCCAGAAAGTTTGGTTCAATAGAAAGTAACATCTCAGAGCGACTTCAGATTGAGACCTGCTAGGCCGAACAGACTGTGAGGGTTTGCAGATTGAACTGTGTAGGCCAAGGAGTAGAAGGCCTCAGACAAGTTGAAGGAAAAGCAGTGTAGTAAATGATACATGGGTTTTAGGCAACAACACAGTTTTGGAGAGCCATTTTGTGAAGAGCCTCTGTTCATCCTTAGCATATCATACCAGTAAATATAAACATATTTTATAATCTATTTTACAGGATAGTCATTTTGTAACAGAGGGTAAATACTAAAAATTGTAATTTGGGGTGGGGGCTTAGCTTCATATTGCAAGCAAAGGGAGTCTCAGTAATGTACTCAGCTATAGGCTAGTTCTAACCGAGGGTTTATTTATTAAATAAAATTGTATGTTTTATTTGTATAAGTAAAATATTTATTGTTTTATTTTATTTATTAAATGTGTGTACCAACCTATACCCACAGGTTACAACATAAAAACACAATATAAAATTAAAAAATACATAATAATAATAATAAAACAGCCCAATAACCCCTCCTCTCCCTAGTTACAACTGAGAGGGACATCCCCTTACTCCTCTCTTCTTTTCAAGGCATATCTATTTTGCTTGTACCCTGTCTTTTTTATTTCATCAAATTTCCCATCTTTTCTTCCTTCCTGTCTCTTTCTCTGTCAGTTCTTGTTTTATCTTCCCTCTTTCATGTTTCTTTCAGTTAAAAAAAAGTTCAAAGGCAAGCAGTGTGCTGACTGCTTGTGCAGTAGGAGAAGCTTAGAATAAACCCAGAAATGGACAGTTCTCACAATGGAGGAATGTAAGAATTGCCCCTCATTGGTACTGCAATGAAGCGAAGCTAGCTGTGCCCTCATTAGGCTTAAGTCTGGATGATGGACATTTGTACAGATTGAATTGCTTACAAGTAGTTTTTGCAATACTTAACTTGTGTTCTTTATAACGTTCAACAAGTAAGGGGCAGGAGTCAGTCCTCATCCCCCCAGGCAGACAAGAAATGGTAAAGAGAACCAGATTCGTTCTGCTGGTTAAAATGAACTTTTATAGAACATAGTTTATACTCTGATAACGGATACTTTGATAATGTATGATAGTGAATAAGTACAGTATCACCTTCACTTGGTTAATCTGTAACTTTATTAACCTGCAACTCTGAACCCAATTTAGCTCAGATCCTGAAAACGGTAACTTTATGGCAATGCTATATTTGTCTGGGGCAAATAAATGCATAAAACTATTGTTGTCAATAGATAATGTAGGAAAAATTAATCACCTTAGTTTTTTGTTTCTTGGATTTCTGCCTCAGCAGTTTAACTTAATGCATTCATTTCAAGCCTTATCTTTACAGAGGCAGTGATCAATACGGTAAAGGTAAAGGTAAAGGTGCCCCTGACCATTAGGTCCAGCCGCGGATGACTCTGGGGTTGCGGCGCTCATCTCACTCTATAGGCTGAGGGAGCCGGCATTTGTCCGCAGACAGCTTCCGGGTCATGTGGCCAGCATGACTAAGCCGCTTCTGGCAAACCAGAGCAGCAAACGGAAATGCTGTTTACCTTCCCGCCGGAGCGGTACCCATTTGTCTGCTTGTACTTTGACGTGCTTTCGAACTGCTAGGTGGGCAGGAGCCACCAAGCCCTAGGCTCTGTGGTTTAGAGCACAGGGCCACCCACATCCCACTACACTGTACCTGTCTCCAATCATATTCTTCTTATGATACTTATGCTTTGACACTTATTTCGTATTAGAATTATCAACACTTTGTTGGTTTTGCTCCTGCACCTTTAACAGCAACCTTCTGTCTAAATACTTAACAGGTGAAACTGCTTGTAGTTAGCTGTTTAACTTAGCAATGCAGCAATTACATTTTCAGGAGCAAGGCCAGCAAAAAAAGTTGACAATGTTTAGGAATTATGGGAAAACAAAGATTTGCTAAGTGCAACGACATTTTGTGGTCATAAAAGAAAAGCTATCTTTTAACTTTTAAAATCTCTTTCTCTAGGATGAAATTGCGCTGATGCCTTTATCTCCCTTTGAAGACCACGAGGCTCTAAGCTCAGTAAGTTATAGACCTTCATTTCCAGCGGAAGCCTTTTAAAGCCCAGATTGAAGTTCCTTAATTTTTATTTTTATTTTCAAAATGGAGATCCAGAACAAGGCCTATTCATCCTAATCTTAAATATTGCTCAGAGGTCAGGCATGCTGGCTAGGAATAATGGGAGTTGGGAGGCAATCAAACTTCATCTGGAGGGCTAGAGGTTTTTCACCCCAGTCCTAAACTAATAATACTGGTTACTAACAATTTATTCTTTTATATATTTCCTGCCAGAGAGGTGCTGGGATGAGGGAATGAGTGCCATTTGCTGATTTGCCTCTGACAACAAAATGTCTTGGGTCAGTCCTGATTGTTACCAAATTGCCCCTCCTTTTAAAAAGGAAAAAAAAAGAGGTGGAAATTTTATGTGTTGAGCAGAATTAATGATGTTAGGTTTGCTGGTAGTTAGGAGATGGTACCTAAAATCCTTTACCTCAGCCAAGCCTGCCAATTCAGTAGAAGGATGAACAGGATATATGAAAATACTTGGGTATTCTGAGCCCCTTGGCATTTATCCTGATTTGGTACTGTGTATCTGTTAGAATAGTGTTTGAGATGTCAGTTATCTGCTCCACAATCATTTTTACATGGATCAAATATCAGAAAGATGTTTATTTTAAAAATTACTTTTAAAACTGAATCCATAGGGAATGGATGGTTGTGATTTATTGGTAGAGGGGTGAAGTAGTATGGGAATACTATAGTTGAAATGTCTCACCTGTTTTATTTCTTTTTCTCAGTAACCCTAACTTTTTCTTACTCATTGCAAACTTGGTTGTCTAAGAGGGCGGTGAAATGGTTAGCTGTCAGGGAAAAGTTAGAGTTAGAAGTTTACAGTTTCCCAGAGGGAAAAAGCTTTCCCCAAGCGGGAGAGGAGAGCAGTGAAGCTAATAGAAGAGAACAACAGGGAGGGACTGGCTGTTCCCAGGAAATGCAAGGGTTAAGTTCTAGGTCAGATTCAGAGGAGGGGAGATACAAGCCAGCTCTAGCCAGGAGGTTAGAAAAAAGAGCGGGGAAACGAAGGGAAAGGCGCCTTCACCATTTTGAGAGTGGCTGGTCACGGAGAAGCAGAGCTCAGAAGGTATCTGAAAGAAGTGACTCTGAGGAATAATAGTTAAGAACCGCTTATAAGATTGTTTTGTTAATATGCAATAAAAAGTTATAAAAGAACAAGAAGCATTTGTGTGGTGATCTGAAGAGGACAACGACCAGGCCTGACATTACCTAAAAACAAAATAGGGGTTTCTGCTTACTCTGAGGACTCCCCAGGTATGTAAAAGCTGCAAATGGAAAGGAGACCCCCTGCTTCCTAGTGAGGTCTACACACAAGCAAAGCCCTTGGGACCGTTATACTGGGACAATTATCTGACAGCTGTTGCAATACATTGGAACAGTAGAGAGAGAAAAAAATGTAAAATAGTGACCTTCCAAAAAACTTTGGAAAATTTGATAGATATAAAGCTCAAGATGGCCACCACCAAATAGTAATGTTTTAAAAACATTTTCCCTTGCAGAAGTCTGATCATTGAATACTTGTTTTGAATGTTTACAGATTGTTGTACATATGTTTTAATTAGCACTGTCAAAATAAAGTGGTCCTGAACAAATTTCTTCCAATGCATCCAAGCTGGTTTACAATTTTAAAATGCTAAAAACAAATAGAAGTTATAAAGTACTGAACAGCAGAGTTCTCTCAGATTGTTGATGGTCTCTTCAGAATCTACCAGAAGGCAGGAGCTCTCTGGCCTAGACTTCTGCCTTCCCTCTTGGTACTTTTAGTATGGTAATTAATATGTAAAGTAAATTGCAAAAGAAATTATTCTGACATAGAACCATAGAATTGTAGAGTTGGAAGGGACCTCAGAATGATCTAGTCCAGCACCCTGCAATACAATGCAGGAATCTCAAATAAAGCATACACGACAGATGGCCATCCAACTTATGCTTAGAAACCTCTAGAAAAAAAGAGTCCAGCACCTCTCGTGGGAGACCGTTCCAATGTCAAACAGCTCCTGCTGTCAGAAAGTTCTTACTGAAGTTTAGTTGGAATCTCCGCCATTGTAATTAGAATCCATTGAGTCCTCACCTCCAGTGCAGCATTCAGCAAATTCTCTTTATAGCTTGCATGGAAAACGAATGTAGCTTGAAGCAAAATGAAATTTCCGATACTGTCAATGCGCTATATATACAGTTAATTATGGCTGCAAGTTGATTGTGACTTATAACATTTCAACTATACAATGGATTTTCATCAAACCAGAAAGGCAGCACTTCTGCAATTTTCCTGAATTTTTGATAGATGCTAAACTGGCAAAACTGAAAACTGGAGATATGCTGCGAGTGCACAAAAAACATTAAATCATCTGGATTTTATAATGATTAGAATGTCGAGATATTATTACCTGCTGCAGTGATTGTGTAAGAGAACTTGGAATTCCACAGCAGTCTGAACACCAGCAACAAACGGAACTTTAATGGCAATGTATCCTCCTTCATGAAGGTAGGTTCCTGTGCATTTGGAAATCATTACTCTCACGCCTTGAGGCAGCCAGAAATTCTTCTCTCAAGTTTCAACTGCATGCCTCATGATAATGAATTTCTCATTGATTGTTGTTTCATATCTGCAATATCTTGACTGGAGAATTGCTTTCATAACAAAATATGATGAAAATTCTCTTAAATAACTTTTCCTTCATCGTTTCTTTCTTCTGATTTCCTCCAACTTTATTTGCTGCATCATTAGTGATTACTACCAAATCTTGGGCTTGAGAGTTCTGGGACCTGCACTGTAAGAAGGATGTAGGACAAATTGAAATAGCTCAGAGGATGGCAGTGAAGATGGCTGGGTATGGAAAACACGTCCTATGAGGAAAGCTTGAAGAACTTGGTATGTTTAGCTTTGAAAAAGGAGACTAAGGGCAGACATTCTTCAAAGGACTGTTGCATGCAAGAGGTCAAAAATCCTTGTTATCTGCTGTCCCAGAGGGTAGAACTAGGTCAGATGGTCAGGTGTGGCTGAAGTGGTGCCCTCCAGATGTTAAGAGTAGCATCTCTTAAAATTGGACTGATGGAAGTTGTAGTCCCAGGTCTCATGTTCAATCCCCAGCATCTTCAGGTAGGGCTAGTAGAAACTCCTACCTAAAACCCGAAGAGCTGCTGCCAGTCAGTGAAGACAATATTGTCCCTATGGAATTTTTCACAGAAAGTCTACACAGTGAGAGCTATAAGAGATTCAAAGGTTTACAAAGGGAATATACCGTATTTTTTGCACCATAACACTCACTTTTTTCCTCCTAAAAAGTAAGGGGAAATGTCTGTGCGTGTTATGGAGGGAATGCCTACGGGTGGCATGCCTACGGATTTTCCTCCTCTAAAAACTACATGCGTGTTATGGTCGGGTGCGTGTTATAGAGCGAAAAATACGGTAACAACTGGATATATTTGTTGATTTGCCCCTGAAGTTCGCAGCTGTTTGTGGCTATTATTTTTAAAGATCAGAAAAAGATTCCTTTCTGGTTTGATGCAAATGATTATATATTAACATAGTTATAAGATGTTTAACTTTCATATTTTTATTTTATGTAACATGATACTGTTAGAAATCCATATTGCTTTGAATTAAGTTCAAGAATCTTTTAAGCATGATGTTCAGGTTTGTTTTTTCATTGTAACAGAATTTCTTCTGAAATTTGTTCTGGGCTGTTTTACATATTAACAATACTAGCTATGTACAATAATCTGTTTAAGAGGCATAGAAGTCTCACTGGATGTTTTACATTGACTGAAAATGATTCCTTGTCTAAAGATATTACCCCTGTTTAGACTCAAATGCATCTTCATCTGACTTCTGCAAGGTAAACTATGTTAAAATTATTATTTGGTGGTGGCCATATTGAATTCTCACTTTTAATTTTCCTTGAATTTTTGAGAGGGTCACCCTTGTCCAATTTATTTGCCACCTTTCTGTGATGTTAAAATAGCTGTCAGTGCTCTCACCCTGTAAATTTATCATGGGATTATATTTTGCCTCTTCTAATAGGACTAGAAAGATAGAAACAGCTTTTAAGCCTTGTGAGTGATGAAATTGGGAGAGGGGAAGGGGGAAGGGAGACTGACAGTTGGGAGACAGTTGTTTGTAGCTGAAAATGACAGTTGGTATGACAACTACAGAACATTTGTTAGCTTTGTGTGAGAAATGAGTTACTAGCATGAAAAATAAAGTATAGGGACATAGCAATACAAGATAGATAGTAGGAAGAAGAAAAAAATAATTGAGACTGTAGAAGAAAAGTTCAGCATCCTGACCACTTTTTCCAGTAGTTTCACGTGAAAAGAAAACTAAGTGGAAGGAGAGAGAGACAGAGACAGAAAGACAGAGGAGAACATACAAGATTTTGGAGGCATAAAATTGAACATGCTCATGTGTGAATGAAGGTGCACTCAATATATACGTGTCAATTGCCCAAATATCTGAGGTGTAAGAAAAATGCTGATCATGATTACACAACATTTTCAGTTTTGTCACAAATATTGTATCAAATCTCTCAACTTGTGAGCTCACTCACTTACAAAATCACCAGTATAATGATACTTTTCTTCTTTGTAGCTGTAGGAATCCATTTTAAAATTCTACCTAGCCATAAATTATATTGTTTATGAATACAGGGTATAGTATATCCTAGCTGAACCAATCTATAACTGTCTGAGCCTCCCTCATCAACATTTACAGTAAAAAATAAGTTCTATTTAATTTAGATTCTAAATTAGTTGGATGGAATGAAACAAAAAGGCAGGTCCAATTTTTTACATATAAAAAACCCACATCATTGAAGCAACAGCAAATTAACTCCTCTCTTAACTTTTCTTTCTTCTTAAAAATACACTGCTTAATAATAATGCTTAATGTAATAAAAATCTCTTAAAGCAAAAAAAAAAAAAAAAACCCCTTATTGAGCCCCAGTCACAGATCAAATGCTTTCTGAGAAGTATGGAGGGCTTAGATTATGTTATGCAGAGACTGAGAACTAACACCACTTTTGTTTCTCTTACTGTCTACTTGTTCTGTTTATTCCCAGGAATGCTTAGACAACATTTTTAAAGCATACCTATAATATGTTTTACATGTGCACATGAAAATGCAATGTATGTTTGCAATAAATGTATATTTCCAAATACATGTATTAAGATTAAGTATACTTGCTAAGTAGATAGAAAAAATCTTTATTTGTGTCAGCCGTAAGCCATAACAAAGAAATAAAATACAATAAAATACAGATATAGCTAGATGGTTGGCTATACAAAATACATTCTAAGAATTTACAACTATATAAATAAAATAGTTAATAACTGTCCTTGACCACAAATAAAACATATGAACCAATGGGCTTTCTTTACCAGGTATTAAGCAGGTTAGTCAGATGGTAGATCTTATTCTAATTGCCCCAGCTAAATTTTTTGCCGTGTTTGCTGTCACCTGGTAATCTTGGTCTGCAAGAAGGAAGGACACTGTAGCAGTAAACGAGCTAGTATAGATAGAAGAGGGGTAATAACCTCATACGCAGATCTTTATAAAGAGAACAAGCTAGCAGTACATACGCTACTGATTCAATGCTGCCATCTCTGCATGGATATACTCATTTCTCAAGCGGAATTCGATGGAAACGACCTTCAAGTGTGACTGATGGCAGTACGTTAAATCTTGCATATTTGAAAGCACGTCTGTGTTTTAAAACTATTAAACTTCGCAGATAGGATGGAGATGTGTGGAGAAGACTAGGTGGGGGGACACTTTTTTTTTTCTTATGGTGGCCAAATGATTCTGTTGCTCAGTAGATGGGGCTTGTTCCTGACAGCTCCCTGCCAAGTATATGCTTGGTGGCAAACAGTGGTTTGCTGACGCAAGATGTGCGAAGCAACTCTCACTACTGGATCTAAGTAGCTCTTGTGGGGAGTTGTAGTTTTCTCCCATGGCAGAGATTAATGGAAGTGTGACTGCAGGACAGGAGGACTGTCATGTATGTGAGATGAGTATGTTAGATGGAAAGTACGCTAATGGGGAAGGTGATCTTTCAGTGCCTACTGGAAGGGGAATAATATTTACAGATCATGTATATATGTGGGAGTGAGAAACTTTTGCATCATTCTACGAGTTGATACAATTTGTTGTTTTCTTTGACTAGTTCCCAACCAAATGGGATTTTGTCCTAGTTTGTGATGATCACAGCTTCAACAGCGAGAAAGATAAGAAGAAGAAAAGTTTTCTGGACGAACTGTACAGGAAAGGGTTCATTATCAAGGTGAGACTTACATTTTCCCAAGCACAAGGCAGCACCATGTTCTTGAAAACCTTTCTAGCTATGGAACCGATGCCAGCATTTGGGGGTCTTTCCTGGCAAGAGACCTGTAGCCCTACCCTGCTGAGGATAGAATTAATGCTTGGAGAACAGGGCTCACTTTCTCTGTTTGGAGCAAGCAGTTTGGATTCAAACCACTTTCTCCAAATAGAGATTGTCTGCAGAGGAACAAATGCTCTGTTTCCTCTTTCCCCAAATGGAGCATTTCCTCCTGTGCAGAGGAAGTGGTTTGAAGCCAAACAGAGGGACAGAATCATAGAAATGTATAGCTGGAAGGGGCACTGGTGGTCATCTAGTCCATCCCCCTGCAGTGCATTACTCTTTTGCTCAATGTGGGGCTCGGACACATGACTGAGATTAAGAGTCTCATGCTGTACCCCATATACTTTGTGTGGAGGAAAATGTTTGGATTAAAACTGCTGCTTTCTCCAAATGGATATTTTTTCTCCCTCTGGTGGCATCTGCTGAGGGAAAAATGTTCTGCTTTGACAAGGCAGTTTGACTCCAAACAGCTTCCTCCAAATGATTACAGCAAGCCCCTTCAGCTCTGGGAGTGTGCCTTGAAGTCAGCTGTTTCATGTTGAACCACCTCTTCAAATGAGACCCATGTATTGCATTGATAAAGCAGCAATTCGAAAATGCCTGTCCAGTCCCTCTCACAGTCCATGATACATTATTCCCTCGACTTTATTCTCCCTATTCTCTCTGTTGCTTAGATGATTAAAGATGAAAAGCTCTTTTATGGAGTTCAGGCCCCAAGTGTAATGTTCAGAAAGTACCAGTGGCTTCTGAAGAATATTGACACCGATTCAGAAGTAATATCTGGGGTGCAGGAAGAGGACTATTGGGAAATGATGAGTACAACAAGGTAAAAAATATCCCCTAACCCCACTCTCTAGTACTGCACATGTGTCAGCTACTATGCACAGGGAAAGGAACTTTATTATTATTTTTTTTATAAAAAATTTTATTGGTTTTTCCACATATAATATAAGACAATACAAAAGACAGACACAAACAAACACACATATAAACATGTAAAATTTCATAGATT
Source organism: Podarcis raffonei (assembly GCF_027172205.1). Lineage (NCBI taxonomy): Eukaryota > Metazoa > Chordata > Lepidosauria > Squamata > Lacertidae > Podarcis > Podarcis raffonei. The sequence goes on from NC_070602.1 coordinate 78,731,072, forward strand.
TTTTCATATACCCAATTTCAGCGACTTCCCCATGCCCCCCTTTTCTGCATCTCTATTTTAAACTTTTTTTTTTCCAGCAACCCCTGGTCCAAATTATTATTAATTCCTATCTTTAACTCTTATCCAATCATTTATCGCTGCAAATCTGTTATGCTTTACCCATGACATTTTAACACTCAATAATTTTGCAAGTATTTTTAAGATAAAGTTTAAATTTCTTCCAATCTTCTTCCGCCGTCTCTTTCCCTTGGTCACGGATTCTGCTCGTCATCTCTGCTAGTCCCATGTAATCGATCACCTTCGTCTGCCACTCTTCCAGTGTGGGTAGTTCTTGTGTCTTCCAATACTTTGCTAGTAGAACTCTCGCTGCTGTTGTAGCATACATAAAAAACATCCTATCTTATCATCCTATCTTTCTTTGACACCAATTGGCCTACCATGCCCAGGAGAAAAGCCTCTGGTTTTTTATGAAAGGTACACTTAAGCACCTTCTTAATTTCATTATAGATCATTTCCCAGAAGGCCTTAATCCTTGGGCACGTCCACCAAAGGTGGTAGAAAGTACCTTCAGTTTCCTTGCATTTCCAACATTTATTATTGGGCAAGTGGTAAATTTTTGCAAGCTTGACTGGGGTCATGTACCACCTATAAATCATTTTCATAATGTTCTCTCTTAAGGCATTACATGCCGTAAATTTTATACCGGTGGTCCATAACTGTTCCCAGTCAGCAAACATAATGTCATGACCAATGTCCTGTGCCCATTTAATCATAGCTGATTTAACCATTTCATCCTGTGTATTCCATTTCAGCAGCAAGTTGTACATTCTAGACAGATTCTTCGTATTGGGTTCTAACAATTCTGTTTCTAATTTTGACTTCTCCACCTGGAAGCCGATTTTCCTGTCCTGTTTAAAAACTTCATTTATCTGATAATAATGTAGCCAATCTCTTACTTTAAACTTCAATTTCTCATAACTCTGTAATTTCACATTTCCACCTTCTTGTTCTACAATTTCCCAATATTTTGGCCATTTAGAAAGGAACTTTAGGCCTAGGGGCCAGTGCTTTTTATTAGGGCATTGGGCATCCTCAGGCTGTGCCCCTCGCCAACTCTACACTATGCATCCTCCAGTGTTTTTGTGCTCTTGAACTGTAATGATGCTTCTTGATGGCCTAGATGGAGTTGTGTGTACACTCTTGCATGGCTAGAGTGTAGCCTGCTGTATAAAGGTAAGAGTTGCACTTGTTGCTCTACCCATTTTTGTCTCTGCCAACCTCCCACTGCCCCTGAAGATTCTCCATGAGATAACACAGCCCTTTGGTTGAAAAAGTTTACCTACTCCAGCACTAGCCAAAGCCCATTCTGAAACATTCCAGTTGAATGGAGCTGTTCACCACATGGTTACAATGACTTTTTCCGTATCACTGTAAACATTCAGGAAGGTTTGTGTCGGCATAGAGAATACTGTGCCAATTGTAGGCTTTTATCTGAAACCTTATAGTCAAGGATTAGGGGCTGAAAGTGATAGTGGTTGATAACCACTTAAGTATGAAGCATCCTATCCATGCTAGAGCTACATATTATTCTTTCCACTGCGTGTGCTGGACAAATTAGAGTTGCTGCCTTTTTAAAGGACCTTTACTTTTAAGAACTGCATTATCAGGCATAAGTTTCTTTCCTGGCATGGATAGGGATAGCTGCACTTCTTATTTGCTGTCCATTGGTAAATTTAGTCTGTTCTTGCTATTTCTCAATTCTGTGTTTTAGAATACGTATTGTCAGCTTTATCCTGCAGAACATAAAGATTCAAAGCACCAAAGGTATGGGAAGATTTTTCTCTTTGTTTATATGATACAATCAATGTATTTTCCCCTCCAGATTGCTGTATCCATTCTACAAGTAAAATTAAGACCATAAGTGCTGTTTACTAAACGATCTTCCATTTGTATACATACAATCATTTTTGCATGTGTATTATTTAAGCAATCATCTGGTTGCTAATCAACCTTTGATGAGCTGAGAGTACACACACACACACACACACACACACACACACACAGAGGTTTAACTAGCAAAAATATTATTACGCCAGTTTTCACTTATAGCTCAGTGCTTGCTTTGCAACAGACTTGTGCTGGTATAATCAGTTGGCCATAGTGTGATGCTTTTACCTGTGAAACCCTGGTCTAAATTCCCACTCAGAACTACCCAAAAAATATATTACATTCTAAAGCCTGGGTGCAAAAAGTACCTACATTTAAATGGCAATATATATGCTATTAATATTTATTAAATTTATATATCACCTTGCACATGAAGATCACAGGGTGGTTTACAGTATACAAGCACAAAATGCAGAACATGGCAACAACAACAACAACAATAATCAATAGCCCCCAGCACATTTTAAAGTCTATAGATTGTTTAATTAGCCCCAAGACCTGGGTGAAGAGGAATGTTTTTTGCCTAGTGCCAATTGAACCTCCCTGGGGAGAGCATTCCACAAATGGGGAGCCACTGCAGAGAAGGCCCATTCTCATGATGCCACCCTGTGGTTGCATTTAGAGCACAGGTTGTAGAGACAGACAGCTTTCTAGGTACCCAGAACAGCTACAACTTGGGTTAAAAAGACTGTGTTCCTGTTCAGACATACAAGTGATTGGCTTTTGCTGCTTCATCTCAAGATAACCATAAATACTTGAGTGTCTAGCCCTGGTTTATAGGTTCAGAAGCATGTTGTAAAAACTGTCTTTTTTGTCTTTGTTGTTCTCTTGTTTCTGCCCTGCACTGTTAGAGAACCTTCATGATCTGATAAAGAAGAAAGTCTTTGAAACAGCATTTCCTTTACATGAGGTGAGAAAATTTGAAGGCCAAGCTAGACTTAACATTAATTATATGAATGCAATTAATGTACATGTTTAAAAAAATGTAAATCATAGGAGCAGGGGAAACAACAGCAGAATCATGGGGTGGAGAGATTTAAATCCTTTCTTCCCAGACTTTGTCTCAGTGAAATTCTTCCCAGACTAAACTAAATATATCTGAAAATAAATTATCAAATAGTTAAACATAATCAATAAAGAAGAGCATAATCCTAGGAGATATATTAGCATTTCTGTTCAGTATTGAACTCTGTGATCATTGACTAGTCTGGTTAAGGTTGATGGGAGTTGTAGTCCAAAAAAATCAGGAGGATACCAGGTCAGGGAAAATTTATATAATCTGTCAAGAGCTCTAATACATATAACCATATTAAATTCAGAGGGAGAATCTGGGTGCATTTCTGAAGATGAATTGGGCCCGATGGAGAGACATCCTCTATAGACAGCCAATTGAACAAATCAGGTAAGGGAAAATAATGCAAAACTCCTCACTGTTCTGAAGTGCAGAAACCCACTATTAGAAAGGTCTCATCACATTAATCCATCTAGTAAATTTGAACTTGATGTACAAGAGGGGAATTGAACTGGAATAATATTTAATCCCTCCCTCCCTATTCTCACCCCGCCCGCACTGGCAGAAGTTATTGGGTGTTAGAATCATTTGCAATAAATGTGGAAGGATGGTGGCAAGTACCTGCTAAACTGGCTGATCTTTGTAGCGGCAGCTAATGCCTTCCACATGTCACTGGACTACATCTCTGACTATTGGCCATGCTGGCTAGGACTGATGGGAGTTGGAGTCCAACAACATTTGGAGAGCTACAGGTTCCTCACCCCTAGTTACATGAAGGCAAGTATTGCTCTTTTGATAATAGCGGCAAGCTTTTGTTTTTGCTTTACAGGACATATTTTGGAGAAAAAGTTGCCCTTTATTTTGCCTGGTTGGGCTGGTATACTTGCATCTTGTTCGTGGCTGCTGTGCCAGGCATTATCCTTGCCATATATGGGTTAATTAGCTTCAATTCCAGTCAGATCAGGTGAGTAAACATTATGAGAAAACAAGCTTTGCATATGGAAGCTGGTGAACTATGTGCAAGCTGCCTGTGTGCACAAATGTTCACAAGTCTTTGCATGCCTTTGTAAAAGAACATAAGCACCTCAGAGAGTGTAAGCAGGCCCATGCAAGCTTGTCTGAAGCCCAGCTCAGCTGTCTGAGGCCTGGGACAAGTGTACCCGGCTTTCCCCCTCCCACCGCATGGGCCTGCGTGTAAGCACTGATAGAATAATATATAATTTTGTGTCATACACACACATCCTGTCTGTGGCTGCTACTTGTGAGATTATGGCAGGATTGTTTTGGCAAATGACAATGTAACAACCTTGCTGAAGTTAAGCAGCAATTACCAATTGCAGGATCTGAGGCCACCTGGGAATATATATATTCCATCTTGAGCCCATCATGAAAGAAAGGCCGAATATAAATGTGATAGAGTCAAACAACAACAACATGTAGCTGCAGTCCTCATTTGCTTTGGTTGTAATATCGTATTGGACTAAGACAGGCTGCTGCATACCGGTAATTCAAAGTGCTGGTGCTAACCTATAAAGCCTTACACGGTTCAGGACCTCAGTACCTTAAGGACTGCTTCTCCCTATGCAAACCAACCCAGACCCTGCGTTTGTAATCTGAGGCCCTTCTCTATGTCCCCGCTTCCTTAGAGATTCGGAGGGTGACAACATGAGAAGGGGCCTTTTCTGTGGTGGTTCCCCATCTGTGGAATGCTCTCCCCAGTGAGGCTTGCCTGGCACCATCATTACATGTCTTTAGGCACTAGGCGAAAACATTCCTCTTTACCCAGGCCTTCAGCCATTAAATAACCTATGGCCTGTTTAAGGTGGTGGTGGGTACTGTTGTTATGATGATTTTATTATTATGCTGAGTATTTTATGCTCTGTATTATGTTTTTATTATTATGCTGTGTAAATTATGTTCATAATGTTGTACATCACCCCAGGATTTTTGGATAAAGGGTGGTATATAAATCAAATAAAGAAGTGAATAAATAAAATAATTGTTTGCCTTAGTATTGACCTGCTACACATCCAAGAACATGGCATTGATCAGTGTGATTACTATCTGTAATGGAAATTCTGGGTGTTATAATTGGGGATAACAAATTGGCTTGTATCTCCTCACCTGTTCTGATAGCATGTGGGTAAAGAAGACTGTCTATTAGTTCTGTGTACTGCTCTGCCTTTGCCTTGTTGTTAAGTAGGATAAACATTGGGCAAATCAATCTCTGTACCCTCTGCTACCCTTCCTGATTTAGCAAGGAAATCTGTGCAGCCAATACTACTATGATGTGTCCACTCTGTGACCAGAAGTGCCCTTTTTGGCCATTGTCAGAAACTTGCACATATGCCCAGGTAAGATTAACCTACATAAAATATATATTATTTGTCTCTTGTTGTGGAGTCCTCTAACGTTGCCCACTACTAAGGATGTAAAAGATTCACTGTTGATTATGATTGCTTTGTGAAGATTAAGAAGAATCTCTCAAAGTACACAGAGATATTAGAGACTTTGTCTCCTTTGCCAATGTAGATATTCCCTGTACTTGTGCCTGAATGGTAGTGAACACCCCACTTTTATTCCTTATACACCTCTCACTAGGTCCCAATTTTTCAATGGGTACAGCTTTTCAGTGGAAAGTCGTTGTTTCAAACATTTTCCTCAGCACACCTAGTGACTTCTTTTTTTGCCGTTAGGACTCTCCCTGCAACAATGACTCTTACATCTTTCCTTTACAATTTAGGTCACCCACTTGCTTGACAATGAAGGGACAGTTCTCTTCGCAATATTCATGGCTGTCTGGGGTAAGCTTTAGCATAGGTTGATCTAGAACCTGTTCTAAGTTTTATGACAAATCCCCTTCTTAAAATGTATGCAATATTCAACACAGATGTGGCTAAAGTGTATTTTTGCATTTAAGAATGAAATGTAACTCTAGAAAACACATAAATGTTAGTTGATATAATATAGATCCTTCGGGGTCCTTCTGAGATTAATTTCATCATGACTCATACTCAAGTCAGGCCCTTTGTTTAGATCTTCTCTCTGGAATCGCTGGATTTATTTCAAGCTATCTTTCTCTTATTTCCTGCACACTATAAAGCTGACTGGCCTATAGTTGAGTGGAGGGACCCCAGTAAGAAGACAGACAGGATGATTTTGTTATCCTGTATATATTCAATTCTGTGTTTTGATTCTAAATTTATAGCCACTGTATTCTTGGAGTTGTGGAAGAGGAGGAGAGCTAAAGTTGTCAGTTACTGGAAGTTGTATCTGTGGGATGAAGAAGAGGTAAGGTTAACTCTTTCATATAGCCATCTTTATATATATGTTCACTGTGGCAGTCCTACTCTTGTTCTGAACAGGAAGAAATGTATTTACTGCTGCCCATGGCTGTGAGGAAAATCTCTTCAGGTTTGGGTCCTGCCCTTTGGACTTGATATGATTTCAAGGGTCATGATCTTCACCTGCAGGGCATCAGTACCTTTTGTTATATCAGCGACCAATTCTTGGTGGCACTGACTTGAGCCCAACTTTCCAATCATTTTGCCATTGCACTTTGGCTCCTGGGAGACCTCTGCTCTGTATCATCACCAAGAAATCATGCCTCAAGCCTTCCAGCATCTTCATCTTCACAAAATAGCATTTCTACCATAGATATATCTTTAGGGAGCCACTGTGGAGTCTGGATATCTAGTTTGGGAACAACTTCCTGGAGAGCTCTTAGACAATACTGGGCTAGACTCAGTATTAGACAACTTGGTTTGTCACTAACTGATGTCAAGGAGACTACTTTAAAAATAAATAAATTGTTAACAGGGGCCATGGTGACCCATGTTGGGAGTGTAGATTTTGGCAAAGTTTATTAAAAATAGCTCAAAAACTTTTTAAAAACTGCAAACAAAATGCTCAACAACTTTTGTTTCCAGATTTTCACTTTTTGAAATATGGCAACCCTAACCTGTATGTATCTCAGTTTTGACAGAAAAAGTTTCCCAGTAGACCTTGCAGATAATTTGGCACAGATGGCTAAAATAGTTTCATATCCAGGTCAGAATGGATACGAAAGTCCTAAAGAGTCATAATTCTGCCAGGGGATCTGAGTAGTAGCTGGAGTATTTCCCTCCTCAACTTGTTCAGAGGTTGGGGTTGAGGGTATTTCAGCCATTTTGTGAGGGGTCTTGCAAACAGGCAAGGTCAGAGCCAAACGTGGCAGTAGTGGCAATCTGACTTCACATTGTTGTTAGATATTGTGGTTTTGTTTGTTTTTTAAACCTACAAAATGCCAGTGTGAAGGAGGAAACATTGTCTTCACTTTAATTCTGGTTTCAGTCGTCATCATCATCTCATTGGATGCAGACGTCATCACAGTCAAATTGAAATAAGGGCAATGGTTTCTCTCTCCATACTAGCATCTTGCACCCAGCATCAGCAGCAAATGTGATTGTTGTTGCTGCCAGAATCACAAAACAGGTGAGCCGTGAGGGATGGTGTTCATGAAATATTTTAACCCATGGCTCCTCTTGTGAGCCAAAGAAGTTATGAATTCTAAGGACCTGTCAGTGTGGCTGTATTTCTGTTTCTAGGAGGAACTGGCTATGGAACTCATCAATAACCCAGAAACGGCTTCCCCACTGCACCAGCATTCTTACATCCGCAGCACTGTTGTACTCATCTTAGTTGGGCTTATGGTATGTGGTTACTATTTTTGTAGTGCACTTCTGGTATGCATTTTAAATGTTGGTTTGTGTATGGTGCATTGTTAAGCCACCCTACAGCACAAGGGGCAAAATTCTTGAGTTGAGATTGGAAAATTTCATTTGCAGGAAAGCAGATATTTCAGAAGACTTCTTGTGCTTTTTTATTTCATGCCTCTTTATAATGCAGCATAGCAAGCATCACATATGTTATTTTCCTAGTGTTTTACAAGACGTGGCAATAAAGTTTTGACAAATACCTCCAGAATGAATATATAATCTGAGCAGAAATCAGATGGTTAAATACTGTGTAGCTTTCCCATTGAAGAGCAATCAACAGTATCATTCTTAGCAGATTAATTAGGGAAGGGGAACCTTTGGTGTTGCATAGCTACACCTCCCATCATCTGTAGCCATTGGTTCTGCTTGCTAGGGAACTGTAGTTCAGAAATATCTGGAGGGCCAAAGGTTCCCAACACCTAGTTTAAAGCTTCAAAAAATTATTTTTATAAAAAGGCAGGATCTTGTGCTGCATCTCCAAAACTTGTTGCAGGGCCAGGACAATACCAGGTGCTTGCTTTTAAAATGTGGTGCTTTGCTGTCTTTCCGGTGGAAGAAAGCCCCTAGCAGAATTTAATTCCCTTCCTTAAGCAGTTTAGTGAAGCGTAGGTATATAGACTATTAAACATTATTTATTGCTTTCAGCTGCATTTAGCAGCTGACTGCCTTTTTCAGTAAGTAGACCACAGACTGCAAAGGAAGTTTAAAATGGTTTACGTGTAGTTTCTTGATCTCCAACATGCATTTTCTTCATGCAGCAACAATAAAATAATGCAAGCATAACACAGACACATGTCTGCGAGCTAAGTTAAGGCACAGCAAGCAGAGAGAGAGAGAGAGAGAGAGAGAGAGAGAGAGAGAGAGAGAGGGAGAGAGAGAGAGGAACTGGCTTCCTGTTAGGTGAGACCTAACTGAGTCTACTCTAGCAATAAGAACTCTGTGGTCCTTAACCCCATCATATATTAACTAGAAAATAGGCATTGTTAGGTTTGACTGAATTTTCCACAAAATTGACCAGTGTGCCTTGGCTTGACATGTACTCCTGCCGCTCTAGGAGAGCCACTTGCCATGTCCATGCCTTATCAGGCTTAGCTTAGGCAAGTCCCACTAGTTTGTGTCATGTTAGGTCAGGGGGATTACTTTGACTTGTTTCTTTCTTAGGTTGCCTTTGTCTTTGTTCATCTGTTGTCTGCTTGTTCTGTCTCTGGCATGGATGGGTCAGAACTGGAGAAAGAGACAAAGGTGGAATCTACACACATATGAAAAATGCTGTGAAAATGCTTTAAAAAAAAGTTTTGGAAAATGTATTGAATTTGCCATAGCTCACCATCGCCATCTAGTGTTACATTTGTATATTGCACTTTACAACACACTTAAAACGTTTTATTTGCAGCAGCTTAGCTGAGTCTAAAGATTCAGGAGCTGGCAATGGCAATCGTTTTGATGCCATGTGATCCTGCCTGCCCTAGAGCAGTGGGGGCGTTAACCTGTTCTTTACTGCCTCCTGCACAGCCCCAGCTGCTTTATAATTCTAACAATACATTCTTGCCTTTTAGATCTGCGTGATTATTGGTATTGCCCATGCACTTGTCATCTATAGGGTCGTGGTGACAGTCATCTTTACTCAGTCTGACTCAGAATTTTTCCGAGAACGAGCCAGTACCATGGCAGTGATGACAGGGGCTGTGTTGCATTATTTAACTATCATCATAATGAGCAAGGTATGGAGTAAACATAGTGATATTTTCCAGCAATCTGTCTTGCAGTTGTATTCTGGTGTATCATATTGCTTTGTTTGCCTCTTGTCTGTTGTAGGTGAACAGACATGTAGCGCTGTACCTCTGCGATATGGGTAAGAAAATATCCATGCTATTTACATTATTTCATCTATATGAAATTTGTTCGATAAGTAAAAGATCGCCCTATCATGAATGCATTTTGTGACTTGGTGCATAGAATAAGGCATACATAAAAATAAGTATGGGAATGCCAGGTGCCACAGCTAAATTTGGTGTCCATGATCTTATTTCCAGAGAAGCCAAGAACATTCACTGAGCGTGAGAAAAACTTCACCATCAAACTCTTTACCTTCCAGTTCTTCACCCACTTCTCTTCTGTGATCTACGTTGCTTTCTTCCTTGGGAGGTAAACGCAAATAGCAAAGAATGGAGAGTTCAGTGTATCCCACTGGTGAGGGTGTTAATTTTGGATCAGGTGACTTGGATTTGAATTAAATCTTTACCACTTTCTTCCTGCTTCAGATGTGCAGCTATAACATTGGAACAATGGTGGCTTTCTTCCCATAGTTTGTGTGAGGGCTAATAGGGCATTTTATTTATTTTAAAATTCCTATATGAATTATGCTGCAAGAAGGGGGATACAGAGGCAATGCGTTAGTCCTGCATTTTTTGCTTGCTGTAGTGCATCTCTGACAAAACAGAAGGCCTCCCGGTTAGCGGTTCACACCCAATTCATGTAGGTTTAAATGCCGCAGCTCAAGTAAGAAGCATTAAATGGTCTATGAAACAGGCCCAAAAATACGCAGAATTCTTCCAGAGGAATATCTCCGAACCCCCTATTGTTTCAGTGGCAGAGTTGTCTGAACCAAATAGGATATTGGAGTGGTTCTCCCACCTCTCTGTAGATTTAACTAGCTTCTTTACGATGCCGACTCTGTGTTCTAAAAACAGAGTGTTATCCGTAACTCTAACAGCCACCCTTGCTCTCTGTAATTCTTACTACTTTAGTTTCTGTTGGTTGAGATGCTGCTTTTTAGCTCTACTGCATCTTCATTACTCATTGTGACTATTATCTTCCAAACTGTGTGGTTATCAAAACTATAAATAGCAACTGACTGTATCTCAATTGTACTTTCTTGTTAGGATTAATGGTCGTCCAGGGGACTATGTACGTGTAGGCGGCAAGTGGAGACTGGAAGAAGTAAGTTCCTTTGTTGCAATGATGTCTTCCCCTACCTCCCCACCTGGTGTCCTGTTCATTAAAATAATTGCCCAGGTCTTCTCTTTCATCTTCCCCAAATATTTTCTAATCCATCTTCCTAGGAATCCCCAGGTTGAAGACAGTTTAAAAATATAATGACTAATAAGTTTGTGGGGCATTAATATATTCAGTGCAAGCAGACCACCATTCTGGTTCTCATAGCTCACACTTACTTCATTCTGTTTGCATCCAGAGATTCCTATACTATACAAATTTATTATTATTATTATTTTATTTATTGCCTGTCCTTTGCCCCAAAGTCCCAGGGCAAGTTACAATCATTTAAAATACAACCTCAAAAACAGTTTTTAAAAGTCTTATCATTACAAAAAAATACATCCAAAAAAATGGTAGCAAGCATGTGTGAGCTCAATATACATATAGAGAGGTATGAATCTGAGATACATGAAATGAATAGTGGAAATTCCCTAGAGCTTTGCATTACTGTTGATGCATTGCATCACATTACAATGATGCAGGCATGCAGCCTTTCCTGGCAGTTCCTCTGTGAGAATTTTTAAAATGCAAGTACCTAAAAATGACTTTGGAATCAGTGACCTTCAAATGCAAACCATCTTTCTCTTGTTCCTTCCAGTGCCACCCCAGCGGCTGCCTTGTAGATCTCTTCATCCAGATGGCCGTAATCATGACATTAAAGCAAACACTGAGTAACTTTGTGGAGTTCATGTTGCCGTAAGTCAGCATAGTTAGCATGATCTGGTCCTTGGGGTTAGATCCAGGACCTCTTTTCCCCTGGAGCATCGCAGACTGTCACAGCCGGAGTGAGAATATAGCATGGGGTTGGCTTGTGTGCCAGTATAACAATTCCTTTTGTGGGAAATATTTGGCGAATTGTGTTTCACCCTTGTGGAAAGGCAGAGCTTGTTGCACTTGGGACAAGGTAGCAGTTCTGTTTCTTCAGATCAGGTTGGCTAATGGCTTGGTGTGTTGGGAATTCTGTTCTCTGGCAAGATGTGGCCTGGCTTTTGTCTGAATCATCTAATTTAGGACAGGGAAATGGTGAAGAATCCTTTTCAGTCCAAAGATCACATTCTCTTACGGACAATCTTTAGGGGGCCACATGCAAGGAGTGTGAAGGGGCTATAGAAGCAAAAGTGGTAGAGCAGCGGATGTGACTCTTGAGTGGAATATAACCTGCTGTGCGATGCTAAGAGTCACAGGTTTCTACACCCACCTACATAAGCACTTAAAGCGGGTGTGGAGCAGGACTAGAGAAGGGTGTGACCTGTATGTGGCTTGGGGAGAGGCCTAAGAGGCCATATCGGCACAATACATTTAAAACTGTTTCATACCACTTTATTTTTTTATTTATACTTTTCAGGTTTATACATTTCACTGATTTTACAATCATTTTGACATTTCAAAGCTTGACTTCCTTCCCCCTCTTTCTGCAGTTCCTTAAATTTATTTTTAATATCTTCTGCATATTTGCTCATTTATTCATCTTCTTTAAATATATACTCTTATGAAAATGCAGGTTATTATAATAATCCTGCTAATGTTCTTATTTGTTTACAATTTATCTGTAAATATTCAATAAACCATTCCCATTCTTTTATTAAAAGTTTGTTATCTTGATTTCTTATTCTTCCGTTAAGTTTCGCCATTTCTGCATATTCCATAAGTTTTTGTATCCATTCTTCCTTTGCTGGAACGTCTGCTTATTTCCATTTTGGGGCAAGTAACATTCTTGCCGCTGTAGTGGCATACATGAATAAGTTTCTATACAGTTTAGGTAGTTCTGTCCCTATAATTCCCAAAAGAAAGGCTTCTGTTGTTTTTTTTACAAACATTATTTTAAACATCCTTTTCATTTCATTATATATCATTTCCCAGTAAGCTTCAACCTTACTACAAGACCACCACATACAATCATACGATAAAAAGAACCTTTCTTTTTACATTTCCAACACTTATTTAATTTAGATTTATACATTTTTGCCAATTTAATCGGTGTTAGATACCATCGGTATATCATTTTCATATAATTTTCTCTTAGACCATGTTTCATACCACTTTAAACAGTCATGTCTTCCCCCAAAGAATCCTGGGAAGTGTAGTTTAAGGATGCTAAGAGTTGTTAAGAGATTCTTATCCCCTTCAAAGAGCTACAATTTCCAGAACTGCTTAACAATCAGTCCCTCTTCCCAGGGAACTATGCTTACCATGCTGGAAACTGGAATTTTTCACTCAGTCATGTACTTAGGGGAATTAAGAAGTAGGAACAGGATATAGGACCAGAGTAAGGCAGGGTGGAGTGTGGCCAAGACTCGCCTATGAAGACTTGGGGAATATTTACATATGCAACATTGTTTGTTGCACTGACTTTGGGCAATATGTACCAATAAGTTGAAGACCCAGGGCAGTTTGCCTCTTGTTATAAAGGGAGCTCCAGCATGGACTACATTATTGTCCTCTTATAGGTCTTTGACAGCTTGCAGGTCTTGTACTTAGAAACTTGTTTTATCTCGCTTACACTTGTGTTTACCCCTGCAGCTGGATACGCTACAAGTACAAACTGCTGTTCAGAAATCCCAAAAGCAACAACAGGGTTCATATGGAGGAGAGTGCTCGGGACCCATGCAAGGAGGAATGGCTGTGGAACTATAACCTTAATGAAGTCAATGTCTTCAGTTTGTTTGATGAATTTCTGGAGATGAGTAAGTGAAATTCAACTGAAAGGTTTGGGTAAGGGTGAAATGCTAGACTAAATTGGGACAGGACTCAACATTCTGTCATTGGCACTCCCATTACATTAGTCAGCTAACTAGGTATTTGACCAAACTAGATTGGTTGATGGTTTTCAAAGAGACTGAAGTGGAGTGTTATAACAATGGTTGTACAGTCATTTTTTTCCTTTCCCTCTATTGCCTTGGGTCAATAGAGGTTTCTGAAATCTTTGAATATATGATAGCTTGGATGTATGTGCACAAAAAATAAACACTGCTTCTATCAATACTTCACCTTACTGAAAAATGTATATGCTTGTTCTATCTAGATTGGAAAGAGAATGTTAGGGTCTGCAACAGGACTCTGTTTCCTCTATGCAATTAAAAACAAACACTGAAAAATTCCTCACACTGGCCTATTAGCATCTTTCATATATTCTATTCACTTTTGCTGATTTGAGTAGTTTTTCTTAGCTTTTTAAGATACTTAGGACACCCAATTCTTGCTGTTCTGAAATTTCCATTTCCTTAAATCTCTCTTAACTGCTTATATTGTTTTAGAAGCTATGTGCAAACTCTGGCCCAGCAAATGTAATAATGACTTAAACATTCTCCTTTTGTTTGCTGCCTCTTTTCAGTGTTCTCTTTTTAAATCCTCAGTGATCCAGTACAGCTTCACCACTATTTTTGTGGCTGCCTTTCCCCTTGCTCCACTCCTGGCCTTTATCAACAATCTCATCGAAATTCGTCTAGATGCTATCAAGATGGTGAGGCTGCAGAGGCGTATGGTTCCGAGGACAGCAAATGATATTGGTAAGCTGAGGATTAAGGAGAGGAGCTTCTACTTCAGACCTCTGAGGAGAGGCTTTCATTTTACCCCAATATTATTAGTGGTCATACTTAACTCTTTTCAAAGTGGTAGATTACTTAGGGAAGGAGCTGAATTAAGAGCTTACTCGGCCGGGGGGGGGGGGGGAGGAGGAAAGAGTATGTACAGGTTTCCGGGGCACTGGGATAGATGAAGTGCATTCTGCCACTCAAGCTATACTTGGACCACAAAACTCTAGGGGGAAGAAGATGTTAAGAAACCGTCACTGTGGGTCAGTGTAGCTTGTACAGAAACCTGTGACAGAAATGTAGAGGAGGCAGTTTCTATAGGAGTTCTGTGAGTTGCTGGATTCTACAGTCAATGAAAATGGGGAAAGGAGCCAAGGAGAGAAGCCCAGTGTAAGGGACTCTGGGGCTTGAATTGGAAATTTTAGAGCCTGGGGCTGGAACCTAACCTACTGAGCTACCATTTTAATTTAATTTAATTTAATTTAATTCATTTTGTTTATGAATCGCTTTCTATGATCTAGTCCAAAGTGATTTAATAATTAAAAGAACAGAAAAAATACATGTTGGATCTAGACTGGGACAAAAATCTTCACTTAAGAGACTTGTTGAAAAAAGGACATCTTCAATAGGGGCCAAAAAGCAAGAGAGATTATACTTGTCTAATACATAATGGTAAGAGTTCCAAAGGTTAGGTGCCTCCACACTAAAGGCCCAATTTCTATGTTGTATGGAACAGACCTCCTGATGAGATGATACTTACAGCAGGCCCTCTCCTACAGAGTGCAGCCATCAGTTGAGTATAAAATGGGTGTGACAGTCTTCTAGGTATCCCGCTCCCATGCCATATAGGGTTTTATATACCTGTACCAGAACCTTGAATGTAGCAAATTGAAAAGCAATGCAGTTTTTTCAGCAGTGGACTAACATGGTGGTAGTATTCTGTTCCAATGAGCAATTGAGCTGCTGCATTTTTGCAGTGGTTCCAGCTAAGGATGTCAGGAAATCCCAACAAAAAACCAGAAATGGAAATATATCAATCTAGCAAATCACACTCTTTTTGTTTTCAGTTCAGAAATGATACATACGGTAATTGATTACCCTTCTCCCCCTGTCCATTTAAATTCTGTTTCCTTTCCATTGAAATGAATGGTATGGAAATAATTACATCACTGATTATGGTAAATTTATAACTTGTGTAACTTTTGTAAATAATTATATAAATTACGTTAAATTACGGACAGCAAGATGAATAACATAGTATTTGGAGAAACTGAACTGCAGTGGAATGGAAATGGTGCTCATTGTGATGAAGACAAGTTGGAACAGAAACCGTTGCCTTCTTGTATTCCTAGCTGCAGCTTCTGGGCCTGCCTCAGGGGCAGCCCCACTTAGAGTGCATTGCAGAAATTCACTCTGGAACTTACAAGCAAATGGATGGCAATGGTCAGGTTATCCTGGGCCAGAAATGGCCCTAACTGTCTTACCAGCCAAAGCTGATGAAAAGCACTCCTAGCCACTGACATTACCTAGGCCTCTCCTGACAGAGAAGAATTCAGGAACAACCCCAGACTACAAATCTGCTCCTTCAGGGGGGAAACGGCCCTGTCCAAAGCAAGAAGTTGACCAATCCTCTGGACAAAGTTATAAGATTGTTAGATTGTGTAGAGGAGGGAGGGTTAATTAAAGTTGAGGAAAATGCCATCTGCTTGAGGGAATGTGTTTCTCTTATTTTCTCCCCTGTTGCAGGTACCTGGTTGCTGATTCTGGAGGCAATTGGTATTTTAGCTGTCATTGGCAATGGTATGGTAATTGCCATCACCTCAGACTTCATCCCAATGCAGGTGTACAAATACACATCTAGCCCCTGCATACAGAAGAATTACACAGGCAAAGAGTGAGTGTCATTTGAGTCCTTTTGGTAGCTTTCAAGTATAGCATATAGTCAGTCAGTTTCTTCAAGTATAGCATATAGTCAGTTAGTCAGTTTCTTCTTGTATGTACACTTGTTATACGTGACAGATGCTAAACAGCAAAGTTTGCTAAGGCTAGCAGGATAAGAGATACTGAATATGACCATGTCTTGAGAACAATTTTTTCACTATGGGGTTACTTCAGAGATTAATTTATTGTTATGGAACACAAGCAAATTCTGTTGCTAAAGGTCTTTGTGTACAAGACCATTCATAAAGTATGTGATGCATTGTTGTGGAGGGAGAAAAGGGTGGGAAAGTTAAGGCAGAGGAGGAATTTAGTTTTGGACAAAAAGAGGCAAAGTGTGATAAGCAGGGAGGAGGCAATTTTAAAAGTGTAACATATATTATGAATACTGTGCGTGAGAAAGAGAAAATCAATATATTTCATTCTGTTTCTTGAATCCTCCCTACAGAAAAATAGAAGACTATTCAATTATAGGCTGTGTAAATTAATCCTCCTTTCTTTGGCTCATTTTAAAATGCGATTTTACTCAGAATTCTGGATACAGTATCCATTGAGGAAGAAAGTTTCATTAATTAGTTTCATCTTGCTGCCTGTGAGTATCTAATGTAAGATGGCATCAAGGTCACTGTGACTGTTCAGAAATTAACCGAATGGCTGCATGGTCAACCAGCACGTACACCCTCTAGTGCTGAGAAGTATGCTCCTTGGCTAAGCAGTATCTGCTGCTCTGTATACAGGGGTTTTTTTGTATAAAAATTGTTTTTTAATTTTGGCACCCCATTTTGATGGAGTTCATGGATTGCAACATCCACATGTGTCTGGATGCAGCTTGCTGGTCCAATGGGGTCCATGACTCCAATGGTTGGTATTAGGGTGAGGCAAGCTAGCTCTGTTGTTTTCTGTTCTGTGCTTGAATTCCCAAATGTGTACTTACACTGTTAGGCTTTTTCTTAATTGTCCTTTTTTATTGGAAATGGATTCTTATGTGTGTGCTTATAACCTCCTTAATAAAGCTTTGTGTTTATCCTGGTGTACCTTATTGGAGTAAGCTTGGCTCTAAATCTGGTACTTGGCTGCTTGGTACTATACTACTGAGCAATTTGTGGGCTTGGGGCTCAAAAGTCGAAAAGTGGACTTTCTGCCTCTTGTTTTTGTGAATCCCAAGGATGTCCGTCCAGAAACCCCCTGAGTTTTTCCTGGCTTGGGTTGGGGTATTAACAGGGGCTCTGGCAATACTACGTGGCAGGACAGTTTTTTACCCTGGTGATTCAACATCCTGTTGCAACTCAGGATGTTTGTACACAGGCGTTGTTGGGGGATTACCGTATTTTTTGCACCATAACACTCACTTTTTTCCTCCTAAAAAGTAAGGGGAAATGTCTGTGCATGTTATGGAGGGAATGCCTACGGGTGGCATGCCTACGGATTTTCCTCCTCTAAAAACTATGTGCGTGTTATGGTCAGGTGCGTGTTATAGAGCGAAAAATACGGTAAGTATCCATCTTCCCTGCCTTATCCCCCCTTCTTTCTTTACAGGCTGCATAAATGTTTAGACTCCTTTTATTGGATCATAATTGAATGCATTGTGGGCAGAAAGTATTGCACTGAAGAAGAGTACCCTCCTCCATTAGAACATCTAAGAATCCAATGTCTTAAAAGAGCTTTGTAGCTTTTTTTGTAGGGATAGGTACTGAATAAATATTTTATTTTTATAAAATGAAGCTCTTCCAATAGGCACCAAATCAAAATTAGACATTTTCACAAGTAAATGGAAATGTTAACAAAATAGTTAAGGTACATAAACAAAGCACCAACTTCTCAATTTATTACTTAATATGTAAAATTTAGCACTAAGAATACAAATATTCTCCATATTTACATTTACTA
Organism: Podarcis raffonei; assembly: GCF_027172205.1. Taxonomy (NCBI): domain Eukaryota; kingdom Metazoa; phylum Chordata; class Lepidosauria; order Squamata; family Lacertidae; genus Podarcis; species Podarcis raffonei. The sequence continues at coordinate 78,749,140 of NC_070602.1, forward strand.
GTCAAACAAAATTTGCTAAAATATATACAAATAAATAAATTCTAACAAGTTGAATAGCAAAAGGCCCAGCAACCAAAGATTTCAAGCAATTGCTGACATTTTGTTATATTATTTTCCTGCCAAAGTCTTTTAAGCTGCACAATTTAACTGGGACCCTACTGCACCCCATCTGATTGTCACTTTTTTTGTTGTTGCCCATAGTTGTTTGGCAGGTTACGTCAACTACAGTCTTTCGGTGTTCAACGTCCAGGACTTTGCGAACCATGAGAATCTGCCAGAACGTAAAGATCCCATGGGGAATGTGATAACGCACTGCAGGTACTGGCAAATGTATGGTGATGTTTCCATGCCCTCAGCTTAAGCAATGAAACTTCCACAGCCCAATTGTTATTGGTGCAGTCCTCCATCCCTTCAACAGAGCTTGTATTATCTGTTGGAGCTTTTGTGTGTGTGTACGAGGAGAAATTCAACCTAGCATTGGGCTACTCTGGAGATTATGTTCTTTTCCATTTGCAATCACACAAATGTGTATGTATGAAGACCAGGGGAGATGGGGGATGGAAAATCTGTTATTCTTGTAGAAGTAACTAAAGCCTTATTTTTGAATGCTGAGCGTCAACACTTTATATTGACTTATATCTGCGGAAGACAGTATTAGCCATGGATCACCTGAGGTGTGTTTGCAACAAATATTTTCCCAAGATACATAATTCTCAAAAGTGAGTGCTGTTTGAACCAAATGCTGTGTGAAGTCACAGTTTACTGATCCAATTCCAGATGTGGTTGCAGGAAAATGAATTCCACTTTAAGAGAAGAACATGGCTTGCCTGCAATATTCACTGCGGTGTCAGAGTAGACACAGCAGAAACACAGAACCTGCTAGCTGGGAAAAGCAACCTGCCAGTGCTCTACTTCTGATCCTGTCCTTTATCATTACATTGACTGGGAGGGGCTCCACTTCAAGTGACATGTTGGAGCCCTGCTTGCTGACAGACCTCATCATCATTCATATAAGTAGCAGCAAGACTTTCTTGAAGGAGGGACAGAAAGAAGGAGTGGCAAGCAGGAAAAGAAGCATTTGATTGCTTTTAACATCTCAAAGTCTTGCATGTATTGCCCAGTATTAGATGCCCTACTATCTGATAGAGAGGACAGTGCTCTCTTAGTACTAGTTTATGACTGAACTGTACTGATTATTGTTCTCCCATCTGATTTAGCTTCTGAAAACTGTACAGTACTTTTTTTAAACCTTACTTTTCTGCTTCATAACACCCCCAAAGCAGTTTACAAAAGTTAAAAACAACAAATATCAGTAAATTCCCCGTAAGAGCAAACATTGGACAAACATCCAAAGAAATAGCTGTCAGCAGTGCTTTTTTTCTAAAAAAAAAATGTTTGGGGGTACTCTCATTTTGACTCAAGAAAATCACCATTTTATAGTTCAAATCAGGAAAAATAAATACAGTAAATGGACAAAAGTACAAAGATTCACAAAATGTTTAGAGGTATGCATAACCCTGCATATCCCCAGAAAAAAAGCACTGGCTGTTAGTCTGTTGCAGCAAAGACAACCACAATCCTTCTTTGTCAAAATAAGACACTAAAAACAACACGTTTCAAACAAATAACTGGGTTTTTGTAATAGGCAATACATACTGCAGCATTTATGTGTTGCTTTTGCCCTTCCTGTAGGTACCGAGATTACAGGAACAGTGAGGACTACAGTCATACTGTTGAGTTTTGGCATATTCTTGCAGCACGCCTTTCCTTCCTTATCTTGTTTGAAGTAAGTATTTTTGTTGTAAAAGCTCTAGTAGGTTAGTTTTCAGCTGAACACAAATGTGAGTGTGAAGGAACATTTGCATTTAGGCTCCTTAAGAGTGTAACTTCATTGATCATAGCTTAGGGCAACATTTATGGAATAATCTTGGGTCATCTTCAGCCAAGTATGACTAGGGTATTCCCAACCACGCTTCTCATTCTCAAAGTAATGCACTCTGAAAAAGCTTTCATAAATGAGAAGAAATAAATATACTCTGTTCCTTTTAGAGATGATTCCCTTGCTAACAACCAGATCACATTCTGTAGGATATTGGACTTGGCAAAGCAGCAGGCAGTAGGGAATGGAGAAACTTTTTATTTTGTAGAACTGTTTAATTATTGTAGGTTTTGTGTTTCACTCTTTGTCCACAGAGCTCTGTATGTCCATGCAAATAAGGTTTCTATGTTGTTTGCCATCCAGGTACTGGACATTACAAGCCCTCTTAGCTTTGGAGATGAAATATCTCTTTCAGTGTGTTCTGAGTCCAGGAACAGAAACTCTGCCAGTTAGCGAGGGGCAACTATACATGGACTTGACTAGCTTTCCCAGGACTAAACAGAAAGTCTGTGTTGAATGATAATTGGGGCATCGCTTTATATTACCTCTGGACAAGGCCTAATAGTGGGTTTATAATTGACTGTTCAGTCCTTTCACAGTCAGTGGAGGGACTTAGATTAATGTCGATCCATGATGCTTAGTTGCCATGATGTAGTAAAACACACAAGTGTCCAAAAGAACCAATGTAAAGCAGTTAAGAACAGCAGGTTGCTTCGCTTACTGTTGGTCATTATCTAGACCAACAATTGTATTGTTGAGTTACTTTTACATGGCATAGGGACTATTGTAATCAAGCAGTATATAAATTGCTTAAATGAACAAATTAGATGGTGATTGCAGTATGTCTCCTGTAAGGAATAAAATCTGATTCTGTTGGCTCTTTGCAGCATGTGGCCCTTTGCATCAAACTGATTGCAGCCTGGTTTGTGCCTGATGTCCCCAGGGGCATTAAGAACCTGCATCTACAACAAAAACGTGAAAGGCTGTTGAAAAGACTCAGGTGTGTGTTTTATCCGAGTACGATTCTCTTGAGAGGCAAACAATGGACAATAAAGCTACAGGGAGCAGGCTCTTGAACTGTGGTGTTGTTTGGGGAGGGGGATTGTTGTTATTTATATATTTTTGGTATATTTATTTTCAGATCTTATTGTGATTTATATGGAAATTGTTCAGTTTGGTTGTGTACTTTTTGATGCATTTTATTTATTGTTTATAACTACTTTTTATGTTTGTAATGTAAATAATTTCATGCTGAAAGCCACCTTTAGCATGATTTTAACTATGGAAAGGCAGCATACAAATAAAATGATGATGCCTGGAATAGTCCCAAGTGGATAGCACTACAGCAGATGTTACGGCAGCAGAGATTAATTTTACTTGCTTTTTTGTTGTTGTACCGTCATCTTTTAAATTTAGTTTAAGCCTGTATGCACTTCCAAGTTGAGCCCTATTGGGGCATTGATTTACAATGGGGATGGAGAAAAAAAGCCACAGAACTCTGATTCCACAATGGACTAATCTGATCAGAGCAGATCATGACCTGTATTAGATCAATAGGTTACTTTAGAACCCACAGTCCTGCAGAACCCAGTACTGAGCCAAGGGCTCCAAGGCTGGCTTCCTCTGTTCATTTCATATGGTTCCCTCCATCCCTTTGTAAAAGTTTCAGAAGTAGTCTTTCAGCCATTCAGAGTCTGGAATGGCCAGTACCGTGGGTCTTCTTCAACAGAATAGGGCAAGTCTCCCTGAGAACAATGGAGCTTTTTGATGTTCCATCACTCAGAGAGGGGATGTGACTGCTGTGTTTTTTGCATCATCATCATCATCATCATCATCATCATATATGCCACCCATCTGATTGGGTTGCCCCTGCAAAAAATAGTAAAAACACAATACAACCTCAAATACTAAAAACTTCCCTTAACAGGGCTGCCTTCAGATGTCTTTTAAAAATCACATAGCTGAGAGCAAGGGAATGTTATCAAGCCCCATCACTCCCAGGGCTTCAGCTGATGCGATTCCTTTGCTTAAGACGCAAATATACCCTGCTGTATATCATGCCTACATCAGTTTGTCTCCTGGAAGTGACCTGTGGGAATATTTTTGTTCAATGTGCAAATAAATCCTTGATGTATCATTCTGTAAGGTGGTTCCATACAGCAGGTGGCAGTGAATTCTGTTTTATCCCCACAGCTGAGATGGTTTCATGCTCTCTTACATGAAATTAAATATTCTTGTATTCTCCTTTCTATTTTAAATGCTTAAATGGCATAGGAAGGACCCTCATTGGCTTCCCTTCCAGGTATTAGTTAAGCCCACACCTCTTTAGCTTTGCCATTTTTCCCCTTGCAATTAAAATGCTGCATCTTCCAACTGAAATTGAGAATAGTTGTTTCTATATATTTTAGAAGAATGGATGACTCCACAGAAGTATAGTGAAACATCATATGAGAGTGCTGGGATCAAGAGAAGAAATCCTCAAGCCAAGCATCTAGAAGAATGGTGCTGTAGGCTTTGAAGATGTCAGCTGAACTCTGCAGGCGTCGCTTGATCTTTTCCTTACTGCTCTTGGATTTTACCTCTTCACTGAAAGGAAACAGTGCCATTGCTTTGCATGGTAAGATTGTTTTGAATATTCAAGTGTTCCTAGGAGACTACAGGGTAGGAACAATGTCGCATGTCAGAGCATGAGGCAGAAGTAAGCAGGAGCGTTTGCACTGTCAATAAAATAACTCTATTGCTATAAAGTTAAAATAATCTTGGTTACACCAAAACTTCCATGCTCTGCTGCCACCACTCATAACAGATTTGACACTTAACGCCCATGAAACTCTCACAGCTGTCTCAGACTCACAGTATAAACCAACATGAAATCTCTTAACTCTCATGGCTCATAGGAATATATATTAATATCTTTTCATTTCCTTCATTACCTTGATGGTGCTCTTTGAGTGGAAAGAAATATATTGTTTGTATAACATATATTTCCTTTGTATAATTGAACAGCACATGTGCAAAGTTATTTTTATAGGGGCTTTTTTGTTTGTTTGTTTGCATCAAAGCCTCCAAACTGCTGTTTAAAGTTCAAGATAACTGATATTTTGAAGATTCCATAATTTCTCTATCTGCTGACATCCTTTTAGAGATTACCCCCTTTAGCTTTTTAATGGTACACCATTTGATAAAAGTTTCTTTTGTGCTGGTTTATAAAAAGGGACCCAGTTAACTGTCTACCTCATAAAGCTGATGGGAAGTTTAATTCAGTTCTGAAAAGCACTTTAAAGCCTTTACCTATATTGTAAACACTCTTGATTCTATCATTCCATCGAGCCACTAGGATAGTTGCCCTCACTGAAACTATGAATGAAACCCCTCAAAGGTGGCAATGTTTGTATTACCTCACTCAACTTTTTTACATATAAGTTGGGGTCAGATGTACCCACACAGCGACGCGGACTTATAAAAAATATTGGGGGGGCCCGGGAAAGCTCATGAATAATAAATAAGCTCATGAATATGCAAATAAAGTGGCGCCGCCTCCTCGTGAGCGAATAGGGGAGAGCGTGCTGCGCCTATTAATCAGCTCCAAAGGAAATTGGGTGGAGCTTTTGCTCGGGAGGGAGGGCAGGAGGCATGCAGCCCGCCCCCCCTGTGCATTTTGGGCTGGGGGAGGGGCGGCGATGGCGCTCTGCTGGAGGGGCGCCGGAGATTATTGGGGGGGCGGAGCCCCCCCAAACGAATTTTTGAGGGGGCTCGGGCCCCCTCAAGCCCCATGGAGTCGGCGCCTATGTACCCACACATAAACTTCACAAGAATAGGTATTTTTTTCCTTGGATTCTTAATTCATGATACTGTTAGAACCCAGTTTCTGACCAATCCAAAAAAGTGTGTGCATTTACAAAGATTATATACAGTAGTTCCTTTATTAATTCACTCATCCTAAAGAGGCCAGCTGTTCATAGAACTGTGTATATACATCATTCTCGGACACAGCAGAACACTGGGCTTCGGTTAGCAGTTTCAGCCTGTTGCATCAGAGCCACATGTGTTAGAAAAGCTGCTCTTGATGAAATTTACTTTTACTTTTCTGCATAAGCACTAAAGGCACAAAGGCTGTGCTTCATTGGACAATTATGTATTCTACAAAAACTGTTTTGTTTCATACCCCTTGTGCCTTCTTTCCAATCAAGTATCTAATAATACACAGAAATAAAGCACAATTTTAAAAAATCCTGATCCAAAAAATGTTAAGGCTTCAGGATGTCTTTTAGATGTAAGTTCAAATGACTTGTGTCCCTTCACCTTTTATTATAATGGATTAGGTAGAACTGCTGAATTAATGTTGATATTCATATGTAACTTATCAACTTGACATTTGGATTCTCTTTTGTTCTTGCTTGCAAATGTTACATCTTACATGTATTGTTAAGTTACTTGTATTGGAACTAAATCATAGCACTGAGAATGTAAAGATGTAACATGCTAAAGGGCACTTCTATCCTGTTTTTATCCTCAGCAAAATCCTTTGTGGATGTCAATGATTGCAGTTATGCTCTCTTGCTCCTGAAGTCGTTTTTGCAATTCGTACTTTTGACTGAAAAGATCATGCAAAGTTAAAATTCCTATTATGTACCTAATACCTATATTTTTCCTCTCCCCCCCCTTTTTCTGACAAATTCTAAATTTAATTGCAAGTTAAGCTTCAGCAGCAATCACATGTTCATTCCTTGAAAGCCAATGGGACTTGGATTTGAGCTGAAACATATCTGTTTGAGAAGCTCTATAATGCTGTAATTCTGGAAGCATCTTGCTCAGGGAAGTGCCTTTAAAATTGCGCCTTATAGCAATATGAAGCTTTGGCTCTCGATTACTTTAACACAAATCCTTACATATTGAATTAGGGAACTTAATTCAATTTGTAATTCCTTAGGCTTTCTATTCTCGTGTCATACTGTTTAAAGTTGTACTTTTAAAGAAAACACAGTTACTATGAAATACTGTGCAATGTGTAATTTTTATTAAATGAAATTTTATACAATAAACTTTTTAAAACTTTTAAGTGTAAAGACTGGACTGGCTTTATTTTAGTTTGGACAGAGTAACAATAATAATAATAAATAATAAATTTTTATTTATATCCCGCCCTCCCCAGCCGAAGCTGGGCTCAGGGCGGCTAACAACAATCAAAATAATCCAACATTCTAAAAACATTCATTATAAAATTAATTAAAATCAAATTGATGGCAACCATTAAGCAAAATTCTGTGCAGATTGCCAGAGGAGGGGGTCAGGCTGCGCCCTGACCAAAGGCCTGGTGGAACAGCTCTGTCTTGCAGGCCCTGCGGAAAGATGTCAGGTCCCGCAGGGCCCTAGTCTCTTGTGACAGAGCATTCCACCAGATTGGAGCCGCGGCCGAGAAAGCCCTGGCTCTAGTTGAGGCCAGCCTAACCTCTCTGTGGCCTGGGATCTTCAGGATGTTTTTATTTGCAGACCGTAAATTTCTCTGTGGGACATACCAGGAGAGGTGGTCCCATAGGTACGAGGAGAGTAGTCAGAAATCTTACATTTATAGAGAGACCTATCTTTGAGGTTTTGTATCAAAGGGTGCTGGGTATAACTCTGGTATATAAAAAAAACATGTGCAATGCGGGCCATAAGGGGAGTTGAAAATAAACTGAAAATGAGGACACCTTATAACTGATGTAAGATAACTTTATTAAACATGTAACTAACCAGGGTAGTCTTGCACTCCACATGGAAACTTTAGGAACAATGTGTTTCAAAAACAGAATCCTGAATAGGCCACTAATGCAACATGCAATAGTTAGTCTCCACTGCTGCCTTACATAAGAACATAGCAAGCTGCCTTATATTGAGTCAGACAATTGGTCCATGTAGCTCAGTATTGTCTACACAGACTGGCAACAGCTCTCCAAGATTTCACACATGGAGTTTTTCCCAGCCCTAAATGAAGATTGAACATAGGACCTTCTGTATGCAAGACAGATGCTCTCCCACTGAGTCCTGAAACTGGAGCCAACTATAACTGATCTCTTATTTTTGTAAAATGGGTGTGATGTTTTTGTTAAGTTGTGCCGAGTTCTAAAAAATAAAAAAGCATATTAAAAAACATAATTCTTCAGCAACTATAGGCAGTGCTAATATGAAGTGGGACACTACACCTTGAAAGTCCCCTTGTTACAATATTATTTTTATTTTTCTAAGAGCATATATGTATAGACTACACCTTTCCCATAAATTCCTATTTTGCTCTTTCTTTGCTTTACCACCCTGGCCCCAAGGTATTAATTTTGAAAACTTCAATTTGGCAGGGTGCCTTCTGAATGACAAAAAACTAGAGTTACTTTTAATACAGTACCTACTTCAGTGCACTCCAGAGTTTGGAGACACTACTTTTATGGACAGTCCCCACAATGATGTGTTAGAGAAGCACAACAATACAATATAGACATCCTCCTTCTTACCTGCACATGGGATTTGATGCTATAATGCATTGTTATATATGGCTATGTTGTTTAGATGTGTTTATGATGAATATGTGTTGTAATGCTATTTGTTTCTTATAATAATAGATTTTAAAAGTATAATCTGTCCGGGCAAAAGGAAACCTTTTTTTCTCAAATCTATGAATTTTCCTATATTCTCTATAATGTTGGTTGTATTCCAGAATATAATGCATACTGCTACTTTTCTAATATCAATCCTGCTAGTTTTTATCCTTCCTTAACCCTATATTAGTGTTCCAGATTTGAACATACTCACATCTTGTGTTCATTATTTGAGGTCCTTCTCCAGGTCCTCCCTCTCTAAGAGAATTTCTGAAGCTGGCAAAAAGGGGGAGATCCTTTCCAGCTGTGGCCCGAGATTCACCTGATGCTGACATCAACATCTTTTGGACACCAGGTTAAGCTTACTGCTGCTTCAGTGATATATTCTGGGAGGCACAGGTGTAGGCTTGGGAAGTCACCTGGCATGCATTACCGTTGTTAACATCTCTGTTGAGTCATTAAACTTTAGTGGATCACCTCAATATTATCGAACACTCAGTGCTAATGCTTTGTTCTATCACTATAGAAGGATAAACCATTATTACTGGATACATTAGCTACCTAGCAACTTGTAATTGGGTATTGTGACACAGGAACACTTAAAACAGTGGTGGCTAGCCTGTGGTCCTCCAGCCTACACATATCATCTATGCTGGCTGGGGCTGATGACAGGTGGAGTCCACCACTTTGTGCAGGACTACAGGTTAGCCACCCCTCTTTTAAAAGGTTAACCATCATGCTTGTCTGCATATGTGATAATGCTAATTTCAGAGATGTAAGGAACATGCATCTGCTCTGAATTTCCAGTAGCAGCATCTGTGGATAGGGACAGTGATAAGAAATGTACCTAGAAGAATTGCAGCAATGCTTCTCGGTGGAACTTTTTGAAAGGAAAGGAAAGCCCTTATTGTACAAGCAGCTGGTAGTGGAACTAGGCTAATAAACATTGCTAGATCTTATTGCTGTCCTTTTTTAAATATATAATTTCCTATATTTTATTGGCACAAATATTTTAAAATATTTGGAAATACATAATGAGATCTCAGTTCTATTACTGAGAATAAAACTTCATCAACTGGAGTAAATTACACAAAAGTCAAAATGTTTCAAACTGGAAAGTGTTATTATTCATACTCACATTCCAGGAGCTGAGGTGCTTCCTTAAAAAAAGAAAAAAGTTAAGAATTATAGCAAAATATGTCAAAAGTGTTTTCTTTTCTGTCCTCATATAATAGATCTCAGGGTGTTTTGCCTTCACATCATTTGCTTTCCAATTTGAATTAAAGCTATTATGCCGAGTGGGTGAGACCCTGGCATTAAACAGTGTGTTGTTTAATATTCCGCATTTGACATCCAGTCTGTGTGGAATGAATGGAGCGGAGGTTTGTCCTAATCACGTCCGGGTTAGTATGGCAATTCCTATTAAAGGATCCATCCACTACAGACAGAATTTTATTATAGCACGTTCAGCAGAAGGAACATCCTGGCACCTGCATCTGAATTGCCATGGAGAGACACTCACTACTTTGTGCCTCTTAATGCTCTTTATAGTACTGGAAGCTTACATGATAAAAAGGGGTTTATTTTAGAAGACAAGGCTTTTAGTGTTGCAGTAAATTCTCATACACAGGATTAGTCTGATGGGCTCATTATTGTAACTTACAGTCATTTATTTATGCTCAGGAGTGAAGAAGCAGGAAAGTGAAATTACACACATCATTAATACTTTCCAAAGCTTGTCTAATGTCTGCTATTACTTCCTTTTCTACTTTAATGCTGCTCAATGTTTTCTCTCTCAAGACAGCCAGAGAGCACTAATAATCCCATTAAGTAGGTTACCTTTCAGTCATTAGCTATATGGGGTCTCTTCTTCCCAAATATGAAGTGATCTGCATATTGTCCTCAGTCTCAATTTGCCTAATACACAGTTCAGAATCTTTAACATAAATCTGCACAATATGCATATGTTTATTTTCCATCTTTCCTCCAAGGAACTGAAGGTGGCATAAATACCCCCCTCCTTTAACCTCACAAAAATCGTGTGACATACGTAACACTAATGACTAGCCCAAGAACACCTAGTGAGCTTCTTGGCTGGCAGAATTTGAAAATGGGTCTCCCCAGTGCTAATCTGACACTCTGGTTAATGTGGTCACTATTAGTGATGTAGTAACAGGGGGGATATAGGCTGGTATTGCTCCAGTACTCTTTCCCCCCGGAGTGAATACAACATGTGCTGGAGTACCAGGGGGATTGAATTGCTATGGTCAATATTTACTGCCTGCAGCCATAGGCCACTGCCAGTACAATGAGATACACAAACATAAAAGATAAGGAAATGAAATTTCTACTTAAAATTAAAATTACCTTAAAGCTTATTTCTGTTGCTCTTAATTGTAAAGGTAAAGGGTCCCCTCACCATTAGGTCCAGTCGTGGCTGACTCTGGGGTTGCGGCGCTCATCTCACTTTTTTGGTCAAGGGAGCTTCTGGGTCATGTGGCCAGCATGACTAAGCCTCTTCTGGTGAACCAGAGCAGCGCACGGAAACGTCGTTTACCTTCCCGCCGGAGCGGTACCTATTTATCTACTTGCACTTTGACGTGCTTTCGAACTGCTAGGTTGGCAGGAGGCTCTTAATTGTACTTTGCTCAAATTAACAAGTCACTATTGCAAACCACTGACATTTGGTTTAAAATTATTGCCATCACTCATGTTCTTGCTTCCACTGCTTCACATGACCGGGTGCGGGGGCACTAGAGGGGTATTTGAGGTCTCTGACACTGTTTTTCTCATGTGAACTGTGTACACACTTCCATGCTTGTAATAAAGCTCGCTCCACTCACCCACATAGATTCATGCATCACAGTAGCTTGGACTAGATGACACTTGAGGTCACTTCCTACTCTACAGTTCTGTGACTCTATGCCTTGGGTATATTGGCATGGTTTCTTGGCATGAATGCTGTGGAAGTGCTGGCTGCAAGTATGCAGGTTGGGGAAGGGGCTGCAATGTGTGCATGTGTTTGTTTACAGTGTCATGTTTTGGCACGCTCATTTGTGTGTGTGTGTCTGTGACCATGCATGCGGAGGCAGAAAGTGTGCCAGGATTGGGTGGTGGTGTTGCTATGGATGCATTGAGTGTCCATTATCTTCACTGAGCTTGGGCAGTTTCTGTAGTCCCTCCTAGCCACCACTGTGTGGGATATGGATCAAGAGTTTTTATGCCAGCAGATTGCAGCAGCCATGCAACATGGCAGATTCCTATAATTTAGATTGCTCTACAGGGCTGGTAATATTTACTCCTGTTCACTTCCTGGGTAAAGGATTTTTTTTTTGTTTAAGTTGTACACAAACAGGTATATAAATAGCTGGACAAGTGCCCAGAACAGAAAAAAAAAGTCCTGGAAACTGAGGAAAGGGGCAGAAAAACAGCCCAAATACCTTCAAATTCATTAATAAGGAAAACAGATAGACAAGGTAGTGTAACTGAAACATACCAAATCATTCTACAAAGCTCAGCAAGCAGCAGAACAGCAATGAATAAAGGAAATGTGTAGAGGCTAACATGCCAAAAATGCACACAGGAAAAATTGGACTTGATGACCTGTTTGCAATATAAGGCCCCTGTCTGGAAATCCACTATGTTCTTTAAATGTACCCTGAAATGGGGAATATTATTTTTAGAGAACTACATCCACTTTGTTTCATGGGGCTTCATGTAAACCACATTGAGGATTCAAAGCACAGTCTTCATAAGATTATATAAGAGAAAAGGTTGTAGAAAAGCCCTGCCTTCAAACTCCCTGCACATCTCTGGGAAAAGAGAACCAGCAGCATCCAAACCTAGCCCAAGCAGCATCTTAGTTAGTAGGGGGGAAAGGCTGACAATTCTGTAACGGCAGGGGGAAGCTGATGCAGGTCCTTTTCTCCATTCTCCTGTGTATATATCGTTAAAAACAAGAAGTTGAGAGTACCAGGTATATATTAATCAGGTCTATCTCCGTTTCTTGTTTGCGGCACAGTTTACATCAGTATCTATTTAGATCGATAGTTTTAATGGACCTATGAAAGGAAGTCGCCAACAACATTACCAATATGCAGGCCTGATACACAAACTTATTTAAGCAAGACATTTTGTCCGCATTCCTGGGACTCCAAGCTGGCGCCTAATGGACTGCGAAAAGGAACAGCCGCAAAGCGACCCATTCCGCCCTAGTACAACCGCTTGAAGTGCTGGCTCTGAACAACAACTTTTTCCAAGCCTGCTGACTAAGCAAAAAGTTAGCATGTTGAAGTTATATATTTTCCAAGCCACCTATCTACCCTCTTGCTTCGATCCGTCTAGGCTGAAGAGTGTAAACAACTTGCCTGCATAGGTGTGTGGGGCCTAAGGCCGAGGCAGCCAGTTGCATGCTGGGAGACGTAGTACTTTCTCACGAAAGGAACTTAGCAGCGAGGAAGCTGCCGCACTACACTACCCAGAATTCCTCTGCGAAGAGAGGTGTGAGGCACCGCCCTTTGACTACCTGAGCGCAGGTTGTGGGTTCCCATGGCAACAGGGAAGAGGGTTAGTTATGAAGACGCCTCCTTGTCCCCTCAGCTGCTAAAATTGTTATCTTCGCTCAAGAGGGTTTTTTGGGGGTGCAACTGGGCCATGGCTTCTTGAGTTAGAGGTTGGTGTTGCTTCTTTTATTCGTTGGAGTCTCGCGTGCTGGGTCTTCTCTGTACTAGGCCAGGAAGAGAGAAACACGCACGTGTCATGATGGTGATAAGAAAAAAGGCTTTTTTTCTTCTTCTTAAGGCCTCCAAGAGTGGAGCTTAGGCAACGTGAGACTATTACTGTGGGAGAGGTAACAGCTTCTCGTTCCTTGGGCTGTGCCTTCGTGCAGTACAAAAGCAGTATCTTGGGACATACAGTGAAAATGGGATTGCTGCCTTTAGTAAAGATTAATCCGTTCTTCCTTTTTGTAACACAATTTTAGCGTTATTTTGCAGGTATTCCTCAGCAGTGATTATGATTGCCCATATTAGGAATTGAGGTTGAAGTTAAATTTGCAGCTTGAAATTGTTTGCTGTAGAAGTAATCCATATTTTTATTTGAAAAAGGCTTGGGACACCTAAACAAAACATGAACTCCCCTAACTAAAAGACCTATAGCTTGATCCTGTTTACCTGGAAGTCATTAGTGCAAAGTTGAATGGGGCTTACTCCTAAGGAAGTCAACATAGGAATATAGGCTTTGGATAAAATCGTATGCATACTTACTTACTATTGAGCACAGTAGGACTTGCTGCTTTTGAGTAAACAGGCATAAGATCTACTGAGGTAAAGGGTGGGGTGGGGAACAGGAACTTAACATTTCCGTCTTAAAACCATTTAAGCAAGTCAAATTGATTTTAGTGATCCAGGCAACAGTATTTACAACTACAGCCACGGATTCAGTTTTCTTATTTTAATTTGTGTTCATTAAAAAAGTGTAGGCGCACAATCTAGCCAATATTTGAGATGTTTTTAACAACACAAACTTATACATATACTCAGAAGCAAGTAACTTTGCTCAGTGGGGCTTAATTCCTGGTAAGTGCACAGATGATTGCAGCTAGGACCTCCTTATACTTGGTGGGGCAGTGCTGAGTATACATTTAGGCTTGCCACACAAACCCTTTGTTCCTTATTGAAACTAATGGGACTCAGAAGTGCTTAACTTTGGCTGGGTGTGATTAGTTTTTTGTTAGACGGCTATACTGTTGCTTCTGAGCTTTAAAAAAATCCTAAAATAGAATATCATTACTAGATCATATTGGATATCTTGGACATTTTATAGAGAAGCTGTTGTTGTAAAACTGAATTTTAATTTATTAGCTACAAAATGAATAATTGGAAGGAAGTGGACATGTTTGGAAGATGATTGATTGCTGGGGATACTGTGGAGCTGAAATTGTACGGCTTGGTTTCTAGGGCAACAGGTTTCTCTGCAGCTGTTCAGAAAAGAATGAAGCCATGCGTAAGGGAGAAGTCTATAATCTGTTGGTAAGATTCTACCCTAATTTCATGGGTGCTTTGGACTGTCCAGGCAAATTAAAGCAACATTTGTTAAGAATTCAAGATACATTATAACTAATAAGCTATTCATCTCTGATGTTCCCTGAAATGCATCATTTTGAGCTTCTTGGGGACAATGCTACAGCATCACATGGACAGAACAGATGAAAATAATTTTTGTGACTTGAAGAACCAGATTTTATGGGCCAATATACCTAGGTTACAAAACATTCGGGCCAAAATGCATAAACCATAATAAATTATCTCCCCACTCTGCTCTAGCTTGTATGGTTTGTACTCTACCACCAAGCTGCTTTTCAAATGTAGTTAGTTAGACTGAATATTGCTCTTCCCATTGCACTAAATGAGAAACAGTATTAAGAACAAAAACCTGATCTTGTTGTCTCCCTTGGAAGGCAAATAGGAATCACAAGGAGTACCATGCCGGGTCATAATTGTGCAGCAATTATAGCATCAGTGCAGTGCAGCAAAATACTCAGGATATACCAACACAACACACTGCAGTTGCTCTGTGTGAGGTCTTGCAAAAGTCAGATATGTGGAGTGTGGAGGAGTGTGATGCCACTCTGCAAAATCTTTGAATCGGGAGACCTCCCACCTTAGTACTGTTACCAGTGTTGTGACCACAAACCATATAAATTAGCCAAATGTGACCATTACTGTAAAGCACTTTGCATGTTGAAAGTACTATGTAAATTATAAATAACTAATTTAAAAATGAATATTGGATGCCAGGGCCTGTATTTCAGAGCCATCCTAGGGCATAGGCAAAGACACCAGTTGTGTTGTGATAAAACTGGAAACTGCCATACGCTCCATCTCATACTAGTACCCATGCCCATGGGCAACACAGAGCAGATGGGACAGAGGAAAGGGAATAGGAAATGCAGTGGACGGAACTCCAAACAGTGGGTGTCTGCTTTGTAAATGTTGCCCTACTTGGATCACAGCAATTCTGTTCAAGGCCTGTCGCCATCTATCAGGTGTGCCTCAGGTGATAGTGCCTGTGGTATCTGAGAGGATGGTGAAAGAAATGTGTGCATGAGTAGAATTTTGTAGTAAAATCCACGTGTCTGAAAGACAAGAGTTCTGTGGCAATACTTGATATACAGTCTTTCCTGTTTGTGAGCATTCTCGCCCTGTGTGTGAAGGGTGATATGCAAATGCCATAAACAAAGGGCTGTAATGTGTCAGCTATTTGGTTTAGTATTATATTGTTACCACCATTGTATCGATTTGTCATTTGCATTTTCTGTTCTTGGAAAATGTATTAAGCCATTTTTGTCTCTTTTGGAAGTTACTTGACATAGATCAGGTACCTCTTACTGTTACATACTAAAAACTTGCCTGCCATTCATATAGTTATTGTGGTTAAGGATTACTTGCTTATATGGGACAGCAGCTTTGATCAGGTAGTGATTCTGAATACAACTTTGGGGAGCCTAGTGGTTATTCCATGTTTCATGTTTAGGTTTCTGAAAGCTTCTCTGTAATTGGAGAGTTGTTCCTTTTTATGCATTTTCTTTCGCAACTGAACTGTATATCAGCTGCACTTCACGATCAGAATTATGAGTAGCCCTGAGTATGTATTTTATGCTACATTTAAAAAGAAAACAGCAGCACATCTTTTACAGATTAAAAAAGAGAATTCAGCTCTACTAGTATTGTTTTTCAGTTCAGTAACAGAACTTACACACATGGTGTAGCTGTCAGGTTTGGTCTTGTCTTGAGATCTAACATTTTCCCTTTGCATGAAAGCAGGCCTCCTTGGTGTATTTTCCTTGTTTACTCCTTAGGGGGGTTCTTGTTTACTCCTTGGGGCATTTTCTTGTTTATAGTCCACAGCAGTCTTTGCCAGGATCCAGGATAACCGGCTGGCTTAGTGCCACAGAGCAGCAATCCTCACAGCTGCAGAGCTTTTGAGCAACCTGCCTCCTGGCTCTTTACTGAGCAAACTCTTGGTCGGCTGTTTTGCTGCCAACACACTGGGTGGGTTTGTTGATTTTAAGAGTCCAGGTTTCATTTTCTCCTTGTATGCAGGTGGAAAGGTGGGTGGAGCAATGATAGCAGGTGGGAGGAACTGGCTGTCCCGAGTGCAGGCCTGGAAGATTGTGATTGGGGGTGGAGAATAGAACAAGTCATTTAAGGAGGACATGGAATGAACAACAACAAAAAAAAGCAGAGGGAGATACTTAACTGGCAAAGCCAGTCTGTTGGCCAGTCATGTGATTAACATGGCTACAATCAGGGAGTGCACAGCAAGGACACACAAGGAGTCTCAGGATTTGAAGGTGGCTGCCTGAATCTCAAAGAGGGAAGTCCATAAAGGTAATTATTTCCCCTGTGCTTTTCCATTTTGTAGGATGCTGCTTGTGAATAAGCTAAAATGACTGTGAAATTGCTCTCTCTTCTGCCTGTGCCATCTGTGCTCTTGGCTTTCTGCCTTGCCACAAGGAGTGAGCAGGAAAGGACAGCAGCTTTACAAGGTGAGACGAAAAGAAAAAGTTTTCCTGGTGTTGGTCTGTGTGTTTTATGAATATATGTAGGCTTGTGGTGCTTAGCAATTAAGGCAGTCTGACCCACTCTTTTTTCTTCTCTGTGCCCTTCTTGCTTGACCTGATCAGGCCTTCTGCCTTTGCAGTCACTTGTGCTTCAACCACTAATCGCTCTTCTGTGTTTGGATATCTCTTTTTGGAAGAGACACACTTTATTTATGAGACAATATGAGTATTTTGAGAGAAGATTTGAAGCTTCTTATATGGCAGGCCTATTTCCATTGTTGTTTCTGTTTGGCACAGTGGGCTTTCCTAGGCCTTGCTTCCCAATTTGAGATTAGTTTTCCATTGTTGTTTTTTGGTCAGTGAGATTTGTGTGCGCGTGTTTGTATTGCTATCTGATCATAGGGGTGTCCTATGTTTTTCATTTGTTCTTGAGGCCTCATTGAATTCCATTCTCCCATGACACACATTGCCAGGTTCCTGTAGGCTTCACATTAGCTCACTGATGCTTGATATGGCTGACTTCTGTCCTGTGAGGGCTTTTCAGTAGTCATCATTTGTCTATCCATCATTCTCTTTGCCTTCTGCTTAACATTTGCTGTAGGGGTGCATGGAGCTTTAGGAGAGAGTAAAAAGTGCATCCACTGTTCTTCTGATCTATACAATCCAGTCTTACTCTGGCCTCTGCCCATGCTGGCTCTGCAGCCAATGGCAAAGCATACAGGAACTTTGGAGAAAAAAATGGGCTATTCTTCTCTGGGAACACAGGATGCTGGCTAGTCAGTTGCATTCTAAGGGGTGGCTTAGTACAGCAACATAGTCATCCTATTGGCTGATCAAATCCTAAGTTTATCTGCTGACCAGCTATGTGGTGTTTATTTGTTTTCTGTTTTTCATTTGCATTACTGTTGGCTGCCTTGGACATATGTAGAAGGAAGTGGAATACAGTTTTTTAAACAGAAATTAATTAGTAGTGGCCAACTTGTAGGGATCTTAAAAATATGTGAGTGTGCTACTCTATATTGCATTACAGTACCTGTACTGTGCAAACCTGTGTGTGTTAGGCTTTCCCTCTAGTCTTCTAATCTCTGGAGTAGGTGTCATTGCAGTGCTGAAGAGACAGGCAAGAATATACATTTGATTTTGCCTTAGTCGGGCCTATAAATCCTCAGCTTCTAGTCCAGAAGTGCCATAGACTCATTCTGCCTTTGCCACTGTGATGTTTGTGCCACAGCTGGATACTACAGGGTTAAATTTAGTATGTGGTGGGGCAATGAAACACTAGGTTAGCCATACATGGAACTGACACATTTATTCCCATAATTAGTGTTTTCAAATGACCATATAAATAAATAGTTGAACTGTCGTTCTAGGAAGTGAGCAGATTTATCTCTGGAGTGGCACAGATATCTGCATACTTCCTTATGATTTATTTTTGATGTGGCTCACAAAATGATCAGGCAGTGCACAATGAAGAAACTCTCCTGTGCTCCTTCTAGATTTAACTTGCTATCCCTATGCATTGGTAAAATAGCTTTGTTAGTACAGAGATGAAGTACTCTTTCATAACATATCCTACTACAAAGGTAAGGATGCTAACATTTCCATTTCCATTGACTGACAATAGGGAAACAACCTGCATCTCTTATTAAGCTGTATGCTGAAGTAGGGTTGTGTTGGTATCCATCTGTCTTGGGAGACAATAGACGAGTGTGCCTTCGGGAGTGAAGTCAAGCTGTTGGAGAGTTACAGTGTCTGCAGTGGCTCCAGAGCCATATGCAGAGCCATATGCAGGTGTTTTCTTGCAGGTGGAGCAGAAGAAGGCATCTGGTTTTGCTGCTAAAGTTACACCATGGTGTTTCTTCTCTCTGCACTCCTACCAGTGGTCATCCTCTGGTTACTGACTGAGTGTCTCCAGACACTGTGATTGCCTCCAAAGGGTTCCCACATGGTGGGGTTAATGTTGCCAGCCTTCATGTCACATTTGCAAACATCTTTGTAACACAGTCGGCCAACAGACCTAGTTTATTATTATTTTTTAAATTTATATACTACCCTTCATCCAAAGACAATAGGCCAGCTTACAACATAAAAACACAAAATACACAGCATAATAATAATAAAAATACCCCCTTCTGTTATTCATTCATTTATCCCATACTTCCAGTGCATTTTCCCATGACTTTCCAAACCGCAGAAAGCCTGATTCTTTTTTAAAGTGGATTTGTTGAGCTAGTGCAACACAGCCTTTCAATCCAATTTAACGGCTCAGACCTAAGTTTCCGATGTGCTCTTGAATTCCATGTGCAAAATACTGACTGTCTGGAGGCACCCTTAGGCAATTTATGCTTGCCTAATTGAAACAGCAACATAAGATGATGTGGGGTGCTACATTTTGATGTTTCTTAGAGGCTTTTTTCTTCTTCTGAAATATGATTTGTCTCTTAAATTTCTTCTGAGCATCCATGATGAGTAGTGCAGAAATCTTTGTACATGTTGCCCAAGAGGATAAAAGATACAATATTGCCTTGGTCTAACCTTTTAAAACAATGGCTATTTAAATTTTCTGTCTCATAGAAGGAGTCTTAAAGCTATAAGTTGGTTAGAAATTGAGATAACCCTTATCTTTCTCTGCCCCTCCCAGTTATATGGGTTTGTGTATGCCTGCTGTGATCCTGGGAAAAGCACTAGCAAAGTCAATACAATAACATTCCTGTCTGTAGGACCAATAAATAAGCCATAATCTTTGAGTTTTACATAGAGGTGCCTTTTCAGCTATTGCTGTTGCAACAGACCAACCTAATCTGCTTTTATTGATAATGCTTTTGTATAAATTGACCACACCTTGCAAAGAAGCAAACTGGCTAGAAAGTGTGTGTGTCATGGTGGGGGGAGTGAGAGAGTGAGCTTGGGAGCTAGTTTGCTCAGCCAGTAATAGGTGTCAGTATCTTCAAAGTATGCTGTTTGTTGTGACATTTCTTTGTGTCTTCTCTGTATACTGGGAGAACCCTTGAGTGCCTCCCAGACCATTTACAGACACATTTACACAGTTTTCTTCTCATTTAGTGCTATATTTGTGTTAGCCTTTGCAAAGGGATAGCCATGCTGACATTCACTTATAGAAACAGGACTGAATGTGTACCCCAGTGCAAGCCTGGTTTGGACAAAATGCCAAATTGTGGTTTGTTTAAAATAAAGAAAGGAGGAAGAAAATGGATCTGTGTGGCTCATACTTATGCTGCCAACCCATGCTTGGGCATTATGTCTGAACCAGTCCTAGGGGTGTGACCACAAATGAAAATTCTTTGAGGCCATTTACACTGCAACTTAGTTTTGCTTTAACCACGTTATTCTGTGCAGTTTTGCAGGGAAGCATTTTGCACTGCAGTTACTGGTTTTAAGTTTATTGTGGCAATTACATAATGAAGTAGATAATTGATTCTCCCTTCCAGACTCTTTTTATGATGATGTGAAACCAGTTTACCATCTTGCAGGGATGCACGCTTTGTTGTTTGTAAGTTGAAGCCTGCCATATTTGTTAATGAAATAGGTGATGTTTAGGGTTGGTATAACTGCCCTGAGGCATTTTGCTGCCTGAAAGGGAAAGGATGACTTCCCCACTTCCCTTCCATGTACAGAAGCTGACTCTGGCAACGAGACAGCATCCTTCACCACACCTGAAGGCATCAGCAAGCCCAGGACAGGCCATATGGCGCATAGAGTTCTGTCTTTCAACACTTCGCTACTCCTTGCCCTAATTGGGTCATTGCCAACACAGATAGATGCTGCTGTGCAGCAGCATGTGTTGCATGGGCATGTGCTAAAGTTTCTGGACTGTGTGGCTTATGCTGGTTGCCTCTTTGCAATGCATACTTCTTCAGTCTGGGGCTTTCCTGTACTGTGACGTGTTGAAAGAAAGTGACTAGGTGAGACATATAGCCATACTAGGCCAGTAACAAGCAGGCTCACTGGCACAGGAGGGTAGGAATAGCCAGGAGACTTAGGGGGAACATCCAGGGTGGTGTTGTTACCACCTGAGACAATTGCCTCATTCTGTAATGATAGGGTTGCCCCTGCAAAAAGCAAAGGCTCTCCCTATCATTATTTGTTTAGTTAGCTGCCTGTGGCTTGGATCCTAAGCACAGTTTCTTGGAGGTACGTTTCAAAATTGGTAGGATTTGCTTCCAAGTAATAAGATGCATAAAAGTGAGGTGCCAGATTACTACAGTTCTAGCAGATGAGTTTCCTTACCCCTTAAATGAAATATATCTACTACAGTGCAGTAGGGTATTGATTATCTGATTAAGCCCTTTAACTCATCAGAAATGTGAGGAGATAGTCGATAGAGCAAAAGACTCTTTAATCTCAGTGTCATAGATTCAAGCCCCACACTGGGCAAAAAGATTCCTGCATTGCAGTGGGTTGGAGTCAGGGGTCAGCAAACTTTTTCAGCAGGGGGCTGGTCCACTGTCCCTCAGACCTTGTGGGGAGCCAGACTGTATTTTTTTGGGGGGAAAGAACGAATTCCTATGCCCCACAAATAATCCAGAGATGCATTTTAAATAAAAGGACACATTCTACTCATGTAAAAATACGCTGATTCCCAGACCGTCCACGGGCTGGATTTAGAAGGTGATTGGGCCGGATCTGGCCCTCTGGCCTTAGTTTGCCTACCCTTAGAGTAGATTGTCCTTGTGCTGTCTTCCAACTCTATTGTTCTATTCTCTACTGCTGCCTAAAGTGTACAATACTTTGGACTGATCCCAGGATTTGGGATGGTTGGTGTTGAAGGAGTGCTATATTTAAACATATGAAAGGGATGAAACAATTACATTTTGTTTTGAAATGTAGAATTATGTAGTCAATATTGATTTGTGCAAAATACAAGGAATACTAAATGCCAAAAAAGAAATGGAAATCTGTGTATTGGCTGAAATAGGCAAAATATAAGAGCAGAGGAATAAATATGGGTTTAAGGGCCCCTACCTGTTAGCTGTGCTGAAGTCTTTTTAAAATGGGGCACAAGAGCTTATGTGTGTAGTGGATAGTGGTCATGATCTTTGATATACTTTGGGACCATAATAGCAGTATGAATAATGGAATCTTGCTTCCTGCACATTGTCTGATATACCAAATTGATATCTGAGAATCATTTACAAAATAAAAGGGACAGGTTTTTAATCTCATAGTTGCATACTAGAAGATAGAAGGAACTGCCTTTGTATTTTTAAGTCTAATATCCCAGTCTTGGGATGCAGAACATACAATGCTCTATTATACATGTATATGCTTGGACAGGTAGTCTCAATTTAAAGGAATACAGTGGTACCTCGGGTTACATACGCTTTAGGTTACAGACTCCGCTAACCCAGAAATAGTACCTTGGGTTAAGAACTTTGCTTCAGGATGAGAACAGAAATTTTGCTCCGGTAGCACGGCAGCAGCGGAAGGCCCCATTAGCTAAAGTGGTGCTTCAGGTTAAGAACAGTTTCAGGTTAAGAATGGACCTCCGGAACGAATTAAGTACTTAACCCGAGGTACCACTGTATATGTGCATTTTGAGCACACAGTGTGAAATGGATGCTTTCATGGTGTAGTGAGGACTGGAGTATACATTTCTCTAGAACAGATCTCTTCTCACAGGCCAAGCATGCCAGGACTAAGATCTGACTAGTGGTAGTAGTAGTGGCAGTAGTAACAGGAGTAAGAATAAAGGGCTGACCTCTCAGCAAGGAATGAGTGAAAGCAGATACCATACAGGCCCCAGCATGAGCTGCTCTTCCTGCTCTGCCCTCTGAATGAAACAGAAGTAAAAAAGAGACTTCAGATAATTTAAACTGGAAACGATAATAATTTTTGAAGAGAGTTGAAATTAGCTTTCCTTATGTGTGTGCTTCTTCTGTTTTGCTGGTCAAACATGTTTGGCAGGTTTTTTAGTCAATACAGAAACCTGTTTACCAGGGGTCAAAATGGAATGAGTAAGTTGTCTTACTTCCAAACCAATTTTTGCTCTCCAGTCCCAGTGAATTCCATCCATTTCCTCTAGACTTCCTGCAAACACAATGAAGATTGTAGGATGTTTGAGTGAAGGGAACACACAAACATTGCTTGAAAAATTATGCAGCATAAGACCATGAGCTGAAGCAGGAAGGAGATACTGTGCAGCAAACTGCAGCCACAAAGTGCCCCTGACACAAATGATTCAATCTCTTTTGCATTTATAAATACATTGTGGAGTCAGAAATCTTTGGCGATCACTCGTAGCTGAGTAAGATCGTCTTCCATAAACACGGTTTTAACAATGAGTCCGTAAGTGACTGTCGAGGCCAATTCTGGATCCACACGACCTTCCACAGTGGGGACACTGGTTTCCAGGTGGGAGTTGATCACGGTGTGGATTTGCCATCATACCTTCCTCTTAGCACGTTTCTCCCTTGCATTCTGAGTTTGAGTGTCTTCAAAGCCCAAGACACCTTTGGTAAAGGCTGTTCTCCAACTGGAGCGCTCACAGGCCAGTGTTTCCCAGTTGTCAGGGTTTATACTACTTTTTTTTAGATTTACTTCGAGACAGTCTTTAAACCTCTTTTGTTGACCAGGAGTCAGAAATATGCTGTATTTGACCAGTACAACAGTGCACTGGCTTGAGTAACTTCTCAGAAAATGTGATATTCTTGTACCAAAAGCACTACCTGTGCAAAAAGCATGAGGGATGATAGTGGAAACGGCCCTGAATTAAGCTGCATGGTAAGTGTATCCTGTTGTGACAAAATCCATTTATAAATCAGCATTCAGTATGTGAAATATTTGTGAAAGGACCCTATGAGAATTGGCACCCTCTGAGATAAGCCTTTAGTTGCATCTTAATGCTGGCATCCATACCTGCCGTTTACTCCCTCCCACTATCTGATGGTTGGGTGTGTGCTTAACAGCTCCTGTGTGTAAGCAAAAAGAACAGCATTTCTTTCTTCAGTTTCTCCCTGATCGGGTATGGGAATGTTTGTCTAGCAGACAAAGGCAACATATTATGCATACTTGAAGGGACCCAGCCCAGTCACAGTAGGGTGTTGTTGTTTTATTCATAGTTTATGGATAGAAGGACGAAATAATGAAATGAAATTCTGTGGCAGTACTACTTTGGCAGTTCTTTGTAGAATAATTATGGTCATGATAGAACAGACGAGCAATAAAAGATGTGAAGGATTAGGCTACATGTATTCAGATGCTGAGCAATGGGCTTTACTCCCTTGTAAGGTATAGAACTGCAATCCTATGTAACTTTTGTGTTAGCAGAAAAAGAAGCCATTCATATAAGAAGCCATTCAGTTTCCACCTGGTAAATTTCATTCACATAACTTTAACAACAGTTGCAACAATGATGATAATGCAGTAATGCTTATTTGGAGTGTTTTCAGGACAAAGCATCACAGTAGTCAGTGACACTTTAACAACTGTGTTTGCATCTACTAAAGTTATTGCCATTTCTGCCAGAACATCATAATAGTGAACAATTAATTGTATATATAGGACTGCTGTCCCACCAATAGTGAAAACCTTTGATAATGGAAGTGCTCACTTGAATATGAGTTCTCCAGCAGTGGCATTAACTTTAGTAGAGTTGCATATTTAGGTAAGGTAAAGGTTAAGGAACCCTGGATGGTTAAGTTCAGCCAAAGGCAACTTTGGGGTGCGGCGCTCATCTTGCTTCAGGCCTAGGGAACCGGCGTTTGTCCACAGACAGCTTTCCCGATCATGAGACCAGCATGACTAAACCGCTTCTGGCACAATGGGACACCGTGACGAGTGCCATAGCACAGGGAACCACCATTTACCTTCCTGCCACAGCAGTACCTAATTGTCTACTTGCACTGGTATACTTCCGAACTGCTAGGTTGTCAGGAGCTGGAACAGAGCAATGGGAGCTCACCCCATCGCGTGGACTCAAACCGCTGAGCTTCCGATTGGCAAGCCCAAGGGGCTCAGTGGTTTAGACCACAGCGCCACCTGTTCCCTATAGTTGCATATTTATGCCTACTGTTACACCAGCAGTGGTAGTCAAGAACAATTGGGTGCCTCCAGGATAGTCCATCAACAGGCAACCAGAGCCCTTGAAGTTGGGTTTGAATCTCTGGTTGCTTATAGCATACAAACAACACACAAAAAGGTCTCAAATACATAAGTTACTCTTAATTGAGAACTGCATGAGAAAATTATGTTCCATGTGCTACATCACTTGGCAAGTAGAGCACAATGTGGAATAAATTCCCATTTAAATTTATCTGCTAACATGAGGGAGACTATGTTAGAACTGGTATATAGATGGTACTTAGGTCATTTAACTATCATATGTGATGGTCATGTGTGCAAAATGAATTATACTTGGAAGTCACCCCACACCAAAATAGTATTGATCAGTCATAAATGATGACATGATTTATGTTTTGTACTTCTGGACATTTCTGGAAATGATTATTATTCTTACAAAGACTTATCAACTTTTGTTTATAGCAGCTAAACTGGATATGTCTGAGCACTGGAAAAGATACAGAACCTCTATCTATTTCTCAGTGGTATCAAATAAGGTGGAGGTTCACTGTCATGGACAAACAAGTGCATCCATTTCATGTACTTCATTGTTCCAGTTCCAGTTCATATCAAATACTAACAAGTATACAGACATGCAACTTTTTGCTCAGCAAAATGTACTGTGTTGTACAGGTTTTTTTGAAGGTTGATTGCTTTTCCTTTGCATTTGTAGCTCTGAAGCACTTATTATAATTATAGTATCTTTTAAAAAAAAAGTTTCTAGGTGTGCAAATGACCAGTGAATACCACCAATGCTTTTTTTAATACATTGGCAGTATTTGGTTGGCTAGGTTTCCCCCCTGTTATTTTCTTTTTCTATAGTGCTTGCTTCAGTGCATTGCCTCTCCTAGCATTTTTTGTGTGGTGTGTGTGTTATGAGGAGGGTTGTAGAATGTGATCATTGTGTTAATTCCCTTATTATCAATTTGTTCTCTGTTCATTATAAATAAGGAATCTATGGCATAGATAGAGTTCTAGTTAGAATCACATAGTTAGCTGATCTTGTTATCAGGATGATAAATATTTATCTCTCTTCTCTATAGTAACTTCACTGTAAACAGTCTTTCAGGAGCCATCACATGGTATACATATTAAAAGTAAGTTCAGTCAGGGGGGCAGTGTCTATGACCTGGTTGGGCATGAATGACTTGGTTGCTGTTGGAGTTGCGTATTCTGTGCTTGCTGTAGAAATGTAGGTTGGATTAGGCATCACAGAAGTAGTTGCAATTTAACTGCTTTGCTTTATTTAGAATTCTTTTCGCTGACGGTTTCATCTAATTTATCGTGTGTGGACCCAGATCACTTCTATGATCACACCATTTGGACCCAGCAAGAACAGGTTAATCATTTGTTCTGCCCTTTGGATAACCAGAGCCTTCAGCTTCTTCAGTCTACCTCAAACTTTAGCATCCAGTGGAGCAAAAACTGTCATCTGCTTAACTTCACTGCGTTAAGCCACCTGCACAGCACACTGCAGAACACAACAACATACCTCACCTTTGAGCACGCCAATGTCAGCGATGCAGGCAACTATACCTGCACGCTCTACTTGAACGATCAGAGAAACAGCTCCTTCACTGTCCGGCTGGTCATGGCAGGTGAGTGAAAGAAGTGGGAATTCACAAACATGCCTTTGGATCCCAAACCTAACACTGATGTCTCCTCTTGGGCCCATCCCAGGAGAAGCAGGACTGCCACTGTTTCAAGATGGGCCACTTGTCTGCCTAAGTCTGGCTCCTATGTTGCTCATTAGACACAGAGCAGCTGTGAAGTATCTAACTATGTAGGGCATGATTTTGTCCCCTTTCACCTAAACATAAGGTACTGATCATACTCAAATAAGTTATGGCACTAGATAAGCCCTGGGGATGTGAGCCAATTTATCAAGTGCTATGATCCAAATTATGCATTGTCAACCAGAAGTTGGCAGGCTGATGTCTCTGACTGTATGTGTGGCTGTTGCTGAAGAGGGCTTCCTTTTGCCTGGGAGAAAATGGCAGACATGTAGCTCTTTCTGAGCCCTCTCTTCATTTTATTTTATATTTAAGATGACATATAAAGGTAAAGGGACCCCTGACTGTTAGGTCCAGTCACGGACGACTCAGGGGTTTCGGCGCTCATCTCACTTTACTGGCCGATAGAACTGTGTAAACAGATAAACCTGACGAAGGCTTCACTGTGGTAGAGACACAATTTAGGAGAGAGAGAAAAGACTTAATGTTTCTAAAGCTGTGATAACAAGTGATAGTACCTAAAATGTGGTGAGAGGTACCTGAAGCTACCAAGATAAGCTCACTCCGTCCCCCATTTGCTAGTTGTATTGTCAGAGTTGAAATGGGGAAAGACAGGTTTTAAAAAATATATATGCTGAGATTTAAAAAATTAGCAGACTTGTTGGGACAGATAAGTGTGTTTTTGTCTCTGCTTAATCTTTTATAGTGCACTTAAACTAGGATGGATCACCATTTTGGAACACTTCATTATGCTATTAGAAACATAAATTAGCTAAAGATGGTCAGAGGGAGATCATACATCATTTGAGCTGAAATCCTGCACAGACATCCTGAGACCTGGAAGTCAGGCTTGCTAGGCATTGTAGGTCTTATTTCTGAGAAGATTTGTATAGGATTTCAATTTTTTTTTATTCATTAAGATAAGGATGGTAGTTGCTGGTTTCTCAGGAAGTTCTCCTGAATTGGCTAAGGACTGGATATGGGCACTAAAAACAATATTTTTTGTATTGTTCTCCCTTTTAAATAAAGGTAAAGTTTGGAAATGAGTCCAATACACACAGCAGTACCTACAGAAGGGAGAGCCTTTTCATTTTAAAAAATGATGGCCATGATGGCCTAGTTCTCCTTTTCAGAATTTAAGGGAATGTAAGGGAATGGAAAATTGGGGATAAGTACCTGTGACATATTCTAGTTTTTAATGCAATGTGACATTTGCACCTTAAACACCCTATTTTCCACAATAGGATTCAGAAAGTTCTTCATTAAAAAAACACACACTCACATATGCTGAAAATGTGTCACATATGCTGAAAATATTTAGCATGGATGAATGAGTTGACAGTATGAAAGATAGAGGGGGAAGAACAGCACTGTGCTGGACTCTGAACAGGCAGTGAGAATAATTAAAGTACTGGCACTAGGACTTCAAAAGTTAATAATTCATACCATATCTCATATTCAGCACTTCTGTGATGTGCATACCCCTTTATCCTGGGCATTTCTCTATTATGGGACATGACATGCTTTCCAGATAACCTGAACATTCTGTCTTTCCCACTATAGTCCTTACTGAATTTCTCATTGTTTTCTCAAGTCAAATAAGAACTGCAGAACCAGCCTTGAGAGAGAGGTTATACACAGCAATTTGTCTAGTTACATTTCCTAAACATGGTGAATGGAGGCAGGAATCATCAGTGAACCCACTGTTCAAGGGAGATTGTGCTTAGGTGCAGGGTCACAGGGACAAGAGTAGCTTGACTTTCTTTGTTATGTTAGCCAGACCTAAATAGCCAATATAAGATTTGCAGTATGCAGTCTGGAAGTTCAGTGCTCTCATTGAAAAGCTCTCTTACGGTGTACTGTTTTTGTTTCCCCAACAGATATTTGCAGTGTCCTTCCTCGTTTCCTTTACCCCTCCAGCAATCTGACTTTGCAACGTGATTTGGGAAGCCAGTTTACACTGAACTGCACTGTGCAGCTGCCCTACACGAAAAGCTGTGATTTTGGCCTCCACTGGATGAAAGATGACCAGTTGCTAGACAACGAGACCTATGCTGCTTCTACTCATTGGTAAGAAGGCTTTTATGTATAATGGAAAATAAAGCTAAATTGGCTGTATAAACTAGAAACAAATTAAAATAGTGTCTCCCAGACTCTGAAGATAATGGTGGATCTTTAAAGGCTTATGTATACTATTAGCCTTATAGGTTTGTGGAATAGGGGCAGTAGTGTAATATATATACTTCAATGGGAGGAAATATCTTTGCTGTAGTAGGGTGAGATTGAGTGAGAGTGGGAGATTGTGTTTCTGTTAAAAAGAAAATTGTACACTTAAGCCCTGGAGAAGAGCTTAAGAGAATGCTCTATGTATCAGTCTTCAGTGGGGAAGGAGAGGGAGAGGAAGAAGACCCTTTCAGATGTTTGTGGCTTCAGAACAAATCTGGTTTCACGAACACCCCCTTTATTTTAGTGTTCCCACTGCAGGGGACTTGTGTTGTGTTGTACGTTATCAGTGGGGTCATAGATATGTTCTACTAGGTTACTGTGAACTCATGTAATATTTTGTACATCACTCAATAATGGCATGGAGGCTGTAGCTGGGAGAAGAAAAATTGACATTTCACTAGTAAGAAAAAAATGCACTTTAAGCAATAGGACATTGCTACTATACAGTGGTACCTCGCAAGACGAATGTCTCGCAAGACGGAAAACTCGCAAGCAGAAAGAGTTTTTGCTCCCCCCCCGCCTGCCTCCCCGGGATAGCGGAGAAGCGCAGCGCGTTTCTCTGCTATCCCGATGGCTTTTGAAGGCAGGCGGGGGGAGCAAAGACTTTCGCCCACCGCCGGCCTTCAGAAGAGGTCCTTCTGAAGGCTGGCGGGGGGCAAAAGTCTTTGCTCCCCCCCGCCTGCCTTCCCGGGACAGCGGAGACTTCGCTGCCGACCCCCAGCATTTTAAAAGCCCCCGGGACAGCGGAGACTTCTCCGCTGTCCCGGGCGATCTAGCCTTCGCTGCCGCCCGCCAGCATTTTAAAATCGCCCCGGGACAGCGGAGGCTTCGCTGCTGCCCGCCAGCATTTTAAAATCGCCCCGGGACAGCGGAGAAGTCTCCGCTGTCCCGGGGGCTTTTAAAATGCTGGCGGTCGGCAGCAAAGCCCTCCTGTCCCCGGAGCTTGCGGGGCGGGAGGTGGGGAGAAGGGCTTTTCTTCCCACCGCCAGCCTTCAGAACAGCCTTCTGAAGGCTGGCGGTGGGAAGAAAAGCCCTTGTCCCCCCCCCCCAGCCTTCAGAAGAGGTCGGGGGACAGACTGTCCCCGGACCTGGTCTGAAGGCGGTTTCCATAGGAACGCATTGATTGATTCCTATGGGAAACCGTGCTTTGCAAGACAAAAAATCGCAAGAAGAAAAAACTCGCGGAACGAATTAATTTCGTCTTGCGAGGTACCACTGTAGTTCCACAAAATAAGTACTTTTATGTAAGACAATGGGATCCCATACAACAACTAAGCAACCACAATTAATCCATTGCTTTAAAAGAACAAGGAAAAAGATGATTTTGAAAGTCCCCAAATTTCTACTAGTTTTTTTTTAAATATAATTTTTATTAACAAACCAATCAAATCACATTAATTCCAAATTACACAGCCAAATTTTTAAATTTTTGTTGGGGGTACCCATGCTTTGAGCTCAGAAAGGGATCCAAACATCTCTCTTGCTGCTGCTTTAATGTTCACAGTTCTGTCCAAACAGTATTCACAGTTCTGTTCAATCTTCTCTTTATTATTTTCCTCATCTTCTTGTTGTTGTCATATATTCCTTTCTTTGTGATCTCTGATAGTCTCCATAAGCGGGTTGAAAACAAACGTTGTTATATCCTGTGAGGATTTTCATTCCTCCAAGAGCCATATTCAAACAGACAGACACCATTTCTGCACTTCCGTACAAAACATTCTTAAAGTCTGTCCATTAATCCTCGCATGCCTGTCAGTCTCTTAGGGGGTTCTGCCAGGTCAAACTCACAGTCCGATATAATAACAAGCCATGGTCTCCTCCCCCTCGATCATAAATCCTGTAGCCAGGCCTGCCCTAACAAGTCTCTTTTTATAACTGCGTCACAAAGACCTTTCATTCCTTTCCAGACATTCCACAAACCATGTCTTTGATTAGTAATTTATTTCCACACAGTTCTTAATCATCCTGCTTGTAATCAGTAATTGCAACGATTCTTCTTGGGGGGGGAGTTATTAGGTACTCACATAAGATAAAAAAAGAAAAGTCCCCCCCTTTCAGTCCCGTTCCGGCATACCGACCCTTTGATGTATCTTCTTCTTGATATATTGTTAAATCCAGCCCGTCGCTCCACTTCACAGAGGTCACTTCAATTAGCAGTCTTTACTCCCGATCTTCACTCGAAATATGTGCATTTGCTTCTCTCTAATTGTTTATTATGAGCTCCTGCAACCAGGCCGCGCAATCAGAGACAGTGTCCGGGAGAGCCGTCCCACACAAGGGCTGTGCGCCTAGTGCCCTCACCCCCTTCTTTCGAATCCGGGGGTGATTTATGGCAACCGCAGGCGAGGCAGTGTTCCCCATTCCCTTGGGGTAACAAGGGAGGCTGCATACTCCCATATCAGCCTCTTAATTACCTCGTGTGAGACTGAGAGATGTTATTGTCGGCCATCTTCCAATGCGCCCCTAGCGGCCCCCCCAAATGTCTACTAGTTTTTGTGGAAGAAAAGGTTTTCAAAGGCCAACGTGATAAAATAGTGACAGTATTTCCAGATCATAGATACTCAAATGGACACTCTTGTTACCAACTCAGTTCATTCCTTGTCCAAATTTAATGTTTGGCATAATCCAAGATTGATAGGGTGGAGCCCTCTGAGTTTCCTTCCTGTCCGGTTCTGACTGAAATTTCCTAGTGTTTGTTTTCAATCAGTGCTAACGTAAATCATCTTCTATTTGCACTCCAGGTTCAATGACAATAAATCAGAGATATTCATCTCCAGCACTTTGGATATGAATGTAACAACAGATGAAAATTATGGAGCATTTGCCTGCTGGGTTAGAAACAGTACAGCAGTTTTCACACTGCAAAAATCAGGTAGCATTTCTTTGTACTTCATACCATGTGCATTTGGGTGTGGACCAGTACTCTATTTGAAGGTTGTTATCTTTATTAAGTTGTTCAAAAAAATTCTGCTACTCACTAACTGTATTCCATAGCAGAATTCCCATGAGTATTTCTGAAATGAGAGTTGGAGATACTTTTTTTTTTAAGAGTTGACAGACTACTCTGAAAACACACTTATGGCATTCAATCCAAATGTAAATTTCCCTTTCAGAAGTGACCTCTGAAAACCAATAGATAAGAATATGGCTGTGTACAGCATTGATTGACTGATGCCTTTGAAGTGTCACACACACACACAAATCTTTGACCCCACCCCAGAGCAGTTCTGCACTTTGGTTAACAAGATGACAAATAAACATGAATGCAATACTTTAAACTCTTTTTAATTTAATTATCTTTAGAAGGGCTTCTTATCTGAAGCATGGTGGGAGGGGCAAGTGTGATAACTGAGCTTGCATTTGCTTTGTACATTTGTCATTAAAATGGCAGAACTAGATAAATCTGAGATTGTGCAGCAGCTGAGGAATTGAATGTGATTTATATTCTGTCTGCCTCCTCTTGAGACTCAAGTAGCCTAAGTGTTTTGGATTACATTTTCTAATTACAGTCTAGAAATGATCCATGGCTCAGCATCATCATTTCATTTCTCCATTGGTGTATGTAAGATGCTAAGGGCCATTTCACACATTATGTTTGTGTCTTGGAATGGAACAGTGTCTGTCTGTCTGTGTGTGTGTGTGTGTGTGTGTGTGTGTAAGAAACTACATCCTTAGGTCCAATGTACAGGATTCAGTATGGTCTATTGAGGATGTGGGTAGCATGGAATCTGGTCAGAGTTTGACCCACAGTGAGTTTATAGAGGTGTGACAGCTTCACTATACATTCAGTTTATAATTCAGTCCACATTTTTCACTTTGTAGTGCCACTGTTCAGATCACTCTTGGCATGTGTGCAAAGGCAAATGTGTTATGGGGGGGAAGAAACATAGTTTTGAACTAAGATGGCTTCAAAATTCTGAAGTATTGTATGACCCTCTGAGAATTTATGAACTGGGTATCTCAGCTTGGCTTTCCTTCTTTAAGGAAGAAGCAAGACTTAATTTTCTATATAGAAACTAACTGTTCTCATTTAAAAAATAGAGTAATTTACTTTAGCCCATGCATGCCCATCTGATAGACTGAAGTCTAGCTGGGGTGATAAGAGTATTTGCTTTTATGCTGTATCTAGATGCCTTCCTTTTCTTTTGAATAAGTTTCTCCTGTTTTATCTTGGAATTCAAGAATCTCGGCTGAGCCTACCTGATCCTCTTCTTAGACTTTAGAAGATGTTTTTGCTCTAACTGGTAGTAGGGTTGCTAAAAAGGGCTTTGAACCAGACTTACCATGTCTCTAGAGGATAATATAAAGACATCCTTTAGTGCCCTCGGTATTGCTCCATGCTGGCTTTAGGGGCTCATTTTACAAGAGCAATTTTATGATGGCGTCATCAGTGAATCTGATGGCAGAAAATTGCCACATGATGGCAGCAGCAGACAATAGAAACTTTTCTGAGGTTTTCAATCAGTCACCGCCTCAAATGGTTCTGCACACCAAAACAAACGTGCTATTAGGCTGCCCCCAAGCAACTCAGCTGTTTTGGCATGCTTGAACACTTTCAAATTTCTCCATCTGGAAGTTTCCATAGGCTGATGGAGCAATTCTGAGATTAGAGCCTCAGTGTATTTTAAAGCAACATTCAGCAAATGGCTCAGTTAACAGTATATTCCAGAGTGTTTTACAAAAAGTCTAAATGAACATGCCCGCGCGCTTGCAGGAAGAAATTGAATTGGCACTGGAGAATGTGAATAATTTAGTTCATGCACATCTTTACTCTGAAAACCTTTGATTTCCTTCTGCATGTGCATCTTGTGAATGGAGATACTTGCAAAATTTGGAGGATGATCTAACAATGTGGTGCTAGAATAAATCTGTCTTTTAGCTTCTGCTCATCTCTTCCTCATCATGGTTGCATGTTCTGATAGTCAGAACAGTCATCAAGATACTAAAAATTGTTCAAGAATGACATAACCCCTCATTTTCTTTATAATTTGGTATATTCTGAGACCATAGACCTCAACTCTTCTCTTCCTCTTTTCTCTACCAATTGTAAGGCTGTTTTCTCATTTAATGCTATTTAAAATATGTCTTTCTATTACAGCAGAGACTGCTGGGCACCTGGGCGCTGTGCTAGCTGCACTTGTCACTGTGGCACTGCTGTTACTAATGGCTGTGATGTATGTGAAGTGCCGTCTGAATGTGCTCCTCTGGTACAGAAACCGTCATGGAGAGGTGGAGATCAATGGTAAATATTGGGCTGGAGAGTTGGCTGTCACTTTTCCCCTTGTGAGATTTGAGTTTCAGTGACAGTCCAACCCAAAGTGTGAACTTCTACAAGAATTATCCTCTCAGTGTTATAGCTAGTCAGCACAGGTTTTGTTGTTGTTGTTTTTTATAAAAATATATAATAAATTTCTCCTCTTGGTATTTTTCCACAGATGGAAAGCTGTATGATGCCTATGTGTCTTATTCTAACTCAACGGATGATAGAAAGTTTGTCAACTTCATAGTGAAGCCACAGCTGGAGAATCGTCACGGCTACAAGATTTTCCTGGATGATAAAGACATCCTGCCCAATTCAGGTATAGAACCTTGTCCAACACCTCATTTAATATGTACCTGGGCACTCAGACTTGCTGTTGAGTTCAGGCTGCAAATAACTTATCTGAAATGGATTAGTTGGCTAAATGAAGAGAAACCTTCAGTTTAATTTGCCCATTTGGCATCCTATGTTTAATATGGTAGCTTTATTAAGTGTTAAAATATCCAATTGAAATCGGTACACACGCTAAGTCTGAATATCAGGTTAACTCTTGCATCCATTTTCAAACAAGAAGAGGAGAATGCAAAAAAACACTATTTCTATTAGACACTGAGACAGCAGGATGAAAGTTGGTATGCAACTTCAGGGCAACATTCTGCATTTCAAGTACAGCTTAATCCATGTCCCTGTTTCCAAGGTAGATTGGAAAGATGTAAAACATAGTGCAGTGCTATATCTGACTGAGATATTAGAATACAGGCTGGTGTGTACATTCAGGACACCATTGTGCATTTCATATATGATCCCAGCTTGACATCTGTATCCTTTTTCAGAGTGAAGAAAAGGGCCACAAACATTGCAATGCAGTACAGTGGTACCTCGGGTTACATACGCTTCAGGTTACAGACTCCGCTAACCCAGAAATAGTACCTTGGGTAAAGAACTTTGCTTCAGGATGAGAACAGAAATCGTGCGGCAGCAGCAGGAGGCCCCATTAGCTAAAGTGGTGCTTCAGGTTAAGAACAGTTTCAGGTTAAGAATGGACCTCCGGAACGAATTAAGTACTTAACCCGAGGTACCACTGTATCTGAAATGAAGCCTGTTGAACGCTGCACTTTGCTACTTAATAGATGCAAAAGTAGGCTCTGAAAAATTACTTTGTCCTTTGGCACACTATTTTGTGCATCTGAAGCAACCTAAAATACCTTTAATTCTAAACACCAATAATGGCAAAGCTGTGCAAAGTAGGAACTGAATATTTTATAGACAGGCTCTCTGTTGTACGAAGAAAAATGTATTCTCCTTAACCACCCAGTTGTCCACAGTTAGGTTCCATTTGCATATTAAGTAGGATGTATTCACAGTCTGCCCAGTATATGCTCAGCACAACTGGTGGGCTTTTTACACCTGTTCAAAGTCTGTGACATGATGCATCGCTTAACTTGCATGACCTTGCAGATATGCAGATATGCATTTCATAGAAATGGGTGGTTGTTTTGTGTTGGCCCGCTGCCTCTCCCTGTGCCTCCACGTTTCCAGGCTGTTATTGCATATGTTTGACAATGTGTTGTTTCTTTATTTTGGGCACAGCTTGTTTAATCTTCCTCCAAAGAGCATGAAGTGTAGTTCCTATCCAGGCAGTTTACAGGGCCACCCCTGTTCTTGCTTCAGCAATATCACTGTAATCATGTGCCTTCAGACCATTTGTTCTTATCTTCAACTGCTTTGTTTAATAAAACGTCTATAAAAAGTATGCAACATCCATTTGCATGGGGATGCAAAACAAGCTGTGTACAAAATGCAGCTCCTCCATATTCTATAATGCTGCCCACTGTGGACAGTTCTGGTTAAACAAGAATACACCACAAAACAGCATTTCTCAGCAGTTGTATTACCTTTTTGAGTGTATAGTACTATGGAAACGGCATCTGTATTGTGCTCTTTGTGGTGTGTCTAATAATAATAAAAAATGCAATGTTTGAGTATACTCTTCATTTTTTTTTTTAATGTCCTGAGTGTTCCACCAGAGGCACTCATATCCAAAACCAATGGTGCTGTCTGAAGGACAGGGAAGTTCTAAACAGGCTGGTTAGTTTTTATTCCACTGCCCAGGGGTTCTCCTTTCTGTAGAGCAGAGTGGATATGCATTTGGATCCTAGGGTATTTCTTTCTTGTACAGGTGAAGGATGAATGCTGAAACAACAATGGATTGGTTCTGGCCCTTCTCAGAAGAGATTTAGTTTTTCTCCTCTCTTTCAGAACCTTCTGCAGATCTGATTATGAATGTTAGCCGGTGCCGCCGCCTCATTGTGGTTCTCTCTAATGCATATCTGGAACAGGAATGGTGCAACAATAATTTCAGGTAATTAGAGAGTCAGCAATAGAGACAAGTTCTCTGATCCTCCTTTCATTTTTGGAGGATCAGGAATGACTCAAGTGTGCACTCCCTCCTATTGCCCACCTTGTTTAATAGAAAGTTGACCAAGTTGACCAAACAGGCAAATAGTATGTGCAATTCTGATTTGGAGGGATCACTAAAATCACAGTTTGCTTATTTGGTTGTCCTGGTAAACTATGGCTTGTCAAACCAGTCAAGTGTTCCAATACGTGGTACTCATAAGAGGAGGAGGGAAGGTAGAAGGGAGTAGGAAGGCAGGAGGGAGTATGTTCCTGGCTCTCCTATCTATGGTTAGAAGGGCCTCTGAATTTATCCAATTTCTGTATACACCTCCAATCACAACACCCAGAATCTCTCTCACATATCTGGAAATGAAGCACGGCAGTTTAGTGTTAATGCCACTCAAACCAGTTCCCGAAGTTTTCATTGAACTGTTTGAATTCTACTGAAACTAGTCGTGCTTAGAATTAATATTTTGGGTGACTAGATTGGGTTCAAAGCTTTTTCAATAGTTTGGTTGTGGATTTGCTTAGGACTCTAACCTATTGTCTGGTTTTGCAGGGAAGGTCTTTGGAGGCTGCTGGAATTATCCCGGAGGCCAATCTTCATTGTCTTTGAGAGCCAGTACCGAGAAATAGCACATCCAGCCATAAATTTGCTTAAGCAGCAGAAGAGCACAGTGACCCTTCTGATGTGGCGTGCTGGGTCCATGGTAAGTTGTGGGCTGCAAGGCCATAACTTCATCACTGTGGTTATGTTTATCAGTGGCAAGGCAGTACTTGAAACTATTCAAGAAGCATAGAAGTGTAGAGTAGCTTCTCTTCCAAGAAGGGTTGAGAGCCAATCCTCCATTACTTGACCTTGCTGTGATGTATACCAGAGTAATAACTGTTACCTGCTTTTCTTGGAACTAACGAGTAGCACCATCATGAAAGTAGGCTGAATATATTTTTGTCTGTCCATTATTTTGATCATGATCTCCTGTTATTATTTTAGCTATTTACCTGTTGACTAGGAAATCATCAGCTCCAGAGATTTGCCAAATGATACCTTTTTAGATGAACATGGCTTGACTGCTCCATGGCTCATGCGTGGAGGCCATGAGCAGTGTTGTAAGCATTGCAGAAAATATAGATACCGTATTTTTCGCACCATAGGGTGCACCGGACAATAGGACGCACCTTGTTTTAGAGGGGAGAGAACAAGGAAAAAAAATTCTCTCCCTCTCTGCCCAGCGCCCCTTCAGCGAAGCGGCAGGAGGCACTGCGCAGAGAGGGGGAGAATTTCCCCCCTCTTGTTTTCCCCCTCTAAAACAAGGTGCCGTTTAAGGTGCGTTCAGACGCCTTCAGGCGGCTACCTTGGAAGCCTGGAGAGCGAGAGGGGTCGTTGCGCACCGACCCCTCTCACCCTCCAGGCTTCAGGTTCCTTTCGACCTGCTCTTTGGGGCTGGCGGGGGGAAGCCCACCACCATCCCAAAGAGCAGGTCGGGGAGCAGTGCAAAGGCGCGCGGCTATAGAGGCTCCTGCCATAGCTGCGTGTCACCTCTCCAGCCGGGAGAGGGTCGCTGGGGGCTTCTTTAGCCCCGTGCGCGCTCTCCCGGATGGAGAGATGGCGCGCGGCTAAAGAGGCTGCTGCCATAGCTGCGTGTCACCTCTCCAGCCGGTAGAGGATAAGTGGGGCTTCTTTAGCC
Organism: Podarcis raffonei; assembly: GCF_027172205.1. NCBI lineage: Eukaryota > Metazoa > Chordata > Lepidosauria > Squamata > Lacertidae > Podarcis > Podarcis raffonei. The sequence continues at coordinate 78,787,537 of NC_070602.1, forward strand.
CCGCGCGCGCTCTCCCGGCTGGAGAGATGGCACACGGCTAAAGAGGCTCCTGCCATAGCTGTGTGTCACCTCTCCAGCCGGGAGTGGGTAAGCGGGGCTTCTTTAGCCCCAAGCGCGCTCTCCCGGCTAGAGAGGTGGCGCGCGGCTATAGAGGCTCCTGCCATAGCCGCGCGTCACCTCTCCAGCCGGCAGAGGGTCCCGGGGCTATGCTGTCTTCGCTCCATAGGACGCACACACATTCCCCCTTCATTTTTGAAGGGGAAAAAGTGCGTCCTATGGTGCGAAAAATACGGTAAGTTATATTTTAACTCCCACTTTAAAGAAGCAAACAGAGCCACAGGGAGGCACCAGAACCTGAGAAATAAGAATTGGAAACATATACTTGCTTCACCCAGAGTACTCTCAGTGTAAAGAGAAATGAAAAGAGAGGGGGAAGTTAGAGACTGGAGAAGGAAAAAAGCACAAACCCTTCCCTAAAATGAGCATTTGCAGGGGAGCATTCTAGCAGGATGGAGACTTCGGGTTTACAGTTATTGCTGTTTCTTTATCTGTGCTAAATGAACAATAGCATGCTTGTGACTCACAATACTCCTTGCAGTTGCACATCAGGATATTTAGTTATTTTCTTAGGTTTTTCACCCACCCTTCACCTCACCGTCCCTGGGCAGGTTACAACAATTAGAAAAACTAGTGACATGACACATGTGTGTGTTTTTAAAGCACTGGACCCATCGTTTTTTGTAAGTCTGGTATAATGCAAAACTTGTACCTCATATAAATATTTAAATACATAAATAGGATGCACACACAGGTAAACAAATAACTGCAAGCATGCTTGCAATAGACCTTAGGTTTCCAGAACTTAGGGAGTGCGAGGAATGGAGGGGAGGGGACAACAGCACACAGTGCAAAGACATCCCATCAAGCACCTCCCACTCTTGGGGGACAGGAAGCACTACAATAGAGTTCATTTGAAGGTGGTTCTGTGGACAGATGTGCACAAAAATCCACATGGAAAAATCAGAGCTGTGCAACTCACTTGTGCAATTAACACTCTGCTGTGCACACAACCTATGCCTCAAGACATAAGAAAGGGGCTTCTTGATTTTACTTACAATGTAAAGAATCCTAAGCAGCTTTGATAACAGGCCTTTTAGACACAGCATTCAAGGAACTACCTACTCCCCGCCCCAGCTAATAAGAAGTTACGACAGCCAAAATATTTCAAAGCAGCTTTAACAGTGCCTGGAAAATGCCATTAGGTGTAAGGATACTGCTTGCTTCTGGCAGTGAGTGGATCAAAGCCACCATATGTCCGCTATTTTTTTGTTTACTCCTATCTCTAAGACAAAATGGGAACAGCACATTAACATTTTTAATAAGACTGTTGCTGTACATGAGCAACGGGCTGCCAGTCTTGAGCTCTGTAAGTGCGATCTTTGGCTTCTTGTTTCTTAGTCAGATTAAAAATCTGACTCTTTCCAAAATAAGGCATTAGGAGAGGAATTAATATCAAGAGAGGTTTTAAAGTAACATCCAGTGGAGTGGTCCTGTCATTGCTAAATTATTTGGTTCAAAAAAACCCAATTGGCTGTATTCCATCAGTGTGGAATCTGAGCCAGCGATCCCAGTTTTCAAGAAAGGCAACACACAAATTATATACCAATCAGTCTTATAGATAGCATTAAAAATTACATGTAAAATACCTCCTGTTTTGAGTATGAAGAATGGCCGATGTTGCACAATGTAATTGCTGAATAACAAGCTGACTTTAAAGCTGGCTAGTTAATGCTTGACAACCATTCTGTGCTTGCTCATTTAATTCCTGTGTTAACAGAAAAAATAAGCTCTTTGCAGTTTTTGTTGATTTTAAAACTGCCTTTGATTACATCAGTAGAAATACATTCTTGGAGAACCTCGAACACCAGCATTGCCGGCCATGTGTTAATTTGGTAGGAGTATTACCCTTAAAAACTAAGCTAAATTATCTCGTAAGTGGACTGTGTCCATCTACAGTGGTACCTCGGGTTAAGTACTTAATTCATTCCGGAGGTCTGTTCTTAACCTGAAACTGTTCTTAACCTGAAGCACCACTTTAGCTAATGGGGCTTCCCCCTGCCGCTGCACCGCCAGAGCCCGATTTCTGTTCTTATCCTGAAGCACTATTTCTGGGTTAGCGGAGTGTGTAACCTGAAGCATATGTAACCTGAAGCGTATGTAACCCGAGGTACCACTGTATATTCCTATATTTAGGGTGGATTCCAGATTGTTCATCCTGATTGGTTTGCAAGGAGGTTATACAGCAGGAGTGGGCAACCTCTGGCCCACAAGCCAGTCTTCATTCTGGCAGAGCAAACCCCTTCAGCCAGCAAGATTATACTCTCTGCTCTCTACTCACCAGCTGATGAGCAGGGGGTTAGTGCAGGGATAGTGTTCTGTTTGGCTGTACATACCTGCTGCCCTGCTGGAAACAGGCACACATGGCGAAAGAGCTCTGTATATTCCATCTCTGGTGGTTCGCAGCTCTCTGGAAATTCCATAAAACTAAAAGCTGAATGACAGCTGAATAGTACCTCGAAATATTGGCATGCTTATTGCCAATTCTAAAATGGGTTCAAATTAACTATGCAGTTGCTCTTTGCATTTGAGATCTTGGGGTTCAGGGTGTGTGTGTGTCTGCTTCTCATCCGACTTGATTGGGTTCAGAACACCATCAAATATGCTAACAGCATTTCTCCAATAAAAAATGGGCCATTTTAGCTCTAAAAGTAAAAGTGATTGCTAGCCTGCTTTAACTATTGGAATTAACTCCTGCAATTCTTTTGAATCAATATAACCAAAAGATTGTTGTAATTAATAGTCAAGGGATAGTTTATTCAACTCTGATGCTTGGTAACAAAAAAATTATTTTCGTTGAATATTTTTTCAGCAGGAATTCTATGGTTGCAAAACTTGATTTAAAGAATAGTGTTTGTGACCTCTTAATTCAGAAATACCTCCATTTTGTTTCCAACTCTAAAATCACACCATGGCAGTTAAGTTTAAATATAAACATATTGAATTGTATCTGATGGATCTATCAAATTTCACCAGCATAAGACTTTCCCTGCACTCACAATGCAGGGTATGCAACTTCCTGTCATGGGAGATGCAAAAATATTTCTTTTGCTTCCCAAATCTGCTTATGTGGACAACGTTCTGTGAAAGATATAACCCATTACTTACTGGATGCTCAATTTCTGAGAAAGCTTGTAATTTTTTCATCAGATTCTGGGGGAATGTTGCCATTCATCAGGCTTTCAAATAATTTATTTTTTACTGGCAAGTTCAAAAAAGGGTATTATCAACACAGTGGCCAGCTTTTCCTTAGCTGTGGCCAAATGCTGTTAAAAGTTTGTGGATGCTTCTGCTGAATGTTTATGGTGGCTGTTAATTTCCTGCCAATGTTTTTTGTTTAATGATGTTTTCATTTTTTAATTCCTGCTGTTTTATTTACAGTGTTGGTCCTGTGTAGCTGTACATTTTGACTTGATATGGCCCAATGGTCAATAAAAATAATTCTCTATTTAATTTGTATATCTACCCACCTTGCTGTTCCCCAGAGAAGCACTCTATCAGATCATTTAGGCTGAAGTAGCAACAAGGAAGTAGAATGGATTACGTAGAAATATTGTGGTTTCTTGTGCCTGAAAAGGCTGTAAAGGATTGCTGGAGGTCCCTGTCAGCTATGCCCCTTTACCTCAAGGGTGCAGGCAGCTCCCAGTATCTGTCTCAAATTCTCGTAAAGTCTATAGGTCACTTTCTCCTCTAGGGCTATGGCCTACTGCAGGCTTCCTCAAACTCGGCCCTCCAGATGTTTTTGGCCTACAACTCCCATGATCCCTAGCTAGCAGGACTAGGTCAAGGATGATGGGAATTGTAGTCTCAAAACACCTGGAGGGCCGAGTTTGAGTAAACCTGGCTTACTACATGCAGCTGTAGCTTGCAGCTATGGTTTACTGTGATGTACAGACTGGGCCACTAAGGTGAGATGAAGTTAGGAAATAGCAAGCTTGGGAAAACTATCTGTGCAAGGCATTGAAGCATTGCAGTCTGTTTCTGAGTTTTTGCTGGATACCAGCCACATGTTCTCTTGCCTTTTATCCATGAGGACAAAGCCAAAAGCCTTACTTTAAAAAAAAGGGGGGGGGGAAGAATTCACTCAATTTAAAATTGCACTGAAATCCTAGGTTAATGGAAAGGCGAAATCTGTTGCTTTATCTGGTCACGAAAGCCTTCCATCAGAAGTAATGCCACTTAATACCTCTTAGGTTTTGCAGTGCGTTTCATCTCGAAGATGAAACAAAGCTGAATGGGAAAACTGTTGGTGGAGCTGTAGATCCCTCTGTTGTAGCAAACATTTATCTCCCTCTGTTCAATCCTTTGGGAGCCAGACAGGGTGCCTGTGCTTCATAGACGAGGAGCGCCTGTGAGAACGCTGCCCTCAAGGCAGGGCTGCTGGGACTTGCCTACAGATATATCGCACAAGGGTTTGTGTGTAACTGATGAGCATGTGACAAGATGCTGTCTCTTTGCTGCTTCTAGGCCCCTTCATCTGATTTTTGGAAGGAACTGTGCCTCGCCCTGCCGCGAAAAGTGTCCTATCAAGGCCTCAGGGGAGACCCCCAGACCAGTTTCCAGGAAGACAAGGACCCTATGCTGATCCTCAACAGCAATTACTTGGATTTCCGGGGGGATTCGCACCCTGAAGGAGACTCTGGTAACAGCACTGTTTAATCTTCACTCTGTCACCATAGCATGCCAACAGGAGAACACACAGTTGCTCTTGATCCTGCTCTGTGGTTTTTTGTTTTTTTGAGTGTTAGTCCACAGTTAGCCAGAAAGATTCTCAAGTGAGGCTCACAATTAAGTTTGAAAGAAAAAACACCATTAAAAATTCACTTGATAGAAGAACACTGCACTTGCTAAAATTAGCAAAAGTATAGCCCAGCAGCTTTATTAATCAATCAGCCAGGTGCCTTTCTACACACTGCCATGAGCTAACTGTGTGCTTCCTGCCTGTATTATTACAGCTATTTTAGTATGGTATGCCAAAAACCCTATGTACACTTACTTTAACATAAGTTCCATTGAACTCAAGGGAGCTTCCTTTAGAGTGGAGATGTGTAGGATCAGGCCTCACTTTTGATTACAAAAGCTAAGGCTAGTCAGATGGTGACCGCTACCCCCTCCCCAAATTAAAGATGCTTTGGAATATGTGATCAAATTGTGCTATGTATTCTCATCTTAGTTTCACCTCTAGGAAATAGGTTTCTTCTTTATTTCAGAATTATCAAAACCTGTTCAGCCAGAGGTGACAGTGGAGACCAATGGAAGTGAACCCTCTGCACCCACTTTCAGATTCCTTAAAATTTATTTTCTCTACTTTAAGCCTGTGTAGTGTAGTCAGATCACAAGCAGTAGTATTTATTTAAGGCCTTTATATAGCATCTGACTTGGCAGAATGTGTCTACTTTGGTTGATCACCAGGCTTGGTCACCATTGTATGCTGTGTCTGTGGCTTCCAAATGGCATAACAGGTCTTCCTCCCTCTTTCTTTCTTTCTTTCTTTCTTTCTTTCTTTCTTTCCTTCCTTCCTTCCTTCCTTCCTTCCTTCCTTCCTTCCTTTCAATGGCCATTCCAGAATTACACCTAATTAGCTGATCCTTCATCAGTCAAACAACCATTGCCTCAATCCAAATGAAATTATCTTCCCTGTCATGCAGCAGTCCACACATACATACTGTGGCACATTTTGTAGCAGAAGAATTAATTCATCTGTTTTTCCCATTCACTGCTAACATTGGATAGGGAGCAGGGCAACATGTTTTCATAGAGAACATGTTATTTTGGCTATGAATCCATTTGTGTGTTTGTAGAGGAAGAAAGGAAATAATGGTGTCATTATTGCTACATGCTTCCTTAGAGTAGCAATACCAAGGAGTGGAAATTTACGTAATTTACCACCTCCATCTATCATTTATGTGCAAACATACCCAAGAGTTCATAAAAGAAATGGGTTTTATATCCACCAAAGGGCAGTTTTCCATTCTCTGAGCCTGAGACTACAGAGAGCTTGGTGGTTTAGTCCTGAGATCCTTTTTCCTAGGCCTGTGGGACTATGGCTGGACAATGGATCAATGAGTAGGAAGCGCACCTGAGGCATCGGTTCCAGAGGTTGTGAAGAACACGCTCTGGCCCTAGGGATTTGTTAACACAGGCTGAGCACTTGCAAAGCAATACATTTTAATTTTAGTAACAGGAGCAAAATAAGTTCAGTGGTCATAAAAGATTTATGAGCGACTGGCAAGAGCAAGCCCAGCTCGCTTGTACACGGTGATTTTATTGTCAAGAGAAGAACAGAGAAAATAATGGGTTTGGCTGGGCTTTTCTTTTAGTTGAGACAGCAGCGTTGGGCTTATTTTGCTGAGGGTGTTGCGTTCACTGTCATTAATAGGCCTTGTTTCTTGTGTGGCGGGGCTGTGCACCTTGTTGGAAGCTTTCCTCATTAGTCTAGTTGCTCCATACAACAGCATGCCAGGATGCTTGAGGCTCCTCATTCTCTCACTTGCAAAGGGAATAGTTGTTTGGAAGACATTTCATTCTCACTAGGAGTGCCTGATTCTCTCTCTCTCTCTCTCTCTCTCTCTCTCTCTCTCTCTCTCCCTCTCCCCTTCTTGAGAGAAAGTGATGCACATTAAATGTATTTCATGAGGCTTACAAAGGTGTTGCCAGTTTCTCTTCCCAGCTCCCCTCCTGAGGTCTTTGAAATGCTGCCTGTCAGCGCTAAGGGGAAGAGCAGCTCCTCTCAGACCCTGGGGATTGGCAAAAGGCGGGGACTGAAGCCTCCTCCAGATTCCCTAGGTGTTGAAATATTCAGGCCCCTTACTCTTGTCTGACATGTCAAGGCATGCTCTAAAATAAAACATTTAAATTAAGTTTAAAACTGCCAACTGACTCCCAAGCTGCGTGAGATGCAGGAGGTCTATAATTAGATCTCCTGACATTTCTGCTTTTAGTTAAAAGTAGCCAGAGGCTCCAGCTTTGATTGGAACAGTGACCCTAAGCCTCAGACCTGAGGGGAAAAAATTTGAACTCTTTTCCCTGTGCCATTACCCCAATCTGTACTGTCTCCTAGTTATAGATCTCCTGCATCTCACGCAACTTGATACTTAAATTGGTTTAATAGTTCTTCCTTCTCTCCGGCTAGCCTTGGCAACTAGTTCTTTGAGGAAGGATAGCAATCTCACTGAAGTACTATTTGCAGAAATGTTGGTGGGAAGCAATGATACTTAAACTGGTGTTTAAATGAGCTTGAACTGTATATATGTCCTTCTTGTGAATACAGTGGTACCTCAGGTTAAGTACTTAATTCGTTTTGGAGGTCTGTTCTTAACCTGAAACTGTTCTTAACCTAAAGCACCACTTTAGCTAATGGGGCCTCCTGCTGCTGCCACACCACCGGAGCACGATTTCTGTTCTCATCCTGAAGCAAAGTTCTTAGCCCGAGGTAATATTTCTGGGTTAGCGGAGTCTGTAACCTGAAGCGTCTGTAACCCGAGGTACCACTGTACTAGCAGAAAGTATAGTGGCACTGGTCATTTTAAAGCACTTCAACTTGTCTCATTCTGCCTCGCCATCCCTTCCTCTCTGCTAACTGCTACCTTCTCCTTCCCATCCTACAGGTGGCAGGGGGTCCATTTTCAAAGGCGCACCACCTCCTCCCATGAGTGGCCCTGATGGTCCTCCACTTGGTGCTTTGGAAGAAATACAGCTTGGGGAAAACCAAAGGAGTGAGATTGACATCTCTGATTTGGGATCTCGGAACTATGGAGCAAGGACAGATTTCTACTGCCTGGTGACAGAGGATGATATCTAAGAGATGCTGGAATTTTCCTTGGTGAAACTGATTATCACGATGTGCCTTGACAATGACAATTGGCTTGGGTAGTTTCTTTGATCCATAACAACCAAATTGAGTGCTGTAGGGCTCTGTCCTGGGCCCCACACTCTTCATAATATTAATTACTTAGCAGAAGGGGTGGAGGGGAATCCTTAGCACATCTATGGAGGACATTTAAATGGGAGGGATCACTAACACCTCAGAAGACAGGAATAAAATTCAACATGATCTCAGTGGGTTGGAAACTAGGCTGATTAACACATGAAGTTCAACAGAGACCAATGCAAAATTCAAATGCACAGGTTTGGGTGGTGGGAATACCTAGGTTGGCATGGCAATAGTATACGTGAGAAGGATTTTAGCATTGTGTTTGATCACAAGCTGACTATGTATGAGTCAGTGGTGTTAGATGACTGCAAAAACAGACTAATAAGATTTTTTTGCAGCATTAATAGAACCATGGTTTCCAAGTCACCAGAAGTGGAACTGTGGCAGTGGACCCAGTTACCTAGAGGGCAGGTGGTTTCCTGCTCTGGAAGCCTACACGAAGAGGCTGGACCTGAATTGCTATAATCCACAATATGGATATCTAACCTGAGTTCATGTGGGCCCCCACCTAACTTTGTCTCATCCCCCAACACCTCAGCACTTTGGTGGCAGCAGCAAGAAGAAACAAAATCAAAATTGACAGTGTTTGAGCGCGACCAGCTGCATACCTGTGCATGCAGTGTGTGTGTGCGTGCACACATGTGCATACATGTAGGAGTTAAGGTTAGTCAAGAGTAAATGCAGCCTTTGGGCCCAAAATGTTAGCCACTCCTTGTCTACAGTATCCCTTCCAACTCTTTGGTTTTATATCACTTCAGCACTGTAATTGTTGGGGGAGTTCTGTTAATCCTGAAATGTGCAAGACTTTGTTAGTGCCTTATACTTTGATTATCTTTAGTTTGTATAACTACTCAGGATCAAGGGAAGTTGTTAGGAATGAATAACCCTATTGTATGTTCTTGGGTGAAGATCTTGCACTAGGTCACTATGCTGATCTTGCACTAGGTCACCCCAACAACGTCTGTCAGACTCCTTTGTTTTTGCTAACATCTCTGGATAGCCCTTTCTATTTCAGAAATGGGCACTGATGACTGGCCAACATTAAGGTAATAGAACAAAGGAAAATAAGAGCAATTTGGTCTGGCACTGCTGAGACCCTGTTGTGGCTGGAAACGTATCAGTCAAAAGCAGTGTAATGGAGGCAATGTCTTGGACAAAACAGATTAGATTAGCCATTTAGTTTCCGAATGAAAATCACATTGACAGCTGCAGCCCTTGGGTAAGTAGCACTTTCTAAGAGCTTTACAGCCTGATCCTAGCCACATTTACTTGGAAAACTTGCCTTAAGTTAGTTACGTAGTTTGTGAATACAGCCTTAGCAATACATTGTTGCCACTAAGTGCAGATCAATGCCTAGGATGGAAAGAGAAGCGCTATAATGTTGATGGAACATCTGCCTGAACTTCAAGAAAAGCATAGCTTTTGGGGGAGGGAGGATTTGAAAAGTAATGACACTGAAAGTTCAGAATGAAAAGGTCAAGTTTTACTTATGTTCCAGCTAACAAAATTGTCACAGCAAGTCTTAGAAAAGATTGGCACATGGTCCTTTGTCCTCTGCTTCTTTGTTTTCTTCTGGCAAGGCTCTGAGTAAGTCACCCACCAAAAGGCCTAATTGCAATAATGGCACCTCAAAAAGTATTTCTTAGGCTGTGTTTAGCTACTAATGTTGTTTGCTGCCTAAACTGTTCACTGGGCAGGTGTTCTTGCTTTAAAAACATTGTATGCACACCAGAAAGTGGCTAAATAAATAAATATTTTAAGCTAGCTGTTTTGTGGCATAAGTAGTCACTGGGCTGTCAACTTCAGCCTCTAGAAAGCCGATGTCTTCACGTTAACTGGCATCTAAAGGGTTAAGCCTTGACTTGGGGAAAAACTGGAGCTTCTGCATATCAGGGTTGAGTTGTGTCAGGACTAAATGGGCACTACTAACTTGGTCCAGCAGCTAAAAACAATGAAAATGGAATTGACATTCTCATGGTCTTTATACGCACTAAAATTTCTTCCCAACCATGAACACTAGCACTGTCTAGTCCATTGGTGCTTAATCTTGAGGCCAAACTGGAAATATCACTTTATCTGGATACAATTCCTCTGAATATGCTAATGACTTTTGCCCCTCGCTTTCCTCCAGCCACAAAGAGGTCTGCATGGGGACTCCTCTTGCTTCCAGTTCAGCTCTTTAGGTCACAGTGAAAGTGGTAGTTGTGTCCTGAGAAAAGAAATACAATGCACCGTAAGGCTGCTGATAACACTTTATGTTTGCACTGTTTACACAGATGAGCAGGACTGCCCCACGTAGGTTGAAGGCTCATAAGCATATCTACTGAAGGCATTAGATATATTTATGAATGTGTTTCATCACGGAAGAAAGGCATATGCACTACTCATCTTTAATAATGGGGATAGTAACTAGGAGATAGGAGGCAGCCTTATTCCTTTCAAAATCATTAGCTAGCAGGAGAGGAAACCTCTTCAGTTACACTCTAATCAGCATACTTCTGAAATACTGCTTTCATTTTTAAGGGCTTTTCTGAGGTTAGTTTTTTAAAGGTTTTTTCATTTTGCTATATTTGTGCTAGTCCCAATTTAGTACCAGAAGCATGATATTTTGTTTGCATGCAAAAAATAAAATAAAATTGTATTTTTGAGGCCTGGGGCTTTTGGTGTACGTTGCCTAATAATAATAATGTATTAGATAACTTAATGCTGTTAAAAGCATTAGTTACCAATGTGAAAGCTGGCAAAGAGGCGGCACTATTTCATAGTGTTTTTATAGTTATAAGCTGACAACAAAGCAAGTGTCAAAAGAATTTGAAGAGCGTTTTACTAAGAACATTTTAAAAATCTAAAACTTAAATACATAAGAAGCAGGAAACCAGCCAATGAGGCAGTTGTATCTGTAGACAACCATGGAGTGGTTAAGATTGCTAAAGAGGGGGAGAGAGAAATTGCAGAAAAGTATAATTCTTTGCATTGAACTAAACTACTTTTTTAGTTCATGCGCGTAAGGTATGAGGGCTAAAATTAACAATCCCTCATAAACAGTTGAAATGCACCCAAGATTCATTAAATAATAAAAATATGCAATCTATCACTGTAACTGGGCTAACTAAAGGATAGCCAGTCTGTGTGTGTTTGTTTTTTGTAGGGAAGCCCTTTTAAAAGATATCTTCCAGTAAAATCATGAAAAGGATGTTAAAGAGAGAATTGTTACAGCTACTGAAGACAAGCCTTTTTGAGGAAGTTAACATGGTTTCTGAATGCAAAAAAGTCCTGTATCATAAGTCTTTTGTAGTTCTTTGAGCATGCCAGCTGCCATTTTCTATGTGGATACAGGTAATGCTCTGGGCATTTTCAGTTTTTCAAGGTGTTACATATTCTCTCCATTATAGATATTCATTACAGTTGTGCCTTCCCTCAAAGAATCCTGGGATTTGTATTTTGGTGATGGTGTTGAGGATTCTGTTCTAGAGCGTTTCCCCAGTTCATGGAATCACAGTTCCCAGAGTTCTCAGGAGACAGAATGGTAAGCCCGAGTGGTAAACTCAAAGTATACATGCCACTGACACATGTAGACTATAGCATAACAAGAAAAAGTAACAGCAATAAATGGTCAAAGCCTTTATTTAGCAACATCAATGAGTCTGCTCAGAATTAGAGAGCATGCACTGAGCATGCTCAAAAGTGTGCAAAAGATTTCCAGATTCAGAGGAAGACAAGGTTCTTAATAGTTGTACAGGAAACAGAATTTTTGCAGGTGCAACATTTCATACAGGGGTGAGAAATGCTGTACTGGATGGAATTCCTTCCATACTGCACCACTGAGGCTGATCACCTGATGGGTCAGTAAGCTGTCTTGCCACTTGTGGTATATTTCTCTCTAGCAGAAGCACTGAAGAAGACCTAGTCCTTTCACCCACATGTTCTTTGATGTAGCATTTAACATGCCTATCTTTCAGTGCTTCAGGTTCTCATAAAACAAACAGAAATATATAATATTGAAATATTTTTATTTCAGAAGTTAGAGAAGAGCCTAACGAACAAAGGTAGATATGCTCTTAAGAGCTCATTTAGTTCCTAAGAGATAATCCAAGGGTATTGTTATTACGTGCCATGTTCATTACAATTTAAACTTTAACCAGGTGTATTTTACCAGCAAATGGGCCAAAGGCTGTGGCCATCTTCACAAAATGACTTGTCTTCCCACTTTTCTCCTTGTGTTCATGGCTAAGGCTTTCAATCCTGCATCCAGGCTTCTCATTTGACAAACAAAATAGGGATGATTGTGCCTCTCTGTGGAGAGCAGAGGCAGGTCTTTGGCGAACAACATTAGTAGAAGCAGCAGACTGGCAAATTAGCAAGTTTTAATTACCTGCTTAACTTGCTGAGCTATGTGCATTTGTTGATACTTTTGGCTCCTCCCCTCTCCCAGACAGTTGTTAAGAGATAACAGCTCTACTTCCAGGCAGCCTATCTGATGCTTGAGTGTGCATGTTCCTTTGAGATAGCTCTACAATAACATCCATCCTTACTTGGAAATTAGGGGAGCTGTTTCCTCAATTTTTATATACAGATGATCACCTCTGAAAATAGGAAGAGTGTCAGATGTTGGAGGAACTGGTGAGTGGTGCATCACTATGCACCATGCAAAGGTAGCTATTTTACTAAAACAAGATGCCAGCTGCTTAATTGACTTTCTTAAGGTGACTTCAGCTTTTCAGTTGCACAGTTGTGATTTCCAAGGAAGCATACATAATGCTGTCAAAATTAATGAGTTGTTAAAAGCAGCAATTTTACAAGATAATAGCCTATCCACTATACTGAGTAAAAACAAAAGCATTCTATATACAGTATGTACAGGAAAAACTTATTCCCTCTTATTGCCCCTCGAGTCCATCTTGGCTTCCCGTTGTGGCTGAGCAGAGTCTGGTCTCATATCTATGCCGGGTACAAATTTTAACAATTACAGCAAGAACGTCAGAGAGAGGATGCTGGGGTAGTTATTTTCCTCCCAAATACTGAAATCAGCTGCCATTCCAACAGCAGCTTGTCTCTTAAAGTAAATGAACATGGCTAAATTTGGCTAAGTATTTTAATAGGGCTACTCTTGAGTAAAAATTAGTTGACTACCACCCATAGTAGTTGTATGACTCACTTTGATAATGACAGCTATTGAGAGCTGCTGCTGATTTATGTGAAAGGTAGTGCAGTTAACAGCGCAACTACTCCAGTAAGAGAAACCTTCTCAATCAATGGCTTTCAGCTAGGCAGTGAAAAAAGCCTGTCAGATTGGTGGACATAGCATGTAGTGGGACTAGTACCAGATCCTACAGCCTCCAGCTTCCCCATTGGCCTGAACAGGTACCAGATGACAGCCATAACCAATGTTTGTCTGCCATCACAGCCTCTGTAGTAACTTCCCCTTTAGCCAACATTCTGATAGGACATTCCAATAATCTGCCATTCGACTGCACGAAGGATGTACCCCTGAATGAAAGCTACTGTGAATTAGTCGTTATGTAACTTCCTTCATGTAGAATACTGGCACACAAAAGACAGCTTAATTTTACTAAAACTTTAATCCGGTCATCTTGTGCCTTAACATATTCTATCCCAGCCAGTGTTGGCTCATTTGACAGGGTCCTAGCACTTTAGATCAAGGCTGTTGGTTTTACCCTATAATCAAATACAGTTCAGTGGACCAGTACCTGGCACTTTATAGCCACCAAGGCATTCCTGCCAGCATAGAGCCAAAGTAACATTTTGCGCAAAGCTGGCCAGAGACCAGCCCAAGGACCTCTTTTTCCCCAGCAGGTTCTAAGCCAGCCAGCACCCTTTTTGCATAATCCCACCCACCTCTTACTTCACCAGTGCTATCACCCAAACAGAAACAGTACACATATACAGTGTGTGTAGCTCCAGAAAATCCCGTCTTCAGGATACCTGCTATTGACCATACAAACTAATTAAAATGAAAGAATCCGTCACCCAATTCCACCATAAAACTATATGCCAAAGCATTCTTGCCCTACTTTTTGGCCAGTGCTAACTTTAAACATTGCATTTATCCCTCAAAATTCCATTAACAGGTTCAATACCACCAGAAACAAGTGGTTTTCTGGTGTCATATATGTAGAGCTTATAGTTCTCATTAAAATTGATCCATGCCTCAAGAAAAGAAGATCTCCTAGATCTTTAAAAGTGAAAAGGAAGCCCATCATTTTAGGGGTTCAGAGAGGATGGTGGGGAGTGACCTATGAACAGCAGGACTTTTAGGAGGGAGAAGGAAGGCCCCTCAGCATCCTTCCCAAGACTGGAAATCCTGCCATGACATGAGTGTTTGTGAATTTCAAATAATGACTGGGGATCCAAGGGCATCCAGTACAAGATGTGAAGGAGAAGTAGAGTCCTGAGAATTTGCCTGGATGCTGACTCACGTCTTTACAGTTAAGATTTGTTTTTATGAAGATAAGATGGCCAGCAGAAGATGATGAGTTTCCAGCAGGCTTGAAAAAGAAACACTAATGAATAATTAAAAAATAAGGCACACCAGCCAAATTGGCCTGAGATCTATAAAAAGGAGGGAAGCTGCAGAGGGCAAGCTTCATGCAGCGGCGGCACAGTCCATGATGGTGATTCACGTACAAATTCCATGAAGGGTTAGGGCTGGACAGTCCATTTCTGCATTCCCTTTTCTTTACAGGCCAACAAAGTCTTCTTTTCGATAGCCCTTCTGTAAAACACAGAAGAAAAATATCACAAGGGCACATCATTCCACCCACCCAGTGCCCTATTGATATAAAACCCAAGATGGCACAGATTCTCAAAAGAACTGCCAATCTAGAATTCATATCTGTGATACTGCAGAAGAGAATGACCTGCAGCAGGGGGTGCCCCTTCCTCCCTCATAAGAGAATTTTATTGTGCCTGATGTCTGAAATGGAAGCCCCCCACTATGAGAAATAAGGGTGATGTGTTATGTTCTAATAGTGTGCTAAAATGTTCAAACATTTAAAATAAGGAGGAGCCCTAAAAACAAGTGGCACTTGCCAAGCCCTTGGAGGACACACATTCCCGACACCTTAGATAAGTGCCATGATTCCTGGACTAAAACTATAGGTTATTGATCTATTTAGGGCAATATCCTCAGCTAAGGCCAAAATGGCAGCTGAACAAACAGCACATCTCTGTCACTTTCCTATTCAGTACTATAGGGCTAAACCCAAAGCACAGCAGGTACCCACTAAGCATCCCTTGTTAAAGTTAGATGCAAAAGGGTATAGGGTGGGCTCCCATACTGTTAATTGTGATTCAAAATAGGGGTGTAGGGCAGGTATATGTTTTCTTATGCCTCCATGACAAAACTATACTTACTGAAATTCATTCTTCCAGAAAACTACTACTAATATAGGCGTGCTGGCCTTTGTAGCTGATCATTTCTAGAATCAGAAATCTACTCATGCATATTGCAGCACAGGCACCGTATGAAGTCATTTCTCTTGTGATGTGGATGTCCAGGAGTGCAAGCTTTCACACTGCAGGACTTGAAGGGGCAACCATACTTCCCCCTCTAGACTGGGCAGGAAGTCAGTTCTTCCCCTGTAAGTTCACTACGTAATTGGGAGGAAGGAACATACCGTCTTATAGTCCCGATGAAGCTTGCTGTACTGCCACATGTTGGTCAGGAGGCTGGAAGCAGCTCTCGACGACTTCTCACTGTCTGAGCTGGAGAATAAAAACAGTCACAACACATTGCAAGTGCACTTTAAGACATAGACTCTCTTCCTTCATAAACTATTGGTGGATTTTATACTAGGTTACATCATGTCTATTAGTGAACCACTGAGAATTAAGGTAGCAACCCTTAGACACATAGTGAGGAATTCCACATAAGGCTAAGTGGGGTATGGACACAAGGAACAAGGTCTGCTTGTGCAGTGGGATTTAGCTACTCTCCTTCCCCCTTGTGCCCCCTAAACCTGTTCTGGGGGGCTCCCCCCATCTTCCAGAGCAAATTTAAGCGCATGGAGGAAGAGAGGGGGGACAACTCAGCTGAATTCCTCCCACGTACTTAGGACTAAGCCCTACTAAATTCAGTGATACATCCAATAGGCTTGGGCTACACTTCTGGAAGAAAATGGGTCTGTCTTAACAAATGGGCATGGGCTGTAGGAACAGACTCACAGCTTTGCAAATCCACAAACACTCCCCTTAATAGAAATTTAGACAGGAGGACGTACTGTTTAGCAGCAGGTGGACTAATTTCACACCCTTGCAATTGGTATAAAGCAGCCAGATGGCCTAAAATGTGACTGAATATGGAGTTCTGGGAATTCAACTGGTGGTTTCAGCATATGGAATTGGAGGAGGAATCCCCAGGTCTTCCCCACCTGTCCCTTTTCTTCTTGATGTAGAATAGCTTCCGCAGGCCATCAAAGTAGACAATGTCACGTGCAGCAACAGGGCTTTCCACAACCAAGTTGTTCAGCACAGCAATAATGTTGACAACCACGTCTGTTGGAGGCCACTTCTCTCCAGAGCTGCCTGGGAGCTTCTCGATCAAATGACTCACCACCTTGGTTGCTGCAAATCAAAAACAAAACTGATCAGTGATGCAGGTGACTATAGGTGAAGCCCCAAGGAATGGGACACGCACCAGAAACACTGTGTGCATGGAGTAGGCAAGGTCATTCTGCATGGAGGACAGTGCCTCCCAGCTTTCTTCCAGGTCCTGGGATGGTGACCTTTGCTATATTTTCCAATTGGAATGACACTCACACATCTCATCCTTATTGCGCGCATTCCGGGAGAGATTCCGAATCAGTCCCGTCAGTGAACGAAGTTGGTGATGGTCAGCTGTGCGGACTCTGTCCAGCACTGGGTTCAGGATCCTCTCTTGCTCCAAAGCCACTCTGCTGAGGACACCAGCCCACTACAATGAAACAGGAGCCAGCAAGAGGATGAGTTGTTAGCCAAGTCAATAAAGCATCTGAGCTCAAGTTGCAGGTGTGGGGAGAGAGATTCCCACATTTCCTCTGCTTATTGCTACAATATTGTTTATCAAAAACCCTTGTGTTTAAGATGCCTCCATGGCAGGTTTCCACAGCAATTTAGTGCTACAGCACAGAAAGCATCAGGTTATTCTTCAGGGGTGAGGGGAAAAGAGAACGGGAAGCTTTCCTCCCAACTGTGAATTGGGGAGAGCTGGTTATGACAAATGACAGAAGTGGCACTGATATTTGGCTATTCCTTCTCCTTCAAAGTACACTTCCAAAACTATTTAAATATTTTCATTGGCCTACATTAGGGATTCTTAACCAAAGGTCCATGGATGGGCTTCAGGAAGTCTGTGGGCCAAAACGGTTAAGAACTAATGCCCTATATACCTACAAGAAGTATTGGGACACTGCAAACAGAGAAGTCCGCCTGGCCTTCCCCTTCATCTACTCCTAGTGCTGTATGATCTATTGGTTCTTAGTCTTTTCCGTCCTAGCTATGTTTTGGATTCAAGTAGGTAAGGGAGGCCTTGTCATCTCTTTTCAAATTTTGCACAAGTCACCTATGAATGACTTCTCATCATCTGTGACATGGAGAGTGAATTCTCACAGCAGTGCCTGTTCAGGTCTAAGGAAGGTAAGGCAGGCACAGCCTGCAAGGGAAGTTCCGTCACAGGCACCTTCTCTTCATGTTGTTTAGGAAACCTTTAGGCTGTGGCGGTGTCAGTATTACGAAACAGAAGCTGGGGAAATGCTCAGAGCCTTCCCCTTGAGTGTATAAGTCAATAGAATATATACAATATTCCACCAATGGGTAGAAAAGTCCTATCAGTTCAACAGTTGTTAGTTTCTTGCTAGTCTTCAAAGTTTGCCATCTTAAAAAAACAACCCTCTAAGTGATAGACTGAGAACACATTCTTGAGCCGCATTCACCCTGCTTAATTTCACACCATTTTATCCCAGTGTACCCAACAAGACTCTTGGTGGGATGTTTCAAGCTGTTAACCTTACCCTCCGGTCTCCTGCTGTGATGTTCTGAAGAGCCCCAGAGGCTGCCTCCGTGGTGTGCTTGTTTAGCTCACATCTCTGTAGCAGCCTGTTGTACACTCCTATAATTTGAGGGTTCCACAGCCACTCCATCCCTTTGGGATCCTTAGAGACCTCTGTGAAAGTCACAATGTCTGAGTTCATGTGGAGCTTGGGAGGGAAAGAGAGAGAATGTTCAATGACCATTCTATGGGGGTCTAGAGAACCGTTTTCTACCATATCACCCCCTTCATACCTCGTTCAGACCTCAGCTCATGCACTGTTTCCACCATGGCTGTCATCCATTTCTATGGACACAGCTTCTCACGCCTTAAATCCACTTCAATCTATTTCGTGATCTTACTCGCTTCATAATTGCTTTGCATGTGTTCACTTCACTGTATCATTAATTCCCAGCATTCAATGTGAAAATACTGGAAGGAGCTTACACCTCCACTGATAACGCTCTGGATCTCCTTGGGGGATGTCACCCTCACACCCTGAAAAGCAACTTCTATCCTTGTGCTTAGATCGAGCAACAGGCATGATGAGGATCAAGGCAACAACTACTGATCTGAAAGTTCATCTCTGAAATTGGGGGTTTCATTGTAGTTACTCAGAACCAAGGGAAATGTCGCCACATTTTCAGGGATACTTTAACAAACTCTTACTTCATATTCTGAGGGTGGGGGATGAGCGCCAACAATAAAAACACATGTTTGGGCAGAGCCCGGGCACAAATTAAGCTATGCAGACTTCAGATGAACAGACCCCTTCATAGGCTCACTTCACCATCTCTTAACATAATAACAATAACAATTTATTATTTATACCCCACCCATCTGGCTGGGTTTCCTCAGCCACTCTGAGCAGCTCCCAACCAAATATTAAAAACACAATGCAGCAATTCCTTACCTTAAGCAACATTTGCTGCCAGGCCCTTCTTTCTATCCCCCATAATAACCCCATTTGCCCTCTCACCTCTCGAGCTCTCCTGCCCTGTGGGCTGAAGCATCCAACCAGCTCACTAGTCATGGTTGGCCCCTCGCCCCTCCTTTGGCCTTCCAGTCTCTGGAGTGCAGAAGGAGGCATCTCATCATAGAGACGGTAGGAGAGGTTGCGCAGTACACAGACGGCATTCTCTACACTCTGTAGGGACAACAAAAGCGGGGTGTGCTTTTAAACGAACCATTTACAGCAAATTTTCCAATGCAAAGTATTTCCTTTTCTTTCTTTTGGCAAGCCCTTAAGGAATTATGTTTTTAAGTGGTTGCCGTGGATTGTATTATAAGATGCTGTTCTATGTAGATTTCAGTATTTTATGTATTTTTGTTTGTGTTTGATTCTTCTCGTCAGCTGCCTCAGGCAAAAATTTGGAGAAGCCCCAAATGTAAAATATTATGCATACACACACACACACACACACATAATTTATATTTTGCCTTTCCAATTTTTTACTGGAAGCAGCTTACAAGAAGACTCCTCACTGGCTTTGGAGTCAGGATAAGGGATATGGGCTACATCTGTGCTTGGAGACATCTGCACTACACTTCTGCCAAGAATGAGAAAGGCTAGGAATGGAGATTCCCAGGCAGCTCTGACCCAAGGAGCAACCAAGCATATTTGATTGTATTGAACCAGTGCAGCCCAGGCACAGAAAAATGCATTATTTCATGGTCTACAGAAAACTTAGATTATTTTACTTAGATGTATAGAAACAGTCAAATTCAAGTCTTTTTAAACCCACACATCACATTTTAGCTGACTTGTTGCTGCAGATACCCTGAATTTTAATGGAAGAATTCAATATACTCTTATCTGACCACTTACAAGCTAATACGACTTTTATTCTTTCTTGTATTTTAAGTTGCCCTTCCTCCAAGGTCCCCATTATAGCATACATGATCTTCTGTGATGTAGGTTAGCCAAGTATCAGTGCTTGGCTGAAGATCATCCTGCGAGTTTCATTGCTAAGGGCAGATCTGAACCAAGGACATTCGAGCCCTAGTCTGATGCTCTGTTCACTACACTACATGAATAAGGGTTGCTTTACACTTTCCATTTTTGGGTGTACACCAAAAATTCCATATGTATGTCTAAACTGAAAAGTGTAAAAAACACATTTAACACACACACGCCTTGTGATTGGCTGTAGCACCAATCTGAGTGTACACTTGTTGGCAGACCTTGCTTTGTCTACGTGTAATGTGTGAAGTGGCTTGCCGTGTCTTTGGACTACTTCCCAAAGTCTGTGTGAAGAGCTCATGTCAGGAAAAGTAACAAAGGAAGTTTTGACTTATGGCAAGGGTGGAGAACCTTGGGTCCTACAGAAGTTGCTGAACTACAACTCCCATCAGCCCTAGCAAGCATGGCCAGTGGGCCAGTGATGATGACAGCTGTTATACAGTAATATATGGGGGGAGGGGGCAAAGGTTCTCCCCACCGATTTAGGGGGAGGTCTCCTACTTGAGGCAGACTATCAACCTACTCTTGGCTCTCTCAGAGAAGAAGAAGAAGAGTTTGGATTTGATATCCCACCTTTCACTCCCTTTAAGGAGTCTCAAAGCAGCTAACATTCTCCTTTCCCTTCCTCCCCCACAACAAACACTCTGTGAGGTGAGTGGGGCTGAGAGACTTCAAAGAAGTGTGACTGGCCCAAGGTCACCCAGCAGCTGCATGTGGAGGAGCGAAGACGCGAACCCGGTTCCCCAGATTACGAGACTACCGCTCTTAACCACTACACCACACATGCATGAAGCAGTCATACCAGAGAATAATACTCTGAAAGCCAGCAGCATCCATGGATAATTGATGTATGTTTTGCCCTTCCTGTATTATGATTAAGATGGCTTAAGAAACAGATGCCTTCTGCATGCTCTCTTTAAAAACAGAGTAATTTCCAAAACAGAATTACTCTTGACTAGAACATGAGCCGGGATCTAGAAGTCTGCTGCTTCTCTGCCACCACCTGACAAGAACAGATCTGGTGGATGTAAGGAATAAAAGCATCGCCCAGCTTGGTACAGAAGAATGAAACCACAACCTCGGCTTAAGAAGATGGCCCTCAATGATTTAGGGAGAAATCATTGCACAGCACAATTGTTTACATGTACAAGAATAACCACAGAGAACTTGGCCTTGGAATAAAGATCTCTTGGCCTTGTGTAGATAATGGTTCAGCCACAGCTGCAGCACATTACAAGGCAACCAGCTAACAAGGGGAGGACTCACCTTGTCCTCTGACTTCCCTACTTCTAGTGAGCTATTAATGTAATTGACCATGGAGTCTACCAGCCCATGGCATTCACGCATCTTCTGACGAGTTTGCTGGCTGGCAGAGCTAAGATTCCTAGAAGGGAAACACAAAAGCATGTCATCACAAGGAATAATATTCCTGTCACCTGAGACCTGCCATCACATCTTAAAAGGTCAAACTAATTAATATACTAAATACAGAAAGCAGGAGATTCTGCCAGGTACAGAATCTCTCGGGTAAATTCTTCTGCTTGACCTGGCAGCTGCATATATATAAGGCAGAGAAAGAACATGATCTTGACAATGGAACCCCAAAAGTAGGCTGCAGACCTAACCCTACTTACCTGAGAGCAAGGCCTGTTGAATTTAACAGAAATTGTCTCTGAGTAAACATAGTTAGGACTGCACTTTGCGTCTCACTGTCAGGGGCAGCCAAATGAGATTCATGCAAAGAGAAATGGGCAGGGCTGCATTGTCAGTCAAACTGGCCCATTTTACAATCCATGACAGAGCCCCAGAAGCTATTCATAGACACCACTAATAAGTGACGTTCTTGGCTTTAAAAATCAAAAGTGCCGTTTCATTGTGTGCATTGTTTAACAGTTAAACATTGCTTAACTGAAGTGCATTGTTTAACAGTCCCCTCCCAACCCCTTGCTTCTGTCCTGGAAGGTTCACCAATTGATTGTTCATGCCATCTTAGTCAGCAGCAATGTACTAAGAGAAGGGCAGAGTGCGAATGACAACATTGGTGCCAGCTTACACTATGAACCACTTTGACCTGCCATGGAAGCTTTTACAGTGTAAAAGCAGCGCTGCCTCTGTTTCTTTAATATTGCTTCACCGAGGATATTGAAATATTGCCACATCATGCATAGCTTTCCCAAGCTACAAGGTCTTATAAGGATCCACTAGCCATGGAATATGTCTTTCCTTTAGTAAGGAGAAATACCTGAGGAAGCCAGTAGCATTGTAGAAGATTTCTGCCTCTGAGGCATTTTGCTGGATAAGAGCAGCATTGCCTGTCCCAGACAGGGGAATCAAGACCAGGTCTGTGAGCTTCTCCAGCGTGTCACGGGCCAGGCGGTCCTTGAGGTTATCGCTGGAAGACAGATTCCAGAGGATGCCTGCAGAGCAATGAGACAGGGATGTGTAAGGAAACTTCACTACAGAAACCACTGCTCCACAAGACAGGGAAACTCACAGCTTCCTGAGGAACTAAGCAGGAAGTAGTGGGGGTTTTTTTCATGCCTAGGTGGCTCCCATGTCCTATTAAATCATCATCACGTGCAAAATGCTTCACAGTCTTTACACACTTGTCGTCAGAATAAACCTGCAAGTTAGGCCACTCATACTTTAGCTTCACAGATAGACAACTGAGGCCCAGTTTACAGGAACATTTCCTGACATGTGCCAGCAAAACAGCAGGTTGTGGAGATCAGTCCTATGAAGGCCCTGACATCCCTTGACTTGGCCTGCCACTTCCTGGGACAACCCAGGCCTAAAAGGTGTTTCAGAGCATTCCCATAAATACTTGTCGTGTGGAAACATGGCAATCTGCCACAGTGGCTTCCCCATATCACCAGGCTGGCACAGGGCAACTTTCTCAAGGTCACCCAGCGCACCTATTCTCTGAGCAGGGCTGTGAAACAAGGTACCTCAAGCCCCAGGCCCTTATTTTCTTCAGTTTTTCATAAAGGGAAGAACTGTAGCTCAGTGGCAGAGCATCTGGTTTGCATGCAGAAAGGTCCCAGGATTCAATCCCCAGCATCTCCAGGTAGGGCTGGAAATCTCCATATGAAACCCATGGGAGCTGCTGCCAGTCAGTGAAGACAACACTGAGCTATACAGACCAGTGTTCTGACTTGATATAAGGCAGCTTGCTATATGTTCCTTTCCTATGAATCTCTGAATAGCACATGGCTTGCTATCTGCTGAATGGTTTTACTGGAATTCATCATACTTCATTTGATTTGGGGTTCTATGTACTGTATAGGGTGTTTCCTTGAAGTTGGTCTTGACGTCTCCAGACAGCTATCCCTTTAAACATTAAGAGTAGCTAGCAAGCAGCCTCCCACACTATGCTATTTAAAGTACAGTTGAAGTGAATTGGAAAATCAATGTAAAAAAGCAAATATCAATCAACCATGTTCAAAACCTTCTTATAAACCCTGCAAAGCAATTAACCAGTTCCAAAGGGATAAAATAACAAAGCATTGAAAATCCAAGTATCTGCTCTGCAAATTTTGCAAGAAGCAATTTCAAAAGAATAGCTATATTTGCCGCTCAGTTGTATGCTTTTGTTCAATGGGCAAGGTGGCCTCAGGATTCCAATATACAAAGACTCTTTGGACTGATATCCTGGGATAAGTAAGAAGACATTACTTTCCTACTTATCAAATGAAACTAAGAAAATTTTCTATCTACATTAGTATTGTGAAAATGATGTACCACATGATGCTGTGGTTGTTTAAATATATAAAATGCTGGGCGGGTTGTTGTTGTTTTTTGTTTTTCTTTTAAGAGAGTAGATCTATTTGTTCCGGCACATTTTCAAAGCTCAAATCCACAACTACAGAAATTTCAAAATGAACAAAAATGCACTGTTCAAAAAGGGGGACATATTGTGATCTCCTTGTGGTGGCAGCACTTCCTTCTATTCATATGGTTTCCAAGGGTATACCTAATTATTTTGGAGCGGGTGCTTGAAGTGTTGATTCCTTGTGACAAATGGATCATTTGAAGGTTCCATCCCAGTACAAATATCAACATGTGTGTGTGTGTAAGATAACTGCTAATTTCAGTGGGGCCTCCATAGATGAAAATATTAGAATGTTGAGCTGTTATCTGCTAACCACGCAAATCAGCCTGAGTGACAGGATGAGACCAAACAGCAGCTCCAGCAACTCCTCCAAGAAATGACAGCAAGAGAAAGATGCAGACAGACACCATGTAGAAACTTGTATGGATCCAAGCCCTGTAAGACTGTCAACATTACTGGGATGCTTTACTACAAAGACAGGAATGATTGAGTTACACGAACCTGTTGGAGCAAGACAGCCCTGCAGGCTCTGCCATGTGTCAACCGTGTTCTTCCAGGAACTCATCTAACCTCTTCCCTGCTGCAGTTCCTCAAACCTGAGATCTTTCCTGCAGTACTGACAGGATAATGTCTGACTTGCTCAGCTTTGTCCAGACCAGCTTGCTTTTTTTCCTTTACCTCTACTGGGACGCTCTACATCAACAAACAGACCAGATCCTCAGCCAGGCCCAGCACCATCTTTTGGAGGGGAGTGCTTGGCCATCTGCCCTCAGTTCCCCCCAGCACAAACCAGCCCCCCAATGCCCACCACCACTTAGTTCCTTGGGCTGCAACCACTGGGCTCCCTCTTCACCTAGTTCTGACATGGGCTCATCAGACACTGCTCCGATTGGGTAAGCTGACTGGCAAATGCAACCACGAGCTCCCCCCTTGAATTCACAGGTGAGTAGGGTTACTCTATGCCAGCACTGGCAGGAGGACTGTAAAGGGCTGGAATCAGAGCAGCCACCAGGCTCCCAGCACATTAAGGTGCTGCTGAGGTAAGGGGCAGGGCAAGAAAAGTGTCAGTGCTGGTGTGCATAGACCCCCAGTTCCACTATGTTAGTAGGATCAACAGATATTCTAGATACAATTTTCAAGGAAGCAGAAAACACACACACACACACACACACACACACACACACACACACACTGCTATTAAAATATGCCCAAGAGAAAAAATGCATAGTCATTGTGAGAAACAGAGTAACACAATAGGCAATGGGGAGAAATCAAAATTTTACTGGGGAAGCTCTATTTAATGGAGAAACGAGATAAATCAGGATAAGTGAGTGCTTGGTTCTCATAGAGTTTGTGTTACTGTGGAGGCAGAGAAGGAATGAGAGTTCAGCCCACAAGAGTGCTTCCAAGAGCCAATATTCATTCACACATGAAACAAAGCTAACTGTATACACCTCATGTTGGGATTGGATTGGGAGCACTAAGACATAAACCAGGGGGAAAGATGTTGCAGTTCTGGAGGAAGAAATCTGTATTTATACAGATTTTAGTATGAAAGGGCTAGGCAAGTAATTGGGTGAGAGAAGATAAAGAAGACGAGGGAGGAAATTCCCATAAAAGAGTGAGTGGCAGGCATGATAAAAGGAGTGAGTTTTAACCTGCTTCAGGAGAAAACTAAAGGCATGGTGCAGATTTGGATGGGATTTATCCAGACTGAGATTGTGCACTGGTGATGATGAAGGATTTGGATTATAGGGAAGGGAACTATTACATAAAAGCTAGCAAAGTGAACAAGTTTGTCTGATTTAGAAAGTGAGCCTTGCACATCACAGCAATTCACCCTGTCCGACTGGGACAAGTGGAACAACAAATCAATAAATGCATCAGTGCAATGTTTGCTTTAAATGTTTTCAGATTACTGATTTGCCTATGACATGTCTCAGTAGGATACCCTGTATACAGGAGGGGTAAGGAAACATGCCCACAAAACATATTATAAATTTTGTCATGTGGGTTGCAAAAAGTGGGAGATCAGCGTGTGTGCGCACACACACACACAGCTACAGGCAGGCAAGAATGCAGTTGTCTTGTCTCCTCCCCACCCCCAATCCATATATACCAGCAGCAAAAGGCTAATCTCATGCACAGAATGAGGTATGCCCTGGGCTGTGATATCTGGGGATTACTCTTTCCATCCTCTGATTGTATTCAGCTAAAGCCACTTTCACAGACTCCACCATGCTTGTAATAAGCGTTAAAGCTCATTGCATCATAGCTCCTAGACCTAACTTTCCCATTAGCCTGGTATTAGATTAGACAATCAGAGCCTGTTGGGCAGGATTAGGAAGGCCCTTTTGTAACAGAAGCAAATGTAATCTCTCCTGTTGGCTGGACCTCTATATTCAGTGCCCTTGCTCTCTCCCAGCGCAAAAGACAGTTGCAGACAGGCTGGAGTCAGGTCCCAACCCACACCCTGGCCCTCCCTACCACCTATATTTATCACCTTCCTTTGCACACCATGACATACAGAGCAACCAAAGTGCGTAATCTGAGGATTTGGAACTCCCTCCCCCAGCCCATGAAGCTCTCCGGATTCTGCCAGGTTTTATGTTTTCCTCTATGAGGATTTGCTGGTGCTTATCCCAGTTCTCTTTGTGAATGGGCACGGATGCCAATCTGAGCTCAGAGAGTGTTTCAATAAACTGGGAGTTGCTAGTGTCCTGCTGATTTCTTCTGTTCACAGATTAGTGTGCCTTCAAGCTTTTTGTGAATTGAGAAATGAGACACCTGGAAATTTGAGCTGAGTTGCAGGGGGTGGGGGGTAGGAGAGCGGCTAGTTCTGAAGGGGACCTGGGACAAAAGGGAGGGGAGCAGCATAGAGAAAAAAGCTCTGGATGTGAATGTATCGTGTGCAGTGCAAAAGATGATGCAGGTGCAGGCAAGGTGATTCATGGGCCAAACGCAATTAAGGTGCATGGGAAAAGAGCAAAGTTGGTCTTCATATACAAATTCAAATATATGCAGGTGTGGGCTAATCTAGTCTTATTTGAAGGTGGGGTGGGGTGTGGATTTATTAGCAGCAAAATACTGCTCAAATGTAGGCAAGCCCTTACTTTGCATGCAGAAGGTCCCAGGTTCAATTCCTGGCACCTCCAGAAGAGCTGGGAAATTATTTTATTTATTTCTTTATTTAATTTATATACTGCCCAATACCCACAGGTCTCAGGGAAGTTCACAGTATTTCCATGTTCTTGCAGTTTTTGGCCCTGGTTCAAAGACAGTTGCATGTGTTAGTAATGCCGACCTTTTTGGACACAGGAGTTAAGAGCCTGGTTCTATGGTCCATGCTTGGGGATGCCACCAAAAATAGTTTCCCCAAGACATGTTGCCTCCCTCCTGCTGGAATACCTGACCACTACCACAAGGATCAGGGCCATCATGTTTCTGCTCTCCTAACAGTGGTAGCCAAACCCATGGAGTGCAGGCAGGCAGAATCCAAGCTGCAGCAAGCACTCCTAGGAGTGACAGTAGGGCAGGGGGCTACTCATGGGGAGACTATTTGGGGCAGCAGCTCTGTGGCAAATATAATGTGCAGCTCTAAGCACTGGACAGCTTGCTTCATCATAACTTGCCCCATGCAAACTTCTCTCACCTGTGACATTCTTGCGCAACTCATCATCTTGCTCGCATAAAGTGCGCATCAGCTCATAGATCCCATTTTCTTCCACCAGGGCCAGCTTGTTTTCAGCATTGTCATAGATGAGGTTGCGCATGGCTCCAGTGGCATGGCGCTGCACCTCATGGTTGGAGTTGTTGAAGAGCTTCACTAGTTTGGGCACGGCTTGGAGACTGCGAGCCTGTTGAGGCAGAGAGACAGGGACAGAAAGAGTAGTACGCTTGTCAGAGAGAAACAAGAAAGCAGTATGCTTTTCAGTATGCCATGCCACCTAAGGCTGCCTGCTCTGTTCTCATTCCAGATAACTTACTCATCCCCACAGGAAAGAGCCCAATGCATCAGAATGAGCGCTGTTGCAGGCTTTTCAATGAGACGTATCAGTGACTAAACCTGCAAGCCACATTGGTCCCCCTGGGAAACAAGCTCAGGCCCTGGGCATGGCCCGTTCCTAGTATCGCCTTGCGATATGCCTCTGCTGCCTCACCTGTTTCTTGGCTTCATTGTCGCTATAGCATTTGTGCTGGATGTATGCAGCTCCAAGCACCTGTAGGTTGGGGTCACTGGCCATCAGGTATTTCACCGCAGAAGGGAGATCAATGTCATCAAACCTGAAAACCAAGGCCTAGTTAGAGGGGATAGTGTGCATTTTCCCATCTTCACCTCATTCACATAGAGCTCTAATAAATGTCCCCTGAATGCTGTGCTTATATATATATATATATATATATATATATATATATATATATCCAAATATATTAAGCAAATCTTAATATCTTTATTTTATCATGTTTGCAGATTGGAGGTATACAAAGGGTTTTGCTTTTCTTTTCTTTTTTGCAAACCTAAAAGTATTTTGTAAAAAAGGGGGAGGGATAGAGGGGTTTGGAATTGAGAATTAGATGGCAAAGGAGAAGACTGCAAACATGCATGAAGGACAGGAGGGTCCAGCACAGCAGAAAAGCACACTGGGTAACAACTGCAACCTTTGGTCAGGCTTACTCTGTTTTCTGAACCCTTACTATTCGGTTCTTGCAGTTCTGTGCCTTTCTTCCCTAACTGAAATGGCTAGAAGCATGCTTTGTTCTTCAAAATTATGAGACTGGAGAGTCTCAGAATGAAAGATACCAGAATGGATTCCAGGTTCTGTGCTTCCACAATGGATATGCTGAAAACAGAAAGCAAAGCATAGTATTCCACCCCACCCCCACTAAGGGAATTACAGAATGGGTTTCTGGGTTTTTTCCTGTTATTATTCTGTCTCTCACAGCTACAATAAATCTACCATTAAAATTATGGACTGGTCATTTCTTCGTCAGAGGGCAAATGGGCAAACTTAGCAGGGGATCAAATACTTCCCCCCCTCATTGTAAGTCAACACCCTACTAGCCATAAACAAGTGGATGGACAGAGGTTGCCACATCGCCTAAGGCCTGCGGACAGTCCGGGAATCAGCGTGTTTTACATGAGTAGAATGTGTCCTTTTATTTAAAATGCATCTTTGGGTTATTTGTGGGGCCTGCCTGGTGTTTTTACATGAGTAGAATGTGTGCTTTTATTTAAAATGCATCTCTGGGTTATTTGTGGGGCATAGGAATTTGTTCATTATTTTTTTCCAAAATATAGTCCGCCCCCCCACATGGTCTGAGGGACGGTGGACTGGCCCACGACTGAAAAAGGTTGCTGACCCCTGGCCTTGGCTTTGGCTTCAGGATGTTACATTCAAAGCACCCTAACATGAAGTTTGGGAATTATGGGGGAAAGAAGAGAAGAAGTCCTATCATCTTCCTTGAAGCACCATCAGTTGTACTTTGCTGCTAGAGTAAAGGCATATTTCCAGAGAGGGACAACATTCACATGACTCACTGAGCAGCATTAAACAAGTGATGATCAACTACTTCAATAAAAAAGTATCACCAAGGCAGGAAGAACACTATGCTCTGTGTCCCTGAGTGTTCCTCTTTCTTTATACCACCTCCGCTGGGAACAGAGTGCCCCACACCCTGCAAGTAAACCACAGGACACTCACCCTCCAGAGAAGGACTGCTGAGACATCAGTGTGTTGTGACCGTCGTACATGTCAATGGCACGCAGGTCTTGCAAATGGTGGTTGGAGTCAGCCAAGCTGCGCACAGAGGGGGCACGGGAACTGCGTTCCATCATTCCTGCATAGGAGTTCCCGGCCTGAGAAGCCTGGACCGTGCCATAGGTGCCAGTGCTAAGGCGAGAGCGGTTGTTGCTCTGGAAGCGCTGCAAGGTGCGCATGGCTGGCGCGCGGATGACAGGCCTGTTCTGCGGTGCCTCCACACCATCCATCCAGTCGATGGGCCCCTTCATGCCTGCATTGGAGCCGGCGCTCATCTGCCTTTCAAAGGTGTAGGATCTACTGAAGCCGCCACCTGCCCGGTTTTTGTAGAGAGCTGCCTGGGCCAGTGGATCCAGCTGCTCAGACACAATGCTGTAGTGGTCATCCACACCCCCAGGACTGCCTGGCCCATCTGCCAGGCGCAGGGAGCGCAGGGACATGGTGTCATAGTTCTGATGCCCCCGGTAGTTCCGCTCGTGAAAAGACCTGGGGCGGGGGGCAGTGCTGGCAGACTGAGACATTGTGTAATTTGGGCTATAAGCCAGGCCCTTTGGCCCAACGCCATTGCTGATGGAGGCCATTCTCTTGTTGGGTCTGAGGTCCACCGCTGAGCGAGAGGACCAGCTAGTAGTTTTCATGGTGCTGTAACCTTTCTTTCCAGCTGGTGGTTGGTACAGCTACAATGGGAGGAAAGAAGGGAGTGCAATGTTTATTTTCAAAAGGAGATAGACTCTTCTATCAAATGAAATAATGCAGAGTATTTGGTTTGTCCTGCAAATGCCACACCCCAGCGGCAAGGTCAAGTGGGGTCTTTCCATACCACCAATTTATTTGCCCTTGATGGGCACCATCCTCAGTGTACAGGCAGGCCACATTCTGCTCTCAGTTAACAGCCATGCTGCTCTGCACAGAATCTTAAAAGCTGGCAGAGCTGGTTCTGACACCGTCACTGGGATATTTTACTGAAACAATCGCTGCAAGATTGCATAGTACCATGGGGACTAGTTTTACAAAAGCAGGGAGGGCAAAAGTGGGAATTAGATTCCTTTAACACTGGTGGTAATCATCACGACAGTCATCATCACCCACAATCGCAGTTCATTAGCAATCAATAGGCAGCAGAAAGAGCTGGGTTTTTGAACTTACAGAGCTTTTGGGGGCTGTGCCATTTGTCTGGGATCTGGAGCTGTAGTGCTGCTGCAGAGTGCTGCATTGGCCATTGGTGGAGTTTCCGCCTGCAGGACAAGAACACATTGAGCTCACTTAGCAAGGACAGTATTGCTTTGTTTGGCAAACAGTCCAACAGTTGGGGCAGCAGGACAGCAACTGGCTGGAGTTGACAAAACTTGGAAGGAGAAATACAATATGCATGAAAATATCAGACTTTACCCTTCAAATTCTAGAGGTCTGGGATTCTGGGTCCTTGGCTGACCTCAGTTTATATGTTAATCAAAACAAGTGTCTTGGCTTCAATTACTCCCATGTTATGTTTCCCAGTTAATCCTGGAAACTAGTTTATACTGTTCCACGGTTGGTTGTTCTAGCCTAATATTGTCCCCTCAGATTGGAAACAGTTCACCAGGGTCCCAGGCACAGGTCCTTCTCAACCCTGAAATGAGAGATCCTGTTAACTGGAAATGCCACAGGCTTACCCTAGGTGTCATGATTCCAGAATGACCAGGACACCAAAATAGAGACTATAGCATCACCGGCCTAGGAGCTACATCAGGTTCCTGACTCTGTCTCCAAAGCTGGTTCAGGGAACCACTGAAGCCCATCTCATACAACATGAGATGGAGCCACAAATGGAATCTTCCCCAGGGCCAATGGAACTGAGTGCCTCTCATACTAGCTTGCCAGTCTAATGGCAAAGAGTGTGTGCCAGGTAGGAAGCTATAGAGTGCAGGAGAAGTCCCAGTCCTCATGCCAGGGGGTGGGCCTTCATAGCAGGAGGAGCCTAAGAGAGGTGACTGGAGGCAGAGGCTCAAATTTTTAATTCCAGCTCTGGTTTGAGCAAGTTGCTCAACAAACAGTCTGTGGGCACCTAGAAAGCAATGCTGTGATCACCAATAGTCAGCATGGATTTCTGAAAAATAAGTCATGTCAGACTAACCTGATCTCGTTTTTTGACAGAATTACAAGCCTGGTAGATGAAGGGAACGCAGTGGATGTAGCCTACCTTGATTTCAGCAAGGCATTTGACAAGGTGCCCCATGATATTCTTGTAAAGAAGCTGGTAAAATGCGGTCTTGACTATGCTACCACTCAGTGGATTTGTAACTGGCTGACTGACCGGACCCAAAGGGTGCTCATCAATGGTTCCTCTTCATCCTGGAGAAGAGTGACTAGTGGGGTGCCACAGGGTTCTGTCTTGGGCCCGGTCTTATTCAACATCTTTATCAACGACTTGGATGATGGAATCAAGGGCATCCTGATCAAATTTGCAGATGACACCAAACTGGGAGGGGTGGCTAACACCCCAGAGGACAGGATCACACTTCAAAACAACCTTGACATATTAGAGAACTGGGCCAAAACAAACAAGATGAGTTTTAACAGGGAGAAATGTAAAGTATTGCACTTGGGCAAAAAAAATGAGAGGCACAAATACAAGATGGGTGACACCTGGCTTGAGAGCACTACATGTGAAAAGGATCTAGGAGTCTTGGTTGACCACAAACTTGACATGAGCCAACAGTGTGACGCGGCAGCTAAAAAAGCCAATGCAATTCTGGGCTGCATCAATAGGAGTATAGCATCTAGATCAAGGGAAGCAATAGTGCCACTGTATTCTGCTCTGGTCAGACCTCACCTGGAGTACTGTGTCCAGTTCTGGGCACCACAGTTCAAGAAGGACACTGACAAACTGGAATGTGTCCAGAGGAGGGCAACCAAAATGGTCAAAGGCCTGGAAACGATGCCTTATGAGGAACGGCTAAGGGAGCTGGGCATGTTTAGCCTGGAGAAGAGGAGGTTAAGGGGTGATATGATAGCCATGTTCAAATATATAAAAGGATGTCACATAGAGGAGGGAGAAAGGTTGTTTTCTGCTGCTCCAGAGAAGCGGACACGGAGCAATGGTTCCAAACTACAAGAAAGAAGATTCTACCTAAACATTAGGAAGAACTTCCTGACAGTAAGAGCTGTTCGACAGTGGAATTTGCTGCCAAGGAGTGTGGTGGAGTCTCCTTCTTTGGAGGTCTTTAAGCAGAGGCTTGACAACCATATGTCAGGAGTGCTCTGATGGTGTTTCCTGCTTGGCAGGGGGTTGGACTCGATGGCCCTTGTGGTCTCTTCCAACTCTATGATTCTATGATTCTAAGAGCTCTTCTTGCTACATGGGCTCCTCCATGGGACCAGAAGAGGATAGTAGAGGACACTGCACATAGAAGTTATGGTTCCAGGAAATAAAGGCAGAGGTACATCAAGAAGAATCCACCTAATCCAGCATTCTTTTTCTAGCTGAAAACTTGTAAGCAAGACATAGCATGATGTCTATGCTATTTGTCCACCAGAAACCACTATCCTCCATCTATATTTGGGAGATTCAATGTCATTGTCATGGCTTCCTGCAATATATATCTTAGACCATGCAGGCTGCGTGATGAAAGACCATGGTGGCTGTCTATGACACAGTTCCATACCTTATGGCAGCCCAGGGAATTCAGAGAAGTGGAAGCCACCAGACCTTTGACCTTATGAATCCTCCACCACACGGGGACTGGCCTTACTCAGGATTTTATTTACCTTCAGAACCCTGTACTAACTGCATGCACACGAAAGCTCATACCAAGAACTAACTTAGTTGGTCTTTAAGGTGCTACTGGAAGGAAAAAATTTTGTTTTGTTTTGACTATGGCAGACCAACACGGCTACCTTTCTGTAACTGTTCTTAAGCAATGTCACCTCTTTAGTCCTAGGCATTCTGGTTGGGAAACAGTTGATTATGTGTCTGGATTACCTTATCTTTTTTTCTCACCTACCCAGGCCTTTGCCAAGTGACGTTATATGCACCAAATTGTTCTTTCCTGGGTGCTTTTGGGATTGCACCCTTGGTTTATCTAACCAACGTCCTTTAAGGACCTTGCTCTCACTATGATCTATATTTCATTCCTATTGATAACTCATTTCTGGGGACACTACAGTTACTCAGAAGTGTGGAATATGTTTTCTGCAGTTACACAGAGGAACTTTTGGCCAACCTAACTTTGTCTATCTCAGGGATGAACCCTGTCATTAGAAACAGATCCTAGGAATGAACCCTGGCAGAAATTAAATCCTAGCACTAACTTGAGCATTGATAAATGCTGAGTAGCACAGGGCTATTTACTGCTTGATAGATTCCTGGATATGAAAGCTTCTGTTAATTCAGTCTAAAATTACACTGGCCTCCATTTCACTCCACTACATGAAACTGTTGACTCAGTTGGTTATCTATTATCACCCTTAAATGCTTGTTGGCATCATGACTGTATAGCCAATTATCCAATATCTTGTCAAGGGTTTCTGACCTGAACCTAATTTTCAAAGCTATCCCTCATTGCCCTTGCAATGTCCCTGTTGTCCACCATATGTTCCTAGTCATTTGGATTTGCCTGCAGCCAAGCCTTATATAGCTCGGAGAGGCCATTGTAGGGCCTGCCAAAACCATAGCAAAAAGCTCACAAACACATCAAGGTGCCCCACACTTTCTGGAGTGTAAATTACTGTTACAAAAATGTCCTTTATTTCAGAACCTCCTTGTTTTCCACAAGACAACTGTCTAGCTTCCACTCTTTGAGCTTGTCAGTTCTTCCAAAGACACCTTCATCCTCTACAAAGGCTCAGAGCTTTTCACAAAGAACACAAGGGCATAATAAGTACCTTGCTGGTTCAGATCAAAGGT
Source organism: Podarcis raffonei (assembly GCF_027172205.1). Classification (NCBI taxonomy): domain Eukaryota; kingdom Metazoa; phylum Chordata; class Lepidosauria; order Squamata; family Lacertidae; genus Podarcis; species Podarcis raffonei. Next base: position 78,822,050 of record NC_070602.1, read on the forward strand.
CTACCTAGCCAGTCCATCATTCTGCCTCAGAATGTGGGCAGCCAGGTGTCTCTGACAAACTCACTAGACAAAAAAAATGGCAACAATCATACCCTTCAGTTCGTTTCCAAACAGCTGGTATTCACTTAAACTAGGGATGCAGCCTCAAAACATGGGAATCAGTTTTGCAATCATGGGTAACATCTATCAAAAGTAAGCTAAGCTTGGACTCATCACCATACTCGTGGTAATTCATACCATTAATGAATGAACCACTCTATGAATAAGTACTTTTTCTTCATCCTACACCAAATACTTCCTTGAGCAACTTTGTGTTCTGTTCTTATGGGAGAAGGTGGACAATTTCTCTCTCTCCATTCTCTTCACATCATTCATGACTGTATAAACTTTAGCTTGTGCCCTCTGAGCTGTCTATTTTCTAAGCCAAGTAAAGTATTATTTCATTTTTATAGGAATCTTGACTTCCCCAATTATCTCTCTCATGTCAGGTTGTTTCGTCTTTGCTTGACCCTCATTTAGAGGCTTCCATCTTCCATTTTAAATTCATAAGACTTAGATATGAGTTATCCTCCATCTTACTGCATTTGGCTCTTCCCTTTCCTGTCATCCATTTATTTGTGGTGGTTTTCTGATGCTCTTTTAATCAGATTGTAATAGCATGGTGGTTCACATTCTACCTACACATGAATTCCTGGATAATATCCCAGAACACACTGTACTGGGATCTGGCATAGTGCCTTCTGGGTAATGACACCTCCATTCACCTTTTGGGAAGAAAGTGGAAATGGCTACACATTTTGGAAAGATGATCTATTCATCCATTATGATTAAAAATCATTAGCATGGTGATTATCAAAGGTGCCCTTGTTCAGAGGTGCATGGCTCCTAGGGCTACTGCAAGGTAGAAGGGGGAAATGAAAATGGCAGGGAATTGTACTGGCTTTGCACTTGTCAGAGGCCCAGATGGGACATAACACTAAGCCAAACCATGACTTAGAGCAGGTGTCCCCAACCTTCAGCCCTCCAGATGTTTTGGACTACAATTCCTATCATCCCTGACCACTGGTCCTATTAGCTAGGGATCATGGGAGTTGTAGGCGAAAACATCTGGAGGGCCGCAGATTGGGGATGCTTGACATAGAGTGAATAAGGAAACGTGCAGGTTCCCAGAGAGAAGACTGGCCACTTTGCTTTTTCTCTGGTCCTGCTGCCGCCATGCTGCTGTGAGCTGAGCATGGCAAACCATAGAACAAACCTTGGCTACAACTCACAGTTTGTCTGGAGCAAGATAAACCATGAGCCCAGGTTTGGACACAACACTAAGCTAAATCACGGCATGGTACTGGATGTTCTCCCAGCTGTGTCACACACAATCCTTGATCACAGGTCATATTGTGGTGAGAGAAAAGTAAAGACCAGGACATTAGCACCGCTATCAGCACTGAACAAGTTTGCATCGGCAATGTTAGTAGAGGAAACCTCCAAAGCAAAGGCACTTGCTTCCTGTGCCCTTCACAAAAGGGACCCTATAGTCATAGTTTACAACTCAAGTGCCGAAGAATAGTGTGGGAAATGGCTTTGGAGCTGTCCTCTCACTTTCTTATCTGCAAAATGCTTCGTTTTCTTCTTGCTTGGCTGCATTGGTTCTCCTTTCCGACAAACAGAAATGCAAGACAATCCCACAGAGGGGCTAGCTAATAGGCTTCAGCTCCTTGTGTTCCCTCTCCATTAACTTTCTCCACTCCTTCTTTCCCAGGCATCCGTTCATTTTGTATAAATATTAAAACACTTTTTAAATGGTTGCTTAACAAAGGCCCTTTTTAGAAAGCTGTAACCTGGCACAGTTCCTGGATAGCTGAAGGGAGTTGACCAGCTATCAGCGCAGCCATAATGCTACTGAGTGATTGTATTTCAAAAGCTGCAGAGTCATCGGGAGAGACCTGAGCCAAAATCCAGCAAGTAGAATGTTTTTGGTGGGCTCAGATTTTGTTCTGAGCCAATGTTTAATGTTTTTTCTCAGAACCATCTGACTGCTTTTGCGGCTGTGAGGGAGGAGATACGTACAGCAGTATCCCATAACCATTTTAGAAGAATCTGTAGAAGATAACAACTTAGAAGAAGTGTAAAACATGATTTGCCCCTAAACTTGAATGAAAAAAAACTTATTTTGACTGATGTTCGAACCAGACCAAGAAACAAGTCTTAATCCCTATAGGCAAGTTTACATTAGCAGTTTTTTGGATGATACCATATGAGATGCACCCCTAATACTGGAAATATTGTGTATTCCCGAGACAGAACACCATTGGTGTGCCTGTGTGTGTGTGTGTGTGTTTTAAAGCTGGGGAACAGTTTTTGCTCCAAAGACATGCTGTACTCTTAAGCACTTGGCACAGAACACGCTAACTAGCTTGCTATACTATTGCAACATCAAGTTATACTGACATAGCAAATATACTAGTGCACAAGCTTAGAGAAGTAGTATTATTTAATGCTTAAAAACAGCACCATGGACTGGTTTAAAAGATCTATGGTAGTTCAAAACATCAAAAGAAAACCTATGCAAATGGTCACTATGCACAGCTCCAGAAGAGGGAGGAAAATGTTGCTACTACCAAGCAAGAAACACCATTTATGTGAAGCCTGTCACTTAACTCAGGGGTCACAAACTCAGTGCCCATGAGAACCAATGTGCCCACCAGTTCCTTCTATGACACCCTCAAAAGGTAACAGTAAATATCCCCTCAAAAACCCATAATGTATGAGGGACTATTTGCTCTTATTGCTCACTTCCTGATTGCACCAGCTTGGTCTGTCCTATATTCTCCCACAGGAGCCATTTTATGTTCTGTCACACCCCCATGGCAGCCATTTTGTGACTGGCACCCACAGCCTTAAACCCTTTGTTCTTTTTAAAGAATACCATTTTCATACATTAATCCCTTATTACGCTTTCCTTTCTCTCTGTGTGTTCTCCAACTCACTCTCTCTCTGTGTCTCTCTGTCACTCTCTCTCTCACACACACAGAGTTTATGTTTAATGTATATGAGATCATAATATGGACGATTTCCTCAACCAAGGAACAGCTGCTAGAATGGGACTCCTAAAACCAGTGGGAGAAACAAAAGGGGTGCCTAGAATTCAGGTGTCAAATCATATAGCATACAAAACACCACAAAGAATCACCATTTATTTACACTACAAAGGGGAAATGGAGCTGGAAAGGATAAAGAAACACTGCATAATTAAGGAAACTACCATGCCTATCTTGTGTAATGCACCAATGATTAAAGGTGTAAAGCTTACTGAAGCTGTAGTGAGAGAAAAATATGTACCTGCAACACTAGAGGACCTTCTTCTGAAAGATACAGGAACCAAAGTATTTTCCAAATAGGATACTTTAGTATCTAGCAAATACCTTTGACAAACTAGACTGCTACACTGACTAGATTTATCACACCCTTTGGGAGATTTTGTTTTCAGCGCTTACCATTTGGAATTGCGAGTGCTTCCTAGATTTTTTAAACAAAGATGACAGAAGTCCTGAGAGAGATAAAAGGAGTAATTGTCTTCCTGAATGACATTCTAATACAGAGTACATCAGTGAAAGAAAGACCATGACAAAACACTGGTCATTGTCAGGAATAAGATCCATTAATCTGGACTCAATATAAACAAGGAGAAATGCATTTTTCATCAAGGTGAAGTTGAATTACCGTATTTTTCGCACGATTGGACGCACCGGACCATAGGACGCACGTAGTTTTCAGGGGGGGAAATCAAGGAAAAAATATGATCCCCCCCCCCCAGCTCTGGGAGCAGTGGACAGGCTGCACGCAGCCTGTGCGCTACTCCAAGACCTTCTCCCTGCTTTTGCGGGAGGTGGCAGAATTCCCCCACCTCCCGCAAAAGCCCACAGGAGCCCCGCGTGACTCCTGCGGGCTTTTCGACCAGGAGGGAGAAGGGACTGAAACGGCCCGTCAGTCCCTTCTCCCTCCTTGGGGAAAAGCCCCCAAGAACCGCTCGCTCTTTAAAGGCTGTGCGGCTCCTGCGGGCTTTTCTAGGAGGTGGGGGAATTCCTAGAAAAGCCAGCAAAGCCGTGCAGCCCCTTTAAAGAGCGCACGGCTTTTGCCTGCTTTTGCGGGAGGTGGGGGAATTCCCCCATCTCCCGCAAAAGCCCGCAGGAGGGAGAAGGGACTGACTCGGCCAGTCAGTCCCTTCTCCCTCCTTGGGGAAAAGCCCCCAAGAGCCGCTCGCTCTTTAAAGGGTGCGCGGCTCCTGCGGGCTTTTCTAGGAGGTGGGGGAATTCCCCCACCTCCTAGAAAAGCCAGCAGAAGCCACGGAGCCCCTTTAAAGAGCGCCTGGCTTTTGCCTGCTTTTGCGGGAGGTGGGGGAATTCCCCCATCTCCCCCAAAAGCCCACAGGAGGGTTGGAGAGTAGCGGGAAGGCGTCGCACGCCTTCCCGCTGCCCCCCAATCTCTGGGGCTGGCGATGGGGGAAGCGCTGCTTTCCCCACCGCCAGCCTCCAACCCGGGTTGGAGAGTAGCGGGAAGGCATCGCTGCCTTCCCGCTGCCCCCCAATCTCTGGGGCTGGCGATGGGGGAAGCGCTGCTTTCCCCACCGCCAGCCTCCAACCCGGGTTGGAGAGTAGCGGGAAGGCATCGCTGCCTTCCCGCTGCCCCCCAATCTCTGGGGCTGGCGATGGGGGAAGCGCTGCTTTCCCCACCGCCAGCCTCCAACCCGGGTTGGAGAGTAGCGGGAAGGCATCGCTGCCTTCCCGCTGCCCCCCAATCTCTGGGGCTGGCGATGGGGGAAGCGCTGCTTTCCCCACCGCCAGCCTCCAACCCGGGTTGGAGAGTAGCGGGAAGGCATCGCTGCCTTCCCGCTGCCCCCCAATCTCTGGGGCTGGCGATGGGGGAAGCGCTGCTTTCCCCACCGCCAGCCTCCAACCCGGGTTGGAGAGTAGCGGGAAGGCATCGCTGCCTTCCCGCTGCCCCCCAATCTCTGGGGCTGGCGATGGGGGAAGCGCTGCTTTCCCCACCGCCAGCCTCAAACCCGGGTTGGAGAGTAGCGGGAAGGCGTTGCGCGCCTTCCTGCTGCCCCCCATCCTCTGGGGCTGGCGATGGGGGAAGCGCTGCTTTCCCCACCGCCAGCCTCAAACCCGGGTTGGAGAGTAGCGGGAAGGCGTCGCACGCCTTCCTGCTGCCCCCCATCCTCTGGGGCTGGCGATGGGGGAAGCGCTGCTTTCCCCACCGCCAGCCTCAAAGAGCAGACTCTCCTGGCTTCAGCGGAAGCAACGCAAAGCCTCCGGAGCGCAGGCTTCGGAGGCTTTGCCTTGCTATCGCTGAAGCCAGGGAGCCTGCATTCGCTCCATAGGACGCACACACATTTCCCCTTCATTTTTGGAGGGGAAAAAGTGCGTCCTATAGAGCGAAAAATACGGTACTTGGACAACTAATCACACAACATGGGACAAAGCCATGCCTAGAGATGGTAAATGCCATCAAAGAACTGAAAGCACTGAAGGCTACAGAACTGAGACAATTTCTGGAAATGCTGAACTATCTTCTAGGATAATATTTGTACAATACTTCAAAAGATAAACAACGACTACACCGATTATTGAAATCCACTACTTCCTGGTTTTGTGGATCAGTTCTGTGGGCTGCCTTTAAAAATATAAATGAGATGATTGCAAATCTGTTTTAGGGTGCCACAAGCCTACAATGGGTAGCACTGATGCAAAAAACTACAGATTTAGAAGGCGTGCTATTACAATTGCATGGTTCAGAATGGATGCCAGTCACATTCTGCTCTAGAACTCTAACCAGAGCAGAAAAAAAATTATGAAAACATTGAGAATTTTTTTGCTAGTCTTTGGGCATGCAAAAACTTTTACAGATACCTATGTGATCTGCCTTATTTCGGATTCGCAGACCATAATCCCTTTGTGACCTTGATTAAAGAAAAAAACATGTAGCAGAATATATTACAAGAAAACAATTGATCATAGCAGACACCTTGTCACAAAGTCCCACAAGAGCCTGATTATATTCTGCTGAGAGTGAACATGGAATACTTAACAGAAACTGATGATATCTTCTTCCTATCACTGAGAAGGTGCAATCACCAAAAGCAAATGCTTGGGCTTGCATAGTAGAACTAACAGCAATGTTACTGTCACGACTACTACTTACTCTGAGTTATTTGGAAGCTGTCAAGGTAAATGACCGAAGACCTGAACTATCAAGTAGTTTAACAGCACTGATGTACTGGTTGTTTATTTAAATAAGGAAGGGATGTTGTGTGGATAGTGTCATTCTCTGGTTTGGTCAATAGGTGGCATTGTACTTAGTTAAATCTTCAAGAGTCTCCTTTGTTGGTTCTGTTCTTGTTGGAGACAATGATGTTCTTATCTAGCTGCCTGACTGGGAAGCCCTCTAAGCCTTCCATGACATGTGATAACAAATCTATTTAGAGTAATGCTTATACAAATCAAAACTAATTATTATGTGCAAAGACGAAACCAAACTAAAGGAGTTGCTATGGGAGTGAAGAAAGGGTTGTGCAAACTAACCTTGCATGTCTCCATGTTATACTAATTAATTCATTACTTAGAAACATATGAGGTCAGCACTTAAAGAATGTGTGAACCTTCCTAAGTGTTGCACCACAATAAAGACACCCTCAGTTTTTCCTCCTCTGAAAGAAATTGTTCTCTTACCATAAAATGTAAGTAAAGTGGGGGAATCTCTCTTCATACCAGAAGATTAAGAAACTAGGTCTGTTTCTGCAGAGGCTTTCAACTTATTAAGCTAAACAAGATAAGCTTTATAGAGGAAATGCGGTGCTCAGAGTGAAAATTCCTCCCATTTTACTGAACAGCTGCATGTGTAGTTATCAAACATGACCCTAAGTTAAAAGAATAATCATTAAGGAGCTGTTTGCCAAATAAATCCAATGACAGATGAGGCTGATTTTCCAGCAGTGGAGGAGACACAAACCAGGCTCAAAACCGCAAATAAAATCTGAGCATTTCTCATTAATGCAGGCACACCTCATTTATTGTGCTTTGCTTTATTGTGCTTCACAGATATTGCTCCTTACAAGGATGCAGGTGCAGCTGCAGGCAGCCCAGCTATGTCCAAAAGAAGGAAGCGCCCTGCTACCACCCTTCTTCTGGCTACAGGAGTGGAGCTGGCTAGTGCTGGAGCTGGGCTTTTCCCCTCCTGCCCCTGATGACGGGGGCGGAGGGGGGGACCTGGCTTAGTAGCCTACAGCATAGAGAAAACATAACTTTTATATGCACTAGAAAACAAAACAAAAAAATGTGTGACTTGCTTTAATGCAATATTTGCTTTATTGTGCTGGCCTAGAACCAAATCCATAATATCTCCGAGGTACATCTGTATCTCCTTCCTTCTCTGTGGCATTCTTTGTTTTGCAGCTACTTTTTAGCTCAAGGGGCTGGCTTAGAGCAGGATGGGAAACCTGTGGCCCTCCAGATATTGTTTGACTGTGTAGCAAGACACCCCACTGTATACTTTATATGTGGAGGACCAGATTTTATTTCTCACTTATTCACTTTCTAACCACCAAATATTAGCATTAGTAAACTGTATAGTTCTGATAACTATATCCCAGAAGGTATGGTATGATAGATGTGGTACAAAACCATCTAGACCCTCTTTTATAATTAAATATATTTATTTATTATAAATATAGAGGCATAATAAGGCGAGTTTTATATAGTAATAAGGTGAGTAATATATAGTAATAGTAACAAACAAGAGTTTGTTACTATTGCTTTAAGACATATATTTGCTCTAATAAGGTTCCTGTATCTTTACATAACAGTTATAAAGGTTTACATAAGGCTGACTGGTAAAACTTAGTTCTTAATCCTATTTAACTTAATACCGCTCAGTCTGTCTTCCCAGTCAATCTCACTACCAAGTCCTTTGAGACAGGCTTGCAGGCAGTTCTCACTCTGGACAGCTCCAGAAGCTCCTTGCTGAATTCCCCTCATTCCTTAATGCCCTTATATGGCCTCATTGCCAATCTTCAGCTTATTCAGTGATCCAGCTCTTTGGGAGCAGACTATCTTTCCAGCTTGGATAGCCTCTAGCCTGTCTTCCACCTGCTTCAACTCCTCCCCCCTTCATCTTTGCCCCCTGTTCTTCACCCCTCATCATTTGTCAGCTTCAACAGTAGTAGAATAGACCTATTTATGTCCCAGCCAGCCTATTCTTCAATGAATCAGATTTGATTCATTACATCCCTCCCTCCTCATCAGCCCACTTTCCCCATCCAATAAGTGACCAATAAATTCTGCCCAATATGCCAACCAGAAATGTAGTTTTCCAGTTGCAGGAAAATGGGATGGCTTATTCCTCATTTATTTACTTCCGTAGCATACTCATAGAAATAACAATGACAACAAGTATTTAGCAACACTGTGTCCCTGGCGCTCAGGTATCCTTTACAATCCTGTCACCCTTGTTGTAAGTGACTTCCTAATGAAAAGTTAATGTGGAGATGTGAGGAGATAATTCATTCGGGCCAAAACAGGTGGAATTCCTACTTATCATCAGTAAGTACACACTGTCACACAAATGATAACACCAGGGGCAAAGTATAATTTACACAGCCCTCAGAGGGAGAGTTTGAGTTTCAGCCCACTCTTGCTAGTGCTATTTGGTGTGTCCAGCTGCCTGAAGAGACTGAGAGAGCAAATCCCAACACAGAAGCTGCATTCCCCTTAGAGGCCATTCATATACGGTATGCTATTTCCCCCAACTCTCATGGTCATTTTTATTGCTCAAACAAGTGACCTTGAAAATAAATCAACTGCCATGTAGTAAAGGATTTGGAAGGTTGAATGCATCCAAACAAGTCATTCCACAGTCACTGAAAAGCCCCAAGTGAGTTTATGGCATTTGTTGGATGATGGCGCCCATCACCTGCAACTTTTCCATGCCTTTCACTAAGCATGAATGGAGAACAAGGCTAGTTCGTGACTGCCTTGCAGTGGAAGTATAGTCGTGAGGTGATGCAGAATTCTGAATACCTTTGCAATTCTTTGTTTACTTCACCAAGTACAAGTCATTTTATTATGGTCAATTACCAGTATCAAGACAAAACCACAAATATTCAGAGATAGCGAGTTGTTCTGCGTCAAATCCGATATTCCTGCTGAGGGTTCTGCAATTGGTTCAGAGAGTCTGCCTCTGTATTCTTCCTCTGCCCTATCCTCCACCAACCCCAGGCAAAGAATAGCTCCAGTTGCCAACAAATACTTGTGTCATGCACTTAAAATTATCATCACCCCAAAATGTACCACAGCATCAGCACACGACCAGTATTGTTATTAGTAGAATTTGGCAGGATGCAAGGAATTTTGCAGATGTGATAAACAAGCTGGTAATTTTTTATTATTTTGAATTTTCTTTATCATATGTTTCACTGTATTTGCATATAGTGTTGTATGCCGCCTTGACATTTTATATGTGTGGGCGGTATATTTTTTCCCCCAAAATATGTAAATAAACTCTATCCTTCCATCTGCTGGGTCCAAGTTCCCTGAGATTTTAATTTTAGCTCCATCGTGCAACAAAGCCTAGGCATTGCCTCATCTTGCCGTACTGCAAAAAGCCTGTTTGGATCAGCTCGCACAAAGCACACACATGCTAAATTAACTAGGAGTGGAGATAGAAGAAACATTTTTAGAGCAGTTGGGTTAGTTTGGAAATGCCCTCACTGCTCTCAGCCCCATCTCTCTCCTCTCCAAGGTCAAGCACTTTATAAAAAAAAAAAAAACTAGTTCTGCTAGTTTGCAGCAGAAGCCAACGGCATATAGTGTTAAGTGGACAGCACCCATGACAACACCAAAAGCAAAACAAAACCCTATCCCCAGAGCAGCATTATGCTTCTTCTTTTAAAGTTTCCTTTCTTCTTTTAATGAATACATCAAAGATTAATGGATAAACATACATGTATGACGCTTTGAAAATTAGAAAAAAAGGGGAGAGTCCAGATGACACACAGAGGAGGGAAGGGACAAAACTGAGAACTAAGACAGCACTTGATGTTGTAAGTTTACCCACCAGCCATTTCAGTAGCAAAGCCAGGAGACACTGTCCTTTGGCAGAGGAACCTGCCCATGTGATCAACTGTGAAACCTGTTTTAATAAAGCACCCACCTTCCACTTCAGTGTCAGCCTTTAGTTACCCTGGAGTCTATACATGACGCCCAGCACTTCCTTTGCCCTGTAACAGTGGTGTAAAAATCAGTCCTACTGGGTAAAGTGCCCCACTCCAACTGAAGTGAGAGCCTGCTGCATTGCTTTCACAGAATGGATAGCCGTTCCAGAATGAATGACTATGAAGTAGTTACCGAACAATTAAATAAGCTGCTTTATTTAATATACCTTATGAATATACGGCCCTAGCTCTGAATCCCCCAGGAGTTGCAGCTATATGGGTTTTAAACTGACCCACTTGTTAAGCAGTTGGACACGTTGAGATATGGTCTTGTGTTCATCCCTCCCCATTTCTTTCAGCCAGCCAAAGATTCAGATAACAGAGGTAAATTGTTCTTGAAGTGTCTGCCTTTGATCTGCAGACTTAATCTGTTGCAGAGGAGAAGAGAGCACTTGTGTGTGTGTGTGTGTGTGTGTGTGTGTGTGTGTGTGGTGAGTGTGTGGAGCTTACAATTTTTTCATCTGCCAGATTTGAACTCTCTCACCACTTATTGCTAACTATGGATAGAATTCTTATTTTGGAACTGATTCTAAGACTGTGCACATATTACAGGCTTAAAACACAGCTAGGGTGTTATTTTTCCTCAATTAAGATTGGAGCCAGTTCCGGGGGGGGGGGGGGCACAGAATACATGGAATACTTCATAAGAGAGATACAGGAGAGATCTGGATTGTGGCTAATATCGTGTGTCCACTGTTTCTCAAACCAGCGGTGGGAGCACACTGGATGCAGAGCAAAAGGGAGTATGTACACAGCCAAAAATCTCTGCTCAGTATATACTTGAGCAAATCACTGTTTTTCAAGCTTCAGTTCCCCCATCTGCAACAAGGCCACAGTAAGTACCTACCCTTTAGGACTGTTGTGAGGGCAAAGCAACAACAGAGCTAAAATTGGCACAGATTATAATTGCTTCCAGGCATTGCCACGTTACGACAAGTGTTGAACTGTGTGAAAAGTGGTTGCTATGCTGTACACCCCTCTCTTTCATATTCCTTTTAAGACTTCTAGCGCTACTTGTGCTTTAATGCAAAAAGAGTTCTTCTGTGTTGGGAGTACAAGGACAGGAGCCAAGGGTTCTTACACATGTAGAAGCATTACATATTTTATACATTTGTAAGGCTAACAAACAATAGCAGCACTAGCAAAAGCTAAGCCCTTTTCCCTCTTGGGGAGGAGTCATTGGTAGATTCAGATAATTAACCCTGGATGAATCTCCTGCTAGGGTTCTCCTCATTGTTTCAAGGGAGACTTGAGGCAGCACAAAACCAGACTTCTTCTGATCTCAGCTGTTAAATGAAGCAGGTGTAATGTAAACATTCAGATGCCACTACTGCCCCTCTCCTTGTAGCAGCTACTATGCCACCACACATGCTATCACTTTGGAAAATAAAATGTCAGGTGTTAGGAAGTACTGAAGAAGAGGCCACCAATAATAAATTTTAGAATTGGGGATGGGTGTCAAGGTCAGCTCCGGCTGAAAAAAAAGCCCTGCATTCTACACACATTACAGATGTTTGGGATGAGGGTGCTCTGGCTAAAAGCAAGTGACTTGTCTAAGGTCACCTAATGAGTTTGAGGCAAAGATTAGATTTAACTGCAGAGTCTACAATGTAGACTTCTTCGGTCTGCAATGCTACCCCAGCTCTCATATCTGTGTGTACACACAGCCCTGCAATCCATCCGTTATGAGGAACTTGGGTGCAGATGTCTCCACAGCCAGTTTCAGTTCAGCCTTGTACATTGTGGTCCCCATTGTCCCAGTCAATTGGACACTTACAGCAGCTTGCCCAAGACAGTACTCAGATGCATTGTCAAATGTGTTGGCAGGGGGAACCCTAGAGCTAACAGAACATGGATGTTGTAGGTCAGAGGGGCTGAGATGTACATAGGAGAAATACAAATCTGTGTTATATCTGCCTCTGGCTATAGCAGACATTTTTATGAGCATTCCAGCAACCATAATGATGCATATCTGTATGCAGTTCTCTCCCTCCCTTTCCTATTCTGCTGCTTTCTTTATCATGTATGGTGTCTGACTAAAAAGGAAGTATGAATTATGTACAGCTGTCACTCTTCCTCTGTCTGGAATGCATCCCACCATTGCCCCTCCTAGTTTCTCCAGCTCAGAAACAGGCTGAAGCAGTTCTCAACAAGCTCGAGTGGTTGACTTTGCAAGCAAACAGCGCTTGGACCTTCACCTGACATACCCTCTTATAGCCTCCAATGCCTTAACCACCACCACAATCCAGCAACTGCCCACCAGCAGGCCTACATTTGAACTCCTGAATGCATGAAAAGGGAACTTTGGAATGTTGCACATGGGTGGAGAGAGGTACCCAAAAGTAAGAGGTAGGGGCCTCTCTGTCACTTGCCTACAGGTTACGACACCGTTGCAGGCCACCATCACAGAAAAAAAGCAAAGTTTTCTTCCCAAGTTAAAATTTGTAATATTCAGTGAATTGTATAATAACCTGTCCCAAGAGCTGCCAATGGAACCTCCACTCACAAAGGTGGTTGTTGCCATGGGGAAAGTGAGGTGAAGGTGTCACTTTTTGCTCAGGCTATTTCCAATGGAAAAAGAATTGGCACCAATGGGAGATTTTTTTCCTTATTATAAAGAAGTCGAAGGGGTTGCCATGTTAAGTCTCTTGCAGTGAAAACAATCAAATAATCTCAAGGCACCTTAAAGATGAGTAACATTTATAATGGCTTTTGTAGACTTAAGCTTGCCTCTTCAGATGCATTTAATGAAGTGGCCTTGGGTCAGTGGAAGCCTCTGCCACAATCACAAGACTCTTTGATTGTTTTTCATTGGGCATGGAATGCTGTTGGACGGGGCTGGGGGACAGGATGGGAAAGCCTGTGGGTGGGGAATTAAGTCAAGTATTTCAAAGAGCATGGCTGGTTGCCTAGAACACTGAAGGAGGAGCACTCCATACTGCAACATTTTGTTCCAGGTCCAAAACATTTTCTGGCCATTTAATGGTGCCCACTAAATCCTTGTGGAATGCCTCAAGGAAAGAAACAAAGAGTTGGAAATACATTGTTTTGTTACACTGAAAAGAGGGAGGAAAATGAGATCACATGAAAATGGAATGCAATATATACAGACTGTGAGAACTGCATTAAAATTTTAAATCAGGCATAGGCAAACTCGGCTCTCCAAGACCAGTGGTCAGGGATGATGGGAATTATAGTCTCAAAACATATGGAGGGCGGAGTTTGCCTATGCCTGTTTTAAATGAATCTAAAATAACAACAGTGACAATTCAACAAGTAGTGTTAATGATATACAAACATGCTAGCATTGGTAAGTCAATTATCCACCTACATGTGTTAAGACTACATTCAGGCACAGATGATAGAAATGAATTTCTGGATGTTAAGCACACCAAATTGGTTATATTTCTCAGTTTAAAAAACCCAGAAGTTTGGCTATGTGTTCATTCTGCAGAGCTTCCAAACATTTTAAAAAACCCAGTAATAAAGCAAAAGCTTCATATAAAAGGGCATGGCTTTGATGTGAAAAAATGAGCTGTTTGCCACTTATTATCTGGGTTTTTTAAAAAATTGACTAGAGGTGTGCTTTTGTACAGGCATTGCAAGGCAAGGGAGCGTTCAGTCTATAAAGGCTAAGGGAAGACGGCAACAAAGCCAATCAGCCCAAGAAGCAGACACTTGAAAAAAGAAGTAGCAGACTCAGAATAATGATCGCTCTGACCAGGGCGAGGCCCCGCTGTTGCAGGAGGAGAGGCGGCAGCACGCACATGAGGCAGCACACAATGAAAAGAGTCACAGCAGGAGGGACGATCATAATCTGTCCTAAAAGCAATTTTTAAAAAGGGACTGCCAATTTTATTTTGCCATTGCAAAGATCTGAAGATTGCTGAGGAAAGACTTGTGTGGTAAAAATGTAAGTGCCTATTATTAACTTTTATATATTCCACATCTCTAAAATTGTGCTAGATTACGAAGTAACCAGAGGCATATGTGCTGAAGAAGAAAAACGCCACCATGAATAACAAGGTGCCATATTTGAACAAAGGGAGAAGGCCAGGAGAGTTCACTTCCCTTTGTCCATATGAGCCCCCTAGGGTAGCTTTTTGCCAACCTGGTGTCCTCCGTATGATGTTGGGACCACAACTCCCATCAGCCCCAGCCGGCACAGCTGGGAGTTGGAGTCTGACAAAATCTGGAGGCTGCCAGATTGGCACAGGCTGCCCTAGGATGAGGCACGTTTTGGCCATTGTTATTCAGTAGCTTCTTGCCTGTGAAATTTGATAGGCATGGCTGGGAGAGCTGGCAGGATGTTCCAGCTCTGATTACAGTCATGCCTCTTCTACTGCACCTCTCATCATCTCCCCTGCAGCAGCTTCTACCCCACTTTGCTCAGCCCCTTCTCCTGTCTCTATCACTGTTGCCACCACCGCCAGGCTTCAAGGTTTCTACAGATGCATACAACATCTGCTCTCACTTCCCTAGGGCAGGCACACCATGGTTAGACTGTGCTTCTCCCTAAATAGATTGGATCAGCTCTAGAGAGTGCCAGTGCCACCTTCTACCTGAAGGAGGGGAAGAGATGGGAAAGGGCAGAGGAGGGGAGGGGAGAGAAACCACCCCCAGTTACCCTACATCTTCTGCACCAGAATCAGGGCACCTCAACTCCATCACTTATGAGAGGAGGGAAGAGGATGTTTTGCAGGACTTCGACTTTCCATTCTGGGTATGGTAAAATTTGCAATAGCTCATTCAGACCTGTAGGATCGGTGTAACTGAGGGCACATCTGTGCTCAAGTTACAAAGATCCTATAGATCTGGATGAGACCCTGCAAATTTCACCATACCCAGATTGGATGTCTAAGATCACTTCAGTTTACTGTGTCCACAAGAATTGCATATGCACCCTGCACCTTGTTTTAAGGTACTTCTGTTTGATGCTATTGTTTCTCAAACCTGCTCCACACTGATTGGGGTCCTTAAGCTGTCCCTAATTTGTCTCTAGCCAAGGTGTGAGCACCTTTTAATGTGAACACACCCTTACAGCACAAGTTTAACCAGGTTTACTCAGAAGGAAGTCCCAATGATTTGAATGGGATTCACCTGCAGGTGTGTACGCTCTGAATGGCGGCTTTCCTTCTCTTGGATATAAGACCACATCACATGGTAAAGCATGTGTGTCATTCAAGCTGTGAAAAGCAAGTTTTCAGAAGCCTCAGCACAATATTCCAACCACTAGGAAGTTACATTGTTGACCTAAATTAACTCCCCACCACACAAAATAAAGCTGCTCCTATTGGATTTCTGCCTGTTCTGCAGCTCTTAAAGACACACCACTCTGTCAGGCTCAGGGCAGTGACTAAAAGCACATGATGAAGAAGCCTTGTCTGGATACAGGAACCAGTGTCCGCCATCTTGAATATCTATTTTAGGTCCAACAGAATCCTAACAAAGGGAGGGTGGAATGGAGGACTTTGGCGGTATAATTCCTCAAACTCAAAATCGAAGTGTTTCATGCCTTCATTGAATTAACAAGGTTTCAAACCTGTTTAGGACCAATGGTTTGCACTGAGCCATGTAGGATTGTGGGAATACAGGCAGGAACTGGGACCTCCTTTCAGGTAGGCCCATCCTTCTCCTGTCAGCCCAAAGGACAGCATTGCATAGGACAGGACAGACATACCAGTGCAGGGTGTGGGACTAGACTCCACAATTAGAACTAGAGTGACAGATCAAAGGGTGGGTGCAGTCATCAAGAAAGTGAGCTCCAGGTGTGTCCAAGAGCTTCCTACCCTCTGGTGTTCTATCATTAATCTCAGTGTAGTTCAAAGGCTATATGGTAACGCCATCCAGTGTTGTGGATCTGCCACTATTCAGCAATCTCATATTGCAGAGATAGTAATCTCTGAGTATTGCAGAGATAGTTAAGCAGGTTAGCTGCTAATTGCACCTTTGATTCCAGGAACTGTTCTTGTTCCCATTTCACGGGATGTCAAACAATGACAAGACTGAAACTAGCTCATGAGGAAGAAACCATTGAGACCAGCACCAAATGTAACCCAAGGTCTTAACTGAACACTTCCATCCCGCTCTTCACTGAAGCACTGCCAAGGTTGGAGAACAGTAAACGGTGCCTTTGACTTTACATACGGGATCCACCACCACCCTCTGATGAAGCAGGGGTGGCTAACCTGTGACCCTCCAGGCATTGCTGGACTCTAACCCCATCAGCATGGCCAATGGTCAGGGATGATGGGAGCTGTAGTCCAGCAACACCTGGAAGGCCACAGGTTCTCCAGGTGTATACAATGCACCTGTCTCTGCGTAGATACACTATATACTGAGAAGTTAAATTATTACTATTGGTGCACATGGTTCTACTCTGCACAATTTAATCCTCACAACATCCCTACGAGTTAGATTAGGCTAAGAGACTGTGATTTGCCTTAAGCTGCCCAGTGAGCTCTATGATTGAGTGGAGGTTTAAACTCTGGCCTCCCAGTTGCATTTAGCTGCATTTTGACATAGGTAATGGACTGATAATTATTTCCAACTAGTAAAATACACCGAGGCCATTGAGGCAGAATCACAAGAAACGTAAGAAAGAAAATACCAAACTAAGACCCTGATGTTGGGAAAGATTGAGGGCACAAGGAGAAGGGGACGACAGATGGCTGGACAGTGTTCTCAAAGCTACCAGCATGAGTTTTACCAAACTGCGGGAGGCAGTGGAAGACAGGAGTACCTGGCGTGCTCTGGTCCATGGGGTCACGAAGAGTCGGACACGACTGAACGACTAAACAACAAAGTCTCAGGTTCTTGTGAGAAACTTTCTACCTCTATTGTTTAGCCAGCACCTGAAGAGGAAACAGTCTGACTCTGCAAGCAAAGGAAACTTTGTACCGTACTGGAACCCTGCCCTGGCGTTTGTGGCAGCATTTACATGAATGGAATACGTCAACCTGATAGGGGGTCATAAATTACAAGCAACCTCTCCTAATCTCTGGATATGCAATCTAGGTCTCCAACTGCAGAGGTGAAAAACAAGCAGTAGGAGCAGCACTAAAATATGTCCAACTTCCATGTAAAGAGACCCACTTGGTTCCTTCCAAAACACTTTTGTGGGCGTGGCAGAGGAGAGCCTAGTAATTAAATGCAGCATAATTGTCACTGGTGCCATCAAGGAAACTGGAAGGATTTCAAGACTATAATTCTACTGAAGAGAAGTGACATCTCCCCATCTCCAACAGAGGCCTTCTGTTAGCTTCTCGACTAGCAGGCATTACAGCAGCGCAAGCGTCTTTAGTGGTACTGTGGGTGGTGAAAACTGCATCAGATGAATTTTTGCCTGTCACACAGCTGTTGTAGGTGCAGCACCTTTCTCAGGATGACTCAGGAAATGCAGAGTGTGAACCCTGCTGTTGAAAGATGCTTGCTCCATCTCTCCTCTAACTCAATATGGGGAAATGGATAATTATCAGTAGAGCATGGAAAGCTCAAGTTCAAATCCATATCCTGCTCAGCCATCAAGCTCACTGGGGCTGCCAGTGAGCTACTCCTATGCACCTGGGTGTAAATCCCACGACACTGAGGACTCATCCACAACTTCCCTTTGTCCCATAATAACTGAGTAGCTAGGACAGAGTGGCAAATAAAACCAACAGTGTTAACATTTAAGCAATCCCTCCTGCTTCCTCAACATAGTGCTAGGTTTTGATCGGGGCTGAGGAACCGGTGGCTCCCTAGATGCTGCTGGACTCCAGCTGCCATGATTCCTGATCATTGGTCATGCTGACTGGGGCAGATGGGAGTTGGGAGTCTGCTGGGCCACACATTCCCTAGCCCTGCTGTACATTAATTGTGTGGATGGGAGAATTAAAAAAGGTGCACCTACTATTGTCCCTGACAGTATTATGCCTTAAGGGGCAGCTTGGGAAAGGTGAGGGTGGTTTATTCCCTCAGGTTAAGCTAGTTATTTAAGTGAGACAATTGTCCACAGAACCAGGGTTGCTTCCCTGTGTGGTGCAGTGGTTAGTGTGTTGGATGAGGACCTGGGAGGGCAGAGTTCAAATCACCACTCAGCCATGAAGCTCACTGTCTAACCACAGGCCAGTCACTATCTCTCAGCCTAACCTACCCCACAGGGTTGTTGCGAGGTAAAATGGGGAAGATGAGAACCACACCACCCACCTTGAGATCCTTGGCTGGAATATAAATGTAAAATAAACAACATAAAAGCTGTGAAGTAGTAGTCCAAACTAGGTTGGTAAGGTTAGCATAATGTTACCATAAGCATAGTGGCTCCAGGAAGAATGATTGTTTTGCAGACAGCAGCAGGAGGCAAAGAACTAGTAGAAATTACTTGCATAGTAAACAGCTGGAGAAACCGAGAGCAGTTTAAGTGCAAGGTATGGGGGATATTTGACTGAATCTCATGTTTGATTAAATCTATGGGGCACGGCAAATTGCTGGAGAGGAGAATTCTTCTGCTATCTCACTTAGTCATTCTCAGTTCTGACTAACCTTTGTCTGGCCTGCGTATCTTGAGTGTGACCCAGACTAAACCTTTGAGAAGGTCCACGCCACCTTCCCAGAGAGTAAGCTGTCTTGGTAACACAGCCCTATTATTATCATAAAAACTATTGGCGACAGTTTCTCCTTCTGTCTACGATAGTTAGCATAGAAACCTATGACACTGGCTGGCTGACTAAGCCCGCAACCAACCCAACAAGGGCATATTCCTGGTTGAAGCATCTGAATCAACAACACAGCTGGGCTAACTCCTCCACTGCACTTTTTTGCCCGGTGCCATTTTATCACACGGTTTGATTAATGCAGCTGCACCACCAGAGTTAGAAGAGTTCGCACAACAAACAGGAGAGAGGGTTAGGAGTGGTGAGCTTTGAGCTGGGAGGCCCTGAAGTTCCCATCTCACCTCACCCTTGAACTCCCCAGGGGTGGCCTCCACTAAGCAACTGTTTTCTCAGCCTAATGAGAGTAGCAACGCTGACTTACCTCGCCAGAACACTGCAACAATTTCCTAGATAATGGGTGGCATCCAACTAACTTTTACTCACAGCAGACCTACTGGAATCAATGAGCCTGAGTCACGTGCATTCGTTTCTGTGGGTCTACTCTGAGTCAAACGTAGTTCAATACCGACCCTTCACAGTTCCCACACAATCGACCCAAAGGTTTCTCTCTACCACCTGTCGCCCCTCTGCAGCGAACAACCTGTGCCCAGTTTCATTTCTCCCCTCGCCTACCTTTCAGCTCCGCGTAGTCCAGCATTGCTCCGTTGGTCCTGGGGGTCGAGTGGCTCTTCTGCAGCATCCTCATGCGGACCTGCTCCTGCACCCGGGCGCTCTTGAACCCCTCGGCGGCGTCGGGGGCCTCGCTCTTCCTGTCCAGCTGCTTGTCCGAGGGCAGCGCCAAGGAGCACACGCCATCCTCCGGCTGCAGAGCCGACAAGAAGAAGTTATTTTCCTGCATGCTGGCTGCTGGGCCAGGAGCGCACATGAAAAACAGCCCGGCTCTTCCTCCGGGTCAACCCGCCCCTTCCCCGCGCCTGCCAGGAACTCTGTGTGGGCTGAGGGGAAGTTCCTCGCGAGGGCTTGGAGCAGCCCTTCCGCTCCTCCTGCGCCCTCTTCTCTGCGCCCAAATGGCGCTTTGACGCGCCAGGTAAGTTGCGCGCTTATTCACAGGTGAGTCTGTCGGGCCCGCCCTCTGACTTCCTTAGTTAGTATACAAAAAAAAAAAAGTTCCTTCATTCAGGGAGCGCGCCCACACATACACCCGCCTCCTCCTCCTCCACGCCATCCCCGGTCTTCTTGCAAGCGTCGTTTGGTTTCCTGGGACTTTCCTTTCCTTCTCTGCGCTGGTGGTGACACACCTACGTGATTCCACCCCTCTCTCTCCCTAGCAACTGAGATCAGCCGGGAGGCAGAGCAGCAGGTCGGCCGCTTCCACCTTAAGCAGGTGAGGCGTTGGGCAAAGCGGTGCCTTTAAGGTGGAATTCCAAAGATGCACGAACTGGCCTGGCCTTGGCCCTGCCCTGCCCCACACCTCGCCCTCAGCTGTGTAAACTGGCAAAAGCGGTTATGGGTGCGGTGCCTCCAGGGTTCTTGAAGGGTGTGCGTTTGTGTGCCTAGAGATAGAGGGCTGTAGGCCGTGGTGCCATCCCGCTCGCCTCTCTTTTTGTTACACCTTCTCCATTCCGCGAAACAAAGCTCCCCCGGTTCTGGCAGAGCCCCGTGTCAACAAAAGTGCAGCAAAACAAGGGGCGAACACGCCTCGGCCGAACCCAGCTTTGTTCCCTCCCAGCTTGTGAAGCAACTTAACAGCCTGTACATTCCAAACACTGAGCTGCTGCCTTGGGAGCTGAGCGGGAGAAGGGATAGAGGCAGGCCAAAGTCCAGCAGCTCAATCCAGGCTCCTCCTCCTCCTGCTCACCCAGAGTCCCAGGAGGTACCTCTAGAGCATGCAGAGTGTGAGGCTCAGCTACACAGGCACATTCTGTGCCATGGCTGCAGCCAGGGAGAGACAGTGGGTGAGCAAGTCATGCCAGCTGTGGCCTTTCCTCCCCCGTCAATTTCTTCACCAGAGTATATAGGTAGCTGCCTTATACAGAGTCAGACCACTGGTCCATCTAGCTCAGTATTGTCTACACTGACTGGCAGCAGCTCTCCAGGGTTCTGGGCAAGTCTTCCCGGTCCTACCTGGAGATCAAAACTAGGACTTTCTTTGTAAAGGCAGATGCTGTACCACTGAGCTTCGACATTGCTGACTGGCGGAGGTGGTGGCTGGGCTGGAAGGAATGTGGCAGGGGTTCCCCATTCACCACTCGGGGTCATAGATCACTGCTGAATCATACAGTTCCAGGGCTGCTCACCCTACCATTAGGCAGGGTGTGGCACCTGCTTCAGGCAGCTAATTTAAGGTGTCGTCAAACGGCACCAAGTCGCCAGTTCCTTAAATTATTACTATTATAATATTTTTACTCTCAGGGAGAGGCATTTGGTGATTTTATGTCTCAGGTGCAAAAACAATGTAGTTAGTCTTGGACGCTGTGTGCCTTTGCGAGGAGACACCATTTGCTGCAAAATACATTTGGACTAGCCTTGTAGACTGCAATACTAATGAAGGGGGAAGAGCCATTTCCTTGCTTCTTAGGAGGGTATACAGCACTTGCTCAGTGTTGGAAGACTTTGGGGGGAAGCAAGTGTAGAGAGAAACAACGCCATTGTGACAGAAATTGTCTTCTACGCTGGGCAGAATCCTAAAACTGCACACACACTGCTCTCATCACTGTCCCACTGTGGCCTTGCCATCTGCCAAATCCCAGTATGTCCTTCATACAAATCCATGTACCCTTCCATAACCACCTCATGATGGGTTCTTGATTCCTGTTCTTCCCACCATTAGGTTGCTACTTCTTGCCCTACAACTCCAAGCCCACTAGACTCTTTCCTTACCCCTCTACTACTGTTGCTGGGATTCTTTTTCTGTTACTGGACCTGTTCGCCCTGTCTACCACCTGTATAGCATTACGTCTGTTCCCTTCTACTTTAACGGGATAGCAAGTGAAATAGATGCAGACTGTGACTGTGCTCACAAGGGAAAGTCTTGTCCATTCCTCAAAACTGTTGAACTCTTAAGAAAGAAGATGCCCAACTCTTTAAAAAAGAATGCTCTATAGACCTTAGCAGTACACAGAATATACCATGTGAGAGCAAATGGGCCTAAGTATAGCCCATACATTTACTCTCTGTATATGCCAGTCAGTCAAGGTAATTGGTCATTGCTAGCATCAGTACTTCCATAGGCTTGGTAGACTTGAAAAAGACTTTCGGCTTATTATTACAGCCTTTTAATGGGCTAGATCAGGCTTAGGCAAACTTGGCCCTCCAGATGTTTTGGGACTACAATTTCCATCATCCCTGACCACTGGTCCTGTTAGCTATGGATCATGGGAGTTGTAGTCCCAAAACATCTGGAGGGCCAAGTTTGCCTATGCTTGGGCTAGATGCACCAGGAACTAAAGAGACTGCCTTTATTTTGCATATGAATGACAGCAAGTGCAGTGAGACATTCGGACATGAGGATGGCCCAAATGCTAACAATACTATCTGACTACCAGTTAATAGAAACAAACCATTCACTCTCCTCTTGCACAGTCCTCAGCTGGCTTATTTATCTCTCAGGGAAGCAGCATATTCCTCTTGTAAGTACGCCTGCCTTGAGGCTTGCAGGGGACAATAATCAAGACACACAGCGTTCCATATGATGGTTTTCCCTTGGGTGGTCTCTCACCAAATAATAATTAACTAGCGTTTGTGAAGCTCTGTCAAATGTCCAGATGAAAGACTCTCTGGACGTGTGTAGCATTAATCATTGTAATAGCTCAGCCCAGCCCAGCTTAGCTTTTAAAATTCTGCACAGCCCAGCATAGGCGATGCTGAGTTTCCAGCTAATAAATGCTCTGTGACTAAAGTATGAATAATCCTCTGAGTTAAAAAAGCACTCCCAAATTAAGGAGACCTCATTAAGAAGAAGTGTCCCTCTGTTAACTAGTGGGAAACTGAGGCACGCAATGTGGAGCAATTCATCAGTCGGAAGCGGAGCAAGGATTAATACTCAGCAGTTCCCAGGACTGTGCTAAAGGCTAATTGGGCATTTCCCTTCTTACGCACTTTCATGAGAACATTAATTGCCACTGATATCCCTATTGATGTTCAGCAGCAACAATGCCCCAGGTAGAGGAATCTGGGGGAGGGGCAGGAGTGTATACTTTTATTATTTCTTATGATGTTTGGCCAAGAAGATTATTCATGCTAGAAGTTCAAAATTCCTGACAGTTGTCAGATTTTTGGGGAACTAGTGATACAGGCTTTTTAACAGCCTGAGGGCTAACAGTGTACCTACCTCACTGACCTGGAGTAAAGGAATCCTGAAAAAGGATTTAGAAATATGGTCAAACCCGAAGCTATCACTGCTAGGCCGAATTGCTGCGATAAAAATGAATGTATTGCCAAGGATGCTGTTTTTGTTTCAAACATTGCAAATTTTAGATAAAATGGAGTGTTTCAAGAAGTGGCAGAGAGATGTATCTAGATTTGTCTGGCAGGGCAAGAAGCCTCGAATAAAATTTAAGATATTAACTGATGCTAAAGAAAGAGGTGGATTTGCCCTGCCAGACTTAAAACTTTATTATGAATCAGCCGCTTTTTGCTGGCTGAGAGAATGGATGCTTCTTGAAAACACTGACGTGCTGGATTTAGAAGGTTTCAACAATGTATTTGGGTGGCATGCATATCTGTGGTACGACAAGGTTAAAGCACATAAAGCGTTTAAAAACCATATTGTCAGAAAAGCACTGTTCAATGTTTGGATAAGATATAAGGACTTGCTTGAAAATAAAACCCCAAGGTGGTTGTCACCAATGGAAGCAAAGGCTCAGAAAAAGCTCAATATGGAGGCCAAATGGCCGAAATATTGGGAAATTTTGGAACAAGAGGGAGACAGATTAAAACTGCAGAGTTTTGAAAAATTAAAAAATAGAGTGCGAGATTGGCTTCATTATTACCAGATAATGGAGGCATATAACTTGGACAAAAAAATTGGCTTCCAGGTGGAAAAATCAAAATTGGAGACAGAATTGTTAGAATCCAAAATTAAGAACTTGTCAAGAATGTATAACTTGCTGTTGAAATGGAATACTCAGGATGAAACGGTGAAATCTGCTATGATTAAATGGGCACAAGATGTTGGACATAATATTATGATGGCTGACTGGGAACAGTTATGGACCACAGGTATGAAGTTCACGGCATGCAATGCCTTAAGAGAAAATATAATGAAAATGATCTATAGGTGGTACATGACACCAGTCAAGCTTGCAAAAATCTACCATTTGCCCAATAATAAATGTTGGAAATGTAAAGAGACTGAAGGTACATTCTTTCACCTTTGGTGGACATGCCCAAGGATTAAGACTTTCTGGGAGATGATCTATAATGAAATGAAAAAGGTATTTAAATATACCTTTCTGAAGAAACCAGAGGCCTTTCTCCTGGGCATGGTCGGCCAATTGGTGCCAAAGAAGGATAGAACTTTCTTTATGTATGCCACAACAGCAGCAAGAATACTTACTGCAAAGTATTGGAAGACACAAGATCTACCCACCCGGGAAGAATGGCAGATGAAGGTGATGGACTACATGGAACTGGCGGAAATGACTGGCAGAATCCGAGACCAGGGAGAAGAGTCGGTGGAGGAAGATTGGAAGAAATTTAAAGACTATTTACAGAAACATTGTAAAATTAATGAATGTTAGAAGGATGTTGGAATGATGTTATATGGCTTTAGCAGAAATGTTATAAAGGATTTGGGAAAAACTGACTGTTAATTGGTGAAAGGAGGGAAAGTAAAGTTACATTATATTAAGATAAGTTACAGGACAAAAAATTGAAAAGATGGAAAGGATTTGCTGAAACAGATAATCGAACTAGAATACAAAAAAGGGAGGTGTGAGGAGGTCAAGGAAATAAGCTAATGAAAGATAAGTTATGGGAAGATTTGCTGTATTTTTCTTTGTATTTTTTAATGGATTTTATTTTTCTGGTTTTTTTTCTCACCCTTTTTTCTTTCCTTATTGTGATGTGTTGTATTGTTTTTTGTTTTTTGTTTAAAATGGTGTTTTTTTACTTTTTCTTTCTGTAACCTTTAAAACTTTAATAAATATTATTTATATATAAAAAAAGGAATCCTATGAAGTAATTTGCTTTTGACCGGTCACAAAAAATTGACATGGGGAGAAGTTGTTTCTCATAGACGGTCATCCTAGGGGGACCTCTGCATGAGCATCCCTGAGTCGGCAACCTGTGGCCCTCCAAATACTGCTGAACTACAATTCCCATCATCCCTGACCACTGACTGAGAGTGATGGGAGTTGGACTCCAGTAACATCTGAAGGGCCGCAGGTTGCTTACCCTTGCATATATCAAGGCTTAATCTCAGAGTATAAATTTCATCTGTGACTCATGTCAGGCTGTTTCCAAACAAAACCCAATTGTGGTGTCGTCATGTCCCGATTCAGGGTACCTTACAAATCCAAGCTACACACAGATTGTGATGATCCTTGTGATGGTTTTCCCCGATCAATTGGTGGACCAGGGCCTCACTGGATCAGTGGAGGCATACAGTCCAACTTGTATTGGGCCACCTTTTCCACACTTCTGACTTAACACTGTAGCACTGAACAAGCCACCAGGGAAGGTGCCTTGAGGACATTTCCCCAACACCTTCTGGGGAGACAGAGCAGAACGGGCCCAACCTGAAGCAGTGAATTTTAGTAAAGTGGCAGAAAATCCATATTGTGGCCTTTGCTCTTTTCCTTTGCTGATGAAATCTCCAAGATAGCATCAGGAAGCAGGAGGTGTGTGGGGGGGTCAAGGGTGGGTCATCTGGATAGAGATGGGCCTGGACTTATCCTTCAGATGTCAGCTGGCTGCCAGACAAAAGATACTTCTGGATGTGATTTTGGGCACAAAGGAAATACAAGGATGGCATTGTCTCTCTATCTAGCTATCTAGCTATCTCTCCCCACTTCCCATTGTGTGAATACTTCAGTATGAACTTTCCTTTATGTACTGATGCTCTTGACATTAGAGAAAGTGAGTCTGCCAGCCTTTAAATGAAGTATAAAGCCAGACAGCCTTCCTCAACTTGGTGCCCTCTCCATATATTACTGGACTACAACTCCCATCTACCCCAATCAGGGATAATGGGAGCTGTAGTCCAACACTTCTGAAGGGCACCAAGCTGGGGAAGGTTGAAACAAAGAATCTTGTGGCAGCTTAAAGACTAACACTATGGCATAAGCTTTCAAGGAGTTAGTCTACTTTACCAGACACATGAATTAAGACAATGTCTGTGCAAGGCCATTTTGTGTAATGTATCATTGAAAATGTATCATTGAAAATGAAAATGAGGAGGTGCTGTTGTTTTTCTGTAACCTATTGCTGCCATTCCTCTTCCTGTTTGTAATGCCAAACCAGAATTCCTGGAAAATGTAACTCAGCCGAACTAATTAGAGTCTGTACTAATTAGTGTGAGGGCATAGTGGTATAGGCACTAATTTGGTTTGTGCCACTGGCACTGATCCTGCTAGTCCATTTGGGTTAGCAACAATCAGCACAGGGATCACCATCAGTCCTGGAATCATTGCACCTGAAACTCATGAAACTCTTGATCTGAGAGTGCCCTTAGTAAGCGAAAGACATCTTTCTCACAATTAATCTGCACAAGTGCTTCACAATGTGCATCTTCCTGGTTATTGCTCTACCCCACCCCTCACTCATATACTGATTTGGTCTAGCCCGTCTATCTACCTAACTAATTTCTTCTGGAAAATGTAATTTCTGACTTTGTGTGCTACCATGGCTGTTGAATAGTCTCGTCACAAGTTCTCTCCCCCCTCCCAATTTTTTATATTTTGCACAGCAAAGCAAAAATCTGTTTTCTCGGAAGCTTCACATGTTGTATTGCACAACACAGCATTATTATAGAAAATCCTGCAATCTCAAGAGTCACCCAAAGTAAAACTGTCATGAGAACTGGCCCTTTCACAGAGAAGGTGCTCCATCCCTACCCTAATAATCCCTTACCTGACTTTAGTATCAGACACAGAGACTGCATGACCGTTAACCCCATGCACAAGGGAGGCCACTGATATTTTACATATCTCTACAATAGGAGAAGTTCTCATATAATTGGAAACTGTTCCCACAGTTTGAGCTGTGCAGCGCACACAGGCATTCTCAGATATTCAATTGCACTATTCTAGTTTCTGCCTGCAAGGAACCATTTTCATTTTGACTTTTCTGCCAAAAACCTTTTCTGCACATCTGCTATGGAATCTTGTGTGTTCCGGAGCAGAAATCCAGAGCATCAGGCCTAGCAGCCAAATGTCGCCCTCCAGCCCATCTCACCCTTCAGCCACACCCACTCTCCAGCCATATCCCTTCTCCCTAGGTCACAGCTCTCACCAGCCTTGCTTAATACCCTCCTTGAGTGTTTCTGCCTGGCTGGAATGTCTCCTTGATCTCTGGACACTTTCAGGCTGTCATTAATTTCAGGCAGCATTCAATCACGTTTCAACAAATTCAGCTTGCACAATTAAAGTGAATTAGAGCTCTTGCGCGACAAACTTACCTTCCCCCCACAACAAAACCCAGACATTTTGCAATAAGGAAAGCTGACCTCCCTGCATACTTCCTGCAAACTAATTAGGATGAATGTTCAATACACAGGTCATCTGAATGTGACTTGTGATAATTACTGTTGGATGGAGGAGTGTGTGTGTGTGTGTGTGTGTGTGTGTGGAAGCTAGCCTACTGTAGAAATTGCATCTCTGCTGCCCAGTATGTTGATGATGGATTTGCACAAGCTGTTGTCATGAAGAATTCCATATTTTTATATACATGGGGCTCCTCAAAATGCACTAAGGGTTGGTTTCTGCTTTTCAGTGGGATGGCCCAGAAATGACCTCTTTCAATATGTCCATGCACAGATAGCATCAAACATACCATACAACGCTGACATCTGTGTAGCAAAGGTACATGCAAAATAAATCAACCTGTATCTTGCTCTTAGCTGATGAAAGAGAACTGCAGGGCAGCCCCGGACAACTGGTTAAACTGGAGACATTGAGACAAGCAGCCAGACCCTCCACATAAAAGTGCCCATGCCACCATAAGTCAATGGCAACTTCTTGAAACCCACCTGCCAGCTTTTCCAGCTGCTGTGGTTTAAGTTCCCTCTCGACTCAAATTTCTCTCCCACAGTCAGTCACAAAAGCACTGAAATCTACCCTTGCACAGCAATCAATAAACTTTTGTCCCCACCTAAGGACCAAATCAGCCTTGTCATGAAAGGGAAAGAAAAGGAGGGAAAGCGTGAGAGCTGCTTCCAATGAAAAGCTGTGAAACGTCAGCAACAGAGAAGGCTTAAAAATAAAAAGTGCCAAAAAATAAAAATAAATATTACCAGGAGGTAACTGAAGCTGCAGGTGGAAGAAGTTTTGAACAAATATTATGCATGTTGAGGACTGGTTGTTAAATGTTTTTATAGCACTTACAACATATAAAGTAAGTTTTAGCTAGATCGTGTTCACAAGGAATCAGGAAAGTAGGTAATGAATGAGATGCTTCGACTGTGTACACATTACCGGCTTAAAATGCATCTAGGTATAAAAGATCCTTTCCTAAAAACCCAGAAGCTTTTCAAAAAACAAGTGAGTCTGTTGATGTATGCGACCACAGCTGCGCAGATTTTACTTGCACAAAAGTGGAGAACAGACGTAGTTCCAACAAAAGAGGAGTGGCATCATAAACTGCTGGAATACGTGGAACTAGTGGGCATGACTAATAGAATAAGAAACAGAGATGAAAAAGAACTTGAAGAGGATTGGATGCTATATATAGAATATATGAAAAATTATTATAATAAGACAACCTAGCAGGATGAGCATAATTCAGCAGCATAAGATATAACATGAGATAAAGAGAAGGAGAGAGGAAAATTTGGAAGAACAAAAAGATGAGATAGGTTGGGAACAGAGGAAACCAGGGAAGGAGTGGAAGGAGAGAACATAGATCAGGGACAGAGAACCTTTGACTGTGAAGAAACTGTTCAACTCAACTCTTATCACCATGCTGGCCAGGGCTGATGGGAGTCCAGCAGGATCTGGAAGGTCACAACTCCCATCAGCCCTGGCCAGAATGGTCAATGGTCAGGGATGATAGGTGTTGTAGTCCAGCAACATCTGCAGCTTGGGCTATAACATCAAAAATATGTGTATAGCTCCATGTAGTGCCGATGCATGTCCTTTTAAATATTCACATCATAATGATGGAGTGAGCTGTAAGGGCAGTCTACAGGGTCTGCACAATTATTTGCTACCTACAAAACCAGTAGCCGCATACTACCACTCACCCCCTACCTCAGTAATGCTGAATTTGAGGTGATGGGCCCATTCTCTGTGGCATACTAAGAGCTCCAACACTTGCTGGAAGACCAGTGCAACTCCAAAGGTTCTTCCTCGCTCATTAAGGGCAGGATGATGTAACAGCTGAAGCAGGCGTGAGCCAACTGCTTTACTGCCTGAGGTATGATGTCTGTAGGATCAAGCTGCCTGGCAAGTTAATGTAGCCCTATCTCATCAACTATCTGATATGCAGCTGTAATAAGCAAGTCCTAATCTCTCAATCACGTGTGTAAATTAAAGGAATGGTGTCGACCCACCTCTGCAAACTGCTTTGAGACCTGCAGATGAAAGTTGCCAGATACAGGGAGAGAGTTATTAGTTTTGTTATTTCTCCCTATCTTGCTCTGTGCACTTTACTCCACCTCAGCTTCTAGCCTAACTCTGCTGTCTATTCCATTCATCCATCACTCTGATTATCACTGCTTCATTTCCTCATAAACAATGTACGCTGACTATCCAGCCACTTCAAATCCTTCCAGAGAAGAATTTTAATCAAACCTTCCTTACACATTGATTTCTTCTGTCATAAGCTCTTTGGAGCATGAATCTTAACGACCTTGCACAGTTAATCAAGTGCATACTGTGCTATCGACATCTACCCAATATGCCATTAAGAAGATGCTTTTGACTGAATATATCCTCGCGACTGGCTTAAGGCACGGATATGAGACAAAGGTGTACTGTTCTGAGA
Source organism: Podarcis raffonei (assembly GCF_027172205.1). Taxonomy (NCBI): domain Eukaryota; kingdom Metazoa; phylum Chordata; class Lepidosauria; order Squamata; family Lacertidae; genus Podarcis; species Podarcis raffonei. The sequence goes on from NC_070602.1 coordinate 78,852,050, forward strand.
CCCATGCTTCCCAGGGTTATATGATGGGGTCAAGCTGCAGGGACAGTGATAACTAGCAAAAAAACCCAAAACAAATGTAACTTGATTCAGTGATGACTGCCTGAGTTTTATAGGTAGCCTCCTGGAGGTGGAGGAACTGCAGCTACTGAGTTGTTTCCAGGGCTTACACCCATCAGGAAGTGAATGCAGATCTCTGTACTGAGTCCCGGGAGCACAGCATCTCCCCTTATTTCATGAATCGCCACTCATGCCCAGAGAAATCAGAGGCGGAAAATGAGTTCTGCAAGCCCAAATAGTAGTTTAATTCCATCCCGGTTGCCAGGTGAATGCAATATTGCTTATAATAAGCGGATCTCCTTTATGTTTTGTTCCAGAATATAGCAGCTTTGCACATAATGCTTTCTTCACATTTCAGGAACTATTGCTTGTCCTCCCCGCCCCCAGATTTCTTTATGTGATCACCAGGCATCATCACAAGTAAGTTGTCCCTAGCAGCAAATCTTTTGCATTTACTCCTGTATTTAGACTTGTGGAGGAAAATATAGACAACAACTTTATAAAACACTAGAACATGTAATGTAATCATATGCTCTTTACTTTGAAAAGTTCCTTCCATTTCTTAATTTCGCCTGAACAGATGGTTTAGTAGATATTTGAAATGATATAGGCCTGCTTCGAACATTACTTTATAAGACACAGAAGATTTTTTACTCTTACCACATAAGATACAACCTATCATTTTGTAGGGAAATAAATCTTGAGAGTCCCATGGACTGCAAGAAGATCAAACCTAGCCATTCTTAAGAAAATCAGCCCTGAGTGCTCACTGGAAGGACAGATCCTGAAGCTGAGGCTCCAATACTTTGGCCACCTCATGAGAAGAGAAGACTCCCTGGAAAAGACCCTGATGTTGGGAAAGATGGAGGGCACAAGGAGAAGGGGACGACAGAGGACGAGACGGTTGGATAGTGTTCTTGAAGCTACCAGCATGAGTTTGACCAAACTGTGGGAGGCAGTGGAAGACAGGAGTGCCTGGCGTGCTCTGGTCCATGGGGTCATGAAGAGTCAGACACGACTAAACGACTAAACAAGAACAATATATTGTGCATCCGTTTCCCAGAAAATTTGAACATGAAACAAAACTCCAGCACCTCATTAGATTGCGAATGACTTTGTCAGAGAGTAGATGTATGAGTAAACTTATGGGGCGTTTACCTGGATCTTCAGGTACACTCAAGTCTTAAGGAACTAATCCCAAAAGAAGCTCTCATTTTTATTGCTTAGATCAGTTGTTCTCAAATGGTGTGGCGTGCTGGGAAGATTCAAGAACAATCAAAGAAACATTTAAATATTTCAATGTAGTACAGTTGAGTAGTGTAGCATAGAGTATCAATATAATATTTTTATGGATAGATATGTGTATGAAACAGGGATTTTCAACTCTGACAAATGTGAAAGACCAGAAAAGAGAAGGGCTTTTTGGTGTCGATGAGGATATGAGAGTTTGTCTGTCTCAAATTAGACCTAATATAAATGAGATTACCTGACAAAAGTAAGCTCATACCTTTCACTGAGTTTGTATACATACTACATATATAAGAGGCTCGTTTATATTTTGGGAGTAGCTGCATTGTTTTATTCTTTTTGAATGTCTCATGATCATATTATAAAGTAGCTGTGTTTCTGTGTAATAAATCAAGCACTGTATTCCCCCCCCCCATGTATTTCTTATCAATAACAACTTCAGCATGGTGCAAGCAGATTTTTATTCTGAAAGTTTGGCCCAGAGAGAAAAGTTTGAGAACCACTGGGTTAGATGGTAGCAAATAAAACTGTCTTAACTGACCAGCAATAGTTGTTGTCATAGGTTACAAAACAAATGAAATATGTAAAGCATTTATTTATTTTTTCTCCATTGCTATCATGGAGCCACTCAGAAATTTTGATAATGAGGGAATAAAGGAGGCAGGAAGGCTAGGCCTATGATCAAATGCCTTCCTCTGCAGGATAGAAAACCTCACACAGGAACTCATATGCCTCTGTTCAAATTGTCCCGAGCTCCTTGTCTTTTAATTTTTATATAATTGTTTCCCAGTGAAGTTGACAGCCCTTTCCCCCATACATATATGTTTACTCCACAAAAATCCTTGGACAAAAATGTGCTTTTATTCTTCAGATTAATCCCTAAATAAATGCCAACAGCTGCACACATCCTTGAGCAGATAGTTAATCCTCAAGGAAAATAATTGACAAGGCTGCCTCTGGGATATCCCAGAGCTCCTCTACTGAAACACTTCTTGAAATGCTTAACTGAGAGCCACCATTCTGGTTTGCTTCTTTTTTGAGGTCTACCATATTTTCTCATACGAGGGCAGCCATTTTGAAGTCATTGTATAACTTACAAATTAAAAGTCATCTTCTTCTGGCATGTAGAAATATTGTTAGGAGTTTTGAGGGGAGGAAGTAGGCTGTATGTAAGATTCTTCTAGTGTTAAAATATGAGTCAGGCTAGCTTTCTGTGTTGAGGTGATAGCCTGGGCGATGGGCCATTAAGGGAAACAAATGAAAGGGGCTCTGTGTGAGATGGCACATGGGTGGTGCCCTCAACTCAGAGATAGTTAGAAGGACAAAGCCAGAAGGGTCAGCAGTAGGTAGGGCCAAACCCATCACCCATTCTCCATATCTAGGCAAGTCACACAAACTCTTGTGTGTGAGAGAAGGATGAAAGGAATCTGCCTTTTTTCAGGGAGAGATGGTGGAATAAAGCAGTAGTGAGGCAGTAAGGAAAGGAGGAGCTCTGTGTTCTGAACATCTTTTCTAGTTCTCACTTTGTTTGACAGACTCACTCCTTCACACACAGTTCCGTGCTCCAGGTGAGCAAAACAAAATAGCTTGTGCTGAGAGAAAAGCGACTGCCTGCCAAATAAAGGGCGAGTTTGACAGTTTTAGTAGAAAGCAGGCAACACGTTTGTGTCTCTTATCCTGGCCTAGCTCTTACAAGGCCTACGATGGGGTGTGCGTGTAACTCTAGTCTCAGCCTCCCCCTCAGGAGAGGGTGGTGGCGTGAGTTGGCCTGGTGGAGGAAAACCGTCACAGCACAAGTCAGCACTTGCCCGGTATTGCTTGCTGCTGCTGCTGCTGGAAACAGACATTACTATCCCAGCTGCCTTGACTGTCTGGTAATCAACTGGATTCCTCCTCAGGTGAAAAAGCAAGGGCCGAACCAGATACATTTGTTCTGAAATGTGCACTTGCTGGTTTGGCTATAGAGCAGGAAGGTATCTACTTTTATCCCTAAATGGACCATGGGGGGCAATGGGAGCAAAAACTGCCTCCTCCCCAGCTTTGCTGTCCTGCATTCACCTGCTGGAAGATCACCCCCACCCTACCCCAATAATACCCCAGTAATTTCCTTGGTATTGCAGCTGGGCTAGGGGTGGAATTAAAGCAACATAGCACAGAGAAGGAAGGCAGAGGAGAGGGCAGTTTTCCCCCTGCTGTCAGCAAGCTCAGTTTAGTGATAAAGGCAGAGCACCCACTTTCACTTTATAGTCAAATAGAAGAGCATGTGTTTAGCAAACACCCTGCATCTGAGCTTGGCTCTGATTCACATCACTGGCTCCCCACAGCTCAGGGATCTCTTCCAGCACTACCTGGCCATGTTTTCCTTTGTAGGAAACACACAGTGTGTATGTAAAGTGCATTGAATCCCCAAACCATTCTCCTCCGGTGTGGCTTGGAGGCAGCAGCAGATTGACTAATAAAACAGGCAGGACTGAATTTAAATGCCAGCTCTGCCCTCCAATGTGAAATGCAGCCAACTTGGGCAATTTCTAAAGTATGCTACCTTTCCATGTGCAAGTTAGGTCTCGCATACAAAGCCTGTGGTTGACCACACCCAGCCACAGGCCTGGGAACCCCCCTCTAGCCATCCCAATATCTGTGTATACACTCCTAATTGCTCTGCGTTCAGTGTGCTGCCACTGCTGGTTTGGGTGTACATACAATGTTCTCCACAATCCATATCTGTCCTGTTGTTTCTTGGCCAATACTGTGTTCTGATGCATTGAGAAAAAGAACAACTTAGATGCTTTTCTAGTTAATAATGTGTACATCCTAAGAAAACTGATAGCTGAAAAGCAGTAGGTGGCTGCCTAGGAAACACAGACCAGTATTCTTAGTGGTGTGAGTAGTATGATTCTCTTGCTACTACTGTTGGGCTTGTAGCCTCGTCCAACCTCCATTAACCACAGCCATTTAGAACTCTCCTTTCCAAGTTTATCTGTGCCTCACCTTTAACATTAATATAGAACTACTATATATTTTGGGAAATGGTTTGTCTGTTCTCTATGCACTTGAACACCTCTTAAGATATTGTAACCAAATTTTTCATGATGGTTCTTGAAATCAAGAAGCAGGTTTTTGTCTGTTTGGGAAAAAATAGATGCCTTTCAAAATTGCAGTCAACCTTTCAACCACCGATTTCAAAACTTCACTGGGGTTTCCTTTGGTTTCATTTCTTAGATTTCCTGAGCAATGTTGGGCACTTGACACTAGTACTCTTCTGTGAAGAACTCCAGAAAGAAAATCCCATACTTTGCCCAGACTACAGAGAAAATTGTGCTGATTGTACCATTGACCAACTTTCCCCATAGGGGATGGGAGAGGTCAATGTGGTAATGATAGCAACTATTTCATTTACTTTATTGAGGAACACTTATAAACTAATTGCCATGATAATAAATCTCAAAGCTGTGTGCAACATAAAACATAAAAATGTAATAAAACCATTATTATAAACCCTGTGTCACTAGCACAACACCCAAACTCATGAGCTACAGGACCAAGTATTAAATTGTGCAGCAGCAGCAGCAGCAGCAGCAGCAGTAGCACACTTAGAATGTGAGTGCAGAGGAAGATTCTGTCCACAGGAGACCTAAAAATGGGTCTGCCATGCCCCCACAGAACTATGGTGTGAGAGAGAGGTCTGCTTCCATCACCAAAGGGGATATGCACCTCCCTACTCTGCTGCTTTAATTCTTCCTGCTCCCGGCCCATCTCTGATAGAAGATTACATCAACATTTACAACACATTACAACACATTACAACACACATAAATAAAAGTTGAATGTTCAAAGTTTATAGCTTATCGCGGTACTTTCACTATACCACTGAACCTTATGAATACATACAACACACCTGCCATACCCATGTACCTTTGGCAGTGCTTATTCCGCAACTAGGGCAGTTGACTCCCCTTTTCCTTGTCATTCCTATTTCTTTAATGCTGTGTCTGCAGCAGTTCCTCCTCTTTTTTCCAGTACAGGAAAGATTCTGGCAGAAGCTGCTTCTGATTTAAATCTCCTCCCACTGTTAGCACCAGACCAGCTAGTTCTGCCTTGATCTCTACCAGCTTCTCAGCACCATCTATCCCCAGCTCCCTGATCTTCTTTTTCATACACACTATCCCTGGGTGACCTCATCATAGCCATTGTTTTTAGTACCACTTGTACTCAGATGACACCCATCTCTGCCTCCTCTGTAATTCAGTCCCACATCTCCAGCTTCCTCTCCAATATCTCTGCTTGTCAACATCTTAAACTCATTATGTCCAAGACTGACCACCTCATCCTTCCAAGCCCTCCTTTCCACTCATGCTTTCTTTATCCCTTGGCAATGTTATTACCCCACCCCCCATTGATCAGGCACATAGCTTTGACTTTATTATTGACTTCTCTCTCTCCCTTATTCCCCATATTGAGTCTGTGGTCAAGTCATGTCACTTCTCCCTTTATATCATTGTAAAAATGTGGCTCTTCCTCTTTGTCCTCTGAGCAAAGCTTCTGGTCCATGCCCTGATCATCTCTTGCTAGGCAGCTACAATCTTCTCCTCCTTGGTCTTCCATTGCTTCCTCTTAATCCCCTTGCATCTACCAGGCATTCTTCTGCCAAAATAATACACCTTTCTCATCATTCTGATCACATGAAATGCCTCCCTATAACCCTCCTTTGACTTCCTGTCCTAGAAAAAAAAAGCATAGCTCAGTGGTTGAGCATCTGTTTTGCATGGTTCCAGATTCAGTCCTGAAAATTTCCAGGTACAACTGGGAGGGACCCTGTCAGAAACAGTGGAGAGCTTCTGCCAGTCAGTGTGGATAATACTGGACTTCTTCGTGAGGAAGGGTGGGGTATTATTAATAATAACAATAATCTAGATGGACCAATTCATAAAGAAGGCTGATCGCCGAAGAATTGATGCTTTTGAATTATGGTGCTGGAGGAGACTCTTGAGAGTCCCATGGACTGCAAAAAGATCAAACCTATCCATTCTTCAGGAAATCAGCCCTGAGTGCTCACTGGAAGGACAGATCCTGAAGCTGAGGCTCCAATACTTTGGCCACCTCATGAGAAGAGAAGACTCCCTGGAAAAGACCCTGATGTTGGGAAAGATGGAGGGCACAAGGAGAAGGGGACGACAGAGGATGAGATGGTTGGACAGTGTTCTTGAAGCTACCAGCATAACTTTGACCAAACTGCGGGAGGCAGTGGAAGACAGGAGTGCCTGGCGTGCTCTGGTCCATGGGGTCACGAAGAGTTGGACACGACTAAATAACAACAACAGATGGACCAATTATCTGACTTGGTATAAGGCAGCTTTCAGTGCTATCAGTTCAACACAAATTATTATTACCCTTACTTTTGAAACCCTCCATCCCCTATCTCTCACATATACACCTGTACGTTTGTGATTTCCCCCCCTCTGTCCTGAGCCTTGTAAAGTTCTGTTCCCTGAAAAGACTCCACCCTTTCTCTCTTGCTGCCCCACATGCTTGAAATTACCTCCCAGAACTGCTGCAGGATGTCACTTCTCTTGATTCCTTCAAATCCCTTTCTTTGGCACCTTTGGTTCCATCTCCCATTTCTCATGCTCTGCTATAGGTCAGCCTTTGCCTAGGTGCATGCAATTGCATACTGCTTCTATGTTGATCCAGCCTCTATGTTCCTCCCCTTCATGTGTTGTTTTGACTGTGACCAATTTTAGATTGTAAGCTCTGCAGAACAGGGAGATGTCCTCTTCTACTGTGTAAAGTGTGTGTACCTTAGTGGTGCAATATAAACAACAAAAGCAATCATTTCCAGATGGATAGTTGTGTTAGACTTGCAAAAACAACAAGGCTGTTGTAAAAATTACTAGGAAGAATTTAAATGTGCTATATAAAAATAAATGCTAATGATGTTAGCACATGCGACTTAAATTGCCTTTGAACCTCTCTTGTGCTAGTTCTGTTAATGGCTGGTTATTGCTCATGAGAACAGAAGCTTTTGTGATTCAATTCAATTACAAACCTAACTAAGGCAAAAGCCGCTTTAAGCTTCATGTGTAAAATGCCCTGTTGGTGTATGCTCTAAAATGGCCTCTTGTAAACAACAAATATTTCCATCAACTGCCCTTGCATATTGCTTGCATGCTCAGAAATGTAAAATATCACATTATATTGATATAGTGTATGTGGGGTACATGCATTTCTGCACAGTTCTGAGCAGGATCTTTGTCACAAAGCTAGAAGTAGCACATCATGGGGGTTTTGAGGGGGATTGAATGTACTGCTTAACAACATCATTTCATAAGGCAAGTGACAATCATTTTTATAAACTACAAAGAGGGAAACAGGAAGTGCAGCTGCCTCCTAGAGGACGCATTGAGCAAAAAGTGCCAACCATGTCAAAGCCAGTCATGAATCAAATGGCTATGTTTGTTGAGCCTTCATCCTGATTTGTTTGCAGGGAGATTAGATTACTTTGATTGTTGAATGAGCATTCATTGTATCAAAGCAAGTGTTATTTCACACATTCTACCACATTGCCCCATCACTTTCCTCATCAGAAAAGTTCTCTCTTTTTTTTAAGGAAGTGGGTTTCTTGCACAAAAGCTCCCAATAAGCTGTAATTGCACAACCTGAATTTGCCAGTATATGATTGAATCACACCCCAAAATAGTGACAAATTAGAAGTGCCCATGATAACATTTCCATTTTTGGTTTCTATGGAAGCCGCCCAGAGTGGCTGGGGAGGCCCAGCCAGATGGGCAGGGTATAAATAATAAATTATTATTATAAGTCTAACTAACTCATCTTATTCTCCCTCCTTGACTACCTCTGAGGCCTCACTAGGAAGTGAAAAGAGGGACAGGAAAGAAGGAAGGAATAAAGAGAGAAGATGTAAATTATTTCAGAGCTAAGGAAGCCTCAAATGAAACATTACACATTAGAACATTGCATGGTGGGCATGTAAAAAGCTTAAAGAACATTGGGAAATGATTTATGAGATGAAAAAAATGTTTAAAACAACCTTCCCAAAAAGACCGGAGGCATTTCTGCTAGGAATTGTTCAGAGGTTTCCAGTTGCCAGAAAAACTTATTTATATACACAACAATGGTGGCTTGGATTTTGTTAGCCCCAAAATGGAAAGTGAGAGTGTTCCCAGGTAAGGAAGACTGGCAACTTAAGATGATAGAATATGTGGAACTAGCTGGTCTAAGAATGAGAGCAAGAAGAACAGGTATTTAAAGAGGAGTGGAAGAATTTCACTGAGTATATGGAAAATAATTGTGCATAGTTGAAAATGCTGGCAGCATTAAGGTAAATTCAACAGTATAATAAATATTAGAGTGATGTAAGATAGGAGAACTGAATTAGATGGTTATAGCAAAATATGCAGGAATGGTGGATAAACTAAATGAACCATGGAAGGGGAAGGAGGGAAGTCATTGAATGTATGGTATAATGAAAGATGATTATTTTGAGATGTAAAATTGAAAAGTTAACACACACACACACACACACGATTGCACAATAGCCTAAGTGTTTTCCAACCAATATAAAGTGCAGCCTCTCCCTCCAAAACAATGGTGGGCTCATAAACTTAACTGGATTTACAAAATAGAGAAAGAATTAATATGCCATTTATCACAAGTGGCGAAGCACAACATAACCAGACACTGGAAGTACCTTTCCAGTGCAACAATAGACAATGGATACTGAACAGTTTGCGAAACAGCTCTCCTTGCGAGATTAACATGTGGACAGATCGAGAAAGATGGTTTTTACCCCGGTGTGGTTTAATTTCATAACACATGCCAGTATTCCAGAAAATGAACAATTACCATCATCAGCATTTGGCTCAATCTGGCTGATCTAAATTTAAATTTAAACATAAATTATCATCATCACTTTGAACCCCCACCTACCACTTTCATCAATATACCAACACTTTGTATTGTTTCATTGGTAACGTAAGAGGAAAAATGAGTATTACTCATACTTAATCTAAGCACAACCCCCAGAGCTGCTGATTAAGTGTTTTAGTTATAAAATGATGAATGTTACCTCCGTTCTATCACATTTCCCCTTTGTTTTCATTTTTGTTTCTATTTAAACCACTCTATGAACCTGGCCACGTGACCCGGAAGTGTCTCCAGACAGCGCTGGCCCTTACGGGCAGGGGTACCTTTATGAACCTAGAACTTGTACATTGACCACTAATAATGAACCATATGTTGTAGATATCACTGCAAATTTATTGTGCTGTTTTTGTGATGTGGCATGAGAAGGCTTGGTCTGTTTATTTGTATAATTTATTATTCCTATGATCCCTGTTTGTGAAACCCAATGAAAGGTTGGTTGGCTAAAAACAACAACCCTATCCACTGAAACAGCAACATTGTGAATTATTCTAGTAGTAGAGTCAGAATGCAAATAGTTTTGATAGGAGATCAGTACAATCTTCCCATATATTGTTTTTAATGTTTGAAGGGGAAGGGCAGTCATTGAAGGGCAGTTTGATGTGTGCATAATTTGAGGTTATGAAATCACATTTAGAATGTCCAAAGGCAACTGAGCCAGGGGTGAGGGGGAAATGCATGTGCCACAATGGAGGCAATGGGAGAGCACTAGAACTGTTACCGCATGAGGGTAAAAGGCCAATTAGAGACCTTTTTATGTTACAGTTTAAATTTGCAGAAGATTTATAGAGCTCATAAAAGCTATGGCTTGTGTGCCCTGGCAAAGAGGTGTGTGGAGAGGAATGCAGATTACTTGGTCAAGCCTACTGTTGGGTTAGTTTTGTTTCCAGAGCAAGACGATCTTCAGCTATTCCTCTCAGCGCTACTCCTATGACAATGCACATCAGGGTGAGGTTTACAAGGTAGATTTCCCATGCAATCATTGCAGCCATCTTGTGATAATTTGTATAGGTGAAACTGCTGTTACAAATTATTATCTCATCAACTCAAGCAATCACTTACTAAGTGATATACTCCAGTGCTTGCTATTCCACAAGGAACTCTGGGCATGGTAGTTCTATGAGTTAGCTACCCACCCACCTGGCAACCACCTGACATCATAACATTTTTGCCAGTACAGTGGTATATTTCAGTTTACGAACTTAATCCGTTCCGGAAGTCCATTCTTAAACCAAAGCCATTCTTAAATCGAGATGTGCTTTCCCTAATGAGGCCTTCCGCCACCGGTGCCCTTCCACCATTTGGCTTCCGTTCGTAGACTGAGGTAAAGTTCGCTAACCAGAATACTACTTTCGGTTTTGTGGAGTTCTTATACCGAATAATTCGTAAACAGGGCTGTTCTTAAACCGAGGTACCACTGTACAAACCATAAAACCCCCATTGGCCTGGCCATGTTTTATCTCCCTTCAGGTGTAAAGGAGGTGGGCATGGCTTGGTCCCAACAGCCTGATGAGCCAAATATGGAGAAAAAACTCTGCAGTTCTACATAAGCCTCTTAATAAACTTATCAGGTTTATTTCCTGTGTGGGTCCTGAATGTAGTAGTTCACTTTCAATGGGCAACACAGGTCTGGAGATGTGTGCCATATGGCACACATGACTTTGGGTGACTACAGATCTGGTAAACAGGTCATCTGTATTGTCGAGTAGAATTTTATCAGCCTCCCCCTGCTTCCCTGGATTTCTGAAGAGGTGCAGAGTGTGGCAAGAGTTTCCATACTACTTGGCAGGGCAACAGATGACCAGTTTACCAAGTAGTTCTATATCCAGTTGGCAAATGGTCAATCGTCTTCATCCAGTAGAGTCTCCAAAACTTTGGCAGGATCCAACAGGTTTTAGGATGTGCTCAAGACCATTCCAGAGCAGTTCCAGAACCACAATTTCACTGCAGAATTCCAGCCTTGCATACTGTTTGAATTAGCCATATTCCATAGTACTGGATAGCAGATCAGAGGCCAAGAGGGATTTGGTTAGGCCCCTGCCTTGGCCCTTTTAAACTAAGGAAAGGGAACCTGTGGCCAACCAGATGTTGTTGGACTACAGCTCCCATCGTTCCTGACCAGTGGCCATGCTAGCTGGAGTTGACGTCCAACATCAGTTACATGACCACCTCTGCTTTAAACTTTCTTGTTATTCTTTTCTTCTGGGAGCAATATTTCCTGTGAAAAATATTGCCTCTGTTAGTGGTCCCCCATGGCTCAGATGCACCTCTGATGTTCACCAAGACTTGTGCGACTTGAGATCAGACAGGCCCCTTTCCTGTTGAACTTCAAGCACTTGACAAAGACCTGTCTATTCCAACAGGCATCTTCAATACGTTCCATTAGACCTATTTCATGTTTTGACCTTTTTTATTGTTCCAATCGTGATTTTATTTGATGGATGTCTTATTGATTGTTCTATAAACCGCTTTGAGCCCATTTATGAAGAAAAGCAGTCTACAAATGTTGGAAATTAACAAACAGAGTTACAACTGAAGGATGTTCAGAATAAAGGGCAACACTAAGGGAAGGCGATCTGGAGATAGTTGTGCAAATTATGTATATGCAAATGAGATGAACTAAATTAGCATGCCTCATTTGTGTGTTATCTGACATTTGGAGGTTGCGACACAACCTTTGGCCAGAGGCATTCCCTTTTCAGAGGCCAGAACAACAACAGCGTGTGAGCAGAGCATTACTTTTCACTGAGTTGCACATTTTTTGTACATATTCCTGTTGTTTTTTTCTGTACTACTACTGCTATGATGAGGATTAGAGACACACCTCTTCTTCTTTTTTTAATGAAAGATTTACAATCTGAGTCAATTGATGAAATACCAGAGCACCAGGCAGAAAAATTGGATTCTGGATGCCACCCAGATTCCTGAACAGTGTAAACTCTGCCACATGGCCTGCACCTTCAGCATCCCAGGGTAGGAGTGGGGGTTGCCTGCAAACAGAAGCCAATACAAAGGATGCTGGACATGTATATGCAAAATTATAGGGAGGGGTCCTCGCAGGTGCCTACACACATGTTTTAGCATGAACAGAAGAATTCCTAAGAGAAGAGCCTGGGCCTCTTGGAAAGGCTCTCAAGTAGGGTTGATAAACATCTTCAGCTTGCATAAATTGCCATCTCTCTGCTACATCAAGATCTGCATTTCATCCCACCCTCTCCAGATTCCACTAAATCTGCTCTTCCCCAGAGGAGGGCTTTGCTGCCAGGGTGTGGAAGGAATGCACAGAGTGAGCAATTCCTTCAGTCCCACACCCACCACCACTGCCTCTGGCACATGTAAGTTGCAGAATATGCAACAGCAAACCAAATTGATGAGCACCAACTTGTAATGAAATAGTTTCTCCCTAATGAATATTCAGTCTGTAGCTGAGCATAAGCATAAGCTATCACTCATTTCACGGGCAGGAGTTCCCTTTCTTCTTTGACCATTTTTCCTCCACCCTTGCCCATTGAGAGTGAATGTGATGTGTGATCTTGGATCAACTGCTCCTAATAAAGTTGTCCTTCTTGCATAGCCATTGAATAGACATGTTGGCAACCATGTTTGTGAAACTCCCACACGCTACACCTCTGCTCTCTCTTCCTTCTCGCTCCTCTTCCTTTTATTTTAATGTATTTTTTTATTCCTCTTCACAACAGACTTGTGAAATATGTTGCTAACATTCTCATTTTATAGGTGGGGAACTGAGGCCCACAGGGGGCTGCTGAGAAGGTTTGAAGTCAAGCAGTGAGACAAGCCCAGGTCTGTCTTCTCAGATCAGACAAGTTGGGTGTATGCTCCTACTCTACCTTTTCTTTTTTAAAAGAAAATTCTAACCTTCTGAGCCAAGTTTTAAAGCATTTTTATCTATACAGGTTATCTGCTGGAGATATCCACTTTCTTCATGCCATGCATAAATTTACAAATTTAAGCACGGCATGTACCGGTATTTTGTAGAAATGGCTCGCTTGACCAATTAAGGGGTTTACAGTAACATCCTTTAAGATCAAGTGAAATGGTTTTGCTAAAATCTATAAGCATGATCCTTTATGCTCCACTATAGCTCTGTGGCAGAAGCTATTATTCACTTACTCAACATTTGCAGATGTACAAAATACACTGCCACTCTCATTTCAAACAGTCACTCAACATCCCATCTGAGGCTTACTGTTAAGAGTGTAAGAATTGGCCTGCTGGATCAAACCACAGGCCCTTCTAGTCCCAAATTCTAATATCCACCTCTGGATAATGCACAAGCAGAGCATGTAAGGTGATGACATTCTCTGTTATTTGCTCTCAGCGCTTAGAGGTGTGTGGCTTCTGGTTATGTAGGTTCCATTGAGCTCTCACAGCTAATAGCCATTGATAGTCCTCTCTCCCATCAAATCTTTTTTAAGGCCTTCAACACATTTCATGACGCCGAATTCCATTATAAGTTAATTAGCCATTGTTTGAAGAAGAGGCATCCCCCCTTTTTGACAGGAGAGGAACTGGGGCTGGGAAGTAGAGACTCACATGCAACCACCCTTTACATTTATAGCTGATGTGGGATTTAAAAAATCCAAGTTCAGGACACTACCAGATCGCAGAGCCTCTAAACAATATCATCTAGAAGGTTCACAGAGGACATGGAAATGCTATCCTTTCTAGTGGGATGACCCTCTCGTTGTGCCTATTCTGTCTATCTATAGAGAAAATCACAATGGCAGATCACAAGTCCCTCTCTCTCTGGTTTGCAGGATGTAAGCCATTTCAGGATCCAAAGGATGACTTGCTCATGACAGAGTCCTGTGCAGCTCAGTCCTAGGCAATTTTACTCAAATGCAAATACCCCGAAGTTCAAGGTGGTTTGGTCTCAGTGAAGTGGGTGCTGGATTGCAGCTCTGGTGCCATTCCACCATATATTTACAAGACCCACCAACGTCCTACCACATGCTGTGCCAGAGTCTATGAGATTTTACACCCAGCAGCCCAGCACTTGCTTGCACAATATCCCAACACTAGCATCCCCAAGTTCTGCTCATCCACCTCTCCACCTGTGTAGACTGAATGAAAGCATGAAATCAGAAAGAGAAAGCTGGAGACCTACAGTGTTTGGCATCCTAGGCAGTTTGTTCCCCTGCTGCAGCATCCTCTCAGTGACGATGGAGACAATTTCCCCACGTGCCTTCTTAGCCCAGGGCTGTTGAGGTCCCAGAGGCTGCCGACTGGGCAGATACTTCCTTCTGCAAGCACTTGGGTGAATTAAACTCTCACTCTTTAACCATAACCATCGGTGCAGTGTCAGGCTGAGCTAAGATGGGTTGAAAGCAAAAAAATTAGTCCCACCCACTGATGTTACCCAACCAGTTAATTTTCTTTTGTTGTTGCTTTAAACACACACACACACACACACACACACACACACACTCACACAAGTTTAAAACGCCCTAAGACAAGTTTGTTCTCTCTGTGGCAGTGGTGCTCATCTTGCAGATCAGCAACAACAGCTGGCTGCTGGGTGAGACTTTGCTATGGTCTGAGCTCCTGGCAGAAGGAAAAAGCAGAAGGAGGGAACACAAGCCCTCTTCAACCTATCCCAGCCTTTCCATTCAAAGCTACCTTGACCTACAGCTCAGGTTCCAGTAATCTCTTGGCACTTTGGCAGGGCAGGGCTGAGCTTCAGATAAACAAACACCATACAGTACTGGATTAAAAAGGAGATGAATCATTACCACATCATCAGAACCTTGTTTTTGTTTCTTTATACTTTTCCCATTCATTTCCCATGCTGAGCTGGGTGCCTGCCTGGCCTTGCCTGGCCTGGCCTTCTTCCCATACCTTTGAGGACGCTTCCAGTTGCTATATTCAGGTGGGCTTCTGTCACACACAAACACATCCACGTTGCACCATTCAAACTGATTGGGAGTTCTTTTGCAACAAATCTGCTCTCCCAAAAGCTCAGCCTTTTCACGATAAGGACAATGACTGGAAAGTGCAAGATAATACTTGCTTAGGTCATCTAATTTCCTTGCAAACAAATGAGGATGATCCTCAACAAACAGGTTGTATGGAAGTGCCCTCTGGGTCCCTGCCCCTTCTTTCTTTACTGGGAACCTTGGGAGGAAGTGATTGTGTCCTCTTGGATTTCATTATACAGAGACAAAGGAAAGCTAAGTATTGTTGTTTAGTCGTTTAGTCGTGTCCGACTCTTCGTGACCCCATGGACCAGAGCACACCAGGCACTCCTGTCTTCCACTGCCTCCCGCAGTTTGGTCAGGCTCATGTTTGTAGCTTTGAGAACACTGTCCAACCATCTTGTCCTCTGTCGTCCCCTTCTTTTTGTGCCCTCAATCTTTCCCAACACCAGGGTCTTTTCCAGGGAGTCTTCTCTTCTCATGAGGTGGCCAAAGTTTTGGAGCCTCAGCTTCAGGATCTGTCCTTCCAGTGAGCACTCAGGGCTGATTTCCTTAAGAATGGATACGTTTGATCTTCTTGCAGTCCATGGGACTCTCAAGAGTCTCCTCCAGCACCATAATTCAAAAGCATCAATTCTTCGGCGATCAGCCTTCTTTATGGTCCAGCTCTCACTTCCATACATCACTACTGGGAAAACCATGGCTTTAACTATACGGACCTTTGTCGGCAAAGTGATGTCTCTGCTTTTTAAGATGCTGTCCAGGTTTGCCATCGCATACTGAATAAGTATAGTCAGACTTTAAGAAGGGTGATTTGAAAAAGTTTAAGGAACTACTGGATAAGATATGGTCAGAAATACTCAAAGAGACAGGAGTCCAAAGTGCCTGGGAGTTTCTTAAAGGTGAAATATTGAAGGCACAAATGCAGACAATGCCAACAAGGAAGAAAAGTGGGATGTATCTAAGGAAATCAGTGTGGCTGCATAAGGAGCTTACAGATGAGCTGAGATTTAAGAAGGGCATGTACTGTACAGTATAAGAAATGGAAGATCGGGGAAATAACAAAGGAGGAGTATACACAAATAACCAACAGTTGCAGGGGGAAAGTCGGACTGGCTCAAGCTCAGAATGAGCTCAGGCTTGCAGAGAGGTTAAGAATAAAAAGAAACCTTTCTTTGGCTATGTTTGAAACAAGAGGAAGAACAAGCAAGTAGTAGGTCCTTTGCATGGAGAAGACAAAGAAATGGTATTGGGTGACAGAGAGAAGGCAGAAATGCTCAACATCTACTTTGCCTCTGTCTTTACCCAAAAGTAAAGCAGTGCCCAACCAGTGATAACAGAATAAATGATGCCAGGATGGAGCAGCAGCCCAAGATAGGAAAAGAGATATATATCAATATATCTACTCTGAGTAAAACTTACTTGAATACCACCCATGGAGTGCCTGTTATTTTGGGAGTGAAGGAAGGAGGTGAAAATGATGTGGAAGGGGATAAGGGCTGAGGTATCATCAGCCAGATGCCCTTGGGGATCACAGGAGCAAATATTAAATGCCTGATATGTGGGCAAAGAGGTGCAAGTGAGAAACACATGAGGTGAAACACATGGTCAAACTGAAAGGAGAAGGAGGGAGTTGGCAGCAGCAATCTGTTTTGTTCTCTCTCAGCCATACAATTAACACTTAATTGCATTTGGTTAGTAATTTTTTATTGACCTCTTGTAAAACGTTGTAACCTGGGTGAGATACTACATTTCTTTTGTAGCTAACTGCTTTTCCAGTGAGCTAGAGACCCAGCTTCTGAAATATTTGGGAGCAGCTGTAGAAAAAAAAATCATATGGGCAGCCTATGTCATTTTAAATGTGTTTGTGGGAGCAGGTTACCCGACCTCCAGTTGTACAAATTCTCCTTGTACAAGTTAATTATGAGAGCAATACCTGCAATAAATTGCATGGGTGAAAAGAATAGTGTGAATGTCCAGAAAAGGCAGCTGTGGGGGGGGGGCGATGAGGGAGAAGAAAGGTCACCAGAATCCTTGCTGCGGGTGGCGACATTCTTTCTCCCTCCCAGCTGTGTAGCTTGTATTAACTGTTTGCACAGTTGCAGATATGTGCATGTACTTGAGGTTTCTTTAAAAATAGGTCACCTTTTAGGCAACGCCCACATTGTGAGATGAAGAACAAGGATGCAGCGCAAATAACTTTGACACACCTCCCTCTTTTTATAGTTTTTCACAGCAGCTTATAACCCAGAATGTTAAAAACAAGAGAGAGAAGTGCATTGTATTCCACACAGTGCGCCCCAAACGAGCAGCAAAGGTGGTTGCATGAAATCTCATAAAGTTAAAAGGGGCCTTGGTGTGGATTGCACCCCGGCTTAAAGAATCAGGTAGTAAGCGATGGGAATAAGCGATGGGAAAATGTGGTGTAGTGATTAAGAGTGGTAGACTTGTAATCTGGGGAACCAGGTTCGCGTCTCCGCTCCTCCACATGCAGCTGCTGGGTGACCTTGGGCCAGTCCCACTTCTCTGAAGTCTCCCAGCCCCACTCACCTCACAGAGTGTTTGTTGTGGGGGAGGAAGGGAAAGGAGATTGTTAGCTGCTTTGAGACTCCTTTGGGTAGTGATAAAGCGGGATATCAAATCCAAACTCCTCCTCCTCCTCCTCCTCTTCTTCTTTCTCTGCTAGAGACCCTGGACAGCAGCTGCCAGTCAGAGTAGACAACACAGAGCAGACAAACAGCTTGACCTGGTATAAGACAAGCTGCACCCTTTGTTTAAGGACAATGTGCCTCTGGACTGGTTTACCTGGGATGAGGTGTGGCAGAGTGCCAATGGGCTTGCCTAGGCAGAAGCATTGAGCTCATGTATTTCTCAAATGGTGTCTCATGACACCATTAACAAATGGAGTTTTGACATGTGGAACTCCTTCGCACTGCCCAGCTGTCTCCCTCTGCCTTTTCTTCATCTCAGAAGCCCAACACAACACTAACTGGAAACATCTGCAGAGTAGTAGCAGTAGCTGCAATATATCTTTAAATAGCTTTGTGCAATTGTAAGCATTTTACTAGTTTATGCTGCTACCCAGTTGTCTATGTTTGCATTTTTGTATGGTGCACGTTAATAATTAGGCTACATTTGGTTCAGTGTGTGTCTGGATGAATTTGGCAAAGGGTGGGATGGTAGGAGAACCCCACCATAATTATTATGGGCATGGGAGATATGATGCAAGGGAGCAGGCTGTGGATATTTGCAGGACCATTTCCTATTCTGGATGCTCTGCTAAGGAGTTCTGTCTGCTGGGAGCCAGACTAGCATGTATAATTGAGACCTGGTTGGGGTTAGTCCGACCCAGCTGTGTCTGTCTTGGTACTCAGCACAGCACCAACATAGACTTGAGGGTTTGGAGGGGGTTTGCTATGGTCCAAAATAATGCCATATTTCTTGTCAGAGACATTTCTGCCCTGGAACACGGTCTGTGCCTGACTTTGGACCAAACAAACTAGAGATCCTTCTAGTTTGCTGCCCACCTGCTGTTCAGCAGCCTCTCTGGCAATCTCGAATGTGATGCTGATGAACTTCAAAATTCTGAAGCTGCCCTCAGTGGTTCTTCATGACCTCCATGAAAACCACGGGGATGTCTCAGTGTGTCATCTGCTCAGTGCACAGAGCAGGACACATCCCTCAATTTCATCCTTGCCTCAGGGTATGGGAGGGCTAGTCTGGAAACAAGCGGGATTAAGACAACTCTGTTATCATGGTCAGGTTTGGTCTTATGGTGGCAGCCACTGATACCTGTTGTGGTTATTATTGTGTTAGTTTTATATGTGTTTTGCAAGAGTTGTTATTCTACATATTGGTGTGTTTTTTTCATTTCTTTTCGCCTTAACTTTCTTTTGACTTGTTTGACTTGTTTTATTGTTTGGTTTTATGTTTTTATATCACTGTAAACCACTGTAATATATTTTAAAGAAATAACAGTATAGAAATATTTTTATAAATAAATAATATTTGTTGGTTGTGATTTTAATTTTCTCCATTATTACAAACTGCCTTTGTGATTTTCCTTATGAAAAATGGCATAGGAAGATTTTTAAGTAAATAAATAGAGGCCAAGTCATTGAATTTATGCCACTTACTCTTGCATATTGAGAGTGGAGGAACTTTCTCCTTTAGCTGTTTGCCCCTGCGGCTTCCCTCAAGGCTCCATTGTGGATTGCTGCCATCAGAACCTTTGCATGGCTCACAAAGGGCAATGTGGCCAAATGGCAGGGCTTAGGAATGAATGGCCTTGAGACATGCAGGACTTCCAGGTGCATAAGGACTTCCGATACAAAATCTCCTGAGCTGCCCATGAGAGGAGGGAACTCAAGGAAGAAGCAGGAGACGAAGCAGCCCGAGGCCCTGGGCAAACCAGCTGGTGTTGGTGCCATGTAGATGGGCCCTTGTTATCATAAGCTATCCTGGTGGATAGGTGGAGTGAGCCGAGACACAATATATTACCAGGTGGGGCTCCTTGAGAGTGCAGTCTGTTGATGGGGAGAGGCTGAAGCAAGGTTTGCATATGGGCTGGGGATGAATATATTTAACTTTTCATGAGCAACACTAGCTTTGTGTCTGAAGTGGGGATTAGAGCCTGGGTTTTCCTCAACATCCAAACCCAAATGCTCCAGCCACCACACTTGATGTGATGACACTTCTTTCATCTCTCTGATAGCTCTTAGGCTTATCGCTACTGTCACACAGGGTCAGAAAAAGATGACACAGCTTCACAAAGTGTGGCAATATTGCTACAAGTGAGAGTATGTTCTGCTGGGCGAGATTCCTTATAGGTGCCTTGGCAAGTAGGAGCTAAGGTTTACCTAACCTGAGGAGTCATTGCTTCTCGTTGCTTTGTGAGGAGGGCGGGGCTTTAAGCAACAGGTGTATTAAAACTTGCATCAAACCAGTGAGGCAAGATTTTCAAAAGTGCTTTAGGGCAATTGCTCACCTTTCAAAAGTTACTCTTGCAGAATGATTTTCTAATAAGGTATTATGTTGTTTTGAAAACCAAGCCATTTATTGGTCTGCCTGAGGAGACTGATAGCCACTTTACAAGTTATGAGTGTAACCTAGGCCTGACTCTAATTGTGTGTAGAGAAGTCTGGATATTTGTAATAGAGGACATTTGTCTGTGTGTCCACTCCCAGCTGTCTTGCTGAGTGTCTTGCTCACCATAAACAACAAGCAAATCTAATTTTCTCAAGGTATTCATATCTTGAGCCAATAAAAGATGAATTCTGCAATCTGTATAGATTATGCAAATTGAACACAACTCCCAATATTTTCCAGTATTGTTTCTGCAGGGTTTAGTACTTTGCATGATTTATTCTGGTTTTGCTGGTCATGGGAAGGGAAAAGATCGCACATGGTACTGAGAAGAAGAGCCCCAGTCTCTAAAACCTTATACGGTTATTGTCCTTCAAGCATCCAAGCTATAGGGTCCAGAAACTTGTTCTTTTTAAACATTAACAATGAGATTATGAGGAAGCTAAATTCTTCAAATAGAAGAATAATGCATGCATTCTTTGTGCTTCTGCAGAATCACGGTGTATGTACTGTCCTACCCATTGTTGCAAAAACGTGCAGTCTGATGTCTGTCTGGGAAACAGCACTCATATATTATGTGAAAATATACTTGGGTGATATACAAGAAAGCACTGTTAAAGCAACACAAAAAGGCTGAAATGATAGAGAGAAAGTGAATGTGTAACTTGCCTTTAATTTTTGGAGGAAAATGGAAAGAAGGCAATATTGCAGATAACTGTGGTGACGACTCCTGGCTAAAGCCCGATTTTGCAGAGACGCATGTTGACAGTTTTGAAAGCAAAATTCTGTAATATGCAGCAACCTGCCTGCACCCTGGGCACTAATACTTGGTGGTTGATTTAAATTTCATTTATTCTTTTTGTTTGCATTATCTCTATCTACTGCTAGAAGCTACCTTGTGTGAGGATGTTGCCCTAATAATAAAGGTATAAATATTGAAAATAAACAAGTAAATAAATAGTCATAGGAAGACCTGTCTCTATGCATTCCTCTCTATCCTACGCATTCACCTTGTTCCACCAAGTATCTGCATCTCATGCCTTCGCCTTCACTGAATGTTACTGGAGCTTTGGGGATTCCGTTGCCTTCACACATTCAGCTGTCTATGAAAATGGTGCAACGTAAGAAGTATGGCAACAATGACAGCTGGGTATATGCGCAGTACAATCCCAAAGATGGCAGCAACAGCCAGCTAGAATAGATGTCTAAAGAGGAAATTCAGTTTGCAAAGCACATTGAAAAACATGAACTTTACTGCATGTTACAGCATTAAGGAAAACATGATGAAGATGCTAGTTTGGTGGTACTTTACACCATCAAAACTCTCCAAAATGTATAAAAGCAATTCGAGTAAGTGTTGGAAGTGTGGAGAAAAAGTAGGGGATTTTTATCACATGTGGTGGACATGCAGTAAAACCAAGGGGCTTGGGATTATTATTTATGATGAGATGAAAAAAAAAATCTTTAAAGCTTTTCTGTTGGGAATCTTGGGCAGAGATATTCTGAAAAATACTAGAGAAATCTTTCTATATGCAACAGCTGCCGCCCGTTTATTAATAGCATCTAATTGGAAGGGGGGAAAGATACCAATGTTAACGGAATGGCAAAATAAATTATTAGACTATGTGGAAATGGCTCAGTTAACAAATAGGTTAAGAGGTAACACAAAGCAATCATTTTCTCAAAAGTGGGAAATGTTTAAGAGATACCTACAAAAAAAACCCAGTGACATGCTATCTATGGGAGTGTTTGAATGACCCTTGTGTAAGTAAAATATTAAGAAACAAAGAAAGATTGGTACGATATGTTGTAAGAAAGTATTAGAAAGTATGTTAAAAGTAAGGTAATAATTATAAGTACATTCAAAATCATAAATGTCAACTATATCAGGAAATGATTGGAAGGCCACAATTATTTTATAATTTTATTTTACTTTGATATATGCTATTTTATTTTATGTAATATTATTTGATCTTGGCTTAGCGGAAATCTAAGTGGAATTTGAAGTTTAAATTAACATCTTATAGTGATTAAAAAAAAACAAGAAAGAAAGAAAGAAAGAAAGAAAGAAAGAAAGAACTTGTTACCACCTCATTCACTTGCTAGAGCAGGAGTCAGTGGACCATTGGCCCTCCAGATGCTGTTGGACTTCAACTCCCATAAGCCCCAGAGAGCATGGTCAATCAGGGCGCCAAGTATGGGGGGAGGCCAGGGCCCTCACAAAATTCTAAATCAGAGAGCCGGGGCCCCCAACTTCTGTAGCAGCCGTGCGCTTACAACCTGAGCCATGTGTGTGCGATGTCAGCACGCCATGGGGCATGTGCGCATGGTGCACTGTTGTCATGTGGCTCCTGAGCCCGCTCAGTCATGGGGGCAAGGTGGTGGTCAATGATTAGAAATGATGGGAACTGTAGTCCAGCAACGCCTGAAGGGCCCAAACGTTCCCCAGTTCTGTGCTAGTTAAGGAGGGTCCACCAATTATCCTGGCCCACTAGCAGGTGATGTGAATGCTGCTGCTCTGGATAAGGTTTTTTTGAGCATAGAATTCAGTGTACTTTTCCTCTTAATAGTTATGCGTTGGTGTGCAAGTCACATGTATGACACTTGACACATCCATGGGTGGTGGTGTGTGTGCGTGTGACGCTGCATAAGGAGTCTTTTAGACCCTATCTAGCTTTCTTATTTCAGTGCCAACGTGGCCCTTTCACAACCTTCGTTACAATGCTGCCCTGTCTGGGAGGTCACCACAAGTGACCTCCTCTATATTCCTTGACTTTTACTTAGCATTTCTGCCATTTTCAGTTAGTCTCTCTCTTTTCACAAATATTCATGCTCTCAGCCAGTTTCTGTTTTTAATGTAAGTTTAGCATCACCGTTAGCCAATGGACAGATTCTATTTGAATACATTTACATTAATTAATGTAGACAAAATGACATTGGGAAGAATTCTTTCCCCACCCTTCTCTTTGGAAGACTCTCCAACTTCTCTCTCCTACAACATATTTGTGAAATCTGTGTATTATCTCTGCACTGTGAGGAAATACTCTCCAGTGTTCTGTTTTACAAAATGCTGTTTCCTGTGAATTAGAGTGAAACGTAGGTCAGGAAAAATTAAGGCATGTGTATTACTCTGGAGCTATTTGTCATACACTGGCAGGTGTAAAGGCCCTATGATTGAGAGGAGAGCTGTGTTTTGGGAGGATAATCAAATGCTAATGTGGTACACCACTGAGATCTGCTCTATATCTGAATAATTACCTATGGCTGACTATTTAGGTGTTAGTAACCGGGTCAACACCAGTTCAGCAGCTGTACTCATTCTGTCTGACTTCAAGAGTCGAGCACGTGGATGCCATGCTCAATGCTTCAGGTGTTGTTTTGCTTATATGGCATAACTATACAATTTGCCTTGGCCTATGCTTGCAGCTGTGTTGTACCCTACAGTGCAGTTGGTGATGGCTTCCCATCTTATCTTTTACCAACACCACATAATGTTCGTTGGTTCCACTATTGTTCCCCTATATTGTGTTATTGCTGCTGTGTTGTTTTCTATTGACATTTTGTTGTTGCGGTTGACTTTTTGGCTGAGGGAAATATGTGTTCTTCTAGGGCAGAAACAGACCACATTCACACCGTACATTATTTGGTGGCCAGGAAAAAATAGGTATATAAAAGGAGAATACCTGGATGCCAAGATCCAAATTTGGGGCAAGTACTCTTTGGTGAGATTTAATTTTTTTAAAAAATGCAGCAGAATTAAGTGTGGAAATATATGCTGTTAGACCTTTACAATATGCTTTTCTAAGTTTCTTCCAAAATAGTCTCTTCTTTCACCAGCACAGGAAAAGACCATGTGTTTAGCAAGTGAAAAAATGTTTTACTTACAAACTCTCCAAAGGTCAGATTCATATGCTTTTCCATACATTAGTCAGAAAACACAGACAATACAACTTGGCTTAATTACTTCGGTGAAAGTTTCTAAATTGTTGGTATAGGGATACAAGAATGCCTTGTAAAAGCCATGTTGAGCTTCTCAGGTAGACTGAAGGTGAACAAAGGCCTTGATTACCTTTCTTCCAAGGTGAGGAGTAAACTAGCCACTTTGGGAAAGCCGTGGATGGTTAAAGATGTATTATAGTGCTTTAAATGTATGGTGTGAATGTAGCCACAGTTTAAAATCAGAGAATATGAGATTAATTGACACAAGCAAGGATCATTAAACTGGAGGGAAAGCCTTGTTTGCCATAGCTCATACTATCCATTTGCCCTTGGCACAAGGAAGGATGTAGACACAGGAATGTGTTCTGAGACCAGAGGTTGGTAACATTGTGGGTGGCAGCTTAAAAATACCTTATTGAAACTAACCTAAGTGAAGGGTGGGAGTGTTGTGAGGTACCCAAAGGCAAAAAAGTGAAACAGAGTAGCAGGCCTCATCAAGCTAATACCACATTAGGAGGTATGTTCCTGAAGGGTAGAAGAAAATTCGTTCTGGAGGTCCGTTCTTAACCTGAAGTACCACTTTAGCTAATGGGGCCTCCTGCTGCTGCCACGCTGCCGGAGCACGATTTCTGTTCTCATCCTGAAGCAAAGTACTTAACCCGAGGTAATATTTCTGGGTTAGCGGAGTCTGTAACCTGAAGCGTATGTAACCTGAAGCGTATGTAACCTGAAGTGTATGTAACCTGAGGTACCACTGTATTTACCAAACACCTGCACATGTTTTTGTGAAATCAGAGTGCTGATCTCTTCAGCTGAGGGGTTTGCAGCACAAAATCCCTTCACTAGGCCAAGCATGTGCTTAAACTCATTTTTCCCAGGCACAGCCTCCCAAGTCCTGCTGGTGGAGGTCCGTTAGCACAGCATTCTGGGTAGGTGAGAGGGCTGGTTGTTTTCTCTCTGTGTTTTGCAACTGAAATAAGAAGACTTCTACCTCAGGGCTGTCAACCTGGCACCTGCTGCTCATGTTGGTTTAATGAGGAAAAGAAAGAAAGGCACAGGTACAGTTGAAACATTTCTGTTTTCTTTGTAAATAACCTGTCACTATATGGTGAAGCACCTCTGGAAAAGGGCCAGCAATGAGTTAAATGCACAAAAGGTTTATAGCCTATTCAGCAGGGTGAGGTGCTGTGCTGTGCTGCCACTGTGCAGCAACTGAGGGAGGAGGAAACCCTGTAATCTTGCCAGAAGACCTGACAAGGCAAACACATGAAAACTGTTAGAGTCACACTGTGTGGGTTCTTAGCTGCTGCTGGCTGACTTGCAGTCTCCATGATGCCAGTGTGGCTGCACAGGATTAATCTGGCCTCTGTCATCATCACCTCTCAATCCCACTGGTAATGGTGCTGAGTATGGTGGCCCAGCAGTGGCCACCATTAAGAATATGAGAATAGCCAGTGCTTTTTTTCTATTAAAAATGTTTAGGGGTACTCTCAAAAACAGTAAATGGACAAAAGTACAAAGATAAAAAATGTTTAGGGGTATGTGTACCCCTGTGTCCCCCCCAGGAGAAAAAGCACTGAGAATAGCTTTGCTGGATCAGACAAATGCCCTTTTAGTCACTGGCCAATCTTTCTCCTGCAAATGCTCCTCAGAGCAATTTATTCAGAGATATGCTGCTCAGCCACCATGACTTCCAAGTTCACCACTTCACCAGCTGCCACTGGATATACTAATGAAGAACTGGATACTTTGAGGATCCCCACCTCAGCTTGCAGACATTTCTAAGAGTGATATTGCACTGCCCCCAACATTGCACGTACCGTTGCCAAATGTCCAAGACTTTGCAAATACATGAGAATTCAAGGACTGCTTGTGATGCACAGTCTTCAGCTTTATTAGTAGAAGCTTCTCTTGTGGCCAGCAGGCCTCAAGCAAGAACATGGGAGTGAGAGAATGTGCTAGATGGAAAAAGAGTGGATTTTTCAGTGCTTCACTGGAACCAGGGATGATGTGCTGTGTGAAGGGGAAGTTCTGGTCACCTCTCACCTTTTGTATTGTCTCTTTAAGAGTCAGGCCCAGAAAGCCTCAGCAGCACCTGCAGGCCATGTGAATGAATTGGGAGAAACAGTTTCAAGTTTGGGGAAGAAGCCATTAGGAGTAGTAGGGCCTGCATAATTTCCTCAGAAGCTGGATGGTGCTGCTGGAAGTGAAAGACAGACAATGGTATTCAAGGAGAATAAGGTAGGCCTTGTCTATCCCCACCTCACTACAAGAAGTCTGAGCTAAACCTGATAATATTGAGATTCTGAGATGACCACTGCAACTCTGAAGTGGGGATTAAGAAATATGCCTTTGTAGAGATGGGACACTGGCACCAGGGCTTTATCTGAGTCAGTTTTAGTTTAGTTTGGTTTTCTTTAATTTCTTCATGAGGCAATAAAACACAAAAAGACAAATCGGGCAGTAAAAGCTGACCAATATGAGCAGACCGTGATGAAAGTTCAAAGACAACACATTTAAAACTAGTCTCAAAGCAAAGTGGAACAACAACCCTGTCCCCTCACAAAATCCTTTAACAAATGTCTGCAAACACACTGGCTGGGAGTTCCATAGACTTGATATTCAGGGGAAAGGCACTTTGCATCCTGTCCTGAGTGAAGTGACCAGGGATAATTAAAGTTGTTCTAATAGGGATGTAGGAGAAATTTGGTTCAGTTCACATCTGCCTTGAACGGCAAGATTTGGTGGTATTCAAGCATTTGAAAACCAAAGGTAGCCATGTTGGATGGAATCTACAACCAGGGAAGGATGATTTTCCATTACCTGAAGATTGGCTTTGCATTTTAAGGGTTAAATTCCCCTCCAGCAACTTAGTAATACTATACAAGTAACCCTCTTTACCTAAGGCACCATCCTTAATCAATCCCTGGCTTTGCTAAATGAAAGACTGCCATGTTTCTTTTTTACTTTAGCTCTCTGCCTACCCAAGGAACCAAGTCCTTGGTTGAAGGTTTGGGACAGTTCTGGGTTACAAACCAGACTTTAATTTAGTAATAGGATGCAGGTGGCACTGTGGGTTAAACCACAGAGCCTAGGACTTGCCGATCAGAAGGTCGGCGGTTCGAATCCCCATGACGAGGTGAGCTCCCGTTGCTCGGTCCCTGCTCCTGCCAACCTAGCAGTTCAAAAGCACATCAAAGTGCAAGTAGATAAATAGGTACCACTCCGGCGGGAAGGTAAACGGCGTTTCCGTGCGCTGTTCTGGTTCACCAGAAGCGGCTTAGTCATGCTGGCCACATGACCCGGAAGCTGTACGCCGTCTTCCTCAGCCAATAAAGCGAGATGAGCGCCGCAACCCCAGAGTCAGTCACGACTGGACCTAATGGTCAGGAGTCCCTTTACCTTTACCTTACTCATTTGGGAACAATGGAGTGTCTTTGAAAATGAGAATTCCCTTAATATGCATTTCCTGTGATTCCTCCTTTGTTACTCCTTTTCCATAAATTTCCTTAGATTAGGGATAGGAAACTCTTTTTTAGCCTGAGGGTTGCATTCTTTTCTGGGCAACCTTCTGAGCGTCAAATAGCAGTGGTGGGGAGGGCCAGAGACAAGTGCGTACAGCAGCAAGTATGAATTTTATCTTTGTAGTGTAGGCTAGTCTCTACATACACACACTCCTTTCTACCCTCTGTCCAGGCAAGTAAAAAAACATATCAGTACTCAAATTATAGCCAGGCAAAAGCTCTAAGGAAGATGCAGAGCAGGGCTGTTGATGACTGTGACGCAAGGAGAGTACCAAGAGCTTGGAAGGCCTGCTATACTTGAAGGAAGTTGCCTTTGTGTTGAAGGATCCTCATTCTCCTATTATCTATCATACTGTGTGCCTGCAAATGTATTGTTCTGCTGATGACTTGGCTGTGACAAAACCATCAGCCTCCAAAGCTGTGCAAGGTCAAATAACACCACCGATACATAACGCCACTGATGTTACATGGTTGGGTACATGCTGTCTGTGTTTTATCACTGGTATTATACACGGTATTAGGTGGCAGAAGTCAGTATAAACAATTATGATGGTGCACAGTTGGTTAAGTTTAATCTGATGCATTCTGAGCTAAACACAGGGCAGATGTAGAGGTTTCGATACATGCACAAGAGGCAGAAGGAGGTGATACCTTGCTCCAAATCACATTGTCTGGAGTTTGAAGCATGGACCTGAGGAACAGGGTCTTCTCAGCAGTGTCACCTTACACTATAGAACTCCCCAAGAAACTCCTTCCCAGAGATGCCCAGAAAAACTGTAAAATTGTTGTTTAAATTTCAGCAAGCATATTGTGGATAGTGACTCATTTTAACTGTTGTAATGGCTGCTGTTCATAAGTTTGGAAGATATTTTAGGATTTTGCTTTAACTGTTGGATTTTAGGATGATTAATTTTATTATGCTTTTATGGTTGCCTTATGGGCTGATAAGTTACAATATGTTGGCAGCTCCTTTGAGGGCCCTTTGGAGGTGAATGGTGGGATATAAATCCAAAACTAATATAAACAAACGTTTATATTACACAGAAACAGGAATTCCCTGCTGTGGGAGGAGTACACTATAGATATGGTTACTATAACAGATGGTAACACATATTCCATACAGATAGAGCTATGTTTGTTATCCCCCTCCCCAATTGCCGTTAGTCTGATGTGCAGTCCACCTAACCCAACTCTTTGGGTGACAACTGCTCCCCCCTTCCCAGTGGAATGGGGTGGAAGTGATAGACCTCTCTGAAGTCCCAACTCAATTTGCCTCCCTCATCCTATGCCTGATTTTAAAAGAAATTGAGTTAGACAGGAGATTTGATCAAAGATCACCAATATCTTGTCTAGGCCATGTCCAGACAGGAGTATTATCTCACAAATGGGTCGTTAAGATCAGATTTTTTTCTGTGTACACAGTTGGCACATGAGGGTCAACACATGGTCATTTTTTCTTTTTTTTAATGTCTTTTTATTTTTAACAAACTCCCATTTTTTCACTCACTATATGAATGGCTATTCTGCTGCTTGTTGGCCACCTCACGACATACGCTTGGCAGAAAATATATTGGGTGTAGGTAGCTTGTTTGTTTTTGTCCCTCAATCACTCCTCTGTGCACATACACACACCCTGTTAATTTACAGGATTAAATTGTAGTTCACTTGTTCTTTCTTTCTTTTGGTGCTATTCTGATTTAATAGAATTGTACAAGATCTGTCATAATAACAGCAAATTGGGGATTCTTGGTGCTCTTTGTATGTAGCTTTCTGTAAATTAAGATCATTCTTCTTTCCCAGCCTTCCACAACTGACATCCAACTTCAATTTAAAGCACCTCAGGATCCTATCTTGTAGCTGGGAGGGAGGGGAATCAATCAGTCCTAAACCTCTCTCTACAAACCTTTCCAAAACCCCTAGTTTGGCCCTCACCTTTCATTGTGATTATGCTGTTGTTTAGGTCCTAACTCCCTGACCAACTTCAAGCTTCCAGGCCAAGTCTAGTGCTTTGTATTCTAAATCCTTCCACAAACATGGCTCTGCTTGCTCGTCTGATGTTGACAGAGTGGTACAGTACTGTGCTTGGAGATGCAGAAATCGCCCCACTCCACATGCTGGCAGAAGGACAAACACCTTCTCCAGACAGAGACGTTCTTGGCTAATTATAACACAAGGAGGACCTTGAGTTTGGAGGCTCGCTGTTTAGCCCTGTTATTATTATTGCATGATTAGCAAGGGGTTTGGGGAAAGCCTTTTCATAAGTAGAGCTCAAATTGCCTTTGAACCTCTTGCATACTACTTACATGAATTTCTGATCACTGTTAAGTGTTGTTGCACCATGTTTTGCAAGAGTTGCCTCTCTGAAGGGCAATAATGCAGTGACATCGAGGTTGTATCACAAACAAAACAACTGTGGCGGTCCAGTATAAATCCTCTGCTAATGCTCTATTACTGTGTAAATGACATGTTGCAGAATGCACTCTCAGAAAAGCAACCAGTCTCGTGGGGCCCATGGTCAGCACTGATAGCACTGAAAAGTCGGCCCCATAGCATTTCCAAAGGCTAAAAGTTGGCTTTAGGAAATGGTTGTGAAGACTCTGGAGAAGACGGCTAATCAAATCTTTCCCCAGGCTCCCTGCCTGTATCTCAAGTGGGCTAGAAAACAAACTCACATTGAGTATTGTTTCGTACTCTCACAGAGAGCCTGAGGGAGTTTCTTATTATTTTTTCCAGCTACAATTGTCACCTTGCTTCTTCATTGGCACCCAGTGGCCTGGCTGAAGCACTGCAACCTTTTTTTTAAAAAAAATGTTTTTATAAAGAAATTATTGGCTTATGAAAGTACATACAGCACCTCTGCTTTCTGTTCATAGAATCCTTTCTACAGATCAGTTATATGTGATGTGAGACACTAATGTTATGGACAGTACAGTGGTACCTTGGGTTAAGAACTTAATTCGTTCTGGAGGTCCGTTCTTAACCTGAAGTACCACTTTAGCTAATGGGGCCTCCTGCTGCCGCTGTGCCGCCGCTGCATGATTTCTGTTCTCATCCTGAAGCAAAGTTCTTAACCCGAGGTAGTATTTCTGGGTTGGCAGAGTCTGTAACCTGAAGCGTCTGTAACCGGAGGTACCACTGTATAGGGTTGCGGAATAAGGGAGGGGAGGAGAAGAGGGGGTAGTAAACTTTCATTCTTTTATGTGCAAAGTTTCTGTGTCAGCGTCTTGTGGGTAGGTTCTCTTTCTATTCATTTATTACTTTTCATTTGTGATGAGAGAGGTTGGGGGCCCCAGGGCATGGTTGGTTGACATTAGTTGGCTGCAGTGAGTTTTATTTCCATGTGTGAGGGAGATGAGTTTTTGGATCCAGTTAGCCACATCAATTTGCATGCTTTCAGTGGGTTCTTGTTGTTGTCTTGTTGGGCTGTGTATGTAATGAAGGGAAGCCGCACCGGGGTGAAGGCGTCCTCTTTTGTTTGTTTCTGTGCTAATTTCAATCTGTTGGCAAGTTTTTCTAGTAGGGCTGTTTCCCATATGGTTTGGTAACCATGGTCCATTTTCACTCCTGACAGGTCCCTCCAGTGTCATGGTGCTCCTGGCTGCTGAGAGTAGGTGACTTACGAGTTCTTTGCAGTGTGAGTGTGTGCTGTTGTCTTGGAAAATACTCAATATGGCCAGTTCTAGGGTGGCTTCTAATACCTTATCGATGTCCTGGCATGAAAGAGAGATGGAGGTCAGGAGTGCTCCTTCGGAAATGTTTGTTCATTGTCTAATGGGAAGACTCCAGTGTCTCCCTCGGCTCTGCGTTACAAAGAGGTGGAAAAGGCCAAGTAGAAGAACATGGAAGCTGTTGTATATGCAGAAGGGGGCAGGAGCGGGTTGCAGGTCAGCTTGCCATAAATCAGGTTTACAGCAATTTGTTGAGATGAGATTAGCCTAGCTGTAAAATGCAAAGTGCAGGATTGAAAGCAAAAATAAAGCTGCCACATGGCAGCAGAAGAGAATGGGAAGTATATGGATTTAGGAGTCATGAATTTGATTCTCCGCATCCCATTTCCCCCCATACGGCAGTTTTAGGCAAGTCATTATATCTGTCAGTACTCTAGTTTCTGCCCAGAGAAACAGAATTTAACCACAAGGCTTGTTTTGTTGTCTACAACCCAGACTTGGCACTTGGGAGGGAGTGCTGCCTCTGACCATGCACAGAGTGCTTTTCTTTTCCCATTAGATTATGACGTAGTTCTCACACATTTGGGTTTAGTGGGAGACCTGCCAAGACAGATACTGTGATTCCTTGGTAGGCTTGAGCCCTGGTACATCTTAATTCAGGAACCGAGCATTAAATGTTTTATTTAACTTCCTTCTTCTTTCTTTGTTTATGGAAGATTGTCTTCCATAAACACGGTTTTAACAATGAGTCCGTAAGTGACTGTGGAGGCCAATTCTGAACCCACACGTCCTTCCACAGTGGGGACATTGGTTTCTGGGCGGGAGTTGATCCCGGTGTGGATTTGCCAAGTGTGCCTTCCTTTTAGCATGTTTCTCCCTTGCATTCTGAGTTTGAGTGTCTTCAAAGTCCATGACACCTTTGGTAAAGGCTGTTCTCCAACTGAAGCACTCGCAGGCTAGTGTTTCCCAGTTGTCGGTGTTTATATGACATTTTTTTAGATTTGCCTTGAGAGAGTCTTTAAACCTCTTTTGTTGACCACCAATATTACGCTTTCCATTTTTAAGTTTGGAATAGAGTAGTTGCTTTGGAAGACGATAATCAGGCATCCGCACATTACCAGTCCAACGAAGTTGGTGTTGAGGGCCAAGCATACTTTATCTGACTCCAGTGGTAATACATTAACTGATAAAACAGTTACCGTATTTTTTGCTCTATAAGACTCACCTTTTCCCTCCTAAAAAGTAAGGGGAAATGTGTGTGCGTCTTATGGAGCGAATGCAGGCTGCGCAGCTATCCCAGAAGCCAGAACAGCAAGAGGGATTGCTGCTTTCACTGCGCAGTGATCCCTCTTGCTGTTCTGGCTTCTGAGATTCAGAATATTTTTTTTTCTTGTTTTCCTCCTCCAAAAACTAGGTGCGTCTTGTGGTCTGGTGCGTCTTATAGAGCAAAAAATATGGTAATTAAAAGTGCTTCAAGGTTCTCTCCCCTCCCCCCCCAATTCTAGGACTAACCCTGGCTTTTAAAGCAGCTTCTCTGTTGGTGAACACTGGCTAAAATAAAGTCCAGATATCACTGGGCCAGATCTATGACAGATTTTTACCACTTACAACTGATACCTCAAATATAGGCTCACTGCAGGAGGAATGTTGCATCCATTATTCTTGCCTTGGTAAACTTCTGGCTAGATTACTGCAATTTACTTTACATGGGACTGCTCTTAGCAACTAGGTGCATAATCTAGCAGCCTGTCTTGAAGAAACACCCTTTAGCATGTGAGCTTCTCTGTCCTCTAATGTAGGACAGAGGTTATCTAATGTAGCACTGCTTCCTGTGCCCTCCACACAAAAGGTAAAATCCCTCTTGGGCATTAAAACCCTTTATGTTTCACCAATTATTCATTTTGTTTTCTTCGTGTACGGCTTGTCATTTGGATCCAAGTTCCTAAAGAGGTTAACCATAAAAGATGAATTAAAAACACACACACATTAAAAGAGGAAATGCATGAAACATACTAACGTGGTCCTCCAAAACAGCAATTAAAAACAGCTGTGTTTAATTGGCGTTAGGGTTGGTGCTGGCTGTTGTTTCTCTTGTTTGCTGCTTTACTGTTAGGTTCGTGGGTTTTCTGATTTTAAACTATGTGAATTTACTGTATCGTTAAGGCAAGCTACCTTAAATACCTGACTGAAAAGATGAGGAACACATCTTAGAGTGAGTAGAGAGTGAACAAGTATAGTATTAGGGAATGAAAAGTTCCTGACCCAAAGTAAAACATCTACTGCAGATCATCCCTCTCAGTTAGGGAACTGAAGCTGTAATGCACACTTACCTGGGGATAAAGAGAACTCAGTGGGACTTAACTTCAGAGCAGACATGCGTAGGATGCTTACTCACAGGCTCAGGACTGGTTCTGATTCCAGGTTCTTTATCAGAACTGGATCCTAACTAAATGTGCTGGTGGTGAGTTGGACAACCTCAGGAAAGTGTTCTTGATGGTGAAACTGCTGGCTGGGTGTGCCAGAAAGAGTGCGCTAGCTGGGTGTGGCTGACTGGGTGGTGCTCATGGCCCCAGGGAGATGCTCAGATTCTCTTAGTCAAGCTAGGGCCTGTGCTTGTTCATCAGCAGGCAAATATGTATGTATATATGGGGGGGGGTGTTGTTTCACTCTGGCTTCCCCAGAAAGAAAAGGATTTTTAAAATTCCTAGGCAAATGCCCTTCCAAAACAGCAGTTAAAAACAACAAAAGATGAAAAGAACAGTCATACCCCCCAAAATTAAAGCTGTAACTCAGCAACACCCTACATATTACTGTTTTTAACAGAGGTGGGGAAACCAAAAAGCAAATTAAAGAGAAGGTGTAGTTGTCCATGGCCTCCAAAAATCTAAATTTGGCTTTTTAGCATAGGAAACGGTGCCTTATATTGAATCAGATCATTGGTTCACTTACTGTCAGCAGCTCTCCAGGATTTCGGGCGGGAGTCTTCTCTGCCCTACCTAGAGGTATCAGGGATTTTATTGCTATTTATTCAATTTATGGTGTATCCTTCCCTACCTCCTGAAAGAGCCTAGTGCAGCAAAGAGGTTCACATTTCTTTAAAAAACCCCACACAAAACAGTTAAACTATTCTGGAAGCAATTACGGTTAAAAGCATTCTAAAAGCAGGTACAGTTCAAAGCACTATTCCAGCCAGTGTTCTTGTGCTTGCCAGGAACAATATTCTTCAACTTCTTCAAATGCCTGGGTAAACAGGAACATTTTCAAATTCCTCCTAGAAGTTATTAATGGTGGCGACAGGTGCACCTTGCTAGCGAGGGCATTCCACAGCTGGAGAAGCACCTATGAACAAGGCAGTGTCATGGGTCAGCACCAAGCTGGCAGCCCCAGGGCTGAACAAGGGACCTTCTGCATTCAAAGCAAATGCTTTACTGTGGAGATACCACCAGTCCATGTATTTCTGTTTATTTTGGGCTTGCCTGTTTGAAATAATTTTGTACCTCTGTAATGTAAATAGTCTAGTTTTGTAGCATTCTTTTTTTTTTTAATGAAATGTAAGCCACCTTTTGTGTTGCTTTGCCCCAAAAGGTATGTTTATTGAAATAAATGATAGAATTCCCACATTAGCTCACTTGTCCCTCCCTTCAGGTTGGGTTGTCTCAGTGGCCATGTTTGCACATATTGGCTCCTGGGGAGATCACACCTGCTTTGCTCCTCCCCAGTCTTTTTAGGTGGTGCAGCACAGCTGCTAAGGCAAGCCTTGGCTTAGCACAGTTATCTGAACTGGAGATTGTGGCTGAGCTTTTCCTCTTTAACTGTGGTGTGTAGCCAAGGTTTTTTCTTGGTTGTTGATTGTGGTTAAGGAGGAGAAAGTTTAATCACAATCTTGGGTTCAGATGATACACTAAGTCCAAGGCTTGCTTTAGCTGCCATGCTTCCATGAGCTCAAAGGTGCAAAGCAGATATGAGCTCCGCTCTGGGAACAAACATATTTGTGTGGCCCTCATCAGCCATGGTTTGACTTACCGTGATGTGCAAGCTATGTTGCTCATGTTGTCCTCATGTCCTGCTATGCAACTGCAGGGCACCTTTTTAAGGGAGAACAACCAGAGCAGTACTACAAGAGAGGACAGATGCTAGTGGGAATATTACGGTATTTAATGGTTGCCTGATGTGATGCTGCCTGAAGGTGCCACTTCAAGTGTTAGGCAGTGATCTCACCGGCTGAGGTGTGAGGCCCAACTCTGCTAGTTAAATTGGGTTTGAACAGTATCATAATTCAAATAACAATCATGACAACTCAATTATCAGGAAAATGTGCAGGGTCCAAGGTTTTACAGAAACGGTTTGTGTGACTGGGTATGTTAGGGTGAATTTCTGTACTAGGTTGGTTTTTTAACAAAGAAATGCTTTGACTTTGGGTTCACACTTTCTAAGTCACCTATGGCAGTGATGGGTTGGTGGGTGAGGCAGAACGTAGAAGTGTTTGTGCAATGAAGGGGGAAGAAAATGAATCCTTATCTGCCTGTTGAGGCTGTGCAAGCTAGCAGTGACTTGCTAAATGACATTGGAAGCAGTACCCAATTAATATTTTTGTTTGGAAAATAAGCACAACCAATGAGAAGCCAAATACCCTTTTTTAAAAAAAGAAAGGAAAAAAGTTCACTTTCCATTAGGCCGATGCCTCCAGCTTGTCAAGTTGATAAGTGGGAAAGAAACTCCATACGTATCTCTTGCTTAGCTGCTCCCTTGCCTTTTGGGATTGCTTCAGCCCAGGAATTTGTAGGTAGCAGTTGCTGTGATGTGCATGATTAAATAATTCCTAATTTCTTTTCCCTTTCAGAACTGATTGTCCCCAGCTCCCAAGCTATCTCAGCAGCCTGATTTAGGAGGAGGTAGGGAAAGCTTTTGTTGTTGGTGTTGCTATTGTTGAACAGTTGGGAATCAGAAATCCTTGGTGTCCCAAATATCAAGGGGTGGATGCCCATCTATCTTCTGCCCCACCTCTGATCTTGATCGCATGGGGAAATGCTTTGTATATGACAACACATATTGGCAGTGCTGATATCTTCTTTGCATCTCTCCTCATTTTCTTCTGGGTCATCCACCTGTTGTGTTTTGTAAGCAAAGCAAGGTGATAGTGAGCTGTTTTTGTGCTGCAGTGGAAGGTGCTCAGCTAGAGAAGTCCAGGTGACAGGCTACTCCTGCTGTTTTTTTGTGTAAAAAACATAGAGCACACTTAGTAACCATGCCAAGGTTTACAACAAAAATAAAAATTAATATATAGTTAAATTAAAACAATATAGGCAACTATCCCTGTATTCAAACAGCCAAGATAAAACCAGAAATAAAACTGATAGCTTTAAAAGGCCAGCCTATGAAAAATAACAAGTGAGTGGGTCTGATGGACCTCTTTAGGTAAGGAATTCCCATAGGGAAGATGCTCCTGTCAAGAAACCCTTTTTCCCTGATGCCTTTGTCTAGCCTAGGAGGGTGGGGTTCTCATATCATGCCTTCTTCTGATTATTTAAGAGTCTTCAGAGGAACAAATGAGATGAGACATGCCTTCCACTACCCTGGGCCCATACCCATGGAGCTTTAATGACAGAACAAATCCATAACAAAAACCAACAGGTTTCATTGACTTTTCAGCTTAGCCCAACTCAGCTGTGGGCACCCATCAGTCCAATGGAGTGGATATGGAAGGTCTGAGATCCTTAATTGTACACTGCAGTCAAGAATAGTATCAGGTGAAACAGCCTGATCCCAATACTATGCAAAATCTGGAACCAGCAGCATAAGCACCCACTCCAGTTTGTCCGATGCACAGCTGGCCACCAGTATAATGCAATTGCATGGGTCAGTGTGTAATGGGCCTCTAACCTTGCTGGGCTAGGTATATACTGATGAGTTATTAAGATGATATTTACTGCATGGGCTCTATGACTCCTCCTTGCCCAGAGACTAAGAATGGATTCATGGAGACTGCATAAATGTGGTGCCTAGAGGTGATATGTGAGAGGTGGAAGTTTCTTTCTGTTATAGTTGTAGACCTAATGAATTACAAGAGGGAAGTCTTGAGGCCTGCTAACTTGTGTATAAGCTGAACCAGATCCTCTCCAAGGGGTGATGAGGTTGAGACCCAGCTTCTGAAAACCATGACTTAGCTGTGGGCAAGGAGCAAAAATGCTGTGATTTCCCCCCTTTAATATACACATACCCTGATACAAAACACAACACTGATAATATATAATAATCTATAAAAAACCTATTATCAAATATATAACAAACTCATTATTTAAACACTATCATTCAATTATTCACATGTTGTTTGTCAAGCAATTATAAGCTTTATATCTTTTTATTCCAGCAGCAAAAAATATTTTAACATTAAGCTGGTGTTATGTACGTTACAAAAGGGGACCAAAGTTTTTTTAATCGTTCTTTTCTAGCTGCCCTGCTGTTAATCAGTTCTGTGCACCAGCAGGCTTGCTTGTTCATGGCTTGCCTTAAGTGAGGCTATTGTGGCAGAGACAGCGTTCCTTATGAGGTCTGGCCAGAATAGGAAAAGATTAATGCAGGGAAGTCAGCTCCTCTCTAATGAGATCCTGGCTTTCCTGGAACAAAATGCAAAGGGAGCACTAATCAGGGACATGATTATTCAGAGAAGATGAGGTGCCATCTTTCATGAGTTTGTTCTTCTGCTTATGCCTTTGCAGGGATTAGCAAGCTGTAGTAACTTGCCATCAGCTCTGTATCCATGTATTTGACGCTTGAAAGAGTCTGCATTGCAAACAGCCTTAGCTGAATCTCCAGAGCTAGCAAAAAGGAACATTCTATCATGGCAGAATCAGACTAATAGTGTTGCCCCACCCCAAAGTGTGTTTTGTTCAAAAAACCAAAATGCATTTAGCCACATTTTCTTAATGAACAAATTTCCTAGCACCTGCCGAGTTCCTCCTGCCTCTCGTGTCCTTTTCTTAGTGGCACTGCCTGCCTTCCTTCTATTTTTTCCCTTCTCTTTAGAGCTAAATATAGCCCCAAAGCATGTCAGTGTGACCACACCCAGCTGTGGCCAGCCAGGGTGAAACCTGTGTGGCAGGGCAGAGCAGCGTTGATGAAATCTGGATGTGAGTGTCAGTTTGAAGGCATTTCTTTCACATCCTTAATGCCTTTTCTAAAATTCAGAAACTTGTTTTTCTCTTACAGAAACGAATACAATGTGCCTTTCTCTTGCCCCCATTTAACGCAACCAGGCGCTCAGCATGAGTGGCGTTTTTTTTCCCCACTGCACTTTCCACAGGTGGGGCGGGGGCAGTTCACCATCCACAGCATGGCAAAGGGAGAGGGCACCAGCAGAAGTTCTCACGGATGCCATTGTGACCATGCTGGCATATCCAGACTGAAGCGTAAAGGTGTTTTGGGTAGTGCTTGCTCAAACATGCCCTCCAGTTTCTTTAGATTTCTTCCCTTGTAAAAAGAGACTTCTGTTTTTCTGCTTCATTCACAATGTGATTTAAAAGGCATTTGTAATTTTGCAAAGAAGAATATGGTGTGTTTTTATTTCTGTTAAGTATTTCCCTGGCACTCTGCAGCCTTCCTGATCTGAAAAGGCCCATGAAATGAATTTCCTCCATGGTCTCCTCTCCTGGAGTTACCTGAGGCTGGGGCGACTGGCAACCTAGGTCCTGGATTTAAGCGCTCTTCCCTTTGTTTCTAAGGGAAGTGCTTCCTAATACATTTTTTTTAAGTGTACTGATTTCTTTAAAAGTAAAAATAACTTAAAAGCTGGGAGCATGGTAGACAACCCTCCCAGCTTCCTGTGCTTACAGCAAAGCCCACCCTGGGATGTCACAGGCTTTTCATGCTTGGAGGGGCTGCAGAATGCAGAGCACCAGGGAGATGACTTTGATAATTTCTCATTTATGATAGAGATTGCTTGGGAAAAAGTGGGAGAAGTTTTCAGCACAGCACCAATTGCAGTGTCAGACCCTCTTGGGGATAGTCTAGGTGAGGCAAAGGTTGAGTGCACCAGTAGCGTCACAACACAATACTCTTCCTATACCATTGCATGGCTGGGAGGGGAAGGATCTTTGCAGTGGAAATCAATCTTTTTTCAGATGGCATTTGCAAAACACCAAAACTGAAACCTGGTAGATAATCAGAACCAAGACATTTACTTTATTTTTAATAACAATATCAATAAAAATAAAAAAATAAAACAAAACCAGACATAACTTTCTGAAAACAGCTTTCTACCTCATAATTTCACAGAAATTAGCTTGGAAATATTGTTGTGCCCTCCCCTCCTTTGATTCCTGCACCATCCCTTTCTGTTACCCCAACCACAGCA
The DNA here is from genome assembly GCF_027172205.1 of Podarcis raffonei. Lineage (NCBI taxonomy): Eukaryota > Metazoa > Chordata > Lepidosauria > Squamata > Lacertidae > Podarcis > Podarcis raffonei. Next base: position 78,891,795 of record NC_070602.1, read on the forward strand.
GCCTGTGAAGATGAACCTGAGGATAGTGAAACCTCACCTACTTCTCCAACTGTGTGTGGAAAAGGAGGCGGGTTCCTCTGGAAGTAATGTTGACTAGAGGAAAACATGGGCCTCCAGTCCACTCTTTCAGCCCATCCTGATTTTCCTAGCTATCCAATCCCCTCCCCAAAATGAGGGTTTTTATGGTGGTGGGTGTTCACACCTCATAGCATGAGGGTGGTACCCAGCTTTCTTTCATTAGCTTGGTTGGGTGACTGGAGAAGAGTGGGCAGTAACTGGAAGCTTAGGCTCACTGAGCAACTCAGCACTCATGGGTTCCCAGGGTTTCTCCTTAATTCCTGGCTGCTCCAATGCTGATGGTTATACAGAAACTCACCTACTCTCTCTGTGGCCATTCAAATGGCACAGAGAGCTACTCGATACTTTCCTTGTACATTCAAACAACAGATGAAGGATGAAAGGGAAGAATGAGAAGGGTGCAAGCCAATTCTGATGCGAATTTGTTGTGGTGGGAAAAGAAAGTGGAAGGGCCTCAATACTTTTCTGTTCCTTTGCCATTTCATTGAAGTGTGAAAGAGAACTGTACTGTTCCTATCTGGAATATGTGCTCACATTGGGAGTCTCTGCACCCCCAGCACAGGGAAGATGTGCAAGTTCTCTTTCTGATAAGACTGAGATGTGGAAGAACAGGAAGCACAAGGTGCCTATACCCCCAGCCCCCTTAGCAAGATTATTGCATCTGAAGTGGCTCTGAGAGTAGTGAAGGGCACTCTCATGATCGTGCCCTCTCTCTCTTGAAACTCTTTCCCCCAACTCCATCCTAGCATGATCTTCATCAGTCACAGAAGCAGCAGGTATGTGTAGGAAGATCACAGGGGGCTAGATTTGGGGCTGCCTCTACCTAAGACAGATCCAGAAAATATGCAGATAGGCCAGAAACCCAAAATTCACTTAGAAAGACTGAACCCCCCCCCCTCAAAACCTGACATGAGCCTTTCCCTCAAAAATCCTCTTAGGACATTGAACTCTCCTGAGGGCCCACTTTGACCATGATATAGTGTTGAGGCCCAGTCACCTCAGGAGTGAACAGCACTTGTCACACTGAAGATTCTTCCTTTGCTTTCAGGTGCCAAAACTATGAGCCAAGTAACAACCGTGATCCTCCCCTGGCAGCTGCATGAGCTTTGTGTAGCGGTCCCAGCACCTTCCTTCCTGGCTGTAGTAATACTGGAAGGCACATCCCATTCTCCCTTTCAGCAGGAATCCCGACCTTTCAGTACTACTGAGTTAATAAATGCAATTTCTGACTAAGAAATTAGATCCCTTAAGAAAAGTCACCAAAAAAATCCCAAAGTAAACATGGTTTGCTTTAAATAGTTCAGTAGAAACCCTCGACTCCTGAGAGCCCTTGCGCAGGGCCTCTGACTGATGCTGCATCCAGAAGGGCACCTGCAGCAGTGTGGAAGGTGTGCCGAGTCACAGGTAGCAAAGCCAAGATGGCAGCTGCTGCTTCCTCTTCGCCTCCCGAAGAGGACCAGGAGTGGGGATCAGCTGAGGGCAGGGCTGGTGTTTAGTCTTTGGGTGTCTTCTTGCTGCGTGAATTCCACATGCCACGTTTGGAATGGTAGTAATGGTAAAAGTTCCTGAGTCGCAAACGTTCCACCTCCAGCCCACTCTGAAGCACCCTGTGAGCAAGCCAAACAGAAGGAAATCAAGAGACAGAAAGGTTATTTAGTCCTCCAACTAAACATCTGTTAAGGACTTAAACCACTTTCAACTATGCCACTAAAACACATGCTGAGACTCTCTCACCCTTGCTAACACAGGGTATAATGTGGGAAAGAAACGGAATGTACATTTTGCCAATGGAGATTTTAAGTTATCATTGTGTGGTAACTGAAGAACAAACTACTTTTAAATGTCATGTGTGAAAACACCTTTTAGAGACTGCCTCCTAAACTATACCCTCTTCACACCTCTTTAGCATACACATTTGAGAGCATGTTCAGTGTGTCATTTGCAAACCAAAGCTGTAACACCCTTACTCAAAGAAGTCTTATTCATCTCCCTGCAACTTACTCCTGAGTAAACCCATACAGCAAACCTGAACAAACCTGGGCTGCATGGCATTTAGGGAAAGATTCTCATCAGCTAATCCAGATTTCTGAAATTTCTCTCTTAAGCTTTGCCAAAGCTTGAACTTCCAAAGGGTAAAGTAAGATCTTTTGATGTGGGCAAACACTTAGTGCCTAAGGATATGCATGCAGGGATTTGTTGTTAGTTGCATATTTTATTTATATTCTGTTTATTATTGTGAGTATATATAAATTGCTTTGACCACCGACTGCAAAAATAAAGGCCCCAGATTGACAAGTAATTCTTGTCTTCTTCATCCTTCATTGCTAGGATCTGACTGCTTCCAGATGGCAACCTTTTCGGGTGTCAAACATGCTGACATAAGAGAGGCTAGAACTGGTATTGCTGCCTGTTACTCCTTGAAAATAAATGCTAAGTAAGTGGTCCATATTCATAAGCAGCATAATGTTAGAAGAGCAAACACACAATATCATGGCTGTTTTGTGAATACAAAAATTGGGAACCTGCAGTTTTTTCTGGTCACAGAAGGAAAAAAAGTGATCTCTTCTGGCATCATGGTTACATGAGCAGACCACTCATGTGAATGGTAAGTTTGTGGGGAGCCAGCCACTTGTAGTGCCGTCTGCACCAGATCTCAAAAGTAACCTCACAATGACAGATCTCACAGTGACATGAAAGTTACTGTGCTGGTCCATATTAATCCAAAGGCTACCAAGAAACAGGATCACTGTGGTTGGCCAAATCCAAAACTGCAACTATGGCATGGTGGCATCTCCCTCACCATGTTTCCAGGCTGAGCCACTCATGAAAGACATGGTCATACAGACAAGCCTTGAAAGTGTTGCTTTTTGCTTTTCTAACACTACCTGGTGCTAGGGATACAGTTCACTGGGGCCAGTTCTGCAGGACAGATAAACAATGCTTTTTCTTTTATGACTCTCTCGGTGGAAGAGCAGAAGGGGCCAAAATTCACTGGTGGGGGCAAAGGCCCCTGCCTCTGCTGTGTGCTGGCAGCACCCCAAAGAAAATTAGGAGGTTGTTCTAAGACTGCAGCAATCGAAGGGCCCTCAGTTGAGTTATGTGACCCTGCAATGTTGGCATGCAAGTTTTAAAATCAATTTACTCTACATGGTTAAATTTCTAAAGACATTTTGATAATTTGATAGCTCTACCAGATTGGTTGAAAGAAAGCCTATAAATGTAAGAAATAAATGATAAGTATGAGGAAATCCCGGTTTTGGCTCTTTCATTATTCTTTGAAGAATATATATATCAGTCATCTAACAACTAAGGGGATAGGGTTTCACTTCTCCCAGTGTACGTCAGGGACAGGGAGACCTTGCAGGTTTCCTGTGCAAACCTTGGGGTGAATGGCTTCCCCTTTGTTAAGCAGAGGTTAAAATCAAGGGTGAATGCAGCATCCCGGCCTTCTGAACACTACAACAAGGAACTGGGAGTTGGTGGCACATCTTGAAATGAAAAAATCTTCAAGTAGACCAACAGCCTCGAGGCATTTCTGCAAAGTCACAGCAGAGGCTCCAATCACATTTCAGATTTGGCATGAAAGCCCCAGGCCCTTTTCAAAGTCAATTGAACAACATCCAATAGATGGAGGGGCGGTACAGCTTTGCATTGAGAGGTGAGAGAGAGGCTGTGCTGCAGTTTGCCCCTTCTCAATTAAAAATGTAGGTAGGTGTGTGTGCAGCAGCAGAAAACACAACCTCCAAAGCATTTCATTAAAAAAGGTTAGAACATTGCTGTTGGGGAAGGAAAGGGTTAATTTTGTTCTCCTTCAAAAAAGAGAAAGAGGAAAGAACAAAAGTGGGGGGAGAGGCTAGAATGCTAGAGAATATCACCTTCTTCCTTAACATAAACATAATGGTATTTTAGGGCATTAAATTTGTCTGCGTGGTGCTGATTATGCCCACCCTGCTCAGGGATGGCAACAGGGATCTTGAACCATGCTACATATGTTGAGGCCTGCACATATGACATCATTGACTTGTGACAGACGCCTCTGCAAAGTGCAGTAGACCTCAAGATCCTCATCTCTACACCAAATGTTGCCAGCTATGTACCCAGAGTCAATAAACCTGCCTTCTCCTGCACCAGGTCTTTACCCAGCACTGGGGGATTTTGGGGCTCTGGGCCATCCCAGAAATCTCACCTGTCCAACAGCTCCCAGTCCTCTCCACCCCAGCGGTCCCGGAACTCTTCTGTGTTCATCCCACCAATACGGTCAAAGTCAGATTTGTAGATCCCAAAGAGACCAAAGCCATTCACCTCCCAGTAGCCTGAGAAAAATGAACCAAGAATGTTGCCGGGATCTTGACATGGAAGCAAGGCTATGCTTGAGAGCCTAGACAGTTCTGGTCTCCCATTCATTTTGCTACCCAAAGAAGCCACTCTGTCCTCTGCTGGCAGCAAATATTATCTCATGTGGATTCAAAACACGTATAGAGATAACTTTAATTAGATGAACTTCTGCAAAACCAGGACTTGTTTCTATTCTTCTTTATTCATTGTTTATACAAATTATATTGTGCCCCCCTTCAGTAGTGATTTCAGGGCAAGGTAAAACAATTTAAAATACAAGCATCAATTAAAACAAAAAAGGAAAATACAAAGAAAAAGCATTGATCTATCTATTGTTACAAACAACAGGGCCATGTTGCCCCCCCCAACATGCTCAGTGGGGAGATGATTCCACCACTAGGGTGCGAATTGCCAAGAAGGTCCTCTGGCAAGTCCCAGATTGCCTGATTCCAGTTAACAAGGGGACTGCAGAAGAACCTTCCACAGCCAACCCCAAGCGCTCCTTCAGATCCCCAGGTCCTGAGCCATTTAGGACTTAAATCTAAAACTTTAAACAAGGCCCAGTGACATGCAGTCAGCCAGCGCAGGTCTTTGAGAACCAGTGTATATGGTCTTGTGCAGACATATCCATTAACACTCTGACTGCTGTTATTTTGCCCCAAATGCAATTTCCAGACCATCCTCAAGGGCAGTTTCACATAGAGCTGATTGCAGGAGCTTACTAGTACCTGGATTGCTGCAGCTGGGTTATTCCTGTCCAGGTAAAGTAAAATCCAAGAGTCCCCCCCACCCCAGACTATGCACCTGTCCCAGTGATGCAGTGCACCCTTGTACAGAACAGACATTCCTATTTCCTGGTCCCAGGAACCACCAATCCATATCAGCTCAATCTCACCATGGTTTAGCTTCCATTTACTGTCCCTCATCCAACCCATTAGTGCCTCCACACATTGTTCCAGTACCTGCCCAGCTTCACTTGACCCAGACAGCCTTGTCCGTGCTGACTGGCAGCAGTTCTTAACAAAGTCAGAGCCCTGGGAGAAGGCAAGCATATTCACTCTGCTGCCCAATCTGTTCCAGGGCTCTTCGGCCCCAGATTTTCAACACAGTGGTCAAAAATATGAAACAGATTTCAAGTGACAAGTACTTGGCAAAAAAGGAATGCCTACTGCACAAAGTCCAGATAGCCTGAAGATTTCAGATAAAATATATGGACCCATTGACACAATAATAAATAATTTAATAACACCAGGTATTAAAAATCATAACTTTGGTGTATGTTTTCTCTCTAACACACACACACACACACACACACACACACACACACACACACACACCTGCTGCTTTCTACTGCTAAAACATCCCCACACATGCTGAATCTCTCTCCACAGTCTCATTTGGCAGCATGACTATTCAGGGCTTTTCTTGTCAAAACCATTTAGAGAAGAGCAGCCAAGTTAGGTTTCCCAGCAGGAGAGTCAGAGCCCAAGACTCCTGGGTTCTTTTCTGAACTTGTGGTGCACCCCTCAGGCAAATGGTCTGGCTTTTCTCTGCTGGGTTGCAAAGGGGATACAAAACTTCCCTGATGGAGCCACAAGAGGTTTGAGCTGAAGCCTACAGAGCAGCTGTCAACCTGCATGTTATTTCTGCTCTTGCAATGAGAGTGAAGTTTTAAGGAGGGTTTCAGATAAGAGGTTTTTATTTATTTCTATTTATTTATGAAACATACATCCCGCCCTCACACAGGGTGGTGCACAGCAATATAAAAACATATTTAAAAATTTTAAAAAATTAAAAAGCACCAAAAGCAGTGCAGAACAATCATTAAAACAACTGGCTTCACAAGAAAGTTTTAAGCAGCTGTATAGGCCTGTTGGCATAAAAATTCTGCAGGAGACTTCCAAGAAAATTAAAAGTGAAGGTGGCTTGCCAAATCTGTGCTGGAAGAGGGCTCCACAGCATTGGACAGGCGACACTAAATGCCCAACGTCTGGTTGGGGCCAATTGGGGGACAATTAACAGCACTCCTCCAGGTGATCTCAGTGATCTGTATTGTGTGTCTGTAGGCATCCTGTAAGAGGGCTAGATGGGAACAAGGGCACAATTATTGTGCGAGCAGTTTGGCTATTTAACAAATTTTTGCTGCCCAACACTAAGCTGGCTATGTGAGGAATGTAGCCATGCTGCCTCTCACGTAAGCAGCCTCATTCATTCAGACAGTCAGTCAGTCCAGCCTCCTCCACTTCCTCAGCAGCCAGACATGTTTCACTTACCATTGGGCTCTCGCGGGGAGCTCCCGCACCCCAGCCGCATGACAATGGGCGCATAAGCCAGCTTTCCCTCCACGCAGTGCTTCCGGATGCTGTCGAGAATGTTGAGGGGGAAGTGGATGTGCAGGTCGCACAGGAACACAATACTGCTGCCATCCTGAGGGATCAAAGAGTGGCACAGACAAGCCATGACAATCAGGTATGAAGCAGTCTTGGGAACAGCTATCCCCTTTGCCCTCGGTCCTCACCTCTATGGCGTCAACCCCGGCCTGCAGTCCTGCTGAGCGCTCAAAGTTTCCTGTGCGCTTCAAGTATTGGTATCTGTGAAGAAGATGCACACCAGTGAAATAGGTGCAGAGATTCTCTCTCTGTGTGTCTCTCTGTCTCTCTCTCTTTGTGTGTGTAAGCCCAAAGTTGTGGGGTTGTTTTTGCATCTTTTGAAACCTGGTTCTAACCACCAGGGACTTCCAAATACCAGAAAGGTGGAAACAGATATGAGTCCCACCAACTGAAGGAAAACACCAAACTACAATCAAGGCAGGCTAGAGACAGTTACATATTTTTAGTTGATTAAATGATATACCTTTAATTCAACTGAATTAAGTATATTTAAATAAATTTGCATGCTACCCTAGCCTCAACGTGGATACATTTTAGAGCTGTTGAAAGGGTTGCAATACCGTGTCCGCAAGCCTTGCGCGCGGCAGCCTGCAGCGCGGAGCATGGGGCGCCCTTTGGAGGACGCCCCGTGCTTCGTGCAGGTGTCGGCAAGCCTTGCGCACCGGGGGGAACTCCCCCCGGGCACGCAAGGCTTGCGGGCGGCAGCCTGCAGCGCGGAGCACGGGGCGCCCTCCAGAGGACGCCCCGTGCTTCGCGCAGGTGTCTGCAGCCTGCCGCCGGGGCAGACATAGGCCAGCCCCACAAGCTCGGGGGACAGCGGGGAGGTGCAGCGCCGCCATCCCACTGTTCCCCGACCTGGTTTGGGGGGGGAAATAAAGGGGAAAAAATTTCCCTTTATTCCCCCCCCCCCCCCGAAAAAGTAGGTGCGTCCTATGGGACGGAGCGTCCTATGGGACAAAAAATACGGGATCTACCTAGCGGCCAACTGTACCCACTGTATCATCCAAAGTAATGCGCTTGGATATCATTATTGGTCCAGCTCAGAAATCAAGCAGCGGTGGCTTCAAGACTTGAGTTGTGCAGGCACAGAAACCTAATGAGACAGGCTCCAGACCTTCTAATGTTCCTTGCATTACCTGGGCAGGTGAGCTTCCTGAAGTGCCTTCTCCACATCCATGTCGTCACTATCAAAGTCTACCAGGATAACGTTGAAGTTGGCATCCTTGGTGTTCAAGTACAGGTTAGACATGTCTGAGATGAACTGCTGTACCCAGCGTGCTTGGTTTTTAACTGCAAGTTATGAAAACAGGCCGTTAGCATTTGTAAGCACGCTCAGTCCATGTTGATGGGGGAGCATCTTCATGACAAAAGACTCGTATGATCTATGTGGACACATATCAGCAGTGGCAAGAGAATAACACTCTCAGCATGTGTTTCAAGCATAGCCAAGACTTCAGTGGCATTCAGCCTGTGGCAATTCAGCATTCGGCGAGCAGAAGAAGGGAATAATTACACAGTGAGTGAATACAAATATATAGTTAAGAGCAGCCCTGCTGGGTCAGACCAAAGGCCCAGCCAGTCCAGCAACCTGCTGTTTCCCACAGGGGATAACCAGATGCCTCTGCAAAGTCCACAAGCAGGACCTGAGTACATTAGCATTCTCCCACAGCTGGTCCCCAGCAAATGGTTCTCAGAGACATGCTGTCTCTGATCCTGGACTCGGATGTAGTATACATCCATCATGATAGCCTTGACAGCTTTATCCTCCAGCATGGGGATATCCTCCCAACACTTACACTGAACAGAATTTGTCAGGTTAATGCCCATCCCCCTGGTGTGGAGAGCATCTCTAGGAGCTCTTTGCAATTCCTTTTTGTCTTTAGCATCCTGAAACATTGGGTATTACCCCCAAACATAGCCACCTCGCTGTTCACCCTTAACTCCAGATCATGGCATATATTTGGCACATCCACATTCTCATCACAGAATATGGTTTTTGTATGTGTAAACAGACACAAATTTTCATTAATTTGCCACAGGTTTTATCTTTCCCCCAGGGGTACAGGACTTGGCTTGTTGCTTTTTTTGGGGGGGGGACATGGTACACAGAGCTGTCTGACTATAAGTAAGTGAAACACCATGGCCTCTTCACTGCCTTTTTGTTGGGGGAAAGCCAGAATGCCTCACATCTGTATTCTGTAGTAGTCTTATAGTTTACAAAATGAGGAAATCTTGTGGGAGGGAGGGATCTTATGGGAAGTTCAGTTCCTGAACTAGCTTCCCAACTGGGGTATGGATAAAGATATTTCCCATGTGATTTTCCCAAAGAGGTACACCTGGTGCTGATAATACAGTCTTTGTAGTGTCAGGTTAAGATGTTTTTATTTATCAAGGGATTCTAAAGGGTTACGTTGTCTCACCCTGCTTTTAGTTTCTATAGTCTTATAGCCTGTCCATTTGTCCACTGTCATAAAGGAAGTTGTTTTTGTTATATTTTGTATGAAATGTGTATGGTACACAGAATCAACAGGATGAATGGCAGCTCAGATATATTGTAAAAAAACAACAACACACACACAAAAAACATCTTCTCATTTCATCTGTCACCCGAGTGCCCCAGGGAACAACAGTGGAGAGGCAGCAACGCTGTCCCTTGAGTAACCCATAAATTGGGCCAAGGTCCCAAGCAAACCTTTCTTGGTCTAAAGACATGCCCTTACCCCCTGCCCTGAGAAATGAAGGCAGAATGAATGAAGGATCGCTGCCTGCGATATGCAGACTCAACCCAATTTCCCCTCTGGTAAAACAAGTTTTGCAGGCGGCTGCATTGTTATAAAGAAACTGCAAAACATGTCTGAGCAGGGGTGACGGTAAAACAAAAGGAATATATGTATACAGCAGGGGAAAGGAAGGCATCTCTCAAACCACTTTCAGCACACTTTTTTTAAAAAGCCACTGTTGGTGGTTTCCAGTCTTGTTTTGCCACCCGCCCTTCATTCCACTAGTCCCTAAAAAAGCAGCCATTCATTTATGGGACAGTCCCTTACCTGGCACCACAAAATGCACCATAACGTTGTGCCTCCAGCTAAGCCGCAGAGGTCGGCACAGGATGGGCTTCCCATAGAGCAGGCTCCAGGCACTAGGTGATGGCTGAGATTTAGTGGACACCGTCGCAGGCCCCTCGGGGTTCACTTCAGTGCTGTCCTCTGATTTTCCCTGGTGCAGCAGGACATAGATGTACTCTGAGAGCCGCACAGTCCTCTGGCCTCTCTCCATCAGCTCCAGCTCCATCAAGTATCGGTTGCCCCGGGCCGTGTCTCGCCTCTTCTCCACATTGATGATCCTCAAGAGGGTGTAGATGCTGTGAGTGGGAGAATGGAAAGCTGACGCAGTCCCGGCCTAGACCAAATACCCTCATTGCAAGAAGCTACCTTGCACCAGGATCACATTCAGACCGTACATTTAAAGTATATGGGATCCCCCATACAACAACAATAATTTTATTATTTATACCCCCCCATCTGCCTGGGTTTCCCCAGCCTCTCAGAGCTAGCCTTAGCGAACTACAGTTCCCAGGATTCTTTGGGGAAAGCCATGTGGTTTGAATGTATGGTGTGGTGATATGAGCCTGGTCAGGTTATGTTCACGCCAACTGTCTAGTCTTGACTGGCTGTGGCTCTCTAGGGTTTCAGGCAGGGAAGGGTCTTTTCCCATCATCTGCTCCCTGAACTGCCACTTTGAATGGGAGACACCAGGGACTGAACCTGAGGTACTGCGTGCACGGTATGTGCTCTCACTAGGGCTTCTCCTTGTTTTAGGATCTGTAGGGGCAGATTAGGAGACACCCCGATGCACACAGAATGCTCCCCTAGCAGCTACAGGGAATACAGGAACAATAATCTTTTTGCGTAGGCTAGCCCTGCTCCAAACAGGCCTAATCAGCAGAAACAGGGTCTATGAAAGCAGGAGTTCCACAGCTCTCTCACAGGGGGATTCTTTAGGCATTTCTATAAATGGGGAGGCCTTCAATAAAGCAGCAGGTTGTTTGTGTGCCCCACAACTTAACAGAGGTAGGAGGAACAAGGGCATAGGTTTGTGAGAAGTGGGACTTGGGAGAATCTGCTGGTAGTTCAGAAGTAGTAGTTCTGGCTGGATCGAACTAGAGGCCAATTTCTGCTTTACAGCAAGCAGAAAGACTAAGTAGAAGCCTGATTTCTCAGAGTCCTTCTGTGCAAACGTTATCTGTTTTGTCACAATTACCCCACGAGTTCATCTGCCCCTCCGTTTCCCAGGGGTAGTTAGGCCTCAGTTGCTATTCAATTCAGTTATATCTGCTGATTTACCCCCTTGCCCACTGATCAGAGGAGAGCTTTCGGCTGTCCTAAGTGAAGGCAACATCTTCCCAAAGGGTGAGCTCTTTTACCCTCTGTATGTCTCCTGAGTGGAAGGGGTGGGCGTGGGGTCTGCATTTCAGCCCTTGCCTATTGTATAGACACTGTCCCCTCCACACCCCAGTTCTCCCTTCCTACCCGCCATTCTTCTCGTTGAGCTTCTCCATATACTGAGCCACCACGTCCACCACCTCGCTCTCGCTCAGCTGCAGGTTTCCCGAGACGTTGCACCGGAGGTCGTTCCAGTCCGAGCGCAGCAGCTCGAAATCCACGGGGCTGACGCTGAACGTCCTCTGCCAGTTGATGGAGTCCTCCAGCCAGCTCTGCTGCAGCTCAGAGTTCTCGTAGCTGTAATCGGACAGCTCCTCCTCGGCCTCCTCCCCCAGGGCCTTCTCTGGGCCCTCCTCCTGCTGGGACTCTGTCATCTCAGACATCTGCAGGAAGGACGTCACTCGCATGCCTTCAGGCAGCACCACCTCAGAGGAATTGTAATCCAGGGTGGTCCTCGCCGCAGTGGTGACCTCAAAGGTTTCTTGGCTGAAGAGCCCTTCTGCAGGCAGGCTCAAGGCACTGGGCTGCACCCTCTGCTTCCTTCGGGCCTTGGGGGCCTCTTGGTCATACAGCTGCTCCCATTTCCTGCTGGCCCACTGGCTTTTCCTTTTAGAAGGGTCTGTTTCTTTGGAGGCATTGCCAGTGAGCCAAGGGGTCCTATGGCCAGGGATGGTGTGCAGCTTGCTGGAGGGAGCAGGCCGCCGCTGAGGGAGCCTGGAGTTCAAGTGCACCTTCCTGGGCAGTTTGGGGTAGAGAAAGACTCCGGGGAAAGCCTCCTTTTGGGACGGGGCCTTCTTCTTGCTGGGCTGCAGCCGCGTCACATACACCTTGTCTGGGGGCTTCTTGGTCTCTTTCTTGGGCTGCCCCTCCTCCTTCGGGCTCTGCTGTTTGGCCTTCCCAGCAAAGAAAGGCACAGAGAGGCGAGGCTGGAGGCCGAGGGAGCTGCCTCGCTTAGGTGGCAACAGCAGCCCCAGCTCGCCCTCCTTCCTTCCAGCCTCTTCGTCCTCCTGATTCTGCGCCCAGCTGAGGGACCGGCCATAGAGAACCACCTGCTCCCCAAAAGGGGCTGCCTTCCTGTAGGCCTGGGGTGCCTTTGACGGAGTCACAGGACTCTGGCTTGGTCCAGTGTTTGTACCTGTGGAAACAGGCTGCCCGGTCAGGGTCCCCTCTTCATTAAACCTCCTTTGCTTCTGGTTGAAGGCATAGTAGTCCACATCATTCCCATAATCCTTTGTGGCAAGGGGCTTCTCTTTCCTCTGAAGCCCTGTGAACACATTTGGATCCAGAACACCCGGGCTCTTGTCCTTGTCCTCAGGGAGTGGGTCGGTGGGCTCAGGACTGTCGGCTCCTTCTTCCTCCTCTTCAAGAAAATCTAGAAAATAACCAGCAGCAGAGCAGATAAAGTCTCATGGGTAACATGCCCAAGTGCAGGGGAAACTTGAAGTCAAGAAGGGTTTGGAGGACTCTAAGGCAAGAGGCAGCTGAGGAAGGAAGGGGTTGGGGGAAGGCCTGGAACAGAAAGCAGGGGAGGGTGAGTATTGGGTACTGGTAAGCAAAGTCTCTGTGTACCACCATGGCATGAGGTTAGACCCTGAGATAGATTGGGGAAAGTGCAGGCTGTGTCTGTGAATGTCTCTAGTATTGAGGGAGTGATGCTTTCTCTGAGCACGCATGGTTCCTCCATGTCTAGCTGCCCTTTCCTCAGGGCCTCCTGTTATGTTCTCTGGCCTACACATCCCTAATGACCTTTCTTTCCCTACCCCTGGTGCTGGTCAGCACAGTCTGTAGGATCAAAATTAACTAAATGACTTCATGCAAAATGGGAAAATGTGTACACACCGTGTGGATTTGAATAATTAATTTTAAACGCATAATTTGGGTCTCTTTGGGACTTAACAAGGCATTTGGATGGCATAGCCCTGCCCTCATCCTTTGTACATTTCAACCAGATGAATCGAGAGAGAATTTCCTCCATACTAAGTAGTAAAAATCACATAAATTAACTGAGGAGAGTCAAGGCTGCATATCAAAGGGATGGCGAAGGTCTAATATTCTTGCTGCTACAAACAAGATTTGGAGGGGGGGGGGAGTATTGCATTTCAAGGTATTCACAAGCTTCGTCTCTGCACAGATGGGCTCTTGGACAGCTTGCCTCTGGATTGCAGAGGTCGCCTGTAGAGGTTGAGGTGGGAGAGGGGCATTTTGTCAGCAGAGATTAGGAAGCTGCTGAAGATACCAGAAAGCTCCCCACAGAACATGGCAAGAACCAGATACTCTTCTTCCCAGGTGTTCAGTGGTGGCAGTGATTTTGTCCATGCCCCTTTTAATGGAGGTAGCCAGGGCATAAACCCCAAGAATTCCAGTCTTTAGCAATAGGTACCGTATTTTTCCGTGTGTAACGTGACCCCTATTTTTTGGGACTGCAAATAAAGAAATCCCCCATATGCACTATAAGACGTATAAGACAACCCCCAATTTTAAACTTGAAAAAATAGGGGGGAATATAGTCTTATACACAAAAAATATGGTATATCTCATGGCAGCTTTCTTGCATGGGAGCCAGAAGGGAAATCAAAGCAACAAAAAATAAAGAATCTCTGTAAATGCATTCAGGAGCCAGGATGGTGAATAGCTGCCTGCAGCTACTCTCCCATTCTCACCAAGCAATCTGTTGCCGTGACACAACCTGCCTGGGAATGCAATCCCTGTAAGTGGATGGCACAACAGACTTGCTTGTTCTAACACCAGTGAAACACACAGAATCACAGAATTGTAGAGCTGCAAGGGACCTGGGGGTCATTCCTGCAATGCAGAAATCACAGCTAGAGAATCCCTGACGGATTCCAGCCTCTGTTTACATAAACACACACACACTTCAGAAGCTGCTCATAAAATGGACAGAGATCAGAGTGTGGTTCCTGCCTGATTGGAGGAAGCTGTATTTCCCAAAGACTACTTACTCTCAGGATTCAGGAAGAGAAAGGCTCTCTGGTGTGGATCTTCCTCCTCCTCTTCTTCCTCTTCATCCATCTTCATGTATTTGTAAAAGCCAAATCTGGAGGGCCAAGCAACAAGTCTCAGATAACACACACACACACACACACACACACACACACACACACCTGTGTTGCTCAAGGATAAGCCTGGGGGCTTTTGCTTAGCAGGGAATCCTTGTAATAGGCACCCAGCCTACTTTTTCACAGAGGCAGATTCCAGAGGGACATACTACTGTAGTCAGTTGTGGTAAAAACAACAGTGTGGTGGCACCCTGAAGACTACCAATGCATTGTAGTATAAGCTTTTTGGGGCCCTGTTAGATGCATGAAGTAGTCTCTTACGGAGGTAGACAGCGGCAGACATATACATAATAGTGATGGCAAGAGTCTCTTCTTGAAGCTGAGCTTCAGAGCCCCTTTGTAGAAGAGACCACAAATTGGCCATGTTTGCCACAGAGTTGCATGCAGTTGAAACAGATTACAAAATGGAAGGTGGGAGGTAACACTAAAGCCAGAGACTTGACTTTGAAATATCCTGAACAGCATCAAGATCAATGGATTATGCCATTATGACTCAGAGCAGTTATGGATGTTAGGGAAAGAGGGTCATTGAATGTGAACTGAGTTCTCTTCCCCTCTTGCCAATTCCAATCAAGCCGCAATGGAAAGTTCCTTCCTTAGGTTGACTACTTTGTAGTACCTGTAAAATTTCTCAGCCCCAATGGCAAACAACAGTGACCAAATCGCAGAGGGCCAGGTTCACCACCAACCCTTCTATGGTCCTATGGTCCACATTCATGTTTGCTGCACCTTAGATTTCACATTTTACACTTAATCTGCCAGGAGATTTGCAATCTCTCCACCCCCAACAAAGTACATCTGATGGGTTTCTGATAGCTCTTGGCAGTCAGCTTCCTTACTGCCCTTCCTGGTTCACACTTACTTTTCCAAGTAGAGCGGAGACTCCCTGTAGAAGCATTTGTTCTCCGTCTCCATGTGCGTAAGCCGGGTGAAATCATTGGGGTAAACAAATGAGAGGTAGACCTGTGGGAGGGGCAACCTGGTGAGAAGAGTCACAGCAAAGTAGGTATGTTTCCACTTCCTACAGGTGGAGGAGGAAAGGGGTGAATTATACTGGGCAGGAAGGAGAAGCTGCTCCTGGGGCCCATCCCAGAGAACACATGGCGGCAGGCTGTGGGCGCAAACACTACCAGCTGGACCCAGGAGTGGTGAGAATTGCACATGCCTGTACATTGTGACGTAGATTCTGAAATCTACCTTTTTGGTTTTTTTATATATTCAGAATCAAGCTCCCACCACTGCTTTCTGTGCTTGATAGGAATCAAAGAAGCTTTTGGTCGGGTTACAAGTGCTCAGGTGGCAGCCAGCACAGTTATTTACCCATTCCCTTCTTTGTCCCTGCCCCATCCTTCTATCCTGCCCCCAACTCCCCATCTTTTATGGTGCACCAGCTTCAGTTCAGTCCCTGTTATAAAAAAAATCTGCTAATGCCGCTGGCCAAAATGCTAATGCCGCTGGCCAAAATGACCCAGCAATGTCTTTTGAATATGGTTCCCAGAACAGTGCAGGCATAGCCTGCCCCCCACCCCCACTGCAGGGCAATGTGCTGTGTTACAGGTGCATAGGAATGAGCGATGGCAAAAGTAGTGGAGATACTTCTCCATGGACAGAGAGAAAGCTAGGCTATAAAGCCCATATGGGGACACTTACAAACTGCAGGCCCTGATAGCGGGCAATAGGGAAATCCTTCACCACGTACGTGGGGCTGTAAGCACAGGGCACCAGCACATTCTCCACGTGGGACGGCTCGATCTGGGGAGCTGAGATAAAGGCAGTTAAGCAAGAGGAAGAAGCCACAGGATCAAACCCAGAGGTTCATGAGTCCACCTGCCTAGACTGTTACTCTCTGGACTGCTACATAAATACCAGACATTCTTCTCCCTGGCATCTAGTATTCCATGAAGAGGGTTTGTTTTGTTTTTTGTAACATTCATTCATGTGATCTCCTGATTTGTTTTTTAGTGGAAGAGTCCAGAATAAGCTTAAGGATGAGGCAGATAGGCCTAAGATTTCTGTTAGGAGTGTGTATGAGTGTGAGGCGGTTCAGTGTCCTGCATAGCTCAATTCTCATCACTGCTAGAAAATCAGAATTAATGTTAAGTAGTAAAATTTAATTTGCATGATTTTTTAAAATGCTAATTTTATACTTGTTAAAAGTATCCATTCTCAGCACAAGCACAGAATTTTATGTTGCTAGGCACAGACACTGTAGATAGCCTGGGCTGAATTAATCCACAATGACTGTTATATTGTGGAGGTCTTCTGCTTTTGATCTAGACTGTAAGCCACCATCTCCCCAAGAGGTCATTATAGTGTTACTCAACATTCCTGGAGACTGAGAACCATCTTCTGTCAACATACCTTCTTTTGAGACCAGGATTAATCCAGTCTTGCTGGAAAAACTGACTCCCTTCCCCATCACAAAAGTCTCACTTTTGGCAAATGCAAAGGTGATCATCTTGTCTCATACTTTCAGATCAATAAATATCCTGTATGAATGCCTCCTTCATCCTATTGCCACAGACACTGATATTTAACTAGCTCTCCACTGAATGCCTGCTCTTTCTATCCTGCATCAAAACACAGTAAGGGGGATACAGTGCTCCCCAAACGTGTTTCTTTCATGGGTAGGTTGCTTCCAAACAAATATGCTCTTTCTTGAGCTCCACCAATTCCCCCTCCTTACAGCAAAGGGAGCCAACACAGCGGGTTGGACTAGATGACTTTCGGGGTCCCTTGCAACTCTACAGTTCCATGATTCTATGTCAATATGCTGAAGATGTTGTTGGACTACAACTCCCCAACATATTCCCTAACATCATGGCTTTTCCACCTACTCCACCCTTCGTTCTTGGAAGGTGTTGTTGCAGGAGAAGGATTGTGAGCAACATCATGGCAGAGGTGTTTCTAGGAGTAAGGTGAAACTGTGAAGCTCCCTTGTTATTTATGCTACTGGTTGGTGCTGCAAGTTGTTTAAGTAATTTTGTTACATTTATAGAAATGTGATTTTTCTGGTATGTTGTTATATTTTGGTTTTCCTCTGTTATGATGAAATTGTTACTATGCAATTGCTTTGCAACAATATTATAACATTGTTTTGTAGCATTTCTTTGAAATGCATCCCTGTTTCTTTGTTGTAACCTGCTTCAAGTGGGAAAGTGGCAGACAATTAAAATGAATGAATGAATGAATGGTCACTGGCCCTTTTGGCTTAGGCTGGGGGGCACTGTAGTCCAACAACACCAGGAGGACACCATGTTGTCCATCGCTGTCATTAAGAGTGTGGGGCGGGAGGGCAGTGTTAGCAAAAGCTAGAAGGAGGCATCTTGACCCAATGCCAAAGCTCTTGCCCAAACTGAGACCACTTATGCATGCATAAGCAGAAACCCCCATGCCCCTGCTAATATAGGCAATGCCACAAGTGCCTCTTCATTCTTCCCTCCCTGCCCACCTCCATTCCTCTTCCTCTACTGCAATGGCAAGCAAACAGACTTCACTGGAAGACACTTTCTCACTTACTGAGGAAGAAAGTGTCCCGAGGGTCAGGCTTCAGCATATCTGCTCCATGCTCATCTCTCTGCGCACCCCAGAGGTAGCTGCCAGAGTGGCTGGCGAGGGACTGAGGCACATGCCCCACCTCATTCATTTTCAGGCTGGATTCATCTGAAGGGGAAGAGAGGAGAAGGAAGAGAGGGGTAAAAGAGGGTGGATGACTAGTGAAGGGCAAATTCACATCTATAGTTATAGCAGCAGCACTGGATTTTTGTCTCCAGGATTTCCCACAAATGTCAGGTGTAGCTATCAAGGAAGGAAGGAAGGAAGGAAGGAAGGAAGGAAGGAAGGAAGGAAGCACATATTGGGTGAATTAGGGTGTGTGTGGTTGGTTATGTTTCTGGGTGCAAGACCCCTGCAGGCCTTGCTATGTTATTAAACCCAAGAAGAAGGTAGGAAGGAAGAACACTGCTTTAAATATCTCAATTCTTCAAGAGGAATGCATGGCTTTTTTGGAGCATCATGACTGTGTTTTGGATTAGGCACCGATATGGCTTCTCTCAAAAGCCAAGTCTGGAGCCGAACAGTTATAAGGCTTCTGAGATGGAAAGCTATATCTAATGCGTAGCGGCCACATCAAGGCCATTATATGCTCTACACAGAGACCTTCCGTCATAGGCTCCAACTGTCGGAAGCAGCATAAAATTTCTATCCAGCATCCCAGTCTTGCCTCTGCTCCAGAGGGAATTGGCACCCTCTGTTTCCTTAAAGAGAACCCTGTGCCAACTGTGTCACTTAGACAACCACCTAATCTCAACCAAGCAAAGGTCAAAAGCAGCTCATGCCATCCCAGGCCTGGCAGCTCACAGCTCACAGATCTCCAGATGCCTCTCATTTACCCACTTCTAAATATGCCACCAGGGTTAGTCTGAAAATATTTGAGCCTCTGAACAAACAGAAAGCAAAGCAAGGGATAATTTCTCCAGGGATACAAGTGCTCAGAAAGGCAAAGCGCAGCCCCGCCTCCTGCAAGAAACGACAAGACTGCCAGGAACGACATCATCGGTGTCTGGGAGGAACGAAATGCCATATCAATTAAGTGCTGGCTGCCTCTAATGTCATGTTTATTAGATGAGGCTGTCTGTTTGCACAGATCCGTACTAGGTAACTGAAGCAAGGCGAGCACAGAAGTGCAAGAAATTAGAAGGGCTGCCCTCCGCCGCTATCTCTTCATCTGTCTTCCCACTCAATCCTAGTAAGCAGAGGGGAAAACACAGTCACCTGATATGGCAGAGTCACAGTACAGAAAAACAGAGCTGGCCAAAGACTCCACAAGCCTAGCTATAATGATATGGCGCTCATGGGGAAAACATCAGCGCTGCGGTTACATGAGGGGAGGCACTTTTGTGGCTCTATGGCTCACAGCTGTAATACAGGGTGGTTGTTCTCAGTTCTAGCCAAAGCCTTCCTGGATAAACTTTCAGAACTGGTAAAGCAAGAGAGCTAAAGGCACCTCAGAACTCACACATCAACTGACAGACTAAATGATATGTTAAACTGGGCTGGTGAATAAGGCCAGAAGACATACTGTGCTCGCAAAAAACAAAAAAGCCAAGCAGAATATTCCTAAGAGGGCTATTCAGCTAATTATCAAGGAGTTAATTTTCAAAGGGCAGCTCTTTTGATAAAATTTTGTGGCAATTCCTTTTATTTAACTCTGCCACCACCTCCAGTATTCCAACACTGTGCTCTCTTCTGAAATGGCAAGCTCTTTTTACGTAATAAACTCTGAATTGCACCACTGCGCCCAGACACACTTCACTTGCAGTGCAGCTTGAAAAAAGCTGGGGGCAGAGACACACACCATCAGCTGGGATTGTGCAACAGCCAGGGCTAGCTTCTGCTATTAGCCTTAAGCAGAAGGCATTAGTAGAAAGGAACTTGTGAAGACTGCATAAAAAAGCACCAATTAATTTTAAAAGAAAAGGAAAAAGGGGGGAAAAGACTTTGATGTAGATTCTAAGTTAAGCAAGTTAATGGAAGGAGTTTCCTGCCTCTCTTCTCCCCTTACCCCTCTGCAAAGTCTCCTGATCCACGTGGGATGAGATGGAGGGGGGTGGCGACTCTGGTGGAGAGAGGCTGGTAAAGTTTCCTCCCTTAAGCTAACTTGTGCGGCAATTCCTCCCTCCTCCAGCAGCCCCATCCCACATTGTTCGGCAGGGCCTCCCAACCTCCCAGAGAGGCTTTTTGAGGAGGCACAGAGAAAAACGACAGAGAAAAAAAGGACGGGGACTTTCCCTTCCATTAGGTTCCTTGATCATTTATCTTAGAAGGATCAAAGGCTTTAGGATTGTATCCAACGACGTCATCCTGTTCACACGAAGGGCTTCTGCCTGTGGGACAGAACTTCCCTTCCCTCTCCTTAGCAAGGGGGTTTCTGTCAAGACCAGTTTGTGCCTTTTGAATGAGGCATAACCTTCGGTGTGAAAAAACAACAACCCGCAGCAGCAGAGTGCTAAACACTATTAGATCGTGAAGTCACAGCAGACAACACCATTTCCTTGTGTGCTGCTTTGAAGGCGATCGGGCGGAAAACTGCCTGCCCTGAGAGCAACCGGCAGCACCTAATGCCATTTCGATTCCTCCTAAGCAAGGGGTGCAGGTTTCAGTCAAAGTGCTTAGCTCAGCAAAAGGTCAGCTTACCGTATTTTTCGCACCATAGGACGCACTTTTTCCCCTCCAAAAATGAAGGGGAAATGTGTGTGCGTCCTATGGTGCAAATGCAGGCTTTCGCTGAAGCCTGGAGAGTGAGAGGGGTCGGTGCGCACCGACCCCTCACGCTCTCCAGGCTTCGCACACCTCTCTGCAAGCAGCGGGAGCCCAGCGCTGCCCAGGCGCCCAGGCTTCGCGGACCTCTCCGCAAGCAGCGGGAGCGCTCCCGCTGCTTGCGGAGAGTTGCCAGCATGCCGAAGCCTGGGCGCGCTGAGCTCAGCTCGCCCAGGCTTCGCGGACCTCTCAGCAAGCTGTGGGAGCGCTCCCACGGCTTGCAGAGAGCTGTCTGTTTGGGGGCTGGGGTCGGGGGAAGCTCCAGCTTCCCCCGCCCCAGCCCCGCGCCTGGGGGAAAAAATAATTTTCCCCCTTTATTTCCCCCCCCCCAAATGGGTGCGCCCTATGGTGCGAAAAATACGGTAGCAATCAGGTTGACTCTTCACCTGGCGAAGACTGGAGGGTTCAAATGTGGGGGTGGAGAGGGGGAAAGGGCAGGGGAGGCTCAAATTGTGGCTTCACACTGCAACGCCAGAGCAGCAGACATTTGCACTCAACTCTCCCAAGTTCTCTGTTCAATCAATAAATAAGACAAGCCTTTTTTAAAACAGAAAGGGAAGGGAGAGGAAAATATAAAAGGGAAGAACTATGTAGCACATACTGGAGAAGTTAATTGCACTGTGTATCATTCTATTGAAAAGAGCAATGGTTTGCTCACACAGCCCGGTTGCCTGGGACAAGGGAGACGAATGGCAACATTAACTCTCTTTTCTTGTGTCAGCACAGCCTGTGCATGGTCTGCTGGAAGAAAGGCAGATGTACCCATCACTAAGTACAGGTAGTTCTCACTTGCTTGTGATTTTTTTTGCTGCCAAGATAACTTGTGTTTGGGAACACGGTAAAATCAGGACTAGACCAGGCATTTCTGATTGTCCCCTGAGGAAGGGGAAACAAACATAAATGATTTTATTATTGCGGCCATTCCCTATTTGTACATAATTTACCTACCTAGTGCTCTCATGACAGCCTTGGTCAAGGAAGTTACGCTACATTCAGAGACTGAGCAGTGCTTTCTACATAGTGCTCACAAATGGTCCTCTCGGGTGTCGCTCCCAGGTGCCCTCCTGGCAGCACACCCCACACTTTTCCCGACAGCGCTGGACTGGCACATGCCAGGTGCGTCCCTGCTGGGAGGGATATATTCGCTGGGGCGGCATGCCCTGTGCTGCTTGCCTTGCCCACTTGGGATGCCCCACCCCATGGCATGGCGCACGCACGCACGCACACCCCACCACTCCAGGCACTGGGGGGGGGGTTGCTATACTGGCATGTTTTTGTATCCTGTGGTCCCACTGAGACTAGAGAAAAAGTAAAGAAGAACACCTCTTCCCAACCGGATGAACAGCAGAAGAGGGCAGAGTGAGGAATTTCAATGCAACCCTCAGCTGACAAAAGCCTGGAAAGTTCCCTGTTGTCTAGGTTAACTGCAGACAAAAGGGTTCTGCTGATGTAAAACTAGCTTATGATGTTGACCAGATATTCCAAAATGATGAGCTGGAACTTGAGGAATTCAATATTTGCAAAGCCCAATATGAACTGTCTTGATCCACTCCTCCCAGACTAACGTGTAGGGTGGAACTTAAGCTAGCCGGCAGCTTTTGCACTTTCTGAACGGTCTGGTGCAGTTATTGGCTCAAAAACCAAAACACATATAAAATGCACATTTTGATAGAAAATAGGCTTAGAATATTTTGAAGGGAAAATATATTTTTAAATGCATATTTAAATGTGAATTTTCTTGCATATCTTACACACACACACACACACACACACACACACACACTTTAATACAGAAACAGGCCCAGAACGAACATCTGGGTGGATACATTCAATAAGTGACACAGACTGGAAATGTGGAAGGCTTGGTTACTAATAGTGGATGTCAGAGACACAAGAGCTAACAAATGGGCAACTCTAGGAGTCAGGGGTGGGACCTTCAAGCAGGTCCTTGTATAAACCCAAATTATCTGGATAAACCATCTCTGCTTGATTTGGCAAATGTTTCCTCCCTCAATATTGTTCCTATAATGCTAATAACAAGACTCCTTCAAGGCAAGCCTTGGTAGCAAAAAACAAAAAATCAAATAAGCATCCAAAATAAACCAGAGCAACAATTCTGAAAGCTTTCAACCTATGCTGTGATTAAAGTTTTCCTGGCTATGGCGAGAGAAAAGATGCTTTTGACACAATGAAAGCAACCCCAGTCTCTAATTCCCCAGGTTGAATGCTAAAATTGATGCTTTCAACAATGCTTAATATATATTTCCAGCTTCCATTCCTTTCCCCAGGCAGCCTAGAGAAAATAAGACACAAATATAAAACATACTTATTTTGATTTCCCCCTTTTGGGCATTTGCCCTAAAATTTACTAGACAGTAGCACACAAGCACTTAATGACACAAAAATAAGAAGTATGATATAAGAACTTTTGCGCTGTAACACAAGAGCCAACCAAGCCTTCATGCTCTGAAGCACTCAAAAGGCAACCATAAAAGTCGCCTCACTCTTATTTACAAAAATATGCCTCCTGGATTTTCAAGTCACATCTGTTTAGTTCACTGACATGGCAGGATTTCCACTCATGCCTCCTGACTGGAGCTGATACAGTTGCAGGAAAGCAAGAAGTGGCAGAAAAGCAAGAATTTACTCAATTGGTCAGTGCTCAAATCCAGACTCTGGAAGCATTTCCCAATATGACACAAGGTAGAAAATGGACCCAAGCTGGTGGAAATTCAAGATGACATTATATAAGGTGGCCTGAGAGAACACGTCAGAACAGGGGACAGGCAAAGGACTTGGCAAGCATTATTATTGAATAAGGACTTAGCCATACTTATCTTTCCTCTGCATTTTGCAGGCATGGTCCACCATTTAAAGTTTCGTGTCCAGGTGTCCTTTTTTGCTTTTTGCTCCAGAGCTTTCCCTGCAAAAACCTGTTCTTTAAAGCTCAATTGGAGCAAGCATCAATCTGTGGAAAACCCAAGTTGATGTTTGCTCTGATTTAGCTTTAAAGAGCAGGCTTTTGTGGAGGAAGTTAGGGGCAAACAAAAAACCCAGCTGCTTAGCTAAAGAGCAGGGCAAAGGTACCATAAGTGTAAAGAAGCCCTAAAGTAACTTATTTTCAATGGTATCAGAAGGTAGAGTTTGCAGAACCAGCTCATTACTAGAAGAAACAATATATAAGATAAAGTAAAGGGCATGATATATGTATGCTAAGTGAATTAATTTGACTCGGGAGGACTGTGGATACATTGAATTATATAGACGATAAAAATACATGAATGAAGCTAATGTTGTAATATATTCTACTGATCATTGCTGATTATCATAATGTTTTATGTTGCCTGCATGTGTGCATATGCTTTCTTAAAAGAAAACACAATACATTTTGTATATTAACAAAGAAGCAGGGCAGGTCGTTCACTTTTTGTGGGGGGAGACTGGATGGGCACCTCTTTTGTCAAATACACAAGCCTGTCTCAGTCAAAAATTCTTCACCACAGCTTTCAAACATCCCTTTCGGGAAAAGTGTGCTACACACAGAAATGACAGGCTGTTTGGTGACTGAATGTAGGCCGGCTGTTCAGAGTCTCTTCATACAGAGTATAGAAAGGTAAAGCTGGGGTAAGGAAAAGTAGGAGAGGCTGGATAGCTCTGGCCAGGGCTGGGGATGGATCACTTCCATCAGTGGAAGAGATTCTAGTTACTCCTACAATCCTATGCAGACAGCATCCTGAAGCTGTATAGTACCTATGACTGTTGTAGCACCAGCAGTGTCAGTCTGCTAGTCTGAAAGATGCAGCATAATCACATAGTAAGATTTAGCCTCTTGACATTCATGCCATGGTGACTTCCAGATTAGACTCTACTAACACTATGACTTAGCTCATGTGTAGCCAATGTAGTGCCCTCCAATGTAGTTGCTGGATTGCAGCTCCCCTGACCATTGGCCATGCAGGCTGGGACTGATGGGATTTGGGAGTCCAAGAACATCTACACGGCACTCTGGGTCAGCTGCATGCGCCAAAATGAAACTGCTATGTGCATTTAGGGGCACATCTTAGGAGCCCCTTCTGACATCTAAGAATATGCAGAGATTATTGTTGACGGTTATCTGTGCAGCGGCTAAGAATACACTACAAAGAGATCACATTGTAGCCTTTCCCCCTAAAAGATGACACCGTCTCTTCCAACTCCACGTGCAATCACTCCTTCTTAATAACTGTCCTGCAGCCAAGGAAGGAGTTTGCAGCTAGAGAGCAAGATAACAAGAAAATCACTCCTCATGGGGCACAAAGCTGCAGATCAGAGGGTAGAGGAGAAAACTCACAGTGACTGATGTATCTGGAAGGAAATATCCCCCCACAGCACATCCATCTTGCAGGCACTTCTGTCAATAGCCCAATTGCCACTATTCCTCTCGTGCCAATCGAGTGCTCGGGCTTCTGTACCAAAGGAGGCTGACTTGCCCAACCCCTCCACCTTATCTCCACCTTCCACGGGATACTTAATTACAGGCACCTTGTGTATTGAGTGCCAGGCAGGGATCTATTCATCAAGCGCCTCCTGCTGCCGGGCCAGGTTATGAGGAGGGAAGTGGAAGATCTATGGATTTAATTAAACTCTGCACTATCCATCCCTGCTTACAAGACAGGTGCTCATAATTCAGCTCTGGAAGCACCAGCTGACGGGTATTTGCCAAGGGTGCTCTTCTGCTGGCCTCTTGCTTTTCACTCTGAGATGGAGCAAGACACAAGGGGGAAAGGGCAGCAAGAGCCCTGGGAAAAGAAGAGCAAGGCGGCGACTGCTTATACAATATATATGCCCAGTATGCACATGCCCAATAAAGTCTATACACACTCCCAAACCCCCTTTGCCTTTTCATGAAGGATCACAGCTGCCTGCTATCTTATTTTTAGCTTTTCCTTCCTGCAACACACATACACACACACACATACATGTCGTGATTACAGTTCTTTGCTGGCTCAGTTGCTTGATTCATCTGGGACTATTTTTCTAAGTGTATTTATCACCCCAGCTCTTGGCTTGTGCACTAAAAAAAAGTGAATACTGAGAGCTAAGCAGTTGCAGGCAGTTATATACCGAAGGTCTAGTGCACTGGTTCTCAAGCTCTTTTTCTCTGGGCCACAATTTTCAGAATGAAAATTTGCTTGTGCCACACTGATTTTTTTTAATTGATAAGAAATAAATCAGAAAACAAAAAGAAGCAACTCCTAGCAGTGCTTGATTTATAACATAGAACACAACTACTTTATAATATGATCACGGGATATCCAGAAAGTATAAAACAATGCAGCTATGTAAGAACATTAATTATTCCCAAAATATAATTATAAACGAGCCTCTTACATATGTACCTTAAATATGTATACAAACTCAATGAGATGTGTGAGCTTGCTTATGCCAGGTAATCTCATTTATATTAGGTCCAATTTGAGACAAACACACTCTCATCTCCTCATCAATACAAAGAAGCCTTTCCCTTTTCTGATCTTTTCATATGCAAATCTCTATTCACAACCATATGTCATGGAGAACTGCAGAAGAATAGCCAATGCTCTTGAAGAGAGGCTTGCATATTGTTTCTGGTTGTATGTCTGTATGCATAATATTTTTATACTATACTATGCTATACTATACTACACTTAAATGTTCAAATGCTTCTTTGATTGTCCTTGAATTTTCTTGCTACACTTGCCATTCACTCCTGCCACAGCAGTGTGGCACAATACACCCTTTGAGAACCACTGGTCTAGTGAAAGGGCGTTGGACAAAATGACTTCAAAGAGAATTTTCAGCCCTGCACATTACAATTTCTGCCCTCTTTTTGGGGGGAGAAAAACCCACACATTTAGACCTCTGATGTATCTACTCAGAACCCCCCCCCCCCGAGTTTAGAGGTTACCTGCCCTACAGTGCAATCATATAGACGTTTACTCAAAAGTACACCCAAAGCTCCGTTCAATGGGATTTACTCCCAGGAAGGTGTGCACACTCACTAATTCTCTATCCTCCATACTGTGATAGGAATTTTATGGTCTTAGATATATGGTAATGTTCATAAGTGTACCAACCAAGCACATACATAGATCAGCACAGGAAGACCGACCTGAAGCCATTTTGATTCCTAAACTGAGCAAAATGTTTTCTCTGCAAGGTCAAAGTGGAAAAGCCTCCCCATTGTCTTTTCCTTCACAAATCCTGTCTTAAGGGTATGTCTGTGTTTGAATAGGGTGTGAGCCTGTGACATGGCCCAGGAACTAAGTATTTATCACTACAAAAGAATGGCCAGGCTCCCCAGGCAACCCAATCAAGTAACCTGCCAGACAGGAGATAAACAACAACAGGAGAAAAACAATACTTAAATTTCTGTTTAGACCGCCTTTTCTGTGATGTAGGTATGATGTATCTGAGGGGTGGTCTTGATCTACAGGGTGGCAATTTCAAAAGCCTTTATAAGGCCTTGCATGCCATTTTTTCTGGGTCCCTCCTCTCTCCTGCGGGTGAGGGGAGCACCCTGTTGCAACAGATCAATAAATATCAAGCTTACTAGCTGCTTTGCTTCTCAATATTCTCTGGTTGGCCTCTGTTATTCTCTCCTACCAATAGGGAACCTATGCAAGGACTCTATATGGGCTCTTGGATACCCCATAAGGGAAAAGGGCAATTTTTGTTTACAACAATACAAAGAAGCAGGGAGCCTTAGCAGAGTTCAATGACACGTTCCAGCCAAGCAAAAACACTCAAGTGCAAAGCCAGAACCTTTGCAAAGTGTGGCCTGGAGACAGGGTGCCTTATAGTACAATGGTGCTTTTTGGCATGACAATGGGAGGTCTCAATACATGGACAACCAATGAACTCTACAGGATCGTTCTGGCATGCTCTTTTCTTTACGCGTGCACCAACTACACACCTTGCAGGTTGCAGGAGGAATCCTGTATCAAGCTAAGGCTGCAAAGCCTGAGGGGGGAGGGGCGCTTTACCTGTATAGAGTGAAATGTAGGGTGAATCGATGACCTCAAACTTGAAGCTGGGCAGAAAAACGCGCCACTGAAAGAGACAAGAGAGTGATAAAGAAAGGTCAATCTATATATGCATGTATTTTGTGTGCTCCTGCATGTGGGGGAAAGGAGATTTGCGGAAGACCAGCTGGTAGGAATGTGAATGGGGAGGAATTCAGGAGAGTCCAGAAGACAGCCTGCTAGAGTTCCCATTCAATGCCTATTTCACACCGGCTGGCGACTGTTTCTGCCCCATGTGGCTCTTCATCTGCTCTCTGGCGCAACACCTTGGGAGAACATGCTGCATGGAGGAAGTGTGTGCTCCACGCTCAGCCGGCAGCCTGCTGTTCCTTGGGCATGTGGCACTTTGGGGCTGAGCCCAAGAATCAGGTGGCACTATCCACCATAGCCAGTAGCTTAACTAGGAAAGTTTGCTCTGTGTTTGGAAGTAAAAAAGGAAGAAAGATGCAGCACACAACTCAAGGCTTTTCCCTGGCTGTAGTGCAGCTTCTGGCTTTCAGAATGCAGGTGTGAATCAACTACAGAGATAACAAACTGAGTCACTGCACTGATCCGATAACAGCTTTTTAGTGTTACTAGCTAGTCTGGCCTGGCCACACCCTGCCATTGGGTCAAGAACATGCAATTCTGCTGAATCGTCCTGATCCTTTTCTGGATAATGGGCAACAGTCAACTATATTTTACTTGGAGCAGGCCCAATGAAATGACTGAACATGACTAAGTTAGTTAAACTTGGTTGAATAACACCCAGTATTATTTTTGGTTGTTCTCTAACCTGCAGACAACTTGGGCAGCTGTTACTCAACAACTGCCAGGAACACAGTCATCTTAAAACATATTAGCACTTTTTTCTTTCCATTTTTTTTACAGGAACATTGTATTTTCTGAGCACTCAGCCAATTTCTTTCTTTCTTTTGCTGGGAAAGTGAGAAGTAAGTGCTGTGTGGAATGAAGTTGCCCAAGTGTCACACTGTCTGGATAGTGCCTGGGTCATCAATATGATGGGTGCCTCCTCCACTGCCCAATATGTGCCATTTGGTGAACTTTTTCAATAAGTTCTATTATGTTTTAACTCTTCCTTAAAAATATATATTAAAAAACCCAGCAGTCCTCATGCAGGACACACATGCAGCCATTTAAAACATCAACACAAAAGGACCCTCTTAGCCTCACCACATAATGAGCCTCCTCTACAAGCATGTTTGTGTGTTAATAAATTATTTGCAGGCCTTATGCTTATTTATTTTATTAATTTTATTTCTATACTGCCCTTCTTAGCATCACAGGGAAGTATACTTCTCCTCTCCAGCAATGAAGCACAATTACAAACTGTTTGGGAGATGCTTCTGAGCTCTCTGACATTCAACTGAACCCTCGTTCCTTCTTTTGAGTGAGGAACTGTAACATGCTGTGGCTTTCAATTAAAAGGGTAAGCAAAGGGTACCTACACGAGCAGTAAAAGAAAAAAGAAAAGAAAAGGTGTTGGAGGGCAACTCCACCAAAAGGCTGAACCCAGCTCTTCTCTCATTCATAGTAGGAGCAATGGGATCAGTGAACCCAACACTGATTCAGTTGACTGAACTGCCCTTCCCCCACTTGCCCATGTGCATTTGGTTATTTTAAAAGCAAAGCACAATTTTTATTTTAAAAAAGCTGAAAAGCTGTTCTGGGTAAGCAAAAGTTGTTTTGTAATGTCACTGGCACCAGCCAATCAGAACTGTGCATACCCAGCTTCTGCTGTGAACACACACAGGACTGGGAGGGAAGATATTATTTTTTTAACAGATCCAAAGAGTGTGCGCACACTTCCATAGCAGGCTCACCATTCAAATTATGCATGTCCCTGAGAGGAAGCGCTTCTGTACCATCATTGTAAGGAACGCAGCCCAGGATTTTAGCAGAGGAGAGTCAAACAGCTGCTATTCAGGCTCACTGCTAATATTTCTGTAGCTAAGTAGACATACTGTTTTGCTATGTAACAGTTTGTAATGTCGAAACACGAAGTAGTTTTAATAAAGGCTGCTTCCTTTTCTCCTGCAGCAGGCTGGAGATTTATTATTGTTAATCGGGGTGCCTGGAAGGCCTCTGTAATGACTGACAAGCTTTCCAACATCGTGTAAAGTGGCAAAAGCAGTAATGTGTCAATGTTCATCTGTCTAGTTTACACACTTGCTTTTAGACAGGCCCATATGCTGTTCATTCTGCACATTTAGTACTTATGTAGACATGCTAAATAGCTGGTGAGCAGGAAGAACAACCTTGCATGCGTACGTGCTTCATATCCATCAAAGCAACCAGACGATTGGTGCATATTATTTTAAAGCAAAGATAAATCCCATCTGGTAATTTTTTTTCATATTCCCTGCTCTCTGGGTGTTACACCTGCCAGGGTGACCTAGAATCCTTTTGGCAGAGACTTCACAGCAGAATCAGGCAGCCATTGGGAAGGAAGAGCATTTGCACTGAGTGGCTCTTCTTCCTTTTAATTTAGATGTGGGATGAATGGAGCCTCTTTAAAAAGACTAATATTTCACCTCCAGCAGCCTGCTGTGCAGTAAAGGCTTCTGTAAAGGGAACACAGCTCCTCTGAGAGGCATGAAAATGAGGCTATTTTAAAGTTTCTAGGAGATGGGAGACATTTTATCTTGAGAATAAAAGAGTTTAAGAAATTACCAGCTAGGAAGTCCCTCTCATACTCCCTTCTGGCTCTTTCCCCAGAGAAGGACACAATTAATTTTAAGGAGAAAAGACTTTTCTCCTCAAGCTCTGAGGAAAATGAGAAAAATGGTCTAAGGAATAATCTTCCTCCCTCCCTCTGCTTTACTGTAAAGCAGATTGAGGAAGTTTAAATGGTGGAAAACATGTTTCATTCTGCTAGCTTTGGTGGGCAAATATGTACCTTTGGGTGCCTCGTGGCCAGATGCTTTTTCCTCTACTGGTAATCTACAAACTAATCCTTAATAAGAGCTGTTTCAAAATTGACCAGTGAAAGCTGTGCTAAAGATGTCTTTTTGACTATAAAGGCTTCTTTGACAGGGATGGAAGGTTTATTTACTGTCAAGATTTTTAGTCAAGAGAGCACAAAACAGAAGGCTTCTTGGCCTTTTTTTGGCTAAGATCAAGTGTAGGTCTGTTTCTATTTTTCAAAACAAGTTTAATATTCCTACCAGGTGCTCTGTACCTTAACGTGGGGGGAGGCTTGAAAGGGATTTATTTACTCACACCAACTTCCACATGGTCTGAGCCACGGTCATCCTGCTTGTGGAGAAGCTCGAAGTAATAGCGCCTAGAGGAAAGGACACTGTGTGGGAAGCAAAGGAGATCATTAGAAAACAGCAAGCATACTTCCAAGGTTACATGAATTCGAGGACTGCCATGCTGTTGTCCCTGAGGAACTCTCAGCTACAGCAGATGCTGGAGGGCCGGGGAACAGAAATCTTAGGTGAATGAAGCTGGTGAATGAAGCCAGTTTCTACCCACACTCTTCCACACTGGCTCTTTGGCAGTAAGTATTGTGTGTGCCCAGAGATAGGGGAAGGGGAAGGTAGGGTTGTGGTTCTATTTGTACTGTTCAGTTGCCATTTTCTTAGCCAATTTCCTCCTCTTTCCAGGATCTCTCAAACACCATGATCTAGCTGGAAAATGCACTCCATACCAAAGAGTGGGATTCAACAGCACACTAAGGCGATTGTTCTGTCTCTGCAAGCATTTCTGCTTGCCTGATCTCCCCTCTCCTTTCCCCATGGGCTGTCCTAGGGGTTCTCCCAACCCTCCTGAGCAGCTCTGGGGAGGACACAGAAGGAGGGGAGAAAGTCCCATTGCAGGACTTTTTATGCTAACTTCTTATAGCGCAATAACTTAGCTGAATCTGGGCCAAAAGTGTGCTCACCCTCCACATATCAATGCTCCAAACACAGAAAGAATTGTGCAGGAGTGTGCAAAATCACCCAATGTTCCACAATGTATTTATCATGGCATCAAGCACATTTTCACAGAATTAGGAGCAATTTAGCAGCGGCTAGTGCGAGGGAAAGAGGAAGAAGGTGGTGTTGCAGTGGCCAAGCGCTTGAGCTGTAATCTGAAAAGTCAAGTGGTTCAAACATCATCTCAGCCACAAACATTCCAGCCCCACCTCCCCTCGGTCCCTCAACCTCACCTCTCTCCCTGCTTTCCTTCTGAAATATAAGGGCAACAACAACAATCTGTTTTGCAGAATGGTTGTAAGGATCACTGAATGCTAAGAGTCAAAGCCATGGTCTTTAAATCACTTGCTTGCCCTGTTTATGTATAAAGCATAGGGTTGGGGGAAATCTGCTTTCAACATCAACTCTGATGCTATGAGTGAACTGGGATAAAAGAAAAGTGCCTGATGCAATGGACTATGGAGAAGTTACAGCTCTCCTTGCCCATAATAGTGTTATCAGTACAGACAGCAGAGTCAGGATGGGGAAGAGGAGATAGATATGGGGACAGAGAAGAGGTACCAGAAAGAGAATGGGACACAGGCATGCGTAGCACAAAGAAATTCTGCTTTCTGATTACTGGAAGCCCCACCTGCAGCCTCAGTTGGCAATACAATCTGTATCACACGTTGTCCACATAGGTTCAGGTTTTTTGCCCATTTAAGTTCAGTTATTTTCTGTACAACTAGGCTAGACTCAAGACATTTCTTCTCCCTCCCAACTGAAATCTGGATAACTTCAGATGTGAGCCAAATTCCAAACCATGCAGCAGGATTTCATATAGGACACAAACACAGAGTCTCAGCACGGGAACAAAGCAAACTAGGAAGGATTCAGGAAACAACCATCTACATTGAAAAGGAGAGGAGCAAAAGGTTAAGGAATAGAACTAAAGAACAGATATGAAGAGAATGCTGCCAGCAGTTCTGGAGGCAATAGATGCCCACACCCAGTTGACAGAGGCAAGGCATTGTAGGCGCAGTTGCAGCTGAGATCCCGCTGTTCGATCACTGCTGCCTGTCAGTCCTGATCAGTGAGAGCAGAGGGCTCCTAAAATCCTTCTCACACAGGCTCTCGCTGGCTTGGTGTGCTGCATGCCACTGCTGCCATGGTAACCATATCCATCTCTCACACAGCGAGACAGAAGGCTCTTCTCTGCCTTAAGCTGCCCAAGACACCAGATAGTTGGGATGCTGAGTTCATTTCACAGCACACACAAACACCCTGGGCTGACAGACCTTTGGTACTTTTCATGCAAGAGATTGTCAAGTGCTGGGAAGAAAGTGCAGGCCAACCCCATGGGGAGAATGGAGGGGTGGTGGCTGCCAACTTCAGCTGGTGCCTGCTAACTCAGCTGCAGCCATGGTTCAGCAGAGATGTGGTGCTTCAGAAGCCTGGCGGAGAGAGTAGCTGATCCATAGAGCTGGTGGCAAAGGCAATGGGCCAGGTGGAATCTTCCTGGAAACATGGGCTTGTACAGTACACCTCAAACACAAATAGCAAGGAGAGGGACTGCCCTAACATCAAGCAGCCGCCTAAATGAGAGGGACTAGAGTGGACTGGAAGAGCATGTGCTTTGAATGGACAAGGTCACCTCTGGCAGGAAAGCAATAGCTCTGCCTGGAGATCCTGCTGCCAGTCAGAGTACAGTACTGGGCTTGATGGACTGTTTCCTATGTTCTCCAGGCAGTAGCCTCACACGTCTTCAGGAACTGTAAGCTTCACACCACCTCTGGAATTCAGTCACTGGCTGCAAACAGAGAGGCACGTGCAGACACACCGAAGATTATTAGGCATGGCGCCTGAAGGGAGTTGCCTAGAAAAACTAAACACTTCTATTGCTTCTGAGAGTAGGGCGCCCATGTTTGGGAAGACACTGAAGGGTAGAAAGCATAAAATTGACTGTGGTGGTTTTCTTCATAGTTTTGCTTTCTGAACATTTCCAGGTTTGAATTTGCTCGTCTTGATTAAAATCTCTTTCCCATGGTAAACCACTAATTTCTGGTAATATTGCTGCCATTTACAGTCTTTGTGTTATGTCGCAGTTTGATTGTGTTGCTCCACTGACAAATCTTTTTCTTTTTCAACTCTCACTTCTTACTTCTAGTGTTACTGTTCTGAATTATCTGTCCCCTTTGTATTTGCTGCCAACTTGCTTTGGGATCTCTTGTTATGATCAGGTTTAGTTTCTTCACTCTTCTTCCAGGGGTGGCCAGTCCCATTTTGCCACCTGACATGAATGGGAAGGTGACTCCCCTGCCTTGTTTACCAGTCACACAGTGGCTTCCAGAAAAATCTCACCAGAAGTCATCACCATCACGCAACCCTGGCGCTGGTGGTGGGAAGAGTGCCACCCTGAGGGATTCCACAGCTCAAAGCAGCTGCTTCAGTCTAGGCTAGTTCATGAGCAGGTTCTGTCTTCCTCCCTCTTTTAGCTAGGCCTCAGATTTCTTCTTCCAAGACTGATCTGCATCCATTTTCTTCTGTCTTTCCACAAGCTGAAATGCTATCACTGTTAATATTTAGCATTTCACTCTTCAAACTTTGAAACATTTCCCCCCAGCCATTACTTCTTAACAGTTACCTACTTCTTCTCTTCCTTTTTAATACTGATGTGTTTGTATATCAAGGAAAATGAATAAATGATCAACTTCTTGTAACAAATTGTTTGAGTTGATGGTGCTGCTCCAGAACATGTACACAGTCTTGTCCCTTACTTTCTTCTTCCTGGAGATGACTTTGGATTGTAGGATTTTTTTAAAACAACAACACCACATATATTTTTAAAACCTATTTAATATACTAGGTGGCATATATTATTGAGAATGACAATTGCAACAAAACCTCTAAGCCCTGCCCAACTCTTCAGCCAAAAACAGGGTTCAGTTCTGCATATGCAGAGACAATACTGCTCAGTTTGGATTTAGCAATGGGGAGGTGTGTGGAGTGTGTGTTTTCTTAATTAAACCCCTTCCTAGCCAGATGTGAGCAGGTCTTGCTGTTGTTTGGATTTCAGATCACAGAGTTTGCTCAAGTGAAACAATGGGAAATGCATTCATCCTTTTTTCATCAAGATGCCTAAGCTTTGGACTTACAATACTAAAGTTCACAAGGGTGAAAAACAAGAGAGATGAAATCACCCAAATGGGACTACAGGAGAAGTCTTCTCTTTGGCCTTCTGAGTGCAGTAGCAGAGCTGTGTGAAGACTTGATACCAAAATAGCAAAGATGTGGCGCTGCTGCAGGACAGGAATGAGGTGTGACAGATGCAGTAGTGCTGTGGAACGCTTTTTTAAAACAAACAAACAAACAAACAAACAATCCTGTCTGTGTCACCCCTTTCATATCTTATTATGTCCCATTATCCATCAGGTAACGGAAAGAGAATCAAATCCATCTCTTTTGCCATGTGTGTGAGAGCACTGCTCTGTGTAACCAGGGTGTGTAAACCAAGAACACCAAGCCCTGCTCACCACAACTGTGGCTCAATTGGAGGAGAAGGAAGAGGAGAGGAGAAAAAAATATCTCCAAAATTTCCCTTGGGAACTCCAGGACATACTCCAGGCAGGCTTTTGCTCTCCAAGCTGGCCGAGCTCCAATCAGCTGCTTCAAGGAAGTGTGTGTGGCAAATGTGCCCAAACTATTCTTGCCACCACCAACAGTCCCTGCCCTTCCCTCCCACTTCCTTTCATCGGCTCCCTAATTAGATTACAGCACTGAATTGTTCCCAGCTAATCATCTGCAATGGAATCCGAAGTATATTCACACCCCACACTGAGCGCTTTTAAATGGTAGCCCCACAGGGGTGCCAGAAATCTTGCAAGGCCTATTCATGTCTTATTCATGAGCCAACCACAACCCTTGCAGGCAACAGTCTATGACAGCAGTTACAGGGAAACCTTGGGCTCTCCCCATCTTGATTGTTTAGAGGAGTAACAGGGAACCTGTGGTCCTCCAGATGTTACTGGACTGCTATTGGGAGTATTTTCTTATGGCAAATCCACTGCACTATATATGGGTGCTTATCCTGACTATTTCAAAGAGATCAGTGAGGAAAATAGTTCAGTTCAATGCCTTTTAAAGCTGAAATGGGGAAACTACCAGCAGATTCACCATGCGTCTCCCACAGAGGTTCAAGAGACAAGAGATCCCTGGTTTTATTTATTTATGTCTGGTTAAGAAGACACATTTCCCATCATGCACTGGACCTTAACACTGGGCAGGCTTCAACTAACTGGTGCTGTTAGCAGAAGCCCATGGAAGGATTCTGCTAACGCAATGATGCTTCCCTCCCATCTTCCCCTGTGCCCCTGGAATTGGCTTGCGCAAGGGGGGGGGGAATCCCTAGAACAGCACATGGGGGGAGGGAAGGGGAGATTGTTGTATCAATGCAATCAAAATGCTTGCACTGATGGAGTGATCCTCTCAGCGCTATACTGAATTTCTCCCACTAAACAGTACTATCACACTGATCGGTAGTGACAGAGATCACATTGACTAGTTCTGCTGAGGAGCAGGCATGGCACTTAAGCTGGAAAAATCTGCCAATGTGCCCAGTACTGAGGCTTGGTTTGGGCCCCTCTGTTCTCAGAGCAGGTGTTTGTCCATTCATATTCCTCCCATCCAGCCCCTTTTTTTGCATTTGGACAGCTTCCCTCATTTCTTTCTTCCAGCAGCTGGGGGAAGCAATAAGCATTCAGCACACATCTCCACTATTATTCCAGATCTCTTCATGTCCTGACCCTAGCAAGAAAACTCTGCATGCCCTGCTCTTCACATTTGTCCTTCTGCCAATCTGAGGGCATGGCACACAGGATACATCGCAGAGAAACAAGAGGCGATGCCAAAATGTTTGCAAATATATTTATACGGGGCACATGACAACAACCCTTGGGCCACCACCGGCAAGGGAGCAGTTCATAACCTTGAGCAGCCTTTCCCAGCGGCCTCCTTCAGCACCACCATCACAAGCTCTGCTCACAACACTGGAGCTGCCTGCTGAATAAAGCCTCTTTCCCGGTGTAGGGCAAAAGGGCCTCTGTCTCTGCAGCCATTCGCTGTGCATGAACAGAACAAGTAAGAGGTATGCAGAGTGGACAGGGAAAGACTGCAGAATGCCATGGAAGTTCCTGCTCAGCAGCAGACTGATAGAACAGGCAAAGAGAGGCCCAGATGAGAGCTGCCAGCTCCCTTCTGGGCTGTGTCAAAAAGAGAGAGGCAAAGAAACAGGAAGGGGGAGCTGACAGGCACCAAATCTAGACAGGAAGTACCTTCAGACCAACAAGCCTGGAAACAGGACAAAGAGGAGGAGGAATGGAAAGGAGCGTTGCTATAGGAAAAGAAAGATGCAAAGAGATCGGAAATGAGGAGAGAAAGAGAGAGCAAAGGGCTCATGGAGAAGCAAGTTTACAGAAACTATTATGGATTTCCCACCTTAGATTGCCCTGTGGGAGAGCTGGCCTTGGGACTGGGAGACCTGGGCTCACCCACTGCCAAGAACTCACTGTGTGGCCTTGAACAAGTCACCATCTCTCAGCTTCCATTTGAGAACTGGAGAAGTATCTACCACACAGGGTTGTTCTAAGTGGCAAGTGCTATATGAAGCAGGAGTAGCTAACCCGTGATTTCTGGTGGCCTGCAAAACTCCAATGATTTGCCTCCACTATTTTCAACTGAGTGTTTTTGGGCAGCAGGTGGCGCTATTGTGCCCCACCACTGGGAGAGGTCTCTGCTGATCTGATATGCAGGGATGGGAGGCGTCACGTCTTTTTACCTTTAGAAGAGGACCCCTTCTCCGTCCCGTACTGCACCATTCTTACAAAGTTGGTGCCATTGTTGGAAGGCTTTAGAGAGGCAAAAGAAACAGGAAGAAGCATTCCTTCCAGTTTCCTGCCTAAGGACCTTCTACCACTAGTGCCAAACCACAGAGAGAAGGGGCTCTGTTCCTTCTCCCAAGGGCAGAAGACTATCCCAGGGCAGGCACTGCCCTAGAGAGCATAAACACTGCTGAGTGTGTCTACGTGTGTAAACTGATTGTCCTACCCTTTGCGCTGCATGAGTGTATGCATGTGTGTGAAATGGGCTTGGTGGGCATGCAGATCTTGAGGGAGTGGGAAAACGCTCAAAGGGGCCCTTGAGCCACAGAAGGTTAGCCACCCTGATATAAAGGATAAAGAAGAGAAGAATGGTGGTTTCTGACTTGGCTGTTCCAGTCCCTTCAATACTATCTGGATGTCTTGTTTCTGCACCATTGTAGTGAATGAGACATAAAATATAGCTAGACCAGTTTCCATTGGCGTTAATTGTACCAAGGTTTTGACAAAGTGCCCTGTGTAGTAAGGCAACCCTGCGTGCTTCACCAGCAGAACATAAGCTTCCCTTCTTTTATATCTCTCCAACAATGAAGCATATACAAGATGTTGAGATCTAAGTAACATATGCTCACTTGCTAAAATGGGGGGGGGACTTTCTAAAAACATGCACAATTTCATAAGATACACTTGCAATTGTATAAAAATATTAGTAACGCCTCTTTGTTTAAATATATTATCATACCTACTAGATATGGTTCAGCATTCTGTTTCCAGCATGGGTGAGCCAGCTGCTTCTGGGAGCAAACAGGCAACAGGCCTCCCCAGAAGCTGGTATACTATTTGTGAACATGATTTCATAGCTAAAAACCATTGAGAGATCTATCCTCTATGAATTTGTCAATTTTTTTTTAAAAAAAGTGATCTAAGCTAGTGGCAGAAGGACAGGGTAGCAATACCTACCGGATTGGCTTGGAAACTTGTGAGCTGAATTTTGTGAACTCTCCTGGGGCAGTCCACTCAGAGCCCAGCTAAAGAAGAAGAGGAGAAAGAATGTGAATATGGGGCCAAATTCAATCTTTGATCAAAGGCCAAAACCAATGCCCAAAAACTAGAAGAAAATAAGGAATGGCACTGGCCGAAGTTGATTAGAACATCACAATCCACATGGTTTTTGAGTACATTTCAGGGGAATAGCTTGAAGCTGATTCACAGCAACCATGCCTAATTTCCTAAGCAAATAATTTATACTAAGAGGAATATGGGGAAAGCCCTTCATATAATGCTGTCATAATTCAACTGGTAGACTTTCCTTCCTGTCACTGTGTGATTTTATTTCCAATCTTCTAGTTTGTGTCTAATCTGGTCTGTTTTATATCTAGTGCTACAAAGCGCTTATAAAAATCAAATCACTAAGGTTTTCCTAAACAATTAATATGAGGCACACAAAACCCGAGCCACTAGATCAAATGAGAATAGAATCCCTTCCATCAGGTCACCTCTGAGTTAATTGATATAAGGAAAAACAAGCTTTTTCTCACAGTGTGGTCTGCATGACTAGACAGCTCTGTAATGCGTAGGTTAAAAGGCGTTGCCACAGTCCTGCAGGGCTTGTACCTTTCTATTGCAAATGTACAAGATTCAGCACTGGCCTTTAAGCTTTCATTAAAAATGCACAAAAGGGAGTGAGCTACAGCTGTCCTGGGACCTGCAGCATTGAATTTCTTGACTGTGCATGCTGAAGATTTAATTTTGTTTACTTTTATTTGTTAGCAGAACAATCAAATGGTGAAACAAATTTCCAATCTTTGCTTGGCAACAGCTTTACCCACCAGTGGCTTGAGAGACTCACTGCAGACTATAGATCTATTTGGAATAGCCTGACAGTGCCAAACCTTTCAGAAATACTGAGGCAGCCTTTGAAGTATACTGGGACGGGCGCTGCTAAAACGTTTGGAGAAAAAGGGAGCAGTTGTGAAACTGGTAGAATTTCAAATGGAAGGTTAGACACTCATAATCTTGAAGACACAACAAATAAAATCTTTTGGTTGGTTTGATTTCTGATACCGTGCTATTTTTAATTTTATTGCATTGGATAATTTGGATTTTTTCTTTTCTTTGATGCGGTATGTAACACGACTATATTCTGTGCTGCATCATAATTTCTATGGGGGAGTGTTTCTTTTGTTGCATATGAGTTGTTTGACTTATATGAATAAAAACATTTTTTAAGGGGGAAGGGGAAAGTGGCAATAGCAGTGGGGCAGTGATGAAAGTAAGGAGTTGTATGGGTAAGATGACAGATCAGGGCAGCAGGCCCATGCCTTCAAATGTGTGAGAGTGTATGTGTGTGTGTGTGTGTGTGTGAGAGAGAGAGAGAGAGAGAGCGGGAGGGGGGGAAGAGATTTAAACTCCCAAAGGGGCACAAAGGAGTGGAGGGTATTGGTTCCTTCCCTCCTCACTTCATTCTTACACTTAATCTGACAGGATTTTCTCCTCCCTGCCCCCATGCTGATGCTGGAAATGAACTTGGCTAGGATATAAACACTAGTTGAAAAGAGGGGAAAGTGGCAGTTGTGAGAACAGCATTTAACACAGATACCCACTTTGAGACTTAATTGGCATTCCACCCCTAGGCTTCAGAGCAGACATAGGTCTGCAACTGTCAAGCATTAGGTAAAAGTAAAGGTACCCCTGACCGTTAGGTCCAGTTGTGGATGACTCTGGGGTTATGTGCTCATCTCGCTTTATTGGCTGAGGGAGCCAGCGTTTGTCTGCAGACAGCTTCCGGGTCATAATAATAATAATAATAATAATAATAATAAATTTTATTTATATTCCGCCCTCCCCAGCCGAAGCCGGGCTCAGGGCGGCTAACAACACTAAAACAGTGCAACATTATAAAAACATTATAAAAATTAATTAAAATACAAATTGATGGCAACCATAAACTAAAGTTTTGTAAAGATTGCCAAAGGAAGGAGTCAGGCTGCGCCCTGACCAAAGGCCTGGAACAGCTCTGTCTTGCAGGCCCTGCGGAAAGATGTCAAGTCCTGCAGGGCCCTTGTCTCTTGCGACAGAGCGTTCCACCAGGTTGGAGCCACAGCTGAAAAAGCTCTGGCTCTAGTTGAGGCCAGCCTAACCTCTCTGTGGCCTGGGACCTTCAAGATGTTTTTATTTGAAGACCGTAAGTTCCTCTGTGGGGCATACCAGGAGAGGCGGTCCCATAGGTACGAGGGTCCTAGGCCGTATAGGGCTTTGAAGGTTAAAACCAGCACCTTAAACCTGATCCTGTACTCCACCGGGAGCCAGTGCAGCTGGTATAGCACCGGATGAATGTGATCTCGCAGCGAAGACCCCGTAAGGAGTCTCGCTGCGGCATTCTGTACCCGCTGGAGTTTCTGGGTCAGTCTCAAGGGCAGCCCCACGTAGAGCGAGTTACAATAATCCAGTCTGGAGGTGACCGTCGCGTGGATCACAGTGGCTAGGTCAGGGCGAGAGAGGTAAGGAGCCAACTGCTTAGCTTGGCGGAGATGAAAAAATGCCGCCTTTGTTATAGCTGCAATCTGCGCCTCCATGGAGAGGGAGGTATCGAAGATTACACCCAAACTCTTAACGGACGGTGCTGGCACTAATTGCACCCCCGCAAGAGATGGGAGTTGCCCCCTCAATCTCATATCGTCCCGTCCCAGCCAGAGGACCTCTGTCTTCGAAGGATTTAACTTCAACCGGCTCCCACGTAACCATCCAGCCACAGCTTCCAAGCATCTGATCAGTGTGTCTGGGGCCGAGTCAGGATGGCCATCCATCAACAGATAAGAGTTGGGTGTCATCAGCATACTGATGGCAGCCCAGCCCAAAACTCCAGACAAGCTGGGCGAGGGGGTGCATAAAGATGTTAAAACGCATTGGGGAGAGTATCGCACCCTGGGGCACTCCACACACCAAGGAGTGGCGGGATGACAATTCCCCCCCAAGCGCCACCCTCTGTCCCCGACCAGAGAGAAACGAGCGCAGCCATTGAAGGACTGTGCCCTGGATCCCCACGTCGGCAAGGCGGTGGTCCAGGAGTTCGTGATCGACCATGTCGAAGGCTGCTGACAGGTCTAGAAGAATCAGCAGCCCCGACCCGCCTCGATCCAGCTGCCTGCGGAGATCATCTGTTAGGGCAACCAGAGCCGTCTCGGTCCCATGACCAGCGCGGAAGCCGGACTGGAATGGATCCAGAGCCGATGTTTCATCCAGAAACCTACCAAGCTGTTCCGCAACCGCTCTCTCAATCACCTTACCCAGGAATGGAAGATTCGAAACCGGGCGGTAATTGGATAGATCTAAGGGATCTAATGATGTTTTCTTTAAAAGCGGGTGCACCACTGCCTCCTTCAGTTCCCCTGGGAATGTCCCGGTGCCAAGGGACAAATTGATGATATCCCCCAGGGGGGCCCGCACCTCGTCTGGACACGCTCTAATCAGCCAGGACGGGCACGGGTCGAGAGGACAAGTGGTGGGCTTTCCAGCTCGGAGGAGTCTGTCCACATCGGCTGGGGATATCCGGTCAAAGTGGTCCAATACTGGACCCGAGGACAGTCGAGGGGCCTCCAGTTCCTTTATTGTATCCAAATTGGCAGGGAGGTCATGGCGGAGCAACAGGACCTTCTCCGCAAAAAAGCTCGCAAATGCCTCACAGCTGTGTGTCAAATTGTTATTTAAATTTGGCTGTCCTTCGAGGGACGTTAAAGACCGAATTATACTAAATAATTGCGCCGGGCGAGAGCTAGCGGATGCAATGGAGGCCGAGAAGTAGGACTTCTTAGTGACCTTCACTGCCATCTCGTAGGTTGTGGCCAGCATGACTAAGCCGCTTCTGGCAAACCAGAGCAGCGCACGGAAACGCCGTTTACCTTCCTGCCGAAGCAGTACCTATTTATCTACTTGCACTTGACATGCTTTTGAACTGCTAGGTTGGCAGGAGCTGGGACCGAATAACGGAAGCTCACCCTGTCGCAGGGATTCGAACTACCGACCTTCTGATTGGCAAGCCCTAGGCTCTGTGGTTTAGACCACAGTGCATTGGTTGGGCCTAAAACCTATAAGTCATGTAGCCACCATTTTCAAGTTGTGTGTGAGAGGTCTTGGGTTCAAAACACAGACAGGCCTGTTGGAGTGGTGATATACCTTTAAAACATAATATGAAACACAATTCTTTCAGTACTTATTAGCTATAAACCCCTAAAATGATATCCTCCAACACTTCAGTGATGAAAACAATCCTGTTTGTGATGGAGTGAAACTAGGGGCAGAGTCTGGGAAACCAGCAGAATGGACAGATTCATTACTATCAGATTCATTGCTTGCATGACACGCAGAGACAGATACAATATATATACAATATATACAACTGCAACCACCCTAGTCAAAGGTCTAACCCAGCTAATCTGAAATCTGCGCTAATTCCTTATCACCTCCTGCATGCTGTTAGCATTGAACACAAGGGCAACAGTAACACTAAGCAAGTGATGCCCTGAGGCCACAATCATACTTTGCTATCTCTGTCAAAGAAATTGATTTTGTTGAATGGCCTTAGAAATGGGACTCGCCTGAGTATCTGCATCATCTCTGTATCCATGGTCTCTATTTCTCTGCTTATATATGGCACAGGAATGCAGTTTCTCCCTGGGAACAGGAAATCTCAAGCTCCGGAGCAAAACCAGAGGGAAACGCTGACAAGATGGGCGAAGAAACACTTGCTGAGTTGCTTTCCAGCATTTTTAAGACATTGCACCGGAGGGAAGTCTTAAACAGAAACTTGAAATACTGCCGATCTCTCCACCTGACAATACTTTCATTAGTTCCTAGCTGTGCTCCTTAGCCTGTTTCTTCCCAACATTGCAAAGCTTTCACGGTATGAGCCAAGTTTAATGTTTTAAATCCAAACCATTTTGCCGGCTATCAAACGGCAAAGTGCATTTCTCACCCCTTATATGGCGAAAAGGGCTCCTTATTTCCATAATTTCTCTATTTGCTAAGGTGGCTGTGGAACAGGCTCTCTCTGCAGCCACCGTGGAAATAAGAGCTTTACCTTCCCATTCAGAACAAAGCAGAGAAATATATGCCACATCTGTGCACAGGCTTAACCTTGAAATCAGTGTTACTGAGCGAACCAGGTGTAAGGCTCAAGTTGTGAGCCACAGCTGCAGAAAAACATTGCTATCGAAACACAACAGCATTTAGAACAGACTCATATACACGCGTATTTGTGTTTTGTGTTATAATAGGTCCAGGTTTTAATTATGCAGCCTCCAGATGTAAGAATCACAGCTGAGTTGGCTCGAGGTTTATATGGCTCCCAGTGGCAATACTACTGGCCACATTTACATTTAACTATCCCAGCAAGGAATCAGGGAGATGACGCCAGATGGCATTGCTTGTGAGAAGACAGCAAGAAGCACATCTATCCGTGGAAAGATGCTACAATGCAGTAACGTGTATCTATCGGCCTTCCTATTACAATGTGAGAAGCTAAGAGAAAGCAAAAAATGGATCCCACCTTGCCCACAAATGCCACCAGACGGGCATTGGCTGGAGTCTCGTCAGGACTGAGCCAAAATTCAGAGTTGTCATCTGAAGCTACAGAAAACTGGAAGTCCCCTACAAGGCAAAGAAGAAAATTTGAGCTGCAGGGTGGACTGCAGGAGCAGGTGAGAGCAGGAGGCTTGAGCAATAAGGATTTCATGTGCTGGTGAGCTGGGCATGTTGTGGCTGAGAGAGACAAGCCTTTTCAAGTCAATGTGTCAAATGTCTACTGAATGCCGTGGTTTGGGACTCAAGAGCCCCTGGAATGATGCTTGGTCACTGATGGGTGGATGTGGGGAAGGGGGACAGAGATGGTAGTTTCTGAACTTCTCTAGTCTGAGATACATTTGGAGGCGTTCTGATGGCATGAAGCCTCTTGACCTAGAAAGGAGCAACAGAGAGCGGGTCCCTCTGCAGTTTCCCATAACTCCCACTGTGAGAGATTAGGAGCAGGGGCAACAATATGCATATGGTTTTCTTTAAGGCAAAGGTATCTC
The DNA here is from genome assembly GCF_027172205.1 of Podarcis raffonei. Classification (NCBI taxonomy): domain Eukaryota; kingdom Metazoa; phylum Chordata; class Lepidosauria; order Squamata; family Lacertidae; genus Podarcis; species Podarcis raffonei. The sequence goes on from NC_070602.1 coordinate 78,936,320, forward strand.
TGAGTGGGAAGAAGGTGAGATCTCAGCAATGAAGCACAGCTTTGCAGACAGAGCTAAGGGTTGCTAATTCAGCTCACCATCTTTGAAGGGATGGATGTACCCAAATATACGGAGGCCATAATTCTTCCACTTGGGTGACACAGCCAACTTTTTCACTGTTGTGCGGGTCTATGAGCCAGAAGAAAAGAGGAAGAGAATGTTTGAATGTAATATTCCACAACACAGGCCTTGAGCAAATGTATGCTATATTCATTTGTTCAATATTTATCAAACCCTTCATCAGTTCTATTGTTCCAAGTGCAGGTTACACCTCAGCACACTATCAAACCATACAATAAAAGACTTGGGTTTTTAAAAAAAATAAAAAAAAATTATTAAAGATTTTCATGATTTACAAAAGTACAGGCATTGTCTCTTTTTTCAGGTTGTGTTTTTTTATAGATCAATTACATTTGTTGTGAGACATTAGTGTTGTATGCAGTATAAGGTTAGGGAAGAAGTGGGAGAGAGAGGGAGGTTGGGGTGGTAAAACTTATATCCTTTTACTTAGTGTATGTGTGGTGTTTTGTATCAACATCCCTTGGGTAGGTTCTCTTTCTATTCACTTATTATATTTCCTTGGTAGTGGTGGAGTGGTGGAGAGGTGGAGGGGGGCCTAGGGCATGGTTGGTTATCTTTAGTGGCTGCAGTGAGATTTGTTTTTCATGTGTGAAGGGGGGATTGTTGGGTCAAGTTAGCCATATTGATTTGTATGCTGTCAGTGGATTCTTGTTGCTGTCTACAATAAAAGTTTAAATAACTGAAACGTCAGCTAAAATATATCAAACAGCAATACAATAACAAGCTGGTAGACCCATCACTAGTCAGCATTTACTCAGCTCCCTGCAAAAACCTGGCTCAAAAGATATCAAAATATCTTGTGAACATGCTTACACACTGGAAAATAGAGAATAATTTATATCCGCCAAGCCTCCTCTTCAAATTCCTCCTCCCACTCAAGTGTCTTTTGGAGAGATTCATTCAGATGTTTCCATGTGTAGTATGAGCCCTTAGCAGATGGATCATCATAGGAATAATGCATTGCCAGTGTCTTGCATGGAAGTAAGTCAGCCTCCTTGATTTTGTCTGTCTTAAAGCTGGGGCAGGCACAAGGATGTGAACATGAGAATGGGATACCATAGCCCAGAGGCAGTCAATGTGGTGCCCTCCAAATCTTGTTGGGACTCCAATACCCATCAGCCCCACCCAGCATGGCCCAATGGTCAGGGATGATGGGAGTTGCAGTCCAGCAACATAAGGAGCACACCTCATTGGATAAAGCTTACCATACCTGATACTGGCCTGCTGAAATCAAAGGAACTACACTTGTGGATTTCATTAGCACTTAGATCAAGTCAAATGCCTTAGTTACTAGTAGAATGGAAATTTACTGCAACAGTGGCTACGGATATTTACTACACAAAAAGAGTAACAGAAACCTCCCTCCTGGAAGTTATGCTGGAACTGGCCTCTTTGTCTTGCAGAATCACTTGTACTTACATGCGGATAGAGGGGGAAATGCAGGTTCTTCCTTAGGTGCCCAACAGCTCCTCCACACCAGTCTTCAAATACATGCAGGTTTGCTTTCCCTTTGTACTGCAGAAGAACAACATTTAGGCTATACACAAGCTCTCCGAGGCAATTCTGTGTGGGTGGGTGTATGCCTGTGTGCATGTACGTGTGTGACAGAGAGAGAATATAAACATTACATAGTGCAACACAATCCTGAATGGTGACAGGAGCCCTGAAAGACTATCGCAGTATTGCAATACCTCCTTCTCCTGGTGGTGCCAGTTGTACACCTAAGGCCTGCTGCAGACATGGATAGGCCAGGTGAGCCTGTGGAATATTGAGGGGGCCCAGTCCCCTCCTTGAAAATTTTAGGGGGGCCCTCAGCCCCCCCCCATAGGCATCTTTCCAATCCTACCTGGAGATGGCAGGGATTGAATCTGGGACCTCTTGCATGGGACCTCCTGCTCTGCCACTGACTTTTGGTCCTTTCCCTGCTGACTGCTGCAGGCGCACCAGTGTTCCTAACAGCAAAGATGTAACTTCATCTTTCAACATTTGTGTACAAGAGCTTGGGAACCCTAACAGGTCCATGATGCAAACTTGTCTAAAGATGTGGAAGAATCATCCACATGGTATGTGTTTACTGTAGTGAACACCAGCGTCATAAGCAATGTGCCGGGAGCTAAAATATTTTAACCTGTCTTAAACAAGAGGAATAGGAAGAATCCACAACGCCTTTGTGAAAATATAAATTTACCTTTGCTTCACCCCAAAATCATAAACTCTGAGCTCAAGCTACTCGAGTCTCTTCTTCCCTATTTCTAGCTCCCCACCATTTTTAAAAATATAACATGCATATAGCAAAACATAGCTATCACAAAATTAAAAGTAAAATAATGTGGGCTAACAACACTAACAAAAATGTAATCAAAAATAAAACTAAAACATTTTCAAAAGACATTCAGAGACTTGTGATCTACATTAGCAATAGAGAGGACACTTGACACATAATGAGCAACAGATCTCTATTCTTCAAGCACTGAAATGTAAGACGCAATAGAATCCTGTTACGCAGTTAATGTACTGGCTAGGTTAGCAAATTCCATTACTTTTCTGAGTCATTACTTTCCTTGGGTTTGGCTGTTGCCTTCCAATTTTTGCACAGAGCTGTCCCACTGCAGTTAACACATCCCTTTTTAACATAGCTGGAGGTGATGTATGATGGATTCTGATACTAATTTACATCACATACCTCGGTAGCAACTTCTATTACTATCCCTCCTACCCCCACCCTCACCCTCAAGAAAAACCAGAGGCCCAACTCATGCAGTGTAAGCCCAAGCTCTTCAATTACAGCTATCATTTTGGGCTCAGACTAGACAGCTCAGACAAGCTGGAACTGGATGGAGAGTCTCCTATTTGGTAGAGCAGTATATGCAGCATCCATTGAACCAGCTGTTTATTTAGGGCCAGTATGGAGATCTGGTCCAATGCAATGAAGGACATCAAGGTCTCTACTCCCATTAAAGCATGGGGTGATGTTACTGATTACTCCTTAAACATCCCGTGTTGCGTACATACTTGTGGCATAATCAGCACAACAGAAGCCAGGTCAATGATGGTGCTTAGTCACACTGATCAATGCAGAGGACCTTAACTGAATTAAAAAGCTAGGGAGGCGTTTCCTGGGTAGGCATAATTGGGGTGAAATTTCAGAAGGTAAAAACTCATTTCCAGAATTACTTCTCTCCTGTTTCAAACCACTCAGGCGCTTAATTCCTCACAGTCAAGGTATCAGCCAGAATTTGGAACAATAACTGCTTCATTCAACAAACAACAGCCACACTCTGACAGTAGCCATGCCTTGTCCATATCTGTGTCAGGAATACAATACAGGTACTAAAATTTAATTTATGACCATGTCATATCAAATGCATCAGCTGTGGCTCTTTTAACGATGATTGCTAATTAGTCCATATCCCCTTATTATGAAAACGCTTTCCCAGATTTAGCTATGTCCAGCCCACATAATGGTCCTGGGGATGATGTCCATCTCCCAATGGCCCCCACTCCAAGCCTTTGTATTTAAAACAGCATGCACCACATATTGCCATATCACACTGGCTCATTTTGCATGCAGTGCTAAGCCAGAACATGGCTAAGCATGAACGAGCAAGCATACATGTGTGCAGAGTGAAAACCACAGCCACTTCTCTTCAAGTTCTTTGGCTGCTTTGCTACCTGCAGCCAAGCCATGGGCAAACCCAGGCTTGTGGTCTGTCTCTAACCAACAAACCACAAGCAGTAAGCTAAGGACAAACATTGGCTACAGCTCATGGTTTGTTTGGAGTGAGACTGCCATTTTCGCTCTGTGCACCTGCACATGATGCATGCATTTATGGGAGTGCTACAAAGGGCCGTGCCACCTCAGAAGGCTCACATGTCATGTGTGAAGGAGGCCAGTATAAACATGTTGTTGTTGTTTGGTCGTTTAGTTGGGTCCGACTCTTCGTGACACCATGGACCAGAGCACGCCAGGCACTTCTGTCTAAGCTGGTTTTAAAGCTCTTTCTTATGGCATCCTCAAAGACTCGTGAGAACCATAGCTTTGTTAGAATGTTGAGAACTCACTGTTAGATAATATTAACCCCACCCACCCACAGATCTATGATTCCCAGGATTTCTTGGGGGTGGAGATCTGTGGCATTTTAATTGGTTTAAGTTTGTAGTGAAGAGATGCCCCATTTCTGGCAGGCTGCTCTTCTTTTGCCCGTATCTCTGTCTCATTATTTCTTAATTTCTTTCTCATTATTTTTTTTCAGCCCTCTGAGGCTTATTCTAGTGGTTAAGCACAATTATCTAATTAATTGACTTCGTACGCTCAATATACTTATTTCCCCCCCCCCCATTATTACTATTGGCCACCCTTTCAGCAGGGCAAAGCATAACATGGGACTGGTTCACAGAACATGGTAGTGTAATGAATATATAGAAATACACTTGCAGTGCAGCCATTTCTTAATGAAAAGGTTCTCTCTTGGATGCCAGGCTTTCTAGACTGCTCTGAGATGTTCACAGAACATTGGAAGCAGTCTTATACAGAGTCAGAACATTGGTCCATCTAGCTCAGGAGTGTTTACACCAACTGGCAGGTGCTCTTCCTGGGTTTCAGACAGTTCCCAGCTCTACCTGGAGATGCTAGGAATGGAACCTAGAACCTTCTGCACTCAAAACAGTTGCTCTTCCATTGAGCTGTGGCCCTTCCTCCAAACACTTGCTTTGCCTCAGAGAGAAGTTTCAGAGTGAAACTGGATTAATGGTAGCAAATAAGGTGAAATATCTAGGGGTTAATTTAACAACTAAGAATGTGAATCTATTTAAAGACAATTATGAGAAATGCTGGACAGAAATTAAGAAAGATTTGGAAATATGGTCAAATTTGAGACTTTCCTTGTTAGGCCGAATTGCTGTTATTAAGATGAATGTTTTGCCGAGAATGCTGTTTTTGTTTCAAACATTGCAGATTGTGGACAGAATGGATTGTTTCAAGAAGTGGCAGAAAGATATATCGAAATTTGTCTGGCAGGGCAAAAAGCCCAGAATAAAATTTAAAATATTAACTGATGTAAAAGAAAGAGGGGGGTTTGCCCTGCCGGACTTAAAGCTTTACTATGAAGCAGCAGCTTTTTGCTGGCTGAAAGATTGGCTACTTCTTGAGAACACAGACATTTTGGATTTAGAAGGGTTCAATAATAGATTTGGTTGGCATGCATATATATGGTATGACAAGGTAAAAATCCATAAAAGCTTCAAAAACCATATTGTAAGGAAAGCATTATATAATGTTTGGAGTCGGTATAAAGACTTATTGGAAAATAAAACCCCTAGGTGGCTGTCACCAATGGAGGCTAAGGAAGTTAAAAAACTTAATATGGAATCTAAATGGCCAAAATATTGGGAAATAGTAGAACAAGAAGGTGGAAATGTGAAATTACAGAGTTATGAGAAATTGAAGTTTAAAGTAAGAGATTGGCTACATTATTATCAGATAAATGAAGTTTTTAAACAGGACAGGAAAATCGGCTTCCAGGTGGAGAAGTCAAAATTAGAAACAGAATTGTTAGAACCCAATACGAAGAATCTGTCTAGAATGTACAACTTGCTGCTGAAATGGAATACACAGGATGAAATGGTTAAATCAGCTATGATTAAATGGGCACAGGACATTGGTTATGACATTATGTTTGCTGACTGGGAACAGTTATGGACCACCGGTATAAAATTTACGGCATGCAATGCCTTAAGAGAGAACATTATGAAAATGATTTATAGGTGGTACATAACCCCAGTCAAGCTTGCAAAAATTTACCATTTGCCCAATAATAAATGTTGGAAATGCAAGGAAACTGAAGGTACTTTCTACCACCTTTGGTGGACGTGCCCAAGGATTAAGGCCTTCTGGGAAATGATCTATAATGAAATTAAGAAGGTGCTTAAGTGTACCTTTCATAAAAAACCAGAGGCTTTTCTCCTGGGCATGGTAGGCCAATTGGTGTCAAAGAAAGATAGGATGTTTTTTATGTATGCTACAACAGCAGCGAGAGTTCTACTAGCAAAGTATTGGAAGACACAAGAACTACCCACACTGGAAGAGTGGCAGACGAAGGTGATCGATTACATGGGACTAGCAGAGATGACGAGCAGAATCCGTGACCAAGGGAAAGAGACGGCGGAAGAAGATTGGAAGAAATTTAAACTTTATCTTAAAAATACTTGCAAAATTATTGAGTGTTAAAATGTCATGGGTAAAGCATAACAGATTTGCAGCGATAAATGATTGGATAAGAGTTAAAGATAGGAATTAATAATAATTTGGACCAGGGGTTGCTGGAAAAAAAAGTTTAAAATAGAGATGCAGAAAAGGGGGGCATGGGGAAGTCGCTGAAATCGGGTATATGAAAAAATTTATGAAATTTTACATGTTTATATGTGTGTTTGTTTGTGTCTGTCTTTTGTATTGTCTTATATTATATGTGGAAAAACTAATAAAAAAAATTTTATATGCAAACACTTGCTTTGCCTCTGATCAAGCAACATATCCTGTGCACATTCCTTGCACATTTGCAGTACTCAAGTGCAAAGTACAATGCAGGAATACCGTATTTTTCGCACGATTGGACGCACCGGACCATAGGGCGCACCTAGTTTTTTTGGGGGGGAAATAAAGGAAAAAAATTTTCCCTTTATTTCCCCCCCAAAAGCAGGTCAGGGAAACCGAACCAGGTCGAGGAACAGCGGGATAGTGGCGCTGCACCTCCCTGCTGTCCCCCGAGCTTGTGGGGCTGGCTGATGTCTGCCTGGCGCGCGGGGCGCTCTGCTTCAGGGCGCCCCACCCGCCGGGCGGCAGGCTGCTATCCGCAGCTTGGGGAGCCTTGCGGGGAACTCCTGCAGGGCTCCCCACGCTGCGGATGTCTGCCCGGCGCGAGGGGCACTCTGATTCAGGGTGCCCCGCCCGCCGGGCGGCAGGCTGCTATCCGCAGCTTGGGGAGCCTTGCGGGGAACTCCTGCAGGGCTCCCCACGCTGCGGATGTATGCCCGGCGTGAGGGGCGCTCTGCTTCAGGGCGCCCTTCGCGCCGGGCGGCAGGCTGCTATCCGCAGCCTAGACATCCCTGCGGGACCTCCCGCAGGGTTGCCTAGGCTGCGGATGTGTTCCCGAAGCTCCGGGCGCTCTGCTTTCAGGGCGCCCGACGCTCCGGGAAGCAGGCTGCTATCCGCAGTCTAGACATCCCTGCGGGACCTCCCGCAGGGTTGACTAGGCTGCGGATGTGTTCCCGAAGTGCCGGGCGCTCTGCTTTCAGGGCGCCCGACGCTCCGGGAAGCAGGCTGCTATCCGCAGCCTAGACACGGCTAGCGGAGCGCTAATCCCGAAGCTTGGGGCTGCGGAGCTCAGCGCGCCCCAAGCTTCTGGGTGCCGGCAAGGTCTAGACGGCTAGCGGAGACCTTGCCGGCACCCAGAAGCTTGGGGCGCGCTGAGCTCCGCACGCCCCAAGCTTCGGGATTAATGCAGCGCTCCGCTAGCCGTGGGAGAGCTGGGTCTCCCACGGCTAGCGGATAGCTTCCTGAAGCCTGGAGAGCGAGAGGGGTCGGTGCGCACCGACCCCTCTCACTTTCCAGGCTTCAGCGAAAGCCTGCATTCGCTCCATAGGACGCACACACATTTTCCCTTGCTTTTTAGGAGGGAAAAAGTGCGTCCTATGGTGCGAAAAATACGGTAATTAGGGGAACACAAGATACAAAGAAGGGTAAAAGGCAGGCTGGGGCCTTTATTCATGAATAGGTCTACTACTGAGTAGCTGTGCCATCCTGCTGCTTGAAACTATAGGCTGGAGCCCTTACGAGTAAAGTGTAATTGTGGGCAAACTAATTTACCTATGGAAATGCAAGGTTGGTACACATGTTTGTGTGCATCCACAATTGGGTTGTTTTTATTTTGATTATCTATTTTGTGGTTTTATATTTTGATTTTGTTCTGTGAACCGCCCTGAGACATCTGGGTATAGGGCAATATATAAATTCAATAAATATAATAATAAATAATAAATAGTATGTTGGGGGAAGGCTAATGCTAGAAGCCTTCTCTGTTTTTACAAACACAAGGATAATTTAATACAGGGGCATTGTCAAATAAATGATCTCTTGTGTGCCTTCTGAAGTGGCACAGTCCTTTCTACCAGTAGGACTAGACAGTCACATATGCATGTGTCATTTGATGTTTCAAGCCTGACGTGAATAGCAAATGCTGAGATCAGGAATGGCTCCTTGCTGTGTAGACTATGTTTCAAACCATCTAGCACAATTGTGGTGGCACAGATAAGCCACAATTTTGGTATGGGCTACTTCACAGCACCACCTGCAGGTATCAGTAACCCAGGAGCAACTGTTTAGGCATCCATTTACAGATATCCACCTGAGAGATAGAGAGCAAGGTCATACTCCAGCCTCTTAAGGAGGGACCACGTGAGCCAAAACACTTCAGTTCCTGTAATAGGCCTATAGTTCTACCATTTTAAAATTGTAGGTTTCTATCCTACCCCACAATAACCTTCCACGGCAATTCACAACAACTAAAACATTAAAATTTCTAACTTATGGAACAATATAATCAAGTCATCTTAAATGAGTCAGCTTCCTCAAGTATGTGCCTGGTGAAGTACAAAGGTCTTGATCAGCCTTCCCCAACCTGGTGCCCTCCGGATGTTGTTAAGACTACAACTCCCATCAGCCCAAGCCAGCACGTCCAATGGTCAAGAATGTAGTCCAACAGCATCTGGAGGGCACCTGGTTGGGGAAGCCTGGGCTTGAACTAAAAAATAATAATCATAGCATTACTTATAGTCTCTAAATGAAGTTCCAGAGGTTTGGTGTCAACTCAGAGAAAGCCCTGCTTCTTGTAACAATTAAAGGTAACAAAGTGTGGTCTCTCTAGATGACTGTGGTGAACGTGGAACATCATACAGGACAGGAGTTTCTCGGGTATTCTAAGCCCAGCCAGTATACAGAGCTAGCTATGCAAGAGAGATTTTTCCAACCTTGCTCTATACTCCTGGCAAAGAAATTCTGTGGCAACCACAAACTTTCCCTATACAGCATGGGACTGCTAACACTGGACTCCAAAAATTCTGGTATCTCATGCAGCGTCAACACCTGAGAGGTACAGGGAGGGCTACAGTAAACAGCTCATCATTATGAGGATAAGATGCAAATTTCTCTATAGTAACTTCTGAGCCTACAGCCTTCTGAGATGCTAACAAGGGCCCACTCCTCTCCTAATAGCAATACTCTCTTAATCTTCCTCTCCATAATCACAACAGAGTCCTCATTCAAACAGTGATTAATGACCACCCCCGCTTCCTAGATTCAAGTCTGTGGATCAAAATCTGGCACATCTCAGCTGCTGCTCCCTCTGGGCATTGTTGTGCGCTTCAAATGGAGGGCTGGATCATCAGCTGGTGCAGATGTGCCACTTTAGTGAAGTCAATGGTGCTTAACTAATCCACAGGAGCTGAGGAAAACAGAAGCTGCTGGGAAGGATATCATGAGAGGGGGAGGGATTTCCCTTCCAATGGGGCAGCTGAAGAAGGCACCATGCAGCCCCCCAACTGGTATGCATTGCACCACCAGTCTGTAGTAAACGATCTTCCCCACAGCCACCGGGGAACCTTCTTTGGAAAGAGAGGCTAAACGTTTTAGGACTGACTACTCAATAGGTGTCATGTACATCAGTGTTGCTATTTTGCACAAAGCTACTGAGGATGCTGACCAGCCTCCCGTGAAACCTCGCAGATAATGAGACCTAACCACTTGACAAATCAACGAACAAAGCCCATTATGTGCCACAGCATGTCCCAGACTTCTTTTGCCTGGCTGCTGATGGTGCTTACTGATCTGTGGGATTTGCTCATTTGCGATGCAACTCCCAGGTCTGGCTCTGTGATCAAACTGCATCCTCCTCCCATAAGCATCACTCAGCACCTACCCTCTCGGGCATCTCAGTGCATCCCACTAACAACAGCTTCCCTGCCACAGTTCTTCGGGACCTTCCTGATGCTTTTCATGGTGGCAGGCAGAATGATGGCTGAATAATGCATGAGTGCATTAAGCAGGCAGATGCCCAGGCGCAGGTGTCAGTCAATCCAGGCTGGGCTTTACCCTGAACTGACAAAAGTAAAACAGTGCTGGGAAATCAGTGTGAAATGGGCTGGACCAAATGTGATGGAGCAGGATGGAGTGAATGCACACTGGCCTCTGATCTGCCTTGGATGCCTGGTCTAATTATGTGTGTCTGTAATTTTCTCTGCATCAATATCTAAAAACTGTGTTCAGTTGTTATTAGTGTGCAGTTCAAGAAGGGTTCAAATACTGTAAGAGAGGAATTGCTGGCTGGTATCTCAAGCTTTATTATTAGGTTTCATAAAATCATATGGCACAAGTAGACCTTATGGGTCATCTACTCACATCTCCTGGCCTGAGACAGATGGCCTCTGCTTAAAGCATCCTTTGTAGGTGCACTATTTTGGAGGACAAAGTAGGAGTGAAGCGAAAGGCCACAATCCATTGTGAAACTATTCCTTGAAGCATCACTGAAATGAACAGGAACTGGGCAAGAGGGTCAGTACTGCTCTTACACAGTTATTCATTTCACTGGGACTTAATTAAGGTTATTAATCAGAATTGTGCCCAATGATTTCACCTTTGCACACAGCTGGTAACTGCACAATTAGTATCATTTTCCAAACTTCCCCTGTGCAAACCACCCCGCCCCTCCAGATTACCTCCCTTCCTTGAAAATGTGCTTTGTTCAGCTTACCTGCTCGCTCCAGGGCAGAACATGTCTGGTTACGTTTGGCTTTGGGGGTCTTCCAGCTCTGTCAAGGCCACGTCTTTTTGAAAACCAGCCATCAACCCCTTGCTCTTCAGTCTGTAAGAAGGGAGGAGGAAGAGGAGGAGAAGCAACAACAGCAAATTCAGCACCAAGTGGGATGAATCCCATAAAGGACCAAGGTGAGAGAACAAAACGGAAAGTACTAATGTCATTTCTATTATTAGCTATTGCCAGCGCAACATGCTCTCTGCTTGACAGGATCAATTATCTGCAGCACTAAATTGTTTGGCTTCATGGAAGTCACCTCAGCACCCGGTGTAGGAGTTCATGAATTAATGTCATAAGGAAATCATCATTCTCCTCCAAAGTAGAATCTTGCAATGAATTGAAATTACCTCAGTCCACAGTGTAGGGACAGGGAAGTTGCAGGGGTGGGGGGTATTATATCCAGAAACAAAGAGGAGGAGGAAAAAATCGTTTTGAGCACCTTTACCATAAGAACATATAGGAAGAACCCTGTTGGCTCAGGAGAATGGCCCATCTAGTCCAGCAACCTGATCTCAGAGGTCAACCAAGCTGCCTGTTGGGAAGCACCCAAGCAGGACCTGCGTGCAATAGCACTCTGCCCACCTATAATTCCCAGCAAGTGGTATTTAAGAGGCATCTAAGAGTAGAGGAGGAGCATAGCTATTGTGGCTAGTAGCCCACCCAGGTTAGTAGTACCTCATGTGCGTTTGGTTAGAACCCTATCAGGACCTCCCACAGATTCTGCATCAAAGGAATTTCTTGGGAGGATGAGTGAGATATAACAAATGGAATCGCACACTAGTCAAAGGATAAGTAGTATTTGCAGTTTCTTTTTTATGCCTATGACACGAAACTGACCTCACCTCCCCACTCCAAATTCAACAGCCCTGTTTAGGGAAGTTTTTAATGTTTGATGTTTTATTGTATTTTTAATATTTTGTTGGAAGCCGCCCAGAGTGGTTGGGGAAACCCAGCCAGATGTGCGGGGTATATTATTATTATTATTATTATTATTATTATTATTATTATTACTACTACTACTACTACTACTACTACAACATGGAGAGGCAAGGTATGTTTAGAGTCAACACAGAGTATTTCCATAAAATCAATGGGACTTGCTTTTGAATAAACATGCAAAACCTTGTGTTTTGAATGAACATGCAAAATCTGTGATCGTAAGTTTAACTATTTGGAAGTAAATGTCTCCTTGAAACAATGGAACTTACTTCCAAATGTTTATAGTTGGGTTTTAAAGCTATTTCTTATGCAGTTCTTACATTTCCAGTGAGTAGACTATTGCTGGCTAGGATATACCCTTGATTAAACCCCCCCCCCCCCGGATATCTTCCGCTTTACTGAGTGCATGTAATAACACTCCCAAGTGGTGTGTTACAAGCAGGGTGGTGTTAACTGACTGGCGCTGCTTCCTATCTTGCATGACTGTCTCCACTTTCTCACCAGGACACAGCTCATACCTGATCCTATCTCACAAAGAATCTAAAATCTAGTTTCTGAACTTCAGGGACAAACAGAGTGGAGGTGCTTCAAAACGTGAAGAGATCCCAGGGTGGCTTCAGGACAAGAGCAAAGAGAATATAACATGGCAGAATGTGACTCACCATGGAAAATGAACAATATCCATTCTGAAGACAAGAGACAACATATAGGTGCACACATGTAGCACTGATACATAAAAGACACCATTGAAAAAAGAAAAGAAAAAATCAGGAAAAAAGACTTGGAGAATGTATGTGGAAAGTGTGCAAGAGAAGAGGAGATATTATGGGGTGCCCTCTGACTCTTTGGGGCCTATTTGCATGCGGAGGCAGGCAGGAAATGACTCAGGCCTGCCCCAATCAGATTGTGCCATCCAGTCCTCATTATACAGAGACGAATTACTCAGCCGATTAGGGTACTCAAAGGAGGAAACAAAAGCCTTAGCCTGTGATAAATGACTCCTTGTCAAACTCCTAGTCTGGCAGAATTAATTCTCAGCCAGCTGCAACTAGTGAAGAGTAGAGGAAGCATAAACCACCTCTGAGGCTTGAGATCAGCAGGGTATCTCTCACCTCTTCCCCAGACCCTCCCTGTGGGCAGCCCACACCAGCTTAAGAATGGAAGCACATTAATACTTATCTGTATTCCGGGCACTTTACAACTGGCTCTGACTAGCCAGCCATTCATCTCCATCCCAAACATGAGAATGGTCCCTAAATTACTAAAAAAAATCTGGGTGTGGGTGTACATAGAGATGTTCAGCTTATCATGCAGTCAGAGGCTAAAGGTAGCAGGATATCCATATGAACAGAACCGCAGCAAAGAAAGTTTCGACATAGCACATAGTAGTGACTATTTGATCTCACTCCAAGTCTAAATTTTGAGCTTTGTGGGCTTGGGTGGTGAGCCCATGCAAAGACACAATTTCTTCTGTCCCTCCATTGAAGGGCTCCATAGAGCCTTCTCTCACTATCCCAGAAAGTTCCAGTTACAGATAGGTAGCCATGTTGGTCTGCCATAGTCAAAACAAAAAAATTTTTTCCTTCCAGTAGCACCTTAAAGACCAACTAAGTTAGTTCTTGGTATGAGCTTTCGTGTGCATGCACACTTCTTCAGATGTATTTATCCCAGAAAGGTTGAGCATGTCCAAAAGTCAGCAATGTTTCCTGGTAGACCTACAGTTATAACAATCTGCTGGCTGTTGGACCATACTTACCTGCTAAGCGTGGAATAGATCTCTGTCAAAGCCTTCCTACCTTCCTGTTAGCCTTGAGCATATATTGTAAAAGAGCTGGTGATCTGTATTACTAACATGGGAAGATGGGGTGTGCAGGGCAGCGGTCTGCTGCTCACAAAGAACGTGGAAGAACTCTGAGGTGAGGAGTGCTAGCTCCAAGGTGGAAGCATACACACTGCATACAGGAGGCCATGGGTTCAATCTCTGACATTTCTAGGTAAATCTGGGAAAGACTCCTGTTTGAAACCCTGGAGAACCAGATGGACCAATGGTCTGACCTAGTGTAGGGCAGTTTTCTGCATTCCACATAAAAGCAGCTGTTTCTGAGGATGAACTGCACAAGAATGTTATTATCTTAGGATGAGCCAGAGACTGGAGTGATCAAGGGCCTGCCAGAACCAAGATTCTCAGTGGCTGCCACCCAATTTATGCCAACATGTGGCACGACATTGATCAAGCATCTTATTCCGTTTTCCTCAGACCTGACATCTGAATAACAGAGACAATGCCACACTCCCCGCTTTGTGAAGATGATGAGCTCACCCTGAGACAGTTGCCATATGCTGGTGGAATAGCGGTATTGCCATGCCCTTTGCCACAAGCTCAAGGTCTCTTGATACCCAACACATCCCTGCACTTATCTGGAAGCAAAATGGCTCCTATAGTCTCTGCTTCTCAGCATGGCTCTTGGCTACATGCCGTGAGCCTTCTCCCAAATATTGCTCTGTGTCCTCCCTCTCTGTCTCAAGTGTGTGATCAAACCTCTAAGAGAGAAATCTTCACACACGCAGGCAGCAGAGATTATTATAGCATCATCCAGCCAGGACAAGGAACAAAAAGCCTTTGATGGCAGCCACATCTAATACTATTATTTCTGAGCCGACTTCCACTTAGTTCAGACATCTCTTCAGAAGCAAGCAAGGGACTGCCCGCCTCTTATGTGCAGGCCAAATACATGCTGCCTGGGAACTGATATGACAAAAGGTCTTGGGTAGGGATGGGGATTAATATGGAAATGCCCCATTTTGCAATTTCCACTTTGGCACTGAGACAGGCCGAGTTCCAGGGCAACAAAACCCTTTGCCTTTAATAAAACAGCATTCTGAATACCATCACAGGTCTGAGGACAAACATGCATGCCAGTTACGCACATGCTCCTGAATATTTATACATTTGGGGGAAATGAAAAAGGGCAGGAAGGAAAAGTGATCTGGTATGAAAGATGGGCTATGAGGAAATGAGCACCTCAAGTTGCCCCTCTCGAGTGCTGAGGCTGTGGCTGACTGTGACACAAATGCCATTCACACCCAGCTGCAGTTGGCACACTGTGGCTCATGGACCCTTGCGCAGGAGCCCACCAAGACGACATAGTCACTGGGATCCCCCAAAGTAATATAGATTTAGGTCTCAATGGCTCAAAACAATATCAGAATTCATGATTACTGAGATCTCTTGCCACAACTTCTCCCCAGAAGCTCAAAGGAAATGCTGAGGAGAATTAGTGCCCAATGTTTTTATTATACACAAACATGCCAGTCAGACACTTGAGGCTCCAGTTAGTCATAGATCTTCACTTAGCAAAGCTGAGCAGGCCCATTACTTCATAATATACACACCAAAGCCCTTCACAACCCATGCTAGTCCAACTTACCTGGGTCTATTTGTAAGGGTGGTCTGATCCATTATTCTGCCCGCGGTGAGGTGGCGCAGTTAAGTGTCCCCTCCCACACAGAAACCAAGGTTATTTTGCCAAGTTATTCTGGTACCTGAGGCAAAGAATCACACAAGCACCCCTCCCAAACACACATAACACAAAAATAAAGTAATTTTTAAAAAGTTAGGTTTGCTTCTCTTTCATGCATCGGCTCATCAATATAAGTGTGTGTCCAGGGCACACTCAAACCCAGAGCTGGCACTAGCTACTTGGCTCCTCCAGCATAATCCAGGACTTTCACACAACCTCAGTGGCACAAGGAGGAGGGCAATGCTATTGCAGTTCCTGCCGCGCAGCTGAGATAACGTAAAAATTAGAGCAAGTTGCAGCCCACCTCGACTCCACACAAGTAGGAAGAGAATAAAAGGTGGGTGGATATACCCTGCTTAGAATTAGCAATAGCACTGCCGTCTAATTGTGACATCTGGAGATCTGCCATAATGAAGCCAACTGTGTTACAGGCGTTCATTCTAGCTTTAAAAAACAAACAGGAGAGCAGGATAGTTCGATATTTTGCTCACTTTCACCATCTCCCCTTTTCAGCTTTGCGTTTAAAACAGATTTGCTCAGTAACCATTGGGCTCTGAAGAGTGGCTTATTGATTGGCTGGGTGATAATTGATAGCAGCTTGTAAAGGGCCCTAGTAACCCATCCCTTCCATTCAGCGCTTCCTCTGCCCACTCACACAGCAGTTGTCTAATCACATAAACATCCTTTGTGGAATTCCACTTTGTTGTGTCACTAGCAGCATCGCTGTTTTCTTTAGTGGGTGGGTATTCAAGAGATGCATCAGCCACTCTGGGCACAGGGGGCTCAGTTTTCAGAAACTTCATTCTATGGATTTTTCTGTGCCAATAGAACTCTAAGCAGTTTGTTATAAAACTTATATGTCAAGTAAATATTGATAACCCTAATTTATGAATGTGGAGAAACACAGCTTGCTCACAGAGATTCACTGCAAGGTCACACACCGAACACCTGCTATTAATAATATGTTTTACTGTGAGCCACTGGGGGTTTTTACAAACAAAAAATGGACATAGATTTCTAAAATAAAAAGGCTTCCTATTTTGCTGGTTAACTGCAAGCTGAGCAACTTGTTCATTGCTAGAAGTTTTGGCCAACACATATTCATGTTATTTGCAGTCATGAGGACTACGATGCCACGGTATAGACAGAATGTGGTTGGTGATGACTATTAGCATGGAGTGCCCTCCCATCAGATGTCAAGGAAATAAACAACTATCTGACTTTTAGAAGACATCTGAAGGCAGCTCTGTTTGGGGAAGTTTTTAATGTTTGAAGTTTTATTCTGTTTTTAGTGTTCTGTTGGGAGCCGCCCAGAGTAGCTGGGGAAACCCAGCCAGATGGGCAGGGTATAAATAATAAAATTATTTATGATGATGATGATGATGATGATGATTATGAAATTCAACAAGGGGAATTCAACACAACTGCAGTTGACAGGAGTTAAGGTGAAGTAAGAATGTGACATTTCCTCACGAATCCAGCAATCAGCTCTAGTGAGCTGAAGAAAAGAAGCTGTAATAACATTAATCATTTGGTAACAAAAAGATAGCAGAATGTGGTCAAAAGTGAGCTGCCTTCATTGAATGGACACAGTAAGCGCTTGAAGCCTCACGAGCCCCACCTACCCCTACAAGCTCCTTGGGCAATTTCCCCCCCCCCAAACCCCAACTTACTAAAAGAGATTGGCACATGCAGGGCAGCAAAATGCCCTCCTGGGTCTCCCTTCTTTTTTAAAGGATTATATTAATCCAATTCTGGGTTTGTATCTCACAATAGAGATGGATTAGTCTGCAGCTCACCTTTATGTAATAAATAAGGAAAGAGGGAAATACACACATTATTTCACTGTGCTGCTTGTGGAGTAGGCTGGAGTAATTCCTAAGCCTCTCTCTGGGAAATAATAAAAATGAAACAGTGAAAGCTTATTAACAGCCAAGATTAGTATGTGGGTCTGTGGGGCTTCTTGTGGCAAAACCAGTTCTGTTTCCTCAGAAGGGCTTAAAGAGGCAAGAGGCTTCCTTCGGTTCAGCCTCCAAGCAGTTGTAGGCCCTTTCTCCAACAGATTATAAAACTAACCAGATTTCCCCTCAGCAGAAAGGAAGCTTTGCAGGTAGCTTTTTCTCTCAATAAAACTATTCTGTGCAAGGCTATCAACGAGGTCAGACAAGTGGATGTTCCACATACGACAGAAACAGTGAAGCTTTTCTCCATTTTAGAATGATTACATTTAACAGACCTGTCCCAGATGCATGCAAACGTTGCTAGGAAAATAGTCAAGGAGACACACACTGTGGAGCACCTGCAAACGCAAAGCAAGCATTGCCACTCACCAAAGAGACTGTGACATTCTGAGTCACTTTGAGGTAGGAGGGAAGCTCAGATACCCAAACACTGATGTGTGTACACATTCAAAAACTGGGTGGAAGATATACCCCCTTGCCATTTGCTTCAGCAGGTAACAGCTCTTATGGCACCTGGCTCTGCTCATGTGGGTGTGATTTTGGCAGGATGAAGCTAAACAGTTGCATTTGTACAAGGATGAGCACTAGCACAACAGGGTGTCTCCCTCTCTTCTCCCCGCACCATGTGTGCCCTGTGCCATCTCCAGATCTGCTCCAGAAGGTTGGGGAAATGGCCACAGGTTTAGGGGGGCACACGAGGGGAGAGGAACGGAGAATGTTTGGTCATACAAGGAGAAATCCTTGCACTGCTAGAACGTTCTCTTTAGTGCTATTGTGAATACAGCTCCATATCTCTCTGGCTGCACCTACACCATACATTTAGAGCACCTTTCCCTTCCTCAACAAGTATGCAGTATGTGGTATGCAGGGCATCTGCTTTCAAACAAGGTGGGACTGGAATTAGTATGTATTTTTTAATACTTGCAGGGTAATCTTACTCAGAGCAAGTGCCACTGTGCTCAGTAAGCTCTGACTCCCTAGAAAGTATGTCTAGAACTGCAGCCTTCATGTGTCAGGTTCTTTACAAATCTCATCTCATTGATAAAACTGGCTGGACAGAATTTTCTTTAAAAAATTACACAGTGTTCTTCTTATTTAAAAATTAAAAAAACAAAACAAAATTATTGCTTTTTTTAGTCTAGCATGAGCACACTACTGCCCTCTGGTGGTTAGATTCTGCCCAATTCAAATGTTTGCAGTTCATTTTTCTGCAACTAGAGCACATCTCATATGATTTTGTCAACCATCTTTCCCCATATCTAGTGCTTTCCAGAAGTTTTTGACTACAATTCCCATCAGCCCCAACTACCATGGCCATGCTGGCTATGACTGATGGGAGCTATAGTACAAAATATTACCATGTTGGGGAAGGTCTGTTTAGAATTAACTGTAGTACAAAAATCTCAAAAGGACTATATGTAAAACCCTGGTTAACTTGGTATCTATCAAAATAAGATAAAAATAGACCCGGAAGTCTGCAGAATTTAGTTTTCTGAGACATTATTGAGACAAAACTCAAAATGACATAGGTCAGGTAATTTTCATGCTAATATCAATATTTCTATTTGTTAAAGCTGTATTCTATTATCCTGCCAAGGAACTCACAGCCAGCATACAAGAGGTTGCCAGGCAAGGCATTCCGAATCAATGCATCATTAATGTTGCAAGGAGCAGTTCTAATCCTGACTGTGTCTCTCAATTGTGAGCCGTATCCTCAGGGTGTATGTTCTAGCAAGTTTCTAGCAATAGCCTATCCTTATTCCTTACACCACAGGTGAATACCAATGAGCCCTTCCTGCTAGGAGAAATGCTTTGTGACTGAAATTAGCCATGGGCCTGCCCTTGATGTTGAAACCTTTTGAACTCTCAGCAAGAAGCCACTGATGGATAAGGTCGCAGGCTGGGTCCTTTGCACTGACACCTTGTCTTTGACCTCTGCTCCTCCTGAGCTTTTGGTGCCCCTGATTTCAGTGGCCTGCAGGCAGAAGAAATACAGAGGCCTAGATAGAAGGTGTCTTTGACATTATATCAAGGCAGAAGTAGGTCCAGCTTAAAAGCATGTCGTTCGATAAGCAGAAATGTTAAGAGAAGCAGAAATGGTTCTTTTGTTGAAGGCCCTGTCATTTTTGAGCAGTGTGCAGAAATAAACCCTCCAGGGGACAAAGTAGCCCCATTTTTGGATGCAAAAGTTTCTATTGATTTTTATTTCAGAGACACTCTGTACATTAAATGACTTTAGAAATGCTCTGGAGTGGAAGGAGCACAATCGTAGATTCCCACACACGGCTACCTCCAAGCAAAATAAGCTTTATGAACTCCTACATCGGCTTTCAGCGGACACTGCCAGGATGCCATTTGTGCCATTAACAGACTAATCCAGTTGTGTCAAGGAAGCCCTTATTGCCCCTGTTGTTCCAGTAGAAAGTGGGCTACAATGCTGCCATGGAGCAAATTAACAGAGAGAGAGAAAACCGTGCTGGAACCACTCATGCCTTCCCTTTAACCCACATACCAAGCTTACAGCTGCAGGTTATATCAGTTAATAAAAATAACTGACTTCTTGCCCTTGCTCACTGGGTGTGTGGGCTGTAGGACCATCAACTGTTTATGCTGGTTGCTGCAAGGGTGAGTCTTAGAGCTATGAAGAAGACCAACTGGAGCAAATGTTTGAAAGCAACAGCAGCTCTCTCCAGTCCAACTCATAGTCTGCAGTGGGGACAGGGACTTGAGCCATTGGCCTATGGAGCGCATTTCATTATAGACCACACAGGCAAAGAACAAAGTGTGAAGCCTGGGTGAATTGTCTGGCACTTCCCAGAGGCCAGAGAAGTTCCAGGAATCAAACTATCTGTGGGTCCCTTCTCTTTTCCTGCCTTATAGTATGCCTATAAGGGGGTGGGGGAGTAGTGCCATCATGGATTCAGCACTGGTGTAATTCAGTATCCTGTTTCCATGAAACAAAGCAGGGGGAAGGTAGCCTTGGTGCAAAGAAGACCACCAGGAGTGTGTGTGTGTGTGTGTGTGTGTGTGTGTGTGTGTGTTTAAACAGGATAAGCTGCTATTGTCTTTTAAAAATGCATTGCAGGGATGTGGTTCTGCTGATGTTTGCTTGGGTTTCTCTTCTGACTGGGAATCCTTGTGAGAATAAATACACACACACACACACACCATCAAAGTCGTGGTGGTGTGCGTGTGACTCATGAGATCTGCAAATAGGTGCCCATAGTATTTGCATAATCACTGTACAGATGTCACATGCTATGAGCTAGCTGAACCCATAAGGTATGGAAATACTAGCTGGAGACAGAGGGGAGAGAAAGAGCCTTGCACTGTTCCAAAGACAATATACTGCAGCGTCCACATAACAGATGGACAAGCTGAGAAGGAAGCAGGGGGAACTTTGGATCTCTGGCAACAAATGAGTAACAACTGTGTATTTATCACTCAATATCTGGAAAGTCAAGGCCAGAATGGACAAGCTCTACAAGAGAAGGCTGAGCTGGGCCAAGCAAACCTGTTAATGCCAACCTGATGTCCTCCAAATGGTTGGGACTATGGCTTCACCAGTCCAGCCAACAGTGTTGTGCTAGGTAAGACTGCTGGGAATTGTAGTTCAAAACCTCTGGAGGGTGCCAGGTCAGGGAAGGCTGCACTATGTTCCAAGACAGAAAACCTCAGCATTCAAGAGCAAACGGCAGCTGCTCCCCTTGTCTTTGCCCCTCCCTCTTAAACAAACAAAACTGGATTCCCACAAAACCTGAGAATTTACTTGGATCAGAGTAGCCTAGCTCTGAATAGCTTCCTCTATATATTCGGGAAGTGGGGAAAGTTCACTCTGCTTCAAGAAGCAAACCTTGAAATTTATTCCATGGGTCCAAAACAAATACAACGTCAAAGAGAGAGAGAGATGGAAACTTTTACCCTACCATTACAAAATTCTGTGAAGCATTACTTTGCAGGGGCCTTTGTGAGAAACAAATTTATAATAGCTGTGGCACGGAGACAGTGCCTGGACTGGCCATAGCTCCTTCAATAGAGTGCTCTCTTTCTCCCACCCCCAACCCCCAAATTTCTCTTGGCAGCTGTAAGAGAAGAACCTTTTGGTCTTTTCTGCTGAAGAACACAGAGGCCCTTTAATCTGCCACCGCTTCAGGCACACTAAGAAAAAAGGGGGGGCAGTGTGTGTGTGTGTGTGTGTGTGAGAGAGAGAGAGAGAGAAGTCAATTTATTCAGCTTCTTCTATCAAATCTGTGCTATTCTCCACATTTTGAGACCCAGCTGCAAACTGTGCACCAATTAGATTGTGAGAAATAGGGTTTTTGAACTGTTAGCCTGAGGTTGCTGCGTCTGGTCCCTTGGTGAGGGGTCAGGATTGGCCCTGTGGGATTGGTACCACAGAAAGCTATGCATGTGTGCAGCCATCTCCCCCTTCCCCCCAATGCTAGTGGGAGGAGCTGTTAAAATATGCCATGTCTGAAGAGGGAAACAAGACACCCCTCCTTTCAAGAAGCACAAATGCGGCTCCCAGTGGCAAGTCCATCCTCCCCCCCACATCTTCAAACTCAGCAGCTTCTTGAGACAAACTTCGAGACAAACTTCGTACATAGTTAACAGCTAAGATGCCAAAGCAGCGGAAGAAATTCTTCCTTTTTAAAACAATCACAGCGCTATTATGTTGTCTCCCTAATAATGCCTTCAGAGGGCATTGTGTTCCTTTCCTCTGGGGCTTTAATTAGCTCACTTCGACAAAGTTGGCTAATTATTTCTTTAACACTGTGCATCCTAATGGGCTCCCTTTTGTTTACAGCATTTATTATCAGCCACTGCCTTGGTTCTCCCCAGCCTCATTTCTCCATGTGGCTGCCTTGGAACAGCTTTTCTTACTCTCGTTGGGATTCAGATATATTCATTACCTCAAACTTCTGAACAAAAAACTAGCCCTCTGTAGCCAGGCATCAGGGCTGTGCAAATGACTGCGTGCAGTTCACTCTACCTGTGGGTGAAAGATAGGCACAGTAATTTCGGAGCAATCCCTCACCCACAGTATGAGTGCAGCTATATAAGTGGTGGTATAAATAATTTCTGCAATGGAGTGAAATACTGAGATCTGTATTGCAGACCAGTGCTATTTAACTACATGATCTGGAGTCAGCAATAAAGCAGCTAAGTCTGTGAACATCACCAAAGTATTTGGGGTGGCAAAAACCCAAGCAGGCAGCGAAGGGTTTCACAAGGACCTCTCCAAGTTTGGTGAACTGGAAACAAAATTGTGAATAAGGCTTGGTGTAAGCAGTGAGA
Organism: Podarcis raffonei; assembly: GCF_027172205.1. NCBI lineage: Eukaryota > Metazoa > Chordata > Lepidosauria > Squamata > Lacertidae > Podarcis > Podarcis raffonei. The sequence goes on from NC_070602.1 coordinate 78,959,021, forward strand.
TGCACACTGGGGCAAAAGAATCCTAACTGATGGGGCCTGAAGTAACCTGAAATAGCAGTGACTAACCACCAGAGAAGGGAGAGAGAGGGTCGTCTTTGTTGAACTCCCTCCACAGACAGACCCATCTGGCCCCCTCTTTAATGGCCTTCCACTACAATACAAATGCTTTTCTTTTCCTGGTAAGCATTCGATCTGTTGATTTGTCCTGACTTTTTAATCTGGATTAGGTTTATCAGCTGTTTTGTCTTTGTTATTTTGTTGTGTGGTTATTTTGCCTGTTGTTCTGACTATATTATGTTAAAAGCCAGGGCTAGCCTCAATACTCAGCACCCTCAGTCAGGTAGGGGTGCCATCTTGAATAAAATATTGAGGGTGCCCAGGTAAGCCCTGCTCTGCATAACTGATCATAAGACACAGCGCACACACCCTTTGAATGGCAATGTCCATCAACATTAGGGGCCCCCTCAAATAGTTTACTGGGGGTGCAAAGGGACCTCAGCTCCTAGGAGTTGGCTCCTATGCCCTCAGGCAAGTGCCAAGACTAAGCTCCCCAGAGGGCCCACTGTGACTGATGCCTGCACCTGTTTATTTTGATGTATTTGAATAATAATAATTTTTTATTTATACCCCACCTTCCCCGCCCAGGACTGGGCTCAGGGTGGCTAACACCGAGTATAAATTACAATAAAATGTAATAGGGGGAAAAAGTTAATTAAAATACAGCTTAAAATACAGCTTAAAAGGCAGCCTCATTTTAGTAATAGCCCATAAATCAAGACCATAAAGGGAGGAAACATTAGATATTCACCTGAGCCAGCTATCCATGCTGGTCCTACATGGGCCCGCAAAAAAGCCAAGGGAAAATTTATATACCAAATCCCATATAAGGGGTCAGAGTGAGTCCAAGCCGAAGGCCAGGCGGAACAGCTCCATCTTGCAGGCCTTGTGGAAAGATGTCAAATTCTGCAGGGCCCTGGTCTCTTGTGACAGAGCGTTCCACCAAGTCGGGGCCAGTGCTGAAAAGGCCCTGGCCCTAGTTGAAACCAATCTAACCTCCTTGAGGCTCGGGACCTCCAAAGTGTTGCTATTTATGGACCTTAAGGTCCTCCTCGGGGCATACCAGGAGAGGCGGTTCCGTAGGTACGAGGGTCCTAGGCCACATAGGGCTTTAAAGGTCAAAACCAGCACCATGAGGATTATCTTAATTTCTGATTTAAATTCTAGTACTTCTATTTCCAATGGTTTCCTCGTCTTTCCCCTCCTCCTCCTCCCCCGATTCCGCCTCTTCTACTTCTTCCTCTGCCTCTCCTCTCTTCCTCTCCGTTCCTTCAGCCTCTCTCCCCCTTCTTCCCCTCCTCTCCTCTATGCCCATCTCTCCTCCTCCAAGTCTTTCTTCTTCTTTTCCAAGATCCTTTTCGTGTCTTCTCAGAAACTTTTCCACTTCTTGTATGTCTGTCAATTTGAACCTTTTGTTTTTGTAAAAGAACGAAATCCCTTCTGGGAATTCCCATTTGTATTGTATTGTGTTTCTCTTCAGGACACTTGTTAATTGTCTGTATCCTTCCCTTTTGCGCAGAATCCTGATTGGAATTTCTTTAAAAATGATAATTGGACAGCCTCCAATCATTAATTTTCTTTTGTAGCTTGTTCTTAATATTGTCTTCTTCATTTCTGTTGAGTTAAATATAACTAAACAGTCACCGGGGATTTTTTTTTATTTGGTTTGTTGGGATTTCACTCTTATTCTAAACACACTTTCTATCGTGTATGCTACGTGTTCTTCTTTTAACTCCAACCATTTTGCAAGTTCTTTAATCATTCTTTCTCTTATATTCTCGTTTGCTTCTTCTGCTACACCTCTGAATGTTAAATTAAGTTGTTTCTGACGCATTACAAGTGTATACATTTCTATCACTATTGTTTAAGTACTTTCTATTTGTAAAGACTGAAAATACAATAAATAGAATGATGATAATAAAAAGTGTATAAGAGAAAGGTAAGAAGGCCTACAATAGGGGTCAGCAGCCTTTTTTAGCCGTGGGCCGGTCCACCGTCCCTCAGACCAAGTGGGGGGTGGGGGGGACTGAACAAATTTTTTGGGGGTGGGGGGGACTGAACAAATTCCTATGCCCCACGAATAACCCAGAGATGCATTTTAAATAAAAGGACACATTCTACTCATGTAAAAACATGCTGATTCCCAGCCAGTCCATGGGCCGGATTGAGAAGGCGATTGGGCCGCATCCGGCCCACAGGCCTTAGGTTGCCTACCCCTGGGGTACAACAACTGTAGCCAACACCAAAAGGTGGGATCCAGAAAACCAAAACACTACTAGTATCTCTAGATCAGCATTTAGCAACCTCATTTCTCATTTGCTTTGTACGCTACAAAAGCACTGGTGCCAGTAAAAAAAAAAAATTTTTTTTAAATGTGATAGTAGTTTTGAATATGTTCCAGTTCACAGTGCTGGATAAGAGACTCTTAACTCCTGAGCACAGAGGAATGTGAGAGACTGAAAGCATAAAGAATTGTTACTAAACAATGAAAAGAACAATTCATGGATTATTTCTCTTCCACTTATTAGCTACTTGCTATACTTTCAACAGGCCAGTTCCTAACCTTTTAGCAGAAAAACAAATGTCTGTCCTTCATTTTGCCTTTTGACATTTGGTTGAAGCAGCCATGCTTAGGGAACTGGAGTCCAGCAAGCTTCCCCTTGGCTTGCAGGTCTAGATCAATCTTTGGCCAAGGAAATGTCATGGACTAGCTGGATGCAGAGGAGTGGTGGGAGGCACCAGCTAGCGAACCCCAAGGTAAGAAGGCTCAGAGCCAGGAAATTGGTAGTGGGACGATGATGAGTGGTCAGAAAGAGAAGAGGGAGCAGACTGGGAGAAGGAGGTGTCAGAAGCTGAAGAGGCAACAGGGTTTAGTGAGCAGGAAGATCTATGGAAGAGAGCAGTCCAGAAGCAGACACAGAAGCAGAGGCTGGAGAGGAGGGAGATGAGACATGCTGCTGAAGAAGCCAAGGAGTCTCCCCCTCCTGCTGTGACCAACTCCACTCCCCACTGTTCTCCCAGAACCCACAGAGGTATGAAGAGGGTGGAGCAAAGACAGACAACATGGAGCCTCTGAATGCTTGTGAATGACCATGCGGGGAGGAGACAGAGAGCTGTGGGAAGGCAGGGACCTTCATTCCTTGCAACTGCCTCATGGGGGCAAGATCTACTGGGAAGAGTTGCTGTGCTCACTGTTTTGTTTCTTTGAGTAAAGAGTTCACTGATGCCTTGTGAGTTATTGCTGACCAGCGCACATCACCTGCCCTGACAGGAAATGAGGAAAATACTATTGGACCCTTGCTGGTAGTTTTCGACAACACAAGTCCTTTCAACTTTCGCCTTGGGTGATTGGCCCTTTAGCTGCTGCTCATGTGTCAGGGAGAAGTTGGCAAAGCCCTTGCTCTCCAGAAAAGGGGCCAATTCTCAAATTTAGGCAGGGCAGGAAAGGGTGGGTATTGGCACCAGGAGCACAAACATCTTGTGTTTTGTAATGAACAAGGGCTGTAAGGAAGGGCAGACAAGCCAAATTACAACAGAAGGATGTCCTGTCACACAATGTGTTACTTACACCCAGGAAAAAGGGACGAAAACAAATTAACTTTGAATTATCTCCTTGAATTTTGTTCAGCACAATGGCTTTAAAATGGGCCTCAAACGATCCATATGGCTGCTATTCTCTCTAACAATTACTCTCCCTTGTGTAGCAAAATGCAATCTAATTGGAAAATAAAAATGGTTTTTGTATACATCTAAACAAGCGTGAAGTATTAAGAGAACCACTCTCGGCCAACATGTTCAGAAATATCCTAAAATATGACTTCCTTAAATTTGCACAAATTCAGAATGTGGAGAGGGAGGGTGCTACATGTTGGAATGCTATCCACATAAAAGCTCTCTCTGGCACATAGAAAACGAGCTTTTGATGAAGAAGTGAGGCTATGCCAAACCATCCTTCTCCGACATACAGGTTTTCTTCATGGAGGAAGTGTTTTGTTTATTTCATTTTGGTTGTCAGTTTGTTGTTCTTGTTGCTGTTTTTACATGGAAAGCACTTGGACATGCAACCATTCCATCTGCAACTTGAATTAATACAGTCCAAGGAGGGCTATACAGTGTGAAATTTATGAATGTGTAGTTCAGTTCTCATGCTTTGCATGACTGCATTTGGTCTACAAGCATGATATGGGAAGCCACCACTGTAAAAATGTGATACAAGAATAAGGAGTTTTTGTTCCATCAGGCTTTTAATGAGATGAATGGCAGTGTTGGGGGGGGTAGTTAAAGGGTTGGGACTATTGTTAGAGAGGAAAATTTGTATAAGTAAATGAATTTACCCTTTATGGTTATGAATTCTGGAAACACACTTACTATGCTCTCTTCCTATCATCCATCCCCTCATTGATTTCTTTCTTTCTTATTTATTTTTATTAACATGAACACATAGAAAAGACAGCAAAAGTGATAAGTGTAGCGAAGAAAAATGCATATAGAAATAGAAAAAATAAAACAGAGGAACAATGGGGAGGAAAACCCGGAAGGCATTGATTTCACCACTATTCCAGTTCTTTTTTAAAAAAACAACACCCAGAATGAAAATAAAATTCCAGGTGTTATGAAAAGCCAATATATAAGGTATACATACGCTGGAATACCTAAGCAGATTCATATTTTAAAGCCTTGTACTTCGAGACTTCTACCAAAGTGTGGGGGCCACAAATAGGGTCAACAAAAATGGTTGTGCTTCTAGCACAAGAGAGAAGATTCTGCTTTTGCCTGAAGTATCTCGTGCAGATCTCCAGAAAATACAGGCTGCAACAGTAAAATGTGTTTGCTTCTGCATGAACAGGTATGTTCTCTTTAAGTCTCGCTCTTCCCCAGTCTCTAAGGACATATAATCAACATATTGTTAAATGTTATGATTTATTGCCTCTGCACAGGACTCAGTTGTGTCATGTACGTGGGTGTGTGACATACCACACTCTCCTCAGCTTACGCTAATTGTTCTGCATTATTTTGAGTCCAGTGTTGTTGATATTTCCTTCTCTGTTCTGAAGGTGCAAATGCCTCCCATATTCACTGCTGCCATAATGAGGGAAGTGCCAAGGGCAGGTGGTGACACAGTCCGTTTCCCTTCCACATACACAAACCTTTTGTCATACACAACCTGCCTGGGGAAACTGGCCCAATGCTGGGAACAGCCAATGTCTGAATCATAAAGCAATATATTGCCCTAAAGGGACAATGAATGCATACTAACCAGCATTATAGGGGAGCTAACAAAGCAGCTCTGCACCTTCAGCAGGCAGAGGCCCTGCCAATACCCCCCTTTTATCCTACGAAGAAATGCCAACTCCAATGAATCACTGCTCAAAGGGCAATCACGCTCAAGCAAAAAGAGACGCATAACAATGCTCTATGTGCGGCAATCTAGGCCCTTTACATTCACAGTGATATTTACCAAAGGACACATTCTGTGGCCACAATGCTGAGCATCACCGAGTCCCTACGCAGCAGGGACTGCTTTTTTTTTAATAGCTAGTGTCACTATTTATCTTGTCCCTACCTTATGTTAACTGTCAGTGACAGCAGACCCCTGCCCCATTGATCCGTCTTCAATAGGTGTTTGTTCCTGCCCCTTTCCAAGATCCCCATGCCTGGAGAAAATACGGGTTGCAGCAATGGAGGAAATTCCATGGGAGAAAGGCAAGAGAACAATATGGGAAACGGTGAAACTGGGAAGTGATATAGCACTCTGGAAAGAACGATTAACGTAAATGTGGTTTTCTGGAGAAATTTTTTAATTTTGTCTGAGTGTATTGAATTATAAGCAACAGATTGAAAAATATACCTAAGCCACCTCCTGCCTTTAGATTAGAGTAAGTCTAAATCAGGCTTCCTCAAACTTAGCCCTCCAGATGTTTTGAGACTACAATTCCCACCATCCCTGACCACTGGTCCTGCTAGCTAGGGATCATGGGAGTTGTAGGCCAAAAACATCTGGAGGGCTGAGTTTGAGGAAGCCTGGTCTAAATAATAGAGCGAACAGCCTGTCACAGGCCTTCAAAGAACAGATCAGTACCTCACATCCAAAGGTATATCTGCATCTAGTCTATAATGCCCAGGTAAGAAATTGACAAGGGCCTGCAAATGTGTGTGGCAGCTCACCAATGGTAAGTGCATGTTTTAATCTCGTAACAACCTATGCCCTTTTCCAGAGCCTAGAGGTGTGGCAGGGTGGATGGGCTGTTCCGGCCTGTTGCATGGGCTTTGGAGAGGCTTAGGAAGTAGATAAATACCTAAAAGACTTCCTACCATCTTCAAGGACAATATGAGGTCAGGGAGAGCCCCTTCAGGCTCCTGAGAAAAACAAAGAGTCTCTCACTGACCTTGCCCTAGGCATGCCTGTGAGGTCCTTACAACTTAAAGCTTGGGGGGAAAGTGAGAACTCACCTATGAAGTTGCTCCCAACACCATGAAAGAGAAGCCCCCACCACCGCCAAGCTCAGAAGAGGAGAGGAGAGGACAGGTGGGGGTCTCATCCACACAGTGACACAGAACTTCAGAGAAACTCAGCATGACATCAGATACAACACCTTGCCCCTTCCTCTACTGCAGTGGTGGTGGACCTCCAGCTCAAAGGCCTAATTAGGTGCACCAGGCCTCTGTGCAAACCACCCTCACCTGTTGGATGTGTGACATCATATGGTCTAAGTACCTGGGATTAGGAACCACTGCCTTTCCTCCACTGCCCTTCTCCTACTATGCAGAGTAAATCACAGTGATGCGGCAGAGATATCTCCATCTTCCTAACAAAAACTGTTAGGAAACTTATTTTCTAATTAGCACACAAAACACAGAAAGCAAGAAGCCAGGCGCAAGTGAGATTACCATCTGCTCGTCCTCCCGGCTCTCGCTGGAGTCCTCAGCCTTCCTCTGAGGAGAGGATGCATGGGCCCCCGCCGCATGCCTGCCAGGGTCTGTCACCTCGCCCAGTCGCTCACCATCTGCAAAAGAAAAAGCAGATGCACCGTAGGGCATGAGAGGACAGCAGAGAAGCCATGGCCTCTACCAACCCATACCCCACAGCCATCAAAAGGCAGCAGCTCTATACTTCAGGTTCAGAAGTTAGAAGAGCTCGTGTGTCTCATGTCTCAAGAAAGTAACCAGGTCATGATCTAGCAGCCCAGATTTATGTCCTCTGTTTCTGAAATGGCAGCCTAAGCTGATGCAGTACTAAACAGGTTTTGGAGTTGTTGGGATTCTTTTGTTTTAAACCTGACAATTCTTGAAAATGCCTCCAGTACTTGGGTCACTAATCACCTTTGGCTATCTCAAAACCTCTCCGGGTGGTTAATTTATATTGCAGTAAAGTACCACCATCTCTCATTTGTTGTTTTGAGTTTTGGTATCTCCTTCCTCAAAGCAGAACCTTTGTTATGGGGATTTCACATTTTCTTCAGTACTCCAACTATACCAGTTTCTCACTGGGAAACTGTTTTTATTAATTATTATTTCTCCTCAGGTAGAGAAGGCTATTCCAAGGTCTGCATACAATGCTCTTGAACAAATGTCATGGCTCCTTATTTTGCCTACTGCCTATAAATTTCATTAGTGACATGTGGCAACCCTCACCCTCAAAGCTTATGCAATATTGTGACCTTTAACATACACTGTCTCTCATACGGTTGCTTGTTTTCCCCCAAATTTCTGAAAGGTCCAATGTTCCCCACAATATACTGTTTTTTAGAAAGCAGGTTATAAACATGCTTATTTTTCTTACTCAACAATGTACCACTACTGCATTAATCTGCTTAAATTTTATTTTGAGGGGTTTAAAAAAAATTATCTGAAGGTTGTGCATTTCCAGCTCAGGAAGGCACATCTCTCCTGATTACAAATGGGGTAGGGAAAGATTGAGAGAGATTCATGGTGAGCCCAGATGCCCTGCAGCAAAGCTTCCCAGTCCCCAACGGGGGGGGGGGGCAGCTGGAATATTTCCCAGTACTAAGACTGGGAAAGCCCCAATTACTGCTTTGGAAGGCCACTAGCAGCAGAAAATAGGGAGAAAGTTTTCCTATCATAAGAAATAAAGTACTATTCACTCAGATAGCAGGCATCACACCCTTGTTGAAACATTTCCATTAGTATATCGGCCCAATTAACATTCCTGGCTTCATTCTCTCATAAGCTTCCTTGCATTCCTAGGTACAGGGATATGAAGCCCTGAATCCTAGCAGCTAAACGAGCCCATCTGGAGGGATTACAGACACTGCAATTATTAATGAGAAATCATGATACCATCATCAACTTCATGTAAACATCTGCTGCTTAGTGCACTGAGTAGTGGTATCCCAATCTTCCATACCAGACTATGCCGGTGCAACAACATATGTGCCTAAGCTCCTATGTGCTACACAAGCAGCCCCTTCCGGGCGGAAGCCAGCTCCCAGCTCCCCGCTCCCCATGGGTATTTGTGAAATGCCAGAACAGATCAGTAAAAACACCTGTACAAATTAGGAGATCTCATTCAACGTGCCAGGCTTTCTTTACAAAAAGACTGGCGCCAGAGTAATGGGGCATGAAAGAGGAACAGCGCTTATAGGGGTTTACTGACCAATTAAAACTACCAAAACACTTGCTAGCTGATATCATTTGTTTGCCCAATCATAATGCGGACAGTGGGTAATCGCTCCTACCTTTCACTACACTTCTAGCATAACAAGAGGCTGAAGAGCACAAAGGAACAGAAGCTTCATTCTGCAGCGACCCCCCACCTCACCCCACTGAGTCCCTCGTGCACTAACTATACTACCCCTCTGGTGTAGTACTCCTCACTCTCACCCTCATCCTGGCAAGTTTAGTCAGGATTCCCTGGTGCCCATTTGAATAAAAGATGCTGCTGCCTACCTCTGTGACCCTTTTTGCAAGGACCCATTTTGAATCGGAGACCCAGCACTACAAGGTGTCTGGGATTCAAGGTGCATGGAGAAGAGGGGAATATCTCGTTTGGAGGTTGGGTGCAAGTCCACAGGAAGGGGTTGCCCTGGCACCAGATCTCAGAAGCAGATAGCCTGCAGTTAGGCGAACTTGCCCTGGCTCTGGGGGAAAGGCACTGTTTTTGCAAAAGGCTCCTTCATTACATTATGCTAAGCAGCTTGCTTGGCTCATCAGTGTCATGTTTAATTATATCTAAAGCAACTGTTACATAAGAGCAAGGATAAACTCCAGCCAGAGCACAGACGGTTACAAACTCCTTTCCAACACATGGCCATGTGCTCAGTGACAGAGAGAGCGAACACCGTGCAACACTGGCAGAGCCTCACATCCTCTAGCAGCCCTTTACCTTTCCACTGGCTGATGCTCCACAATATAGTCTCTTGTACATGACCTGTCTCTTAGGGGTAACATGGCTTTCTTAGGCCTTCATGGCATAGCTTGAGATGCAATTAAAAAAGGGCTGTTAATATTAGGCGGAGTCGTGAGATCAAAACTTCAGAAGAGTGAGGGAACGTTTAGAGTTTTGTTGTCTTTGTTTACACAATGATAAATTGATGTCAATTATGCTAGACAATTGTATTCCGGGGGGAGGGCATTGTACTCAAATAAAGCTTGATGTGGGATGCATATGTCACCTACTCACCCCAGGGAGGTTGAGTACTTCTTTAATACAGTATCTTACAGGTTCTCTGAAAGTGGTTGGGGGGGGGGTTGTGTTTTTGGCAAGGGCTTATGCACAGGCATAGACATATAAATCACAGGAACGCCAAACATATATTTCTTCTACCAAGATACAGATCTTTTTCATAGGGACAGTTCAAGACTGGGTGCAGATACCCTCTACAATGTCTATGTGTGGTCTTTTCTTCCTCAAATCAATATCGACTCTTCTTCAGTTGCACCAGACTATAGAACATTTGACCAAATAGTAAGTAAAAGAGATAGAGAGTGAGAAAGGCAGCAAATGGTCAATTCAGAAAATAAATCAAAACAATGTCAACTTCTGTACTAGAGCTCAGCATTTAAGACTTAAATGCTAGGATAAAAGGCAGCATAATATCATCTCATTATCAAATTGATGGGCAGCCTTTTTCTGGATGGGTGATCTGAGATAAACACAAAAAAGCCTGTATATCTCAAAATGACACTTTGGTGGGTGATTTTTTTGGGGGGGGGGGCATCTCAGCTAATCAAGCATGGGACTGAAAGCTTAGTGACACTTGTTAATTTCGGCCCAGCAAAATGGGAATTTAGATTTGAAAGAGGCTGGTTCCAAGTCTGAATTATTCCTACCAAAGGCAGCTGAGGCAGGAAGGGGCATTACCACCTATTAGGAGAGGGTGTTTCTTAATTGTTTACACTAATGAAGCACTGGAGCAATGTGCTTTTCTGGAATGGGATTCAGTCACAATGTTCTCAGGGCACATGGCCATAAAGAGTTTATTAAACGCAAAACTCCCAATTACTTCAGGATGCTATTGCGATGCCTATCGCTCCCACATTTTTATAGAAGAAGGGAAATTATTTGCATTGAGTTATGATGCAACAGATTACAACTGGGAGTGTCATTAGCCTGGAATCCCATTTAGGGATGTTCATCCTGAAGAAGACAAGATTTCAGGGAGATGTGACAGCTGCCTACAAGTATCTGAAGAGCTGTCATGTAGAAGATGGGCTTTTTCTGTAGCTCCAGAGGGCAGTACAACTAGCGGGTGGAAACCACAACGAAGCTCATTTCAGAGGAAGATCTGGAGAAACCACAGAGCCTAGGGCTTGCCGATCAGAAGGCCGGCGGTTCGAATCCCCGCAATGGGGTGAGCTCCCATTGCTCAGTCTCAGCTCCTGCCAACCTAGCAGTTCGAAAGCTCATCAAAGTGCAAGTAGATAAATAGGTACCGCTCCGGTGGGAAGGTAAATGGCATTTCCGTGCGCTGCTCTGGTTCGCCAGAAGCGGCTTAGTCATGCTGGCCACATGACCTGGAAGCTGTACGATGGCTCCCTTGGGCAGTAAAGCGAGATAAGCGCCGCAACCACAGAGTCGTCCACGACTGGACCTAATTGTCAGGGGTCCCTTTACCTTTACCTTTAAGAGCTGTTCATAGACATGGTGGCCTCAACTTCATGGGAGATATTTCAGTGGAGACCGGGGTGTTGTATTTGCAAGATTGCAACACTGAGCAGGGTATATGTGTGTAGATGACCACTAAAGGTATTTTCCAATGCATATGATTTGAAGTTTTAAATGAATACAAGAGCACAGATATTGTATCCATGGGCCCTGAAACATAACAGGCAGCGTACTTGGCAACTTGGTTAGGTTATTATTTTTCTCCTCGTGCCACAGACACCAGCACTGTCCTAAAAATGGAACACGCAGGATGAAACGGTTAAATCTGCAATGATTAAACGGGCACAAGATATTGGTTATAACATTATGTTTGCTGACTGGGAACAGTTGTGGACCACCGGTATGAAATTTACGGCATGTAATGCCTTAAGAGAGAATATTATGAAAATGATATATAGGTGGTACATGACACCAGTCAAGCTTGCAAAAATATATCATTTGCCTGATAATAAATGTTGGAAATGTAAAGAAAATGAAGGTACATTCTTTCGCCTTTGGTGGACGTGCCCAAAGATTAAGGCTTTCTGGGAGATGATCTATAATGAAATGAAAAAGGTATTTAAATATACCTTCCTGAAGAAACCAGAGGCCTTTCTCCTGGGCATAGTCGGCCAATTGGTGCCAAAGAAGGACAGAACTTTCTTTATGTACGCAACAACAGCAGCAAGAATACTGATTGCAAAGTATTGGAAGACACAAGATTTACCCACCCTGGAAGAGTGGCAGATGAAGGTGATGGACTATATGGAACTGGCGGAAATGACTGGCAGAATCCGAGACCAGGGAGAAGAGTTGGTGGAAGAAGATTGGAAGAAATTTAAAGATTATCTACAGAAACACTGTAAAATTTATGAATGTTAAAATGATGATTGGATTGAATAGGGGGTACTAGCAACAAAGTTAATAAGAATATGCAAAAATGGATTGATAACGGATGAAAATATAGAGTTATAATATGTTAAGATATAGAGTTAAGATAAATGAAAGAAGGTAAGGATTTGCTGATTTGATTATGTAAATGGGAATACAAAAAGGGGAGGTGTGAGGAGGTCAAGGAAACAAGCTAATGAGTTTAAAGATACAAAAAAATGGATTTGTTTTTATTTTTTTCTTATCTATTCGCTTTTTGCATTTTGTATTTTTATTTTTATTTTTTATGTATTTTTGTATGTTTTTCTTATCTCTTTCTTTCTATATGTTCTCTTTTTATTCTGTAAACTTTTGTTTTTTGTAAAATCTCAATAAATATTTTATATATATATAAAAAAGACACCAGCACTGTCCTCAATCCCATAAAAAGCTTCAGGTTTCAAGAAGAGCCACAGAAGGGAATTTCCAAGCATGCAAAGTGAACGTCATTAAATTATAGGAACTGAGGAAAGACAGGGAAAACAACTACCGCCCAAAAAACATCATCCCTTGGCTCATTCCAAGACAGTTCAAGCTTGAACTTCAGAAACCAGGTTTGCTCCTATAAACTGAGGAGACAAAGAGGGATGCAGAAAATGATCTGACCTCCAAGGCTGCAATTATCAGCACTGTATTAGGAAATACCAATGAGCTCAGTGGGAATTGCTTCTGAGTAAACGTGCTTAGGATCATACTGCAAAGACGCTTTCCCCAAAGGTTTTCCTGAAGTCTGTGTGTTCAATTCAGAGTACGTACGCAGTAACTGCAGGCTCCATGAGAATGAGATCAGATCCTCAGCAGAATCTCCCAATCTGTCCAAAGAACCCAGACATGGACCAGCATGGCACTCTCTGCCCAAATGAGCAGCTCCGTGGAGAGTGACTGCTATGCCAAACAGCTTGCAGCTTTACACCTTTTCCCTGCGTTCTATTTTTGTCTTACTGCTGAGTCACACAGTGTGGAAAAGTGTGGGAAACGGCTGCCTGGACACAGACTCCAGCTCCAGATATGGAAGAACCCAGCAGATTGTCCTGCAAAGCTCAAACCCATATTTTCCCTGTGGTGGATTTTTCCTAGGTGAATATTGGAGGGAGAATTCAGAATCCATTTCAGTGTGCTCTGTAGAATGCTCTTGACACATCCACTGCACATCTGAACAGGAGGCAATTTGGATGATGGATATAAGTACACAACCCTTGCTCACCCCCTAACCTTTGCCGAAGGCAAGGTCAACTCTGTGTCCATGTAGCCAGGAAACTTTTTTTTAGAAATTGCTTTTTTTATAGAAATTGCACTGTGACCACACACGTGCTAGCTGTTATGGAGTTTCCTGAAAGGGTAGGATGAAACACACCAGCAGATTAGACTCAGATGGACGCAGCCAGAAGGTTTCTTAGGACACCTGGACTTGGCTGGGCTGCAGGCATCACAGACAGATCCTAATTGTATATTGGCAGGAGACTGCTCTCCTGTGTAATACGAATCTCTTCACCAGAGAGCTCCCATCGCTCAAACTCACATTTACCACACTTGAAGGGCGGGAAGGACTCAATAAATTGCTTCTGGGAGGAAGACACTGAAAACAGAGCCCTCACTCACACTAAGTGGATTGAAAAGGCCTATCCACTCCATGTATTGATCTCTGCCTACGATTTGGCACAGACAAGACACTTCTGGCCTTGAAGGGACTGAACACAGCTGGGGGCCTACAGCCTGGTACTGCTGATTCAGGAAAGTCTTGGGTGGCAGGTACACCCCAGATACACCCCCAAGCATCCAAGTCACTCTCTTTCAGTCATAAAAGAGATAAAACTGGTTCTGAAATCTGTATCAGGTTTTAACAAGGATGTACACAAGGCATTCATATTTTTCAGACCTAAGAAAGAGGGTCCAAGTTCTATTGGACTGCAGCTCCATTGTGGATTCTTAATTGTGTGATTTCACATCAGTTACCCACAGAACATGGCTACTGAAAACCCTCAGAGCAACAATGCATCAAAAAAGAGATTAAACCTAACCAATAAACATATAAATTACACATATAAATGTAAAAACAATACACAAGCTGGAAGAATCGAGACAAACAGCAATGATAGCTCATACAACCAATCGGGCTTCACACAAAGAGACCTGCCAGGAAGGGAAACAGTTCATACAAACCTTTAAGAGTGAAAATAGAGTTAGCTTAGTGTGCTTCTTTAGGGAAGAGGTTTTGCAATGAAGATGCCACTACTGAAAAGGCCCTGCTCCTAGTTGTCAGTAATGAAACCTCTGACAAAGATGGAACACAGAAAAAGGCCTCTTGAGATGACCTCAGTGTACCAGGATCTGTGTAGGAGAAGGTGTTGTATAATGTAAGGTGTTGTTGTTTAGTCGTTTAGTCGTGTCCGACTCTTCGTGACCCCATGGACCAGAGCACGCCAGGCACTCCTATCTTCCACTGCCTCCCGCAGTTTGTTCAAACTCATGTTCGTAGCTTCGAGAACACTGTTCAACCATCTCGTCCTCTGTCGTCCCCTTCTCCTTGTGCCCTCAATCTTTCCCAACATCAGGGTCTTTTCCAGGGAGTCTTCTCTTCTCATCTCATGTAAGGTAGGCAAAGGCAATTTAGGGCAAAATATTAAATTCAGTATTTTGAATTTTGCCCAGAAACCAAGCAAAGGCCAAAGATATCTTAGCACAAGTATTACATGCTCCTAAAAACCCACTGCTGCATTTTGGCTAATTAAAGTTTCCAAACAGTCTTCAAAGGCTACCCCAGTAGTCTAAAATCCAGGTACCAGAGTATGCCTCATTATTGCCAAATCACCATTTAAAGGAGTGGCTATAACTGGTGAACCAACCAGTTAGAAAATAGTACTCTGGCCACAGCTGCTACCTGACAGTGCCTGAGGTTCTAGGGGTACTCCTGGTCCAGAAATACCAAACTGTAGTATCCCTTGTTTGGAAACAGTGTGCTTCTGCATAAAGGTAAAGGTAAAGGTACCCCTGCCCGTACGGGCCAGTCTTGACGGACTCTAGGGTTGTGCGCCCATCTCACTCAAGAGGCCGGGGGCCAGCGCTGTCCGGAGACACTTCCGGGTCACGTGGCCAGCGTGACATCGCTGCTCTGGCAAGCCAGAGCCGCACACGGAAACGCCATTTACCTTCCCGCTAGTAAGCGGTCCCTATTTATCTACTTGCACCCGGGGGTGCTTTCAAACTGCTAGGTTGGCAGGCGCTGGGATCGAGTAACGGGAGCGCACCCCGCTGCGGGGATTCGAACCGCCAACCTTTCGATCGGCAAGCCCTAGGCGCTGAGGCTTTTACCCAAAGCGCCACCCGCGTCCCGTGCTTCTGCATACCAGCTGCTAAAACCCACAGAAGAGCTGAGTGCTGTTGTGCTCAGGTCCTACTTGTAGTCTTCCCATAGGCCTCTGCTTGGCCACTGTCAGAAAAAAGATGCTGGACTAGATGGACCACTGGCCTGATCCAGTCCCACCATCAGCACCTGTGATTTGGCAGGATTCCCGCCTTCAGTTTATCCACTCTCATCCAGTCCATTACTGATCCCAGTCACCTACTTAAGGCATTTTCTGTCTTCCCAGTTTTTGCTGAAAAGGAGAGATGGGCACACTGATGACGCCTCACCCCAAAATGTCTGAACAACTTATCCCAGCAGTGTATGTAAATATTAAAGAGAACAGGATGCAAGACAGAACCTTATAGGTTAAACCCCATGACACACAGCAGCAGTTCCCAAACACTACTTTCTCAGGTCAACCTGACACACAGGAATGGAGCCACTAGAATTTGGTAATTAAAGTGGCCAAAAGGAGAAGAGGACTGGGGTTCTGCACCATTAACACTTGTGCAGAAATGGGAATTTCAGTGGGTGGAGATGTAGAAACTCTGTCCTTTTCCATCTCTGGCCATTGGTGAATCCAGCTCCTAATCTATTCAAGTGGTGCAGAAGTAAGGCATGGTTGATGGTATCAAAAGATGCTGAAGTGCCCAGAGAATTAAGAGAGTCACACTCCCTCAATCTCCTCCCACGCTTCAACCACCAGGACAATCAAGGCAGTTTTAATTCTAAAAGCAGGCCAGAATTCAGACTAATATGGATCAAGATAATCTGTGGAACCCAGAAGATCCAGGAGCTATGTCATCACCTCTAAGCTGCCTTCCCCATTTTTAAAGCTTATCAGTAACACTCTTGCAGTTTAGCAACATACTTTTGTTTAAATACAGAAAAAGTATTTTATTAAAATAAAAGTTATTTTATTTTAGCCTTTGCCCTCATGTTATGAACTAAGGACTACTAGATTGTGCCTGTTGGATCTTTGGACCACAATAAAGAATTGAATAAATAGATTGTGCAGCGACCCATTATGCACGTCTCTGAATCTCCTTGTTAGAAATCACAGATGTTATTATCTGACCCAGAGATATTTGCAGCTTCTTTTTAACTTCCAATGAAGCTAGCTCATCCCTCATGAGTTCAGGCTAACATCAGTTAATGAATGAAAATTGATGTAAAAAAGAAAAGAAGATGCAAAATCATTAGTGGTTGTTAACAAGCCTAATTCCAGGTATCTACTTGCTGTTCTAACAGTGGGGTCCTGAGGCTACTCTAATTAGAATTTACCATAATAGTAATTCCTGATCCAAGTATTTCTCCCAAAGCCTACACTGATCCTTCTACTCTGCTAAAGCAAGGGAGGTTTATATATAAAAAGAGTACTTGAAGTATTAAAAATTATCTTCTCCCCCTAAACAATACTGCCAGGGCTTTTAAGATGTATTAGCTGCTTCTTTATGAAAGTTACACTAAAAATCCATTCAAATGAGCAGTAAGGCTATGAGAGAAGCTTTGGCAGAAGGGCAAGGAATTCAGCTCCCATTCATCAAACGCCCTCCCTATCTTCAGCTGATCAGAAGAGAAAAGATGGAACAATGAAGCTATGTTTCACTCTGTGAAAAGAGGAGCAGACATCAAGAGCATGACTGGCCATTTGGACACCTTGCGGAGAGATAGCATAGCTTAAAATTTACAATTGCCAATGTAAAATATACAGAAAAAATAAGTGCAGTAAGCGTGCTAAACAAGACTTCTGCTGGGAAGTGAAAATTAACCATCCGAGAGTGACGGTACTTGGAAGAAAACGCTACCGGTACTTGGTAAAAACAGGAAGGAGGACCTCCCCACCCCCATTTGTCTGCTTTTGCAAGTACATAAGGCTCGCTCACTTCTTCTTCTTCTTACAGCCCACTATGTTTGGTTATCATTTATTCATTTTTTATGATGCTAAAATATCCATCTACCCAACTGAAAAGTGTTTCATATTCCTAAGTGCCAGCACTACGTGTTCTGCCATCAGTCCTGTGGAGGGCTGGAAGTGAGCATAAAATTTCTTCAGGTGCCCAAGTGTCTGATATTTCTCATGCCCCAACATGCATACTTTTCAAACAAAGAACCTCTCCCCTCTATTGCATTTGTCTGGTACTTCTCTAGCTCGGGGGGGGGGGCGGCGGCAATTTCCTTCCATTTGTTTTCCTATTATTTGGCAAACAGCTGCAAAAACATCTCTTCCAGAATTGGGGGCAGGGAGGCTATACGGGACAGATGGATTTATGTTAACAGCGATTCCTCCTGCCAGAGGGAGAAAGTAGAAGACAGTATATGTTGGCCTAGTGTTATATTTTGTAAGTGTCAGGCAGGTCTATTTCCCATAGGAAGCAATAAAGTTTCCCAGGAGACATTCAGGAAGCCCATCTTCTGCCAAGATTCATCCCAAGAGATTCGTTCCTGTCTCTCCTTCTGATTTTCTTTCCTCTCTCTGCACAGGGAACTTCCTGCCTAACTACCTTTTAGGCATCTGTCCACAGTCCATCTATCAACACTACACATCTCTGATTAAGGATGCTTTAGCCATTTCCCTCAAAAGACTGTAGCTTCATCCAAATGAAGAGAGTCACGGGAATAAAAGTTCATTTTGATCCCAATCACAGCAACAACAACCAAGTTCTTCCAAATGGGTGGAGAGAGAGGATTATCTGATGCATCTCTCATCAATCTATTAACTATGTCAGTCTAAACTACATTAGGCACCCTTATGTTTCAATGATAATAATTGCTCAATTCAACAATACTCTGTGATAAAAAGCATACTTTTAGATTGCTATTACTGCAGTACATAACCAAGAGTTCTGAGAAGAAGAACCTATGCAGGTTAGCTCCATTCCAGTATCATACTCAGTTCTCAGACAATGAGAGGAGAATCCTAAGGAGAGTTATCAAGAATTAAAAACGATAGGATTGTTGTATTTGGGGGCCTGTGGAGTAGCCCTGGCTAGAATTAATCACTTTACTCCAATCTGAGTTCTCCAGCAAGGGAAAATGTCCCTCTACCAAATGTAAACAAACTGCAAAAGACTCTTAATTGAAAGTGGAGACACTGTATGTACATTTTTGTGACACAAGAAAATCTTTAATAAAAACTAATCTAGTTTATTGTGTTTTTAAAATCATTCCAACAATTCACACCCACTTGGGAACGATTGTCATACAGTACAAACTTAAAAAGAAATCAAGCTTTACTTCCATCCACTTAAAATCTTTCCAAAAAGACCTTTGAGAATCAGGTGGCCTGAGGAAAATGCAGATTCCTTGAAACAGAAGCACAGGCCGTGATTGAAAGACATCTGAAGTTCCTGGAACCATCTTGCTATGGCAACATGTTGTGAGAATTTTCTTGCAGTGGGCCCATGGATGAAGTACTTCTCAAAGGCGGTACCCCATTTCTGGAATGATTCCCCCCCCAAATCTGACACTGACACTGTTCTACTTTCAGTGGTAACTGAAGATGCACTTTTTTGCCCAGGTTTCTGGTACAGCTTCAGTTTAGAGTTAGTGTGCTAATGATCACTCAAACTGTCTATCGCTTGCTGTTTATTTGTTTTTTGTTAAGTGTTAGCTACTGTTTATATAGCCTGTATTTAACACTTGTTTTTGTA
Organism: Podarcis raffonei; assembly: GCF_027172205.1. NCBI lineage: Eukaryota > Metazoa > Chordata > Lepidosauria > Squamata > Lacertidae > Podarcis > Podarcis raffonei. The sequence continues at coordinate 78,978,108 of NC_070602.1, forward strand.
TGCAAGGTACTATTTATACTTGCTAATGTTTTGTTGTTGTTGTTGTTGTTGTTGTTGTTGTTGTTGTTGTTGTTGTTGTGTGTAACCAACCCTGGGACTAGTTGGTGAAAGGCATGATTATTAATCAGTTAATTAGTAACAACAACACCTCCATCCTCATCTGGAATGGGTCCCCATTTAAGTTTGTGGCTGGTTAAACTAGGAGCAACCGCTTAAGGTTGGGTAACCGCAAGGGCAGAGAGACACCTAGAACGTGCTTCAGTGCCTGGGACTTGGTGAGAATCTTCTCCCCTTTGCACAAATTTAAAAGGGGGCAAATGCTCCTCATTACTGAAGCCCCAGCCCCACTTTGTTCTCTGTACATGCCTGCCTCCATGGCATTGATGTCATTAGTATTCTAGAAGCAACCCACTGCCTCCCCCTTTTCCCCAACCCCCAGCCCCATCTCCTAGGAGACAGGAGCAGAAATATCATCCACCCAAGACCTGCATAACAGGAACAGGAAATTAAGTCTTAAAGTTCCCTTTATCCCGTTCCTAACCATTACCGAGCCTTGACAATCCGATTTCTTCTCTCGCTTTTTGGCAACTGTCTATATCGCTCAATTCCCCACTAACTTATCTCATCCCTCTCCTTTAAAAATATGCTATGAATCTGCTAGAGGTGGGGTGGGTACAGAAAGTTGCAGGGCTTTAAAAGGTGACTGATGCCCTATGGATATGATTCGTTCTTGGATTTCACTGCAAATGGTTGCCTTGTAATAGGAAGTAAAACAAAAAGATATCGAGATATATCTATCTATAGCTATATCTGTGTCTCTATCTATAATCTATATCATCTATATCTATCCACTGGTGGCTTCCACAATTAAAATGAAGCAAGGAAAAGGCAGTAAACCATCTCTAAAACTCATTGGCAGTGGTGCAAGTGGTTTGGGGCAGAAATCCAGGACGCCATTCAGCAAAGTAAGCAGAAAGGTCTCCAAACACAGCAAATCTGGAGGATTCACTTGCCTATACTGGGACTAACAACCCTTCTGCCTTCTCTTCTATTTCTCTCCCCGCCCTCTTATTCTCCACTCCCTTAACAGTGATTATTTATAACCACAAGGCAAAAGTAGTTTTAAGAACTTATTTCCTTCTCACACCCACTTGGAAAGCAATTACCCACATGGGATAAAGCTTTGGCAGTGAGGGGAACAGAAAGAGTGGCCAGGGTGCTCACTAATACAAGCCCAGTGCAAATATCCATATGTTTCTGTAATGCTTACTTAGCTTGTATGAGGAAGGCCAGCAGTGCTTAAGTTTCTAAAAAGAGGGATGTGGGTCTCCAGTTTGCTGAAAAGTCAAATTACTGACAAATAAATCTTCTTAATTTTAGAATGGAGGGGTTGTTCTGGTTGGGGGGGCATTCTGAGTAACCTCGAAGACCAATTATAAATCTATCTTTCACACACAGCCATGCTTTGACCTTTAGATTATATATAATCATACATATACATATGCTGTGGACCTGATCCCACCCTCTGCCACCTGACAAGAGAGACAGGGCCACCCAAGGCCAAAGGCTTTGCTTCCACCACCATAATGTTTCCAAGTGCAGCACTTCTCTTTGCCCCCCTCAGAAGTGAATGGCAGTTACAGTTCCAGTGCATGGAAGTCAGCCAGTTTCACAAGAGAAAGAAGGGTACTTCAGCATCTGGGTTGGGGTGAGGCAATGTCCAGTGTCAGTCAATGAGAAACCTCAAATACTACGGGAGAAAACAAATAGGCAGTGCTCAAGGATTCCATGTGCCAGCATGCACATTATAGGAGATCATAGGGTCTGGAGGACAAAACAACTAGTCTTTGCCCTAATCTACAGAACTCAGTGGAAACCAAGCCCAAATCAATCTGCATAGGCTCCACTCGGTTTCTTGGTCATGCTAGATGTGACAAACATGTACAGCCTAAGAACTGACTTTCAAATATCCAAGGAGGAGCCTTTAAAAAAAAAAATTATTCTTGCCTTGAGTACTTTATCACAGCTCTGTATTTCTTATGTGTCAAGGCAATCAGGCGCTTCAGAATTTCTCTAGAATTAAGCAAGCAAGCAAACATAAATACTATTTTAGTTGGTGCCATAATAATCTCCATCCCCTCCCTAGACAAGAGATGGTGGCGTGTGTTGTTAGGAGAAAGGCTGACCAGATTAATGCTGAAGCACTTATTTTCTTCTCACACCCACCACTGGGAAGCAAGAAGATGGGTTGCCTACTATTAGGTCCTTGCTTTGCCCCGAGGCCTGAGGCACTGTGGTTATTCTGCATTAGTGTTATTAATTAATAATGCAACTCAGCCCCTGTGAAGCAGGTCTGGGAAGTATAACACGGCATCCAATGCATCTCTGGGGACCTCAGAGGCTGAAGCAACTATCTAGCTTCACCAATGCCTGCTATCCTCAGTTCGCCCCATCACTCTTGAGCAGGGACACTTAGAGATGGACTTCCATGTATGAACAGCAGAGGCATTTTTCTTTGATCATAGTTAACACCCTGTCTTAGCCAAGGTACATTCTTGGACCACAGCCAGAACCAGAAGCTCACAAGGAATTGAGCAATAGGGCAAGGATATAATGGGAGTATTCTGCATTCTGTCAGATCTGATGTAGTGTATAAACATGACATTCCTCACCCACGTCCGTTCTACCAAGAGGTAGCTGATATATTTAGCTCTAAGTACAGTAGTTGTAAGTTTAGCTCCACTTTATTTGCCAAAGATTAAGTGGAAAAATCCAGAGTTTAACCCTACGATAATGGGTTTCAGACTTCTCAAAAGTCATCTTAAGAATCTCCTTGCACATGTCAAGGAATCCCAGCACACTGGAAAATATTCCATAGTATATTCCAGGATATGCACATTCTTCCAGGCTGCCAGTCTTGGACCTACCTGCTGCCCTGCATGAATTCACTCTTTGGCTTAGAAAGTGCCCAATGCTTCAGCCACCAATATTTCTACCCTCCAAGATTTCATCTGTGGTCACTTCATGTCACTATGGAACCCAAACCTAGAAATGTATCACACGGTAAACATGAGCAACATTTTGTCAGAAAGAGCCTTTAATATCACATACTAAAAACAAAACAAACACACAAAGCAAAGCTGTAGTCTCTAGCAGCACAGCAGCTGCTGCAATTCACCCAAGTGAAGTGTAAATCTCCGGGGATAGACAGTGATTTGGTCTAAAGGCAAGGGAAGCACAAAGCTGTATCTAGATGTGCATGTTCTGATTTATGCTGTTTTTAAAAGCACAAGTTCAAGATACTTCAGCCTCCCACTCAAAGGCAGACACAAGACAACCAGCAATCCCTAGCACTGCCAGGGGAGCTCTTAAATCCACATATCTTTTAAGAGGATTAAAAAAAATTGCACCAGTGCCACCAATAGTTTTTACATTAACATGACAGACAAGAGGAACTTCCTTTCCCCCAGCCTGGAAGTATGTGATAAGCAATCCATCCCAGACTGCTGTGCCCCCACCCCTTAAACATCATAGGCTGGACTTCAGGGCTTGCCAGTCAAAACAGACTAATCCAGTTCATTACCCATTTGATCTTCACTACTGTAGGCAAAAAAGTACCACTTTCTCACAGTGTTGCAAGCCAGCCAGGTTCAATGAATAGGTGTTGGACCTGGGAGATGTGGGTTAAAATCTCAATTCATCCATGAACTCACTTAGACATTAGACATGTCATTTTCTCAGCTTCACATTTCTCACATCTGTTAAAAGAGGTAGCCACCTACCTCAGTGATAAAAATTAATGAAATAAGGACTGCAAAGCACACATAAATCAGTTACAGTATTTACATGAATGCAGAAGTGTCAAGACTTCTTTCTAGGGGTACATATAGTGTGGAAAAGCAAGATTAATCCAAATTCTCGGACAAAGCCTCTATTACCTAGTTCTGATAATAACATTTTGAAATATTTGTTTTCCCTTTTTATTTTTATTGATTTTTATGTAGACAAATACAAATGAAAACAAAATACAACTGAACCAAACAACAAGTAATATTTTAGACATTTCACTGGGAACTCTGAACAAAAGAGTGCATCAAGCCCAAGAGCGTCAATTGTCTTACTAATTGGGATCACATGGCGCAATGGTACCTGGTATTCACCTTGCAAATGGTGTGGGGTCAGATTTGTCCCTTTTAATAATATTGCAGGATATGAAGTTTTAGTAAATAATGTTTTATTCTTTTTGATGTTTGCTTTAAATTGTTGTATTTGTATGGGTGGGTTTTTTTGTTTTGTTTTTACAATTGTAAGTTGCTTCAAGACATTTTATGTAGTAAGCAACAAAATATTTTCCGTTCTTGCAACAATACAAAAAAAAAATTCATCAAGGAAAAGAGGATTGACAAGGAGCAGGCTGCAGAGTGAAACAAATCGTAACAATTTAAATAAAATTGTATGCAACGTTTTTGCATAATTTATTATTATTGTCAGGGACACGGGGAAAGAGGAACGGCTCAAAAGACTGATGACAAGAATGCTGCAGGGACAAGAAAGGGACTCACTGAAGCCCCACATGCAGGCTAGCAAAGTCCTGCCCGGTTCTTCCCACTTCCCTCATTCAGAGATTTATTTTTCCAGCCAATGCCCACAACACCACTCCCAACTTTTCCTTCACAAACTGTGAAAGTGTCTTTCCTTTGCAACAAGAACCCTCTTCTTTTTCTTTAAATGAACCTATGAATACCTCCCTCACTGAGGTTGTGGCTCCCTTTTTGTGGCTTTAAAAAAAGTCCTGCTTGCTTGTTTTAAAAGCAGGAAAACAATAATGAAAACAATAAATATGCATTCCCTGCTGGCTTTACATCTTATTGTTCTGGCAACTGGACAGGTGGACAAAATGCTGGCTGGCAGCCCTGCAGACTTAACAACTGGGTCGTGGGGACACCCACCCACCCGTTATTTCCCCTATATTAAACTCATGTACAGGGTGAGTCTTTGAAAAGAGGCCCCATGGAACATGTGTACTCTGTATCCACGGGGCCTCTTTTAAAGGACTCACCCTGTATATCCACAAGCAGCTTCTCTTCTCTTCCTCCACCGCCTGACCCCATTCACATTACAATGCCACGCGTCCAAAACAGGACAAAACCAGAAGAGATATGTATGTTCAGAGAGTTGTTTGGGTATCATCATGTGCACAGCTTTTTACAACATAAAACCAGAAAAGTTCTCTATTAAGCTCATGCAGTTTAGATGACCTCCTCCCTTTTGTTACCCAGCAAAAAACAAAACAAAACCAGGTGATGTATGACAGGGAAAGAATAAGGGGGAGAGAATAATCTGGGTTGTTTTTTTTAAAAAATAAATAAATCCTGATGACACCTGCATTTCAAAAGATTGTGAATTTTGTTCTCTGTGGCAGTTATGCGGACAAGACTGAGATGCGAATGTTGGTACTTACTGTGGTAAGTTCCCTCTCCATAGGGAAAAATATGATCCTGTGTGGGTTTGTCACTGCCCATCTCACCACTGACAGGAAGTACCTTTCTTTTTGAGAGAGAGAGTATACCTGGGGCAGGGACAACCCCTTTATCTCCAGTTTAATTTGTGCTTAAGCAAGTAACTGTATAGTCAGGAATAAACAACTAATAGACTAGAAAAAAAGGAAACCAAATAGTTAGGAGCAGAAAATTCAGCGGTCCCAGTGGGGCATGCCTCTCTGTTCCCTCTGTTCCCATTCCAAGCTTGCCCTAATGGCCCCTGTAGATAGTACAGGTGAAGGAGGAAAGGGAACCCCCCCCCATATGTGCTAAATAGCAAGAGGGTCGGGGAGATAGGAGACCCCTGAACATTGGGAGACGGCATGTCTGACCCCCTGGGCAACCATCCATGCTCTGTATCTCAGCAGTTCTCAAATCAAGTGGGAGCCACTGTGGGCCCTACCTCTTTGGTATTAAACACCTGTTGAACCACTCGTCTCCCAAGGAGACCTCCGCTGAGGCGTAAGTTTCTAGCTTGTAATGACTCATGGAGGTGGAAGGTGAAGGTCAAATGGTCGCCCTGTATATGTCACCCAGAGGAGCTCAGATCCAGACAATGGATGCTATGCAGGAGGAGGTCTATGGAGCCTGGAGAAAACCCTGCAGGAGGAGGAGGAGGATCAAGGAGTAAACATCCCTTCCAAGATGGCGTTCCCACCTCTTCTCTTTTGCCGTGCCTAGAGAAGCCAGCAGGACATCCTACCAGTGGCTGGCAGGAAGTTAGAACTGGAGATAAAGGGGTTGACCCTGCCCCAGGTATACTCTTAAAAAAAAGTTTGTTCCTGCCAGTGGTGAGATGGGCAGTGACAACCCACACAGGATCATATTTCCCTCCTTACAGGAGAAGCTTTATCTTTTGCTTGATAATTCACAGTCACCATGTTAAGTTTTCATTTTAGAACCACCTCCCCTGCCCGCCCCCCCAAATCTCACACACAACCAATAAGGTACACATGAGGTTGGTTCCCAACTCCCAGGAGAAACTACCCCCACTCCACGCCTTTTTCTTGGAATTGCAAGTACCAGATCTCAGTTTTTCAGCATGTGTAGTATTCTCTCCACAACTATTCAGTTCAGCACAAAAGGCAGAGAGTGCCCCTCCTCCATCAGCCACACTGCCTGGTTTATAAGGAAAATGAAACTAGTTCCCACTGGGGCCACCTGACATTTTGCTCCTGCGGATCAGAGGCAGTGATTGTCTTGCATGCCGGGCTCGCTTGGATTTATGCACACACGACAGCACTGCCACCACTGTGTCAGTGATTGACTGCTTTGTTGGCTCTTTTTCCCAGGTTACGCTTTGCCAATCAGTAATGAAGCAGACAGAGCATGCCTGATGAAGAAGCAAATTTGTCTTCGACCCACCATTCCTGCAGGATTTTGCAGCTCAGTCACTGCTCAAAATGTCAAGTATAAGCTAAGTGCCTCGAAGGCAGCTGACTGGCCCTATCTTGTGCCACCTTCCTCAGGGGGGTAGGAAGTTACTGCAGCACAAAGCAAAGCAAAACCAGTTCAGCTGCTTGCATTATTGTACTTTACGGGGTCCAAAATCTCCTGGGAGTTATAATCTGGATGATTTGCTGGCTGTGAATTTGCATGCATGCAGCTTTGCCCATAATTTGTTTCCCACAACAGATTCTCGAGTGTCTGCCCTTTAAAAAGCAAGCATCTAGTCCTCATTTCCTGCCAACCTAGCAGTTCGAAAGCACATCAAAGTGCAAGTAGATAAATAGGTACCGCTCTGGCGGGAAGGTAAAAGGTGTTTCCGTGCACTGCTCTGGTTCGCCAGAAGTGGCTTTGTCATGCTAGCCACATGACCAAGAAGCTGTCTGCAGACAAACAGCGGCTCCCTCAGCCAGTAAAGTGAGATGAGCACCGCAACCCCAGAGTCATCCGCGACTGGACTTAATGGTCCTTAGTCCTCATTATTGTGGAGTTTACATTTGGAAATGCACCAGCTATGCCCCAACAATGCTTCAGTAGTCAAGGGGCAGAGCTTTTAGCTATATTTATTTTCCTTGTGGCATACCTACGGTCCCTTCTAGTAGCTGCATGATGGATATTAATCCACTGGGTGACGTCTCACCCAGCATGGAGATGCAGTGACTGGAAGTACTTTGCCTGCTGACCTGCTATAAATTAGGGACAGGAGCCAAATCCCCCAACACCACCCCAAGTGAAGTCACTGTACAATGAAGGAATCTTGCATGAACAGCTTCTCTGACAGATGAGTGTCCAGCCTCTGTCTTAATACCTCCAGCATAGGAAAGTTCATAACCTCCCGAGGTATGCTGAAATCTGCTTCTTTGAAATTTCCACCTACTTCTGCCCTCTGGAGTAATAAAGAACAAGACTAGAGAGCATTAGGGGCCTTCAACTATTTGTACTGAAGTCAGGCCCCATTCCCACTCCAGGTACTGAACTACCCAGCCACTCTATACAGTGGTATCTCTGGCTGCAAATGGGATCCGTTCCAGAGGTCCGGCCGCATCCCAAAGTTTTCGCAACCGGAGGACCGCTTCTGTGCATGCGCAAGTGGCAAAACACTTCCGGGGCTGCTGCTTTCGCAACCCAAAGTTTACGTTACCTGAGGGTAGCCCGAGGTTCCACTGTATTATAAATAACATATGTTGAGTAGCCCTGTAGCACCAACTAAATTCTGCAGCCACCACTACCTCCATGCCATCTTTTACCACAGTTATTATTCCTGTCCTCTGCTGGCTTCCTAACTCCAACCTTTATAGAATCGAAGAATTGTAGGGGTGGAAGGGAGCTTCATGGGTCAATCCCCTGCAGTGTAGGAATCTCAACTAAAGTATCCATGACAGATGGCCATCCAACCTCTGCTTAAAAACCTCCAAGGAAGGAGTATCCACAACCACCTGAAGGAGTTCATTCCACTGTAGAACAACTCTTACCATCAGAAAGTTCTTCCTGATGTTTTGCCAGAATCTCCTTTCTTGTAAACTGATCAATTGGTTCAAGTCCTACCATCCAGAGCAGGAGAAAACAAGCTTGCTGCATATTCCATGTGACAACCCTTTAGATATCTGAAGATGGCTATCATATCTTTTCTCAGTCTCCTCTTTTCCAGGCTAAACATACCCAGCTCCCTCAACTGTTCCTCATAAGGCTCAGTTTCCAGACCCTTGATAATCTTGAACATCCTCTGTGCATGTTTCAGCTTGTCAAACCCCTTCTTAAATTGTGGCACCTAGAACTGGACACAATACTCCCAGTATGGTCTGACCAAGGCAGAACAGAGAAGTACTATTACTTCCCTTGATCTGGACACTGTACGTCTGTGGATGCAGCCTAGTATAGCATTAGGGTTTTTTGCAGTTGCATCACACTGTTGACTCATGTTAAGCATACAAAGGCCCCTGGATCATTTACAGATGTAATGCTGGCAAGCCATGTGTCCCCCACCTTATATTTGTGCAGCTGGTCATTCCTGCCTAAGTGTAGAACATTACATTTGTCGCTACCTGTTACCATTTATCTATCTATCTATCTATCTATCTATCTATCTATCTATCATCTATCATCTATCTATCTATCTATTTATCTATTTATTTATCTATTTATACATACATACATACATACATACATACATACATAACATACATACACACACACACCATTTTTAGGATGCTTTCCAGCTCTAATAAGTTCACAAGAAAAACCACAAACTAGTTTAAATAGTGACAGAAGTAAACAAAGGACAATTAAACTTTCAATCTCAAATTAAAAACCATTAAAGACAAATGGGGAAAAAACTGTTTTTTGCTGCCTACCTCAAAGTTATCAGGGATGGAGCCCTGACCACTGTCATTTAAAAGTTTGACCATTCTAGTCTTGAAAGCAGACAGAGATGTGTAATTCATGCTAGGCACAGAACCTGTGTCTCCTTGCAGAAGAACTTCACATTCTGAGCACAAGGCACACAAGCCCTGCTGATTCCACTCGCCCTCTTTTATGTCTGTCATTCCATTCCTAGCCTGCATCATAAGCGTTGCTATCAAGATTAATGGAATTGCATTGTTCAGTGAGACACACCATCCTGTGTGTGCTCAAGCACCCTAATGCATCACATCTGCTGTTTTCTTTCTAGCCACTCATTTAGCAATTCAGTTTAGATTAAGATTTATCTAGCAGGATTTAATTCCTTGCCAACAATATACGCACCCAGTGGTTTGCAGTGGGCAGTGCTCGGCAGCTCCAGTCATTTCCATACCAGCTCAAAGATAGTTTCCAGCAACATGCCCAGAACTCATGGATATACTTAAGAATTCCTGAGGAGCAGCTGTGTTGGTGTGTGGTAGCAAAACACAAAAAATATTGCTACATTAAAAGACTAAACTAATTTATTGTGGCATAAGGACTCATGGACCACTTCAACAAATGCATGAAGCAGCATCCTCAGCTGTGTGTGTGCTTGCGTGTTTAGAAACCAGTGGGAGAACATTTCACTGTTCAAGGGCAATCTGCTAGAAGTCACCATTCAGGGAAGAACGTTCTTCTAAGGAAGCTCTACTGTGAAATTGCTGAACCAGATGTTATCAGTAAGTTTGAGTCTATTCACAAGGGACTCAAATGCAAAGGCCTCTCTCCCATTAAAAATGTTAAACAGCAAAGCTAGGGGAAATGTGTGATCACCCATTACCGCTGCTGTGAATGGTCTCTTTTTTTATACGGACAGCTTTGCCTAGAAATGTCTCAGGTTGAACCTCTTGCATTTCATGGTTTATTGGCCTCAGGGTTTATTCTGCTGCTGTTCCTCCTCCCCAGTGCCTGTGTGTGTGTGTGTGTGTGTGTGTACACCTGCCCAAATGAGGACATCACATCATGCATCAAGAAAAGTTTATGCAGCCCTAAATATGTTAGCCTGTAAGATGCTTGCAGAACTTTAGAAAAACAATCACTTCCCTATTTTGTGGGGATTAGTCATCTATGCAACTTTTCCAGAGCTGCAAAATCGTTTTCATGCATACATCTGGGAAACTCAGCGTCCATATAACATCTCCCTGTAGAGGCACTCCCATGATTCCTTTTACAAGTCTTTCTGTAAGCTCCAAAGATTATGTCAGAAGCAACTCTAAGTAATTAAGATGTCATGCTGAAGGCACCACTGTATGGCATGATGGAGTGGGTAGGAGTAGAGTGTTATAAGTCACAAGATTTGGGGTGCTGTGCAGGAATTCTTTAGAAAAGCCTGGACCAACACGAGGAAGATAACAGGACACACCACCACACCATCATATAAGCTACATGCAAGCTCTGGAACACCAATTTTTATATACACTCATACCTTGGTTGTTGAATGTCTTGAGATTCGAATGTTTTGGCTCCCAAACACCACAAACCCATAAGTGACTGTTCTTGTTTGCAAACGTTCTTTGGAACCCAAACGTCCAGCGCTGCTTCTGCTGCTTCCGATTGAGTGCAGGAAGCTCCTGCAGCTACTCGGAACCTCGCCTTGGTTTTCGAACGGATTCCATTCGAGAACCAAGGTATGACTGTAATATGTTGCACTTTTATCCCAGTAAAAAATGGGCAAGATCTTGATGCTTTTTAAAAAAACAACAACAACATGATGCTATCCAGTTAGATTTCTTGATTGCATCAAACGCCTCCAATATTCATGCATCCTGGTAGCCTAACTTTACTAGGATTGCCCAAAGCCACTCTGATGACAAAGTGATCCCATGAGCTCAGCTCTGTAATGCTTCATTTGGGTTCAACCTGTCTAGAAGCTACAGCAGGACCATGGCGCTGCATCAGCTCTCTAAGTGTGGGCAAAGGAAGATCTGAAAGCACTGCTATCAAGCATTAGTTCCCTGGATTGGCCTCCTTCTGGAAGGCAAGGGAAACATGTGAGAAGTTCTGTACCTGACAAGATTGTGAACAAGCGAACTAATGTGTGAACCAACTCAAATAATTAATTACAAGGAGAACTGCATTACCACTTCCTCCTCAAACACACACACACACACACACTTCCACATAGCTAACCGGACTGGGTGGTGGGTTTAAGTTACTCACACCCCTAAGCAACAGAAGGATAGAGGCAAAAGCTTCTGGTTTGGAACAGCAAATTAAAAAGCAGTTATTTGTCACTGCCATACTAAGTTCTTATCTATCAAAAAGCAACAAGGAAAAACCATGCACTTCTATTGCAGCTACTGAGCCAGTCATATAATTTTAACTCTTGCCTGGTTACCCATAGAGAGTAGCAGCAATCCATTCCAAGTGATGAGACATATCCCAGGGAGGGAAGGACAGGAGATACAGTGCCCAGCATTGTATGGAGAGGGGTTCAGAGTCCCTTGGTTACGCCTAAGAAATGCCCACTACCTGCCATGGAGTGTGAGCCACACATGCTGCCACCACAGTGCCATCTGGTTGCACTGTGACACCTGCATGTGCAGTTCTCTTTTCAGGCCTTCAAGATCTACCTCCTCATTAAAGTTTGAAGGGAAGGGGCAAATGATGCATGGCCTCCATAGTGCTGCCCTGTTTAACACAAGGCTACACTATGGCGACTGCACGCATGTTTTCAGTCTCCCTTCTAATCTTAAAGTTACTTGTCACTAAACTAGGAGAGAGAACAAGAATAAATGAACATGGAACATCCAAAATGCTGTCTTCTCTTAAACTATCCCTAGTGCCAGTCCTGGGCCCCACAAGCAACTGTGACAGCCTCACAAAAGGAGGTAACTGGTTTTGGCAGCAGCACATGGTAAAAGGGGAGAAGAAGTGGCAGGGGTGATCGCTGCAGCGGGTGGGCCACCATATCCTGAGCAGTTATTTGCAAGGCTGCAATAATGGAGGGGGACAGGCGAAGAAGGGAACAATCTGAGAGGGCATGAGGCCAAGTCATTCTGCAGGCTGGCAGGGCACTAATGAAACTGTTGTTAACCCAGCAGGACAGCTGTCAAGCTACGGAAGTGGCAGTGCTGAAGCAGGTCATGACTGATGTTGAATGGGTGCCCTTTAGCTACAAACGGTGGGAGATTAGCAGTGATAGACACAGACCCCAGCGACACTTCCTCTTCAAGGGCATTAACCTCCCAGGAAGTTTAGGTGATCTGACACCCCACTTTGACTAAGTGGGCTATAGGACACCTGCTGTGCCCTGGTATCCTGCACACCATAACAGGCTAGGGAAATTCTGCAAAGCTATTAGGACAGAGTTAATTGCACAGTTTTGCATCTCAATTAAGGCGCACAAGCAGTGATGTTTAAGTAACTGCCAAAGCCCGTGACACTAATCGCATTAAGTTGGCATCCAGTGTGGCATAAAAACACTTCTCCATCCATTGAGAGTAGAAGAGGTCACAGACTAGAACAGTAGGACTTTTTTTTTTTCATGAAGAGCAGACAGAAGAACATAGGAAGCTGCATTATACCAAGGTCAAAGCACTGGTCCGTTTAGCTCAGGACCAGCAGCACTGACTGGCAGAGGGTCTCTGTGATTTTCAGATGAGAGTCTCTCCCAGCTCTACCTGGAGATGCTGAGGATTAAACCTGGGACCCTTCCCCCAACTAACTTTCTGTCTTCAAAACAAAACAAAAAGTGTGTGAGATGCCTAATTGTGACTCATGCACTCTTTTTACAAAGCAGTTGCCATACCTCACAGGAGCCATGCTCGTGCCTCCTGTAGGAAGCCTCAATCTGTCGGTTATGCTGTCACCCGACTGAAGCAACCAAGTGAATCTGGATACTCTCTGCACAGCTGGCAGAATGTATCTGAATCTACAGACATTCCAACATCTTTTCTAGCCTAGAGCTCTCTAGCCCTCCCCCCCCCCAAAAAAAACTACACTGGTGAGCCTGAAACTCATTTAAAACCAAGTAGTTAGGGGTCTCTTAAAGAGGGTGGTTGCTAGGCAGAAATATCTGAAAGAGGAAAGATACTCATTACTTCTAGCAAATAAAGGAAAGTTGAAAAACAAATGTTCTGCCTTGTGTTACGACAACAGTCCTTTAGTCCAGAACCTGGCTTCCCCATTTCTAGGGACTGGAAACCATGCGCTCTCCCCCACCTGCCACCCCAAGACTCTCTCAAACTGATCATTTTTGCCATGCAAGGTTGTGAGAAATGATAATGAGCTAACTCAGTTGGTGTGGAAGGATGGGAGAAAGGATTGGTTACACAGTGGGGGACTAATCTAGCTTTCCTGGCTCTCTGAACATATTCCACTAAGGAGATGCCTGAGCAAATATTAATTCTAACATGAAAGTCTCACAGACAGGAAACCAAAATTCACAACAAAGGCTTCAGATTTATCAACAGTTGCCCCAGGGACATCTAAGAGATAGCTTCTAGAAACAGACAGGACTAGGGATTTGCATTGGAAAGGCACAATATCGGCCATCAAATACCAGACTCCCACTAGAACCTATGAAGTCTTTTAACACTCATATAGGTCTGGCTGCTAATCAGTAGGGTAGAAGCCCACATCCCCACCCCTGCACTAAACTCAAATTTTCCTGATCTAAGTATAATCCAATAAGGGAAGAAAATCCAATACGAAACCACATGTTACCTAACCGTAGACAAGTGGTAAGTGCATTGTGTGAGGGAGTTCTTTTACATGTGTGGTGAAATTTCGTTGGGTGTTATCTATTGTGGCACTCCCTACTTCCATTTTGTCTCCATCGGCCCAAAGGAAAGGCTGCAGCCTGCCCTTTTCCACCAGTCATTGATGAAGGCACATTCACATATTTTCATTGCTAAAACAGCTCTTTTGTGCAGAACTGCTCTTACTCAAAGCATCTCTATTAAAAAGTGAAAAACACCCTTGCAGATACAGTACAGTGGTACCTCTGGATGCGAACGGGATCCGTTCCGGAGCCCTGTTCGCATCCTGAGTACAACGTAACACGTGTCTGAGCATCTGCGCATGCACGGGTCGTGTTTTGCCGCTTCCGCGCATGGCGTCATTTTGAGCGCCTGCGCATGTGACGAAACCCAGAAGTAATGCGTTCCTTTACTTCCGGGTTGCCGCGGAGCATAACCTGAAAATGCTCAACTTGAAGCATATTTAACCCAAGGTATGACTGTAGATAAGAAAGGAAAGGGGAAGAAAGGAAGAAGAAGCCTTTCATGCAAGCAACTTCAAGTCCTTTCCTGAATTGGAGCAATGCATGTACTATTGTGATTTTAAAAATTGATTGTTCTTTTGTGCAAATCTAGTATGTCATGAAACTTATATTTTTTTTAAAAAAATCCTTAAAGAAGGTGCTTGCACACACAAACACACAGTTAAATATCTGCAGGTGTGCTCCCAAATGACTTCATGTTTCTGGTGGGTAAGGAAGTACTAACTGAGCAGAGGAGGCAACAACAAGCAGTGGCAGTACAACCCATCAAGCACCACTCACTAGTCTGGATGGGAAAACCTCAAGACAGATTTTAGATGCATCAAACTGAAAGTGCTCGTGTGTGGACGGAGGCATACAAATGCACCTATGAAAACAGTGAGTCATGTACACATCTACACTCTGGTGTGGGAACAGCCTCTGCCTCTTCATTACCACAAGTGGAAAAAATATAGCCTTGCGTTTCAAACAGGAACTAGCTGACCCACTTCAATATTGCAGAAAAGAGACCTCCCTTCTGGGAACAGCATAGCTATGTTCTCTCTGAGAACGGTGTATCTATATCCAATCTGAGATGCCCCACTAATATAACTATATGCTCTTAACGGAAATATTTTTATTATATGCATTCAGGCCTAATCTATGTCCATAAACTGTCGTGATAAGCAGAGAATGGGAAACTAAACACTAATTACAGTAGATGCACAGCAGGCTCCTGGCCATATGTTTCTTCATTGCTGAACATTTCACCAAATAGCCTGATGTCTGCCCCCTAAATTGTCCATTGCAGGGGCGGGGAGAGAAATCTATTTACCTCCGGTCATGTTTCTTCCCCATCACAGATGCAATCTGTGCCCTCATTAGGCAGTAATTATCCAAGCTCAGTCAGGAGGGGCCCCAGGAAGCAAACTATTTAGCTGTCAAGCTCTGGCAAATGAACTGAGAAGGGGCAGAATAAAAAAATGTAACCCAGGATCTTAATTAGCAGCTCCGTGTCAGGCGGAATTGCAGCCCTCTTAGACCCTTTATGAGAGAGAGAGAGAGAGATATGACAAGACTGTCCTTTGGTAACTGTGAGGGCTGGCAAGGAACTGAGGGCACAGAACGGCTCCAAGAGATCAGTCCAACTGTTACACCGTGATCTAGATGTCTTTAAACCACACTTCCCCCTTCCCATCTGAAACCACACTTTGATCCCAATTTTAATATCTTTGTTGAGACATAGCCAACGTGGTGACCACTGGATGTTGCTGAACTACAACTTCCATCATCCCTGGCCACTGCCCATGCTGGCTGGGACTGATGGGAGTTGTAGTCCAGTAAAATCTAGAGGGGCAGAGTTGCCTGCTTAGACATAACAAACAACAGTGGTCTAAAGAGCCCAGGATTGGAGAACTGATACTGGGAGGAGGGAGGGGAGGTGGGTTTACACTCAACTTGTGGATGTTGGAGCACAAGGTGAGGAAGCTATGAGGCCTTGTGGGAAGGGCCAGAGGCATGATCCAATAGTCTCTTCCTATCTAAAAGCTCCCTTCTTACAAAACTATATGAAATCTAAAATATCTAGACCGCTTAGTCTGCAGAGATTCTGAAGTCATGTGATCTCGGTGGAAAGTCTGAACATGGCATTAAAGGAGTCGTTTCCAAGATTGCACTGTTCAATGCAACAAAATCCATTGTTTGTGCCATGTCCCCAGTCCAGACTTTAGAAGGGCACATGCAATTAATTTTTGTAGCATACTATTAATCACAGCATTTCCAAAGAATCCAGAAACCCCCACCCACAAAAAAGCTGATTTTTGTACTGTGCTGCATTAGCCTTGTTCCAACTTGGAACTGGACCTCTACCCTCCCCAGCAAAAGCCACTAGACACACATTATCCAAGAGCCAGGTCCATTTACCTATGTCTCAACCCAAATGGCAGGAGTGTGCAGAAGTATGCAGACTTATTAATGTAAACTGCACTTAAACAGCAAAAGCAAGATCTATAGGTAAAGACTCTGGGAAGGATTCGCCTAATGCACCCTTGTCACTTGTGCAATGGGGCTTTCCCTCCTCTCTTCCCTCCCAAGCACCTCCTGAAATTGGCTCTGGGGGTTACAGGAGAACCTCTGGAACAGCACACGGGGGAGGAGAGTGGGGTGGGGGTCATTCAATCTGGGAAGCTGATATGCTTGTAATAGTGCAACACTGAATTCTACCCTTAATATATTTAGCTCCAGCTGCAAATCTTATTTTACAACTGTGTAATGAAATACGAAAGCACACCATGGGTATCAAAAGTTTGCACTGCACACTTTGGATAAAGAACGGCATGTTTCTTTCATTTATGAGTATTCCCCCCCCCCATTTTTTTAATTAATTTTCCAAAATTTTAAACTAACAAACAAACATAGATCATAACTGTACTTAATCCAATCTTACTAACATTGTTAAGTGACTTCCTCAAATTCCCTTGACTGAATTTCAATATATATCATTGTAACGGTTTTCCAAAACAGAATCTCATAAAATTTACTTAATCCTCTTAACATCTTTGTTTCTTTTCATCTTTGCTTTAAACCTAATATTCTATAACTTCACATATTTAAATCCTTAGCCTATCTATTTTTTGCAAGTATTTCTAATTAATTTATCTTAGCATATTTAAGTAAATAATCTTTGAAGTTCTTCCATTCTTCCTGGTGTTTCTCCTCCTCCTGGTCACAGACTCTTCCAGTCAAGTCTGCTAGCTTCGAAAAGTCTATCATCTTCATCTGCCATTCCTTCATTTATGAGTGTTCTTGGCCACTATCAAAGTCACCCAAAAGCTGCTGATGACTGTGTAACTGATATTTTGCCTTTGATCAGAGTCTTTTATTATTATTATTTTTTAAAACCACAGTTGCTTATTTTGCATTTTGAAGAATCTGTATTCAAAGAATCTGTATTCAAAACCATTAGGTCCATGATGAATTTCACCCTTTCCTTCCCCAACCCATCCAGTTTCAGTTGACTCAGAACTATAGCCTGCTCCCTTTAAATGTCCTCCCCAATGCCTCAACCCAGGATACCCATACCACATAAAACACACAGTCAATGAGCATCTGAAGTGAAGAGTAGATGGAACTGCAATGCAATCAAGGGTGAGATGATGAGAGTGGCTGCTGCGTGGAAATCCATGAGTCATTTCGAACCTGTCTGAAAACTGAGACACAACTACAGATACAGTGGCTGGGAAACCAGCTGTGGTTAAGCCTACGCATGACAAAGGAAGTTAAGTTTTGTTGACTGATCAGTGAACCCTGTTCACCTGAGCTCCAACAATTTCTATATGGGTAATTTACCGTATTTTTCGCACCATAGGACGCAGTTTTTCCGTCTTAAAAACTAAGGGGAAAAGTCTGTGCGTCCTATGGAGCGAATGCAGGGGGGGGGGCAAGCAGGAAAAGCCCCCAAGAGCCACACACAAGCTTCGCACGGCTCTTGCGGGCTTTTCCCCAGGAGGGAGAAGGGACTGACGCGGCCTCCTCTAGAAAAGCCTTGCGCAATCTCTCCAGCCGCGGGAGGCTGTGCAAGGCTAAAGAGGAAGCCCGGGCAGCGAGCGCGATCCATCCCGCTCTCTGCCGGTGCTTCCCCTTTTCCTAGCACGCCTCTCCAGCCGCGGGAGGCTGCACAAGGCTAAAGAAGCCAACTTTTTAAAAATCTCTCTATCTCTACCTCTTTTTCTTTTTTCGTCCTTTCTCCACCCCCTTATTTTCCTCTGTATCAGTGTTTTTATCTAGATTACCGTTTTAGTTTGGAGGGGGGGAGTGTTATAAAAAAGGAAACTTTGTAGCTTTTATTTTAGTATACAATAAAAACAGATTACCGGTAAACAAAACACAAGAGAAGGAACTAGCATAGAAGAAGAAGAGAAAAGGGAAAGAGGGAGGATACAAAGCCATTTATCAGAGGTAGATCTTAACCCTTGCCTCACCTGGGAGCTTCTCTGGGCAGGAATTCCCTTGGCTTAAGTGGGGTGAGGGAAGAGTGGCAGGTAGGGGGGTACCTACCTAGACAGTGAAGCCACATGTCTCTCCAATGAAAATTGGGAGTGGGCATTGTGTGAAGTGGCTGTGGATCTCCTGCCGCAGAAGTGTAGGACTGTATAGAGTTGGGAGGGCCACTCGAGGGTCATCTAGCCCAGCCCCCTCACAATGTAGGAATCACAGCTAAAGAACGCCAGGCAGATGGTCCCCCAACCGCTGCTTTAAAGCCTCCAGTGGTGGAGACCCCCAACAACTTCCAAGGTCACAGAATAACAGGGTTGGAAGGGAACCCCAGGAGTCATCTAGTCCAGCCCCGGTGGACAGCGGGCATGATCCATCCCGTTGTGCAAGGCTAAAGATGCTGCTCAAGGATAAAGAGGAAGCGCGCAGCCTGTCCGTTGCTCTTTGGGGCTGGGGGGGAATAATATTTTTTTCCTTGATTTCCCCCTCTAAAAACTAGGTGCGTTCTGTGGTCCGGTGCGTCCCATAGAGCGAAAAATACGGTAGGTGACAATGTCACATCTGCAGAAGAAAAAGAAGACATAAGCCCCAGTATCTGCTTATGGAAGAGATGTGCAAACTCCTCCTCATCATCATCCATAGTATAATCTGGGTGTGGGTATTATTTTTAAAAACTTTCATCAAACTTCAAAGAAGTGGACATGGTACCAAGTAAGAAAAGCAGACATCAGAGAAAATAAAAATCAGATAAGACATTTGAATGCCATCCTGTTTACAGAATAAAGATTAAAGCAATTAGTACAAAGCCAACATGCCTGAACCACCTTTTGATCCATTCAGTTAGAATGGCTATATATGGCAAGGAGAAGTTTTGTTTCCTAATCTTTGCAATGTGTGCATTTCAGGGAGGAGGGATGGAATTCCACCTGGATGAAGTAAGATAGGAAGAACCCCTCCAAGCAGCTGCTATTTGGCTCTTCCTCTCAAATGTCTCCTCCTTTCTGAATGGTCATGATGTAAATCTTATACAGTGGAACCTCGGGTTACGTACCGTCCCCCTTACAAACACTTTGGGTAACAAGCTCTGCTAACCTGGAAGTAGATGCTCCTGGTAGCGAACTCTGCTCCGGGATGCGAGCAGAAGTAGCTCGGCAGCGGGAACCCCATTAGTGAAGCGCTCCTCATGTTAAGAACGGACCTCCGAAATGAATTAAGTTCATAACCAGAGGTACCACTGTACAACAATTTGTAACAGTTGGTACCTGCATCTGCTTATTTTCTTTTTGCCTGCTTTGCCTTTTTTTGTCACGCCCATTATATCATTTTGTTTTGGATTGTAAATGACTTTGAGCATACCAATAGAAAAATGTGTTTTGTTTTTTTTAAAATAAAGCTATATCTATCTATAGCAGGGATTGGCAAAGTTTTTGTGGCTTGGGCCAGTTCACAGTCCCGCAGACGCCGCGGTGGGCCGGAATGTGTGCACGCACACACACGCATGCGCAAACGCTATTTCTGGCACTCCTTCTGGTGCAGAGGAGGTATGGGCAGCTTTCTGCAGCCAATGGGAAGCAGGCCAGTGTTGCGAAAGGTGGTCCCCACTCTGCTCCGTGCTGGTTTAGCGCGGTGCACAGGAGCCGACCAAGCGGGCGGTGGGGGCCCATGGGCCTCGGGTTCCAGACCCCTGATCTATAGCTTCTCAGTTTGTGATTTCTCACAATGTAGAACTAGCTGGAAGCAATGGAAACCGAAAGCCACAGCAAGTTCAAATAAACCAGGCAACAGAGATTTTAAAAAAAAAATCAGATAAGCCTACCCAATGTTGCTTACATTAAATGCAAAGACCATGACTTGCCAATGAGAATTTCAAATAATTCAGCTGTCGTACCAGCAAAAAAATAACTAAGGATACACAATGCAGAAGTTACTTCTTTAAAAAAAAGAAATGTGAGAACAGAAATTAGGTAGAGGCAGTGTTTTTTTCTGGGGGTACGCAGGGGTATGCACACCCTGAACATTTTGTGAATCTAAGTTTGACCTCATTGAGGGGCAGTGTTTCAATATGAGTAGGAAAATGAGAGTACCTACCCCTAAACATTTTTTAAAGGAAAAAAAGTACAGGTGTATTTAACGCTCCCAACTATAAAATTATTAGGTCCTTCTTTTTTATGCCTTTTGTGAACTACAGGAGTGCTATAGCTGCCAGTGCAAAGAAGATGTGGTAAGTTTACAGAAGGTCACTCTAACTCAGGCTTCTCAATCTATGCCATAGTCAGTAAAAACAGTGGCAGCGGCATTCCCAAGAGTAGCTAAGGTGGCAGTTTGTCTCGCAATGTTCATTCTTGTCCCTAGCCTGCAGAAGAGCAGCTCATCACTAGAAGAAGGTGGAAGAGCATACCTCAGGGATGGAAGATCAGTGTCCATCCAGATGTTGTTGGACTCCAGCTTCCATCAGCCCTAACCAGAATGGCCAGCGGTCAGAGAAGATGGAAGTTGCAGTCCAACAACTTATGAAAGTACACATGTTCCCTATCTGCAGCACACACAACAGTACAGAATTATTTAAGGCTCTGTGTGATTAACTACAGTGGTACCTCTACTTACAATTGTGATCCATTTTGGGATGCCATTTGCACCCCGAAAAGTCCATAAGTAGAGAGTTGATATTGTGTGTGTGTAAAGTGTGATAGAGTGCTTCTGCGCATGTGGCGAATCTGAAAGCAAACACTTCCAGGTTTGCTGCGTTCGTAACCTGAAAATTCATAACGTGAAGCAAATGTAACACGAGGTATGACTGTACTGTATATGGAATCCACCCTTCCTCCCCTCTCCCTGCCCGTCTAAGATGCAGGGTTGCCTCAGTGGCATCCAGCATGGACAGCCAAGTTAAGAGCACACAGCCTTCCATAGCACACTGGCCAGAACTAAATAGGTTTCGTTGTCTTTTTACTTCTCAGTCCAATAAAGGAAAACATTTGGAAAGAGGTTAGTTTGTGCTTCCTCTGGCAATCATCCAGGCATCCTGCAGAGAAAACATGCCTCACACTTTGAGTATCAGCACTGGAACATATTTTGTATTGTTTGTTCACATGGAAATGCAACATTTGCATTAATAATGAATAAAATAAGCACTTTTTGCAACTGGCTGCTTCTCAGTAGCTCAGTGTACTGTTGCTGTATTGGGCATTTTTCAGAATTCCAATTAATAATAGAATAATAATTATAATGAGAATATTTTCATCTCTATCTACTTTTTTCTGCCTCTTGTTCCCCAGCAAGTGAAGGTAGAAGGGAAGAGGGTGAATTGAGACAACTTTAAAAGTACTGCAGCAGTTTCCTTTTAATTACGGGTCCACAAATGCACTCACCAGGTTGCAACTGGCAACTGCATTTTCTCTCTCTCTGACAACACACACACCCTTGTGCTGCGGAGAGGACTGCAAATGAGTGAGAAACCTTGCTCATTCCACTCTTTGGGAAGACCAACTGCCTTTACTCCAAGTCGGGGGGGGCAGGAAACCCTCCTGCTCACACTGAGATACGGATAGGCTTGAAAAACAGCAGGATGGTCAAAAGATCACACACTTAATTCGTTCTGGAGGTCCGTTCTTAACCTGAAACTGTTCTTAACTAGAGGCGTGCTTTCGCTAATGGGGCCTCTTGCTGCCGCTGCACCACCAGCACACAATTTCCGTTCTCATCCTGGGGCAAAGTTCTCAACTCGAAGTAACTCTTCCAGGTTAGCGGAGTTTGTAACCTTAAACGTTTGTAACCTGAGGCGTTTGTAACTTGAGGTACCACTGTATAGCTAACTCAAAGGTGGAGGACAAGGATGGGGACTTTGCTCCTACAGTTGTGGTGGGCCTTAAGATATGCACTGTAATATTTTTGAAGCTCAGCGTGATATCACAGGCAGAATCTTGCCCCTACACCTCTGGTTTTAACGAACATGTCCATGTTTCCATAGATAAGGCTGCACGAAATGCACAAGCTAAAATTGCTATGAGTTATTTTCCATTGCCATGATCACCCCCATGAGGGGGTAATGCATCAAAGCAATCCAGCATCTCATATATAAAGGGACCCCTGACTATTAGGTCCAGTCGTGACGGACTCTGGGGTTGCGGCGCTCATCTCGCTTTATTCGCCAAGGGAGCCGGCGTACAGCTTCTAGGTCATGTGGCCAGCATGACAAAGCCACTTCTGGCAAACCAGAGCAGCGCACGGAAACGCCATTTACCTTCCCACCGGAGCGGTACCTATGTATCTACTTGCACTTTGATGTGCTTTCGAACTGCTAGGTTGGCAGGAGCTGGGACTGAGCAATGGGAGCTCACCCCGTCGCGGGGATTCGAACCGCCGACCTTCTGATTGGCAAGTCCTAGGCTCTGTGGTTTAACCCACAGCGCCACCCGCGTCCCTTCTCATATATATACTCCCTTGCAAAATGCAGAGAAAGTGGTTTCTCCTCTCTCCATAGAAAATTTCTACCTACTTCTTACCCTGGCTTTTCTTTTTGGTTGCTAATGATGCAGCACTCTCACTTCATAACAACCTCTTCCTTTGATTGGATTTTTTTTGCAGCTGGATTCCCCATGGAGTATTTTCAGAACTGACAATTTAGTGTTTTTCCCTCCCTGAAACCACATGATTATGGTGTTTCCCATTTTGATAGCTCTAAATGAAATTCCATTCATTAATAGGTTATTACACGCGTTCAAATAACATCATTTATCATATTCCTTAGTGCTTGAAGAAATGAAACCAAGCAATTTCAACCACATGTTTCAGATACAAATCCTTTGTTTTCTTCACATACACTCATATCCCCTGGCCTTGATATTAAGGAGCAAGACATTATCCTGAAGACAAAGGCATAGCCCTTCTTTCTGAAAGCTTTTGCAATAAGGCAGAATTACACACTATGAGGCCAAGTACAAACATCCCAACCCTGTAATGCTATTCCCTGCCCTATTCTGCCTTACCACAGTTGGGCTCCAGAAATTTAATTCTGGAGCGAACAGAAAATATTTTATATGAATAAGGCACTCTTTTTGTTATGACAGATGTCAGCAATAGCATCTAACTATAAAAGATCTTTACCCTAGAAGTTTGGGTTACCTACACAACTAAAGTGTTAGGAAGACTATGTTCAAAAAGCCATGAATATACCTGCTACAAGGGACTCAAAAGGTACATATAAGTTTTCCAGCTAGCACCTTTTATTTACTGTACTGTATGGCCTTGAAATGCTAAGGACAGAAAGACTGGACTCATAATCAGAAGAACTGGAATACTTGGATTATTCTGTAGGATTATATGTTTATTAGGGAGGGGCATCAGCTTTGTCTGTTTCGCAAATTCTGAGTTGAACAGGGGCAATACAGGTGAGGTTTTCACTTTCCAGAATCGGAATGTTATTAGGAGACGCCCTATTCCCCTCACAGAGCTACAATGCCCACAGTGGTTTAGCAATCTGGGAACTGCAGCTCTGCAAGGGGGTTTCCTAACAATTCTTAGCATCCTTAACAAATTACAGTTCCCAGGATTTTTTGCAGTAAGCAGTAACTGTTCAAGTGGTACAATAGTGCTTTAAATGTAATGGGACAGTTGTGGCCTCAGTGTGGTGAGGCCACTTTCAATATGGTGTTGCATCTGTCTTCTCCCATTATAAGCCCCTTTTCCCTCCAGGACATTTAGGCACATGGTCACTTTCCAGCCACTATACTGCTCTCAAGTCACACCTTCTTCCTCTTGGAAGAAAATGAATTGCCAAGAATTATTCCCATCCTCTTTCAGCCTGTGCAGTCACCTTATCATCCTGTCAATCACAGCACACCAGCTGTTGTTGTTGCTGCTGCTGCTCTCTTTCCCCGAGGCATGGACTACAGCTCTGTCCAATACTGCTAAGAACGAGATTCCAAATTCTGGGACTTGGAAAGCGAATAGGATAAAAGCTAAGCTGGGTGAAAAGCGGGAAGATCGCAAAGCATTTTAAACTCCATGTGATGGCATAATCAGCAATCAACACTGGTGCACTTTTTGGAGATTATTGGTGATAGAGTGGTAGAAAGATAGTCCCTGTGCACATATAACAAGGTGAAAAGAGAAAGCAGATCCTAAAAATAGGGATAAAATAGGAAAGAGCCAAGTAGATAATAAAAATATCCAGGAATATACACTGCATTAAGATATGCAGCTGTCTTTGGTCATACTAAACTGCTTTAAAATTCTCTCCTCTGGAAATGCCCCCCCAAATAAATAAATAAATTCCAGCACACTTACCAAACTCCAAGGGTTATTTGGGGGAAGCCATGACAGTTAAATTGATATAGAAAGATGTATCAGTCTGTAGTGTAGAAATGCCATTATGACAGCATTTGCCAGATGCATCTTTAGCAGGGGGATGTTCGAGACACCAGAAGCTAAAGGTCAAGAATATGAAGATAAGGCAGGCAGTCCAAAGTCCAGAACAGGGAAGAATTGTTTTCAAATCAAGGGCCACATTCTGTTCTGGGCAACCTTCTTGCAGCCACAGGCCAGAGGTGGGCAGGATCAGAATCAAAAGTGGACAAGGCAACAAATGTGAATTAGAAAGGCTAGTTTTTACACATACACACATTTCTCTGTCCTACATCAAGGCAAGATAAAGGTAAAGGGAGCCCTGACCATTAGGTTCAGTCGTGACCAACTCTTGGGTTCTGGCACTCATCTCGCTTTACTGGCCGAGGGAGCCGGTGTACAGCTTCCGGGTCATGTGGCCAGCATGACTAAGCTGCTTCTGGCAAACCAGAGCAGCGCACGGAATCGCCGTTTACCTTCCCGCCAGAGCGGTACCTATTTATCTACTTGCACTCTGACGTGCTAGGTTGGCAGGAGCAGGGACCGAGCAATGGGAGCTCACCTCGTCGCGGGGATTCGAACCACCAACCTTCTGATCGGCAAGCCCTAGACTCAGTGGTTTAACCCACAGCGCCACCCACATCCCACCCATCAAGGCAAACAAAAGGCATAATTAAGGTCACATTTCAGCCAGGAAAAACAAAAGAGAATACTCAAAGAAGATGGGAAGTAGAGCCTGCGCTAGGCTGGATCCTTCAGAGACTGGCATCTCTCTGAAGTGCAGTGGATGGGAACAATTATTAAGCTTGGACTGCAAGTTTCTGCTTTCCTAGCTGCCTCTTTAAAAAAAGAAAGAAACTGCCCCCGGAAGAGAAACTTTAGTGGTCAAATAAGAGTTGTATACTTTTTGTGAAAGAGTGTGTTAAAAACTCTTTTGGGGGGAAAGGAGGGCAGATCTGCCAAGTTCCTGCAGCTGCCTACACACTCCAATCCTCTCTAAAGGGAGTGCCAGTCTCGTTCTCATCAGAGCAGAAGGGAAAAGACTGACCAGTCTAAAGACAGTTCTACCCAAAGGCAAAGCCAGGTGGGAAGCCCCAAGGAGGATAATGACTTGAGGTTTGGTGCTATTTTAAGCACCAGATCGCTGGGGAGAAT
Source organism: Podarcis raffonei (assembly GCF_027172205.1). Taxonomy (NCBI): domain Eukaryota; kingdom Metazoa; phylum Chordata; class Lepidosauria; order Squamata; family Lacertidae; genus Podarcis; species Podarcis raffonei. The sequence goes on from NC_070602.1 coordinate 79,004,226, forward strand.
GAAGCCAATGCAAGGAGCCAGCTGGCCACCTGCGTAAAGACATATGAGAGAAAGAGGTGCAAAGACGCAGGCCTCTTGGATGCATCTTGACATCCCACTCACCCCGCTGGGAAATAAAACTCTCCTTTTCCCTGAACCATGCAGGACAAAGCTCTGAGGAAGGGAAGGTGGAGAGCCCAGAGCCCTGCTTGGCCCAAGAAGGTAGAGGGAACGAAATGTTACAGTTGTGTGACAAAACTAGCAAACGCCTCCTCCCAGCAAGTAGGAAACGGGAGTCATTACAAGACTATATACAAACTGGGGTTTGTAGCTGCTCACTGGGGTTTGTGAAGGCCAGTCCTGTGCAAAAGGGAGAGGTTAATGTGTGTCCTGATGCCTTTCTCAATGTAATCTAACACACACATCAGGTAACACATTTATGCAAAAAAAAATTTACCTTCCTCTCCCCCTCAGTTGTTCCTATTGCTAGATACAACAGAAGGTGGGATTTCCAAATCTTCAGCAGGTAAGGAAAAGAAAATATTCAGCAGCTTCTCCTAGTAACTGCTGCAGCAATAGGGATAGCCAGAATTCTGTGCAAGACACTAAAACTGCAGTTGAACCCATTTACAATATTGATTGCGTGAACATATTGTATATTTGTGCACATCCAATCCAAAATAAATCTGTGGAATTGCAAGAATAGCAGGTGCAACTATCTACTGGCCTTTCAAAAAGAGTTGAAAGTGAGATTGGAGCAGGGCAATTACACAGGCACACCAAGGGCAATGAAATTCACAAGTGGCTGTCATGGCCAGCCCAATACATTTTGTATTTGACGCAAACCACAAAATGGTGCCTCCCTCCTCAGTACAGAAGAAGGGGTGAGTGAAGATCTACATCAGGAGCAAGGGGGCAAATAATATCTGCATCCGGATCTAATGCCCCTGTGGATCCTGTTGCCCAAGGCGGTTGCCTCACCTTGTCTCATGTTGGGGCCGGCCCTGGTAGCCAGAGTTAGTTCTACTAGTCACCATTACTCATTCATGACGTACATGCCCCACATTCATTTTTGCTAGGTGCCAAGCTGAAGCAGGCAAATTTGAAGAATCAGAACATTTTTCAACACCAAATACCAGATATAACTAGTGCAGATGGGCATTACAAATATATGGATATACAGTAAATAACTAGCATAGTCAAGAGCTACTGTCATTAACAGACAATAAGGATGAGGAAGATTTCTCCCCCACCCAAAGATCTCAACAGTATTGGAATTTCATACACTAACAATACCTATTTTCAAATTTAGTGAATATAGGCCAACATTTTGAACTGGTCATAATGCAGTTTTATTTTCTGTTGTAGACTCTTGACTGTAAGCAGGGGAAAACAAGGACGTAGAGGAAGCTTTTGAAAACTATTGTTGAAACTAGGAACTCACACATTCAGCTGGTTATGCCTAGCTTAAGATGCAAAGAATCCCCCCCATCATTTTTCAATTTTACAACAAATATATTGATATCCAAATTTGAAAATACAAATCCCTTCCCCTGCCCCACTTCTCTGCAAAGAATCAATTGCCTTGGAATCCTTGCCTATTCTTATCTTTTCTACTAGTAGCACAAAACCTACTGGGTATCTTCAAAAATATCCTTATTTTCCAAAAAGTTCATCTGGGTACCAACAATTTACCTTTTAATGAGCATTCAACCCAATTTGTTTGGTGGAGATATTAAGAGGTTGTTGTCTATTTAATGAACATTTATCCTGATTTGTTTGTGGGGAGATTTAGACAGTGTTGCATCAAGCAAGGGTTAATCCCACATTTCCCCATCACTTTCCTTATCATAAAAAGTCTGACCTTTGGGGGAAGCAGGTTTGTTGTGCAAGAGCTCCAAGTCAGCTTTAATTGCACAGCCTGAATTATCCCACCCGAAAACAGTGACACTGGAAGTATCCAGAGTCCTAGTTTCATGGTCAGACTATGGAAAGAGTGAGAACACTGTATGGTGGATGGCGAGGAGGACATAAATCTACATTTAATCAAAAAAGGAGAGAGGGGGGGGAAACAAGTAATAAACTCGATTAACAATATAATTAGAGCAATAAAACAGGGCAATCAAACAGTGAGCAACAGGCCAATGAAGGGCCATAAAATTAAACTCATTAGTGATCTTTGAGTGCCTCGTATTATGGCATTCTCCGCTGGAGAAAATGGCAAACTGCAACTGCAAACCCACACAAAGAAACTTCAGGGCAAGTGCAAGTGCAAGCATCAGAGGATTGACCCCACAAATTGCCCTGGGTACTGCCCTGGCCCTGGGAACAGAAGTCAGCTTTCACAATAGACCCTGTAAAAATTCAGAGATGTTAGGTACCAAGTCACTGTCCTGATGAATAGCAGCAGGAAAGATGCTGGGATGATTGGCTGGGCAGAGAGGCTCCCTTGCTAAGGCATGAACAAAAGGTGAGAGCAAATGAGGCAAAGCAGCAACGGGCTGTTTACAAAGACGCAATTACTTCCAGTGTCAGAAAGTACTGACTTTTTTGGGAGAGAGGTGGGTGCTCTGCACTAAAGGGACCCATATACTTTTGCCCGATAACCTATCTTGCCAGGTTTCTAAGCTTTTAATAGGAAAACATTATCGGTAGACAGGTACCAAGCTTTTAGTTTCTTGAGAGAAGGAAGGGGGGGTACCAGAAAACAATGGACAGAAAGCATTGGCTTACTTCTTGCTTTAAGCTCCAAACACAGGTGCTTTACGGGCTGCTGTCTTCAAAATCAGCACCCTTTGTTGAAGCAAACCCTTCTTAGCTCTGAATCATTCTTCTACCAAGGGCCTCCTTTTCTAAGAAGAGTCATCCCAGAACAGCAATCTTATTAGTCTGCAGCAGCAGTGCAAAGGCAAAAGCTGGCATGACACCTTTGGGACCAATCTGTTTATTCTTGTAGGCTGTTGGCCATAAAAGTGCACAGCACTTGATCTAATGTGTGGTGTTCAATAGCCAATAGTGCAATATAAATGCAAATTCTTACTTGTAGCTAACAGGGAACAGAGGATACACTAAAGGGAATCCAGCGTGGTGGTGGTGGTGAATAAATACATAAACTAGGGGGTTGCCAACTGTTTTTGACTAGTGGACACACTTCACATTTTGAGAAAGTGCTGAGGGAATCCATCACAAAATGGCTGCCGCGGGATGTGACATAATAGAAAATGGCTGCCAAGTGCAGCATAAAGGTAAAGTAAAGGTACCCCTGCCCGTACGGGCCAGTCTTGCCAGACTCTGGGGTTGTGCGCCCATCTCACTCAAGAGGCCAGGGGCCAGCGCTGTCCAGAGACACTTCCGGGTCACGTGGCCAGCATGACAAAGCTGCATCTGGCGAGCCAGCGCAGCACACGGAAACACCGTTTACCTTCCCGCCAGTAAGCGGTCCCTATTTATCTACTTGCACCTGGGGGTGCTTTCGAACTGCTAGGTTGGCAGGCGCTGGGACCGAGCAGCGGGAGCGCACCCCGCCGCGGGGATTCGAACCGCCGACCTTTTGATCGGCAAGCCCTAGGCGCTGAGGCTTTTACCCACAGTGCCACCCGCGTCCCTCAAGGGCAGCATAGTATAGCACAAACTTGAGAGACACAACCACCCCCCACAACTTTATGCTTGCCATCACTATGCCTTGATTATGGAGATCGCACACTGATGCTGTCCAATAGCAAGGATTCCTCAGTACCAGAAAAAATATACAAGGTAGCCACAACAGTCACATTTCAAGGAAAAAACTTCAAAGGTAACTGCACATTTTACCACATAACTTTCTAAAAGGGATAAAAAATGCTTTTTTATTTAAAAAGAAATGAAAACTGAGTGTCTGGTGCTCCTGCCTAGAGGCACCACTGAAAGCCTTCATGGACCTGGAACTCCCTGCTCCAAAGGCAACAAGACTCAGCCTCCACACTTCTGAATTTAAAAATCAGATGCAAGAATCCGTTTCAGCTTAGTTCACTTGAGTTCCAAGACAGGAACTGAACAGGTTGCACAATGTCACCCTCTCATCGAACCCTCTAGTCCCTCGCTCACGTGTGCTTTTGACAGAACAGACCATGTACCAGTCTGAGTGCCGTTGTCTGATCCTTACCTCTAACCTCCAAGGAGCTCTCCTTTTCCAGAGCACCCTCAGACATGGCTAAAAAAAGCAGCCATCAGAAGCACTCTTCAGTCTGAAGAAGGGTACAAAGGAGAGGTGCTGCCGCTTTGTTCAGTAACAAGCCTAAGGCTGTGCAGCTCCAGAGTAGTGGCGGCACAGCATGGCAACTAAAAGCCCAAGGATATGTCTGCCTGCTTCCTTTCAGCTAGTCTCTTATTACCCCAGTGCTCACCTGTGTGTAATTCCTGTACATATAGCCTTCCACACTTGTGGTTTGTGAGCGGTGGCGGGGGGGGGGTCAGTGTCGTTTTGCCTTCTCAAGACAAGGCTGCACAGCTTGTGACTGACTTACCCTATTGATGGAGCGTGCGCCAATGTCTAGGGCAGTGAGCATGACTGTGGGGTGTGTACAAAGGAGGTGATTTCTTCTCTAACTTTCCTGTTTTTTGCTCTTTGAATTCCTTTACTGGAAGAGCTTGCTTTCTCCCTTTTCTACATGGGACAAATTAAACTGGGAGAAGGAAATTAAAGTTGTACACCTTCAAAGTTTATGTCAGGACTGAGCATTACAAGCAGAGAGACAAGAGGTAACGGAGCATGCTTGTGGCAGCAAACAAAGAGACATGCTGTCGAATTTTCAGTCGTGTTTGCCTTGCAATACCAAGCAAAGAGAAATGAAAGGATAGAGAAAGGAGGATTCCCTGCCTCCAGCTCATCTAACGTCGTGGGCATCCCCAAGGAAGAGGGGACAAGCAGCAGAGAACTCAGAAACTCTGTTCAGCGTAGCCTCCTTGCAAGAGAAGGGGGGGGGGGGCTCAGTCTGCTTTTGTCTTCCAGAGAAGACCTAAAGCTGTAGGTAACATGGAACTGGTTGAGAGGCAACCATGCTGGAAAGGAGACATCCTGGGTAAATGGTGCACAGAATGAACCCAAAGAGTTGTGGTCAATGAGAAGCAGATGAGCAAAGGTGGATCTAAGCCTAGCTGGGAGGAAATTTCAGCCTTTCCCCAAAGGTGTCAGAGGACTTAAAATTAAGCTAGCTGTGTCTGCATTATGTGCAGCAGTAATTAATAGCAGAGCTGGGCAAATTCTGGTTAGCAAGCACGTTCCAGTAATAATTCCCATGTGAGGACGGCCTTCATTCACTGCTAATGCTACCCCATCACCACCTCTGCCTGCACAGGAGATTAGAGCAGAATGGCACTCATATCATGAATGAACTTGAAGAGCAAGAGCACTTTGCCAAGCCTGCCGCTTCAATAATGATGATAATGATAATAATATAATTTATTGTTTATACCCCGCCCATCTGGCTGGGTTTCCCCAGCCACTCTGGGTGGCTTCCAACAGAATTAAAAGCACAACAAAACATCAAACATTAAAAACTTCCCTAAACACACATGCAACACGCAAACACCCACACACACTTACCAGCTAGTTCCTCAGAGGTATCTCTAAGTTCAAAAAAAGGAACACACAAAACACTCCCAGGCAGGGTAATTTGGTTGTGTACTTTTTGACGTTTTGTTTATTGTTTGTGAGCACCTTTTTTATGTTTGCAGTTATGTAATTTTTTATATGTTGTAAGCCATCTTGAGTATGGTTTTATCTTTAGAAAAGGCAGATACAAATAAAACGATTGATAACAAATAAGAACATTACAACACAAGCAATAAAACAGTATAATTTGTACCAAGAAACAGGTACAAAAAGAGAAACCCATTAGACACAGTTTCTACACATGAGAGAAATTTATTTAAAAGTAATTCATAGGTGATACAGCATACCTCTCAAACTTTCCTGTGTCTGTAAAGACTCATACTTGTTCGTGCTGTGCAAGGATATGCTGAAAAAGGTTCTTACCTCAGAACACAACCTCCATATATATCTGGAGGTAATGTTTTAAGAGATAAAGGCCATTAGAAAACAGTAGGTTGCAAGAATTTCCCAGTTAACATTCTTAAATATTTTTTAATGAAAAAATGAAAACTGGGCTAGTAAGGAGTTAACAACAACAAAGAAGCCTAAACAGTTAACAGCAGAAAGCCTTAAAAGTTGCAAAAGATTGAAATAAGGAAAATGCAAAAGCCCATCATTTTTGGTGATGGCAGAGAACTTAACACAAAAACTATGACTGACTAAAGGACAAAATAAAAATGACAATAGTGTTGCAACTTGATATCAGATACCAACTAAATAAGATCACAATATGGGCTCACCCATGCAGTACGTACAGATTTGGAACTTGTGACTCCCCATAGGGTTGGAAATCAAATGCTCCACATTTTCTACAGCTTGTCTGAGGTCTGGGATAGCTTCACTTGACTGAAGGGATGGATCTCCTGACATTTAACTCTGGACATTAAGTCTGGCCTGAGGTGCACTGTGAAATATCAGAGCAGCACCTGAACCAATCCTATCATCAGCACTCGACCAGCTATGCACCAGGGTCCAAAAGGAGGCAAATATCTTATACCTAATAACTTCTCTCATACAACTCAGGCCAATTATTTATGGCCCAGTGAACAGGCTCTCTCATCTACCATAGCGGGAAAGTAAATAAATGAAGGTTAACATCCCTGGCAAACTCATTTGATACACTGCATTGGTGGTGATGGCAATGGAAAGAACAGGCTTAATAAAGCATTTTTACACCACATAAACTGTATTTTATGCATGTTTGCCTCCTCATACCACCAAGACTAAGAGGCAGCAGGTCTCTGGGGGTTCTCAGCAAAATGTCTCCATCACAGAAGGGAAGCAGCAGCTAATAAGGACGACTCAGCCAGTGTGTTATTTTAGCTGCACTGTCAGGCTCTCAGTACTTTCAGGTGAGAAAAAGAGGCCTTCAGAGGCCTGCTAAATATTCATGGGCTCCAATGACGAATCTTCACCTAAGACTCAGCCTGGCTCATAGGGAAGGAAATAAACTCTCCATTTATTCTCCCATTCCTCCTTTGCTGTAAAAAGAAAAAGAAAGTGTGTCCATTTATTCCCCGCCCTCTAATGTGATGGGCAGTAAAAATGACAGATGGTGACTATGAGAATAGCTCATGCTCTGAAACACTGAGGCAGGTGTTTCTGAAGAGAAGTAATACAAGATTTAACTTCTCCTTGGGCCTCCTCTCGAACCTTCCCTCAATCTAATCCAATTGGGGAGAGGGATGTATTTTGGTTGTTTTAAGAAGTGGCAAGTACAATGTGCTCACTATTTCCGAGCCCAGGGGTGGGCAACATCTGGTCGATGGGCCCAATTAGGCCCCCAAATCTCAAAGGTGGGCCTGCCAGCACAACCCTGTCACCCCACTCCTAGTGCACCAGCTAATTGGGCTCCAATCCTCCCACACCCATCCTCAAAATATTTGTTCACCGTTCGGGGGGAAAAGGAATGATTTTTTTCCAGTAGGTTGTGTTTTTTCTTTCATCCACTCAGGAAACATAAGCTGCCTCCTTCCTTAAAGTCCCTGAGGGAAGATATATGAGAGGGAGAGAGCCATGAGGGAGAAGGAGGTTTGTGTTTCCTATGTGGGTGAGTAGACTCAGTCACCAATGCTATGTCTTGGTTATGACTGGGAAGCTTTGGCCAGTTCATTCTCACTGAATGAGCCAGTGTGAAAAGCCATCATAGTCACCGACTAGAGTGTAATGAACAACCTGGGGTCCATCGACCCTCTCTGCCAAAAGAGCCGCTGGCAATGGCCACCGCACAGAGCAGTTCAAGGCACACCATGTGATTAAGACTGTAGGAGACTTTCTACATTAAACGTGCCATTAAAAATTATAAACAGAAGCAGAAAAGAGGCTCACATGGATGAAACATTAAAATACCTGCCCATCGTGGATCATCATTGAACCATATATAGTGGTACCTCGGGTTAAGAACTTAATTCGTTCTGGAGGTCTGTTCTTAACCTGAAACTGTTCTTAACCTGAAGCACCACTTTAGCTAATGGGGCCTCCTGCTGCTGCTGCTGCGCTGCTGCACGATTTCTGTTCTCATCCTGAAGCAAAGTTCTTAACCCGAGGAAATATTTCTGGGTTAGCGGAGTCTGTAACCTGAAACGTATGTAACCTGAAGCATATGTAACCCGAGGTACCGCTGTACCAGGTCCCTTCCAACTCTACAATTCTATGAAGGTGGCCATCAGCAATTATTCTAAAGAACATGGCATGGGTGGTTCTTCATAAAATGCTCCCCAGATTCCCTGAAGAAATAGGAGTATTCACACTTCAGGGAATCAGTTCGCACACATATGGAAACGTTTTTAGATCCTGGACAGACAAAGGTTCCCCTGGGAACTGAGGGGTGGTTACAGTCCATTGGTGTGCATGAGGACCGCCCTGCTCAGTAACAGACATCCAAAGCCCCTTCTCTCATCCAGCAGAGATTATGAACGGTCTTCTTGCCAAGAAACTTCTTGCTTATTTGCTCACCATGGCAAATAAGACCCTGGAGATTGTGCACAGAACCTCCTTTTTCGTTTACTTTATTTCGAAAGTAGATGCAAAACAATCCTGAATTAAATGAGGGCTGTAGCACTGGGGAAGGAGGACTTAACCCCTTCCCCAGCACTGCTTTCCTAATCTAAATCCACCCACATTCCTATTTGACCTTTGGGATAAACATGGGGTATGTGTATGTTCTCCCTAGTGGAGGTAGTGTGAGAATTTTAAAAACCACCCCCTTGTGCTTTATCTCCAATACAATTCATGGCAACCTCTTTTGCTATTAAAAGAAATTAAAGAGAGAGATGTGAAATCCAAATAGATTCTTCAACAGCTCATCTAGTTTAGCCCAAAGATAATTCTGAATTTGTGGCCAAGCTCCAAGCTCCATCTTGGCCTCTTATCACCAAACATGACACAAGTTTATGTGTTCAAGAATCAAAGCACATTCCCATAAATTGAATTCCTAATCCATGGAAGATCAAATTTTCAAGAGTTCCTTGAAAAGACTTCAGTTGTGGTGCCAAAGCTATGGAACACTCCCTCCCACCCCCATTATTAAACCTTTGCTTTGTAGCTTCTGGCACAGTTAGGATTTTCCCATATGTTTTCAATTAGCAACATAAAGCAATCTTTTGCATATTAGAAGTAAGCCCAATGGTGTGAAATGGAGCTTACTACCAGGTAAACTATGTACATCTATAGTCTTAATCATTCTGAGTTTAAATTAAGTTTCTTTTTGTCAGGTTTGTAGTATTCAAAATTACATGTTGAGACAATCTTGTTTCCAACCTATTGGGCTATATTTATTAGTGGGAACTTTTTGCTGCATAAGGGATTTTTACTGACATTATTTGATCTTGTGTAATTGTACAACACATACTAGGAACTAAAATATTTACAATGTATGTTTCCCGCTTACACAGCACTGTTAAGGGAAGGATAGGTGTGATGACAAACTTGGGTTTACAGCTAAAAACAGCAGCTCTGCTTCTGATTTCTCCTTTTTCCACATAGATATGGAAATGTGTGATGTGAGACCCACACTTTGTGCATGTCCCCAAACATAATGCACCAGGCTTTTTCTTTGTGGGGGGAGAACTTATAGGATGTGATAACATCAGCTCACACATTTCTGTAACTACTCAGATTTGGAGGGGGGGAGCTCAGTATGGGACAGTTGTTTCCCCAGCACTTTCTGAGCATATAGAATAGTTTGCATTTTGTCTCATCAATCCGCACAGCTACCCTCCCCCCGTTTTTTTGTGTGTGTTTTTTTTGCATCATGCCAACTAATGGGAGAGCAAGATTTCCTTCCAAAATGGCTAGGCAATTCATCTTAACCTAGGTCCAAAACCAGCACTTTATCTGCTTTCTATTATAGTAACGGTTGTGCAGATCGACTTTTACACACAGCATCACTTTCCTTATACACCATACAAAGAAAGCATCTCAAATTTTCCAGCTCCCTAGCCAAAGCAAGGATCCTTGAAAGGCCGGCAGGGGCAGGATTACATATGCTCTGAGAATCTCAGAAGCATTTCCCCCCTCCCCCAACCAATTTTGCTTATTGAAAAAAATATAAGCTTTTGTCCTCTTGGCTCACACTTTCAATGTATGAAAAACAGTCCTCAGAGTGTTGTGACAGCACAGTGATGTATGGCTAATGCAGGCCATGGGGGTTGGAGGGATAATTACCTCTGCATCTCGCTGGCTGGCAGGCATCAAATACTTTTCTAGACATTTAGCAGAGACACCAATTAATCCGAGTCCTTGCTAGACAGCCCCAGAGCCTCAGCAGCTTCATCCACGAAGGCATGATAAAGTGAGTGTCAAAAGTCTGGCACTTGCGTTCTGGGGCCAGAGTGCACTTCACTTTCGCCACCCCTTAGCAGGAAGGGAGCCCATTTCTGTCAGCATAACAAGACTAATAAAGATGTTTCTAGGAGCAGGTTCTTATATTTCCTCAACAGCACAGAAGCTTGTCCATTTCCCCAGGTCAGGAAGGCGAGAGTTTGGATGAGAGCCAGTGCATCAGCAACGAAGCAGCTCAGACTGGGAGCTTACATAGGAACTAGTGATCCACCCTTTCCTGGCGCTCCTGATTGGAGCAGGTGCTTCCTTCTCCTCCTGAGTAGCCTCATATGCAGCTAGCCAGGCATTTGGGTGACCGCTCTGAAGTTCCTAGCTCACTGCCCTTTCCACTCCCAAGACCCTGGGGGAAATTGTGAAGGAGGGAGAGATCTGAGAGCTGGCCAGAAACCCAAGCAGCAGGCGTAAGGGCCCCCAGTCCTGGAGACTGGCCCTTCATAGAAATCGACTGGCCCTTCATAGAAATGGAGAGCTGGAAGGGATCGAGTCCAACCCCATGCAATGCAGGAATCTCAACTAGATCATACATGACGGATGGCCAGCCAACCTCTGCTTGGAAACCTCCAAGGAAGGAGAGTCCAGAACCTCCTGAGGAAGATCTATCTTCCATGTATTATAAAACGTAAGCAACACTTCTTTGACCTCAGTTATTTGACACAGGGGGGGAACCTACAGATACAGTCCAAAAGGCACACAGGGAGTTATATGAGAGAATTTTAAAAAGCAAGTGGTCCTCACTGACCTGGTGCAAAAAGATATTGTCATACGGAGGAGTCCTGGCTGCCTAGATAAAACACTATAGCCCCACATACCTTTACCTGGGAGTAAGGCCCACTGAACTCAGTGCAGAGTCAGGCCCAGGCTGCCACCAGGTCCAGAACTGGCAGCAGCAAAAATCAGCTCTGGCTTGCCCAGCCCTATCCATTGCCATCCCACCACCGCACTTACCTGACCTGGGGGTTCTGGATTGCTGGTTCTACTGGTCAAAACAGGAGTCTCATCGATCACACTCTCCCACTGGAAACAAACCAGGACTGCTCCAAGGAAACATACATGGCAAAAAGGAGCATTAGGCCCTGGTGGGCCACCCCCTTACCCACTTGTGATTCGCCAAGCGGATAGCCAGCCAATCAGGATTTTAAACAAAAGAAAATATTTTTCTTCACTTCTCACTTCCTTCTGTGGTCCCCTAGCCTCTTGCTGTGGCCCCCATTTGCACATTTTTCACCTGTAGCCCCCTTGGAATATCCTGGGGAGCCCAGGGGGCCATATGGCCCCTGGTTGAGAAACACTGGTCTAAAGCTTCTCGCATTACCCTTCCAGCGCAGGAAGGAGCAGCACTGGTATGGCTCTCATGCTGCCTAAGTGATGATAGAGTCTAGTTAGAGGCTTCCAACTGCTCTGCATAAAACTTAAATTTCTCCTCTGTTTTCATCTTTACATTGCTCCTAGGAAAATACAGCAGATTCTCCTGATCTAACTTGAGGACCCCACAGAATACTTTGGCTGATGCTTTAAGGTGGGGCTGCCCCCTTCCAATACAGATAGTGTTTCCATTATTTTTCCAGGGAGAATTTGACCAAATTCTGCTTCCTGGTGCAAGCACTGCAACAGGTCACTCACTCTCCAACTGTGCATCACAAATGTGCAAGGAAGAAGGGGTGGCATTAGGAACAGAGCAGCTCTGCAATGCAGATTCCTGTGGCAAAGGCCACAGAGTCAACTGTTAGGGGAAATATCAGAGAGGTTAGGGGCACTTCTCCCTATTTCCCTTCCAACAGATTATGAATCTTCCTAGCCTTTACTTCATTTAATATAATATCTGTTTTCATTGGCCCTGGGGCTGCAAACACATGTTGATATTTTGTTCCATACTTAAGTCAAATATTCTTGTCAGGGAGCTCTCTCAAACTGTTCTTCTTGCTACTTTTGAGTTAGGAAAATCCCAATTATGGTTTATTTGTTGGTGATGGTGGTGCTTCAGTTGCTGAATTGAGGACTGCAGGTTTTCCATCACATTATAAGGTTCCTTGCTGTTGCTCCACTCTCATTCATCAGCTTCAGCAGTAGAGCATATGCTCTACCAAACTGCATTCAAATGGTCCCAGGTTGAATCACTGGTGTCTCCAGGTGGGTTAGGGAAAGGCTGTTGCCCGAAACACTGGAGAACCACTACCAGTCAGTGCTGACAATCCTGAGCTTGGTCTGTCTGACCAAGGCAGCCTTGAAGGTTTCTGTGTGGCAAGTCGTTTATTGTATTCTTGATATTTCTATATGTATACCCAGCCTTTCAGTAACCAACCAGCATTCCCAGGGCAGCTAACTAAAGAATAAAATTAATACAAATACAACACAACAACAGCACATTACTATTCTGCCCTTTCTTGCACAGACTGTTTGGGCCATGTGAGCTGGACAATACTTCTGTGTCTTTCATCTTCACTCATCTTCATGCCCTATGGAAAGGTCCATGGGAGACATTTTCCCTAATAGCTGGACCTCTCTCTCAAGCAAGAGATCCAGCTTCTTTCCTTACCAGCAGTTTCAAGTCCCAGTAACTTCTCTCTCCAGAGGAATGCCCACACCTTCAACCAGCTAAATCACTTTTGGGTCTCCAGCTCAGTGCTGTGTCATGGAACTAGATAACATTACTGTCAGATGCCTCTAGCACTTTTGTCAGGTTGGTATATCTGCTTGCTATCCACTTAAATACCCATAGGATGGAGCTGAAGTGCTTCCACCTGCCAACTGTGCATATGGCAAGACAGCTAGGCCATCATCTGCCTGTGAGTGGCAGCTGTGTGTTGTTCCAGACAGACAATTTTTTCTCCTTCTCCTGATCCCAAGAGCTGACCATTCCCAGTCCTGTACCTTTAAGAGATTCCCAGAAGGGAAGATGCCAGCTTCTGGTGGCACAGTGGTTCTGTGATAGGAAAAAGCATACTAGATTAAAGTTCTGTGCCACACTTAAAAGACGGTGTAGGTTCTGGCAACCTTACCACAGACTGGACACCTTGGGGTGCCTCAGTCACCATTACACTGAAGGCATAGGGGGCAAGATCAGCATGCAGAGGCATAATTTAAGGTATAGGAATAATTTAAAATTTAAACACAGACGGGGGGTCACACTATCCTAAGTGCATAGTTGACAGCACAAAGCACGTCTGCTTAATTGCACACGTGGCTCCAGGACTCGCTGCCTCCTTTGCGCCACTGTTCATTACAGCTCTAGCCTTTGTGTTTCCACATATTATGCAAATACAACAGCAGGCAGCTATTATGATCTCTGCCTTAGTCACTGAAGATCTCCAGTGCCTGTCACGTTTACAGAATATTCAGCCTCTCTGCAGGTTTGCACATCTGGGAATAGCTTCATTTAGCAGAGAGAGGGGAAAAAAGTGATTCCTTTCACAACCTATTCCAAGGACAGATTACAATATATCCAGACCTCATTTTATCCTCACAGCCAAAGGAAGCATCACAATGGAACATCAAGAGTATCATCCAAGGTCAGAAACGCAAGTGACCTCTCTAAGGTTATCAGTGGTAAGAGAAGAAACTATAATCCAAACCTGAAGATTCTCACACTTCTAGTTATCTATTTGTACATGTGTGATTCAGTCACACTGATGCACTCAAGAAAATGTAAATCCATTCAAAAGTTAAAGAGTTTGTGTAAAACATGTCACATTTTGGCTAAAAGGCAATTAAATATAAATGCATAAATCTTGGACCGTTTTGGTCAAGAGATACAGACCACCAGAAACGTGAAAGTCAGCTATAACTACAAAATGAAATGTAAAATAAGAGTTTTAATCATCCTAGTGACAATCAAAGGGGCATCAAAATAATTTTGGCACTGCCTTGCTACCTCAAAAGCAAGAGAAGCCACTTGTTCTATTGTTCCTCTGTCAAAAGGGTTTAACAGAAACTGAAAGAATAGTTAAATTTTAAAAGGATTTATTGTTTTCAATTACCACTAGCTTAATCATAAGGATATCTACAAGACCACAGACTCAGCCGCCTATTCAAGAATTTGATCCTGAACACATTTTTGGAAGACCAGCGTCAAATTCCACTGGAACTTACTTCCAACAATCTTTCTTCTAAGGAAAAGAAGAAACCATTAACCTTGGAGTGCAGTGAGATTTGTTTTGTTTACCGTATTTTTTGCACCATAACACTCACTTTTTTCCTCCTAAAAAGTAAGGGGAAATGTCTGTGCGTGTTATGGAGGGAATGCCTACGGGTGGCGGGGGGGGATCTGCTGCAGTCGTGAGCAGAGGATCCATGGTTCCCCTTCCTTCCCTCCTCCGTGGCTTGCTTTGAAACAGCAAAGCGGGAGAAGAGCCACTGAGTGGGGAGGAGAGAGGGACAGAGAGCCTGCTTCTTTAAAGAGGCAAAGCAGGAGAGGAGAGAAGCCACTTACACGAGTGTAAGCAGCTCCTGTCCGGTTGGTTCCTTTAAAGCAAGCAGGCTCTCTGTCCCTCTCTCCTCCCCACTCAGCTCGCTAAATAGCAGCAAAGTTTTTCAGCTCGCTAAGCCGGGCATGAGCGGGGAGGAGGGAGAAAAGCAGAGCCTGCTTGTTTTAAAGGAGCAAAGCGGGAGAGGAGAGGAGCCTTCTCCCCTTATACCCCTCTTCTTCATTATTAGCAACATCTTTCTCCACCCACCCCACGCATGCTCCTTGTCCCTTGAGTGCTTTTCCTTCCCTCCCCACTTAAAACGTGGTTATAAAGCACGGATCCACATGGATCCTCAGGATTTTTGCACTGGGTCACCCCAAATTCACCATCAGATCACATAGCATGTCCATGGCTACATCTTGCACCAAAAAAATCACGCACCCACTGTTGCCTTGGGCCGCAGTGGTGCAAAAACGTGGTTACAAAGCACGGATCCACATGGATCCTCAGGATTTTTGCACTGGGTCACCCCAAATTCACCATCAGATCACATAGCATGTCCATGGCTACATCTTGCACCAAAAAAATCACGCACCCACTGTTGCCTTGGGCCGCAGTGGTGCAAAAACGTGGTTACAAAGCATGGATCCACATGGATCCTCAGGATTTTTGCATTGGGCTACTCCAAACTCACTGTCAGATCACATGTCTGTGGCCACAGCATGAACCACAAAAATCATACAGCCACTGTTTCGTTTAGAAAATTTTTGCCTTGTTTTCCTTCCTCTAAAAACTACATGCGTGTTATGGTCGGGTGCATGTTATAGAGCGAAAAATACAGTATATATTTCCCCCACTTATTTTAGTGGTTTTGTGTCTTGGTGTTTTGATTGTTTTCTCTTTATTGCAAGCTGCCTAGAAAACTATACACATGTTATAAACAAACACTATTGCTTTAAATGTTATCCTGCTTCGTAGTTTTATCTATTTTTATTCCCAGCTCAGGATAAAGGAAGCTTACTTTAACTGATGAAATGGACTACAGTTCACAAAAGACAGAGCCACAATAAATTTGTCTGTAAAGGTGCCAGAAGAGCCTTTTGTCGTTTTTGCTGCAAAAGACTAGCATGACTACTCCTTTGCAAATTAGTTTAAGGCCACATGGATTAACATACAGGATCAGGTGACACACATCACAAACCAACCAGTTTAGCTATATGTAACAAAATGGTGGATTAGATGAGGCTGTCAACTGCGGTGAAGGTCTGGTAAAGACAGCAAAGCACCCTTTTGGCTGTTGTGCAGCAGGGCCATCAAGATAAGAGGAAAGAGTATTTAGTTACTCTTTAGTCACCTCCCACCTTAAGAGCTCTCAAAGTCAGTAAAGGGTCAGCAAAAGATAGTCCCTGGGGGAAAAAACCTGAATTGCAGCAGCCATTCCTTTCCAAGATGCACTGTAGAGTTTTTGAAAAGCCGAATGCCTTCATTCTGCTCTCTGCCAGAACTCCACAGAGCAGAACTAGATAGGTCCCCTGATCCTTTACCCTGAACTATGTTGGGTCAGCTGTAACTTCTTGCTACACGGAAGCCCTTCAGCTGCACGTACATGTCCTGCCAAACTGGAGTGAATAGAACATCTTCAGCCACATAAAGCAACACAGGGATCACAGCAGAAAAAGACAATTCATAAATGTGAAGTGGCGGCAGGAAAAAAGACTTACTGGAGTCCCCGGAATTCTATTAGCTGCATTTAAAAGACTGCAGACTGAAAGTGTGGGACTATTGGGTGAAATTCAACATAGCGCTAAGCAAGGTATGCATGCATGCATGTAACAAGGTGTGCTCATGCAACAAGACCCCCACGTGCTCCCTAAACCTGTTCTAGAGTTTCACTCAACCCCCCTCAAAGCAGATTTAGGAGGCTGGGATGAGGGAGGAGGCAGAAGAGTTCCATTGCACAAACACACCTTGTGCTGTGCATGCAAGAACTAAGCTGATTCCTTCCCATTATCCATATTATATGAGAGTAGGTGGGGGGAAATCTTTAACCCTCCAGATGTTGGTGAACTACAATTCCCGTCAGCCCCAGCAAGAATGGCCAATAAGCCGGGATGGTGGGAGGGCCAGAGGCTCCCACACTCTCGAGTTAATACAGCATATATTAATTCAGTCCATGAACTTATAGTTTGAATTGCTGCTGCAAATCTAAATCTACCCTTCCAGTGGTTGGTTAAGAATAGAAAAGGCATAGGGACCACGGAATAGACTGCAGGGGTCGGCAAGGTTTACCTCGCCTGGGCCGGTTCACTCCAGCGGAGATCCATCCGTGGGCCGGATTGCGCACGTGTGTGAGCGCGTGTAACCATGATTGCAGATTTGATTTCTGGTGCTGCAGAAGCGAGTCCCCACGCCACGCTGTGCCAGTTTAGCGCAGTGTGTGAGGACTTGCCGAGCGGGTGGCTTGGTTCGGGGGGGCTCAGGGGCCGGTTAAACGACCCTTGTGGGCCGCTTGTGGCCCATGGGCCTAAGGTTGCCTACCCCTGGAATAGAGTGTCTACCAACCAACACCACCTGCTTCTGCTGGCATCATCCTGAGTAAAGCACCATGAGTAGACATGTGGTAAAAAATAAATCAGAGTGGGAGCTCCTTTACATATTTCTGCCCTGGAATCTCAGAGTGGTTGGTCAGTAAGTAAATAAATAAATATTCAATGCTGCACTTCAGCTCACAGAGCTCAGTTCCATCTACCACCATGCTTCCAGGGATACAATCACATAGAGGAAAAAGTCAATATAAAACAGGCTGTTCAGACAGTGAGCCAACAACTGAAATGATGGCTCACTGGGTGTACAATCCAATTCGCACTAAGGCTGCTTCCCTACCAGCATCTCCAATGTCACCTAATCATTACTTTTCCATTGTAAGCTACAAACCAAACAGCAATTGACTTATCACACTATTGTCCTCCTCCTATGTGTACATCACACTATGTCCCATCTACACCAGTGGGCATGATATAGCTGCTATAAAACTCTGCATGCATTCACTACAACCCTTGCGGTGGGCACTGTTTTATGACCCAGCTTAAGTTCTTCCATTGATCTTCTAATTAGAGCTAAAATGCTTCTCTGGCTATATATATTATGAAAGAGTGGTATAGTGCTATAATACCACAATAGCATTTTTTTGTGATACCTCCAGCTTGAATAGTACGGGCAATGGTTATCCAGGCAAGATATCTCCTCTCCCCGCCGCCTCCAAGTCTGCCACTGAGCCAGACCAGAGATTGTGGTTAGAGAAGGTAACACTGTTGGCACCTACACCTGTGTAGATGGTGCCACTTCTCCACTCATGGATGTTTTGGATGTTTTGCAGTCTGAGACAGAAAAGTCACAGGGAAAATAAGGGGTGAGGAAGAAGTAATGGAAGAAGGGATGGTGTTGTTGTGTGGCTGCCCCATAAAATGTGGGTTAGTACAGTGTGGCAATTCCACATTAAAAACCTAGTGTGGAAGCAGCCTAACCTTTTCCCATACAGCTGCATTCACGATCATGTGGTGATACAGTGTAAACTAGCCCCATGGGGTTTTTTTTAGCACAAGCATAGATGTTGAGTCTGCTGTGAGATGCTATTTACAGATCCCACCAAAAGCAATTAAACTGATATTTCTTGGTGACTAATCAGAATTTCAGCTATAATTGCTTAGGTTTCTGCCCTTTCCAATAATTCTTTACCAAACATCAAAACAGAAACACCCAACTAATTCTAAACAAACACATCAACATTTATTAATATTTCATGGTGCAGGGGTGCAAGGGCTGTACTCTGAAGCCTTGAAGACCAGGATTCCAGTCCCATCAGTGCCTGACATGTAGCAACATCAGCAGCGTTGGGCTGCTAGTACCTTTCATGTGATGAGAGATGTTAAAAACAAATTAGCACCATCTCTGTGATAGGTGCTATGCAGAACATAAAAATAACTGTGTTCCACACCAATTTACCAAGGTAAAGTGGTGTAAGACTGAGTGAGAGAATACGAGAGGATACTTTAGCAGTGATGAGCTAAGGTTGAGCAGCAAGAAAATGCAATGGTTTGGGACAGGATTTGTGGAACAGGCAACTGTGACAGAAATGAACAAAGAGGACTGACCTCTGCAGGCAATAGGAAAAGTGGTAAGACAGGGGAGGGGAATATTTTCCAGCCTAAGGGCTGCATTCCCTTCCAGTCAACCTTTTGAGGGACATGAGGCCAGAGTCAAAAGTGGGCAGAGAAACAAATGTGAATTTTACCTTTGTACAGTAGGTGAGTTTTGACACACCCACCCACACACCCTTCTCTGTCTCCAGCCAAACAAGTAAGAGGCCTTATCAGATTCCAGCCAAGCAAAAATACCCAGGGTGCAAAGCAGCACCAGTGAGGGGTGTGGCCTGGGGATAATTCTAGGGGCCAGGTGGAGAGACCCAGAGTGCCACATTTAGCTCCTGGGCCTCAGATTCCCAAGACCTATGATAAATAGGAGGGGGAAATCAGTGGCATTTTACAGATCAGAGCTCAAACTAGAGCACTGCCCAGCCAGACATTTGCTTTCACAATAGATTATGGTAATTCTATACCATCAAAAATGCAGAGCAAAATGAAAGGGAGTTAAGAAGTCCCCTCCCAGTCATTCATTCCTCAAAGCCCCACAGGCTCCTGCCTCCGCTGGCCCACAGGAGTGTGAATGTGGAACTCCCTCTAATGAGCAAGCGGGGAAAGAGCAGAGTGACAGGCAAACAGCTTTGAAACGTCAAGGAATGCAGTGCCTGCTGAAAACCACAAAGTGTTTCTCCCTGAAGGGGACGCGGCGGCTGCCCCGCCTGGGATGTGCTGGGAGGCTCTTTCTAGAGCGACTCCTCCTCTGACAAGCGACTCTCACGCAAACATGTCAATGAAGCGTCTCCAGCCGCTCTTATTCCAGCTGTCTCCGAGAGTGACAGCCAAGCGCAGCAGATAACTAGTGACACGCACCATAGGAAGCCTTCCAATAAAATAAGCTAACATAAGAGGAAAGACTACGCAAGTTGAAGAGGAAAAAAAACCCACACAGAGAGACAACAGAAGTGACCAGGCTCAGCGGCTGCTCTTTTATCACCTGCTTCTGGTCGTCCTTTGCAGATGACACACCATAAACCAGGGGACACTCCAAGGTGCAAGAGGGGGTGGGGCTCTGCATAATCACTGCACCGCAGCATAAAATATTCAGTGCAGCTGTAGTCCAGGCTGAGCGGGGGGGGGAGTGAACAAACAAACAAATGAAGGGACAAGCAAACAAGCATCTTACTGAAGAACAAACTATACATGACATTTGTCAGGTAGCTCGCTCAGACCAACGGGGACAATAGCATCAGGGTAGGCATGACTTGAGTACTTTACCCTCACTGCAATCCTGGGTGGAATTGGCCCCTCCATGCCTGACAATCCAACACGGAGTGTGATTCCAACTGAGACTGTAGTGGTGGTGGAGAGTTAAAGCTCCCCAGCTGGTCATGCTATGTTCCTGGTCCAGTTTAGGGGGCCCTGCGCCAGCGATTCATTGATTTTTTTTAATCAAGTGCTCCAGAGCAAACTAACTGTACTTATTTGTTATTGGGATTTATCAATAGGTCACATCAATGGAAATAAGAGAAGCTCATAACACAATATGAAATATACACTATGCATATCTTAATCCCAACAACAAATTTCTTCATCTGCCATTACCCAAAGGCTTGACAAAATAACATTTTCAACATATAACATAGAAGGGATGCCTGAGCCTTCCAGAGCCAAGGCACCACCACCAGGGCACCACCACCAAGAAAGCCCTGTTCCAAGTTCCGGCAACTTGGATCTCCCTCAATGATGGAGCAAGCAATAGAGCCTCTCTGACCAACCAGACAGGATGGCACTGAAAGAGCTGGTATTTCCACTTAGTGCTTTGTACGTCAGGGTTAAAACACTGAACTGGGCTCAGACACTAACCTCCAGCTTAGTGGCTGCTGAAGTTGCCCTTCCTTTGATTCCCAACCTGAGCTTCAAGTCACAACACCTGCAGCCTCATTCAAAATCAACAGTGAAGAGCTGTGTTCCATATTCATTTTACAGTGGTACCTCGGGTTAAGAACTTAATTCGTTCTGGAGGTCCTTTCTTAACCTGAAACTGTTCTTAACCTGAGGTACCACTTTAGCTAATGGGACCTCCTCCTGCCACCGTGCCGCGATTTCTGTTCTTATCCTGAAGCAAAGTTCTTAACCCGAGGTACTATTTCTGGGTTAGCGGAGTCTGTAACTTGAAGCGTCTGTAACCCGAAGTACCACTGTATTATTTATTTCTCATCAAATTTGCACACTGCTTGACTGTTTTGTTTTGTTTTTTAAAAAAGCTCAATATGGTTTACAAAAGATAAAACAGTAAAATCCTGAAAACTGTACAACCTAATATTGCAGACTTGCCTTTTGATGCGCAGCAGGAAACTTCCCACTGGGAAGATTTCCCTTGGGAATCTCCTTGCATACCACCACTCCCTACTTTGCAGGGTAAGTTTCCTTTGCCTCTTTTTCTTCCCATTATATGCAGGGCCTGCAGACTCTTTTTCCCACCCAATTTGAGTACTCACTCTGGTCACAGTGGCATTTTACAGCATCTTCAGGTGCTTATGTATGGGAAGAACCGCCTCCTGTAAAGTCCCCTCCTTAACACCAGCCTGCATGTAATGTGGTCCATCCCCCCCCCCCCCAGTTCGTGTCAGAGATGAGTGAAAAAATTGGCGTTACTCTGCTGCCTCTGCTCTGCATGGAGAGGGGGCAATGAGTATTAAGACAGAGCAGAGGCCTTTCAATTTGACAGCATTAAGATGAAGTCTGGTCTTTATTTCAACAGCTCCTTGTACAACTGAATTTAACTTTGAAAATAAATTAAATGTTGTAGGGGGAACATGAGACCAATTCAGTGTTCTGGTTCAGGCATAATATTGTTGCTCCACAAAGCATTGTTTGTTAGAGCTGGGGTAGAGAATTGGCTGGAGTGTTCACCTTCTCCCTCTCCTCTAATATTCTGTTCTTGAAAGGACATGGTTCAATCAGTTTCCCACAATGTCCAAACTATGATTTGAGCCCTGTCTACAAACCAGAATGGCAAACAATGGTTTGGCCCTAATTCATTGCCAGCGCTTAAAACATAATGCCCTGGTTCAGATGTCATAGTAACCTCTGGATCAGCAAACCAGGAACTCTTTTTAAGCTGGGCACCCAAGGAGGGCATACTGGATCAGGCCAATGACCCATGTAGCCCAACATCCTGTTCTCACCCTGGGAAAAACCAAAAGCAGGACCTGAGCACAATAGCACTCTCCCAGGTTTCTTGGACAAAAATACTCTTCAGTGTTGAACAAATTTTTTCTGTTCCCATCTTATTAGTTCTCATGATATAACTTTGCAGAAGTGGGTAAAACTGAGATCATGAGTTGCTCGGAGCCACTCCGTGGCAATTTCATGGCTGACATAGGACTTTAAAACTCAATTTCCCATGTACAAACTCAATATCCCTGGTCTCTGAACCATCTCAGATGGCATTTAACCTTTTCCTGTGCCTGCAGTTAAAAGGCAGGGAGTTCATAATCAGTACCCCAATACTAAACACATTTACCTAGAAGCAAATTCCACTAAAAGCATGTGTTTTAAAGGAAGCCCACTTTATTTGGCATTAGCATGTTCACGGAAGCAACACCGAATACAACTTAAGGTATCTTAGAGAGAAGTCCTCTAAAAAAAATTTTTTTTTGTCTTCTCTCCCATGTCTCTATTTGCTATTGGTATTTAGTTATAGGAATTTATTGATTTCTATTTCAAAAGTTATAGAGTTCTCAGAATGAAGTCTTTGAAGAATAAACAGACGAGATTTATCTGCTTTATGTATTAGACCACATACACAACATTGAGGTTACATAACCCACTTTTTGAGCTTAAATGTAAAACTGGAAGCCTATTTAAGTACAGCAGGGGTTGAGAGCATGAAGCCCAAGGCAGGAGCTGAATGAGGCCTTCTAGTCTGCCCTGTCTGACTCTTGAGATTCTCTCCAGACCACATCCCTTGAGGGTCCTCAGGGGTGCCAACTTGAATAAAATATTGGGAGTGGGGCAGGTAAGCCCCACCCCACATAACTGATCACATGACATGGTGCATGCATACCAGTTGAATGGCAATGCCCATCAGCTAGGGGTAGCAACGGTACCTCAGCCCCTAGGAGTTGGCTCCTATGCTGGTCCTGCTCTGCACTGCTTTTGGGTGGCTGGAACATACCCTACTGTATGAATAGAGTCACAACCATTGCCTCACCCACTTTTTGCTTCTGCCCTCCACCCACCACCTCTTTGAGACTCCTGGCAGGTTGCCCATGACAGAATGTGGCCTTCTGGCTGAAAAGGGCTCCCGACTCCTGAAGAGATTACAGGATTTAGTTTAGCATAACATCTCAAGAGCAAGCCACCTGTGCTTTCCAAATGGCTTTTAAAATGGCATAAACCACTTTTCCTGCCCGGGTGTCAAACTTAAGAATCTGAAACGGGCATTTATAAATCAGAAGGAGGAAGAAATAAATATGTTTGATATTTAATCATTACAGACCCTGATTCAACTAAAATCAGTCTGGATTAAAGCCCACTGACCATACCTAATCTTAAATCCCATTTCAATGAAGCTTGCTTTCCATCTGAGACCGTAGCTCAATTAAGAATGCTTACTCACTCAGGAGGTGTTTTCGTACTCAGAAGTAGTAACTGTCAAAAGGACTGCAGGTGTTGGGTTTTTTGGTCCAGATTACTGTTTCTCAAACAGTGGGTCTAAGGGCCACATCCTGCCCAGTGATTCCTCACTTGCTTGCCCCAAATCCTAGCCAGCTCCATCAGCATCTTGCATGCTGAGTAAATGTGGCCAGGAGTCAGGGAAGTTCCTGGAGGAGGGGAAAGGGTCAGAGCAGGTGTTGAAAGAAGTTAGAAAGTGAATTAAAGGTATTATAGGATGATCATCATCATCATTATCAATAACAAAATAAAATCGGAAAGAAAAAAAGGATGGGTGGAAGAAATGAATGTAAAAAGACCAGGAGTGGAGGGCCAAAAAACTGGTGTGTGGGTGGGAGTGAGATACAAATAAGCTACAAGTTGAGTGTGAAAGAAAAGTAGGCGATAAAATTACAGGAGATGGGGAAAATATTTTTGCAAGGCATGTGAGGGTAAGGAAGGGGAAAACAGGAGGAGGGGGAAATCTGCCTACACCTGGAAGGGAAGGGGTTAAATTTTTCTTCTCCATGTAGAGCCTTTGGATCAGGAAACTCTTCCTGAAGTGGGGAGGCTATCACAATACTTCCAAAGCAAATGTCAATTCTTAACTTTAAGAAAGCTGAACTATGAAACTGATCGTCATAAGGAAAATACTGTTGCAAAAAATAAATAAATAGCAATTTAGGTATCAGCAGAAAATGAGGTCAGTAACAGCCAGCTGACATTGTCAAATTCTACTTCCATTTAGGCAGGACTCAGTAATTTTCAGCCATCTCAAATGGGCCTCCGGGGTAGAAATTGTGAGGTCCTCTTCTCTATAAGGAAATCCCTATTAAAAACGGGACCAAAATTCAATCCAGCACCTTTCCTTGAGAAGGAATGTAAAAGAAACATGAAAAAAGGAACATTTCATCAGAAGTAATTGTACAGAACCCTGAACTTTTTCAGCGTAGACATCTGCGGTATAACATGCATGAAAATGTCCATCTGTCAACAATCCATACCCTTCTTTCACTCTCCACCACACAGCCTGTCAAAGTCATTTTTGCACATAAAGCAAGCACGGTATAGAACAGAAGCAGGCGATCCAAGCTGTTGCATACAAAGATCTTCGAAAGACAGCCTGATTTGATCAGATGGGATGAATTCTGGCATACATTAGTATTGTTATAATCACTGGGCATTAATATTGCACTTTGAAGTATGTAAATGCTTTTCACCCAGTCAACAATTCTGTAAATTAGGTTGCATTCTATTTTGCAGATAGAAAAAATGCTGATCACATTCAGGTGATCACCCAAACCTTTGTAAACCATGATTTATGAAGTCATGAATAAACAATGTGGCCATGTGTTCTTCTCTCCCAATATCACATGATGGCTTCAGCATAAAAATTCTGACCTGCATATAGTTGGAGTTCCCAGTATATTTATTTTCCTGGTTTGTTAACCAACATTAAACCTGAATTCCCCATCATATATAATGAAGACCAGTGGATTAATACAAACCTGAATTTTTGCGCAAACGTGATAGGATGTTAGAAGGAACAAGGGAGATGAGTGCAGCTATGATGCACCTCCATATCTTTATAAACCATAGCTTATGTCTTTGTGAAGTTTATAAACCATGGTTTATGAATCTTTGGATCATTGTCTAAACATGACCAATGCCATACTCCATGGTTACAAGTCAGTGTGCACCTGAGAATAAATTTAATCCTGGTTTCAACGTGATCTGTTGGCCCACAGTGTATCTGTTTAGTACTGAGAAAAACAAACGTAAACACTGTACTTTCTAAGAGCAGCAACTTTAATCACGCATATGAATTCCTCCTCCTCTGCCATGACCTAACTCTGAGCTTTAATGCAAAGACTCAGAGAGCGCTGGAATGCAGAACACTGTATACTTTGTGTTCTGGAAAGTGTTTGCCCCTTCCTCAAGCACTTCCAGATGTATGGGGTCTATATGCCTTAGAAGTGCAACATTAAGCTAATGAAAACAACATTCCTCCTTCCCAGCTTATGCCTAAGTCTATCCCCTTCTTCTATTACATCACATAAGAAAAAAGCATCAGAACAGAGACACAGCCCCCCCCCCATGGCTGAGGCATGGAGACTTTCCAAGTACATCTCCTTTCCTCAATTTACCACTCTCCCCACAATTCAAATGAAGTCAACTGTTTGAAGTTAACCTGCTAAACTATTAAGTAGTTCCAAAGAGGTGCATCCAGATGCTAGGATAGCAAATCTGTGGTCCTCTGGCTGTTGCTGGACTACAGTATCCATCAACCTTGACCATTAGCTGTTCTGGCCTGGGCTGACAGGAGCTGGAGTCCACAGGCTCCCCATCCCTGACCTTAAAGCTCTGCCGCTTCAGTGTTCTCAACACATGATATTACGGTGGCATCACTCAGTTTTACCAGCACAGATGCTTATAATTAGGCAGCCAGCACCACTAGAACAAATGCAAAAACTCAAGCACTTTGACTCTTAGAGGGTTAACTGATCAGAGCTTTCGTCTGCCTGCCCACAAGCCAGACAGCACTTCTCAACCTTGCAAGCAAAATTTTGCCTTTAAAAGCATTCGGAAAGAGTTCCAGAGAATTAATGAGTGCAAAGGATAAACAAGTGCATTTCAATTAATATTAATTTCACATGCTCAAAGATCACAGCCAACCTTTGTCTCAACATGTATCCCCATGTTTCTTTTATTACAGGAGAGGTCAGACCACAGGGCTGTTGCCACTTATGAGTTCACCTACTTGTGGTTACCCTTCCCCTGTGTATAACATTAAACAGCATAAGCTACTACCTGAGCACCACATAGTGCAACTTCGGACCTGCAATTAGCAGAGCTTCCTGGCTATAAAGGAAGGGGAAAGCAATACGGATGACAACTGTTAGCATAGGAAAGGGGGAGGAATTCCCTTTTAAAGATTCCATAAGTCACAAAAGAAGTTCTTGAAGACGGTTCTCCTAAAAAAAAAGGGAGGAGTGGGAAAGAGAAGGAAAACAGAGATGCTGTGGGACAAATGGCACGAAAACAGAAAACAGAACTTACAGACCCACTAACATATGGGATGAAGCTTAAAAGCTCAGAGCCCAACAAGGCTCAAGGCATCTTAAGAACTGTCATGTGGGGTTAGACAGCATGATCATCCAAGCTGAATGTTCTGTCTATTGACAGCGACCCCCCACCCCCACCCTCAAGTTTTAATGCTCAATCAGTCCATGTTTTGGATGAAACCTCCTCGCTGATTTCATAGAATCATAGAATTGGAAGAGACCACAAGGGCCATCGAGTCCAACCCCCTGCCAAGCAGGAAACACCATCAGAGCACTCCTGACATATGGTTGTCAAGCCTCTGCTTAAAGACCTCCAAAGAAGGAGACTCCACCACACTCCTTGGCAGCAAATTCCACTGTCGAACAGCTCTTACTGTCAGGAAGTTCTTCCTAATGTTTAGGTGGAATCTTCTTTCTTGTAGTTTGGAACCATTGCTCCGTGTCCGCTTCTCTGGAGCAGCAGAAAACAACCTTTCTCCCTCCTCTATGTGGCATCCTTTTATATATTTGAACATGGCTATCATATCACCCCTTAACCTCCTCTTCTCCAGGCTAAACATGCCCAGCTCCCTTAGCCGTTCCTCATAAGGCATCGTTTCCAGGCCTTTGACCATTTTGGTTACCCTCCTCTGGACACATTCCAGTTTGTCAGTGTCCTTCCTGATTTACATAAGCAGACAATATAAACATTCCTTTAATACTAAGGCGCTCAAAATTTCCCTTGCCTATGTATTATCTGAATAAGTAGGATAAACAACCTGAAGTTATTTCTCTATGTATAAACCAGGTAGCTAAACATAATCTACTCCTGCTTGCAGAAGTATGGGGCGTCTGAAAGAAGACCAACGCTGAATATTCAGGCATTCATCAAGGACTCAGGGGAAGGGCTTAGCACTCACTCTGTCCCAGGCTTTTGAGAAAGGCAAAAGCAGTGTGAATCTACTTTGCTGCTTCAAAGCACGCTAGAGGACTCTGAACAGGGTAGGAGGAGGTCGCCTCAAATCAAAGCATGAACGGGCGGGAACCCTCCAAGTTCTTTGCGATATATGGGGAGGGAGGGGTCTCCGCTCATGTTAGGTATCTGGAGAAGGGGTAAGTGCTCTCTCGATGAGCTTGCAAGGTCAGAATATATGGTCACCACTGGTGGTCAGCACCCCTCTAAATCTTGCAGAATTCAGTGACACAAGATGGAGTAACCACTAGCTTGGATGATGACAATGATTATTCTTTTTGCTGGTCATTCAGGTGCATTTCGGGAAGAAAATAAGAGAAAAGGTGGAAAGTGTTCCAGTACAGAATATTAATTTGTGTTTTAATTTCTTTTGTTTACTCGAGCAGTCCATCTGATGTGATGGGCACATTTACTATGCAGGAGATTAAAATATAAATGCACTAAACAGCAAACAGAGAAAAGCTATACAGTTTGTCCCCAAAGTACTGCATTAAGATGAGAGATGGGACAATGAGCCTGTAGGTTCCACTCCATTAAAGAGTAACTGGGGTAGAAGCTGGTAATCCATTGCTCTCTAATCAAGAGAGACTGCAGACTAAACCCATCCAATAGGGAAACAAGAGAGGAATATTAATATACCAATATGCTGTTGTAAAATGCAAGAGATGAAAAGAATGAATTCCACACCAGACCTAATGCCTATACAGCCAAAGCTAAGGCAGAGCCTGTCTCTCTGTTGCTGAGACCTGTAAACAAGGTGAATTATGAAGCTCTTAAGGGGCCAGGAAGAATCACCCAATCCCTGATCTAGGCTCGTGGTGCAATGAAGCTTCCTTGGTTGCTGAGACTCGTATAACAGTTAGTCTCACTCTCACCCAAGGTGCAAAGGTATATTCAGGGTATATTCCTGTGTAACAATTTTCATTGCAGGCTCAAATCCTGGTAATACAGAAGCTGCTCAGTATTCCACCAATATAGTGAAACAGGGAGTTTACTTGAAATAGATATCTGAAGGGAAGCCATGGTGTGTAGCTGGTTGGGGGGGGGTCTTCCACTGAAGCCACAGGATGGGTAATAAATCAGAAATGGCATGTGTGTAGGCAATGTGTAGTCTGTGTGCCTAGATTCGCAAAGCTTGCTTCCTGCTTTAGTTCTTCAAGGTGTGTGCAGAGGATGGGAGAAGCTGAATTTCCAAGGACCTTCATGGGACTCCCTTCATTATTTTGCTAAAAGAAGGAAATACAGCACACATGCCTCATTTTGCCTTTTGAGTGCCTAGTCAATTGCCCAGATAATAATTTTGGCACCTCTTCCTCTTCCACATCTCAGCCAAGACCCCCTCCCCCCCCCCAAAAAAAAACTGCCACAAAAATTGAAAGGAAGTTAGAAAAAGAGGAGTACCAGGTCAAGGAGAAGCTTGTGGCTCTCCTAGCAGCACACTATATTTTGACACCAGTACTATTCATTCTGCAAGGCTAGATGCATCCTGCAGGTGGCTAGTGCAGTGCTGGGACCTCATGAGATATGTTTCATTCAAGGGAGATTTCCCACTGTTTCCTACTTCCAGGTAGGAACTAGAAAGTACAGCCATATGACAGACCCTTGTCAACCACAGCAAATTAGGTAACGTTCACAAATTTATGAATCTAAAACAAGTTTCCTTGGTTTGTTTAATAACATGGAACTGGAACCCTTTTATTTTTATTTTTGCATGCCCATCATTTTGCCAGTTTAACTAAAATGAGCACCAGTAAATCTGCTCTGGAATATGGTTTGGTCAGTTCCAGCTGGAATGTGTGTCTGTGGGAGTAAAGGCTTGCATGCCTATCTGTTTACTCTGCACTAAAAAGCAGCCACAGTAACTGATGAAGTGTTTTTAGCCAATTGATTAGCACTTAGCCAGCTAAATTGACCAATTAAAATAAATATTATGCCAGCTTAATCCAAGTAATATTCTGAGAATACGCCATCAAGATAACTGTATATATTAATCAAGAAATAACTAAAAGACTGTATGTTTTCTGCAAAGTTAACTTAAATACATTTCCTGAACTATGGGAGGCATACAGACTGTTGGGAAAATGGCATTTGAACTGAGCACCTTCTCACATGGGACTGACACATTTATTCATTATTCGTCAATTATTAATAATACTTTCTGCCCTAATCTGCGCGCTTTAATACCTGTTCCCCCTCAAGGGAGTATTCTAAGGGATACGGTGAGTTAGAAGGCCATGCTATGGATTAACATGCCTACTAGCTACACTTCTGCAACAAGAAATCACCTTCCTTCTCATATAATGCTAATCCAAAACATGGATTAGTAGGGAACCTTTCTCAATTCTGTTTTCTTTTCGGGTGGGGGTGGGTCTTGCTTGAGATGTGGAAAAGGTAGAGTGGGAAATGACAAAAGAGCCACCTGGGCAACTTATTCAGTGGTGAGGACCACATTCCCTCATGGAATACCTTCCAGGGGCCATGTACCAGTGGTGGACAGGCAAATTGTGCCACTCTGACCCTTGTACATTCCAGCCATGCAAAAGACAAGAGGTTTCTCCATATAGGCAAAGCAGGAGGCATTGTCATAATTTGAGGACACATGCCAGCTAAATAGAAGTAATTGAGGAGCAGTCTGGGGAGGGGTGTGCAGTCTGGGGACAGTTCCAGCAGTCAGTGAGATGTGGAGGGCTGTATACGGCCCCCAGGCCTGATATTTCCTTGCCGCTGCCTTAGTAAATAAGTATGTGTGTGAGCTACTAAAAGGAGATTACAGCAACTTTGATCGGGAGTCCACTTGCTTTGCTGCACCCCTCTGTATACCTGCATATTTGCTCATTTGCATTAAGTCATGGTTTAGCTTAGCAGGATGCACAAACTGACTATTGTATCTCAATCTAATTTTCAAACACAGAGAATGTCTGCTGATTGTTTGTCTTGCACACAATCCCTCCAGCTGCTCCAATAACCTTCTTTGCAACAAGTAGCTCTTGGGTATGATAAGAGCGGAAAGTGGATTTTCATACATATTTTACACACACATAGTTTGTGCTACAACAGCCAAGGCCCTTTTTCATTCAAACCTGCAACTCTTCTATTCTCTTCTAATCTTGCTTTGCAGCATTTGCTAGACAGCTAATGTAGGTCAGCCATTCCAAAGTCAGAAGGGTGTCAACCCACTGCAAAGCTGACACACAGATATTTTACTTTCCAGGTCCCACCCAGATTTCTCAAGTTTAGTGACTGACATAAAGAGGCTGACAAGGAGGCACCTCTAAAATAGATTCCCAAACAGCAGCTTGCACAGAGATAAATTAAGCAGAGGAATCACCCAGAGACCCCCAGACAATCCAGGATTGACTGCCTGAGGCAAATCCGAGGGCTGTGCCTGCCATTAAATTGCCTTATGCTTGTCTTATTACCAGTTCTTATAACATCGTAGCTTTGAATGCATGCTTTGCACATTAAGAGATCACACCTTCCTTCTATGAATGTATCACTTGTGTAAAGGGGCTGGGGATTGGAGAAGTAGTGTGTAACCCAAGACCCAAGAGGTCCAGGGCCAGATTCTGCTAGTGGAAGCCAGAACAAGGACTCCCCTGGTGCAATGGGGCCCTCCCACACCTCCCCCAAATCCACTCTAGAGGGTCAGCAGAACCCGCAGAACAGTGTGCTGGGGGAGCAGAGGGGAGATTGTTCCACTGGGCTAGAAGTAATGCTTATGTTGATGGAACGATTGTAACAGCTGGATACTGAATTCCACCCCAGGATGTGGATGGTGCTCTCCAAATACAGAGCAGAAAACTGCTAGTTCAGATGTAAGGCAGTAATTATGGGAAAGCTTTAAATATCCTATTGATCTGAATACAAGCCAACCGGAATACAGGCCACACCCCTAAAGTGAAATACCTTAAATCACAGCTTCTCTTCCTTTAATAGTGCAATTACAGGCCATGCTTCGGTTTTATACAGGCTAGATTTAGGGGGGGGGGGGAGAGTGTGGCCTATATTCAGACCAAAATGTATTACATTCAGAAATTAGAAAATGCTACTTTGCAGACATCTGGATTTATATACCTTGCCTACTTACTGCAATACCCAAAGTGCCATATGGATGTTCGCACCACCCACTATTGTGCATCTCTCTCTGTGTGAATTATTATCATTTCTTTTCCCTTTCTGATTTTAAACATTCTTAGTATATGTATGTGCGCACACGTGCACACACACAAAATTAAGTACATGCACAACTAGAAACCTGTTAGAAGGCAATAAACACACTCTCACCTTCAGCTTGCATATAGAAGCATGTCTAAAAGATATCAAATTAAAGGCAGTTTCAAAGACATCAGAAGACAGGGGACATTTATTCATTTCAAGATTTCGCCTGCACTGCCTTCGCATGCGCATCTTGTACGCCACAAACGTCCTGTTGCTAGAGCCAAGGATTTGGCACCTTAGGGCAGAAGAGAGTCCATGAGCAGAGCTTCACAACACCTCCCTAGTGTGTGATTTTTAATCTTAATTGCATTGGAAGTGGGAAAGTAGGGACAAGGAAACAACTTAACAAAAAAGATTTCCCCCCCTTTGCAATTGTATCTGCTATTTTCAAAATTGCTACCATTGTTGCACAGCATGCTATCACTGCAGAGCACAACAATTTATTTGGATTATATAAAAATGTCTTCACTTGTGCTTGTGAAAAGCTTCCCCACTTGGATAGAATGATGAGAAGCCATAGGAAGGGGAAATAAGTAGCCCATGAGACAGAGCTGCACAATAAGGCTGGCATGTTAGTGGTGGGTGGGTGCATATGTGCTTTGATATATGGCAGACATGCCTGAACGCTAGGTTTAAGAGCTGCTGACAGGCAATACACACATGGACTGGGCAATGGCTCAGTGGTACAACATCTGCTTTGCATGCAGAAGGTCTCAGGTTCAATCCCTTGCATCTCCAGGTAGGACTGGGAGATACTCTGTGCCTGAAACCCGGGGGAACCGCTGCCAGTCAATGTGGACAGTACTGAGCTAGGTGGACTAATGATCCGACTCGGTATAAGGCAGCTTCCTAAGTTCCTATGAAACACTCTATAGAAGACAGCTCTTTACTGTATTTCAATTTTTCCTGCATCTTCATTTTTCCAACTTCCAACAGTTGGTGAACAGGAATTAGGAAGAAGACCTGTTTTGGAAGGGGTTGCATTCCTCTTTGGTTTTTTGGATGTTGAGTGAAGGAGCAGGTTCACAGACTCCTGGATTCAGCCTTGCCCCTGGAGGTGTAGGTGGCTTTGATGGCTAGGAGCACCTTTTACCAGCTTAGGCCATTCCCAGACAGCCTCCTCTCAGCAATCCATGTGTTGGTAAATCTACCAGATAGACTACAGTAATGCACTTTGTGTGCGAGGACATATGGAAGCTGAAGCTTCTGCAAAATGTGACAGATCAGCTGTCAGGGTCCATATAACATCAGTCCTAAAGGAGTTGCATTGGTTGCTGTTTACACCAGGCCACATTCAAAATTATGATGTTTGTTTATAAAACCCAAAACAACTTGGGAGGAACCTTCTCCCATACCTAAGATCAATGGAGTAGCTAGGCTAAATTTCCCCCTGTCTTATTGGTACCTGTTTATCAATAGCAGGCATAGGCAAACTCGGCCCTCCAGATGTTTTGGGACTACAACTCCCATCATCCCTGACAACTGGTCCTGTTAACTAGGGATGATGGGAGTTGTAGTCCCAAAACATCTGAAGGGCCGAGTTTGCCTATGCCTGATCAATAGCAAGGTAGCTACTTTAACCCAAACCTCTCTCATCTTGAGTATACACTGCAAATATACTAAAGAGCCAAAATATGTCTCAGGGAAGTCACAGAACCATATTATTGTAGAGTATCCTCAAGCTCATGCCATATGTGCATAATATGACAAAAGCTACAGATTCGTCACTGCTACCAGACCAACATTGTGGTGGCTCTTGAAAGCATACTCTCCCTGTTTGTTTGCATGAGAGCTCAGTCCCTCATAATGGTTGAGGAAAGCAAGCAAGATAAATTGTTTATGAATATGTTTTTTCTTTGATAAACTGCTCTTCATTTAAAAATAAATAAATCCCAAATGGTTTGCCCAATGGAACACCCAAATACAATCAAAGCATCTAAATCAGGCTTCCTCAAACTCGGCCCTCCAGATGATTTGAGACTACAGTTCCCATCATCCCTGACCACTGGTCCTGCTAGCTAGAGATCATGGGAGTTGTAGGCCAAAAACATCTGGAGGGCTGAGTTTGAGGAAGCCTGATCTAAATTAACAAATACAATTAAAACCTACCTAAGAACAGCTGAAGAAACAGCATACAATATGCTTTCCATGTACAATTCACTTTTATGGAATCTGGTATTACGCATATCAAATAATTACAGAAACCTTAAAAATGTCAAAATGCCCCCCTCTTTATCACCCAGAAACACATTTTTCTGTTGTCATACATATCTGTTGTGACATCTACCTATCTGCTACACATATTCAGCAATTAAATACTATTCTACACTTCTGATAACACTACCCAATTTATTAGATGTGGTTCCAAGAAAAGTTAGTATTCTGCCAGTCAAACAGGTGCAAAGTAGACAACATGCTCCTATAATAAGCACACATTCAATGAATACCACTACTTATAGTACGTGTTCTAATTAGGACACCTCTAGAGAACCTTGGAGCAAAAGACCAATTAGTTCATTTTTCATTCCACAGCTGCCATCCTATATCCCATTACAAACGCTTGCATCCACTGATGTCAATGGAACAAACTAAACATTAAATGAGTGCAAGACTACAGCCTACAATTCTGTGCAACTGACAACATGTTTATGATGGCCT
Organism: Podarcis raffonei; assembly: GCF_027172205.1. Lineage (NCBI taxonomy): Eukaryota > Metazoa > Chordata > Lepidosauria > Squamata > Lacertidae > Podarcis > Podarcis raffonei. Next base: position 79,038,770 of record NC_070602.1, read on the forward strand.
TACTAGAGATCAATGAAAACTATTTGCTAACATTCAAAAACCTTGAAAGAGAAAATTTATTTATTGTCTGTGGTACAAGAGTAAACACCTGATCTATTTTCAAGGCTGGAGAACGAAAATAGTTTTTGAGAGAGTTGTAAGGGCTTTTGCAGAGACCTGGTTTCACAAGATGTATGCCCGGGGTATCCAAAATGCTGCTCTCCAGATGTAGTGACTAAAACTTCCACCATCCCTGTCCATCGGCCGTCCTGGCAGGATCTGGTCCAACAACATCTGGAGAGCACCAGTTACCCCTGATGCATACCTGCACATGCACATTTTTCTCTCACTGTCACCTATGGCCAGAGAGGTTAAGTAGCAATGTTACCAGAAGTGAAAGTGGGATGATCGTACACAATCATATAATAATAATAATAATGATAATTTATTTTTTGTACCCTGCCCATCTGATTGGGTTGCCCAAGCCACTCTGGGTGGCTTCCAACAGAAGCCCTTTTTTCAACTCTTTCTGAAGTTGAAGAAAAGGGGTTGGGGGTTGGAATCACCTGACTCCAGTCTAACCCTTTGGGAAATGTACAGGAAAATGGCTATTAAATTTTTTTGAAAACATTGTCAGGACAATTTCTCCCAGGTGGGTTTGTTTAGGGCCAGAGCTCGTTTTGATCTAATCAGGCTGCTAACTTCCTCTCTCAGACTGCTTTTCTAGAACAGACAGTCATCACTCCCTGATACAGTTAAGGAGCTCTTCACGGTGAATTTAGTTAATATTTCCACAACAGTTTCATTTGGTTCACAAGCCCTCTTTAAAGCAGTTTCCAAACTCCAACCCAGTAAATGGACCAGATTATTGAAAATAACATTTCAAGTAGAGGGTTGCTATCTAAGATTTATAAGCAGCCTCTGAGAGCTAGCTTAAAGGAAGGCAGGTATAAAAATAAATGAGGTCTAGTTATAGACATTCCAATAATAGAAAAGGATTAGAACTCAAGACATGAATCAACTCAATACATGAATCTATCAGATCGTTCTCCCAGTCCTCAAAATTTGAGAGAAATATAGTTCTGTACAGATGATACCTCAGCACTAGAAACCTAGGCAGTTAAATAATGTCATTCATAAAATAATGTAGTTCCAGTGTTAGATACAACATACGGCACTGGTTTTTTGCAGATGTGGTAATAGGGTCCCCATGTTAAAGACTGGGGGTATTAAATTTTCTTTTACAGTGGTACCTCGGGTTACAGATGCTTCAGATTACAGACTCTGCCAACCCAGAAATAGTACCTCGGGTTAAGAACTTTACCTCAGGATGAGAAAAGAAATCGTGTACCAGCAGCGCAGCGGCAGCTGGAGGTCCCATTAGCTAAAGTGGTGCTGCAGGTTAAGAACAGTTTCAGGTTAAGAACGGACCTCCGGAACGAATTAAGTTCTTAACCCAAGGTACCACTGTACTAACTAGTATTACCGTAAGTCCAAGTGTTAGTAATATTGTTACCTTTAACTAGTAATGTTGTTACTTTCAAAAAAAAATCTGATGGTTGTAGTTAAAAGATTATAATGACACAGCGTTGGAAAATCTAGTTATCCTTTCTATAGTGCAGATTTGCTTTAGGAAAAAGCATTGTCTGTTGCGGAAATGGGCAAATTAGCAAAAGAAATCCACGCTGGGAAGGGTTTGTTTCTGAGATGGGTGCCCTTTGAAGTATTCCAAATTGGAAGAGTGGTAGGGTTTGGTAATGTCTGATTTTATAACATCTGAATGAAGTGAACGCCTCCTTTTATGTTTTTTAAACACACAAGCATATATTGCACGGGCCTCCTATCAGGGGTACATGCCATGTGGAGCAAATGCTGGCGACTAGAAGGAGACAGACAATGCAAAAATAAAACTGCTTCCTGAAATTTAACTGCTCCCATCCCACCTGCTCACTGACACAAACTATTGAAGCCACCATGTTACAGGCACAAGTGGGAGTTCTCTTGAAGCTCCTTGTGCTTTCATCAAAGGAATGGTGTTCTCCCCTGGCCTTTCCATCTTCAATGTCAAGATATAGCCTAGGGCTTGTTACAGGGGCCAATTTAGGAGCAGCTCACCTGAGAAACCCAAGCTAAAGACTAAGGTATCTGCCAATGAGGCAGGAACTAAGTGGGTCACAGAAATTAATAAGAGGTAAAGAGCTTTGAGAGAAGTCAGGTGGAGTGATTGTGCAGGTATCCTTGATTGGCAGAACAGAAAGAGAAAAGGGTTGTGAGTTCACAAAATACGACCGGCATCTGGAAGCAAGGGATAGCTTCAGGCAGTCCACCAACTCTCCAACATGCCAGAAAGCCTGCCAACTGCTAGGATAATTTTCTCTGTTTCAGAGCTGTCAGTGCTGTCAGAAATGCCATTCTACTACCAGAGTTATTACAGGATATGTTTGTGGATCTGGGCTGATGGTGCATGATGCTTCCAATGCAGCCTCACCCATAACTTAGGATGTACGGATTCCTGAGCATGCAGGTATATTGTACAATATACTTCTTTTGGCATGAGGTTGAGAATAATGTAGAATAGACAAGACAGACAGATAGATGAAATATTGAAAAGCAGAACCAGTGGTAACAGAGGAGTAGGAATAGGGACTATGGTCCTTTGGACAGACAAGGAACCAAGTAGTATGTACATGTGTGTGTGTGTGTGCGTGCGCGTGTGTGTGCAGTTATAAATTCTCTTTTGGGGTCTTTATAAACTGGCTGCAAAATCTTCAGCCTGCCTTGCAACCATACAGATTAGGAGCTTATATAATAATATTTGAGCAGGTTAAGACAGGGACTTAACACGGGGTGGAAAACCTGTGGCTTAAGAGCTGCATACAAACATGAGAAGAGGATAGCACACCCACTTTTGGCTCTGGCCCTACCTATCAGTGGCCACAACTTCATCCACTCCCAGGGAATTTAGCCCTCAACAGAAAAAAGAAAACAAATTGCACCCCCCACAACACACATTTTCAAACAGAATCATACAACATAAGAAGCAACTGAAGTTGGTAGAGCTTCTTGATTCTGTGGATGAAAAACACTGATAGCAACGTGCACTGAAATGATGGGGGGGCACCCCAAGCAGCTTAAATAAAAGTTGTCCATCCCCCTCCCCAAAAAAATTGCATGTATGATGAAAATCAGCAAATTGCTGGTGTCCTATATCAGAACAGAAGGAACCCCATCAGCAAACTTCTCGCTGCCTTGGTAAGTAGCCCAGGTGTTTCAATAATGCTTTTCTCACTTTAAAGAGATTAAGTAAAGCCACAGAAGGGCAAGTTAGCTTTAGGTGTTTAATTGCCATAAGGTGAAACGGTCAGACTTTGTGGCTAAAAAAGCATTACAACAAGTTCTTCCACTTTTGTGGTATGATAAGTGGGCTAAGGATGGAGAAATAGCCGTACAATTTTACTCTTTCTAGTACAGGAATTCCCTAGATTTCCCTACACTGACAAACAGCCACTAAAGCATCAGGTTATTTACAGGGAATAGGATGAGACTGATGTTCTGCAAGTAGGGGCTTCAATACATTTCAGAGGCAAGTCTTCTGCAAGAAGTAAGCAAGGAATGCAGAAGTCATCATTATCCTTTTTGTCTTTCCCTATGCACATGCAAGCAAACTTAATTCATCCTACTCTTTTAACAAGATACAATGGATTCTGAATTATGCAGAACCCTGAGCAGGCAGGGAACTGATCCAAAAGATGAAGCACTTTATCTTATGGAGATTTATGGTGGCACAAGGAGGGTTTTCTTCTGGGAAAGGTGCCTTAGTCATTCCACAAAGTATCAGTCAGCAGAGTACGCTGCTTGTACAGCCTGTGCATCGCAGGCCCTGATCACAAATTACCCATTTACACTTGTACTTTGAGAGCTAATGGAAGAGACTTCTTCTCAGAGGCCAAAGGATCTATTCACCACAGGAAACCAGAAACATATTTGATTGCTATGTTTTACAATGAGAGGATCAGCCATCAGTTTTCCCCTTCCCCCACAAGCTCGGGGAGACAAATCATAAAGCCCTTTAAAAATGTGGTGTCAAAGCACCCCTCCGCCCACCCCAAACTTAAGACACAATGAAGGCAGGGGCCCCCAACATAGCAACACTCTTCTGCAGCACAAGCAACTGGGCAGGCAACAGCAACGGTCGATACAGCTCATATTTTTGCCCAGCAAGAGCAGAGAGACACATTAACAAGATTGACAGTCAGCACTCAGCTGCTATTCAATGCCCAGTGGGCAGTAGAGAAACTGTCAAAAATAATGCCAATTTCTTACTGAAGGAGGCATCCAGCATTAGTTGAGGCAGACACTGTTGGCAGTTATGAAGTAAGCATACACACAAAGGACTCTGGGGAGGAGCAAGCAATCTAACCCCATTGCAGCAGTCATGTATATCATATACCTACCCCTTCATATCTTGAGAAATGCAGACAATTACGCTTTTGTATCATTGTTCAAGTTTAGCCAATGGTCTCCGCGAGGAGAAATAAATGGAAAAAACAAAAGATAAGTAGGAACAACTGCCAGCGCATGATTCTCACTAGAGCCATTTCATTAAGGTTGAGGAAGGGAGATGAAGTCTAGAAAAACAACAGAAACCAGGCCTCATCAACACATCTTTATGGGCAGCCCCACTGCCTCTGAATAACCCACAACAAGGGAAAGAAACACAAAGTTCTGATGAGGCGGAGATACAGCAATGGTTAGGAAGAGCCACTATGTTAGATTCAGTCTACACTAGTTTTGCAAATGTATCTGTGCAGATGAGCAGATGAGCTCAGGAGAACAGCCACAGTCCAGTGGCAGAGCACATGCTCTGAATGCAGCCTCGTTCCATGGCATCTTCCCTCCTCACCTTTCCTTACAGCAGTTTTCATCATAAGCAGCAGCAGCAGCAGTGGGCAGCTTTGCTGAGACAATGGAAGCAAATAGCTGAGATCCATTGTCCTCTGAAGAGCACAGAAGCCTTCCAGGAAGCAGAGCAACCAAGAATACTAGGCACCAGGGGAAGTGCTGTACAAATGAAGAAGCAGCAGGCTACAGACCAAGGGTGGTATTGCAGCTACTGGTACTGCCAATGAAGTTTCCAAAACTTGGAGGGGAACAAGAGGAGCAAGCAGAACATGACCGGAGAATGATGTTATTGATTTGTAAATATATATATATTTGAAATCCACCTTGCCTAATTTGCTGCGAGTTTTGTGGCAGGGAGCTAGAAAAAATACTTGGAGAGCCATATATAGCCAGCAAATTAGTCACCCATGAGCTAAAGGATGTTGGATAGCAGGTTTCAGAAAGACCTCTGTCTGCTGCTGCCAGAGAGCATAGATGAATGGACTAGAAAGGACCAATAGTCTGGACTATGCATAAGGCATCTTCATATGTTCACAAGCGATGAAACACACACACACACAGAGAGAGAGAGAGAGAGCGCGCGTGAGGAAATGGTGTACTGATAGGAATATGTTCATTGGGTTCACTGCAGACCCAGTCCCCTCCTTATGTGAAAACAAACCACAAATTGCATGGGGAAAGTGCAGCTCTGAGCATATCCTATTGCTCCTCAGTTTGCTACCAACCCAGAATGCATCTGTAGGCAGACTGCTGCCTCATCTGTAGTTGACAGACCAAAATCTCATTGTGCTTCCCTGCATTCCAACAAGTACCTCTCATTCATACACTGGCAGGTCTCCCCTCCCTAAATCCATGCCCCTTCACCCCACTGCTGACAGCCAGGACATCAGTATTCTGGAAGGGAACCTATTAAAGCTGCTGTTTACAGCTCCTCACAAATAAAACCCGTCTCCTGTTTGACTCCTGCAATAACCTAAAGTGCTAAATCACTCCCTTCAGCGAAACGCCTGCCAGGGAAATCTCCAGCTACTGAAGTGCTGGCAACCCCCATTAAGAGTCATTTTATTTTATTTTAATTGTATTTTTTACCTGGTGTGTGCTACAGTTTCCACCCCATTGACTTGGTGTGCTTTGCAGCCCGGAGAGTACCGTAATGGCCTCATTATTTCAGCTGAGGAATCTCTGTGTTAAATTAGGCAGAGAAGGGTAATTATCTACTTGTAGGAGATAAGAAAGAGGTTTATTTTATCAGGGACATAATGCTATTCTGGTCGGGATCCAACTCTCCAAATTGTACAATGCTGAATACAGGCAGGAGACCAGCATTTCCCCTGTGAGTAGTGTGTAGCGAAATGCAAATAACCAGCCACCTTGATGCACAAGCAGCCCTGCAGAGAACATAAGCTACGAGCTTAAAAATCAAGAAACGCCAAAACTCCATGAGACACCTTTCCCCAGCCCAGCCCTGAAGGCAACAGCTTATTTGCCAGTTATCATAACCTTTTGTATGTCGACACTGCAGAAACAATTCAGTAGACAGCAGGAGATACTACACACACCCAGCCCTCAGCCTATGCAAAGTGCATCTGCTTAGAACTGGCTAATTTAACAAGCAATTAACCTTTCTGCACATCCTCCCCTTGGCTGATCTGAGAATCAGCAAAGTGGGCCATAACCAGAGAATAAATTGGACTGTGCCTCGCCGTGGCAGAAGCCCATCAGTTCTATAAGGTACATGCAAACGTGCACATCACACTCCCCAGAGACAGTGTCCATTGCTTGCCAAAAACCAGTGCCCATTCTCTGGCATCCTTCCTGGAGTCCAACAATCTGTCAGCACCCACTTGTCAATTGTAACAGGAGGGCCCAACACAACTGACAACAGCATAATTAAATATATTTTAAGTGCCCCGTGCTGAAGAGAGGAAGCAGTGGGCTGGGCAAATGCCAGTGGCTGCCATCTTCCTCCCCTCCCCCACCATGCCTTTGGGATACACTGCAGGGATATTTAAAGAAAAGAAGATGAGCACACTCACCTGGGCTCCCGTCAGAAGCTTATCAAGGTCTGGGGTCAGGATTGCATCTATCATGGCTTCGGTCTTTCTTTCAGAAGCCCAGTGATGAGAGGAGCACTGGGCCAGGCAGCTCAAGCAACTTCTCACTATTGCTTGTCCGTACCACTGTCTCCCTCCTCCCTGGATAAACCACCATAGCAGCAAATTTGGGAGGGGGGCTGAAGGGGTGACACACTCTTCAACTACTTTAATCCAAACAATGGTTTAAAACAGACTTGCAAGCAGCCACTCACTTGAGTCCAGTAAGAATCCTCCCCAGGCAAGCAGGCATAAAAGCTTTACACAAAATGGATTCCTTCTTCTTACGGGGCACAAATCGCTAATGCTGGCTATGTATGGAGCAAGTGGGCTAGGAAAGGTAACCCTTGCAGAGTCTTACTTGCAAGGAGTGGTTTGAGGATCTTAAAATAAAGCAAGGCATGAACTGCATTAGCCTTTTAATTCCTTTTTGAGGCTGACAGACCAGTGATTCTTAATTAGGGACATGTGGTCCCCAGAGGGAGTCATCTACAAATCTTGGGTAAGGGGTGTAGAACTTGGGGGGCGGGCATTCTACATTTTAGGCAGCACCTTCTCCCTCTTGCAGTAGCAGCAGAGGACAGCTGTGGTAAACTGCTTACCCTGTCCTGAGTATAAAATCCCAGATCCTTGCTTTCTCCCCCCAATTCCTTTAAAAAGTGGTATATGGCAAAAGAGGAATCAAGCAGGAATACCTCCTCTCCAGTTCCAACAAAAACAGTGAAACGATGCTCCGTCCATTTAACAATGATACTGTAGGATGTAGCCAATGCTATCTGTGCGTAAGCAGAAAAGGCTTCCACGCACACAGCGGATTTCCTCTCCTCTCTCCTGCAGTCCCCTCAAAAGCTGTTGGAGGAACCTCGAAAGAGCATCAATGGCTCTCAAATAAAATCCAGCACTTCTTGGAGAACCCATATTCCCCTTGCTTGTATGACATTTGAAAACACTCCACCTCACCCTGCACTGGAAGCAGTGCCATAGGAAGGGGGTGCGGTGGGTGTGGGCTGTGCCGAGTGTCATCACTGGGGGGGGGTGTGACAAAATGGCAAAAATATGCGTTCTTAAAATAAAATTTAAAAATTGGTCTCATGAAACTTTTAGTTCAGTCAATAAACGCAATGATGTTGTGGCTTGGGCACCTGCAGGCTCCACGCTGCCTGAAACGGCATTGTGGGGCTTGCGCCTGCCCACCACCTCTCCCTCAGCCACCCTACAGCTAAGGGGGAGGCAGCTTTGCACAGTGCGCCCTGCCCTAGCTCGCCCCACCCCCAGGTGCAGGGCGCGTGCAACACCCCAGGCACCCGAGAGGCTAGCTACACTGTTGACCTGAGATCAGGGTATCACATGAATTTTTTGCTTGTGGCTCAGGAGGCATTGGTGATCATCAGGTGTTCGTGTTGAGTGGAAGTTAAGAACTGGTGAGATAGATGGTGCTATGCTTCTGGTGCTCAAATGCACCACTTGTGTTTTCTATCCACGTTTCTGCTCCCTATTTCTTGCCATATCCTACACCAAGTATCTTCTTTCTCTACCATAAATCCCTGAACAAAAAGGGAAATTGAAATTAGAAAAGATCCAGTAAGTGTTGCCAACCACACAGACATTTGATCAAGGAACTATTGGAGGGATATATTTAAAAACACAGGCTCACAGGCACCCAACCAACCTAATTTTTAATCATTAGAAACATAGGAGCCAAATCCTAGGGGCCAAGGTCCCTTCAGCCCCCTCAATAAAATATTTGAGGAGGCCAGGGCCCCCATAGTTGATGGGCACTGCTATTCAAATGGTGCGTGTGTGCCACATCTTTTGATTGATTATGCAGGGCAGGGCTTATCTGCCCCCCCTCAATATTTTATTCATTGGCACCCTGATTAGAAATATGCATTGACAGCAACCTAAATGTACATGATGGGAAGGAAGAGGCTGCTAGAGAGACAATGTAAATAGGAGTCAAACAGTGACTATCTGGCCTGAGTACCTTCATTCTAATGTCTACAGAAGACAAGCTGTGAACAGCTTTTTAACCCACTGGCTCTCTCCTCTTGAGATCTCCTCCTTGTTCCAGTCTATTAGTGCTAAATTAAATGAATGTCAGATCTAAAGATCTTCCCCTGTACTACTCCAGTCAGCTGACAGCTGATCTCTCTGCCAGCCACAATTGTACAACTAAGCTACCCAGTTGGTGCACCAGATGGTCATCAGCATCTTCCTCCAGAAATGGAGGTCACAGGAAGGTTAGCCTTTCAGCATCTGGCACTGGCACAAGGTCAGCTATAAAGCAAACCAAGAGAGCAGCCCAGGAACTGCACTCCCACCTGAGCATGCAGCATTCCAAAATACAGCAAGGCTCCAGGCTGCTCACAAGAGAGGAAACCTCAGTTTGGAAAGAAGACCAATTCCCAGATTTCAACAGACTTGCAAGCATGTAGGAGAAGACAGTTGCCCATCTCTGGGTCCACCTGCCAGCTGCAACCCCTCCAGCAGCCTCTTGCTCGCCACCACTGCTCCATGCTCAGTCGGTGGTAGAAACTCAGACACATAAGCTAATCACTGAATGGTTAGAGGGTTGGACTAGGACCTGGGAGACCAGGGTTCAAATCTCCACTCAGTCCTGAAACTCACCGGGGGACCTTGGAGTCAGCTGCAGCCTCCTAACCTACCTTGCAGGGTTATGTAGGGATTAACTGAGGAGGAGGGGTGAACCATGTACTCTTTGGAGAACAAGGTAGGATAGAAATGCAATAAATAAGCTCTTCTGGAGATGTCAGTCCTTAAAGGGCTTTAAAAGGCTAATCACACTCTGAGGAGAGCACTGGGGGGTAAAGCAGAACAACTGGGAGGGTGAGGAGGGGCAGTTGCTTACTAGATACTATTATTGGCCAACTGCTACTTGCCCCAGGCAAAGGGTAGGCATGGAAGCAGCTGTCTCTCAGCTAAGGAGATATTAACAGCCATACAGGTGTCTCTAGGCTGCTGCAAATTGAATTTAGCTTCTTCAAACTGGAATTGAGTCAGATTTTGGCTCCAAACAGAAGCAGGTTTCAAACTTGGTTCAGTAGCACATTCCATCAGTTACAGGTTAAGATTTCCCACCAATTTTGAATTTTAACAGCTCATTTAATTCCAGCTTAAGCCTCTGTCATTTGGATGGAAAGCACAAGCAATTTCAACAGCAATACCCCCCAAGGGAGCTTCAATAGATGCCACTCTGACCTGCCTATAGAATCCACATGACAGCCATCACTGCAGCAAAGTATTTATACTTGCATAAATCAGAATCCCAGGGGGCCCCTTCAGTTTACAACTTTGTCTCTGCTGCAGTTTCATACTTTCCACCCCTACCTTAAAGTGCATTTTATCTAAAGCTCTTTGTCCCCTCCCCATACTTATCCCTCCCTCCATCAAGGATATTTGAATTTCTGTTAGTCTGCAAAGCTGAAGAAAAAGACTCTTGCAGAGAGGCTCATTCAACTCTTGTGCAGCAGTGGAAGAGGCACTGCAAACCTCCTCAATTCACTTGTTTTTTGGGGGTTGGGGGTGGGTCTCAATCAAACAATTTCCCTGTACTACCCTTCAATTCCTGGATTCCGTTTTTTAGAAGATGAAACAGTCTCTATTGCTTCTGTCCAGTTCATCATCCCAACTCTGCTTGCTTTTAAGAGATGTAAGAAAGAAGCAAAAACGATGCCCAAATATTCTTCACCCGGTTCTGGTGTAACATGCAAAGCAGGACTCCTGGATTTCACCTTCAGTCCTTCACCTATTTAACAAGGAAAAAATAAAAGGAAGTGCCCCCACCCAGCTTATAGGTAGCATATGAAGCAGCTCTTGGAACTTTCTGTTGGTACATCATTGGTGTTCTCTCAATAACATGAAAATAGGAACAATGTCTTTTTATCAGAGCTTTATCTTAAGAAACAAATATCATCATATATTTAGTTATGTCTCGCCTTTATCCTTGACAGGGATTCAAGACGGCTTACAGATAAAAAAAAGAACAGCTAAAAACATTTTTTTAAAATCACAAAAAGCAATTAAACATTGGTAGAATTAAAAACTATAAAATCTATCAAAAATCTACACCTAAGTACAATATAAACAGCACAGCACCAGCCGTTTCATTAAAAGCAAGCAGTTCCCAAAAGTCTGTTGGAGTAAGAAAGTCCTCACTTCCTCATTAAATAATTTGCTAGTTTCTTTTTTAATAGGATCTATAATTTGCACGGGGCCTTCAGAGACGCCCACTATAAAGAAATAGCAATGAAACATCCTACATCATCATTCCCCACTTTCTCCCCTCTGCACCTTACAAACTCTTCAGGGGATACACAACCCGCTGGCCACCAAGTCACAACTCTGCCTACAGACTGAGGAGACACCACCATCCTTTGCACACTTTCAAGGGTCACGGTGAAACGGGCCATCAGATCAGTCTGATATGAATGTTTTTACAAATAACAATTGGCCCATGAGCAATCACCATAGAAGGCAGTCATCAGATTACAGTCAGATAGCAAATACGGTAGGTCTGGTAAAATAGGAATGAACTTATCGTCTTTGGTCACCCCACCCTGCACGTTTAGTGATTTTATATATCACTAATTCAGCTTCAAAGAAAGTCTCCCTATATTAGATCATTGGGCACAGATTCATAGTGTGCACATTTGCTTTTCTGATAAGAGTTTACAGCAGCGTTCATCTGTAGGAAATTATTGTTCATCCAGTTGCACTGTTAGCAAGCTGAATCAGGCTGCAGGAGGAGGTGTTTCCTTACCACTGTACATGCCACTTTGAGTAAAAGAGCACATCAGCTGCCAGATTGGGGAGATACCCCTCATAAGGTTTGTGATGAGAAACACCGTCAGTGGTTTTCTCTAAATGCTTGCACGCATGAGAGCAGGATGTGATGGGAGTGTGTCTATAGCGAGTGTTTAATTATCCACATCCTCCTCTGTATCAGCATATCTAGTCAGCAACAAAACCACAACAGCAGCTGAATTCAGATCCGTTGGTGTCAATGGCTCAAATCACATATGTCTCCCAATTACTTCCAATAGACACACCACTTCATTGCACAGGCAAGTCTCCATAAGTGGTATTGATACATTTAAATTGCCACAGCCAATGTCCCTCCCACCTCTATGATTCTCTAACTGCATTTGAGCCTCTTCCACACATGTTAAAGGGCCAACACTCAACCAAAGGCAATACCTTCGCCGGCCACCAGTAAAGGTAAAGGTACCCCTGCCCGTACAGGCCAGTCGTGTCCGACTCTGGGGTTGTGCGCCCATCTCACTTAAGAGGCCGGGGGCCAGCGCTGTCCGAAGACACTTCCGGGTCACGTGGCCAGCGTGACAAGCTGCATCTGGCGAGCCAGCGCAGCACACGGAAACGCCGTTTACCTTCCCGCTATAAAGCGGTACCTATTTATCTACTTGCACCCGGAGGTGCTTTCGAACTGCTAGGTTGGCAGGCGCTGGGACCGAACGACGGGAGCGCACCCCACTGCGGGGATTCAAACCACCGACCTGACGATCGGCAAGTCCTAGGCGCTGAGGTTTTACCCACAGCGCCACCCGCCACCAGTAAGTAGCTCTAAATCTTGTGTCACTATCTCTGCTCTGAGCCAAGAAGATGGAAAACCTAGGCCCCACATATATGATTGATGGGCTCAGTGGATGGTGCTTAGTCACATCTGAATCAATGGAAAGAAGGATGTTGGCTACACAGGCCCACATTCAAAGGAGCAAAAATATGGTATAACAAAACAAGGCTAAGGCCCACATCCCATGGAGGTGATAAACCTGTGGGTCAATATCACTTCAGAAGACAGGTGGTGGGCTTGTGAATCTGAATGCACCTTTCCACAATACCATATCACTCTGGCATCTTGGCTTTCTCCATAGAAAAAATTGATTGCATAGGAAAACATTAGATCATCTGAGCCAGTGGTGCTACTACAACCCAACTAGCAAGCAGAGCTCCAAGGCCCTGGACCACCCAAGGTTCCTTCATGACCCCCCCCCCGAAGACTCCCTATGCATTGGCAGCAAGTGGCTCCAACCTTGATTTTCAAAATTACTGATCCTGGGGATGAAAGAAGCAGACACTAGCTATGAGATTGCAGGGTCAATGAGACTACTGAGGGTGCTTGGCCCAACCCCATGCTATTCCAGTACTCTCACTGATACTACAACCATGGAGGTGGTGTCTGATTGGTCGAGCTCACTGCCATTCTCACTATGGCACCAGCAACTTTTAAAAGTAATGTGTAAGTCAGCCGGAGCCTTGGAGAAGCCAACTGATGCAGCATTCCACAGCACATGCTGGCCAGCAGCCGTACCCTCAACTACCTTGCCTGTGAACTAGTTCTCAGTGGCATCTGCAGCAAGCAAAGTTATCTCTTGGAAGGATTGATTACCATAAGGAGAAGACATGGGATGCCAGCTTTTGTATCTTCTACTGGTGAAACATGTGCATTCAGAAACTTACATCATTATTCACTCAAAAACATTTGTTAAAAGGGTGGGGGAGAAGAGAAAAATATGAGCCTCTTAGCAACTGACTATCTCTGTAGGCTTTGAGAATCATGGCTTAGACAAGAACCTGCAGTACTCCAGATTTTTTGGACTACAACTCCCATCATCCACAACCACTGGCTATGCCAGTTGAATCCGATTGAAGTTGGAGTCCCAACAACGTCTGGAAGACCACAGATTCCTCACTCCTGGTTTAGACCAACCTGTTGCCCTCCAGCCACAGCCAGCATGGTCAATGATCAGAGATGATGGGATTTGTAGTCCAACAAAATCTAGAGGGCACCAGGCTACAGAAGCCTGGTTCAGACCCCTACTTATATTTTGCCAGTGTGAAGGCTATAAAGTACACATATAAGGTTACTAGCTCCAACAAACCTTCAAAATAGATCAGACTGATAACTTTGATTCCAGGCAGGGTTGCACTGGTCCGTCATTTACACTTGATCCAGAAGTTGAGAAGAGAGTTATCCTACAACAGTGAAAAAATGTGCCCTTAATGTTTATTGCAGAAGAGCTTTATTTCAAGCTTCCCCTTTAACCATCACCCCTACTCCCACATTAGTGAAAGAAGTTGAATATCCTGCTAGATCTCCAAGTACCTCGCACTGCATCAAAGAGTGAAACTTCTGTATCTATTGGTCAAAAGACTCAAATACTAGGAAAATAAGAACATTTTGCTTTAGGAAGCTCAGTAGCCATCTTCAATGAACTCATTATCATCCTAACAAACATCCTAATCTGAACATACTATTAACACACAAGATCTTGGAATTTACATTATTTTTGTAAAGAGCATCATCAAGCAGCGTAATACAGTCACTGTTTCCCCCTAAACATCTTTTATTTTCTTGCAACAGCTTGCGAGAACAAGAGCAAGAGCAACTCCTTTGCACCTCAAACATTTTAGAGTGCATTCTGATGGCTCGGTCCTTTGTGTGACTTATACAGTGGTGCCTTGGTTTAAGAACAGCCCTGTTTAAGAACTATTCAGTTTGCGAACTCCGCAAAACTGAAAGTTGTGTCCCAGTTTGCGAACTTTACCTCGGTCTAAGAACGAAATCCAAATGGTGAAAGGGCACCAGCAGCAGGAAGCCTCATTCGGGAAAGCACACCTCGGTTTAAGAATGGTTTTGGTTTAAGAACGGACTTCCGGAACACATTAAGTTCATAAACTGAGGTACCACTGTAATAGCAATAGAATTACCGTATGTAGAAGAACAGTAGTGCTGGTGAAACACTGCAACTTATGGCATGGCCAACACTGCAATTTACTCAAGGTGCTGCACTGATGTAGCAATGTTATTGCAGCACCACAATCCGCTACTGCAGGGGTGCACAACCTGCAACCCTCCAAATGTTTCTGGAGTACAACTCCCATCAGCCCGGCCAGCACTCAGTGATCAGAGATGATAGGAGTTGTAGTTCAACAACATCTGGAGGGGCACAGGTTGTGTACCCCTGTGCTACTGCCGTATGAGGTATTTGGGCCACCACTGCATGGCCCATGATAGCCCAACACTATGCAACTTTAAAAAAATAATAATTTAGTAGTCATCATTGGATTAGTATTGGAAAGCACCATAACAGAATAAATATTACTCCTATCTCTTGTAGAGGATCATTCTGTAGTTATTTAAGCACCTTACAACATCAAGATCACAAATTCTTGGTAGCGGTTAATCAAGAAACCACTTTTAAAAAAATGAACAGCACATTCTCCAAAATACACACAGAGGCACATGCTCTATAAGAATTCATTCATCCACTAGACTGCTCAGTAAAAGGTTTGTGATTAATTTAGGTACAGCACAACTCTAACAGCAGTTTCACCTCTGAAATAGGCTCAGTATTTCAACCTATGATTTTTGCTGTATAATCATTCTCAAACATCTAAAAGTAAAGCAATTTTGTGAAATATTCACACATCGTCATTTCATATTAGGACTGAGAAAACAGCAAGTTTGACTTATTACTAACACAACTTTATACAAGGAATTATTCCTTGATTGTTTTAAACACATTTATGATGCTCGTAATTGTAGTGACCCTTTTTAGGGATAGAGATTAGTGCCCTTTAGTAGTTCTTGAAAAGATCCTTTAGAAACAGGAAGGTCAGATACTGATGCCTAATTCACATTTTTTATCACAGAGGTATAAATCTGAAGTAACTACCAAAATCGGAAGTGATCACTAGTGAAAGGGGAAGGATAACCAAATTCAATTCTGTACTATTAAGTCACATTTCCCCTTTGTGAAAGAAAATAAAGCAAAATTCATATTTTGAAGACACCCCACATTCTTGTATAAAGTTGGCTTTTTAAAATTAAATATAGTACTGAATGGAATTGTAAACCAGAACCAGATTTCCTGAAATATGCTGAAATTTACTTCCACTCTCTTCTGTGGCAATTATTTTGCTCTTGGAATGCAGACAATAGCCCACACCCAACCCTTTTGTAGCCTCTGTTTTGGAAGCAGGTTTCATGATTACACAAATTTTCCCATTGCAAAAAGGACTCACAACTAAATGCCAGTTAAGATTTTTAAAATGTTGTGCCACTGAAATCGGCACACAAGGGTATGCAGTAAGGCAACACAGAGTTTTTGATTAAAATCTCTGGGACTCTGCAAAAATCACTATCTTAGCTTTCACTATAGAAATTAATGCATGTTTCTGGTCCTCTTGGTTTCACATCTTAGCTTAAAAGTGCCATTTCACAGTAAAAAAAAAAAAGTTATATGTTTTAAGGCATATTTTCCAAAGAATGGTTCTAAATATCTAACCAAATCAAAGGACAGTGGAAAGCTGTCAATTTCTTGTTTTTATCAATTCCAGAACAAGATTTTAGAAACTTCGTATCTGCTAGCTATGGCTCCACATCATTTCCTGTTTGTGCAAGATATGTGCATATTATACTCATACCTGTAGCTGGAAATACACAAGTCTGAGGGTCCTGGCCCAGTCAAGAACCAAAAGCTACATTTCAATAATAACTTGAATCTGGGGAGTGCCTCCAACCCATTCCCTTAATTTTCATCTTCATGCTGTTTCTTCCATGTAGCTAGACATCAAACACATGTGCTAGTGAACAACCATCACTGCAGGAGGTGTTCTACCCTCCTGCCTCTCCAATACCTACAAGAGCACATCCCCCTTGGTCATTCACAACACGCCAGCGGCATAAAGATAAAGCTGTTGCTAGGTTGGTAGAGGGCTCTTTTAACAAGCCTGCACAAAACTCAGCAACTGACCTGGTTAGAGAGCTGGATTTTCCATGTGCTTTGGAATTCTTTCCCCCCCAACATATACAGTGGAGCTCTGTGCTCTGGATTCAGAAATGATCACACAGTCTTGCTCTAAAGAAATATTGAGTTGCTGCTACAAACACTCTGCCACAAAGACTAAAGACCTGGAGGGTTTGGACAGTTTGTTGGCAATTACAGCCAAGTGCCTGACCTGAGTTTTGAAACCCAGCTAACCACACAGAGGCTCTTCTGTATGCCTCTCTGAATCAAAGATTGCCGCCTTTGTCTTGGCAATCCTTGGTACATTTACTTGGGAGTAAGTCTCCTTGGACACAGTGGGGCTTCTTTCAGAGTAAACATGCACAGAACTACAGAGTTTCCAATACCAATTCTCCAGCCAAAGGGGAAGTATTCTGCAAATTGGGAGAATGTAAGCACCTTAAGAGATCAAGGGTTTGGCAAAGGCAAGAGCTTGGCTGTCCTCCTTGAACCGAGATCAATTCAAATAGCCACAGTTTTTTATTTATTTATTACTAATACTAGTGTGTTCACATGCACTCCTTTAAAAGTTATGAACAGCACCAGGGTTGGGGAAGACACTGGAAGGAGAAATATATAGCAAATACCAGTATATGAAAGGACTTTTGAGAGTTGGCACTCTACCTACAAAGTGCAAAAATGAGACAATGGCCTTGCTCCTAATGAGCAAAGAGTACATATCCTCAATCACTTACATCACAGTCTTTCCTCCTCTCCAGGTCAGTGGAGCAGGAATCCTAACTTACCATCAAGTGTCAGTATTTTAAGTGGGTCTTGGTGGTAACTATTCCAGATAAAGTATTCCAGGGCACAAGAGTTGCGGTCTCTGGAGGGGGCTGCACCGGCGAGGTTATTATACAGTACTTCGCTTTGATTCAAAACTAAGTACGGGGAGGGGAGAGAAGGAAAGGAAAGGATTGATTTGGGAGTAACTGAACAAAGGCTAAAGAAGATCCCCTTTGAGGTGGGGAAGGCCCTCACTCCGGGGTAGGCGGGGGGGATAAAAAGGGGCCCCGCCGCTTGCTTACCTCTGCCGTAGGCGAAGTGCAGGCGCAGCGCCTTGCCTTGGCGCACCAGGCTGATGTGCAGGTAGGTGAACCACACGGCGAAGGTGAGGAGCACCAGGAGCAGCAGCAGCTTGAACTGCTTCCGGATCTTCTTCACCGGGAACCACAGCATCCTCCAGGCAGCATTCCCGGGGGGGTCTGCCTGCCCCCGGGGGGTGAGCGAGGGGCGCCCGGGCCGCGAAGGGAAAGCGGCGGCGGCGGCGGCGGCGCGGGAGGTGTTGCCGGGCGTGCCCGAGGAGTGCGCGCCTAACCCGGCCGCCGGCTCGGCCCCTCGCCGCTGCTCATTTCGCCCCCAGCGCCACTCCCCTCACAGCTACGCCCGCTCCCCGCGGGGCGCCCGCCCCTCACCTGCAACTTCGGCGCCTCGCGGCTGGCGCGAAAACTTCGCTGTGGCACTGAGGAGGACGCGCAGAGGCGCCCGGCGGAGATGCGGGGAGGAGGCTCCTAGCGCTCTCCCCGGAGCGGAGCCCAGCCGCCTCCCGCCAGGTCCCGGCGGCGAGGGACAAAGGCGTCCAGGCAGCGGCGGGGAGCCATCGGGGAGGCTCCCGGCGACCGTGAGGGGAGGCGGCGGGTCGACGTCGCCCGGAGCCGCGGGACTGGCGGGTCGCTCGCTCGCTCGCCGAGACCTCCCTCCTTCCCGCCGGGCTGCCCAGCTGCCCAGAATCCTCTCCCCAATGTGATAATCCGTGCACGGCAGGCAATGAATGGAGGGAGGGGGGAGGGAGGAGCAGCAGCAGCAGCGCGGAGTTTCTCCCCCTCCGCCTCCTTCTCCCCGCCGCCTCCTGGCTCCGGGGCTGCTATTGCATTGCACTGGCTCCTCGGCCCGCGCTTTACATTGTCCTCCTCACGGCTGCAAAGCAGCGGCTGCTGCTGCTGCTATTACTACGCCCGTCCTGCGCGCGCGGCTTGCAGCGATGCTCTGGCGGCACCACCATCGCCTCTTCGCCACCGCCGCTGCTCTGGCTCGGCTCGAAGAGAGCAGCATCCCCACGCTGTGATGCAACCGAGGCTGAAACGGGGCAGCCAGACAGACAGACCCGCCGGGCCCAATCGGAGCCCGGCACTTCTCCCTCCGTCCAATCCTCGGCTTCAGGAGGCGGCGGCGAAGGCGAGGCTCGGCTGTGAGCGGCGTTCATCTCCACGCCAACGTGCAAACATCCACCTGGGGAGCGGACCCGGCGGATGCCGCGGCGAGGCGAGGGGGGGAGCAAAGAAGGAAGGCGAATGTCCTTTCACCTCCTGCAAACATCGTAGGCTTTGAGTGCAGCTTATGGAAGAGCACTGTGGCTTTTCTAGCTTCGGGAAGGAAACTCTCTGGTTTCCTGCGTGTTGGGGCTCGTTCTGTTGCAAGGCGAATTGCAATGGTATTGCGGCCTCCCCTTAGCGAGGGTTGGTACCTTCCCAACAGATGCAAGCCGATACTCTAATGAGAAGGCAGCAAAGGATGCTCCAAGATGGTTAAGGCTGGGGAGGGATGCTGGCGTAGTCTGAGGCGGCCACAGGTAGAAGTGCAAAACCGTGTGCACTTGTGGAAGGATGCAGGCGCTTTATTCTCTCGCATGTGCACAAACAGCAACAAATCCAAACGCCCTGCACCTTATATGTGAACATCTTTGCTTTTGTCTCAAAATTTTGTTATTTCTTGCTGGAAAAGACCAGAGATCACACACTGACAACCTTCCCCAATGTGGTGCCCTCCATCTGTTTTTGGTCTACAAACCCTATTGTCCCTGTGCATTGGCTCAAGGGCACCAAACACCTTGCCCTTCCAAAACACCTTGGAGAAGGCTGTCATAGAATCGTGGAGTTGGAAGGCATCCCCAGGGGTCATCTAGTCCAACCCCCTGCAATGCAGGAATCTCAGCTTGAGCATCCATGACAGATGGCCATCCAACCTATGCTTAAAAAACCTCCAATGTCTACTCAGCCAAACTAGCAATTCAAGATCGTTGCCTCATCTGCAAATCAGGAGTGGGGGCAGGTTCTCAAACTTTGCACTTCTGGGTTTGTTTGTTTGTTAAATTCAGTTTCCACAAGGTGTTCTTATAGTGTTATGATGTTCAGATACTGAAGATGTGTCTAAATATGCTCTCTGTTGCAAGGTTTTCCTTTTATATTGCTCACAATATAACAATATTACAACTTAAAGCCTGTTTTCTTCGCCTCTGACAGTTCACAAAGACAGACAATAAGAGCTTGAGAGAACTCAAACATTTGCATGCTGTTTTGGGATATTTTACCAGGTTAGGTTATATCCTGTCTTTATTGAGCACCCCTCCTGATCTTCTTCTTAATCATTCATTAATTCCACAATCTTCAGTGCATTTCCCCATCACTTTCCTAACTCCTAAATGTTGGTTTCTTCTCTCTTTTTTTAAAGAAGTGAATGTGTTGCACTAGACTAGAGTAACCACCCGATAGAAATGGTTCAGATTGTTTTGAGTGACACAGCACAAAGAATGGCCCTCTATGCACTAGCTGGGAATGGGAGAATGGAAACAGAAAAAGGAGTTAGACAAAATCACTATAAATTGTTGTGGGGATTTGGAGGTTTAATCTGAAATCAAGGTGGATTTGGGTTTGTTGGTATCTCTTACAACATGGATGTTGTAGATTCTAGAAAGGTAAAATAATATTAGAATTAGAGCTGTTAGAGACGCACAAAGGAAACTGTTTGAATACTTAGGAACTTGGCAAAAACTGCAGATTTTTATATTATGGATGCATGTTTTGTATTATTAATGCTATTGTTTAATACAGGTTTGTCGTGGACTTTGGCTAGAACAATAATCTTATGAACTGAAATAGGGTAGCAGAGCCCTTTAATCCATTTCATTTGGGCAAACATAAAGTTTTGCACTTGGACTGGTCCTGCAAAATAGTGAGGCTAGAGGCTATGAGCATTAACAATCTTCTGTAAACTTGTTCCTGAATGAATATGCATTGTCTTAGTCTGTAGGGCACTTTCTCTCCTTGCTCTTTTCAATAGCCAAGTTCCGTCTATATCTTAAGCTTTTCTCCTGTCTACCGAATCCTGCTCTCTGGAATCTCATCAAACCTTCTAGGATATCCTACCAAGAAGCAATGCAAGCAGGATGTGGCTGGGCTAAGAAAACAGGAACACGATTGACCAGGAACATCCCACGATCGACCAGTAGATCACAATCAACCTGTTGGACATGCCTGCACTTTAATAAACTGATGCAAAGATGAGAACGAAAACACTATGTTTAAATTAACAATAGCACTGTATTCCAGATATAGCACATGGCATGTTTTACCCTGCCTTTCAATCTGATGGAATCATGATTGATGGGTTATCTAAAAGCATTTTAAAGTGCAGTTTAGTTTATCAAGATTACAGTATACAAATACTAGGAATTATGAGTGCTTTCCTTTCAAACCATCATTGTATTATCTCAATTAGGCCTGGGAAAGGTTCCTCCCAGAACTTGATAACATAGAAAGAAAAAGTAAAGAGAAAACTCCAATATCCACAGTAGGACAATATCTTATTTAAGACAATCAAAATGTTTAAAAATAGTGTGCAAGCTTTCGAGATCACTATTTTGTGACATTTCAGTAAGAAAATCCACAAACAAAAACCAGACATCAACCCAACATCATCTCTGGGACCAAACAGCAGAATTGTTGTCAAATACTAAGTAGCTTACATGTTAACTTTTGACTTTTGGTTCATGAAAAGCAGCTTGGCTAGATTTTTAGGCTATGTATTAGTTTGGGAGATGTTGGGCAGGATATGAATAGGAACAGTGTGGGAGTCATAAAGCCACGGCAAAGGCTTGTAATGTTGCAGGGTGCCCCCTGACCTCGGCTGACCAGCACTCTGAGCTTTACAATGTATTGGAATGTATTGACCTTAAATGGAGTTGTGTTTCCTCTGGGCAGTGATGACCCTATATGGTGTGGGTGGGTTTAAGCCATGACCGGATGTAAGTAACATGAGACATTGGCAAATGGCCATGCTACAGGAGAGAACAAAGGATAATAAAAGTTACTGGAGAGGGAGAAGAAGTTGGAATGAGCTGCCCTCCGTCCATGAAAATATTGCTGGCTCTCTGTGTCTTTATTTTATGCTAAACAAGTGCCATTTGTGACGGCTGGCTCCGACAGAACAGGACTGTTTCTTAGTCATTACACTTAGTCCAAAGAGACTGAACTGTGGACCAAAGGGGCCTCTGGGTTGACTCTCATCTCTTCCAAGATCTCAGGTGGCTAGAGAAAACCACTCAGGTTTTTGTAGGCAATATGGAGACATTAGTTAGCACTTAGTATGTTCTGCCCCTTTTCTTATTTATATTTATTGCATTTATCTCTTACTTTTTCTTCAAGGAGTACAAGGTGACACACACATTTATTCCCAATTTTACCCTGGAAACAACCCTGTTAGGCTGAGTGCATGTGACTGGCCCCAAGTCACTTAGTAAGCTTCAGGACTGAGTCAGGTTGTGAACCCTGCCCTCCCAGGTTCTAGTTCAGCGGTCAGCAACCTTTTTCAGCTGTGGGCTGGTTCACCATTCCTCAGACCATGTGGTGGGCCAGACTATTTTTTTTGGGGGGGGGGGATGAACGAATTCCTATGCCCCACAAATAACCCAGAGATGCATTTTAAACAAAAGGATACATTCTACTCATGTAAAAACACACTGATTCCCGGACTGTCCGTGGGCCGGATTGAGAAGGTGATTGGGCCGCATCCAGCCCACAGGCCTTAGGTTGCCTACCCCTGTTCTAGTTGTCCACTCTAACCACTATGCCACACTAGCTTGTTCACACTGAAAGACCTGGATGGGGTCGGGGATTTGATTTGCAGAGGCTTCCCTTTAATACCACCTAAAAGGATATGCTCACTTTGAAACCATATTTACGGGATCTGTATGAGAGCAGGATCAGAAGCTGATTGGGTAACAACAAGCAGAAAGTGGGAATAAATGGACAGCTCTCTGAATGGAGGAACGTAAAAAGCGCAAATGACAAGTAAAAATAACTTTGCATTATCTCTTGACCTCAAGGCATTTATATAATAGGCGTCCCCAATTAAAACAGTGCAAAATATTCTATTAAAAACAAAGACTGTGACAATACAGTAAATGCTTGTTCTGTTGTAGATTATCATTTTTTTGTGTGTTTTCTGTGAAGGGAGCTGTTAAACCAGGAGTTATTTTAAACAAGATAGGACCTCCCCGCTTCTCCCCAATTTTGCTACCTACACAAACATTTCATTATCAGGTGTGTGAGGGGAAAGGCCCCATACAAAACTTTGCCAAAAGTACTAAAGAGAGAACGTATCCTATATGATCAGGATATGGATAATGAACATTTACTCTTAAATCATCAGGTGACTTCTCAATAACAGGATCCTGAGTGGCCTGAACTTGTTACTCGCTTTTGACTGGTGCAGATTGAAGGAGTAGATGAGCTCAGCAGCTTGCATGGCTGAGCCTGGTTTTGGTAAAGAATACCAACATCATGTAGGAGGTGATGTTTATGCAGATATGATAGAAGAATAACACAGGGAGCTGCCTTATGCTGAACCAGACAGCTGGCCAGTCTGGCTGCAGCTCTCCAGGGTACATTCCTAGGCAGGACTAGAGCCTAGGGCTTTCTGTGTGCAAAGCAGGGGCTGTGCTAGCAAGCTGTGGCTCTTCCCTCAGGGCAAATTGATGATCCCTCCCTTAACCTATTGTGCATGGACAGCGCCACACATTCTCAAGTTGGGCCTTTACGCAGCCTCTACCTATTCTTGCCATCAACCGACTGCCTCTTTTGCAGCATCCCAGTCACGGCCTGCAGAGATCTCCTTTAACCCAAGAGAAAACTGGTCTCCCTGGTCAGGTGGAACGACTCTCAATTGGCATTCCTCTGCCTCTAGAAATCAATGTGCTGTATAGATGCTGAGAACTGTTTTCTGCTTCCTTTTTCGGTTGCTTTTCTTTTCTGTTGACATTTTAAGCTGCTTAATTGATCGAACAGTCATTTCTCTAGAGTCTGTTCCATGTATAAACTGCTTGGCCTTGATTCCGTGTGTGTGTGTGTGTGTGTGTGTGTGTGTGTGTGTGTGCGTGCCTGCCTGCCTGCCTCTCTGCCTTGCAGCCAAGAACAGCAAAAGGGATGCAGGTTTCTGTGACCTTTCCTTGACTCTGAGAGTGCTTGAAGCAAATGTATGGGATCTAACCTAGAATAGCACCATGGATTGCCATTACTTTGGACAGATTCAAATAGCCAAATCTAATATTTTTGTTTCCACTGTGAGGCGCCCGCACCCCCACATACCACCTGCCCACAAGTCATTCTGCAGTAGATAGCTGCATGTGTTTCTAAGTGGTTTGGGGGAGCAGGTGGGAGTTTTGAAATGTTTTCTAAAACTCCTTCAAGATGTTGATCTGAACACATGGTGAACTATTGAGAATTCTATCGTACCACTGTCTGCTACCTTTCTGATTGAGATGGATGGATGGATGGTTGGTTGGTTGGTTGGTTGGTTGGAAGCAGGCCCAGCATCAGCACCCAGCTGACAGAGGCATTTGCCAGAGCCCATGTACTCTCACTGGTCCACTGGGCTTAGGCCTTGCTTGACACACATACACACACCAGCAGCCCCTGTCGCCACTTGGGCTCCCCAACACTAGTGCCTCTGCAGCCATTAGGCTCCCCCTTGTGCATACGAATGAAGGGGCTTACATTGTGGTACTGGTGGCTCATGGTGGCTAGATAAGTCGCTTCTCAAGTGTCAATGCAAAGGAGGCTGGCAGTTGCCCCACCCTGTATCACTGGCAGTTCTCCTTACCTAGCTGTAACAGGCTCCCAGAGAGCCCCCTCATGAGAAGGAAGGTGGCGGCTGCAGGATCACCACTGTGGTCTCTGGCCATGGTAGGCACTGGGGGGGTGGCAAGGAGTCTGTGCAGGGAGTGCAGCTTCCCAAGGCTCCGCAAAAACTGGGCCTCAATGGATGTTCAAGATGTTGTGATATATTAACCAAAAACATATGTGGGCAGTGTTTTTTCTTTTCTTTTTAAGAAAAGAGGTGTCGGAACTCACCATGAACACCTCCCTTGTTCTCTTAGAACGGCAATGGCACCCATCCGAGAGGTGCCAGAACTGAGTTCCAGAGAATTCGATCTGGGGGGAAAGCCCTGTATGTGGAGATGATCACAAAACATTTTCCTTTGCTTTATTTGATTTTTAATTTACTTTCCATGCTGTAAAGTCAGGCGTCGGTAATCTGTGGCCCTCCAGAGCTTGCAACTCCCAGTGGCCATGCAGGCTGGAGCTGATGGAGTTGCAGACTTTGTTCACATCTGAGCATCAATTAGCTGTTAATACATTCATACCAGTAGGTGGTCTCTTTTGTATTTGTCTAATTTGTTGATTCTGTTATGCCAGTTAATTAGCTGCATGTGCACCTTGTTTTCATTGTTGTTTTTAAATTTACTGTCCAGGAAATGCGTAAAAGCACACAGACAACTGTAAATTCTTACCACACCATTTTAAACGTGATTTGCTTGCGCAGCTTTCTGGTTTTTGCAGAAATCTGAAGGATCACAAGAAATATAGAGTAATTCCATAGCGGCCAATGTCACATTTGTAAACTGGTTGCCAGGAGCCTTTGAATCACTGTGCAAAGCAGGGACTCAGTGCTAACTAAGTAGGATCGCTTCCCCTTCACCGCAGCTGATACAAAGGGAGAGAGATCTTGCAGAGTTCAGGTGTGCAGCATCACTCCTCCATCAGGAGAGGAAATATGTGGGATGTTTTCAGAAACCAGTGTGAGTATGCAGACAACATTGCTTTACATCCTCCCTCCCATCCCAAAACAGTATACTAAAGTTTTCACAAAACTAGTAGCTGGTGAAGAGGATGCCCCCATAACTGTCCTTTCTTTGCTGATTACTTCTGCTGAAATCTCAAATAGCAGCCCTGCATACAAAAAGCAATAAAGGCACCATTCTCAGTTGCCACCTGTGTGCTGTACACACAGCACTGAAGCCTTCCTTTTGGATTGTGCAACTATAATTTGTTCGGGGGGGGATTCTTCCATATCTGCTGCTATGTGGAATGTGATAATGATCACAAACATCTGTTGGTCATTGCCTTGTGCCATTGTGAGATGAGATCAACCCTCTTCCTCACAACCAACCCAACACATTCTGCTGCCTGAGATGAAACCAACCTGACTGGGAGATGAGTCTGACTTCTACGCTGATGATGGGACAATGTCCTCCGCTACACCTGTGGGCAAGAGGTATAGCTTAGGGGCCATGTGCCATACACAGCTCTGCCTTCCAGTACCTTCCCATTACAGTGGTGCCTCGCAAGACGAAATTAATTCGTTCTGCGAGTTTTTTCGTCTAGCGAATTTTTCGTCTTGCAAAGCACGAAATCCCATAGGAATGCATTGAAAATCAATTAATGCGTTCCTATGGTCAAAAAAAGTCCAAACAAAGCCAAATTTGGTACAACAAGAGTTTATTAACTGCTCTTTAAAGTCACACATACTGTAAAGAGCAGTTCAAAAATTGAAGGGAAAATAAATTAAGTTTATAAACATGACAGAAAAACATTTAAAAATCAACAAAGTGTACAGTACATTTTCTAAGACTCTGGGGGACCACTCAAAGAAGGCTCCTCTTCCACTCTTTGCTTCTTGCTCAAGAACCTGTCCATAGTCTGCTGCTTCATCCGCCTTTTCAGCACCTCCCTGAAAGACGACATGACCGTCGTATCATAAGTGTTCCCAAGGTCATGTGCCTTGTGCTTGTCAGGGTGGTGCTGGTCTGCAAAAGTCTGCACCTCCTTCCACTTCTGGCAAATGTCCCTCAGTTTTTCGGAGGACAGCCGTTCCTCAGTTGCTTCCTCCTCTTCCAGCGAGGCCTGCTCCTGCGCAGCCTCTGCCTGCAGTTCGACCAGCTCCTGGGTGGTCAGCTCGTGGTCGTGCTCCTCCACCAGCTCGCTGACGTCCTCCTCTGTGACCTCCAGGCCCATGGTCCTCCCCAAGGCAACAATGTCCTGCACCACTGTTGACTCTGGTGCATCAGAGTCACTTGGTGCCACACAGTCCGGCCACAGGCTGAGCAGTGGCGTGGTGTTAGGCGGCAGGAACATGATTCTGATGAAGCTGAACTCCTCCAACAAGTCCACCTCAAGGCCTTTAGGATGAGCAGGAGCATTGTCCATCAGAAGCAAAGCCTTCAGCGGCAGGTCGTTGTCCAGCAGGTACTGTTTGACAGCAGGGCCAAAAGCAAGATTGACCCAGTCCACAAACAGCACACGTGTGACCCAAGCCTTGCTGTTGGATCGCCACATGACACTCAGCTGCTCCTTGTCGATCTTGTGTCTCTTGAAGGCCCGTGGGTTCTCCGAGTGTTACACCAGCAGGGGCTTGATCTTCAAGTCGCCGCTTGCGTTGGCACAGAAGAGCAGGGTCAGACGGTCCTTCATGGGCTTGTGGCCAGGCAACTTGGCCTCCTCCTGTGTGATGAAAGTCCTTTTGGGCATCCTCTTCCAAAACAGCCCGGTCTCGTCGCAGTTGAAGACCTGCTGTGGAACGTAGCCCTCCGTCTTCACAACCTCCAGGAACTCCGCTGCAAAGTCTTCAGCCGCAGGAACATCAGAACTGGCAGCCTCTCCATGCCTGACCACGCTGTGGATTCCAGATCTTGTCTTGAACCGGTCAAACCAACCTCTGCTTGCCTTGAAGACTTCTGGCTCGCCTGAGGTTCCTGGCTGTTCCCGGACGAGGTCTGCGTGCAAGGCCTTGGCCTTCTCGCAAATGACGGCCTCAGTCACTGTGTCCCCTGCACGCTGCTTCTCTTCTAACCAGATGAGCAGCAACTTCTCGACCTCCTCCAGAACAGCTGGGCGGTTCTTCACGATCCTGGTGACTCCCTTGGCTGCATCAGTCGCCATGATCTTCTCCCTCATCTTCAGGATGGTCCTGATGGTTGATGGATTCCTGCCGTACTCCCTGGCGAGGTCCGTCACACGCATTCTGCCGTCGTGCTTCCGGATGATCTCCTTCTTCATTTCCAGCGTCACCTTCTCCTTCTTCCTCTTGCCGGCCTCTGCAGCAGCAGTCTTCTTGGGTCCCATGGCAGCACAGCTCCTTCGTAAACTCAAAAAAAGAAAAAGAAAAATCAGTGATGTGCTTCAAATCCAAAAAATTCAAAAGCACCCAGCCACACACCACACAGAAATTAAAACCCATAACCAAGTCCTTGAATCCCAAACACCCCAACCCAAAATCCAAAAACCCCCAAAAAAGTTTTAAAAGTTTAACTTACCAAATGGATGCAAAAGCAGTTCTGGAAAAGCTTCAACAATCAATCACTGAAGTCTTCAGAAACCTCAAATGGCTGCAAAAGAAGTTTTGGAAAAGCTTCAAAAATCACCAAAGTCTTCAAAAACCTCAACTGTTCCCCCACCCACCCACCCACCCACCACGCAGAAATTGCAAATCCCTCCCCAACTGCTCCCCCAGCCCCTCCCCAACTGCTGCAAACCCCTCCCCAACTGTTCCCCCAGCCAACCAGCACACAGAAATTCAAACCCAGAAAATTTTTTCAAAAAAAACCCAACATGGCCCAATGGTCACAGAGAAACAGAAAAATGCAGGAAAAAACCCCACAAGCTCCCAGATTCCTGCAGAAACCTCCCCAACTGTTCCCCCAGCCAACCAGCACACAGAAATTCAAACCCAGAAATTTTTTTCAAAAAAACCCCAACATGGCCCAATGGTCACAGAGAAACAGAAAAATGCAGGAAAAAACCCCACAAGCTCCCAGATTCCTGCAGAAACCTCCCCAACTGTTCCCCCAGCCACCCAGCACACAGAAATTCAAACTCAGAAAAATTTCAAAAAAAACCAACATGGCCCAATGGTCACAAAAAAAATCATAATTTTTTTTTAAAAAACCCACAAGCTCCCAGATTCCTGCAGAAACCTCCCCAACTGTTCCCCCAGCCACCCAGCACACAGAAATTCAAACTCAGAAAAATTTCAAAAAAACCCCAACATGGCCCAATGGTCACAAAAAAATCATAAAAATTAAAAAAAAAAAACCCACAAGCTCCCAGATTCTTGCAAAAACTCCCCCAACACCAAGTCCTTGAATCCCAAACACCCCAACCCAAAATCCAAAAACCCCCCCAAAAGTTTTAAAAGTTTAACTTACCAAATGGATGCAAAAGAAGTTCTGGAAAAGTTTTGGAAAAGCTTCAAAAATGAGCAAAGTCTGAGAAAAGGCTACCAAACCACGTGCTAACAGTTGCTCCTCGAAGTCAAGTCGCAACTGCAGCTGTTCAAGCAAAGCACCCTTGGTTTTAACGGTTTTAAGACAAAGGAAACAAAGTCGCAAGACGTTTTCGTCTTGCGAAGCACGCCCATAGGGAAATTCGTCCTGCGAAGCAACTCGAAAACGGAAAACTCTTACGTCTAGCGAGTTTTCCGTCTTGCGAGGCGTTCGTCTTGCGGGGCACCACTGTACTTGCCAGTACCCACCAGCATTCACTGCCTGAGGCGGCAACCTCACTCTGCTTAATGGTAGGGCCGGTGTTATAGCTCTAACCTGCCCTGCACCCTAATTGTCGACAGGTACACCTCACAAGAATATCCATCTCTCCATCCTTATCAACTATAATTTGAATGTGAACTTTATTTTGCAAAGCCTAACATGCAGCTGGGGTGTGCAGTCACCAATATAACACTATGTACACTGAACCACTCAAAATGATAGGACTTGCCCCCAATTATACATGCATAGGAGTGGGTTTATCATTGAACACAGAGTAATTTACTTGTGAGTAAAAATGCTTAGGAGTGCAGTTAGTCACAGCTAAACTTTGGTTGGATAAGAACCAGTAACCAACCAAAGTTTAGTTGTGATGCAGTCATCCATATTTACTCAGGAGTAAAGCCTTTTCTATTTAAGGATAAGCATGCATAAAATTTCACACCTGCTTAGAAATAAGCCCTGTTGTATTCAATGGAACTTACTCCCAGGTAAGTGTATAGCCCTAATTCCATTGTCCTGTTGATTTTGATGGGTCTAAACATAAACTGAAATACATCTAAAGCACACTCACTGTGTTTCCAGTGCTGGATTTTTCATCCATGTTCACAACACCTCATCCCAAATGCATATGTATCCTGTACTTTGTTGTGAAATATTACTATCTGATGTGTTGTTTCTCAAACTAGCTTCACACCAATTGGAGTCCTCAAGCCATTCTGTTCCTAATTGGTCTCCAGCCAAGATGTGACGGTAAAGACATCCCTGCCTCCTGATGTGTACACAAACAGAAACAAATCTGATACTAATGAAGCCGGGTTGATGTGAACAGCTGGGGGGGGGGAAGCTGTTAATCGCACTGGAAAAAAGAACACACTACACTGGGCTCTAAGGGGGGTAATGTGAACACACCCTCAAAGAAGCCAGCCCTGTTGTGTTCAACGAGGCTTACCACCTTAATCTTTAGGATAGCAAAATTACACTGCAACTGTAAGCATGACCCCTCAAAAATGACTTCCATTATGATCAGTGGCACTTACTCCCTAGCAAATGCATTCAAGATCGCTGCCTTAGTCATTACTAACCTTAGCCAGATTGGGAACATTGTTGCCAACAGCTACCAGGCTGTGCAAGATAAATTCTTCCTTGGTCATAAATGGCTTTTGCTGCTACAGAAGCAGCATTTGATGATGTGAGGGAAGCTGAAGTTCATCCAAAGGGATATTATGTTTGTAGGCCATTTGTCTTTGAAACCACAATGCGAGGGATTGGGGGGGCGGTTGTAAGTGGGAAAATGGAGCCTGATTAATTCCTGGGGCATCCTTTGCACTAACCTAATCTTAGTTACAACAGCAGTGGAAAAAGTTTGAAGAGCAAAAGAGGCTCCCCACCTGTTGCAAGGTGAGGAAGACTGTCTGATATAACTGTTTCTGCCCCAGCCAGCCACCTTCCCGCTAGGCTGAGGCTAATCACAGCAAAGCCTTCTTACTGCTTAATGCAGGACCTTTTCTCTCCAACCGTTCCTTTGGCCCAGGGCATGTTTCAGCTTATTTTGTATTGATGTCTGAACCAAATCAATGAGGCAGCTGGGACATCTTGAATGCCACGGACCAGAGCAAGGCAGAAGGATGGAATGCTGAAACTGCTTATCAGTCAATCTAGAAGAGCAATTTGCTTTTGCTTTCAGTCATTCTGGAGATTTTGCTGGGGAAGTGGGGGATTTCTCTCTTTTTAACAGCCTTTCTATTGATTTCAAGGGTAGAGAATCAGAAGTTGGCAAGCAGCAAGCAGCCTGAGTGTATTTTGTTCCTCTTCCATAAAATCCTGTTGCAGGCTTCCTGATTAGATGGAAAAGCTGAGAGCACTTACAAGCCCGATAAGTTTACAGGGCAGTTATAAGGCAAGGAACATTCATTGTGCATTCATGTTGATTTGCTTGCAGGCTGTTTACACGTTTTCATGTTAATCATCTGTCCATTCCTCACTTTTCAGTGCATTTACCTGACATTTTCCAAGCTGAAAAAAAAGTCCAGCATTTTCTAGAAGTTTATTCAATGTGCAACATTAATCCTCATTGACTGTGCAGTTATGGTAGGCACATATATCTCTACCACAAAATACTGAGAGTCTGGAGTCACCTTCTGACTCTTCTCTCAGTTTTAGTGGGGTAAAGCTACTTCCAATCTCCTCTATGAGGTTTTTTGGGGGGGCGACTGGGGGGGGCTGCTCCTGCTACTCAGTTACAGAGCAATAGTGCCATCTGCTGGTCATTAGGAGTATCTTGCACATGCTTTGAACATTCAGCCCATTTCATCAAAGTCTTCCCCCATTAACCTTTTGTCAGATGAAAAGGTTGGTACAACTACAACATTGCACAAAACTAAAATAGTAACAAATCTGCCTTCACCTCTCTGATATTCTCTCAAACACAATCATATTTTGAGTTCTGCATTGAATAGCCATAGCTTAACTACTGCTAAAATTACCATATTTACTTGAGTCTAATGTGCCACCGAATCTAATGAGCACCTCAATTTTCAGAACCTTGAAATGAAAAGAAGTATTTGCTGGTGAATGTAAATGTGCCATCAAATCTAATTTCCACAACATAAAGGTAAAGGTACCCCTGCCCGTACGGGCCAGTCGTGTCCGACTCTGGGGTTGCGCGCCCATCTCGCTTAAGAGGCCGGGGGCCAGCGCTGTCCGAAGACATTTCCGGGTCACGTGGCCAGCGTGACAAGCTGCATCTGGCGAGCCAGCGCAGCACACGGAAACGCCGTTTACCTTCCCGCTATAAAGCGGTACCTATTTATCTACTTGCACCCGGGGGTGCTTTCGAACTGCTAGGTTGGCAGGTGCTGGGACCGAGCAACGGGAGCACACCCCGTCGCGGGGATTCGAACCGCCGACCTGACGATCGGCAAGTCCTAGGCGCTGAGGTTTAACCCACAGTGCCACCCGCGTCCCAACGTAATTTGGTCCAAAAAGGTAAGTAAATACGGTACTTGTAATTAACAAAATTTAGTAATACAAGCTTAGGGAGCTTAATAGTGAAGGAAGTGGAAAGGGGAAGTGTGGTGTATTCAGGCTCAGTGAAATCGCTATGCACTGTCCCATTAAGGTTAACCCAGACTACCTCAACCAAGAAGACCCACTGCAGGCTTGTGATAGGAGCTCTATTAAGGAGTTGTAGATAACCTTCTCAGGGATAGCTCCAGGTCAGTTAGGTCTTGGGCGTAAGGCCCTCTGGTGGGACTTCTTACATCAGGGGCCACAAATGAGCCTTACTTCGGTAGTGGGCAGCTCTCCCAGGAAACCAGCCTGGAGTCATCATTTCATTTCCCACAATGCCCCAGAGCATCCCTCTTGTATTACTCCTACATTACTCCAGGTTATTGTGGGAAATGTAAATAGTGGCTCTGGAGCAATGCTGTTTCAGGGTGCTCTGCACCACTCCAAGCCACCCCTGCAAAAAAAGGGAAGTCCAGTGGGGGACTGAAGGCTTGGTTAGGGTTATAGCTGCTACCTGAGGATGCCAGGTGCTGAGACCAGCCTAGAACCTTGCAAATAAATCAGTTATCAACACATGTGTGGAACTAGAATTTAATAACCAAAGGTTCAACAGAAAACACAGAATGGCCATAAGAAGGGAGTTGCCCCCACAAGCACCCTGCCAGCCTGTCCCCCGCCCCCAGTGGACACCTGCACCAGCACTGATTTCTGGCAAGATCTCCTGGTGGTGGGTGGAGGTGGGCCGTGTGGAGATGGCACCAGGTGGTGCAGTGGCACAGCAGGCACAGCAGAGTCAGGCAATAGAGTTTGGGCAGTGGCACAGAAGAGGAGTTAAAAGATAGGGGGAAATTGGATGATCCAAAAAGTTGGGATATGTGGCTGAATGTCAACCTGCAAAAAAGGCTATGCAACCAATTTGGAAAACCTTTTCACATCACAATGCCACAATTGGCTGGCGGAAAAGTGTTTTTTATCTTCAGATAAGCTGATTTATTGATGGAGAAATTTTTAAGCGATCTACTGCACAGTGGTACCTCGGGTTACATACGCTTCAGGTTACAGACTCTGCTAACCCAGAAATAGTGCTTCAGGTTAAGAACTTTGCTTCAGGATGAGAACAGAAATCGTGCGGCGGCGGCGGCGCAGCAGCAGCAGCAGCAGGAGGCCCCATTAGCTAAAGTGGTGGTTCAGGTTAAGAACAGTTTCAGGTTAAGTACGGACCTCTGGAACGAATTAAGTACTTAACCTGAGGTACCACTGTCTTGGCCAGGAGTCCCCAAAGAACACCAAACAGACAAGGGCTTTAAGTGAAAACTAGACCTTTACTGGTACAAGCGTACGCAGGGGCAGTCTCTCTGAAGAGTCAGAGACAGACTGCAACATGGCATGATGGAACAGCATTCTTATGTAGTTCTGTGCTACACATGTGATTACCACTAGCCAATCCTATGGTTGCAATGAAGCATTCTAAAGCAATCACAACCCAGCGCCTTAAATCTAAGCCAATCAGGAATATCGTAACTCCTCTGCACAGCGCTCCCCAACTTTCGCATTCATTCCTTATGATTAAAAATAGCAATTCTTCAACATCCTTCTTTATTAATTTTTGATTAAGCATCCTATTCATTAGCTGTTCTCTAACATCCTTAATCATTAACTAATGATTAAGTATAGTGGTTCTCCATGGTTGATTCCATTCTTCTAAACAGACTTATGATTGAGTGAGGTCGTTCTACCTTACTGATTCCTTGCATTCCTCTAGTATATCAGAATTCTTGATCAAGGTGTCTCCCCTGCCAGGTAAGTATAGTATATCAGAATTCTTGTTGTATACTGCTGTCTTCTATATGAGCATTCTCCTGCTGAAGAGCTAATTAAAGTACAGCACAATTGCTAAGCTACAAAATAGATTCAAATGAAACAAGAAATTTGAGTTTTCTCCTTTATTTCCAGTTTTCTCCTTCAGTATCACCCAGTCACTAGAAACATCATGGTGGTTGAAAAAAATAATGAAGGAGCACAAGGTGTGGATAAAACCAAATAATGTCAATTGTGGAGCTTTATATGCATAATGTAAACTTAGCAACACTAGGTGGAGCCATAATATCATGAATGAGTTTCAGCTTCATTGATGCATTGTAGCCAATTGTGTTCCATCTGCTGCATCCAATGAAATGCACAAAAGAGAAAAGGAGCTCTCCTTTGTGAAAGCGGTGAAATGCAACCTGAGCTGTGGGAGGGGGAAACCATCTATGCAAAATGTGTGTGGATGGTTGTCTCCATTGGAAACAGATTCCACAGGTTTGTGTCCCTATACAACAGAGAGCACTCAAGCAGCTCATATTCCTTTAAATTAAAAATAAAATAACACCTTCCTGATCAGCAATTTGGCAGGGAATAGAAAACAGGCAAAGGGCAGGGCTAAATCTGCCTCCCTTAGTCAAAGACTAGCTTCCCCACCCACCTTTTTAAAGCTATGGTTTTCCCAGTAGTGATGTATGGAAGTGAGAGCTGGACCATAAAGAAGGCCGACCGCCGAAGAATTGATGCTTTTGAATTATGGTGCTGGAGGAGACTCTTGAGAGTCCCATGGACTGCAAGAAGATCAAACCTATCCATTCTTAAGGAAATCAGCCCCGAGTGCTCACTGGAAGGACAGATCCTGAAGCTGAGGCTCCAATACTTTGGCCACCACATGAGAAGAGAAGACTCCCTGGAAAAGACCCTAGTGTTGGGAAAGATGGAGGGCACAAGGAGAAGGGGACGACAGAGGACGAGATAGTTGGACAATGTTCTCGAAACTACAGGCATGAGTTTGACCAAACTGCGGGAGGCAGTGGGAGACAGGAGTGCCTGGCGTGCTCTGGTCCATGGGGTCACGAAGAGTCAGACACGACTAAATGACTAAACAACAATGCTACCTGACAGTCCAGCTGTGGAGGGGGCCCACAAGCACAGCACCTGGAAACACATCCAGTTACTCACAATTATTGGCATCCGTCTATCTCAAGAGACAATGGAGTGTGCACCTCCAGGGGTGAAGTCAAACCACTGCAGTAGCAGCACCAAAGTGACGTCCCCAAGGCACAAGCCTGGGCAGTGTGTATTGAGGTCCTGGGCTGCCCAGACAACAAGACTCCCTCTTGAGCTGCTGAGCAGAAGTGGAGGGAGGTGGGTGAGGATTCCTGGAACAGCTGAGTGAAAGGTGTGCCCTTTCACTTGCAGGGTGTGTCCTCCCAGACGGATGTATCTTTGCAAACATAAGAGAGTTGAAAATTAAGGTCTGCTTAAATAAACAAATTCTTCCTTTTGTGGTTGAGAACTGTATGAACACAAACCATTAGAACAATTGGAGAGGTTGGTTACGCTGGACTCTCTCCCCCCGTTTAAAAACCAAAAGGCTCATTTGTCATGCAATCCTATCCATGTTTATTTAAAAGTAAATCCTACTGTACT
The DNA here is from genome assembly GCF_027172205.1 of Podarcis raffonei. NCBI lineage: Eukaryota > Metazoa > Chordata > Lepidosauria > Squamata > Lacertidae > Podarcis > Podarcis raffonei. The sequence goes on from NC_070602.1 coordinate 79,074,637, forward strand.
TTGCATAGCATTGGAGCATACACTTACCTGAGACCTCTCCCAATCCAAATGATTCAGCTTTTTGCAGCACTTGCTACAACCTGCCACATTTGCTTTTCATTGCTTGCTAAAGCAAAGAGCAAGGATAGGGACCTTGTGGCCTCCCAGGAATTGCTGGATTTCTATCTCCCATCAGCCTCAGCCAGGGTGGTCACTGCTCAGGGATGATGCAGGCTGTACTCTAACAAGAGGACCATGGACTTCCTGCCCTTGGTTCAGAGATCCTGGACTAGCCGGAGTTAACAATCTTCTCGGATTTGCCAGGGAAAACATGGCACAGCATATTGTGTGTGAGGGAGTATGAGGGGACAGAGCTTGCACTGAAACCTGAAAAATGACCCTAAGTTTGAGGAAGGAGAGAATTAATGTAACAAGAGCCATGTAGGTCATGGGAACATCTATTCAAACAGCACCCTCAGTCCATTCTGCAGCCCACAGACACATGCAAACAGTTTGCAAGCAGCATAGGCTCTGCATGTTGAATTTACTGCATGTAGTAGGAGGAGAGTTTTAGGCAGTCCACACACACTCCCCGATCCAGATCAGGGACCCTTGCCGGGTTTTTCTTCACAATAACATCTCTTTACAATTAAGCATGTGGATTTATCATATCAAGTAGTTTGGCCAGTTGTTTATGTTGGTGTAAATATGTCCTCAGTACCAACCTGAGAGTGCAGTGTGGCATTTTGCCTTAGATTCAAAGGTGAGCCCTCCTCCATGCAGAAGATGAGAATTCTACTGCATCCCTGGTGCTCCCAGCATCTATTACTGGATGCCGACATGGGGTTTGGGGATGGGGATATAAATGGCCCATATGCACCTTACACCTGTGTGCTGCTGTGGCTGCCTGGTAACGGTAGTGCTCTGAAGAACATGCAGTGTGGGTTTGAGTCCTGAGTGCTCCCTCTTTTTTTGCCCCTGACATGACTATTTTCACCAGGCAACAGGTGAGGAAGTCCAAATCCCGCCCCCCACCCACCCACAGGTAGTGCTCAAACTCTCTCATCTCCAGCTTCCCCAGTCCAGCTCAGGAGTGTTCTGTGCAGCAAGATACTGCTGCCATCCGTATGTGCCTGCAAGCTTCCCTTGCTGAGTGTTCCGACTCTCAGCTTCATTAACATGTGACCCTGAAATTTCAGATCTCCCCAAAACGGATGCCAAAGTTTTCTGCTAGTTTTGTGTTGTGAACCCCACATTTGGTGCCACCCCCCAAACCAAGCCAGGGCTGCAACACATCTGGGAATCAATCAGAAAAAATGGATTTCTGCTCAATCAGCAAGATGTCCAGGAAAACCCGGAAGTATGGGCAAGTCTGGATTTTTCAATATGACAAACCTACCAAAGCAAATTGGGGTAAAAATTTAATGCCAAAAACTACAACCTTGTTTGATTGACTCCAAACAGGTGCCAACAGGAACTGCCTCAGGCAACGGATCATGAGGGATGGAGAGGCAAGAAGGGAAAGATGTTGCTAGACAGTTCCACCATGGATGCCACATGGCATGCCTTGCACTCCCCTAAGCCAGGCTGCTGGCCTCAGGTGTAACAGAGGAGAACGTCCCATCACCATCCCAGAAATAATAGTCAGCATGGGATGGGGCGGGGACACCTTTGCTCCATACATCAAAATGTATTGGACTGGCCCTGCAGTCAGCCACCCTGTAAGCAAAGTAGAAATAAAAAACAAAAGGTGGGGAGAGCTTTTACAAAGAGAGTAAGGACAGGAAATCCAGACCCCATCTTCAAAGATACTGCTATCCTGCTGCATCTCGTGATGGTAGTGGCAGCGACATTGCTTCTGGGACCCGAGCACAAGGGGACTGTCCCCACCAGCTGTTCAGAAGCATTACTGTCTCTGACTGGGGCAGCAGAGCAAAGCCACTGTGGCTAGTAGCTATTGACAGCCTTATCCTCTATGAATTTGTTTACTCTTCTTTTCAAACCATTCAAGTTGGTGGCTATCACTGCTTCATGTTAAACCCTTTGTTTCAGAAGTGGAAAGGAACGGCACCAATTTTAACCACTGATTTCAAAGCTGAACTGATTTTTGGGGTTTCTTAGAATTCCTGAGCACCACTGGGCACGAGGCTGCTAATAGGCAATGATAGTAAGTTTTATCTGCAGGAATTAGCATGTGAGCTATAACAATATGGAGCTAAACTTGCATCACCTGTTCATTTCTAGAGATTAAACTGCAGTTTTAAGATCAGCTACAGGAGTCAGTTGTTCTATTCATGTATAAGAAAATATTGTTGCCCTGTTACATAAAAAACAATTTAAAAAATCATTATCCTTTTTTTAAAGTTGTACTCAAGTGCTGGAGGAAATAAATACAAAGTTAGACAGTGGAACATTCAAGAAAGCACAGTATGGCAAGTGGGGCAGGGAGAGGAATCTGTCCCTGCCTCTCAGTGATTTTAGTGACACAAAAATTAAAAATGACCTCAATAGAGACTCAAAACATAACTACACTTACTGATTGTGGTTACTGGGGGATGAGTCACAAATAGCATGGTTTACTGGGTTCAAAGTGTGATTAAGAGCAGTTGTTTCACAATAGAAGCAGATTCTAGAGAAATCTCTTTTTGGAAAATCAGAGATGGCTGTGCAACATCTCTGTATATTGTAAACCCCACAGAATACTGCAAGGCCCTCAGATCTTGAGCTATATACCCATTTAAGCAGAAAAAACTTCCGGTGACTGTTTTTTGAAAAAAGCTTTTGTGTCTTAGTGTCCGTCCGTCCCCAAACTCAGTATCTAATTTTCTTGGCACGAGACAGCCTAATCCTTGAATTTTATCGTAATACCCACAAATGAAAGGAAGGAAAACACACACAGGATGCCTGCAGGGAACACACAAAGACCTCCTGGAACAAGCGCCCATGACTCACCCTGGGAAAGAACGATTCGATTCTTTTGCCAAAGGGAGAGTCAGAGCTTCATTAACGTAGGACCCCGAAATTCCAGACTCCCCCAAACTGATGCCAAGGTTTTCAGCTAGTTTTCTGCTGTTTTGCGCTGCAAATCCTGCATTTTATGCTGCCCCACAAACTGAGTAATTGAAAAAACAAATCAGGGACACAAGCTAATGCCAAAAAAATACAATCTTGTCTGATTGACTCCAAACAGGTGCCAACGTGTTATGCTAGTATTGTGCTGCAAACCACACATTTTCTGTCACCCCCTAAAATGAGCAACTGACACTCAAACTGGGATCACAAGTAAAGGGCCAAAAACGAAACCTCGTCCTATTTGACGTCAAAGTAGTGCCAAAGTGGATTGCTGGTTTTGTGCCATTTGAGTGTCAGTTACAGTCAAACCTCGGATCCCAAATGCCTCCGTTTTGGAATAGTTTGGCTCCCAAATTCCGAAAACCCGGAAGTAAAAGTTCCGGTTTTCGAACGTTTTTCAGAAGCTCCTGCAACCAATCAGAAGCCCCACCTTGGTCGTCAAACATTTCGGAAGCCAAACGGGCTTCTGGAACAGATTGTGTTTGATGACCAAGGTTTGACTGTACTCAGTTTGTGGTGTTGTGAAGAAAGCGGGGTTTGTGGCACAAAATGGCACAAAACCAGCACATCATTGAGAGCTGCTCCACCCTTCCTTCAGCTGTAGCTGCTATGAGCACCCCTTTTCTTAAGAGGAACGCCTGGTTATTGTCTCAGCATTCCCGCACACAATTTATTTAGCCATGTTAGAAACAGATGCGGCACAGCTTCATGGACTGAACATAGCTTTTGTATGACTCATACTTAGAGGTCAGATGGAAGTCAAGGCTCAATTCATGCTGGTACAAATTCACAAACCAACTGCACATTACACACACACACATTTACCCTATGCAACTGTACACCTTGGCTAGAGATGAAATAGGAACTGGTTTGAAAAGCAGCACATCAAAAAGCAGCATTTTAAAACAAAGTACAGGATACATGTGCATTTTGGATAAGTTGTGTGAAACAGGGATTTTAAAACCCTGCATTAAGTGCACAGTAAATGAGAGCAGGCACACACATGCTGCGCTCACATTCGATGATACAGTACTGCTACCATATTTTGGGGAGAGTATTAACTGCTTCTTTTTTATCATTGTTTTACTTGTGTGGGAGTTTTGCCTGTTTTTCTAGGAGCATTTCCAAATTTTCTGAGCTTTGCCAAATTTTTCTTAAGTGAAACGGGTATTTTGTGATGCCCATGACAGTTTCTGAAATTTCTAAATATACCCCCAGGCACACAAACATTATGGACCTTTGCTCTAGTAAGGAGTGGGGACCTTTGGCCCTCCAGAAGATACAAAGCTGTTGGTAATATAAATTTGTTTGCATGTGTGATAAGGATTCTAAGGTCTCAAATATAAAATTAATGTTCATAAAAGTACAAGGCAAACACATACATAAGCATATAAACCATGTGTCTGAAATAGTACTGGAGAACAATCCTGAGGCCATTTTGACTCCCAAATTGACCTCAAATATTTCTCTACAAGGAGGAAGGAAATGGGAAAAGCTTTCCAATTGTCTTTTGACTGCAGGGGCTTACACCTCCCTTTTCAAATGCAGTCTGGCAAGTATCTGTTAAACTAAACACACTATCAATATGCATAAGAGATTCAGGAACTAAGTATTTACCATCTCAAAAGAATGTCCAAGCTACCCAGAAAATGCAATCAAGTAAGGCATTATCAGGTATCCTGGCAGACAGGAGAGAAGCAACACTCTCAAATTTCTGCTGTAAGACCGCCTCCTTATGTGATATATGTATAATGTTTTTCGATGGTGGTCTTGGGCAATTTCAAAAGTCTTTATAAGGGCTTGCGCACCATTGTTCAAGGTTCTCCTTCCTCCTGTGTGTGGTGAGTGGAGACCCTGTTTCAACAATTTATTTCTTTGAATAAAGATCAGGCTTACTAGCTGCTTTGCTTCTCTAAATACTCTGGTTGGCCTCTGTTATTTTTCTCCTACCGATAGGGAACCCACTGAAGGACCCTATACGGGGTCTGGAATACCCCATAAGGGAAAGGGAACAGTTTTTCATACAACACATGTTATTATCTGGCTGTCACTTTGCAAATGGAAGAGGTAGGGATAATCAAAGGGTGAATAAAAAACATGAGAGGAGGGAACGGGCTGATGGAAGGAGAAGAGCTAACAATCAAGAAAATTTTTGTTACAAAAGCCCCTCTCTCCTCCAAACAGTGGCCAGAGCGCATGGGGTCACAGGCACACCTACAGGGTCTGTGTCCCTTTGGGGAATAGAAGACACGGCAAAACTGTTGTGCCTTTAAGAAATAGGGTTTATTCGCCTATTTGCACCTTCATTCTGCATGGAGGGAGTCCAGATCTTACAGCATGGCTCATAGCAGTGCCAGGAACCTTTCATCTCTTCCTCCAAGATGGATCTCAGCCTTACTTACTTTATGTTCTTCCCAGAAACCCCTTGCGCCGCCCCACCAGCAGTTACCCTGGCAACCTTCTAAATCCCCAGTCCCTGGTCATGCCTAGGGCCCTTGCCTTATTAACAACCTTTAATGGGCCCTCAATGGCTCCCTGTTGCTCCCTTAATAGCCCAAGCTTGATCAGGCTACCCAAGAATTCCTTTGCAGCTTACATTTCTCCCTTCCCACCCCAAATAATCACAATCCTAGAATTTATTAATTTCTATTTTTATCCTAAGTCTACAACAATAATTACATGGATAACTAGACCTTCAGAAGCTAGAGGACACCCTCCCACTCCCTTGCATTAAAAAGTCACAAAGTAGGCTAAAGGTTTGTTTTTGGTTTACTCAAAATTACTTAAACAGAAGACAGGAAGGGCCTGTTTGTTATGCTTTGTGTCTTGCTGCCTCAGAAAATGATATTATCTTTTTACTTGGCGCTCCACAGTTTTTCTTACAAATATTAATTACTACACAGCATATATTCTTTTCTGGCAGATTTCCTGCCTTTGATAGCTTATGACAAGCAGAATGGCAACAGGTGAAGTTCTTCTCATCACAGTATCTGCAGATGCTGGTCAGAACCTCCCCTATTGATTTTCTGCCTGTCATAAAGCTGCTAAATGACATGAAAATGTTGCAGCTCCGTATATAATGGAAGAGCAGCAGATGCAAAAGAAGACAGTGCTCTTCAGCTTTTAATAGTTGTATAGAAGGTAGAATTTCATCAGGTGTATTTTTTAATGCTGAAATTCCCTCTTCCTCACAAGTATTAAAGGTGCAGGAGCACTGCCCTCTTCTACATCTGGCCAGCATATGGAGATACAGTGGTACCTCGGGTTAAGTACTTAATTCGTTCCGGAGGTCCGTTCTTAACCTGAACCTATTCTTAAGCTGAAGCACCACTTTAGCTAATGGGGCCTCCTGCTGCTGCCGCGCCGCCAGAGCACGATTTCTGTTCTCACCCTGAAGCAAAGTTCTTAACTCAAGGTACTATTTCTGGGTTAGCGGAGTCTGTAACCTGAAGCGTATGTAACCTAAAGCGTCTGTAACACGAGGTACCACTGTATCATCATGTACAATCCTATGTATATACAGAAGTCCAACTATGTCCAATGGGGGTTACTCCCCAGTAAGTGTGAACAGGACAGCAGCATTAACACCCCAGGCCCAACCCGGACTGAGGTAACATCCACTGACTAGCATAGAGCTGCAAAAGTACTTACGTAGTTTTATTTTTTTTAAAAAAAACTAGCACACCACTTGCAATGAATCCCCACCTTTATTTACATGAAGATCACTTAGGTTCTCTTTATTCCTGTTCTCTACTTACCAAGGAACCTGGGGGTTTTGCTCAAGGATGAAGACAGACCTAGGTAACAGTTGTTTTTTGTACTTCCAGAGATGGCAAATCAGCCTGCCTATGTTTCTAGTTCCCAACAGGCCTTGGTGCAACCTGAAACCTGCATAGCACCCAACAAGACTCACTTGCATCCCTCCTACTTCCTCTCACACACTGTCTTGACTCTTACCAGACACAGATGACTTTACCACCAGTCAATTTGCCTTTCCCCCACCCGCCCCCACATCACTTTCATTACCATCTAGCCTAAGATCCGAAGAACTCAAAAACTAGCACACTATTTTGTGATATTTTGATGGGCTTGTTTTAAAAAATGTGGCACTGCCCTAATATGGATTTTGGAATCTTAACTATTTTGCCCACTAGAAAGAGATGGTTACCAACAAAGACTGGAGGATCAAGCAGTGACTTGCACACGTTAGTTATCGAAGACATGTTCTGAGAAGTTCTCCTCGCAAGTGTCTCTGTCTGCGGTGTGAGTGGGAAGCAGAGAAAGGGCCGTCTCCTCTGCGGTGGCTACCAAACAATAGAATGCCTTCCTTCAGAAGCTACCCCAGTACAGTCACCAACATTACTATACAGTGGTACCTCAGGTTAAGAACTTAATTCGTTCCGGAGGCTTGTTCTTAACGTGAAACTGTTCTTAACCTGAGGTACCGCTTTAGCTAATGGGGCCTCCCACTGCTGTCGTGCCGCCGGAGCACAATTTCTGTTCTCATCCTGAAGCAACGTTCTTAACCCGAGGTACTATTTCTGGGTTAGTGGAGTCTGTAACCTGAAGCATCTGTAACATGAGGTACCACTGTATTTCTGGTGCCTGGTGAAGTATTTCCCCAAGCTTTAATTTTTTAAAAATATATAAAAATATTTTTAACATGCTGAAAGGGTAAGTGAATTGGTAGAACTGGAAGGGACTCCGAGGGTCATCTAGTCCAACCCCCTTCAATGTACAAAATCTCAACTTGTGGTCCTACATCCAATTTGAAACCATATTGAACTCTGCTTAGCTTTACAAAAGTGATAGCAGTTATTTTTATTGCTGCTGAACTGCTATATTTTAGCATTACCTGTACTTATATATTTGCTGTTGTTTTCTTAAACTGTCCTAGCAGCTCTGCTGGAGGGTGGTTAAACATTTTTAAAATTCGCAATTTAAAAAAATAGGTGGGTTGCAACTTCGATAAATTAGAGATGTATCAGAACACCAGTGCGTCATCTAATGCTTGTATGTGTATATGGTCATTAAGCTACAACAGCCATACTGTATTAATAACTTTTTTAAAGTAATGCTGATATATTTTAAAGTATACGCTTGCAAAAAGGAGAGAGCGCGCATACTTCGGGGGCGGGGAGCGGGAGGATCCCTTCTCAAGTCAAGAGCGGGGCATGCCGCGTTACACAGAGGGAAAGCAGTTCACACATCCGGCTGCCCAAGTTCCCCAAATTTGGAGGTTCCTGCCTAAGTTTCGATTCCTTCCGTTTGCCCACTATTCCATGCTGGGAATCAGAGAGCGCATCCACGCCTGCCCGGGATAAAAGCCTGGCAGCTCCGCCTCCTCCCTCCGCCTGCCTTTCACTCCCCGGATCGCTGCCCCGCGAAGCAGTTCTTCTTGAGAGACCCGGTTGCAGGCGAGAAGATGGCAAGCGGCGCCCACTTCCCTTTGCCCGGCCAGGCCAGCGGCGGGCTGCCGCGCTACGAGGAGCTGAAGGACGAGCACGACATGGCCATCCTCGACCCCGCGGGCGCGTCGCCTGGCTCCACCGTGATCCACATGCACAACCAAAGCCAAGTCTGCGTGGCGCCTCCCCGCGACCATATCTTGTGGTCGATCTGCACCATGATGTACTGCAACTTCTGCTGCCTCGGGTTCATGGCCCTGGTCTTCTCGGTTAAGGTGAGAAGGGCAGGATGGACGAGAGCTCCGCCGTCCATGGGACGCTCCCACCCCTTCCTGCTCCACGCTCCATTTGCCCCCTCGTGGGTGGGGGACGGGGAGGGGGCGTAAAGCCGGCGGGACGTGATCAGGACTTTTTTAAAAAAACGTTTTGGGTGCTCAGAAGTCCCTCCAGCCATCCTAGGAGCCCTCTCCTATCCGTGTTTACTCGGAAATGAGCCCCGCTGACATCGATTGAACTTTTAAAAGTATCTGCTGGGTTGTTGCTTCGCTTGCTAGAGGGAGGAGGGGAGGCATTAATCATGGCCTCTCATTGGCAAGAGGCAGGGGAATGACGGCATTGTTTCTTCTTTCCCAAATTTTCAGAGCCGAGTTTTGGATTTAGATTTAACCCATGGGGTAAAGTATAGCTTTAAACAGGGCCCACTTAGGCCTTTGAACCAAAACTCAGCCCTGGCTACAAAGTCTGGCGGATCAAGCTAGACTGTGACGCGTCCATGTGTCAGCCCTGTGTTGATGTATAAAGCTGGGGCGGGGGTCTTATTTCCTGCAAGGAAAGGGGCATGGGAGGGGAGGGAAACCTTTCCCCCAGTTGGCTCACTTCCAACACTGAAATTGCCTGGGAGGAAAGGTTTTTAAACAAGGGAGCACAGTGAGGGAAAACAGCATTTTGCCCACCCCCCTGCATCATCTTGTGTGTGTCTGCATGTGCAACACGTGGGGGGCGGGGAACACCCATCCACCTGGCTTTATGTATATAAAAATGGGCAACCTTAAGGGACTGATCAGGCAGCTGCAGCCTAGCAGTACCACAGCATTGCTCCAGTTTACATTCCACACTCAGTGTCTGTGCCCTTGCCTTCCACTGGTGGTAGGGAGCCTCAGTCGGTAGAGCATGAGACTCTTAAATCTCAGGGCAAACGTTAAGTTCTTGGACTAGATGACCCTCGGGTCAATTCTATGATTCTATGAAATGTGGAGGGAAGTTGATAGGGCAGGGCAAAAGCTAGCTGGTCTCTAGGAAACTTGGAATTCAGTTCTTAAATTTGCTGGTCACCTGCTCTGATTGTTCGGGCAGCCTCTTTCTCCACAGCTTAGCACTGAAAAACAAATCTCTAAGACTATCTAAGCCCCTGAGGTAGGTGTTTTCTACACTTCAATAGTAGAAAACTTCGTTGTGCATGTAGCTTAACACAGAAGAGTCAATGACCAAAAACCAAGTCCATTTATCATCTGCAACACGGATTTTTCTTTTAGACTGCTTTGTGTGATTGCAACATCTGTGGGATTTCCCCCCTGTCATCTTAACTTTAATATGCAAAAATAATGATCTGCAAGGGCAACAACAGACCAATAAGCCACATGACATGAGAGACATAACTAACAACTGGCATAGTGACATCCTTTCTGGTGTGTAAAGATTGGGTTCTTCTCATAATTTGGCTGCCGCTGATCAGATAATAAGATCGTATAAACCCAGAGGTGTGGGAGCAGCTCTGCACAAGCAGCTTATCTTCTAGCTTGATTTCAATCGCTGACTTTTGTTTCTTTCTTCTTTCTGAACAGGCAAGAGATCGCAAAGTGGTTGGTGACCACAGTGGAGCTCGCAGCTATGGTTCTACTGCCCAGTGCCTCAACATCACAGCTGTGACCCTGTGTATTGTGCCCATTGTCATTGTCATCATCCTGCTAGCAACAGGGTTTTTCACTCCCCAATTTCTTAATGGTTATTAGGAAGCCTATGGAGAACCATGTCACAGATGGGTTTCCCTTGTAAAACCACTCATTGCCTTTTCCCTTGCTGCCAAGGTTCCCACTCAAGTAACTTTGTCTGTTCCTGATGCAAGGAAAACAAATTATCCAGTATTTACACCCCCCCACACACACTTCTTTGTAATAAGAGATGCTTGTAGTTTGTTTTTGCAACATATCACCGTAATACATTTGCTTAAAAATATTTTAAAAAACAAGCTTGTGAAGTTTTTGTTCTTGTACATGTTTATTAACAAAGAAGCTATGCACACCCTAAAAAGAGGGGCTACAAAATGAGTTCCTGTTGTAAGGATAATAGTTTCCTAGGATGTGTCTACACTCCAAAGCCATCCAAATAATGTTCTTTTGCCATGGTGACTATGGCTGTGCTGGTGTTACAGGGAAACAATTAAATGGTGCCTGTGACATCAGTGCAAGCAGAGTTACAAGTCTTGCGGCAGTTATCTGTGCCATTTCCACCCCCAAACACAAAGCCTGCATTCATCCTCTCCGTGCTTGGCTACCTGCTTCTAATTACCATCAAAAACAAACTTTAGCTATCACGAAGAGGCAGGGCTAGCCCTCTTCCCAGCCATGTGGCAATAGATGCCCAATTGTACAATTAAAAAAATCGAAGTATTCTTCACATGGAAAAAGCACAGCATCTAGAATCCTAGTTGTAGGTGAATGGGAGACTGGACTGAGTGAAGATGTAAGAAGATTCAGTGATGAGTTGTAGTAGGTTTCATGATACTATATGAAACCAATTACTGGGGACAGTGTCTCACTAGAGGTCTTCCAGATAGAGGCTGGACAGGTAGGTCTGGGAGGGGGAGTGGAATCTAGCTCTGCATTTCCTGCATCAGGCAAGGAACTTGATCTGGCAGTGCATGGGATTTTGGCACTTGAGGCAAACCAAAAAATAAGGTGTCCCACCCATCTGCACCCAGCCAGGGAAGAAAGGGTAAGTGAAGTTCCACATTGGAAAGGGTGGGGGAATCAAACCAACCTTACTGATGTGGAAATCAAAGTGGTGAATCCTGCTGGGCCCAGGAAACCCCAGAGGGCAACCCCCACCATTTCCTCCCTAGGGGTGCAAAGTGACCAGCAGTGCCTCCTATTTGCTTAGAGGCTGAATTGCAGCAGGAGGGGGTGGAGTGGCCACCAAAGAGGCAGCAGATCTGGCCTCCAAGGAGTGTGCACCAGCAGTGAGCAATACATTCCTTAGATGCTGGAACTGTGGATCCTGCCACCTGAGGTGGTTGCCTCACCTTGTCTCATGGGTGGGCTGGTCCTGTTAAGAGGCATTTAAAAGTATGTATGATGTGGATGGATACCTCCCCCACCCCCTGCTTTGCTCATAAAACCAGAACCTAGCTCACCGGGTGAACCTAAATGGTGGGAGATTTAGGACAAGCAAAAGGAAATACAGTTTTGCATAATGTATTTTAATGAATTTGCTGCTACAGCTGATGTCCAAGAAGTGGAGACTGGACATACAGTCTTATCCTCTGTCACTTTGTCTTAACATCTTTTAAAGTTGGTAGCCATCACTAGATCCCATGGGACACAATTGCACTTGTGACCAAAACTGACTTTCAAGCACATATGAAGCATATTTTCCCTCAAAGAATTCTGGGCACTGTAGTTAAAGGTTGATGGGATTTGTAAATTGCAGTACCCAAAATTATTGGGGGGGGAATGTGCTTCAAAGGTGCTCTTAAAATGGGAGAAAATGTATTCAGGGGTGACTTGAATTACTCCACATAGGCAGGGTAAAAGCATATTCTCATGATGTATGGAAGAAAGAGGTAGGATGTCAAATATATGGATTAAGGCAGATGCTTTTTAACTTGTTCATAAATGATCTGATGTTATGGCAGGTTAAGCAGTGAAGTGGCCCAATTCGCCCATGGCAATTAGGGTCATAAAAACTGAAGCAGACTCTGAAGAGTGTCAAAATCTCTCTCCAGACAGGGTTAAGGGGGCTAAAAAACGACACACGGTTCAATGTAAGTACGTGTAAATGATGCAATGCTTATTTGCAAATATTTACAGAACTTTTTGGCTCTTGAGGAGATGCAGGGCAAAGGAATGACCTTGTACTTTGTGACTGAACAAATGTAGAATGAGGGGCGCTTTCCCCTATCAACAAACATCTATATTATAAACTGTCCCATGATCCTCAGATGTAGGGAAGTATAGAAATTTAATTAACAATATAAACAGCATCAACTTTTCAATTATAGTGGTACCTCAGGTTACAGACGCTTCAGGGTACAGACTCCACTAACCCAGAAATAGTACCTCGGGTTAAGAATTTTGCTTCAGGATGAGAACAGAAATCACAAAGCAGCAGTGGGAGGCCCCATTAGCTAAAGTGGTACCTCAGGTTAAGAACAGTTTTAGGTTAAGAATGGACCTCCAGAGCAAATTAAGTTCTTAACCCGAGGTACCACTGTAAATGAAACCATATTACACACAAAGCAAACAAAATGCTTTGTGCTAAATAGCACAAGGAAGAAATAGAACCATGTGGGAACCATGGAAACAACCACAATGTTGAATAGGAGTCTCCCACTCGCACCCCAAAACCACTTTCTGAACTACCCTCTGCACTGAGGGCTGGAACCATAGCAAAAAACCGCACTCCTCAGTAGTTCAGAAGGTCATCAGGGTTGATAGTGCAAAAAAGTGGCAATAAGTTCAACAGAATCAATATGGCTGCATTTCCCCTGGTTCAGTTCCCAGTGTGCATTGTCACCAAGGTAATCCTCATGATTGAGAAAAGGTCTGGCAATGAGACATAACTACATGTTGAAGAATGGAATGTGGAGACTTTGCTAGATTCAACATGGTGGGATTCTGAGAGAGCTTCTTTAAGAGAAGTATTACTATTGCTGCCTAAGTAGCTGGAATAATGCCCCCATCACCCACTCAACCAAGCCAAATTTATTGTGGGTTTCCCAGGGGCATTTGGTTGGCCACTGTGGTGAACAAGATCCTGGACTAGATTGGACCAGTGATCTATCCAGCAGATCTCTCACATTGTTAACTACACATTGTGATAATCATGTGATAAACGTGGGGGCTAGCCGGAGAAGAGAGGGTGAGCCCCCTCCGCTCCGGCCCTAAATAAGGTAAGCCACGCCCCCCCAGCCAGCCAATTGGCTGGCTGGGAGGCGTGGACGGTCGGGATTCCCCTGTTCTCGCGGGGGCTGAAACCAGCCCCCGCTCACGTGGGGAGGGCGTGATGCCCGCAACCCCACCTCCTGGGGCAGGCCCGTAAGTGGCTTTGTGATAATCATGGCAGCCCTGTGGTGTGTTGTCACTCTCAAAAATATGCAGCACAGCTTATCCTGGGTCCTGATGTGTGATGCTGGTAGTAAAGCAGCAAACTTTGCTAAATAGGGGTTGGGAGGAGATATTTTGACACCCTTTAAACTGGTTCGTGCATGCTGCTCATCACCTGATGACTGCAGCATGAAGCAGTCAGTTGGGTCTGTGAATATGTCATTGCAGATCAGAGAAAAGAAAATACACAACACCTCAGGCACAAGGCCTTTCAGTGGAACCCATTCACACATTCATCTGTGAGTCATCAAGAACTGCTGTGTAACCAAGTGATAAACAATCAAATTATATCCATACATATGTAAGCTGGATCATAACGAGCAATCAGTTATATTCTCCTGGCTACATGGCAATAGCTTTAGTTATCAAATCACTGTTTGCAACTGAGCCATTGATAGGAGATATTTTCATTTCCCCCGTTTTCCAAAACAGTCCTTATTCCAGAACAAAATAACTTCACAGACTGAAAGGTGAGGGAGAATAATCACTTCCTTTCCATGTCTGTCAACTTCAATGGAAAATACTCAGTACTCACTAGCACAAATTATGTTAACTTTTGATATGGCAAACTCAGTATCAGAGGGTGGGGGAGTCTACAAAGAAAAGCCTTTTGCTAGCCTGACCTGAAGGACAGAAGAGAATGTAGAGAAGCACAGCCAAATGTAGCCCATTTTGTAGGGTGCCCATTTTGATGCTTTTTTAGGATGGCAAAAATAAGACTTGGGTGCTGAACACCTGGCACGCCACAATATGTTACCTTGTTTGCTTGGTGCACCATAACTTATACAGGCATGGGTTAAACTTATTTGTAGTAACAACTGAATAGCTGAATAACTGAGGGAGAGGGAGAGGCTGAGTGAACAGCCAATTTTTTCAGAGAAAAGCTGGAATTAATTACGGGCAAATCCTTATCTGTATAGTCATGGCTGGTTCCTTTGCTTTTGAGCTTTGGGAGTTGCCGGAGTCATCAGACGGCCAAATCTTTGATCAACAACTTTTCTGTCCAATTTTCTCTGCTCTGTTTAAAATATGGCAACCCTAGCTATCTATAAGACCTATGCCCTCATCTGGTTAGGTGAAGTGATGGCCAAAGTGATGATGCTGCATGGTGTATGAAGAATGTATGAATGCTTGCTTGGACTTCAAACCATAATACTAGTAACTTCAGTAACTAATAATTTATTTAAAAAGTTATCCAATTAAAAGGTATCTGGAAAGCTAGTCAGGCTTTCCTTTTAGAAATGTGTTCCAAAGTGGAGTCTTGTATATTCTGTTATATTTTACTCCAGGAAGACCCATTTATCCTAAATAGAACCCAATAAGACCAACATGTATATAGATAGAAAATATTTTTTTAGAATGTGATCCAATTGAGATCCCAAGATTAAATTTTGCAGGAAGCTCTTAGAAATATGAAATAATCAATACATTTTTGGGGGGAAATTTTAATCATATTAATTTTTAATCACTTAAAAATAAATAAATTATGCATATTAACTTTAAAGTAAATCCATCATGTGCCATATCATATGAAAGCTCATGAAGTTCTGAAGAAATTGGTATTTTTAATTTTGAAATATCTCAATTCTGGGCTGAGCTTTTAAGGTTTTTGTGTAGTCTGGCAAGGCCAAAATTGTCAATTAAAAAAAGAAATCAAACCCTCATAACTCAAAAACAATATGAGATTTTTTAAAAATTCAGATTCAGACTTGGTTCTGATCATTCAACAAGTGTACAAAATTTTAAGAAAATTGAAACACTTGATATGGAATGACCTACTTGGTACCCCTGGAATCTCACACTGCTTGAGAATTGGGTAGTGTGTAACAATATATTGCCTAACCAAAAAGTTGACATCCCAAGAAAAGACACGGGATTGTTAGGATTATATATGGCTTGTTCCTGGCTGGAGACAAGAGGAGTTCTCATTCATGATTGACCAACTGCCCCTCCACCTCTTCTAAGAATCCTGATGCCCTAGTCTTTTCTCTATTGATCTCCATTTGCTTTGTGAGCAGGGTTTCATCTGTTGCTGCCATTTAAATGCAGGACAGTGGGGAACATGAACACACACACTGCAATGATACACAAGGACCCTGTGTAGACAGCTCAGGTGCACTTTGGCTCCCCAATCTTCAATTGCTATGAATTCACAGTTGGTGCAGAACAGCCTCCCTGTCATGGTGTTCCTAGGAAATGTCTCTACCCATTTCATGCCTAGTCTCTACTTGAGTCCATAGAAAGGAGAACTCGAAGCAGAAGAAAAGGACCTGGAACAGACCCAAGTTCACTAGTCCTTCTCCTTTCTGCTGTGAGGTTTCTGGTGCAATGAGAGGATGCCAGTATCTTTACACCTGTAAACACACTGGAAACCTTGGACCAGGTGAGGAGAAGCCGAAAACACGTTGGAAGACTGTGTTGGGGCTTCCCGTATCTACTATTGTGGGCTGCAATATTGCCAACCTCCTTTTCTGCTCCAGGCCTTGGAGCGTGTCACAAAGGCTTAGGCATTGTTCCTGTGCATATTCAGAATGGATTGCATGAAAAGAATTCTCAGCACCATAATCCACTGCAGTTGGGCAAAGCATACCCTGTGACTGCCTCTGCAGATAAACTGGCAATTCTTGGAAACTATTGATTCTTATTTACTGAGCAAAACTGCAATTCACCATGTTAGCCTTGGTTCCAACTGGTCCTCCCTCCCCTCCCTAATAAGGGAAGGAAGAAAGCAGGTCAGCACATGTTCAAATTCATGTTTATATTTGCAGAAATATTTTCTTTTGGCTACCTGGTACTTGAAGCTTGGAATTCTGGCAAACTGTCCAACTTAACTATCATCATGGGTATCTATAGGATTTTTTTCCAGAAGAGAGCAAAGTAACGTTTCAAACAAATGTAACTAATGCCTGACCAGGGGAGAGGCGTGGGAACACCCAGCCTCTGAAAAACTTGTACTCCATCCAGCTATAGCCCTCCTTTGTTTTTTAGTAGGTAGACCTGGCATCCAGACAACACCTCCCATTCACTGCTGAGACCCTCCGTTTCCCCCAAGTCCCCTTCACCTCCGGCAACTCTTAATTGCTGCTACACTCAATCTCGTAATCACCCCCACATTTCCTAGGGGAAACCCCCAACACACCAGAAAACCAACACTGAATTACATGCAGAGTTGTCTTACACTACTCTAACTTATTCCTCCAACCCCCAACAAAATGGGTATAACAATATTGGGTTTCTCTGCAGGGCCGGCATATCCCACGCTCAGTCACAGCTCTGCCTCCTTCAATATGGATACCATGATGGCTTTTTATCTGCATTAGCAGAGGAATTTCTAAAATGTTTACAAATTCAGGGGTTTAAGACCAGAGTTACAAAGAAATTGAACTGCTGCTTTGGCTGCTACCTGTCGCTTCTGAGTTGATACACTATTCTCTAATCACAGCTGCACTAAAATTCTGGATACCTGAATTGATTTTATGAGGTGTGGCAATCACATCTTCACCAGGAAAGATCAACCTAAAAGGCTTTAAAATGAACTAAAAGTTTCCTTCTTCTTCTTCTAGGTGTTTCACTTTAGCCTTCTTTTCACTAATTCAGCTGGGAGGACCCTCCCGCCCAAGGCCTAATTAAACCTGGCAGGAGTCCAGAGGGCCATTTCCCCCCCCCCCCACCTGACATAGAGACCAGGAAGTTACCTGAGTGATTCAGGCTGAGCTGTTTCACCGCCCTTGTTCTATTCAATGGGCTGTTCAGTAAAGTTTGGATGCATTATGCAAGAGTTGTAAGGAAATGATTACCACCTGCTGAGCGCTTTCTGCTTCTCTTGACCTTCAAGTCCAGCACCGACCAGGATGCTGACTGTGAGGCCACAGTTTCACCAACTAAGGAGCCAGACCAGATCAGGGGCTCACTCAACCTGCAGTTGGCAGGCAGAAACCCACTGAATTAGATAAAACAGCACCAGGGACCCTCAAACTGCAGACAGGATCCTCATGAGCAACTTCTCCTGGGCATGAGACTATAAAAAGCCTTGCTGATCAGCCCAGTGGCCCATCTAGTCTAGCATCCTGTTCTCACAGTGGCCTACCAGATGCACGCAGGTCCTACTTCCCATAGGCAGAAGCACTCTTCCCACCTGCAGCTCCCAGCAATTGGCATCCAGGGGCATGCCACCCCCAACAGTGGTGGCAGAGCATAACCAATGTGGCTAGTAGCCATTGATAGCCTTATCCTTTACAAAGCTCTCTCTAATCCTCTTTTACAGCTATCCAAGTTGATGGCCATCACTAGCTCCTGTAGGAGTGACTTCAATAGTTTAACCATGCACTGCATGAAGAATATCTCTTCTCTCTGCTGACTCTTCCAACATCCTCTTTCATTGGTTGTCCCCCAGTTTTAGCATGAGAGAGGGAACACACCAGGCAACAGGCCACAAAGCACAGGGAAAGTGCCTTGCCAGGGGACTGTCCCGCTAAGAGTTCTCCCAAAGGGGGAGTATCTTCAGAGCCACTTGGAGAGCCCACCCCACTTTTAAGGTCAGGGCTCTGCTCATCTCTTAAGTTTGTTTATTCACACACCTGCCACCTAGCCTGCCCCAGAGTTTTCAAATCTTCCTCTCTTACTGTTTTCTCTCTCCTTGGTAACTGCTTGCTGCTGAAGGAGCATATTTTGAATGAGTCTTCCAATAAGCTTTGTCTAAACAGAAGTGGAATTTATCAACAAAGAGATGCCCACTTTAAAACAAGAAGTTTTATAAAGGGGTCTGTTAATATATAATTCTGTATGCACTGAGTGTTAAAACAAAGCTATTGAGTTTATGTTGAATTGAATGTTGTTTTTTAAAGAAGATTGGTTTGGATTTCTAAAGGCTTGCTTGCTTGCTTGCTTGCTTGCTCTTTCTTTCTTTCTTTCTTTCTTTCTAAAAAAGAAATAGCTGTGTGTGTGTGTGTGTGTGTGTGTGAGAGAGAGAGAGAGAGAGAGAGAGTGAAGGCCAGTCTGGGACTTAGCAGACCCTCAACTGGCAATGAAAGCTTGTTTTCCTCTAAGTGGAATCTCTGGAGAGTTGAGAACTCATACTTTCCAAGTGCCTCATTGAGGTGAATACATGGCTGACACAGGATTAATCAAGATAGGTTTCTCTCTTTTTGAAGCTCAAATTGAAATGCTGTGATGATACACTTAGGCTCAAATGTTTCATGTAGCTTCTTTGGCCCATTAAGGTCTGCATTAAAAATGTCATACAGACTACTTCTGCTAGCTCAGCCTCTATTGTAACATTGAGAACTTCATGTGATTTGTCAGGAAAAGGTTCTCTGTGTTCCAAAATTATTTCCGACATATTAGAAATATTGGTTGCTCCTCTGTGGAGAGTGGAAGTAGGGTCAGGGGGGTGTCTTTGGCAGTGGGAGAAGAAATAGGTATGCTCGATCAGGGTCTGGGGTTCTAAGGGAGCCTGGAATACTTCGCTGGTTTTTAAGCAGAGGTTGGATGGACATCTGTCATGTATGATTTAGTTGAGATTTCTGCATTGCATGGGGTTGAACTAGATGGCCCTCCGGACTAGATTACCCACAATAAAACAGAACACCATCTAAGCAGTGCAAAAGAACATGACAATTAATCCAGACTCTCTAAAGCAGTCCACTTCCACACTTTCTTATGGGATACAAGCCCACATGAACCATGTTTGACATTCCCTTCCTGCTTGAGACCATAAAATTGGTATAAATGATATATTAGAAACCTTGTTGATCTCAGCTTTTAAGATCTATCAAATTGCAATTATTGTCCCCCATTTATATAGCTTTTAGGTATTTATCATGAAACCAAAGTACCAAACAAGGACAGGAAGTTTTGAAGAAGCTACCACAGCTGCTGCCAGTGTAGAGCTGAATTTAACAGATGAACAAAGGACACCACTGTACAGCCCCTTGAAACTGAAAAAAGCATACCACAGAGTGTTGTCATAAGTTCAGATGGAAAAGGTCAGTCTATCTGCTTTCTCACAAATGAAATTTCTGGGTTTCTCTTCTTTCCCCATAGCTCACAAAACAAGAACAGCTTTGATGGCAGAAATTCTGTCAGTTTCACAGACTGCAGCACATTTATTATACTAGCCAAAGTTCAGAAGTAGTCAAAGTTCAGAAGCCTGGGCTTCTGAAAGATTGTGTTTCATTAGTTTCTACTTAGTCTCCTAGAATAAGGGTGCAATCCTGTACTCAGGATCTGCTGGTTGAGGAGCTGTGTTGGAAGCTCCACCAGCAGTGAAAGCAAATGGGATGGGGTGGGATGGGGGTAGAGCACGCTCATTCTAAGACATTACCCCTCCACATATTTGTTAACTGACTACATCCTGCTAAGATTCAGAGCCAATCTGAAAGCAGCATCTATTATGTTTTTCAGATCATCTGTAATCACAAACACACACATTATTTAGTGTAGGACTCAACGTGTCATATATCAGAATTATTCCAGGAATAGAAAAACTACAAAAACCAAGGGTGTTCTTCTGCCAATGCAACGGTTTGACATCACCCCCCAGAGGAGTCTCTCAAGACAAACGGTTGCCAACAACAACATTAATCTTCCCACTATTATAATCTCAGGAAACAGCCACTGCCCTTTCCTTTGCTCCGATTGTCCTTTTCCTGCAAGACTAGTACTGGGCTGACCACAGCTACTGTAGGAGATGTAGCACTGCACTGGAGACAGGGTGCTTACCGTATTTTTCGCTCCACAAGACACATCTGACCATAAGACGCACCTAGTTTTTAGAGGGGGAATGCAAGAAAAAAAATATTCTTTAAAGGGAGCACTGAGCAGAGCCTGTATGCATCCCAGGCATACAGTGCTCCCTTTCACGAGCCACGTGGAGCATGTGTCACTGACAGGTTGCCCTTCTCCCTCCTCGGGGAAAAGCCCCCAAGAGCCACACACACGCTCTGCTTGGCTCTTTAAAGGGAGCGCAGCTCTTGCTGGAGGTGGGGGAAGGGACAGAGCGCGGCTAAGCCAGAAGCTAGAACAGCGAGAGGGAGCGCTGCACAGCAATCCCTCTCGCTGTTCTGGCTTCTGGGATAGCTGAGCAGCCTGCATTCGCTCCATAAGATGCACATACATTTCCCCTTACTTTTTAGGAGGGAAACAGTGCGTCTTATAGAGCGAAAAATACGGTAACCCTTTTCTCCCATGCAATTTCCCCAAACCTTTTTTATATCTGCAGTGGGGGTTGGGGAGAAACATAGGCACAATATGTGTATCTGCTGTTCTTGTGGGGTGGTGGTGCAAAAAGACAGTAATACCTTCCCCCCTCCTTTACTGTTGTGCAGAAGAGGAAATTTCAGTTTGTAATGTCAGTTGAAACTCTCTCTTCTATACAACTATTAAAGGTACAAGCACCATTTCTTTTGCACTGGGCTACCCTAATTTCTTCCACTGCAAAGCTAAAAACATTTTCTTCAGGGTGATTCAGATTGGTCTTCTCTAAACATGGTGCTTTGAGGAAAATCAGTCCCACACACCTCAATAATTAAGATCACATCTTCACATCAGTTGAGAGATATGATCATGAATCTACCATGTCTTGTGTGGTTTGGTCATCAGGAGAATTCTTCACTGTAGTCCTGCCCTGGTGTTTTGCTTTGTAGCCTTTCAGCTGCTGCTGGAAAACGTTCTGCTTTATAAACATTTCTCAGTTTTTATGATTATCTAAGGAAGTAAAGAACTGAACTCTGAACCAAGTAAATGTTTCTTTATTGAATCAGGCTAAAAAATATTTTCATGTGTACTCAGATTGTAGAAAAGAGCAAGCCTATTCAGGCTTGGGTAGCTAGTTTCTAGATGTTTATTTTCTAATGCAGAGTTCTCAGCACTGGGAGTAAAGTAACCTCTATAAAATATGAGCCTGCTTAAGCCCAGGACAAAGAAGCAGGAAAAAGGAAATATGCCTAATTGTGACAAATGTCAAAAGAGGTTCCAAATTAGATCTGAAATCTGAGTACTCCATAGACATGTTACAACAAGAAGAAATTATCAGTATAACTATCTGACGTTCAGAAGACATCTGAAAGCATCCCTGTTTAGGGAAGTTTTTAACGTTTGATGTTTTATTGTGCTTTTAATTCTGTTGGGAGCTACCCAAAGTGGCTGGGGTATAAATAAATTATTATTATTATTATTAGCAAAAGTTTGTCAACCGCCAAGTGGATATAGATAAATCAATAGGGCAAGAGAAAGGGACTTTTAACTAGATAATTAAAGCTGGGCAAAGCAGGAATAGTGTCATACGAGTGGGGTTTTTTTCTAAAAAAAAATGTTTAGGGGCACTCCCATTTTCCTACTCATATTGAAATACTGCCCCTTAATGTGGCCAAACTTAGATTCACAAAACGTTTAGGGGTATGTGTACCCCTGCGTCCCCCAGAAAAAAAGCCCTGAATACAACCTGTTTCCTGGACCAGGCAACTGCATCTCTACAACAAACTGAAGTTTCAACAGGTCAGGTTTTTGGGTTGCTATGTGTCAGGCAGGGAAAATACATAATATATTTTCTATAGGAACATAAAGGTGTAATACTATGTGTGCCTAAGTATACAAATACAGCATTCAGTTAACTTTTACTCAGAGGAGATTTGTGGAAATTAATGGACCTAAGTTAGTCATGGCCATTAATTTCAAAGGGTCTACTAGGAGTAAAAGTTAGCTGAATGCAACTCTTTACTAAATGAACTGTACCCGTCCCCTTTTGGTACTGAACAAAAAAATTGTTGACAAGATTATTTTAGTGGGGTTTTTTTAAGAAGCTGGACTAGCTGCCTTTCTCGTATACTTGGTCATTTGTCAGACCAGGGGCATACTCAGGATTTGAGGGGGGCAGGCTTTATGGTGGGGGGGCAGAACCAAGTTATCTGCGAGGCAATTGGCCAGTTGGTTAAGTATTTTTATTTATTTACTTGATTTAGCCTGCCCCCCCCCCCCGCTACGCCCATGTGTCAGACCCTTTAGCTCCTCTTTTTGAAAGTAAAAGCAGGGTACAAGCGTTGAAATGAAACAATGCAGTGATAGGCCTGTCTCCAGGGCCGGATTTAGGTTTGATGAAGCCCTAAGCTAGTGAAAGTAATGGCGCCCTTTATATGTCCAGCTGTCCTTTGTCAACAACAAATTGCCGTTGTTTTTTGTGCTGAATATATTCTATATGGTAATTTTAGGGAGCAGACCAGCAGGCAGGGCCCATTACTTACATCATAGGAGCCTACACAACACAAAACACTGTTGCTATATGTAGGTTTTATTTTATTTGGTTTTCATCTTATATTTTGGAACTGTACATCCAGGTTTTTTCAACCTTTAAATTTTCTGGGAGCCCCCAAGAGAGTGGGGCCCTAAGCTATAGCTTGTTTAGCTTATACCTAAATGCGGCACTGCCTGTCTCATAGGAATATAATTCCCCCTTTACTTTCTGACGGTAGTTCTCAACTCCCCCACTTTTTTTTTTAAACACTACGCTAAAAGCTTGCTGGCGAATTACCAGTGTGTGAGATACACGGCGGTTCCTTTTCTTTAGGCTGCTGCTAGACAGCGGGCGGGATAAGAACTCGAGCCTCCCCAGGCCGCGTGGCCCAGGACCGCCGCTGAGCTTTCCCTGCGGCTCTGGGAACAAACCCGCCTTCCCTCCCGCGCCCTCCAGGGATATACTGCATATCCATTGCCCTGTTCGCCCTGCTCCGCTCCCGTTTCCGACGAGCAGGACAGAGGCCCCAGCTTCGTGCGCCAGAGGCCGCTTCTGACAAATCAGAGGCCGAGGAGACCCTCCCTCACCCTCACGGGCGGCGGGATCCTCTTCCTCCTCCTCTTGCTCAGCAGCCTCCCGCCAGCACTAGCAGCTCTCGGCCACCATGGAGCTGGAAAGTGCCATGGACGTCAACTTGAGGCCCTACAGCGTCGAGATGATCGGCGGCGACACCATCACGATCTGCCCTTACCCGTTCGTCGTCGAGCAGCCCAAGGACTACGTGCTCTGGTCGCTGTACAACTTCTCCTTCATGAACGCCTGCTGCCTGGGCTTCGCGGCCCTCGTCTACTCCATCAAGGTGAAGGCGCCAAGAAAAGGCGGGAAAGCTCCGCCAGTAAATCCTCCGGCCGTGTTCCTTCCTCACCCCTCACTTTAGTGTCCGCCGACGGCCCCCCCCACCTCAAAATGGCTGGGCAATATTTTTGTCTGGCCCAGAATATATTGTACACCCCTTGCTTCGTTTCCTGCCCTTGCTAGGACAACCCCTCGCTTTCCTCCTAGCGTTGCCCTTTCCAAGCAGCCTTTGTACTTTTCTCAGCAACTCTGGGAAAGTAGAAATCCAACAGCTGTGGCTCCCTGGTTCCCTTTGTGGTGAGAAAAGCCTCACCTGTTGGATTTCTGCCAGTTTGTTGTTGTTTAGTCGTGTCAGACTCTTCGTGACCCCATGGACCAGGTATAAACCCCTATCTGGAATGTGTTAAACTCTCAAAGTTCATCCCTGTGCGCTTTCCAAGGAATTTCCCCACACACACACCCCCAAAGACATTCAAAGCTGTGGATTCATTGTGGAAAGTTCCCCATCTCCTGTAATTCCATATCCACTATAGAAGACATACTTTTCTTTTTTTATCATTTTTCTACTAAAAAATTAGGTGTGGAGAAAATATTTAGAGGCACATGGCCTGTTTTGCTTGAAAGTATTAGGATTCAGCAGTATAAATTACTCAGTGACACTGAAGCAGTAGGCAAGGCTATTTTCATGTTCTCTAGCTTTGAGATGGATGAGTTTCAGAATACAACTCATTCGTGTGTGTATGGGGAGAGAGTTATATTAATAGGATTTTTGGTACATTTGAGAAGAAAATGCCCTCCAATCCCTCTTACCATCTTAGTTATTAAGATACAGTCTTGGGCACCGTTTGGGGATTGATAGTTAATGTCTGCAGGGGTCTCCAGCTGTGGCACCTGTGGGCACAGTGACACCTTTGAAGTATTTTCTGGTGCCTTCAACACCCCTGAGGCTCTTCCCGCTTACTGCCTCCTTCATCTTAAGGTGGTAGTGTGATGGTGAGGGTTACTGTTTTCTCCCATGAAAGTACCTTTGAAGGAGAAAATTGGAAGCTTGACACTCTCACTTCCTCTTTCAGCTGTACTGTAAAGTATGTGTTTTTTCAAGGCTCAGGGTAATTTTACTAGATTCAACTTTTACAGAGATCCCTTGGGAAAGTGAGGTGTGTGCATTGTTTGTGTGCGTATCTGTGTTTTGCGAAAGTGGGAAGTGAGAACAGATGGTCTTGAAATGGTATAATTTGTTTCTAGGTTCCACTTCCAACAACGATCCCCTTGTTTCCTTTGACTAAACTGTAAAGATCACAGATCCAGTGGTCTCTGGATCGGAGACACATAATCTTATAGATCTCAACTTTTAATTCTTTATTTTTTTACAAGGAATCTCCTTAAAACCACCATCAAATCATCGGTCACCTCTGTGTCCATAGCCTGAGATTTGTGGGTGGTTTTGTTGTCATCCTATGCAAAAATCATGAGGCTCCGTGTTTTAAATAAATGTTTTTTGAGGTAATAGGAAGCAACACACCTGTGATTGTTACTCTTCAGTCTGTCAGTGTAAGCTTTAATCATGGGGGTTGGGGTGTGTGTGGCTTGTATAAAATCATGCACATTCAAGAGGATCCATTTAAAATTTACTGGATCTGATTTTTGCTCATGGAAAAGTAAAGTGAATTTGAAGGTGGGCACATGTGCTTCTGTCTGTCTTGGGAGAGAGGAAAACAGGAGTTGGTTCTTATTACAGTCCCCACATTCCAAATACTTCCTTGGGCCTAGAAGGGTTGGTGGGCTCTTATTAAAAGAATATGAATGAAGACAGATGATGCTGAGGCTAGAATAGGATGCAACCTTTTGGGAAGCAGGAACTTTCATTTTGCACAATCCTTTGGTCACTAATAGCACTGAACAGGAAACTGTAGATTTGATTATGATTACACAACAGCCATGGAAAGTCCATTTGAGCTTTAGGTGTTGTAACCATGTGTAAATTTTTCCAATGTTAATTCTCATTTGTTTGTTTGTTTGAAAAAATTCTCTCCCCTGCAGGCAAGGGATTGTAAAGTCGCTGGAAATGCTGAAGATGCAACTAGATATGGCAAGAGAGCCAAGATTCTGAATATCGTTGCAATAGTTCTGGGTGTCTTGTTGTTCCTTTTGCTCTGTGGCTTGATTGCCAGTGTTTTAATAGCTTTACAAGAAAGAGTCCAGAAGTTGTTTAATGAATACAAAACGAACATGGGGGATGTTTTTGGATCAGGGAGTGGATCTGGGGCATCCTAAACAAATCTTTAAGCACTTGCTATCTTTTCTTCTGCTTGTGAAAGTGCCTGCCCTGCTCGTTCATTTGCCAAGGCATGAGACCTTATGCAAAGCAGTACTACTCGCATTTATGAAGATGTACTGCCACTGATTGCCTACCATCCAGTTTGAGATGTTTATTGAAAAAAATGCAATGCTTTTATGAACGGTGATTTCTCTGTCCCAAGCTCTGGATTTGCAGCATTTCCAGTTCTGTTACTCATGGGAAGTGCCATATTCATTTGGTTTTTCAGTATTTTGGCAAGTCTCCAATTCAGTATGTGTATTAGAGCTTTCCTTTATTGAAATTTTACATTTGATGTGAATTCTAAGAAAATAAAACATATTTTGTTATTCTGTGTAAAGTTACTCTGTTAATCACCCAGTAGAGGGGCATCTTTTCCAACTGGCAGTTTGTTGAGCTCCACCAAGACACAGCCAGCTCCTCTTCCAATGTTGACAACCTTGGCTGTCTCCTCCATTGAAAATGAGGCTTTCACACTACTTCCCACGGCCTGTGGAATTGGACGGAGCTCTGGCAGGAAGAAAGAGAATGCCAAACAGTGAAGCAACAACAGTGTAGTGTGGCTGGCTTTGCTGCTCATTTGGTTTTTCCGCTTGTTCACTTGTCCAGGTAAGAGGGTACTGCTAGTTTGGCCCAGCTCAGATAACTTGTTTCTTGTGGAAATCCAGCCCAGGACTAGAGAAGGATGAGAGAGGAAAAGCTTTTAATCACCCCTTCTCTGTCTCCCTCTGACTACACAATGTTGTCCAGATGGGGAAGCTTGCACACTTGACATGTGAAGGGGGTGGGACAAAAGGAGTTACTCAGAAATCCAGCAAAGATGAGGATATCAAAGTTTTGGTGCTGGCATGTGGCTGGAAAACGTGGATGAAGAGATGGACAGAGGAGATTATAGGGTTGGATGGGAAGGTGAGAAGGGGGGCACACTAGAACACAATCTATTTGGGAACTGTTTGAATACAGTCCACTCTCTTTTTTTGGAAATTATTCTCTTTATTTCTGCGAGGCCAAGAGATGGGTCTTGTCGTCTGGACATCCATGCACACTGCCCAGGCTTCTGTCCTGGGGAGGTTACTTCAGTGCTGCTAACACAGCGGTTTGACTTCATCCTCAGAGGCACACTCCATTGTCTCTTGAGAAAGACAACAAGAACAAGAGTACCTAGGAAGCTAGTGTTGAGTGTGAAAAATGGGATCTTTATTCCCTCTATATTAATTTGCTTGAATGAGAAAAGGGATCATTAAATTTTAAATCAGTTTTCCACAATCTTTCCCAATCTTCAAATATATTATGGCCTATGTCTTGTGCCCATTTAATCATAACTGATTTCACCTCCTCATCTTTTGTTTCCTATTCTAGCAGAATACTATATGCGCCTTTCAGCAACTTTACTTTCCCTTCCAGAACTTCCTTCTGAAATCTAGATGTCGTGTAACTGAATCCTTTCTTATTGTCTTCTTTGTAAATCTCATGTAATTGCCAATAGTGTAACCAACTCCGAAAATGCTCTTTTATTTCCTCATAGTCTCTTAATTTCCATTTTCCTTCTTGGTCCTTTAACAAGTCAACATACATGAGCCACTTTCCTTTCTTTCCAAGTAGTTTGAGCAGTAAAGCTTCATGTGGTGAAAGCCACCAAGGGGTCTTGTGTTCTAGTAAAGTGCAGCTTTACTTCTTACACTTTCCCATTCAGCTAACGTTAAAACAAAAGCAATAAAACTGTATTAATATACTATAAAGAATTAAATGAATTATTCCAGAGAAAGCAATTCAGTTAGTTACTAGCTACATTTAATTCCCAGCATAAAATAAATTATATCTACAGTGGAAAGTCCAGAATTCTCAAGTAGTATTCCAGATAAGAAACAAAAAGTCCAACACTTTCAAACAAAAGTTATAGTTCTATAAGTAAAATTAGTATTACCAAGGGGCAAAAGAAAAAAATTAAATTAGGAAGGATATAAGTAATAGAAGTCTAGTCATGGGTGTAGCCCAGGGCATTTTTTTCCAGCCAGAACACACTGGCAGACCCTGGATGGAAGTTGGCGCGCCACATGTTTTTGGCACTTTTTAAGGTAGCCCGATGTGGAGCATATTTTTGGTGCCCCCCCCCCAAAAAAATGTTCAACAACTTTGGCACTGCCACCCTTAAATCAAGTAAAGAAAAACACATAACTAACTGACCAACTGCATCACAGATAGCTCGGTTCTGTGCCCCCCAATTTAAATTCTGGCTACACTCATGAGTCTAGTCAGAGTTTAGGGCAAGATCTGTGAAAATGGACCTTGGAAGGAAGTAGTTTGTGACAGATTCTTGGCCATGGAAACAGAAAAGCTGCAAAATTAAGAAAAGCGTGAAGAACTTAGATGGAAAATCAAAGAAGACATTGGTCAACATCAGAACCCCCAACAAATAGGGGAAACTGTGTCTGAGAGTGTGTGAAAACGTACTTGGAAGCAAATAATTCCTCCCCTGAAAGGATTCAGTGTCCATGAATGTTATCTTCTCCGTATCTTATAAAGATAGCTTTATAAAACTCATTTTACGTTGGTATTTTACTCCTTCCAAGTTAAATAGAATTAACTCAAATTTGCTTATCATGTGTTGGAAGAAAGTGTGGTGAAAAATGAACTTTTTATCATATACAGTGGTCTTGTAAAGAAACATTTAACGTTTGGTCTGAAGTTTTCAATGTGATGGGGGAAAATAACTAATCAAAAAACGCAAGCCAATTGTCTTCATTGTTAATTTTTGATGATTCCTCACAAACTATTTTCTTTAAATATTTAATAATGATTTGTATTGTGGCAGACAGAAAAGTAAAAGCAGAACACTGGAAACAATATTCCATATTTACTGAATCTATGGTATAAGAAACTTTGGCAAATCGCGTTAATGGAAAACCTGGCTTTTAAATAGAAAGCACAAAGGAAATGACCAGAAGCAGTCAAGATTTACACCACATGGTAAAAGTTTATTGAACTTATGGCCTCACTCCAGTAGCTCACTTCATCTTCCTTCAACACACGGAATTGTGCCGATAATTACTTTTGTCTGCTCAGAAATCGCACGACAGAACTGACCATGATCTGTATAACGTATGTTACGATATGCTCTGATCTTCCTTCCTGTTTTTTCCTGACATGCTGTCTACCTTCTCCCATACCTTTCTTTTGTTTCGTCGTCATCGTTATGCTGTTACTTTATGGTTATACGTATATGCACTACCTAAAACGTTTAAACCTCATTAAACACATCACGGAAGAAAGAAGGGTATATAGTATAGTATGCACGCAGCCATAGTAAAGACAGCTCACCAATCTTTGATGGGGGAGGGAAGGGCGGCTCTGTAAACAATGTTTTTGTTTAATGTTAAAACCAATCCTGGAATTGAAAAATGCCGCGCGGAAAAGCAAATACTACTAAATGACCAGGCGGAAACCTAACTTGACAAATACTAGATTCAGGTAGGTATCCGTGTTGGTCTGATGCAGTCGATATATAAATTTTAAAAAAGTCCAGTGGCACCTTAGAAACCCACAAAGTTTGTTCTTGGTATAAGCTTTCGTGTGCCACTGGACAATTTTTTTTAAAAAAAATTATATATATATTGACAAATACTGCCCAGTGCCCAACCATTCTTGGAAGGATTCAAGCGTCACTAAACTTGAAATCTGGGAATAAAAGGAATACTGGAATTAGGCAGCCGAAATCTGACCTTCCTGAATCAAAACGCAAAGCAGCATCATGATTCTCTCGCCAGCCTGGCGTTCCCTTCCCATCACGAGGCTATTTTACCTTTGGGAGAAAAGCCACAGCGCCCGGAGTTAGAGCACTAATGCAGGAGAGAAGAAAGCAACTTCCGAGTTTTGTTCACCGCTCGCCTCCTAATTCTGAGTCCACCGCTTAGACAGCAGGCTCTCCCCTCTCCCCAAAAAGCTTTCCCGCCCACCCCCAGGGGCTCCCCAAGCCTTTGGCCACCGCATATTAAAGTCTCACGTGGCGCGGATGACACTTGTTGAAAACCTACAGAGATTTCGTTTTGACTCTGAATACAACGCCAGCACTAAGCTCAAGAAGAAAAAGCGAAGAGGGTATTTGGAGAGGGGGTGCAATAGTACAGGATCCCAAACCGAGGGGTGCACATCGCCACCCGATCGTTGAATAAAAGGAATCGGGCTCCGTTCCCTCCTTGATCCCCGTTTCTGCCGCGCGAAACTTGTTGCAGCTGGAAGAAAGTGGTTTCGAAGCGGGCCTTGGCGAAGCCCCCGGGGGCAGCGCCGCCTCCCACTGCGAGGATTTCGCTCCCCCACCCACTGCGCTCCTTCCGTTTCGTTTCCAGCGAGTCTGGGGGCCAGATTCAGCCCCTGGGCGCGTCCTGCCCAATCAGAGCGCGAGAGCCGCGCCCAGCCCCGGGCAGATTCCAGCCGCGCGCCCTGCGCTCGCCGTCGCCACTCGCTGGGGACCTCTCACCATGCAGACCGCTCCGCACCACCCCGTCGCCATCCATATGCAGCCTCACGACGGCAAGGAGTCGGACGCGCCGCCGTACCCCTACGCCAGAGCGGCCACGGGCCCGCAACCCAATGACTACGTGCTGTGGTCCCTGTTCAGCTTCTCGTTCCTGAACGCCTGCTGCCTCGGCTTCGCCGCGCTCGTCTTCTCCATCAAGGTGAGGGAGCGCACGAGGGTTGCTTGACCTTCCTCTCCTCTCTGCTGCCTCCCTGCAGTATTATGGACTTCTCCCTTGCACCCCTTTGTGGCTGGGTTGTAGTTATTTCTTGCTCCCTCTTCCGCCTAGCCTGGAGCACTCCCCTGCTTTGCTGGGACAGCCCTCTTTATTTCTTCTGCCTCCCTCTTTAGCCGCTTTTGGCCACTTTCTTGGCCAGCTTTATACCTTAATCAGGTCCCGCCCCCCCCAGACAAGTAGAAATTCAACAGGTGCAGCGTCTCTACAACAACCTGCTTTCTGAAATGCATCACCTGTTGAATTTCTGCCTGCCATGAAGCTCTTATGTAGGCATGACCTTCGCTCCCCCCCCCACAAAATGTGTTGATCGTAAGCTAACTCTTAAAGTATTTTCCACCACACCCATTCCCAAGGAAGTTTTAATTCCCGTTACCTCATCTAGCTATGGTTTCATTAAGAGAACTGGATAATTGTAGGATGGAAAATCACAGGTTGATGTTTACTACTCATTAGCAGACATTTGCTGCACTCAGAGCTCTAAAACAATGGATGTGCTTGGCACTTCTTCTTTTATTAATAATTAAGTATTAAATATATGAGCATATTCACTACTGTTATTTTCTAGCCGTTTGGAATCTGATGTTCTGTACAGCACAGTTTGAGCATAAATCTTCCAACAGCAAAAACGAACAAACCATCAACTTTAGTTCTTAAGACTGTAATATGATGTCAGCAATTCCCTTACACTGGTAGCATATTGCTTTAAGACAGAAAGAAAAGAACATCACAAAATTAAAAGCACAGCATACGAGTAATTGTGTCTCTTACTCTCTGCAGTGTTTGTGAATGTAATGAAGGTTCCACCATTTTCCAGAGAAAGTGTCCTTGGCACGTCCAACAACATGTGCATTTGTTACATTCTAGAATAGCAATAGTAATAAATCTACTGTAGCAAAAAGGACAAAGGGGCTTTGTTGCACATGAGAAGCTAACAGTCAGATTTTGGTAGCATGAGGTTCTGTATAGGCTCTGGCTTTCTGGGAATGGCACAACACATGCTTACGATGAATGTTGAGAAATGTCATGTTGTGATTTCGTCCTTCTTGTTGTCCTTAATATTTGCCAAAATTGTTGGGTGAAAACAAACTGCCCTCGTGGCCCCTCTTTTCCACATGAAAACTGTAGGCATAATAAGTGACCATGTAGTGAGAGGTTGGGCCATATTCTGGCACCCTTATTCTGGCATCCCCAGTGGCGTAGCTAGGGCTTTTACCGCCCGGGGCAGTCACGGAGTTTGCCGCGCCTCTCCCCCCTCCGCTCTGACTGTCCTTCCCTTCTCTCCCGCTTCCCAAGGGGCAGGAAGGAGCTCAGTTCCCATCACCTCAGACTCCACACCTGCTTCTCTTTACCTGTAATGCCTCATCGTGTATGTTGTTTCTCTTGCTTCAGCCACAGACAGAGTGGCAACCCCCATCCCCAAATAGTGCATAACTGGAGCAATAAGGGAGAATGTAGTCTCTCATACCTGCATGCTGCTTCTGTGGACAGCCATAATACTGCTCAAGTACAGTGGATTTAGGTGGTGTCATAGGTGCTGCCCCCCTCACACCTGTGACAAACCCTCTCAGGCCTTTTTGTGGCCCACCACAGGCACAGGAAAGCCCAATGGGGCTTGTCATAGGAGCAGTGAGGCCCACTGCAGCAAGGCCTGGCCCCTTAAAGTTGGGTGTCTGAGTCCCATCCCAATTTTGTCAGGAGAGCTGAGGTCTACTCAGCCATAGGGAGTTGGCACTTATGGGTGGTGTGGTCAGATGAGGGCTGCAATCTTAAACCTTCTGAAGTCTAGGTAAGTGCTTCACAAAATTCCCTGTTTAAAAAATCCCTGAATTGCAGCAAGTGACACTGGAGCCCATGGGAATGGATTTTTCTTTCTGTTCTTTTAAGTCCTACTAGTCCTTTTCAGCCTGAAAGGTTCTGCGCTTAGGTAGGAATAACCAGCTGCACAGATATAGGATGGGGGACACTTGGCTTACCAGCAGTACATATTAAAAGGATCTAGGAGTTTTAGTAGACGGCAACATGAGTGAACAACATGATGGTGCGGCAGCAAAAAAAAAAAGCACAATGCGATTCTAGGCTGCATCAACAGAAGTCTAGTCTCTAGATCAAGTACCACTCCATTATGCTACGGTCAGACCACACCTGGAGTACTGTGCCCAGTTCTGGGCACCACAATTTAAGAAGCACGTTGGCCAGCTGGAACGTGTGCAGAGGAGGGCAACCAAGATGATCAAGGGTCTGGAAACTAAGCCTTATGAGAAGCGCTTGAAGGAGCTGGGTATGTTTAGCCTGGAAAAGAGGAGACTGAGAGGAGATATGATAGCCATCTTCAAATATCTTAAAGGCTGTCACATGGAAGATAGAGCAAGCTTGTTTTCTCCTGCTCTGGAAAGTAGGACTCGAACCAGTGGCTTCAAAGTACAAGAAAGGAGATTCCAACTAAACATCAGAAAAAAACGTTCTGACAGTAAGAGCTCTTTGACAGTGTAACAGACTCCCTTTGGAGGTTTTGAATTCTCCTCCCTTGGAGATTTTAAAGCAGAGGTTGGCTGGCCATCTGTCATGGATGCTTTAGTTGAGATTCCTGCATTGCAGGGGGTTGGACTAGATGACCCTCGGGTCCCTTCCAACTCTACAATACTATTAATTCTATGAGAAAGGACCCAAAAGAGGAAACTTGCTCCTCAAAGGTGTATTTCCAAGGTGAGAAGGGGTTTAAAGTAAGGCAGGAAAGACGTGGAAAGGTGGGATACTTCAAAAATGCAGTACCTTACTCAGGAAAAGAAACCCATGAATAATACCTCCATGTAGGTGCTGAAGAGCTATGGAGTGCAGAATGTGTTGCAGCCAAGAGAGAAGCAGCTCGGCACAGCTCTCCCCTCTCCACTGCCTCTGCCTCCTGGGGGCTCTGCCTGAGGGTGGCGGCACAGGCACACGCTCTCCCACCGCTGCTGCTGCTCCACAGACAGAGAGAGAAGGGGAGGGAGGGAGGGAAGGAGGAGCAGTTCAGGACATGGTGCTTTGCAGGGAATGTGGACCTGTGCCTGGAAAAAGCGGGGCAAAAGGTAAGTGTGGATAAGCCCCCAGTCTTTGCTTTTAGAATGAGCCAAATTCTATTAAAAGGCAAGGTTGTAATGTATTGCATTAGCGGTTTGTTCTCAAAATGTTTTCTAATAATGATGGAATAACTATATCAAACAAATCCACAATTATAGTTCCTCTATTCCAGGGGTGGGGGAACTTTTTTTGTTTGTTTCTGGGGGCTCTATTTTCTGTTATAGAGGTTGTTGACAGGATTGGATCTGGTCCTGGGCAGGACCAGTGACAATAAGGGGAAGGGCTACTCTTCTCTTCTCTGCACCCCCTCCTCTCCCTCCAACACTGGTTTCCGTTATGAGTTGTGGGAGGTGAAGAAACGAAATATTTATTTTCCTCCCTGTGCAGCACAGAAATGAAACTTGCTGGTAGCTCTGGGGTGGGAGGGTTTGGGGGGTGGAAATTCCCATCTGTAGACCACAGACACTTACACATTGTGCCCCACCAGCTGCAGGTGTTTTCTGTTGCATGTGAGAGAAAGTGGGTCTGTGCTTCTCTAAACAGAGGAGACTGAATCAAGAAACAGAGGTAACATGAAAGAGCAGAGCTGCTAGATCACACCCAGCCAACATCCTCCCATTTGCAAATACTGGCACAGGACTGCAAGAATTACTGAGCTCAGGCGTGTGAAGTATTGAGTGGACATTGCTAGGGAGGAACTCAGTGGAAATGGCTGCTGATAAAACAGCTACGCAATACCTAGTTGAATCCCACGCCAGAATCTTAATCTACCATGTATAATCACTGTGTTTAAAAAACCATGAAAAGTCTATAGGGGCTTTAGGTCTTCAAAGCCTATCCAAATGTATTTTCAGTGTTAATTCTCATTGTTCTTTTTAATTTTTAATTCTCTTTTCTCTCCCTCCCATACCTGCCACTTTCAGTCAAGGGATCGCAAAGTTGTTGGAGATCCTGAAGGCGCAACTACCTATGGCAAGACCTCCAAGTGCCTGAACATCGCTGCTCTGATAGTGAGCGTCATAATATTAATCATCTCCATCATCATCCTTATTACCTTCGCAGCAGCTTTCCAAGCACAAATGCAAGAGATGATGAAGAAACGCCACTAATTGTAGTGTTGGCTCAGTGGCAAATTGAGAAGGCAGAATATTTTCCCCAGCATTATAGCATTGCTTGTAAGCTTGGGCTTGCCTTTGCTTCTCTGAGTGTACTCAACCTGCTCATCCACTTGCAAGGAAGGAGGCATTCCACACAGAACCTGGTACTTATGGAGATGCAGAAAGGTCAAGGCATGTTTGCCTACAAAGATGACTACATGACCCCTAGGGTCCCTTCCAACTCCACGGTTCTATGATTCAATGAAAGATGGAGGAGAGACTCAGATGTCATCTTGAAATTCACCATCCAGTTTAAGATGCTTATTGAGAAACAAGGTTTGTTTGATGCTCTTTCTTTGTTCAAGATCTGGATTCTTGGCCTTCCTTCATCCTGTTGCTCATGAAATTTAATCATTTTAATTTTTTTATTGGTTTTCCAGTTCAACAAGTTTCTCACTCAAGATGTGTACTGCAGCTTTTCTGTATTGAAACATGAAGTCTGGGGTGAATTCTGAGCAAATAAACACATGCCTACCTTATTCTGCACCATTTGCTTCCTTGTTGGTATAAAACTTAAAACATTGAGGCTCCCCTTATGTAGGATTCTTCAATATTGTGGTTTCATGGGCCAGACTGGATGCAACTTGTAGGTTCGTGTAATATTCTGATGACTGATGATATCGTGCAATATTTTTATACATGAATAAAAAAAATTAAGCTGGGAGGTCAGTCATTTAGGGGATCCAAATATCCCTAGATCCATTAAACATTTTAATATATGGGACTACTTAATTCTCTTGGAAACATACACACGGCATCTTTTAATTAAAATGGCCCTAGGTGTAAGAATTAGCATTGCCGACTGTGTATCTTCAGCCTAGAATTAAACCACAGGGGAAAGCACACACTCTCATGACAACAGTGTACAGATGTTGCCTTCTATCTAAAAAGGTTCACCCCATGAGAGAAATGTGCATGTTGGGAGAAGCTTGCTCATTTCTTCTCTTGTATACCTCCTTAGGGGATCTTGCCTTAGTAGCTGAGAAACATTTGTGTTGTTACGCCATCAGCATATAGGCAACTCCCAATTTACGTGGGGGTAGCATTCCAAGGCATCAGATGTTTAAGTAAAATCACGTTCATTTGAAGCACCATTGAGAAAGCCTGCAAACACCCCGTTCTGCCCCTTTACGTGACATTTTTGGGTCACTTCTGGGTTCGATGCAATGCACGTGCGCACGCACATATCAGTTGCCGTAAACGGTCACTGCCTGTATATGGTGCTTTACAGAGAAGACATGTTCTTGCTCCAAGGGGCTTACAATCCTAAATGTTGCCTTCTAATGGCCTCTCCCTGTCTCAGTGCTGGCAGTCTTTCAAATTTTTAGGTGGCCTGGTGCTATGTTTATTTGTGCTTATAATTTGATGATTGCCAGATGCTGTTTCTGGTAGCAGCAGCTATCATTCCACTTTGTTAGAAAGCCTTTGAGAACTTCCCTCTTCTTTAGGGAAGGGGAAATGGTTGCCCTCCGGATGTTGGATTTTGAGATTACAGTACTAGGTATGCATCCAAAGCCAAGTGTGCACCCCGCCGCTTTGAGACAATCTTTAAACCTCTTTTGTTGACCACCAGCATTACGCTTTCCATTTTTAAGTTTGGAATAGAGTAGTTGCTTTGGAAGACGATAATCTAGCATCTGTACAACATGACCAGTCCAACGAAGTTGATGTTGAAGAATCATTGCTTCAACACTGGTGATCTTTGCTTCATCCAGTACACTGATATTAGTTCACCTCTTTCCAAGTGATGTGTACATGTGGGTCCAGAATTGGCCTCCACAGTCACGGATTCATTGTTCAAACCATGTTTATGGAAGACAATCTTATTCAGCTACGGGTGATCACCAAAGAAGAAAGAAGAACACCCCCCGCTCATGTGTATTCATGCACACACTACCAAGAGGTTTAGGAGCTCCTGCTTTAAATATATGGCATGTACACAGCCTTATTTGGGCCTCTTTATCCTGGCTTTTCACACTTGAGATGCATATTTTTAGGCCCCATCTTATTTCTGTGATTTTAAGTTGTTTCAAACTATTCACTAAATCTGTTTTAAGTGTCCCCTGCCCTGGGATATTAGGATGAAGGGTGGGTAAACAACAGGCAGAAAAATGATTAAGGGGTTCACCAAGATGCTCAGCAGTTTTCAAATGGTCTGAGAGTGGAAAGTTTGGAAATCAGTGTTGTTGACAAAGCAACATCTGGGAGATCCTTGGCCACGGCTGATCCCAGAACGGAAATGGGCGTGGAGAGCAACAGATAGCCAGAGGCTGCAGGAAAATAATAGAAGTCATTGCAGCAGCTGCTCGCCTCCCAATTCTGGGAAGCGCAAAGCGAGTCCATCGTGTGGTGAGCAGGCTCTCCCAAAAAAACTTTCCTGCCCACCCCAGGGACTCCCGAGGCATGAGGTTCTGCACCCCCTAACAAAAGCTTGCCCCCACAACAAAAATCCTGGCTACGCCCATGTCCCGAGTTGTTTGGCCACAGCATATTACGGACCCAGGTAGCGTAGATTACACTTGCTGAAAGCCTAGAGAGATTTCCTTTCCACTCTGAAGACAAGGCAGCAGGAACACCAAGTCGATAGTAAGGGATCAGAAAAGGAGGGGTGCACATCGCCACCTGCTTGTTGAATACAATAAGGGGGGTTCCGTTTCCTCCGTTTCTACTTGCTACAACTGGAAGCAGGTGGCTTCCAAGTGGGCTCAGTGTGCAATTACGTCCCCCTCGCTCCACCGCTGCGCTCCTTCGGTTTCGTCTTCTCCAAATGAGGCTCAGGGAAGCGCCCGTCCCAGTCCCAAGGCGGGACCCGCTCTCTCTCTCCCCCTCCCTCCCTCCTCTCTCCCCTCTGCTGAATCCCTTCGCCACTCGGCCGTGGGCAGCGCAGAGAACTGTACACGATGCAGAGCGCTCCACACCACCCCGTCGCCATCCACATGCAGCCCCACAGCGGATATGAGCCGAGCGCGCCGCCGTATCCCTCCTGCGCCGGAGGGGTCGCCGCCCCGCCGCCCCGGGACCATGTGCTGTGGTCCCTGTTCAGCTTCTCGTTCCTGAACGCCTGCTGCCTCGGCTTCGCGGCGCTCGTCTACTCCATCAAGGTGAGGGAGCGCACGAGGGCTGTGCGGGTCTCCTCTCTGTAGCCACTGCAGTCTTCACTTATCTCTCTCCCCGTGACTGGGTAGTATTTCTTTCTTGCTTTTATGTTTCGTTTACTGGAGCATTCACCTATCTTTGTGAGGCAGTTCTTTCTCTTTATTTTCTCTGTCTCCCATCCTAGGCTCACTACCACTTTGCGTTCCTATCTCGGCAGGCTTTATACCTCTATTCGTTCATTAGACAGGTTGAATGATGATGATGATGATATTTATACCCCACCCATCTGACTGGGTTTCCCCTGCCACTTTGGGCGGCTTACAGCATATATAAAACATAATAAATTATCAAAGTTCAACAGATGCAGGTTCCCAACGGTTTGTTTTAAGAAACACTTTACCTGTTGAATTTCTGTCCGCCATACAGCTCTAATATACATATGAGCCCTGAAAAGTGTCAACTCTTAACAAGCACTTAAAGGATTGTTCTCCACCTCCCTCTTTCCTTTCAAGTTTCCCCAGAAACCCCTGAAAGTACATTATGAAAACTTGTACACCATGCTTATAACAGGATACATCTGTAAAACGTGTTCTTATTAAGTGATCCACAAGTTAGTAGAAAAACCTTCGGAACTGGTCTTTGGTTTTCTGGAGTATTTGTGAGTCGAGGGCCCTGGCTGGTTGCTCTGGGTGAGAGTGGGGGGCAGGGACTGGGGCCAAGAAGATGGGGCAACTTATATTGAAAGTTGCTCCTATCTCTAGTCCACAGACATGTGCATCTTGCCACCATGCTGCAAGTCGTTTCTGTTGCATGTGGATTATGATTCTAACCAATGCAGTTAGTGTTGAGGAGTGTGTGTTTTGATAAGATTAGACAATCATGGAAAGTTTATTGGAGCTTTAGGCGTTCAGCATGTACAAATATATGTCCATTGTGAATTTTCATAATTAATACTGTTAAAAATTCTCTTCTCTCCCCTTTCAGTCTAGGGATTACAAAGTGCTTGGATATTCTGAAATTGCGGCTACCTATGGCAGGACCTCCAAGTGTCTGAACATCGCTGCTCTGATACTGAGCATCATATTCTTCATCGTTTTCATCATCTTCGTCGTTCGCTACAATGCATAGCAGCAATGGTGTAGATGAAGAGGAATGGCCACTGAATGTTGGCTCAGTGGCAAAGTGTGTGCAGAATATTTTCCCCAGCGTTATAGCACTTCTTGTAAGCTTTTGTTGACTTTTCTTCTCTGAGGGTACCCACCCTACTCTTTCACTTGCAAGGAAGGAGGCATTCTACATGACACCTGGTACATCCTGCATTTCTGGAGATATAAAGGTCTCAGCACTGTTTGCCACGAAGGTGGAAGAGAGACTCTGATGTCATCTTCAACTTTGCCATCCAGTTTGAGACTTTTATTGAGAAAATAAAGTGTTTGTATGAGTGTTTTTTCTTTGTCCAAGATTCGAATTTGTGGCCTTGCCTCTTTCTGTTACTCATGAGATCTAAGCAGTATTTTTTATTATCTGTTTTCTACTTCAACAGGTTTATCACTCAAGATGTACACTGGGAGTTTTTCTTTATTGAAACATGAATTATGGGATGAATTTTGAGCAAATAAAACTAAGTCCTTATTCTGTGTGAACATTTTCTTGATAAAATCATTGAACATTTTTCAGGATCTAAAACATTGAGACTCCCCTTTGTATAGTTCTCCAGCATTAATGCTTTACAGGCCTACATGCATACATTATCATGACTTTTAAATGAATAAATAAATAAATAGGGGGGAAATTAACTGGGGGACCATTAATTTAATGGAACCAAATGAAAGAGCATGATTTTGTATGTATGGTAACTAAAAGGGTGTCAGATGTAAGAAATCATTCTTCTGTGTACTTTCAGCCTAGAATTAAACCACTAAAGAAAGCACATTTCTTCTTCTTTGGTGATTGCTTGTAGCCAAGAAAGATTGTCTTCCATGAAAACGGTCTTAATAGTGAGTCTGTAAGTGACTGGGAGGCCAATTCTGGATCCACACGTCCTTCCACAGTGGGGACATAGGTTTCCTGGAGGGAGTTGATCACAGTAAGGGTTTGCCAAACATGCCTTCTTCTTACCTCGTTTCTCCTTCTTTCTCTGGGTTTGTGCTGCTTCAAAGTCCATAACACCTTTGGTAAAGGCTGCTCTCCAGCTGGAGTGCTCACCACAGGCCAGAGTTTCCCAGTTATCAGTGCTTATGTTACATTTTTTTAGATTTGCCTTGAGAGCGTCTTTAAACCTCTTTTGTTGTCCACCAGTATTTCGCTTTCCATTCTTGAGTTGGGAATAGAGCAGTTGCTTTGGAAGACAATAATAAGGCACCCAAACAACATGACCAGTCCAACAAAGTTGATGTTG
The DNA here is from genome assembly GCF_027172205.1 of Podarcis raffonei. NCBI lineage: Eukaryota > Metazoa > Chordata > Lepidosauria > Squamata > Lacertidae > Podarcis > Podarcis raffonei. Next base: position 79,115,334 of record NC_070602.1, read on the forward strand.
AAGAATCATTGATTCCACACTGGTGATCTTTGCTTCTTCCAGTACACTGATATTCGTTTGCCTGTCTTCTCAAGTGATGTGTAAAAATTTTCTGAGACACCATTGATGGAATCTTTCGAGGACTTGGAAATGGCATTAATAAGTGGTCCATGTTTCATAAGTGTACAGTAAAGTTGGTCCCGGTCCTCAAACACTCTGTGCTTCAATTGAGAGAAAGTTGCGCTTGCAGAGCTCAGGTGATGCTGGATTCCGGCATCAATGTCAGTCCTTGTGGAAAGATAACTGCCCAGGTAGAAAAAGTGATCAACACTTTCCAATGTTACACCATTAAGTTTTCCAGTTCAACAGGTTTCTCACTCAAGATGTGTACTGCAGCTTTTCTGTATTGAAACATTAAGTCTGGGGATCACGTTCGCAACCTGAGCATCCACTGTATCTGAATAGCAGTGCCCATCAAATATTTTATGGGGGACCCTAGGAGTTGGCTCCTATACCCCCCGCCCCCTATCTTAACATGAGAATGGAGGGCAGAAGAGAGGCATGGGATAGCCATCCTTTAGCTCGAGAGTGTTATTATTACTTATTAGCCTTGATGGAGGGCCCGAATGGAATCTGTCTTTCCCACCACCCTCACCCTGGAGACTAGCAGAAATCGCTGTGTAAACCATTTATGCCGGGAAGTCTGACACGTGTCCGTCAGAAGGGGTGAGCTATCTAGTGTCTGTTTTTAAACTTGCATAGGCCGGCAGTCTGGGCCAAAACGCACAGACTGGCAGTTGCAGTTTGGGCGAACGGGGATGGGATGGGGGAAGACTATTAAAGTTCTTTGCTGTTTGGCAGACAGAACAGGAGGTGAATGAGGTTTGAGACAAGTCCTGCTTTTTCAAAGCTGTTTGTTGCTCACTATAAAGAGGAAGCCCCAGCAAACGATCTGGGAGCAGCCATTGAGAAATGATTCTCGCTGCAGCATCTGCGCAGGTGAATAAATTTAGCCTTCCTCGGAAAGAACCCGTGTCTGTCGTTATTGACTGGGAGAAATCCTGCAACAGCCTTATCACTGTACTTGCTTGTTACCTAAAAGCTCACCGGACCCTGGGTGCTTCCCTAAGTAGGGTCTCCACCCCACGCGCCACCCCACCCCCCACAGGTGAGCTGATCCTGAGCTCGCTGGCTCCAAGGAACTGTCAACATTTATTATTTTAGCGGACTTGCTGCCACCGACGCTTCGTGTTTCGGAGCAAACCGTCGGAGCACCACAGCTTCCTGCCTGCCTCTCCCTGCCTCGGAGTTTCGTTTCCTACCAAATCGGTCCCCGCTCTAACGCGCCCCCGGTCGCTTCCCTCGTGGTTTTCTCAGAATCGAAAGCGGCGGCTTCTTCTCACGCGCCGCCCAATCAGGACCCGCCCTCGGCCCGCGCCCGCCGCGCCCCATTTCGCCTCAGCGGCCGGCCGCCGCCTCCTGCTCTTGCCGCCCCGCGTCGCCATGCAGCCCGTGTCGTCGCCGGTTGCCCTCAGAGTGGCTCCGCACGACCCGTACAGGCCCCGTACGCCGCCCCCCGCGAGCCCCTACCCCTACCCAGTGGCTTGCGTCGTCGTCCAGCCCCCGCAAGACTTCGTCATCTGGTCGATGTTTAGTTTAACCTTCATGAACCACTTCTGCCTCGGTTTCGCCGCTCTCATTTTCTCCATCAAGGTGAAGCCGCCCTTCTCCCCCACCCACGAAAAAAAGGGCGGGAAAGCGCCATTATCTCACTAACCCAGTTATTTGCCCCCCGCTTCCGGTTTTCTGCCGTCCCTCAGTCTTGGCTCCTTTTCCTCCCCATGGGACTGGATAGCATTTCTGCCTCCGCTTCTTGCTTTACTCTCATTTTCTGGGGCAGACGTTATTCTTCTTCCACCCCATTCACTCAGGTCTTGGAGTGGGCCACTGACCCCTTCCCTTTCCTAGCAGCATTTGGCTTTAACAGCTCTCCCCTCATTGCCTCTGTGATGGGAGGGGATCTCTACCTGTTAAATTTCTGCCCGTCACACAGCTGTCACAGAGGCCCCTACCCCAACAGTGTTAACCCTAAACTAAAGCGTTCTCTCCCTACCCCACTTTCCAAGGAAGTTTTCATTCCCCTCACCCATGTCATCTAGCTAAGGATGGGTTGATTGATGGTGCCGATGGAACCAGGCACTGCTAGGCTGCAGGGTGGAGTCAGAGGCCTTTTAACACACCTTAGCTGCAAACAGGTGAAAAGATGGGTGCTCTATGTACTTTTCATTGCATGTGTATAAGATGGTATTTTATATATATATTGTTGTCACAAAAAGGCTTGCTCTGGAAGGCTTAAAACAAAGTGCCACCAGCTTTGTTTAACAGTCTATGAACGAAGGGCCTACAATGGCGTACAGTATAAATTCAAGCAATGTCATTAAAACAAAAATACAAAAACCAAATGGAATTAGGGAATTTCGTATTCTCTGTACTGTACCTTTCCTGTGATGCTCCCACAAACATTTCAGTAAATTATAGATCTTCTCCAGTGAGAAGGGGCCAAACTAGGCAAAATGGGCAAAAAGTTATTTTTTGGTAAAAGCTCCCTATTACCAACAGGCAATGAGGTAGATATGTTTATACTATCAAAAAAAAAGGCTGCCTCATTTATTCACCCCAAATTATAATGTACTGTGGAGAATAGAAGACATAAATGCCATTTGACCAATAGCACTTTCTAATATGTGCTGTGGTCTAAACTACTGAGCCTAGGGCTTGCTGATCAGAAGGTCGGCGGTTCGTATCCCCGTGACGGGTTGAGCTCCCGTAGCTCGGTCCCAGCTCCTGCCAACCTAGCAGTTCGAAAGCACGTCAAAGTGCAAGTAGATAAATAGGTACCGCTCTGGCAGGAAGGTAAACAGCGTTTCCGTGTGCTGCTCTGGTTTTGCCAGAAGTGGCTTAGTCATGCTGGCCAAATGACCCAGAAAAACTGTCTGCGGACAAACGCTGGCTCCCTTGGCCAGTAAAGTGAGATGAGCACCGCAACCCCAGAGTCGTTCGCGACTGGACTTAACTCTCAGGGCTCCTTTACCTTTACCTTTCATATGCGGGCAGTGTATCAGAATATAATTGCCAAGTAAATCATTAGTATTTGAAAAGAGTACTATCTCATTGCTAACAAGGATGCTGCAGTGGTAACACTGAGCAGGAAGTTCTTGGTTTGAAATGATTGCACAACAACCACAAAAAGCCCGTTTGACTTCCAGGTGTTTAAAGCATGTGCAACAATATTTCTACTGCTAATTTTCTTTATTTTTTATTAAAAATACATATTTTTTCTCTCTACCTCTGCTTCAGTCAAGGGATTGTAAAGTCATGGGAGATAATGAAGGTGCAGCTATGCATGGCAGGAAAGCAAAGTACCTGAATATCCTTGCTTTGATAGTGGGAATCACATTCTTCGTTAGTATGGTTGCCGTGATTGCGTTTGATCCACCACCTTTCCATAGAGCAGTGAAAGCAATACTGCAGAGATACCAATGATTCAAGCTGGCTAAGTTGGAACTTGTGTGTTAAGGATATTCTGCTCCGTACTGTATTTATATCCTTTGGCTGCACTTTCTTCTGCTTTGATTATACCCACTTTGCTCTTAACACTTGCAAGGAATGAGACAGTCTAAAGAAGACAGGACATCCGGCGCATCTGAAGATATAAAGGTTTATGCTCTTCTTTGCAGCTCTACAATCCCACCTTGTTTACAAGGACTATGAAAGGTTAGGGTGATCATCCTCAACTTCTTTATCCAGTTTGTGTTTCTCAATACCAGTCTCAATGTTTGAGTGATGTTTTCTCTGTCCTAAAGTCTGGATTTGTGGCATTCCTAGTTCATGATGTTGATGGGAACCATCACTCTTTCTGTTTCATTTTTCAGGATTTTCACAAGTTTCTCAATTAAAGTGTATTAGAGCTTTCATGTATTGAAATATGAAGTCTCTGGTGAATTCTCTGCAAATAAAGGCATATCCTTCTGATTCTGTGGAAACAGTTTTCTTGTTGGTAAAAACAGTTAAAACTATTCAGGACTGAAACATTTAGGACCCCCACTGCATTTTTAAAAACATTAGTGTTTGGGTAGTTGTTTGATTCCCCTATCAGGGTGAAACTATGTATTAAACTAACGTTGCATCTTTCAACTAGAAAGGTTAATGCTTTTGAGTTTTTTAAATCTTAAGAATTTGGTTGGTAGAATGTGGCATTCAACCTTTTGGGACCCAGCATCATCATGGTCATACTGCTCATTATTTAACAGTGTTCACTTCAGTTGTAGCTGGCATACTGCTCTGATTAGAAATCAGTGTTCCTCAATCTTTTGGGCCTGGGTACATTTAGCATTGTGAAAAAGTGATGTGGGCACCACCACAAAACAGCAAGAAGGTAAAAGTAGCATCTAGCAAATAAAACATTGATCCTCTTGTATGATTATTACATGAGATGCCCTGTAAACCACTATCAAGTTAAAGCTTACATTGGTGTCTGCTGACTCTGCAGTAAAATTTAAAGACTGGTTGTTTACTACCACCATGGAACAAAAATGCACTGCAATGGCACAAAAACATGGACCCAAAGCACATGTTCTCATGAATTTTCATAATTTTTAAAACAGGTGTTCCAAACAGAATCACCATCAAATCACAGTACACATCTGTGGACACAGAGGTATTGGAGAAAATGCATTGTAAGAATCTTTAGTATTCATGCCTCCGATCAATGTTTTGTGCCATTGTGGTATTGACAAGTTCTGGATTTGTAATTTTTACTGTGTGGTGCACTGCATTGTTTTAATTTGATGGTACAAAGAAGCTGTCCCTCTGTATGGGAGGCTCCCTTCCTCATCATGTGATAGACATTTTATAATCCCCCAAAATGGTTGCTGCATGATTAGATGGAAGCTGACCTATACAGGCCACTTGGGTGTCAGTGGTGGACAGTGAGAGTCTTGCTAGCACCATGTTGAAGGATGCCTAAGTTAAGAAGATAGGACTCTGTAAAACAGATTATCTACATTTTGAAAGTTGATAGGTGCTCCTATGATGGCCTAAATAAATAAAACATTTCTGTAGTGGTTAAAAGAGGAAAAGATGCATTCTAATGGGTTCCCCAACAGCTTAGGCCATCAAATCCCATCTATACATTTTCACTGTGAAGCACATAAGATTTCATCTTTAGTTGCACAAAATTATTTTGCATATGTAAGGCTGTGCAGTATAGCTCCCATGAGATTCGTGGAGCATAGCCATTTATGGCCCTTTGGAGTTGACTGAGGGCCATAGGATTGGCCCTACTGTTAAATGGAATGAGGTTACTTCACACTGCCTATGTCCTGTGGGAGGCAGGGAGCAGCAGAGGGGGGCTGGAGGACAGAGCTAGCCTGATGCACTCTGTTCCAGTGGATACTGCCCTGTTGGCAGGTGTTTGAAGTAGGATTTAACTTCCAGTCTGTTCAGAAATCGGGTGGTCTTGGTGGTGGGAGAGTCTTGTCATAGGAATATAGGAAGCTGCCTTATATTGAGTCAGACCATTGGTCCATGTAGCTCAGTATTGTCTACACTGACCGGCAGCGGTTCTCCATGGTTTCAGGCAGGGGTCTCCCAACCTTACATGGAGATGCTGGGAACTGAACCTGGAACCTACTGCTTGCAAGGCAGACTCTTATTTGCCTTGGTTCATCTCTCACATTGTCCACAAAGGGGCTTGCAGGGTTGCAGAGATTTGAAGAGAGTTCAGAATACATGTGGAGTAAGTTGCTTGAAGAAGTGAAAAAGGCAGAAGAAACTACAATGAGCTACAATGAGAATAAAAACAATCACGGAGGAGAGGGTAGCCTTCATGTTATACCCTCACACAGTGATCATACAGCAGCAGCAACTGCTCCACAGCCAGGGGAGTGACAGAGGAGGAGACTGACTATTTTGCCCTAGACTCACTCACCTGGGAATCACTTAGTAAGTGGACTTCATCCCCTTCTATTTGTAGTTTAAAACTTTGCTTAGAATTGTATACCTATATGAATTGTTCATCTTCTTTCCATTTTCCCCCTTCATAAAATAAATAATTGCTCTTGTTTTTATTAACAAGTGCTCTGTCCCTCCATTCCATATGCATCAGGAGAGGATGTGTAGGTATTGTTACTTTGGTGGGCTGCACTGGGGCTAACAGACTGAATTCTGGTAAGATGGAGGTCCATACCTGTAGCTGGTATGTGGCCTTTGACAGAAATAAGTTGCCCCATCTCTGGATTTGTAACTTTTCATTTCTCTCTGATCTCACTACTTTTCTCTCTCCCCCCTGCACCCCCCCCACCTGTCTAGTAAGGAAACCAATTCACACATCTGATCAAGTGGTGTTCAGAAGTCTATCCCATACCATAATACCATTGTTTAATCTTAAAACCCTCTACTTTTTGCTTAGCCTTCTTGCACTTTTTCTTCTAGCCATGTGATGGAGCCAAAGAAAAGAGACTGGGAGAACCTGATGTTCTAACATTTATACTGTAGTTATATATATAACCTTGACTTGCAAGCTTTTGAGCTTCTTTCACAGGCTACTTTTATAGCAGAGACCTGTGTTTATACAGCTTTGAGTTTTATAGGAAGACCAGTAAGGGAAAAGTCTCATTGACTTGTAATAGCTGTAAGAAAGAAAATGCCTCTTCTGTGCAACAGATACAGGGGTGAGTTCTATCCTCCTTTGTGCTAGTGTTGGAAAGCCTGCCACTATCATACTGTATCCCTCCTTTTTCATTATTAGGGCCAAAGGGCTGCAGTTCAGTTGGTCAGATCCACTGGCATCACAATGGACTTAATGATCCTTGTCACAAAGGAAGGGCCACCTGCTGCAGTAAACAGAAATCAGTTGTAGGGCAACTCAGCAAATAATTTCATACATAAATCCAGTTGACTGAATTTTGAAAGACACGGAGCTCATTTACTTTTAATAGTTGTAGGGAAGGGTTTTGTTTCTTTTCTTTTTCGCAAGCAAAGCGAGTCAGGTGGGTATGATAAAAGCTGCCCTTGATAAAAAAATCCCTACAGAATCTTTGTCCTTTAAGCTTAGGACCAAGTTATAAGGTGACAGTCCTAAACAATAAACATGATTGCTTGTTATGGAGGGTGGGTGATATTGGTGTCCAGACTGAGATCTCTCTAGTGCACAGAGAGGAGAGAGGTGCTGGGGAAAAGAGAGACAGGTAATGGAGACACCTGGTCCATTTCCATACATCTTTGCATTTCCTCTAGCCCAGCGTGTTCTATTGCCCATAGAGATCTGAAACACAGGGCAATTCTCTGCCTTTCTTTTTTGGGGTGCAAACACTTCACTGTCAGATTCACCATGACATAGTATGATAACCCTTGCAGTTATGTTATTGTTGGGTAATCCAATAGCTACCAGAGTTACAAACATTTTTTCAAGTTCTACTAGCAGCAGCAGCAGCACAAACATCAGCGGTGTGCTAACAGCCATACAGGAGTGATACAGAGCCAAACTGACTACAATGCAGGAGAACCCTTAACTGTAAAACAGGTACACTGTTCTAATGTTTTTATTAACAGTGGCAGTAGGAGGAGAATGTCTTTAAGTCTTTGTACTCTAATGCAAATCCCTTCCTCTAAATTGCCTGCAAAGCTCAAGTTATTCCCACAGGAAGGAAACACAGGTGCAGCTCAACTGTTGTAGCTGTTTTCTCCACTTCACCCTCCTGGGGCTGATAGCAGCTTCAGGAAAGTGATTTGAATCCAGTAAGTAATGCAGGGGGGAAAGTTAAACACCTGTACCTCAAGCACTACAGCTCTGATCAAAGGGTTCAGCCAGACTTGCTTGTCTCACTGCTTTCCCCTAGGGAATCCCAATCTTTACCGCTGAATCAGAGCAAATATCCATCAGGTTTTCTCAGGAGTGAGGTTGGTGCCAACCTAGCAGTTCGAAAGCATGTCAAAGTACAAGTAGATAAATAGGTACCGCTCCGGCAGGAAGGTAAACAGCATTTCTGCTCTGGTTCGCCAGAAGAGGCTTAGTCATGCTGGCCACATGACCCAGAAACTGTACGCCAGCTCCCTTGGCCATTAAAGTGAGATGAGCGCCACAACCCCAGAATCATCCATGACTGGACCTAACGGTCAGGGGTCCCTTTACCTTTATTGCTCAACAGCAGAAATTCCAGCAGTGGGGCAAGGGCAAAACCACTCAGACCCATGCCTAGAAAGCATGGGAGAAGTGGGAAATTGCTTGGACCTGTGTTTTCTAGGCACAGGACAAGCACAATTCTAGATGAGATCAAAGTTAGAACTCACAAGAAAGTAAGAAGAGCATGATGGATCAAGCCAATGACCCAGCCAGCCCAGCATCCTGTTCTGAAAGTGGCCACCCAAATGCATGTGGGAAATCCTCAAGTAGGACCAGAGAGCAAGAACACTCTGTCCTACCGTGGTTTCTGGCATACTGCTGCTGACCATGGAGGCAGATCATAGTTATCATCAATGGTAGTCATTGGTAGCCTCCTCCTCCATGAATTTGTCCAATCCTGCTTTAAACCCATCTAAAATGGCGGCCATCACTGCCCCCTGCGAGGTCAAATTCTATAGTTTAACACCCTGTGCTTTCTTCTAGTGGTTTTTAAAATATTTTTCTAAGTCAATAGCACAAACACTTTGCATCTTCTTGGTTCAGCCCACCATTTCTACATTTTGCAATCTACATTAAACAGTCCTCATCTGTTTAATATAGATTGTAAAATGCAGAGATGGTGGGCTGAACCAGACACAATGCAGTCATCAGCTGGCTTTTTGCTTTGTTGTTTTTCAGCCCTGCCAAAGTAAGGCCTCAAAAAATTAATTGAAAACTCATGAAGGCAACAGATTTATACAATCTATACAAAGAGAAACCAGAGTATGTCCGCTGGCTTTTAAAACCTTGTAACCTACAAGTGCAAGGGGAAAACACTGGAAGGGTAAGAAGCAGGAGACATTTCTGCAGGGATGGGGGTAAAAACCCCTACAAGATAAGGTTTGTTAGCTCTGTCTGCCCTTACCTGATGATCTCACACATGAGAGCACTTGCCCTGTAAGTAGCACCTTGTCGTGCTCCAGTTTGTATCTGTCCTGTACTTGTCTTTGAAGGCAAGTGCCTGAATTGCTGGAGCAATCTGAGATGGCGTTGGGCCAACACCAACCACAGGGTTATAAAAAGCACTCCTTGTCCAAGGGAGCGAGGGCAGGCTTGGAAACCAAACAGTTCTCTCAGTCCTGGCAAAGCATTTCTGATAACCACAGTCAAACCAGAGCTGCAATTTCCCTGTTTTATATATAGATGGAGATGAATCTGTGCCTTGGCTGGGCGCTATATAAACGGCTGTCCCTGCCTTCCCCCGCTCACAGGCTGCCACTGCTAGGAAACAGTGTGATTCCCCCAAGGAAACTGTGTGTGATTCCTCCAACTGGAGCCATGGACACTTCTTATCCTCGTGAAGACTACCTGCCCATGTCTTCCCGTAAGCAGGAACCTTCTCCAACGGTCATCACTGTCAAGCCTCCGGTGGTCCCCCGCGACTATATGATTTGGTCCGTATTCAACACTATCTACATGAACCTGTGTTGCCTTGGCTTTGTCGCCCTTGCTTATTCTGTCAAGGTAGGAAGATTCTCCACTGGTTCTTATCTCTTGGGCCCTGCACTGGGGCTACATATTTGCCCGGAATGGCCCCTCCAGAGAATTCTGGTTGAGAGCAATTCCCAGAGGGTAGCTGTGGTATTTGGTGGCATCAGTTACACAGAATCTGCTATGGAACCTTAGAGATAAGGAGGAAAGCATTTCAGTCTATCTTGGGGTAGTGGACATATCTAGGCATAATGATGAAGAGTGCTGTGAAACTCTAGAGCCTGTCTCTTACTGTTTCACACAGCAATTCCATTCTATAGTTCCTCTTCTAAAAACAACAGGACAGATTGCAACCCTGAATTTAAGTTTTAAAACGCTGCTTTCCCCAGGGGATTGTAGCATGCATTTCAAGTGGGTCCGGTATAATATTTTTTCCATTTCTCTCTGTTCTCCGAATTATGAAGCACTTTTAAAAAGGCAAAGGAAACAGAAGTAGAAATTGAAGTAGAAATATCTAGTAATCGAGGAAATACCACAAACTCACTGCACCATAACCTGGTCATATGTGAAACTGCTGGAAGGAGAGTTGAATTCCTGGATAGCTGTGGTTTTACATGAAAGTTTAAAGAGCAAAATACAGGATAACAGAGACAAAAATTTACACTTGGTACAGAAATGTGACTTCAGGAATCACTCGATGGCTACTAAATGTTATACCTGATAGAGCACATGCTTCAAACAGTTCATTTTTATGCAGATGACATTTCCCAGTATGTAGCTGCAGAAAATAAATTTGGGAAGGAACCAAATTCTCCCCACCTCTATGTACACCAGTCTTTATAGCTTATTGTTTGTAATATTGTATTGTTCAGGAGAATGCTATGCCTTTTAAGAGCTGTGACACCCAAAAATATTTCAAGGAAATGTTTCTTGGTATGGAGATTAATGGGGAGAAAGTCTTAGCTACTGCATATTGTGAACTAGGCTGTTATTTAAAGGTGCAGGAGTAGCACCAGCAAAATAAAGAAAGAAAGAAGTTAGCTATCCTGAAGTGAAGCAAAGATTGTAAAGGACGCACAGGGGCAAGAGTACAATAAAATGTATAGGATCAATTTGTGGTGTGTCATGACGTTCCTTCCATTCCCACTGGCTCAGGCTGATTTGTTGATAGTTCATTAAATTGTGTAATTAATAGTCTGCAGAGAGGAAATGGGATTAAGAGTTGGGACAGGCTATTGTAAAGGCACTGTAACCAATATTTCAACACATTCCCACATGCGGAGCTACTGCTAAGTCAGTGATTTATCCAGAGATAAGAAAGCTACTGTACACTCTCTTTGGTTTGTGATTGATGTAATGATTGTAAAAAATTATTTATGTATTTATTAAATTTGTTAGTCATTTTGTCTTGCCCAGGGTAACCCAAAATGGCTTACAAAGAATTAGGTTGGCATTTAACATAACAGGAAAGAAACAGCAGTAACATGTAAGTGACCAGAATCTCTCTAGACCTGGAAAAGGAGTTTGGAAAGCCAGGCTGGAGAGATGGGTGTGGGTTGGGAATCAACGTTATGTAGTGAATAGCAGAAGTAAAATAGGTCACTGGTTCTAGAGGGCTGGAACGAGGATGTGCCATACTTCTGTCCCTGTGAAAGCTCCAGCTTGTGCATCCACTGGCCTACTGAGCATCCACTGGCCTATAAGTGCATGGAGCATCTTATGCTGCCACTTTGGGACTTCTAGCACTAAACGGATGTGTATGGAATGCAGCAACAAGTGCTCACTATAAGGCAATGCCAGCTTGTTTGGGCTTCTGTAAACCATTCCTACATCTGGATGGTGTCACGTGTGCCAACCATCACCCACCCAATTTGCTTTGTGAACTTCAGGGGAATAGAATGAGGACTGACCCCAATACCACAGGCACTGTGTAGACCAAAGAGACTGACCAAATCCAGCTCCCAGATATGCGTAGCTGTCTTGACATAGTTGCTTCTAACATTGTGACTCCAGTTTTGGGTGTTGTCCTTCTCAGTTGTGTTGTTCTGCTCTACACAGGGGTTTTCCCTTCCCCATCGCTTTCTTTCTGTGTAGCCTTACTAATACTCTGTGCCTTTTCCTTCTTCTTTCTTGAAGGCACGGGATCAGAAGGTGTCCGGTGACCTGGAAGCTGCCCATCGCTACGGATCCAAAGCCAGGTGCTACAATGTCCTTGCCACAGTGTGGAATGTGGTGCTGCCGCTCATGCTCATTGCTCTGGTGATCACGGGCGTCCTCCACCTCTCCAAGCTGGCTCAGGAGTCCATGGACTTTTTGGCTTACAGACTCTTTCCTAACGATGATGACAAGAAGTGAGCCGAGGGTCTCGAGCATTCCTGTGAATGTATTTTTGACCATTAATATGGCTCTTTACTGAAACTGTCAACTGGTGTAACTCAACCACTATGCACTACAAAACATCTGCTAGCTGTAATTCAGGTCATCTGGTGCACTATACTGATGCATTAATGTACCTTGGAACTCATCTCCCAGGTCACCCTTTGGGGTTGCAGCAGACGAAGAAATTAATCCTTGGCGTTCTTCATAAACTCACGGCTGAGCTGCCCATCACAGTGTTTGTTCTCTCTGTCTCTCATCTTCCTCTATGCTGGGCTTTCACACACTTGGCAAACATGCAACAACCATACAGAAAGCAGATAGCCCAAGATATACTGATAAAACTATTAAATATACTTGTGTAAACTGCATACTATATTTACACCATGCATACTATTTGTCTTTTATTTTTGCTAGTTTGTGTGTTTTCAGTGTAGTTTCTATCTGCAGGAGGTTTGTACGAATATTAGTGAACGTATGTTGAGGCATATGTGTTAAATTATACAAAAAATGTGATCTTTATTCTTTATTGGACAGTTATTCAATCTGTTATTAAATAATTAGTTTCCATGGTGACTGCTGATTGGTATATGTTCAGACATGTGGTGGCTTATCTACAGAGACATATTTAATCTATTAGGAAGGATCCTAAAGTCACCATTTTTTATCTTGTATTAACAAATCAGGTGGATAATAATTACCCTAGAACCTTTTTATGTTTCCTTAGGTACAAACCTTAGAACATTCTCTTTAAAGCTGCATTTTCATAGAATAGAATCATAGAATCATAGAATCATAGAGTTGGAAGAGACCACAAGGGCCATCGAGTCCAACCCCCTGCCAAGCAGGAAACACCATCAGAGCACTCCTGACATATGGTTGTCAAGCCTTTGCTTAAAGACCTCCAAAGAAGGAGACTCCACCACACTCCTTGGCAGCAAATTCCACTGTCGAACAGCTCTTACTGTCAGGAAGTTCTTCCTAATGTTTAGGTGGAATCTTCTTTCTTGTAGTTTGGATCCATTGCTCCGTGTCCGCTTCTCTGGAGCAGCAGAAAACAACCTTTCTCCCTCCTCTATGTGACATCCTTTTATATATTTGAACATGGCTATCATATCACCCCTTAACCTCCTCTTCTCCAGGCTAAACATGCCCAGCTCCCTTAGCCGTTCCTCATAAGGCATCGTTTCCAGGCCTTTGACCATTTTGGTTGCCCTCCTCTGGACACGTTCCAGTTTGTCAGTGTCCTTCTTGAACTGTGGTGCCCAGAACTGGACACAGTACTCCAGGTGAGGTCTGACCAGAGCAGAATACAGTGGCACTATTACTTCCCTTGATCTAGATGCTATACTCCTATTGATGCAGCCCAGAATTGCATTGGCTTTTTTAGCTGCCGCGTCACACTGTTGGCTCATGTCTAGTTTGTGGTCAACCAAGACTCCTAGATCCTTTTCACATGTAGTGCTCTCAAGCCAGGTGTCACCCATCTTGTATTTGTGCCTCTCATTTTTTTTTTTGCCCAAGTGCAATACTTTACATTTCTCCCTGTTAAAATTCATCTTGTTTGTTTTGGCCCAGTTCTCTAATCTGTCAAGGTCGTTTTGAAGTGTGATCCTGTCCTCTGGGGTGTTAGCCACCCCTCCCAGTTTGGTGTCATCTGCAAATTTGATCAGGATGCCCTTGAGTCCATCATCCAAGTCGTTGATAAAGATGTTGAATAAGACCGGGCCCAAGACAGAACCCTGTGGCACCCCACTAGTCACTCTTCTCCAGGATGAAGAAGAATCATTGATGAGCACCCTTTGGGTTCGGTCAGTCAGCCAGTTACAAATCCACTGAGTGGTAGCATAGTCAAGACCGCATTTTACCAGCTTCTTTACAAGAATATCATGGGGCACCTTGTCAAATGCCTTGCTGAAATCAAGGTAGGCTACATCCACTGCATTCCCTTCATCTACCAGGCTTGTAATTCTGTCAAAAAACGAGATCAGGTTAGTCTGACATGACTTATTTTTCAGAAATCCATGCTGACTATTGGTGATCACAGCATTCCTTTCTAGGTGCTCACAGACTGTTTGCTTAATGATCTGCTCCAGAATCTTCCCTGGTATTGATGTCAGACTGATTGGGCGGTAATTATTTGGGTCCTCTCTTTTCCCCTTTTTGAAAATAGGGACAACATTTGCCCTCCTCCAGTCTGCCGGGACTTCGCCTGTTTTCCAGGAATTCTCAAAGATGACTGCCAGTGGTTCTGAAATCACATCTGCCAGTTCTCTTAATACTCTTGGATGCAGTTCATCTGGCCCTGGAGACTTGAATACATCTAGACTAGCCAAGTATTCTTGTACTATCTCCTTAGTTATTCTGGGCTGTGTTTCCTCTGCTGAATCCTTTGCTCCAAATTCTTCAGGTCGGGCATTGTTTTCTTTATTGGAGAAGACTGAGGCAAAGAAGGCATTGAGGAGTTCAGCCCTTTCTGTGTCCCCTGTTTGCATTTCACCATCTTCTCCTCTGAGTGACCCCACTGTTTCTTTGTTCTTCCTTTTGCTACGAACATACCCATAAAAGCCTTTTTTGTTGCTTTTAACCTCTCTAGCAAGCCTGAGTTCATTCTGTGCTTTAGCTTTTCTGACTTTGTGTCTACACGTGCTGGCTATTTGTTTGAATTCCTCTTTGGTGGTTTCCCCCCTTTTCCATTTTTCGTACACATCCTTTTTTTAATCTTAACTCAGTTAAAAGTTCTTTAGATAGCCACCCTGGCTTCTTTAGGCACCTTCCATGTTTCCGTCTCATTTTCTTCTTCCCTGACTTCAGGCTATCTTGTTACTATTTAAGTACCATAATTAAATAATTCTACAAGTTACCATTCTGTTGTGCAAGTCTGTATTAATAGAAACAAAATGGGTTGTGTCACCTGGGTTTTCAACCTGTATTTCACAGCAATAAGAACTGGACACCCATTTTAATATTAACACAAACACAAGGCTTTGATGGGTTCACTCAGGTCCAGAAGCACAATGCCTGTGGGCAACTTTTCGGAATGGCCCTTCATTTATGCAAACACTCCTCCATATCTACAGCCTTGAAGGCTGCAGCCACAAAACAAACATGTAAGCATGAGATTTCATGGAACAGTGGGAGGAATACAGACACGTGCCAATTGACTTGGCCAAGGTGAGAAGAGGGCACAGGAGACAGTGACAGAAATGAGTTTGGCAGAAGCTTCAAGTATCCTCAAAGTACAATCATACACATATTCACTCCTATGGTCAGTGGGGCTTCCTCCCAAGGAAGTGTGCATGGGCTTTCTACTTAAATCTATATTTAAAAGTGAGGTCAAGATAATGTTGCATAATGCATCATGGACCAAGAGTCTCACTTCTCTAGAGATAGCTTGTTTTAGATGGGCATGTGCTTGAAGAAACACCCCAAACCATTTGAAAACATTCAGACATGGTCTGTGCTGGTTCAGATAGCTTTAGACCTGGCCAGCTTTATTGGTAGAAAGTCCAAAACTGGTGCAAGTCCAAAACTGTGAGCATTCACCCTTATGTAATAAGGTGCTCATGACCTCTCAGTTCGGCTTTCATTTTGAATGCCGAGTTGGGGAACCTTAAGTCTATGGGCTGCAGGTGGCCCTTTAGGGCTCAAAGATCTCCCCAGGCTCTACTCATCCTCACTGGTTCTGGCTCCTAGCCAGAGTGTCCCTTTCTGGCTAGAATGTGTCCTTGTTCTCTGATAGTGCTTCTTGCTTCTCTGGACAAATGACTGAGAGAGGCGTGCAGATGCCTGTGGAAACTAACCCCCCGTACAGAAAGAAAATTTGTGTTCCTTGCTCTGCCCACATTTGCCTCTGGCCCTGTCCAACACTGGCATGCAGCCTCTGGAAAGGAATGCGGCCCTCAAGCTGAAAAAGTCCCCCCCCCCGCAGCAAAGGCATAAATGCAACATCTGCACATATTTCCGTGAGTCGGTTTACACCAGTTTGCTGCTAATACTCAAACCTGGATCCCAATAGCAAAGTGCAAACACTTGCATGTAATCGTTCCTTTGCTGTTTTCATGTGCTGTCAGGCAACCGTCTCACACCTTGCTATTCTTGCTGATCAGAGTCCCTGATAAATAAATGCACCTACTTTCACAATGAAGCAATTACAGTGGCACAAACATGGCCTTCGAGGAAATGACTTGTGGTAATTTATCAAGCAGGGACGGATGCCAGCAGTCTCACACATTCACGTATTATCTTTCTCAGTTTACACGAAATACAGAGTTAACAGCAGTGCGAAAACTCATCTGAAAAAGTAAAGATAAATGCAATTAAATAATCACAAAGGTGTCTGTATATATCTGCATTCCTGACCTACTACTGATATATAGGTACAAAATAACCAAAGCATCACATGCCAGGATATTTCTGCCTTGCTTGGCCATTTTGTATTTCTCGGAAGATGTTCTGCTAAATGGCTATTGGTTCACAACCCCTGGATCACATTCCTCCAAGGCTGACCTGTCATTATATTCCTGGCTACATTTAAGAACAGGGACTGCAGTGTAGTGCAAAACTGTAATTTAAGAGTTTTGCCTCTCTCTCCTCATGTCAAGTGTTCATGTACTGCTGTTTGTTCTAAAATAGTTCCCTAGCATAAAAAGGCAGCTTTCATCTTTGGTCACACGCCGGTCGTCTGTCCTGGCCATTATCTCTTTTGCCTGCCAGGGTGGCAGGTTTCCCACAGAACAAGGTTATTTCAATCCAGGATAATAGCAGTGAAGTTCTGCACTTTGAAGCCTTTGTGGCTAGCTGCTTTGTGGCTTTGCTTTAACATTGCACTCCCATGTTTTCAGCATGCTTTTGCTTGATGGTGGCATGAAATTGCCAGCACTGCTGAAAGCCCTGGGACAATAACAGTGTTGTTATTATCAGCTATATATTGCAGCCTGTGGCTTTGGAAAACCAATGGGATGTGCCATCCACTAATAGAACTCTTTCATTAGCATCTTGACTGAGCGAAACAGAAAGCTAATTGGGTAGTGCACAGACACACATCTTTCAGTGGGCAGAATGCTGGCTGAAGCACCTTTTTACCTTTAATTGGAGCACTTATTCCTGATTTTCAGATTGGTTATAATATTTTTTGGTTTGTGCAGGACTTGCTTCTACTAGTTAGTGAAGTTCACCCCCCATTTAAGGATGAAATCCTGTGCATACATACTGGTAAAGTTCCCATTAGTTCCTGTGTCTAGGAAATGGGGAGCTGGCCTGTTCTGAATGAAGTTGCATTCCCCCTGAAGGAGCAGGTTCATCGCTTGGGAATGCTCCTGGATCCAGCTTTGTCCCGGGAGGACCAGGTGGCTAGGAGCCCCTATTTGCAGTTCTGGCTAGTTGACCAGCTATATCAGTTCATGGACTGGGCTAGCTTTGCCACAGTGATCCACGTGATGGTAACCTTACCTCCCAGCTAGATTACTGTACTGCACTCTATATGGGGCTTTTCTTGAAGATACTTTGGAGGTTGTGGTGGTGCAGAATTCTGCTGCTCGATTAGGGAGGAGGGTGTTAAGTCAGTCTCCATGAACTGCATTGGCTGCCTATTCATTTCCAATCTTACTTCAAAGCATTTCATTGGTTTACAAGGCTCTGAAAAACTGGGACCCAAGTACCTGATGGAGCATCTCATCCAGTATGTGCCAAACTGACAGTTAAGATCTCTAGAAGGGTTCCTCTTTGTGGCCCAACACTTTGGCAGAGTCTGGGGTGGCAGTGACCCATGTAAGAGCCTTCTTAGTTGTGGTACCCTCCTTCTGGACGCGTGTCAGGTGTCTTCTCTACTTCAGTTTCACAGTTTGCTTAAGCAGCACCTTTCCCCCACAATCCTTTGGGCCCTTGTGAAATGTGAACAGTTTGATTTAGTTTATCATAACTATTTTCTTGCTGCTTTTCGTTTTAGTTGTGTGTCATCTGATATTTTATTGCATACTTCTATGTGAGCTGCTCTAGGATTTATTTATGAGATAATATATAAGACCCATTGAACACTGTGCAACTTACTTCTGAGTAAACATGCATAAAATTGAGGTGCAACTCTCTGAGAATGAAAACAAAGATGTTTGCAGGTCTTTGTAACACCTTCAAGACTTCTGGCAAGGCCTGCTCTTATTTTGAGGACAGTGGCCCTAAATTTAGTCCCATCGAAAGTAATGGGACTAAGTTTGTCACATTGGTTAAAGTGGGACTTATAGTGTGATCCCTGTGCAAGTTTGCTCAAAAGTAAGTCCCATTATTCCCAGTTAGGATATATAGGACTACCACCTAAGCCGTGACCAGTTTAGCTGGGTCTACTGAAGAAACAGTAATTCAGAATGGATTCCTTCATGCTTAATCCTCTCCCACTAAAATCAATGGGATTCAAAAGAAGTCCCTTACTTTGGTTGCATTGTACCCAACACAGGTATCTCTCAGGCCCTTCAACATGGGGAACTGTGCTGATTACATAGAAGGCCTCTGTCCTGGATTGCAGAGTCCCCTTTAAATAAAATTGTTCTCATCTTCAGTCCAGTACTTTCCTGTACCTCTGAGATCCCCAGTCCCACAGATGTTCCCCCTCGGTGGGTCATTCTTACATGTACATGCATAGAATTGATGTCTAAGTGTGAAATGAAACCTGCATCCCTCAAGCCAACTACAAAAGGGGGAAAGAACAAGTTTGGGGGAGAGGGTTCCCTCCCACTGACCCACCCAGCCAATGTGGTTTTCTGATGATTAGGGGTATGAGTGGTTTGGTTTTTTTTAAAAAAAAAGACAGGTCTTGATTCTCAGCCAGACTAATTACAGGGCAGAAAGCCTCGTTTCTCTCCCTCCTTAAACATTCCCACATGCTGACATGAAGCTTGCAGTCTTTTTATACATCTGTGTTGGTTTGGGATTTCTTGAATGTGTTTGAACAGAAGCTCCTCCTTTGCCGATATTTAGTTTTCTTGTCCACATGCCTTGTGTGTTAACACGATACCAGGTGGGTGAGAGAAAGAGATGCAGGCAATACGTCAAGTGCAGAAATGAGGCACATTATTTGCTGCTTGGTCTTTTAAATGAGGTTGGAAAGCATATTGAGGCCCCAACTTTAAGGAGCCGCTAAACACCTTCAGAACAACTCCAGAAAGACAAACAAAACCATTTCAAACTCCACCTATGTGACCTGGTGACATAGATCAGGTCAAGCCACAGATGGACACCTTGCAAAACTCTCCTCAGCAATTGAGCTCACTGGGTGGCCTTGGTCAAATCATTATCTTTCACCTGAACAAATCACATAGGGTTGATTGGAGGAGCAGGGAGAGACATTACGCCTTGTAGATTTACAATAATAATTTGCTGAATCAGCACAACCTTGACCAGCAGGAGCAAACAACTTTTCTTTCTTTCTGTTGAGGGACACATTCCCTCAGGGGCAATTCGTTGAGGGACACATGTCAGTGGTGTGTGGATTCAGAACCAATTATATGTGGAGCCAGAGACAAGCGCTTTGGATTAACACAATTGAAATTGCTTCAGTTTGCACCATGGTTCCCTTGTATTACAATTCCCAGCTCCTCAGGTTTACTCAGCACACCCCATGGGGTTTGAAAAGCTTCATCGCTATTCCCCTGAGTTAAGAGGCTGTGTCTCTTCCTGGAGGTTGCAGGTGCATCTTTAACCATCCTGATGAGGTTACATTGCCAATCTGTGAGCCCTTTCCTGCTGGGCAAGAAAGAAGCACCCCATCCTGGTACCCTGTTTCCAGCATCTAAGGATCCCCTTGTGGTAATGTTTTGCAGGTGCCAGGTCTGCACTGTTTGGCCTGAAATCTTACAAACACACTCCAGCACTGCAATGCTCTCAGATGTAGGGCATCCCAAGCAAGGCTGTTTTAAGCATATCCAGCACCGTGGTGCAAAGATCCCCCCCCACCCCGTTTCCCAGAGTTGTCAAACTTTTCTAAGGGGTGGAACCACTGGACTTACTCCCAAGTAAGCAGGTGTAAGATTGCAGCCTTTCGTGCTGCTTCTCCTGCATTCTCCCTGTTCCTTCTCCTCACTTTCCTCAAAATGTGAAATCCTTGCATCTAATAGGAAAAAAATCTACTGACAGGGTTAGGGTTAGGGAGCTCACCCTGTCACAGGGATTTGAACCGCTGACCTTCCAATCGGCAAGCCCAAGAGGCTCAGTGGTTTAGACCGCAGGAGGGGGTGGTGGAAAATGTTCTCTGTCTCCCCCACAGCCCCGATCCCTGGCGTGGTGGCGGTGATCAAGCAGGAAAACGTGCTGGCGGACATGCTCTCTGGTGTCGGGGCACCCAAGAAGACAGCCCAGAAAGGGCCTCCTTTCGCCAGGAAGCAGGAGGAGGACAACGACTGGGAGCAGGGCTGTCTTTAGCAGATGCAGAAGCTTGGGAAGGAAGCTGTGTGCCCGCCAGCCATATAGTTAGTGGGGTGCAGCTGGCAGGTGTGCAGGGAAAGGGGAGGCCACTGGCAAAGCTGCCCAGCTCCCCCACTTGCTGGGGCGCCCCTGAGTGGCCGGCACTCTGGCGTGATGAACCACTAAGACCAATTGGAAAGATGGCTCTGATCCCAAGGCTTGTATTATCTCAGAAGAAAGGCACAACTTCAGTTTGTATAGTTATGACATAGGAAGCTGAGATATACCCATTCAGAATAGTTGTCCATCCAGCTCAGTGTTGTCTACACTGACTGGCAGTGGCTCGCAGCAGTTTGGATGCAAAGCACCTGCTCTGCTACTGAGCTACTGTCCCAGCCCTTTGTTCCTCAAATGATGCTTGGGGTTGTATTTTTGTCAGCCCTGAGTGCCTGGAAAATGAAGTTGCCTGGCAGCTCTCGCCTTAACTCACTGGCTGTTCAGGGCACGTATGGCTATGAGAAAGTAACTTCAGCTTGAAGCAGGCATAGGCAAACTCGGCCTCCAAATGTTTGGGGACTACAATTTCCATCATCCCTGATTGCTGGTCCTGTTAGCTAGGGATGATGAGAGTTGTAGACTCAAAACATCTGGAGGGCTTAGTTTACCTATGCCTGGCTTGAAGCATTTGGTTTGCTGTCCAAATCTCCCAGACAGCTATTCTTCCCAGTGTGGAAGAACAAAATGATAAAGGAATTAAAAATGAGAAAGTGTGTGTGTGTGTGTGTGTGTGTGTGTGTGTGTAGGTGTGGTTTTGCTAGCAAGGAAGGAGGGACCAACAGCCCCAGGGTCAAGCTGAAATGCAAAGTCTGTGAGAGAAGAGAGTCTGGAATGTATAGCCTGTGTGTGAATAAGGCAAGGACTGGGATCCTTGACAAGGAACACAGAGGCTCCAGCTGTCATCTCAAGGATTGCTTCCTAAGGAAGTCTGTTGAATAAACAGGAGGGAGGGGAAAAGACGAAGAACAGAAGATCTTGTTTTACATTATTGAAGATTCTGTTTTACAACTTTGCTGTCACAAGGCTGCGTATGGAAAACTCCCACTTTTGCCATGCGTATAATCTTTTGTAGGGTATATAGGGCTTTAAGGGGTAGTAACTCTTGGGAGGGACACGTTGTGCTCCTTGTGGGGTAGTTTGTCCACCATTTGGTCCCCATCCTGCACTCCACTCTCTCCTGTGGCTCCTAGAAGCTGTCAGCATGCGACAGCAGCCACACCCCAGGAACTGCTTTGACTAGCCGGCTAAACCAGGTGAGGGTAATCAATGGGTCTCAAACGCTCGGTGAGTTAGGGATTTCCCCTGCCTGCAAAGATGGGCTCCAGTGAACTGAGACCAATAGTGGGTCTAGTGGTCAAGAAGGCAGTTTTTGCACATGCTGGTGGGGCTTGTCAACCTGAGAAGGCAGCCCATCTAGGAAAAAGAAAACTCTGATCCTAAACCTCCACTGCTTTGTGGGATATCTTCGGGAAAAGAAATGACCAGGAGTAAACTCTACACAAATCCAGAATGGAGTCCCCAAGACGGTTGTATGGCATCTTGTACACTACCTCCTGGCAACTCCCGCAGCCAATAGGTATTTGGATTCAACTGGCTGGGCTCGAACCCCAAAATTCCCCCAACACAAGAGTGGAGGCTGAGATGAGGGAAATATTATAGAATGTTTTGCAGCCAGTACAGTGTCAGCCAAAGTTTGGCAGGTGGCTATAGGATGTCCTCTTCAGACAGGTTGGCCTGGCACTGGGATTGCAGTTTTTCCTATCCCAGATGATCTTTTAATTTTTAATCTTACCTTCTTTAAAGAGCTTCTGTATTGCTGTTCCTCTTCCTTTTTTGGTGTTTTTTTAACGTCTTTTTTATTAAATATTTCTTGGTTTACAAAAGTATGTGCAATGTCTCTTTTTTCAAGTTACATTTTCTACAGATCCATTTCATTTGTTGAGACATTAGTGTAACATTAGGAAGAAAAAGGGGGGAAGAGGTGGAGGGGGCATGGTGAGTGGGGTCGGGGTCGGGTGGCAATGCTTCTATTCTACTTAATGTATGTGTGGGATTTTATGTCAGTGTCGTTTGTGTGGGTTCTCTTTACTATTCGCTTGTGTTCCTTTGGTGGTGAGAGAGATTGCGGTTGGCCTAGGGTGTGGTTGTTTGTGACTGGCTGTGGTGAACTTTGTTTTCATGTGTGAGTGGGGTGGGTGGGTATTTTTTAATTAGGTTAGCCATATTGAGTCATATGCTGTTGGTAGATTCTTCTTTTTGTTTTGTTGGGCTGTGTATGTGATAAAGGGGAGCCATACCAGGGTGAAGGCGTCTTCTTCCATTTGTCCCTGTGTCAGTTTCAGTTTATTTGTTAATTTTTCTAATAAGGCTGTTTCCGATACTATCCCTTTTTTGGTTTTAAACCTGGATCTTATTTTGCTAGCGGTTTTGTTCCGTTTTAGTATTTTTTGTCTATTATATTTTATAATGTATTTTTTTGGTCTTTTTCATGTAAACCACTGCAAAAATAACCTTAACAAAAAGCTATATTTTACATAGCATTTTGCTCCATGGCCTCCATCCACTCTTTCTTCCTCTCCACCTGTTGTAACAAGCAGTGTGTATGCTGCACAGCAGGCGTGCAGGCAGGCAAGGGACGCCTGACCCAACAGGACTAGGAAAAGAAACTGTGGACACTTCTTGTCCCCTGCTGCTTTTGGAAATTTAAAAAAGGAATGTTCTCTTCCTTCCCCCCTGGCATTCCTAACCCCTGGCATTTACACAACCCAGGTCAGGGTAAACAGATGACAGTGCCATGCACAGCCCATTTCCTCTTCAGATGCGCCTTTTGGGCCTTCCCTTCCCTGAATCAGTGGTTTTGGTGCCATCGTGTGGTTGTTTTGTTGACTTTCAAAGGCTAAAAGTGGGAGGAAGCAACGCCCCCAAAGTTCCCTTAAATAATTCTCCCCCTTTGCCAACTCCTGTTCATGCAATGTTTCTACAACCGCCAAGCAACTCTCAGACAGTATTCTACTATTTGGAAGGAATGAATGGTTTTCTTCATCCCCTTAAAGATTGCAGCGAGCAACCGTGTTGACCCTGAAATTCAGATTCCCCTCCTCTGCTCTGACATTGTCAGGACATAGCCCAAACATCAGGTTGAGGAAGGTCTGTGTAGCTGGTGGAGGAACAGGATGTGGAAAATAAGGTCTCACAGCATATGCAAAAAGAGACTTCTCTTAACTGCTGACTAACCAAACGGTGAAAATGCTCTGGAAGGCGTGTAAATGCCTTTTTGGTAGTCAAGATAACCCTGGGGCTAATTGGTGCAAGCTGTAAAATGAGATCATATGTGCTTATCTGCTTGCTTTGAAGCCTTAGTTTTGATTTAGCAAGTTGGGAGAGGGGAGGCTGTTATTCATGGTAGGTCAGTTATTCCCTTATCTGAGAGATGGATGAGAACTGGAAAGAGGCTTCTAAACCGAGTTAATTGGACTGTTGCTGCCAGCGTATGCAGCTTGCTTTTTGTATAAGTAACGCTTAGCATATTAGCCTCTCAAAGACAAGATGTGGCAAATGCTTGCTGTTTCGGCATCCATCCCAAGTCTGTAAAGGTAGCAAGGTCTTCTGCACTGCCTTGCAAGTTTCCATCTGGGAAACCTGCTGAAGAACCTTTGGAACTGTCAGAGGAGGAGGTAGGAAGAAATCCTTGAAAATGCCAGCGTCGAGGGGTTCAGTTTTGGTCTGAAGAAAGACTACTACTGACTTGCAGTTTTATTTATTTATTTCATAAAATGTATATACCACTTGACTGTCAAAAAATTCTAAAAGTGGTTTACACTCCCCCATATATAGGGGGAAATTGTGTACACTTGAAAATGCGGGCAGCATTAAGATAAATTCAACAGTGTAAATAAGTTTTGATAGATGTAATAATGGAATACTGAATGGTTTAGTTTATGTAAAATATGCAGGGATTTATGTTATGCAAGGACGCGGGTGGCGCTGTGGGTTAAACCACAGAGCCTAGGACTTGCTGATCAGAAGGTTGGCAGTTCGAATCCCCGTGACAGAGTGAACTCCCGTTGCTCGGTCCCTGCTCCTGCCAACCTAGCAGTTCGAAAGCACGTCAAAGTGCAAGTAGATAAATAGGTACCGCTCCGGCGGGAAGGTAAACGGCGTTTCCATGCGCTGCTCTTGTTCGCCAGAAGCAGCTTAGTCATGCTGGCCACATGACCCGGAAGCTGTACGCCAGCTCCCTCGGCCAATAAAGCGAGATGAGCACCGCAACCCCAGAGACGGTCACGACTGCACCTAATGGTCAGGGGTCCCTTTATGTTATGCAAAATGAACCATGAAAAGAGAAGGAGGGAGGTCATTGATACATTTTAAAATATTCATTTAAACAAGCTTAAAGTAAAACAGAAAATTTAATAAAAATTATAGGGGGGGGGGAATAAGTGGTTTACACTCCCTCCTCCCCTCCCCCAATGCTAATCACAATGTACAATAATCAAATTAACAGGAAAGTTTTTGGGATTTCTTCAGACTAGCTGCTCGCCCCTCCCTCCACAAAAAAGAATGAAAAATAAGCTCTTTTCCTTTTCTCTCCATTGCAGAACCTTTCTGTCCGGGAAGGAAGCTACATCTCTAAGGTAGTCAGTGGTGGTGGGTATTTCAGCTCCCACTTCAGCAGGTTGGTTATATGCACAATGAATGCAGTCAAGAACTCAAGATTCAGGCTCTTC
The DNA here is from genome assembly GCF_027172205.1 of Podarcis raffonei. Taxonomy (NCBI): domain Eukaryota; kingdom Metazoa; phylum Chordata; class Lepidosauria; order Squamata; family Lacertidae; genus Podarcis; species Podarcis raffonei. The sequence goes on from NC_070602.1 coordinate 79,140,516, forward strand.
AGTATTGCTGCATGCTAACATGAACCACAAAGCCTCTAAGATACTACTGGCTGGCTGCTACACTTGCAAAAGCCTGGTAGTTTTTTCATACTTGTCATAGAATCAAAACAAGCTGGCTTTAAATTGTCTCAACCTTCTGGATCCAGCCTGCGGCTGCAGGGAAGGAGATACTCTGTCCTGAAATAGAACAGAAAGCACACAAGCTGTAAAGGTGGCCATCCAAACAAACAACTCTTCTAGTATCATCATCTTTTTAGCCTTCTATATAGATGCTGCAGAGGATCAACAGGTCTCCTGAGGTAACAAATTATTCCACCTATATTTAGCTTGTCTTAGGGCATAAATATTTAGGGAAGTGGATCCAACAGGTTGGTTGCAGCTTGGACAGGAGGCATTTCTTAAAACCACCACCACCACCAAGGTGGTGAAACCTTTTCTCGCCATCTTTGCTATATACCAAGGGTGGTGTTCAACTAGGTTTTCCTCAGAGTAGGCCCACTGAAACAAAGGAACATGACTACACCAGGCCCATTAATTTCAATGGGTCTACTGTAGTTCAGTACCAACCCAAGAATATACCTCAATTTGTTAAAACATTCAGCTAAGTGGGAGGGGATCTCCCTGTCAGCAACAGGAAACCTTGATAATACAGCTATAGGAGATGATGCTGTACCTTCATTTAAGGGAAGATGCTCGCCCGTTCCTGCCAGCACAGCCTCCAGACCAGGTGGCTGTAGGACAGAGGAGGCCTGTGTCACTTGGATGGTGACATCTTCTTTGGTAAGGGTGAAATCCAGCTTGCTTCCTAAGTAGCACACGCCGGAGATCTTTAGTTTCTTTATGTCATCTGGACAGATGGGGTCAAACTTCAGGTGCTTCTTGGTGATCCTAAAGGAAGTAGAGGAAGACTTCCTGTTGGAAAGTCAAGAAGGCACCCTACTTCTTTTCCCTCTCACTTTCCACACCCCACATTCACAATGGGCTGGACAGCTTAGTATGGTTCCTGCCAGTTGTCCGGGCTGGCAGAGATCAGAAGCAGCCATCAAAGATGGACTGTGGCAATTAGAACCCACCTGGGAACTATCTGACGGTGCCCCAGCAAAGCTACCACAGAGATTAAATCCCCCCCCCCACGTCTCCTTCTGTTGATTTTGCTTCTATAAATATTAATCTTCATTTTGACAACTGCCTTCTGCCTTTTTAATACCAGCATTCTAACTGTGACAAGTCAATATAAGTAGAAATCTATATATACTTTATCAACACAATGCTGATTATGCAAAAGCACTGAGGCTCCCAGGCATAGCTGAAGGCACCTGAGAACAGACCAAGAAACACCCTTAGGAGGGCATTTTCCCACTTCCTCTCAAAACTGGACCTGATTTGAGTACTTCAGCCATTTCCTGTTCTTCCTTAACTTAGAGGCAGCTTCGTGGTTATTTTTATCTGAGTGCAGAGAGGCTCTATCCCACTTCAGTATTGACTCAAACTTTGTTAGGACAAGCTTTGTGGCTGCAACTAAGTTTCCCACACATGTTGATTGCAAATAAACCATCTCACTAGGAAAAAACAAAAAACAGAGCAAGAACGCCTCTGCTATTCCTCCCACCTCAGGCCAGCCAAACTTAAATCACACTAGTCCAGAGATAAAAGCCCTTCCTTCTAATAACATCTATCCACTGGAACTGTTTGCTTGTGTTGCCCTGAAATTTGGGTGATGCACCCACAACACTTTCCTCAGTATGAAGATCAGATTGGGGACAAATCAGGAGGAAACCGGATTACTTCAATCTCGGAGCCAGGGGGTGTACAGGCTTTACCGGGGCAGGCCAGAGAGTGACTCGCCACAGACCAATCTGGCAAGAGTAACCATTTAAAACCAGCCCCCCCATCCCTATTTGAAGCTCTTTGTCAAGTTGCAATCACTCCCAGTCATCCAGCAGGGTGGCAGGGACAAGGAGGGATGGGGATTCATCTTTCCTGACTCCAACAAGTCATTACAGAGACAACAGGTGGAACCTGCAGCTCATATGTGATTCAGTTTCCTGATGTAGTGGGCACCTTTTTGATAGGAGCTGCCATCCTTTTTATTCCAATGGACTTCAGGATCATGTACATTCAGCAGCATAGCTAGCTGCTTGGGTGCCCAGTGTGGCATGCATGGGGGGTGGGGCAAAGCACGCTAGAGTCCCACTGGCTGAGCCCCATTCCGCTCTGGCGCCCTGCAAGCCCACGTTGCTTTTTTGAGCAGCGCAGAGCCTGCCGGGAGTCTGCCCATCGCCTCCCCCTCAGCTGTAGCGCAGCTGAGTGGGAGGTGGCAGGCAGCGTGGAACCTGCAGGCGCCCGAGCCACTGCGTCACTCCCATGGGAGACGTGTGGCTTGGGCGCAGTTAAGTGCCACCCACCACGGTGTCCCCTTCTCCCCCCGTCCCCTAGCTATGCCTCTGTGCACATGAAAATTATTGTTAATACAGGTTGTACCTGAATCCAGTGTATCCATAAACGATAGCCTGCAGAAATCCACTCATCCCTGTAAGGAAGTTCACAGCTCCTGATCCATCAGGGTTCTCCACCCAGATCTGAGAGAGTCAGAGAAAAATATTTTTTTCAAGGATGTTGTGTGGAAAGGGTACCTACAGGGATCAAATTTTAAGAAGGGGTTGGGAAGGTTTGACCTGCCTGACCTTGAATGGCTCAGTGATGTTGCTGAAACATTTGCTCAGCTGCTGTTGGGCTCTTCTGGTCTCCTTCAGCTCCAACCAGCCAATAGCAAACATGCTCTGATGGAGAAAAGGAACCAATGTCATTACCAGTGAGGGCCACCACAGCCTCATTCAGATAAATTCATTTCAGCAGCAAACCCATGGAAGACCTTGCACTGAAACCGTTTGAGGTTTCCATCCTTTTCAAGACAAGGTTTTTTACCCAGGTCATGGCTGGCCCCTGAGGGTCAGTCACTGGCTCATACATCTCTAGGTCGTTCCTTCTGATTTCTGGGTCCATGGGATGCATGACAGGGAATCCAAGCAGGACAACATCAGCCTGTTTCACTTGCTCACCTGAGGAAAGAACAAGAGGCAAGATAGACATGTGACCCCGGCCCACGTGCCTTATGGCGAATTGTACCAGAAATGGAGTTGCCAGACTACCTTGGGTGACAAGTAGCCTGTAATTTTCCTGTTAACAAGGAGGTATGATGAACAGCAGGCAAAAATTCTGCACTTGCAGCTCTCCCACAATGCATTTGCACTGGCTGTGCAACAATTAAAAGGGCCCAGGAGCCCTGCCAGAGACCTTTTTCTGGGAGCCCTAGGAGACAGCTAGCAGGTATTTTTTAGTCATCACCTTACAAAGGTGAGATCATGGTACAGTGATTATGCGACAAAGCCATTCTTCAGCAATACATTCTCTATGAGACAATAAGTGGCTCATCATTAGCTTGATATTGCTTTATATAATAACAGCTATTCAACTTAAGAATATTAGCTGGCCTGAGATGCCACTGTGGGCAAAATGCCCCAATGCAGCTCCCCCTCACATATCCCGGACCCTACCTGTGCTGCCAGTCCTGTTGATGCAACTGTACCCTTACCTGCGGCTGCACCTGCGCTGTTGCCATGATGCAGTGGTGAGGGCGCAGCGGGCACAACAGCTAGGACAACAGTGCGGGAAGCCCCAATGGGGCTGGCTGTGGTGCCATGATGTCGTTTGGACCCATCACTTGGGGCACCTTGCCTCATAAACCAGTTGCACTCAGGGGGCAAGACAAGTGCCTTCAAGGTGGGGAAACTGGATTTGGAGGATGTGTGAGGGAGGATGCATGTTCTCTAAGATGAATTCTCTTACCCCCACCCCTTGTGTTACTTGAAACTACTGAGGGTGTGTATGTGTGTTCGTGCAGACTAACAGACTCCTCAGGGAGGAAACTGGACTTCAAGACTGCCTTCCAAGGTCAATTCCCTTCCTTCCCTCTCATCTTTCAAATTGTGGAAAGACTCAGGAGGCGGTGTGTCTCCTCTGAATGCAGGAAACTCCACTTCTGCTGCCAAATGTAATGTCAACTTTGGCAGCAGAGGGTTTATGCTTCTCTGCTGTTCCCTGCTGCCTGTGTTCTGTGGTGGCATGAGGGCAGTGTGTATGGACCACAAGAGACTGCAGTGCCAGAGCCATGTAAAGGTCCCAGGTTTGATCCCTGGCAAACCCAGGCAGGGCTGGGAGGGACTCCTGCCTCAAACCGTGAAGAGACAGTGCTGGTCACGATATACAATACTGAGCTAGGTATAAAAAAAAAAGCTTCCTGTGTTCCCTGCCTCAGACTCTGCTACTCTGAGGTTTTGTGGGGCGCTAGGGTCTAAATACACTGGGGGCTCTCTCTGGTATGTGGGAAATCACTCCTATCCTCTGCCCATTTTGGTGCCCCACACTTTTGCACACAGAAACCCATTTTACTAGCAAGGCAAGTGACACTGATGTGAAGACTTTGACCTGCACACCTGTTATAAAGGGTTAGGGCCCACCACACACTCCCTTGCCATGAACCGACTCACCTGGGCAGTACCCATCATACTCTGGGTGGTAATTCCTGCTTTTATCAAAAGGCACTTTAATTTTCTTCCGAACTTTCTCCCACTCTTCAGGGATTGGAATATGCAACTGAGACCCCAAGTCAACTGCAAAATTCAAGCTGGAAAGCAGCAAAGAAAAGAGAGGTTAAAAAAAAAAGCTTTACAAAAAAAGTGAAGACGGAAAGAAAGAGTTGGGCTAGCAGGGCAAGGCTGAGAGTTACAAAGTGGGAAGCTTTAGGGAGCTTCTGGACTGCTGCTATTTTTGTGGAGGATTCGGTCACTTAGTGGCAAATTCATGTTGAACAATTAAAGATGACTTGGAGGTCTTGCACAACAAGCCCACTTCCTCCACCAAACTGAAATTGTTGCAGAAAGGAAAGTTATGGGGAAATGTATTGGAAAGTGTGGGGGTAATGGCGCTTGATACTAGGTCTTGTAAACTCCCCACAAACTAATCTGATTGAACGCTCATTGTCATCTGAGCTCCCTACAAGCTTTCCGCAAACAAATCAGGATGAGTGTGGAAGCAACCTCCATGTTTTAAAAGGCATCAATCAAGCTGTCAAAACCTAGAGTAAAGGGACCATGAAGGAAAATGGTGGCGGGTCAAACAGGAAATGTAAATGGTCAGCCTAGCTCACACATCACACCATGGCTAAGCACTACTGTGCAGGCTCTGTGAGAGGAGACTGTGGCCGGCTGGTTTGCTGCTGTGCCACACTGAGCTAACCCATAGTTAAGCTTTTTTAATGGAACATGGAGCCAAGTTGTTCGACTTTTTCCTGCAGCTAAACTAATCATTTAGAGCTGAACTGTCCTTTAGGCAATAATCAGTATTGGAGGTAGGAATCAGTACTGATGGTTAATTCTGTAAAGAGATTTTGTTTTGTGTTGTTTGGTCTAATTTGAAGATCTTGCTGAGTTATTAATTTATTATAACGATTATTTCATTGTTGTTTTATCCCCTGCATCTTCTTTTATTCTGCTGCTACCTTATGCAGTGAATTTTATGGCCTTTCATAATTTTATGGTCAAGCAGCCTGCTATTTGGAAGAAAGGTGGTACAAACCTTTCGAAAAGAACTTTTAATTAATCAATTAATTGATGGATTCCTTTGCCTGTATCCATCACCCAAGCATGATGAAGAAGAAGAAGAAGAAGAAGAAGAAGAAGAAGAAGAAGAAGAGAGACCGGAAGAGCATAGAGAGAAAATGTCATCAATTCGGCAAGTCCCTTACCTCCTCTGGGCAATGACATTGGTATAAACAGAGTTATCTACACCACGGTGATATTCATCAGGGGGCAGGACACCTAGAAGAAGGCAGAACATGGAAGCACTTCCTGGATTTTTTGAAAATTCAGAATGAGCCCAAGTCAAGAAAAGTCAGATTCCAGGAGCCAAATAAATGTTGCAGGTTAAGTCTACTGTGCATATACTTGCCTATTTTGCACTTTTTGCATATATCTGCTGTTAGGTATGGGATGCGGCAAGGAGTCATGCAGATAACTAAGCCCCACTTAATCAGCACTGGAACACAGCAAGCTGCTTTATATTGAATCAGATGGTGGCTCCAGCTGGCTCTATATTGTCTGCTCTACAACGGCTGGGAATGACTCTCCAAGGTTTCAGAAGCAAAGGTCTCTCCTTGCCCTACCTGGAAGTGCTGGGGATCGGAGCTGGGACCTTCTGCATGCCATGCAGGGGCTCTACCCCTGAGCTACAGTCCTTCCCTTCTATAGCTCCTCTGAGATTTTAGCAGTCACTGCAAACATAGTTCCAAGCGCCTAGAGATGTGCCTTAGAGAAAGGGCATGCAGACGGGCATGTATAATGTCCTGGTCGAAACTCCTGCGCAAGCACATTCACTGCATTTTGGACACAGGCGGACAAACTGTTTCGTCCCAGCATTGAGTTGGTGATGGTGGTGGGGAACCTGTTCTTCCAGTTTGCACATGTGAAGAAGGGCAGGGCTGAGGGCTGACAGGTTGGTCCTTGTGACATACACAAAGCCATCTCTCCTGCTTCCCCAGAATTGTGCCTGGTTTCCCCTCAGAGGATTAAGGAAAGAGGCCAGAAAACCAAACGCAAATCACTTTGCACCTGAATGAGAAGTGTAATAGTAGCAGATTGCAGGCAGCTCAAGAGGCAGCCCAGGAAATGCAAAAGTCGGTGTATGTCTCTTTGGTGAAGGAGGAGTCTCCCTTGCACATATTTACCAGGGATGTGATAGCTCTGGTCTTCTGGGTTCCACACCACCCGGCTGCACCAATACTGAGCCACAGCATGGACCACCTCCCAGCCTCCTGCCTGATGGAAGAGCTCCAGGTCCTAGAACAAGAGGGGAAAGAGGGGCTCAGAGGGCCACTGAGCTCCACGTTTCCGTCCTAGAACAGGATAACATCAGCTGGATAGCTCAGCTGGTTAGTGCTTGGTGCTGATAATGCCAAGGTTGCAGGTTCGATCCCCATAAAGGCCAGCTGCATATTCCTGCATTGCAGGGGGTTGATCCCTTCCACCTCTATGATTCTGTGAACATAGTTCAGGGGGAATGAGGGGTATAAATATCAGAAGATGCATTAATTGGAAAGATGAATACGACAATGTCTTCAGAGATGACGCTCTCTCAATTTCAGAAGCAGGTACCTGAGGCTAGAGTTTTATTCATTTACCAGCAATGCCATACAATATGCCCCACACTTACCTGAGTGAAGTAGTAATACTGCTCAAATGCCAGCAAAACATCTCCATTGATGTGGATTTCCTCGTTTCCATAAACCTCCTCAGGGCAGACCTCTCGGCCTGTTGCTGCACTCTCCCAGGGGAACTTTGCACCCTGCCACAATCAAATTGAGGAACACTCAAAAGAGATGATAATTCAAATGGTGATTCTCTATTTCTGTGGGCGATTTATACCCAGGACAACCTTGCACTTTAGCCGCTGTTGAAAGTCATGCGTACTAGACACTGATCGTGACCCGCTTTGTATAATCCATTTGAAACAAATCAGAATGGTCCCATCTGCACTATACATTTAAATCAGAATCGTATCACTTTAAACAGTCATAGCTTCTCCCAAAGAGACCTGGGAACTTTAGCAAAGAGCTACAATTCCCAGAGTGGTTTACTAATCATTCCTCTTCCCATGGGAACAAAATGCCATACCCAGGATTATTTTCTTACTAGCTGCATTGTGCAGTGTGGATGGGAAGCAGTGGGATATTATCAAATATGATGAACGGAAAAAAATAAGAGTGCATGCACCCTCATAGGTCGATTTCTCTCCATCTCTCTTTTTAGACCTGAGCAATCCCTTTGTCAGGTAAGGTCCCCATTCTGTTCCTATTGCTCCTACCTTGTATCCTTGCTCCTGTGCGTTGCACAGAGCTCCTCCTAGCGTTCGAATCCGGTATTTCAGGATAGCAGAAGCTGCTTCCGGATAGAAAAGCAAGATGTTTGGGTACATCCAGGTATCCTGAGTTTAACGACAACATCACACATTGTTATTAGATGGACAAGCTCATATTCCTTCTAGCTCACCACCACTAACCTGGTCATAAAATCTGTATGTTGATTCTTCCTGAAGCTTTTAATGATGTAGGATAGTGGTAGCCCACATAAGATGCTCTTACAGTGTCTAGAGAGCCACAGGTTCCTTACCCCTGGAGTAGAGGATAGTGCCCATGTCTGACTTTTTAGAGAGGTATATGCTACAGATTTTCCCTTCCATGGCTTAAAAAAAAAATACATGTTAGTTCAGTGGGGTGTATACAAGATAGTGTTCAAGAGCTAAAAACAGGTAACTTCTGGGATTTGTGAAAGGCTGACCCCTACATACGTTTTTAATAAAGGCCGATCTTTTTATTCGAAGTCTATGTCCTTTTTCTTTGGTTTTCTTGAAGGGTTACCTCCGTCTAGGAACCCCTTTAAATTTCTCCAACCTATAGTTCCAGTTTCATTTTCTGGCATCTTTAGTTTAAAATATCTCAGTCTACAGGACTGGAAAAATCTTTCTCTGCCTAATATCTTGGAGACACTGGGTTGGATAAGACTTATAGTCTGACTCAGTTTCCTTGATTTTGAACAAGTCTTTCATGATCACTCACCACAAGCTGTGTATATAACAAGACAATACTTCATTCTGGAGCTAGTTACACAAAACTTAAATAACATAGCACACACAGAGAAAATTTTGCGGAATTCACAACACCTATCTCTCAAAATTATATACTCTGGAAAGCCAAGATTTGCCTAAGCAACCAAAGAATAAGCTCAGTTCGAGGCTATGTCTTCCCTACTGGTATCTCCTGATTTCTGCACTTCATCACCTCTGTACAGAGATGGGAAACTGGAGACACAGTAGTGCCTTTTGGATCACCTGGTCCCAGAAGATATGGCCCCAGTAATCTTCACCCGAGGTGCCGTTAGAAAGGCCTCCAGGGCTAATTCCGGAGAATGGGAAGTCAGAAGAACCCAGGGGAGGAATGGCACTCAGCAGGTAATAGAGGCATCCATAAACAGCCTGGCTCAGTGAAAGAGGTCCCTCAACTTCCACACAGCATCCTTTCCAGAGGGCTGTCCACGCCTGGACGTGAGACACATACAATGAACGTGAGACAATCAGTGACATTCCTTCACTAAAGCTCCTTTTCACGTCCTCTTCACTCTCTGCTACAGCTGTGAGAAACTCCCAGGTCTTTTCCTTCTCCTCCTGAAGGAGGGTCACTGCTTGAGGTACTGGGGTCCAGATCATGTGTACAGTAGGCCGAGGGCCACCCGCCACCTCAGGGACCAAAGTCTTTCCATAGATGTAGCTAGAGGAGAGAGGGAGGGAAAAGCTGCAGGAAGGAAGACCTTATGGTTCTTTCATCAGATCAGAGAATCACACAAGGAATTCAAACCCCATCTCTAACTCTACCGTTAATCCTACCACTGGTTTTCTAGCTCCCATCCACATCCTGCGCAAAATCTTTGTCCTCCTTACTTTTCAAACTCTCCGTATCTTTGCCCTGCCTCACGGGTAGCTCAGATATTTTGGACTACAACTCTCATCCTAAGAACATTAAAAAGGTATCAAGATATACATGGTAGATCTTCTCCCCCATTAATCTGCCAGCATCTTCTGAATGGGCTGCCGTTATTCCTTGGGCTTGCCTGTATTCAAACACAGGGACATAAGAAGTTGCCTTCCGGAACTCAGGTCATTGTTCCATCTAGTCTGGCATTGTTTCAGGCAGAAGTCTTTCCAAAGACTCCCTGGAGATGCCAGAGACTGAGCCTGGACCTTCTGCATGCAAAGTATGTGCTCTACCACTGAGCGATGGCCTCTCCTCCAGACCACAGGAAGTACTCAATTCTTTCTGCCGCTGTCTTTAAATCTCAGGGGAAGAAGGACAACACAAATCTGACCAAATCTTCTCATGATGATACTCACTGAGCTCCCTGGAAATCTGCCCCTCTGTGCAAGTCCAGGTCTGGACTCTCAGGTGTGAATTGGGTCTGTAGATTGACAATAATGGGTTCGCCTTCAAGCGTTGACCTCTGGATGGTAACGCTGAAGGCCAGAAGGTGAACAAGGGATTGGTGGGCATAGATCCTGTGAGTGGCTGTATAACCTGGAGCCTGGATTGTGTGGATATAGGTCCCTGCAGGAAAAAGGAAAGAAAATGATCCATGTGAATTCAGATTCTTACACTTTTATTTACGTTCAAAAGAAAGCCTAACAACACAAATTTCACACAAGGTCTGTCTGGTTCAAAGTTCACTTTTGGGACAAGAACATCTAAACACAATCTACAACTCTAAAATGATATACTTGGACAAATAATGAGGTTAAAAAAACCCTTTGTTTTGTTATTTACTGAAATAAGAATTATATCAGGCACCCTATGGAATTGAAAAAATTGTCTAGTAGCACAAGAAGACAGAAAAACCTCCAGATCTTAAACATGTTGTACTGGAAAAATTGAATCCTAAGTTTCCTCTGGAGTGGTATACTTTGGACTGCATTTAAGCTTTATTTCAAAACTGGTTGATAGACTACAACTAGCTTCCAAAAACTTAGTGAAATTTGTGCTAAGTGGGAATTTGAATCCAGGACATCCTGAGCCCAATACCAGCACACCCTATTCAGTGTTCACCTTTGTCTCTTTAAAAGTAAAGCTTCCTTTTAAAACAATGCCCATGCTCAGTGCAAGCTAAATAACGTAGCCCCATCATTGTGGCATTGCTGCATTTGCAATGAAAAGCAAGAAAGGAAGGGCAACAACACTGTTGAGACTTACCTGTCCTGGTGTCCAATGAGAAAGTCTCGGTCAGGCTGTCCTCAGCAGCCACACTCATTTTGACATTAATAGGGCTGGGAACATCAGCACGATGACAGTCCCCGACTGCTCCATTATACACCCCGTTTACATGCAAGATGTCCCTGTAGACACGAGTGCCCAGGTAGGCATTGGTCACCGTGGCAAGGAGACGGGGGTCAGAGGGCAAAGTGCCAGAGGTGAACACAGCAGGATCTTCCTCTGCCATGGCAACACACCACAGGCAGCTGAAAACAATGTGATGGCACACAGTGAATATTTCATCAGATGAGAAATGTTATGTGCATAATCACAATACTCAGCACTAAGGCACGCAAAATGAAATGTAAGCTCGGAGCTGGACAGAGGTATGAAAAATGTTCTTATAAGAAAGTGGAAACATTGTGTTGCTGTACTTAGGCTGACCAGGCAGACTGGGGGACAGGGATCGTCTCAGATAATAATTTTGAAAACTGGAACTCTTCTCATCCCTTCAGGACAAGATGGACCTGCTCAAATTCTCTCTTCTATGCAGTTTTAACAGAGAGAGGAATCCTGGCCTCTTTGGCATCTGGCTGGCCACTGAAGGAGGGAACTTTCTCAGAGAACAATGCCCTGCGACTCCAGTCTCAGTCTCCCACTCCGCCACAGGAAGCTTGGTCGTGCCCAAGGACTTGAATGTCCTTCCTCCTTTAACTGGCAAGATTCTCTCTTACAAAGATGAAACCAAAAGGAGAGGACTGATCTTTCCCTCACTTTCCATAGGTCAGAAAAAAAGGTTCCTGCTCATGCATATATGAAAATTTTCAAATACTAGATGCTAATGCAAAAACCTGTTTTTAAGAGTCATAGTTGTGACAAGATATGTTCCATTGCAGCAGTCTGACCATGTAAGAACTCGGGCATCTGCAGGATTTTTTCCAGGAGAGATGCAGCAAAGTACAAAATGTACATAGATACATAACTAGTGCCAAAGGACAGGTCTATCATTTCTGGTAGATCTGGTGACTGAGTGGTGGTGAGGCCTGGGGACCACGTCTACTAAGCTGAGTAGTAACTGCCTTTGAGGAACTAATATACCATAGTTCTCCCATTCTGTTAATTTTTCGATGGGCAGATTTACTGATCATTGCAGACTTGCTGTTTTGACAATATTTTTCCACCACAACTGAAATGCTTCAGTTTTTTCCCTGGCTCCCTTTGCCCTGCACACCCTTAATTCATTGCACTGCTGCTCCAAGTAACACCACAGTCCCCTCGCATTTCCCCCTTTAAAAACAGAAGAAAACGTGGGAAGAGTACACTGCAGGTCTGCCACTCCCTACTGCAGCGCCCAGCAAAATGGGTATATCATTGGTCTGCTTCGTAAGGCTAGTGTACTCTCTGTTCTCTCAGCAATATTATCTTTGTTATTACAGGGTGAGTCCTTTAAAAGAGGCCCTGTGGATACAGAGTACACATGTTCCATGGAGCCTCTTTTAAAAGACTCACCCTGTATTAGCATGGCAATTTTACAAGAAGAAAATCACATGTATGGAAAATAAGCCCAGAATACGAAAGCTCAATCACAGCTACAATCTACGGTACTTCTGACCATCCCCCATGGAACAGCAATCACTCCCCTGTCCAGAAACACTCACTCCAAAAGGTCAGCGAGAGGATGGGGGTGGGGGGCGCTCAAAAAATTAACCAGGAAGTTTCTACTCCACCTTTCTTTTGGTTAATTGGCTAGCTCCGATTTCTCATTGTTACGACTTCATTCATTGGCTACACACAGTGAAAGGCGGGAGCAAGGTTAGTTTCTTAAAAACACAAACCTCCCATCTCAAATGTCACAAGGTTTGCTGCGATTATTATTGAAAAGCTGCTTCCCCTCTCTCCACTGCCATGCTGGCAGTTTGGGGAAACTCCGCTTCTCTCACTCAACAGGTATAATAACAACACTTTCCTGGCGATTTTCCTGCAAAAAAGCTCCCTCTGCTCGTCCGCGCTGAGGATCGAGCAAAACACGCACACGCGACATAGACATTTAACCACCTTAATGTCTACTCAGAAGTAAGTGCCATTGAGTCAGATCGGGCTTACTAGTCCCAGGTAAGTGCAAGCACACTTGCCTTGGAGTAAGCCCCACTTGGATCAATGGCACTTACCGCGCTAAAAGACGTGGTGAACTGGAGGCCAGTTCATACTACAGTACAGGCAAAGAGGGAACGGATGAGTTGCCTCGGGAAAACAATGGTTTGGGTCTTGCCTTGAATCAGGTCGCTGAGATCCGGACAGTCCTCCGGGTTGCTGCTGGAGGTGGAGCCGCCGGAGGACGACGGGGGCGGGGAGATCGCAGAAGAGGGATCCTGGAAGCCCAGGAGGGAGGAGAAGGAAATACGTTTAACTTTTAAAAAAGCAATAACAACTTCCAGACGGAGATAATTAACTTCGCGTGTGTCCTATAATATCGTAATCTGAGCAAGGGAAACAAGTAGGGTACACAGATTGCGTCGAAAAAGATTTAATTATCTGGTTAATCACTTTTTCGCACGGAGAGGAAATTTCCTGCTTGGCGTCCTGAGAGTCAGTCAGCAAAGAGATCAAGGGAGAAGCTCAACAAACAATAAAGAGCGAAAAAACACAGCAAAAGGCAAGGAAACCAGGTGTTCCAGAGCAGGGAAATTCCCGTGTAATAAAAGATTCATTTCCTTCACACCTGGGGCTGCCTACACACTATACATTTGAAGCACATCCTTCCGGATCCTGGGAACTGTAGTTTACTACTCCCATATATTGTATGTATTGTACATTGTACCCAGCACCCACAACAAACTACAGTTCACATGGCTTTTTGGTGTGTGAGATTTAAGGGGGGGGGGGAGAGGAACCTGGGTCTTTCTGGATGAATCTTCTGGTACCACCAAGATCTACCTTGGGATCTGCTGCCCCTGTGGATCTTGCCACCTGAGGCAGTTGCCTCACCTTGCGATATGAGTGGGCCGGCCCTGGCACCATAATACAAGTTTTTGTGGCGGGTAGGTGGACTAGAGTCCACATTATGCTTTAGTAAACATGTTAGTGAATAAGTTACCACAGGACTCTTGGTTGTTTGTACTGCAGTGGGTCTGGGAAATGGGTGGAAAAGGGACAAAAAGAGGGGGAAAAACTCTTTTCGTTTTGAAAATGAATGTCCTTCTTTTGTGCCTGCAGCACACTATTTGCCTCCAGGAAGGCAAGTCCAGCAAACATCTTGTCTATTCTGTCTGGTAGATCAGTTTCTGTGGTGCCTCTAGTGATGTGATGCCAATTTTTAGGGGTCTCTCTTCCTGGACTACTTTTAAAACCATAGGCTTGGAAAATGTTTAAGGGCAATGAAATACTGTACACAGTAAGCCTGCAACTTATTCATCTTTAATTTGTACTCATTCTTCTTTACATGCTTGCCATTTTTTTTTAAAAAAAACAAAACAGAAATTTAAAAGAGGGCAGGCACCCAGGAAAAAAGACTTTGGCAATCCCGCTTGCCCTTGAACCCAATGTGTTTTTACGCAACACAATATTGGCTTTAGGTGTGATCCATGGAAAGTAACCACCAGAAAAGTTGAGGGCATACTCCCAAAGCATAGTCATTTTAAAGAAGAAAGTCCATATGCATTTGAAGATGACGTATGAAGTGTGTGTGCTGCGTGTATTTTCACTTTTTAAAATAATAATCAAGGATTTATATTTTACAGAGCTTGTAGCAGTATGTTAGGAATTCAGTGGTAATGACTTTACTTTGTTACACCTTCTCTTTGCCCTTACTCTGAAGAAGAGCACAGTAGTCACTGGGCCCCACAAATAACTCAGAGATGCATTTTAAATAAAAGCACACATTCTACTCATGTAAAAACACACTGATTCCCAGACCGGATGTAGAGGCAATTGGGCCGGATCTGGCCCCTGGACCTTAGGTTGCCTACCGCTGCTCTACACCATTCATAACCCGCCTCTATTATGCCCCTGGTTTCTTGCCTGTTTTCTAAACTAGAAAGCCCCAAATGTTGTAACCTTTCTTCATAGGAGTTGCTGAAGTCCCTTGATCATTTTGATAGACCATGCATGCTGTTATCCTTGCCTCTAAATGTGCTTGTCCCCCTCAAGTTGCGTCATTCTTAGCTCCATGCTATTGGTGGTTGGCATCTCTCATCTGTTCTTCCCACCTACCCATCACTATCTGAGCTGGACCTGGGAATTAACCTGCAGAGAGAGTCAGGAATGAGGCTGATAGCTGAGGGGGTGAAACACCCAGAGTGCAAGACACAGAAACTGGTGTAAGTGATGGGTTAGCATTCTATCTTCTGTGTTTGCTATTTCTGCTAGAATCATAAAATCCTGTGCCTGACCCAGTTATTCTGTCATTACAAAGAAAACGTCATCTTCTTTTACTTGGTTCCTGTATATTTGTGTATCTTTTTCAATCATTGCTGCTAAAAATGTGGTTTGGACAAACAACTCGTACTCTAATAGCCCACTGGTCCCAGTGTGATGTTTCCAAACATCTTTGCAGAAGAAAATATAACTATTCCAGATAAAAATCAAAGTACTGCTTCACTCTCTTTCTTCTGCTACATGCTGGCCAACACCCAACAAGAGAGCTGCCCGCCTGCTATTCTGTGTGTTTCTCTGAGCCAATACTTCTTTGTTAGCTGCATATGTAAACAGTGGTAAAACTCTTTTACAGCCAACTCATTACAGCTTCAAATTGTAATTTAGTTCTACCCTTGTATGAAAAAAACACCATGCTTAATGGAAAAATACAGAAGCTTTCTTTACAATGCAAACTAAAAATGCAGCTGTTTATTTACATTAAACATAATTTTAATACTGTATAATGCAAGGAATCCCAGAGGTGCTGCCACACTGAAAGCTCAACTTCTTTCAGATGTGGAGTGAACATCATATGGTCATTGCAGAAGTGCAAGGTCTGCACAGCAAAATGGTCAGGTAGGCACATGTGGTGGGGAATCCCTAAGGTAAACTGGTCTCAAGCTCTTAAAGAGCTTTCTATAGAATAGTAAGACCTTGAACTTGGCAGCCAGTGCAGGTCTTTGAGCGGAGGTATGATTTGGTGGCAGGATCTCTCTCCTATCAGCAGTCATTCTACACTAACTACAGCTTCCAGGCAAGCTGCAAGGGAACCCCCCCCCCCGCAGTGCGTTGCGGTACTCTTAACCTTGAAGTACAGTATAGTGACTCTTCACCTAAAGGGAGCAGCCTAAAATGGGGCAGCTCAAAAAAGAGCTGAAACACTTGAGTTTCCTGACTTGGGAGTGTGTGTTTCAGTGAGAGGGGGCAATTCATGTTTGCAAATACCCAGTTCAGACAAAAAAATGCATGCAGCAACTGAGATCCTGCAAATCACAGTCCGTCTGTGAACAGCTCCTAGGGAGAGGCAACAATTATTATATATAGGACCTCAGGCTAAGTATCCCGGGTTTCTTTTTCTTTTTGCGGGTGGGTGGGTAGGTGGGTGGGCAAACTCCTGCCTCGCTGTGGGCAAGTTCAGGGAGGGCAGGCGAGTGTTTGGGCGAAGAGGGGCTCTGGATCTGGAGCGCAGCAACCTGCGAGGCAAGGCCGTTGCCTGCTGCGTCAACAGCGCTGTGCGTGCCTTTCGCGTTTATGGGAAAGTGACGCGCCTGACTCCTTAAAAAGTCCAGAAAAAACACTGGCGGCACTGCGAGGAGAGATGGGCGCTGGAGCAGCGGGAAGCCGAGGGGTGAGATGCGCCCGAGTGGCCGCGCCTGCTTTTCTGCCCTTCCCTCAGCTGGGCCTTTCCCCCGCTGTCGTCTGAACCGGCCTCGCGGCTCAGATCTCCCGAGTCTGGGCTCTTCCCTTCTCACGTCGCAGCCTGGAAAAAGGGGCGTGGGGTGGAGGCGAGAGGGGCCACGATTCTCACCCCTCCTGGATCTGAGGGGGAAGCTGCGATGTGCGAAAGGCACTCTGCGTGTTCTCAGAGACCTGTTGCGTCATTAGTGCATCACGTGATATCCCAGGGCAAGGTTTTTGTTGCTTTTCTGAGCATGTAGCGGGACGCAAGCTGTGCGGTTTGGAAAGATGAAGATGTGCGGAATTAGGCGCGCGTGTTTATTAAGCACTTAAATAATAGGCAGTGTCAGGGGCACAATGCGTTCAGTTGTCATGTTTAAACTGCCGAAGCCGTATTGAAGCACCACTTTCCTTCGGGCGGGAATATCCTCTTTTTGGGCAGGTAACGCTTCATAACGCTCTCTTAGCCTTCTTAACGCCCTGAAAGCGCCCTTCTTCTTGCAGCTGTTGCTGAGCTAAAGGCAGATTCATAAAATAATCATCCTGTATAGCAGATAAGAACTACTGACTGCTGTGGAGAAACCACAACTGACACAAGGTGTAAGAAAGGTGCAAAGCAAGCTTTGTATCCTTTTGGGGTCATTTCTCTCTTTCATAATGTGTCTGAAGGGAAATTTGTGAGGTGGGAAAACCTGCTTCCAAAACCTATGCCAGGACTCAGTTACAGTGTTGAAGAATACTTCCTGCTAATCTCCTTAAAAAATAAACAAATCCCCACATTTGTTTTAGTTATTGCTCTTAATTGATTTTTTTTCTTTTACAAACATGCATGTTCTTTTTATTTCTGTTAATCTTCTTTGAATGTGTCAAAAAACTGAGGTGGGGGAGTGGGATAAAATGGTTTTATAAAAACCAAATTGCCCCATGTTTAAGACGTGCTGGCTTGTTTACATGCTTGCTTTCTGTATGCAGGAGGAGAGTCAGCCAGTGTTTCTTTACTTAGGAGTATTGCAGAGAAGACACTCTACACATCATGCTCAGGGCATGTTGATATAATAATTACTTTGTTTTAGCCATCATCTGAAATGTGTGTGTCATTAACACTGATGACTAAGAAAGATTTCAGAACCTGCTTTCCAATTTCCAGATAACAGGTTTCAGTTTATCACAATTAATTTAATTTAAATATTTACATCCTCTCTTTCTACCCAAGGCAGGTCTTCAAGAGGGATAACAACATGACTGAGTCACTGCAAATAATTCCACAACTAAAATAAGAACCAACCCACAATAGTCAGTCAAATCAAATAAATGCCACTGGAAGCCTAAGGAAAGAAGACATTTTAACTTGTTGTGCCCAAGCTTAGTAATACCAAAATGTTTTAAATTTGTCCAGTAATTGCTTTTATTTTGAGTAAGCGCTGCAGATTTGTTAGGCGCTGGTGAAATATGGTCAATCCTATTGGCCTTGGTTAATAACATAATGGCCTTACTAATGGATATTTCTGTTCTAATGGAAGCTTCTCAGCAATCTTCAAGGCCTGATCCCTGCAGATGAAAATGAAGTAATCTAGAATTATGTTAAGGGGACATGCTAGGTAATTTATTGGATTGTTCCATGGGGATAGCCATGGGTGTAGCCAGGATTATTGTTTGGGGGGACAGGCCTTTTGTTGGGGGCAGAATCTGAGTTTGCTATGTATGCGGATGATACCCAGCTCTACCTCTCTTTTAAATCAGAACCAGTGAGGGCGGTGAAGGTCCTGTGTGAGTGTCTGGAGGCGGTTGGAGGATGGATGGCGGCTAACAGATTGAGGTTGAATCCTGACAAGACAGAAGTACTGTTTTTGGGGGACAGGAGGCGGGCAGGTGTGGAGGATTCCCTGGTCCTGAATGGGGTAACTGTGCCCCTGAAGGACCAGGTGCGCAGCCTGGGAGTCATTTTGGACTCACAGCTGTCCATGGAGGCACAGGTCAAATCTGTGTCCAGGGCAGCTGTTTACCAGCTCCATCTGGTACGTAGGCTGAGACCCTATCTGCCTGCGGACTGTCTCGCCAGAGTGGTGCATGCTCTGGTTATCTCCCGCTTGGACTACTGCAATGCGCTCTACGTGGGGCTACCTTTGAAGGTGACTCGGAAACTACAACTAATCCAGAATGCAGCAGCTAGACTGGTGACTGGGGGCGGCCGCCGAGACCATATAACACCGGTCTTGAAAGACCTACATTGGCTCCCAGTACGTTTCTGAGCACAATTCAAAGTGTTGGTGCTGACCTTTAAAGCCCTAAACGGCCTCGGTCCAGTATACCTGAAGGAGCGTCTCCACCCCCATCATTCTGCCCGGACGCTGAGGTCCAGCGCCGAGGGCCTTCTGGCGGTTCCCTCATTGCGAGAAGCAAAGCTACAGGGAACCAGGCAGAGGGCCTTCTCGGTAGTGGCGCCCGCCCTGTGGAACGCCCTTCCAGCAGATGTCAAAGAGATAAACAACTACCTGACATTCAGAAGACATCTTAAGGCAGCCCTGTTCAGGGAAGTTTTTAACGTGTGATATTTTACTGTATTTTTGGTTTTTATGGAAGCCGCCCAGAGTGGCTGGGGAGGCCCAGCCAGATGGGCGGGGTATAAATAATAAATTATTATTATTATTATTATTATTATTTTTACTGAATTTTATCATTTTAGCGGGGGCAGTTGCCCCTCCCTGCCCCTCTGGCTACGCCCATGGTGATAGTTCAGTTGGTTAGAGCATGGTACCGATAACACTAGGGTTGCAGGTTTGATCCCCATAAGGGACACCTGAATTGCAGGGGGTTGGCCTAGATCATCCCTTCCAACTCTATGATCTCTTTAGCTTGATTTTCACAATCTCTAAGTAACAGCTTTTCATCTTTTTGTGTGGCCCCAGATCTGAGAACAGAGTCCTTTTATGAGATCTCCAAAGCTCCGCTCCAGCCTCTAACAAGCAAACCCACAATGGCTCACCCAGATCTAGCAATGGGTAGGAATGAAACCTTAAGCCAAACCCTCTATGATGCCTTGGAAGAAGTCCTTGAAGACCAGTTTAACATTTTTAAACGGAAGCTACAAGACATTGACCATGATGGAAAGGGGAAAATCCCCAAAGTTCAGCTGGACAGTGCTGATAGATCCGATGTTATTTATCTCATGTGTGACTTCTATGGTGAGGCCAATGCAGTAAAAGTATGCATATGTGTCCTTGAACATATTGGCAAGGAAGACATTGCTGCAAATCTCAAAGAAGCAACACGGAAAGGTAAGAAATCGTAGCATATTGCTGGAGATTCTCTCTTTTCTTTTCTTTTCTTTTCTTTTCTTTTCTTTTCTTGTTCATGTTATCGGCTTTAGATCCATTTCAGTCTGGTTTCCGTCCTGGTTTTGGGACCGAGACGGCTCTGGTTGCCCTAACAGATGATCTCCGTAGACAACTAGATCGAGGCGGGTCAGGACTGCTGATCCTTTTAGATTTGTCAGCAGCCTTTGACATGGTCGATCATGATCTTCTGGACCACCGCCTCGCAGACGTGGGGATACAGGGCATAGCCCGCAACTGGCTGTGCTCTTTTATCTCTGGTCGGGGACAGAGGGTGGCACTAGGGAGGGAAATGTCGTTGTGCCATTACTTGGTGTGTGGAGTGCCGCAGGGCGCAATTCTCTCCCCGATGCTTTTTAACATCTTTATGCACCCCCTTGCCCAGATTATCCGGAGCTTTGGGCTGGGCTGTCACCAATATGCTGATGACACTCAGCTCTATCTGCTGATGTATGGCCACACCGACTCGGCCCCGAACACACTGACCAGATGCTTGGAAGCTGTGGCTGGATGGTTTCATGGGAGCCGATTGAAACTAAATCCTTTGAAGACAGAGGTCATATGGCTGGGTTGGGGTGGCATGGGGATGAGGGACCAACCCCCTTCTCTTGCGGGGGCCCAATTAGTGCCATTGCCTTCCGTTAAGAGTTTGGGTGTAATCCTTGACGCCTCCCTTTCCATGGAGGCGCAAGTTACAGCAACAGCCAAGGCGACATTTTTCCACCTTCGCCGCATCAAGCAGTTGGTCCCTTACCTTTCCCGCCCCGACCTGGCCTCAGTGATCCATGCGACGGTCATCTCCAGGCTTGACTACTGTAATTCGCTCTACGCGGGGCTGCCCTTGAAGCTGACCCAGAAACTCCAGAGGGTGCAGAATGCTGCAGCGAGGCTCCTCACGGGGTCTCTGCCATGGGAGCATATTCACCCAGTGCTTTTCAAACTGCACTGGCTCCCGGTAGAGTACAGGGTCAGATTTAAGGTGCTGCTTTTGACCTTTAAAGCCCTTCACGGCCTAGGAACCTCGTACCTATGGGACCGCCTCTCCCAGTATGCCCCACGGAGAGCCTCAAGGTCCATAAATAGCAACACCCTAGTGGTCCCGGGCCCTAAGGAAGTTAGATTGGCTTCAACCAGAGCCAGGGCCTTTTCAACTCTGGCTCCGGCCTGGTGGAACGCTCTGCCTCATGAGACCGGGGCCTTGCAGGATCTGATTTCTTTCCGCAGGGCCTGTAAGACAGAGTTGTTCCGCCTGGCCTTTGGCTTGGAGCCAATTTGATTCCCTCCCTCCCTTTCTTTTTTCCTTTCCTTCTCCTCCTGCGATGAGGCTAAATTTTAATATTTCAATATTTCAATATTTTAATGTATTTTAATTTTGTTTTAAGTTGTAATCATTCAACTTGTTTTTATTATTGCTTGTAAGCCGCTCTGAGCCTGGCCTTGGCTGGGGAGGGCGGGGTATAAATAAAAATTATTATTATTATTATTATTAAGGAGATCTCCAGTAAGCAAATGCATCAGATCCTGGTGGAACTGCTAACGGGGACTCGCCTGAAGAACTCCATTATCAGGCAGGGGTATAAGGACTTGGGCAGCCCTTAAGGTACCTTGGACTCAAGTTGTTAAGGGTCTTGTAAGTTAATACAAGAAGTTTAAACTTGGCTCAGTATCATGTGGGCAGTCAGTGCAAGCTTTTAAGCACTGGAGTTACATTCTAGCAGTAGTCTGTCCCCATGAACAGTGGAGCCACAGCATTTTACATCTCCATGTTTGATTGGGATGGGATTATATATGTCTGTGTAGTTCATGTACAGGCTAAAACAGCTTTTTATATTTACTGAGCTTTCTCATTTCAAGACAAGAGATGGAATTCCTAACAAAAAATATTTGGTGCTTTCTCAATACTTCTGCTAGCACATGTCCTTTTCTTAGGTTCTAGGTTAACCTACAGAAACTACATAAAGGGCAAATTTCAGTCAATGAAAGTCCATCCTTCTCTTGGTGAAAATCTGCTTCGAAGCTGCCAGTATTCAAAGCTAACCTTTGATATTGAGAGTCCCAGAAAGCAGAAGGAAGAACATGAAATCATGGCTTTAGGATGGGTATATTTTCGAGACACTTACATGGACTATTGTAGCCTTCAAACAGAGTATACCACTGAAAAGCTATTTAATCCTGATAGAAATGGACTGGTTCCACAAATCGTTGTACTGCAGGGAGCTGCAGGGATCGGGAAAACAACAACGGCAAGAAAAATCATGTTTGACTGGGCCTGTGGAAGACTTTATCAGGCCATGTTTGATTATGTTTTCTACATTAATTGTGGAGAGATGAACCTCTGTAATGAGGATAGTAGTATTGCAGAAATCATTTTAAAACAGTGGCCCCGACAGGATGAAATTAAGAAGATGCTGGAGAATCCGAAGAAACTGCTGTTTGTAATTGATGGGTTTGATGAATTAAGATGCTCCCTTCAACCAGACCCCTTTTGGACTGATCCCTGGCAGAAGGGGCCTGTGGAGGTCCTCCTGGGCAGCTTACTTAAGAAAAAACTCCTTCCTGAATCCTACTTGATAATAACAGCAAGACCAACAGCCCTGGGGTATCTCCATGAGTGCTCAGGGGAATTACGTCGCCATTTCAAGATCCTGGGATTTTCAAAAGAGGACAGAGAGAAATATTTCCACAAATTCTTTGAGAATAAAGACCGAGCAACTCAAGCTTTCAGTCTTGTAAAGCAGAACGAGACCCTCTTCACCATGTGCTCGGTTCCCCTTGTGTGCTGCATCATCTGCATGGTGTTGGTACAACAGATGGAAAACAGTGAGGATCTTTGGCAAACATCCAACACGCTCACTGCCACCTATGTGCTTTACCTTTCCAGCTTGCTAAAGCTGCACCACAACAGCCCATCAAAGGAACATATTAGAAAGAACTTGAAAAGTTTGTGTTCTCTGGCTGCAGATGGAATCTGGAAACGAAAAATACTGTTCTGGGAGGAAGAAATCAAAGAGCTCAGCTTAGATCAGGAAGACTCCCTCCCCCTCTTTCTGAGCAAGAGCATTTTCAGAAGGAACATTGAATGTGAACGTGCCTACAGCTTCATTCACTTAAGCTTCCAGGAGTTTTTTGCAGCCTTATCTTACTTACTGGAAGAAGGAGAAGGGCTGAGTTCTGAAAATCCTAATCAAGATGTGGTCAGATTATTAGAAAGCTATGCAGTTTCCAGACCTGATTTAGAAGTAACGGTGCGCTTCCTCTTTGGCCTCGTAAATGAAGGAAAGGGAATGAAGGACATGAAAGAGAGGTTCGGATGGAAATATTCACCTAAGATTAAAGAAGTCTTATTAGAATGGGTGAAAAACACCACAGAAACAAAGATGGATGTTCGTGAGAGGCATAAGCACCGATGGCTTGAATGCTTGTATGAGAACCAAGAGGAAAATTTTGTGGAAAGTGCATTGGATCACGTGACTGAAGTTACCGTACACGGAAGATACCTGACTAAGACGAGAGTGATGGCCCAGGCATATTGCTTGGAGCACTGCTCTGCTTTGGAGGTCCTTCACGTGGCGGAAATGTTATTTATGAGATATTATGATTTTACCGAAGAAATATTAGAAAAAGAGGAGGAGGAAGAAGAGGAAAAACTTACTAATTCAGAACCACATTCAGACGGGTATGTATGATTTAAATAAGGGATGTTGAGTAGTGCCTCTTCTGAGCTACTGAAAAGAATGGATATGTTAATCTTCATCTCCAGCAAAAAGAGGTTGCAATGGAGAAGAGCTTTGATTTTAGCTCAAAATGCAAGATACTTGTTTCTGTATAATTTTTTTTATTGAGTTTTATATTGCATATTTAAATTCAAACATTAAACATCACCTTCAGCATTTAGGAATCCCTGAATCCTTAGACTCCCCTCCACCCTTCCATGGTTACCATTTTCAATATTTTTCAACTGCCTCACATATTTTCTCTTTTTTTCTTACAGTCCATTTTTACCTTAGTTTTCATTACATTACAAGCGTTACTCAAATCCTGCCAAAGTTTTTAGTTGTTTACAGTGTTCTCTTAAGTACATTGTAAATTTTTCCCATTCCATATTGAAGTTCCTCTCTTCCTGGTTTCTGATTTTCCCGGTCATTTTCACCATTTCAGTGTCGTCCATCATCTTTATCAGCCATTCATCTCTGGTCGGGACCAGATATTTGTAATCTAAGTTATCGTGCCTTATGCTGGAACCAGTGCAAGAGTTATGCAACTGAGTGAATGTAAATTTTATTGTTTGAAGTTGAGAGCTGAGTTCTGTGATAGTGCAATTTTTTGTAGGGATACAGTTAGGGCCAAAGGCGCCATCCTGAGAGGGTGGGGCACATGAGCATCACACCTCCTTCCCTAAGCCGGGCAGAAGCTTCCCAAGCTTTGGGAAGGAGACACCAGACTTTAATATTTTAATACTCTAATTTACCAGGAACATGTAGGGGTCCAGCTCAGTCTCCCATGTCCACTGACTGCACACCACTGTTCTGTGAGTAAAGCTTTTTCAACCATATTTTTGGACTGGATAATTTTTATTTCAATACAAGAGTCAGTTTTTGCTCATCCAGTGACTTCCACTGGATAATAATATAATAATCTCAATAGGTTATGGGCCCAGATCCAGAGACTTAGAAGAGACCCAGAGTGCAATAGCTGGACTATGTACAATTTTTTGAATCGACTGACTTGTGGTATTTTTGGGAAACCTGAAGAACCTTTGTTTGGGAAGCTCGAATCCTGTTGGTAAGTCCTCCTTTTTTGGGGGGGAGGAGGTGGCCTGACCCCATGGATCAACTCGCACCATGATACTGATAGTGGGACAGGTTGTGCAACAGTGGTATTTGATGTGTGTGTCATGATTAAAGTACAGGCTTGAAAACCACCACAATATTCTCTTCATAAAAATAAAAGAATATGACGAACCTTTTCTTAACAAGGACATTTTCTTTCATCTCTTAGTGAACAGTATCAAAACCCAGCCATCTTCAAAGCACTGAAGTCTCCAAAAAGTAACTTAAGGCATGTGAAGTAAGAAGCTGTTTGCGTTTAACTTCGTTAGAGTCCTTTTGCAAGGGCAAAATATTGATCTTGATCCTGGGTGTGATGGACCCAAGTGGGTGTTCCTCTGCACTGTCCTCAGTTTCTTCAGTCAGCAAAAGGCAGCTCTCAAAGCATGGAAAAGAAACCAACAGAAGCATCCTCAGTGGCTCCTCTCTAGCTCTCAATCCTAATACTGAGCACCAGAATCAGGCAATATCGTGCCCACCAAGGCTTTTTGCCTGATCAGGGCAGTCCTGCACTACTGCTGCTTTTTGGTAACTGTGCCCCAGGATGTTCATTCCGGGGAGGAGGGTTCAGTGAATTTAGGGGGACAGACTTGGCAGGCTTGCTACCACCCACAGTTCTCATGTCTCCTTCCAATAAACGCTATGTATTGGAGGTGATGTTTAAAGGTTGCATTGTAGAGAACATGGACATTTTGTGGCTGGAAGGAAATACAATGCTAGCATTGTTTTTGTTTTGTTTTGTTGTATATGCTGAATCATTTCCTATATACAGATTTTCATCCAATTGTCCTCCACAGGTTGAAGTTTTTTAGGAAACAGCTTGTTCCTTGTGGTTTCCTCGCATCTCTTCTCTCTGTTAACTCAACACTGTTGGAGCTGGAGCTGGGAAGAAATAAAGTCGGAGATTCAGGACTGAAGCTGCTAGCTGAGGGACTAAAGCACCCAAACTGCCAGATACAGAAAGTGATGTGAGTCAGTGCTTATTAAGATTTCAGCTTCCCTGCGTATCTGCTCCTTTTGCTACAACACGGTAGTATTTCAGATATCATGATATATCACTGATGGTTAGTTGGTGGTATATTACAATGTTGAAAAACAGATATCGCCCAGATTCTCTTGACATCAGAGATGCAGATGAAACAGTATTTGTGGAGGAGTGGGTCAGAAAGGAACATGACAACTTTGTTAGCCAACTTTTGTTGTTGTGATGGAAGGTGTGGAAATGTGGGATGTAGTCATATGTACATACAGCTTTCCCCTCTGAGGCATTCCATTGGCACTTTGCCAGCACCAAGGCAACCAGAATATCTTAGGAGATGGCAATGGGGAAAGGAAAAGATGGGGACAGATGCATAAACATGTTTTATTTTCATGCTTGTATTTCTGTTTGCTGTAGGTTATATAGCTGTGGACTGACAGGAGCATGTTGTGAGGACCTGTCCTCTGTGCTCTGTACCAAGCAGACCCTGACAGATCTGGATTTATCAGACAATGCACTAGGAAATTTTGGAATCCGCCAACTTAGTGAAGGTTTAAAACATCCTAACTGCAGGCTGCAGAAGCTTGTGTGAGTGTTAACAGGCAGAACAACAATGAAATAATTGTGCACCTGGAAAACCAACCAGATTTTTGCAGTCACATACACTGTTTTATTGACAACCCTTTCAAAGCCTAACTACCTTGCCAGTAGTCAGCTTGTTCCCTATATAAAGCTCACTTTAAGTTCCTTATTCTCACATGGTTTGGATCTGCTAGTCCTTATTTAACATTAAAAAAGAGAATTAACTAAATGTGTGTTTATTTGAATTTTTATTTGTTTCTGCCTACAAAACTTCCCTTTCTCTTGTTCATGTGACTTTTTGGAGAATGTTTGGGGAAATGAGAAATGTTGGCAAAGAAACAAATGTTAAGTTTTTAAGGCTGCCCTAATAATGTAAACTGTTGAGGGAGTAAAAACTCAACAAAATAAAATACACACCAAGGGGTGTAAGGGGCCATTCTCATGGCAGACCAGCACTGGGCTCATTTGGACCTGGGAATTTGGCAACCAGAAAGCCACCCCACTGTCCTTTCTGACCCATTGTGCAAAACCCTTAACTTATTTTGCTTGCTTTTTAAAAAATCATGTTCAGTGTTTCCTGCATTGCAGGGGGTTGGACGTCTGGTCCCTTCCAATCTATGATTGTTCTTGAAATTCTATTCACAACTCATCCAGGAGTATTCTTGTTTTTTCTTTTGCTGTCCTCTGCAGGTTATCCAACTGTTCTTTCTCAGGAACTGCTTGTTGGGGTTTCGCCAAAGTTCTGCGTACAAGCCAGACGCTGAGAGAGTTAGATCTGCGTTTCAATAAAGTGTGGAACATAGGAATGATGTTGCTGTGTATGGGACTAAAGGATCCAGCTTGTAAATTAGAGAACCTACAGTAAGTATGACTGGTGCAGTTCACTCAGCTGAATGCTTCATGCAGGAGTTTTCAACTTTGAGGGGGGGAGGCAGTGGGCACACTTGGATTATTTTTTAAAAATATGAATTTGTATTCATTTTCCAATATTTACCCAATATTACCACAGTTTTTTTTATATACATTAAAAAATCCAAAAAGAAAAAACAAAAAAGTTAAAAACACATAAAGTTTACAATCCTTATTTTCAATAACATATTTCCCTGACTTCCCCACACCTCCCCTTCTTATATTCCAATTCAAATTGTTAATTCAACAAGTTCTTGTCCCCAATTTTTGACCTTTTTATATTTAATTCATTTTTTTTAAAAAACCAATTTTAACTTATAAACATCAGTATTTAAACATCAGTGCTCATTCTTAAAACTTTTTTCTAAAGTCGACCCAAATTCCCTTCCACGAATTCCCCAATTTTCATACTAATAACAAAACAAAATAAAAAAACAGATTATTATTCTGCACCCTTTGGATTCCCAAACCCCACCCCACCCTTTCCCGGTTTCAATCCCCAACAAATGTCCATCAGTCTTAGTCTACTATCAGCCTGGAGACCTCACGTCCGAGGCTCTTAATTCTCTCTCAATTCCTCTCTGCCGGTTTTTTTGGTAGTCCTTAATATTAAACACCAGATCTCGGAGAAGCTCTGTCCCGATAGGGTCCATATTTCTTCCAGCAAGACCTCCATACTTAAAAGTGGAGCCTGAATCTTGTTTCTTACTCCTTTTAAGTCCAAATGTCCCAAAAGCTCCAACTTTCACCTTAATCAAATTTGTAATCCATAGGTCTTCAGATCTCCACATAAGGAGATCTCTCCATTCTTCAATCTTCAATTCAAAACAGATTTTCATCATCCAGTACTTATTTTCCTTTGTAGCAATCATGTCAGGTCTCTG
The DNA here is from genome assembly GCF_027172205.1 of Podarcis raffonei. Lineage (NCBI taxonomy): Eukaryota > Metazoa > Chordata > Lepidosauria > Squamata > Lacertidae > Podarcis > Podarcis raffonei. The sequence continues at coordinate 79,168,685 of NC_070602.1, forward strand.
GCTCTCCTTCATCGTCTGCAACATTACATCTCCTCCTTCCTTTTCCTCAGAAACAACATATATCTCTTTCTCCACACTCTCAAATCTTTCAAGTTTCTCTTCTTGTCCAGCTGCATGGACTTCATGAGTCAAGTCCTTATCAAATTCAATGGATTTGTTTACTGTTAAGTCCAGAATTGCAACATTTGTAGCCAAAACATCAATTTGGCCTTGTAACTTTCCCAAGAGAAGAAACACTCTGTCCAATTTAGCTTGAATTTTTCCTCCTTCAGCCATTCTTGTAATGTCCCAAAATCCCCTCTAGAGGGATTTTGGTTATTTTATCTTCCTTCCAGTTCAAATCCAAAAATCAAGTTAGTTTGTATCAGTTCTTCCTTGTTTTCAACAAAATATAACCAAATTGTAGCAAATATATCCAGCAGAGAGAGCAGAAACAAAGTTCTCTTTTTCCTTCTTGACAGCTAATTTGAAAGCTGTCAAACTCTTCTATATCTCATCAACAGGCTCTCTCGTGGATCACTCCCGGGTCCGGGGGGGTGGCACTTCAGCTCTCAAAATTAGCTCTTATCCTCCAGTGAAATTACTTATACTGCCAAATCGTGAAATTAATGTATTTTACCCAATAAAGAAGAAATTCTCTCGACCTTAGTTAGCTAGTCCTTGCTTTAGATTATTTATAAGACGGGGAGACGGACTTCCTGTTTGCGCCTTCCCCGATCGTGCCTAATTCAAAAAAAAATTTTTCTTTACAAATCCAATTTCCGTATTACTCACGGGTTGTTGCTTTTAGAGTCCAATTGTTCACAAGAAGAAGTCAGCGCTCTCCGACCATGGCATGCGGCTTCACTCCGCAGGAGAAGCAGTCGACTCTCAGCACCGCGCCGCTCACCCCGTCCCCCGTTCTGAAGCCTTTAAAAAGGCTCCTTCGCGGGTCGGGGGGGCGCAAATGGTGCCCGCCAAGTCACCAAGTTCACAGGCTTCAGCGCCTGTGATTTCTGAGGGTCCCCGCGTCGCCGCAGCGGCAAGACCCGGATCCTGCGGAGCCGATTCCCTCCGGAGCTCGGAGGGAATCCGCCATTAGCCGATGGCGCTAACCCGGAAGTCTAATATTACCACAGTTTTGCCAATTATACAGATACCAATTAATATCAAAATAGTTCCAATTAATTCCAAATTTATACAATTTAAGCAAAGTGTTTCCCCGCATTCCTTGATCAGTGTTTTTTGTCCAGTTCTTATATTGCTGTGGTTCATTTTTTTATCAATTTCTAATTACATTTCAGTTAGTATATTAATCATTAAGATAACCGCTGCATTTTTTAGCGAATACTATTCGTGTTAATGCCGTTTCTAACTTTTTCTAGGATTTCAAATAAGGTGTTCTGATTATTTTCCTTTTCTCTGCGTGTGTCAGACTGAATATGTCCAGTTCTTCTTTGGCGATCACTCGTAGCCGAGGAAGATTGTCTTCCATAAACACGGTTTTAACAATGAGTCTGTAAGTGATTGTGGAAGCCAATTCTGGATCCACACGTCCTTCCACAGTGGGGACATTGGTTTCCAGGCGGGAGTTGATCACAGTGTGGATTTTCCAAGCGTGCCTTCCTCTTAGCACATTTTCCCCTTACGTCCTGAGTTTGAGTGTCTTCAAAGCCCATGACACCTTTGGTAAAGGGTGTTCTCCAACTGGAGTGCTCGCAGGCAAGTGTTTCCCAATTGTTGGTGTTTATACTACTTTTTTAGGGACGCGGGTGGCACTGTGGGTAAAACCTCAGTGCCTAGGACTTGCCGATCGTATGGTCGGCGGTTCAAAACCCCGCAGCGGGGTGAGCTCCCGTCTTTCGGTCCCAGCTCCTGCCCACCTAGCAGTTCGAAAGCACCCCTAAGTGCAAGTAGATAAATAGGTACCGCTTTATAGCGGGAAGGTAAACAGTGTTTCCGTGTGCTGTGCTGGTGCTGGCTCGCCAGAGCAGCTTCGTCACGCTGGCCATGTGACCCGGAAGTGTCTGCGGACTGCGCTGGCTCCCGGCCTATAGAGTGAGATGAGCGCACAACCCTAGAGTCGGACACGACTGGCCCGTACGGGCAGGGGTACCTTTACCTATACTACTTTTTTAAAGATTTGCCTTGAGACAGTCTTTAAACCTCTTTTGTTGTTATGCTTTCCATTTTTAAGTTCAGAAATTATGAAGTCCTTGGCCTTTGTCTGCTGTCCCTATTCCAACCCAGTCTGACCTCTCACTTCCATCCCACTGAGAAAACACCTGTTTCTTGGTCAATCATGTCCTCTCCAGACCCTCTCCAATCCAAAGCAACATCACCAAATAATTGAAACCCTTGCCATATTAAACCCATTCCCACCTTGCCCTTGGAAACCCATGACATGGAGAGAGATGTAGGTGCTGCTGACCTGCTCCCCATATGTCTCCCTGGTTGAAAAAATGTACCATCCTAGTGTGAGCTCCCACTCCTCATGCTTTACTTCTTGCTGCATGTAGGAGACAGTGGAACACTGACGCCATGACAACATGCCACGTGTTTCCCCAAGCTACATCAGGGAGATGCATGTGGCCACCATTAGCCAAACATCTTCCTGTCGCAGGTAGTTTGAGTCTGGTCCAGAGCCACTCCATGTTTCATCCTTCCATCTTTACCATATATGGTGTGTGCTGCTGGAACGAGCTATGTTTCCGCCCTGCAGGTTGATTAAGTGCAGCATCACAAGTTGTGGAGATCTGTCTTCTGTCCTTGCCGCAAACCAGATGCTGAAACAAGTAGATTTACGAGATAATAAACTGGGAGATTCAGAAGTGAGGCTGCTGTGTGAGGGCTTGAAACACCCAAACTGCAAGCTTGAGGTTTTGTCGTAAGTATGAAATCTGCCTCTTGAAATGCATTCTGCGAAGGGCTTCTTCCAATAATGATAAAAAGAGTATCTACAATTATACTTCCGTTCTACAGGGGTTTTTTTCCGTGTAGGTTTCTATGTAATGTGGGATACGTTGCCAAGAAAAGGGTTATCAAAAGTGTAACAGAGAGAAGGACATGGAGATGTTTGCTAGATTTTTTTCTACCACCAAAAAGATCTTGAGGCCGTGATGGATAGCTTGATGAAGTTTGTTGACTCATTGTGCAGCACCTGTAAAAAAGGTGAATTCTGTGCTGGAGATCATTAGGAAGGGGGTTGAAAATATGACTGTCGGAATCTTAATTCCTTTATACAGATTTCTGCTGCAATCACACTTGAAACACTATATATAGTTCTGGTTGCCATACCTCAAAACGGATCTTGCAGAGCTGGAGCGGGTGCAGAGGAGGACAAAATAACCAAGTGGCTGGAACAACTCTGTGAAGGAGAGTTGCCATATTTGGGACTTTTTAGTTTATGAAAGAGCTGAAAGAATAATAGTGGGATTGAAGACTTGTAACAGATACCCCTGAACCTTCCTCTGTCTCAACAGCAGCAACTACCTAATCATTCAGAGAATTATAATCTCCTTTAATAAATAAAACAGCTGTAGGTACCCTGAAATATGTATGGGGCATCTCCAAACACATTTAAAAAGTAATCTTGCTAAACTAAGACAGGCTCCAGATTCTCAGAAATGTAGAGCTAATATTCCAGCACAATAGTTGCAAAAAAGTTAGACAGTATTTAACAAATGATATCATAGTTTACAGACATTATCTGCTGGTACGTAAATTGGCTCGAAGGATTCAGCATTAGGGAACTTCAGAAGTGATTATATCATAATTGGAAAATGGGTTTTTTTACCAAAGAATCATATTACTACTTCTCTTCATAGCCATTTCCTTCTGTTTGATTTAGGTTGTTTGCTTGCTGTCTGACAGCAGATTGTTGCAAGGCTCTGTCTTCTGCTCTCATTACCAACCAGACCTTAAGAAAATTAGATTTAACTTGGAATGCATTAGGTGATTCAGGGGTGAAGCTACTATGTGAAGGGCTAAAACATCCAGACTGCAAGCTGCAGAGTTTGAGGTGAGTATTTGTGTGAGCATGTGAAAATATGCAATGCAGTGTAATATGTAACAAATGCAGCATTTTTGTCATGCAAAATGGAGTGATTATGGTGTTACCTATTGGCAGACAAAGACTATCAGGAGTTAAGCTAATGGGAAATTAATGCTCCTCTCATTGCTGTTGGGGCACATGTCATACGTTCAACAGCAAATCTATATAGATATTCTTGATTTCTTTTTACACTATTTGCAAGTAAGACTGATTATACATCCAAGTGAGTAAAAATAATCATTTATAAAGATTATTTATTATTTATATCCCTCCCATGTGGCTGGGTTTCCCCAGCCACTCTGGGCGGCTTCCAACAAAATATTAAAAATACAGTAGAAGAAAGAATCTTGACAGATGGCCGCTCTGAGTAGCTCGTATGATCTTATTGAGTGTATGTTAAACTGACCAAAGCTCAAAGCCAGGCAAATATGGGTTATGTTAAATCCACAAGTCTGGAATCTGGAAATGGCAGTCCAGCAACAGGAAATGAATGTTAGGAAAACCAATTGGATGTTAGGAAAACATTCTTTAAGAAACAGATAAAAGTTCCTAGAAGCTTTAAAGAGGGCTCCAGAACTTTCTTTAGTGTGTAGGAGTGGCACTCTAGGTTTGATCGGTGTCAGCTGGAGGTGCAAATAAAGGGAGGAAGTTGCAGGCTGCAATTTCCTCGCGAGGAAAACGCACACACAGTCAGTACGCACGCTAACAAGGTTGGAAGGAAAACAATGTATGCTGCTGATACTGTGAGTTTTGCTGTATCAGGATTGTTAATTACTGGACTGAGATTATACCATGCTGGAGAGATAAAGAAGGAATGTAAATAGTTTATAATAAGAATAACAGAAATGCTTGTGCAACCAGTCAAGCAATAAAGCTCTTGACTGTGAATTTGAGTATGACTCCTTGTCCTCTGCCTCTGGGGAAAACAGCAAGAAGTGGTTTTACTGAGATGCCATCACACAAGCAGAAAGGGCAGCAGAAGTGTGTGGGCGGTAACCTCTAATATTGGAATATTGCTTCCCAAAAGCGAAATACTTGTTCTAAAGATTGCCAAACTTGTGGGGCAGGAGGTGGGACTTGTGTTACCTATTTAACCCTCTGAAGTACAGGTGGACTTTCCTTCCTTGGAGGTTTTTAAGCAGAGGTTGGATGGCCATAAGTCATGGATTCTTTAGTTGAGAGATTCTATGATAGGCCTGTGTGACCCCTTGGCTGCTCTCTAGGTTAGCCCTGGCAACCTGTGCCAGATTAAACCCTGTGGAGGCCCCTAGATATTCAAAATCTTGGGGCCTCCCTCACAAATTATCTCCTAATATGTTTTTGGAATTTTCTTTCAAAACGAAATCAATATTATTTTGAACCGTTGTTGCAGGCCCCCTAAAAGGTTGGTGCCTTCTCTGCCTATTTGGGAATCCATCACTGCTGACAACCTTTCGCTAATGCCCAACTGATTAGCCATCAGGATACCTATTGAGTGTGTTTGTATGTCAGTGAATCTGCCCGGTTCCAGCCAAACCCACCACCCGCCACACTCATGACCATGTGATCTCTGAGCACCCACCTAAGGCCTTTGGGTGCAAATAGATCACACCATTCATGAGCCGCCAGTATGAATGTCAAAAATGTTTCCCCTTTTTACTTAGTTTTAAACTGTGGGTGACCAAAGGGAACCCATTTTAGTTGAAGCTTCTCAAATTGTTTGAGTCTGACAGGTCACTGTTGTTCTTGATGTCATGTTTATAACTCCTCCATCCTGATAACTCTTATTACTGTTCCATGCAGGTTGTCCCACTGCTCTTTTACACAGGCTTGTGGCGGGGATCTTGCTGAAGTCCTCAGGGAGAGCCAGGCACTGATAGAACTGGATCTGGCTTGGAATGAAATCGAAGACAAGGGAGTGGAGCTGCTCTGCGAGGGGCTGAAACACCCAGACTGTAAACTGGAGATTCTAGAGTAGGTCACCAGCTCCTTTGCAGAAGCACAACACTTTCTTTAATCTATGCTTGTTTTCATTTGTCAGGGTGCTGCAACGGTTGTTAAAAATGAGGACTCAGTATCAACTGCATTTTAAAAATAGTTGTGTTACTGTGTGTGGATTTTTCATATTAAGAAAACAAACACACATGTGCCCCAGTTTGTCACTCTGCCCAGCACAGACAGCCTGCCTTACCTAGTTTCTGCTTGGAGGTAATTGCAGATAATATTTAAAGTAGGTCTTCTGTGAATTCCAGAGGAAAGGCTTCCCCAACATCCTGTGCAAAGCAGAGAGTGAAGGTATTGCCCAGTGGCTTGACCACATGGCTGTGACAATCGATCGCTCCTTGTGCCTCACATGCAAGTTTAAAAACCAATCCCCTTGCCTCTTATTCATGCTATGGGGAGAAGGCTGCCATGTGTGGTTTTTCAGGAGAAGTCGTACATCAGGGTTGGGCAACCGCAGTCCCAAGGACTGAATGAGACTCTCCAGTCATTTGGCTTTTGGGACTCTCTCCAGATCAGGCCATACTCTTTCCCAGGCCATACTCCCTTTGAGTACTTTTGCCAGTTGGAATGTGTCCTTGAACAGTGAAACACCTCTTCCTTCCTTGGAAGGAGAATGGAGAAGTGTGTGTGTGTGTGTGTGTGTGTGTGTGTGTGTGTAAGTAAACTACTGGCTTTGGCATCAGTGGAATGTAGCCCACTATATGCAAAAGTAAGATTCACATCCATTGCTCTGTCCATATTTACATCTAGCCCTGCCCACCACTGATTGTGGCCCTCAGAAAGTTGTCCATAATGGAATGTGGCCCTTGGCTAAGCCTGCAGTAGATAATCTGAGCAGCTGAAGGGAAGTGATCACATACATGGTTAGATCTTTTGAATCCTGTCATAATGGCAGGACAACTCATTTGAATCCTGTCATAATGGCAGGACAACTCATATGCCCTTCATTAAAAGCATGAGAGGCTGGTGAGGGTTGTGGAGATTCTAACAGAAGCTGCCTGGTCCTGAGGAAGATAGTTGCTGTGAGAGAATCTCCCTGCGCTTCAGGTCTTGGATTATTTATTCAGTTATTTAGTGCCAGGCATTTTGAAGCCACGACAGTGAGAATGAAGGGTGTCACTGGGGATTTGTCCTTACATTGTGTAGGCTGCATGGGTGCGGCAAGACACCTGCTGCTTGTGAGAACCTCTGCGCTGCCCTGACTACAAACCAGTCACTGACCAGACTGCATGTCAGCTATGACGTCCTGGGAGCCTCTGGCAAGGATCAGTTCAGAAATGCACTGCAACATGGAAGGAGAAGACGGCAGGGACTATGGTGAGTTATTTCCGGCAGCCATTTTGAAATCGTGCCTCATAATGATTGGGCACTTAAGGAAATTGCAATTCTACCAGAATCTGGGATTTCTTGTAGGGGAAATCTGTCATGTCAGAGTGTGGCCTCTAGGGGATTGGGTCTAGGTGTTACTCTTACCCCTGAGCCATATATTCCAGCAGGATGGGTTATTCTTAAAAGAATCTGGCCTTGTTTTAATACTTCTGGCGGTCTGTCTAGCTTTCGGTTTAAGGTGCTATACCAGAAGAGCACATGCAGGAGTGCCAATACAATTTTCTCAGCCCAATACATGTATGTAGTAGATCAGGCCCTCTGGTAGCAAAAGAAGACACAGATTTGTATATGTTGTATGTCATATGCAAATTTGTGTCCGATTATGCGAGTAGAGTGGAGGGCTCTCCCCCCCCCCAAAGCAGTTGGCAAATGCTGATACATAGGATTGGAGCCTAAAGCTTTAGTGACAATTCAAATTTGTGCTTAAAATAGGAAAATAAACCATTGTTTAGGCTGTGCAGGCTTACTATCCTTCTGCAAATGTTATAGAAAAGAATATTAAAAGATGGGTTTTTAGTTTGTATATGGAACAACCAGGCATTTTGCGTTTCAGGATGAAACACCTGGGGCCTTATTTCCCGCAATAACTAGAACTTATTTCTAGCAATAACTAGAACTTGACCAAGAACTTGTCCTTTCTCAATACTGGAAAATCAAATGTGATTTTCGATTACAGGTTGAATGGAGAACGTATTGGCATACCCGAGTGGTGATGAAAGAAGTGAAGATTAAGAAAACTATGGGCAGGATTCACCTAATCGGTTCTGTTGGCAGAAGACCTGCACAAAGACTTTCACTTGCACCGTGTGGCTTTCTCTCCCCCCCCCCCTTTTATTTTATTATACAATAATATGCATTATATATTTCATTATGCAATAACTCCTCCCTCCTTGAGCCCTCTGTGCACCTCCACCCCACTGAAATTGGTTTGGGTGTGTTTTTTTGGAGAGAAATTGGAATAGTACTGAGGGGGAGGAGGGGAGACTTCCATCTGACAGGCAGGAATGCTTGCGCAGATGGATAAACAGGAAGAGCACAAGGTTAAATTCCACCCAGTAATTCTGGCAATTAAATGCTTGTATCAAAAAGATATCATTGTTGAGAAATGGCAGCCAAAAGTCACCGACCCAACCAAGCTTTACTTTGAAGGGGAAATAAATTTGAAGTGTAAGTTTCTGCAGGCTGCTTGTGGGTGCCCGTTATATAGTTCATATGAGATTATTTCAATTTTTTGCAATAATTCTAGTTTTGTCCCTGGGAGCAAATTAACCACTTTGAAGTTTTGGTACTTCCCCCCCCACCCCGAAACCATAAAGCAGTATATAAATTCCAGGAAATAAATAGAATCAACTTGTTGGTTGTATACAGAAAAAAAGGTTGTTAGGGCTGTAAAACCCCATACTATTAACATCCTTGCAGTCTAAAGGTGTCGCTCTGCCCTATAACTTACCCACCTTTCTTTGTGTCTCACTGCCATCAGAGCTGTACAGTGGTACCTCAGGTTAAGTACTTAATTCGTTCCGGAGGTCCGTTCTTAACCTGAAACTGTTCTTAACCTGAAGCACCACTTTAGCTAATGGGGCCTCCTGCTGCTGCCACGCCGCTGGAGCACAATTTCTGTTCTCATCCTGAAGCAAAGTTCTTAACCTGAAGCACAATTTCTGGGTTAGCGGAGTGTGTAAACTGAAGCGTATGTAACCCGAGGTGCCACTGTATAGGTTTGATAAAGATTTGAGGCAGGGCCTTTACAGTGGTGACAACCAGGTTCTGGAATGACTTTGGAGGTTTGTATGGCTCCCAGCCTTTTCATTCATCTACAAAGCCTGTTTTATTTCACTGGGCCTTGGGTCCTGGGTATTATTTTTGGTTTGATTCTTTATTGTTATTTGAACGCTGTATTGCATTTGCTGTTTGTGAGTTTTCATTTTTATTTGGTAATTCTAATGCTGTGTTGGATTTTATCTGTTTTTATGTGTCATAAGTGGTTTTAAAGCCCTTTAGTGATAAAGGTAGGCTAAATAGAGAGAGAGATCACACACCATTATTTAAAAGTAGCCAGTTGTGCAGTAGTTACAATAGAAGCGGAGGAATGCTTATAAAGCAGTGGGCGCTGGTGAAGGCAAGGAGAATAAGGCAAAAAGCTGCTGCCCTGTTGCTATGCTGTGTGAAAATCTGACTAGGCTGAATAGTCAATGCATTGCTTTCATGTGAAGTATGAAGTGAATGCTGTTTTTCCTGTGTTCAGTGTAACATTTCTCCACTGCCTGTGAAGGGCATGTTTCCACAAGCTATGCCTTTTAAATAAACACCACTTAATCGATCTTGACTGGTGTCTGGATATTGACCATCGAACATCTGCTTTAAAACTTCCAAGGAAAAAGAGGCCACCACCTTGTGAGGGAGCCTGTTCCACTGTCCAGAGTTAAAATATTAAGCTAAAATCTGCTCTTCCACTACACGAAAAGGTTTTCAAAATTGATTACATGGCGCTTTTGCAGGTTGTCTTGCAGCCACCTACCTTGATTTTTTGGCTATCCTATTTTTCTGGTCTGGTCTGGTCACACTAATACTGACTTCCACCAGCAGATGGTGGACTTTCAGTGTAAGATTACCGGAACATTTCTCTCCACCTTTTTCCTCGGGATACTTCCTTGTTGCTGAATGCATTTAAACTTAAACAGATACCGATGACGTACAAAGGGCTGTCTGCACTGTAGAGATTGTACTTGATCTTAAAACTGAGAAGAAATTGCTTAGCCTATTTCAGGTGACCCTGCCCTTCTGTGTTCCAGAGGAAGTAGTGTCCTGGTTTTGTTCGTTTTCTCTTTCATGTTCATAAATGACACCACCAATGCGGCCAGGTAAGCCAGGATCGTTTTGCTTGCAATGCTGTTCAGATTAGTTCAGGTTGCTTAATTGAAATCAGGTGGACTTTGGTGAGTTTTGAAGTAACCAAATTGTGAGCAGTATTGTAGTCATTTTGTTAATTTTGGAGTTGCAAAAATAGGGGGATTTAAGGTAAAGGACCCCTGGACAGTTAAGTCCAGTCGAATTCAACTTTGGGGTGCAGTGCTCATCTCTGCTTTCAGATGGAGGGACTTCACGGGCAACCTGCCATTTGTCTGAAAATGGGAGCATTTGCTGTGATTCAAAATCTTACTTGATGTGATAAGGAAGTTTCTTCTGGATTCCAGGAAGTGGATTTTTAAGGACAACTGAAAGGAGGTGTGGTGTCTGAAGTAGGCTATTGTACAGTAGGATTTCGTACAGTGCTGGCCTATGCAGATTGCTTAGAAGTCCTGAGTTCAGTGGGACTTAGTCCCACGTAAATGTGCACAGGTTTGCAGCTAGTAAACCACTGTCACAGGTCTTAATTCAAACAGAACTTTTCTCTGTCAAAAATACTTTCTCTGTGAATCAGTTCACGGGTTAACATTTCCCAGTACAGGGAGCTGGTTCTGGAAAGGAACCATGTAAAAAAATAGGTGAACTCGCCCAGCTTTTGTATCATTTTGCCAAATATATTTCAGAAAGTCTGTCAAATACACCAAAAGCTTAGTTATTTTTTTTTGCAATCCACGATGATGCTTGCTCAGTTTCTTTCAGAGTTAATAAAGTATGCCTACTGACAAATAATGTCTGAATTAGACTACAGGGAGAAATACAGAGAACATATTAGAGAGAAATACCGAAGCCCTGAAAGAAGGCTCGCTAGCCATGGGGTCTACGGGCCTCCCAATAAAAAATATGGGCAACTAATTATTGCAAATGGAGATAGACGAGAGACCGAAATACTACACAGACCATGGAGACATTCTGGGGTCATGTCAGAGCAAATGGTTGCCGTTTCCACCAAGGCCTTGTTTGAGGCTGACAATGATGGACCACAGACTGTGGTGCTCCTGGGAGGGGCTGGGACTGGGAAAACCACCCTGGCCAGAAAGATCCTGCTAGACTGGGCAGCTGGAAGACTCTTTCCCGAGAGATTTGATTACCTTTTCTACCTCAGTTGTGGGCAACTGAATCTCGTTCAGGGCCAGGCAGACTTGGCTGACTTGATTTTAAGTGGTGACCCTGAGCTTAGAGATAGAGAAGAGATAATGGAACTCCTAGAAAACCCTGTCAAGCTTCTCTTCATAATTGATGGCTTTCATGAACTCACTTGCTCCATCGAACACCAGGAAGACAACCCGAGCATTGATCCCAGGGAGAAGAAGCCGGTGGAAGTCCTCTTGAGTGCATTATTTCACAGAGCCCTTCTTCCAGAGGCCTGCCTGCTCATTACTACCAGACCATCCACTTTGGAAAGCCTCAGGAATTGCCTGCAATCTGAACGCTGTGTGAGACTTTTGGGTTTTTCTGAGGAGGGCAAAGAAGAGTATTTCCTCAAGGTCTTTGGAGATCAAAAATTAGCAACACAGGCTCTTAGGTATGTTAAAGGGGATGAAGCACTCTTTGCCCTATCCTTTGTCCCCAATTTGTGCTGGGTCCTCTGCACTGTGATGAAACAGCAGCTAGACAGGGGCAAGGAAGATCTAGTGCCAGTATCTGAAAAACTCACTGCGGTATATGCACTTTATCTCTCCCGTTTGACTGAGTCTCCCTGCAGTAGCTCAGGGCAGTGGAATCTGAGAGGGCTCTGCTCACTGGCTGCTGATGGAATCAGGAAAAACAAGACCTTGTTCAAGGCCGAAGAAATCCAGAAGCAAAGTTCAGGTCACTTAGGTTCTCTTCCTCCTGCTCTTTTTCAGAAAGACCCTGATTCTGAAGGTCTCTATAGGTTCCTCCACCTCAGTGTACAAGAGTTTCTTGCGGCCTTGTTCTATGTTTTGGAAGACACGCCCAAAGATCCTGAGACTATGAAGCAAGATCTGGAACACTCGCTAGAAGGATGCGGCAAAGACCCAGGAGATTTGACCTTATTTGCCCAATTCATCTTTAGCCTATTAAACAGAGAAAAAATGGAATACCTGAAAGAACAATTTGGGTGGCAAATTTCACCTGCAATTAAGGCTGACTTGCTGGATTGGTTTAAAACGGACACACAGATTAAGTCAGATTATCCAAATTATCGCCCGCTGGAGAGGTTTCACTATTTGTATGCAACCCAAGAAGAGGAATTTGCCCAATGTGCTCTCGACCATTTGACTGAAGTAACTATGGACAGATTGACATTTACTCCCCTGGACCAAGCTGTTCTCTCCTTCTGTGTCCAGAACTGTTTACACTTGGAGGCGCTTTGCCTGTACGGATGTTTGTTTCTGTCAAAGGAACCTGAGGGAGAAGAACTTCCAGGGCATCTCAGTCATCCATGTCAGTAAGTAGGACCCAAACTCATAACTGTATTACTGTTGTAGCTGATTTTTATTCCTCTTCTTTCCTACTTCTCATAATATGCATTACCAAGACTTCTGCTCTTTGCTTTCTTTTTTCTGTTTTTTGGCAGATCCTTCTTTCTTCTCCCCTTTATATCTGGATTATGTCTATGCTAAGTTGTAGAGCAGGGGTGTGAGTACCTGGGGTCCTCTGGATAATAAATAATAAATAAATAAAACCCCGCCCATCTGGCTGGGTTTCTGCAGCCACTCTGGGCGGCTCCCAACAGAACATTTAAGGTAAAGGTAAAGGTACCCCTGCCCTTACGGGCCAGTCGTGACAGACTCTGGGGTTGCGTGCTCATCTTGCTTAAGAGGCCGGGAGCCAGCGCTGTCCGAAGACACTTCCGGGTCACATGGCCAGCGTGACGAAGCTGCTCTGGCGAGCCAGCACCAGCACAGCACACAGAAACGCCGTTTACCTTCCCACTACAAAGTGGTCCCTATTTATCTACTTGCACTTGGGGGTGCTTTCGAACTGCTAGGTGGGCAGGAGCTGGGACCGAAGACGGGAGCTCACCCCGCCGCGGGGATTCGAACCGCCGACCATGCGATTGGCAAGTCCTAGGCGCTGAGGTTTTACCCACAGCGCCACCCGAGTCCCTCAGAACATTAAAAACACAATAAAACATAAAAAACTTCCCTAAACTGGGCTGCCTCCAGGTGTCTTGTAAAAGTCAGATAGTTGTTTATTTCCTCGACATCTAATCGGAGGATGTTCCACAGGGCAGGCGCCACCTCTGCCTGGTTCCCTGTAACCTCACATCTCGCAGTGAGGGAACCACCAGAAGGCCCTCAGAGGGGGACCTCAGGCTGAATGATGGGGGTGGAGACGCTCCTTCACGTATACTCCTTCAGGTATACTGAGATGCTCCTTCAGGTATACTGCTCTTGGACTCCAAATCCCATCAGCCCCAACCAGTATAGTTAACTGTCCTAAGCACCTTGGGAAATGCAGTTTCATAAAAGGCCTAGGGCTCTCTGAGGAAGAATGATCACCACGCTTACAGACCTAGAACTTCCTACATTTATTGGAAAGAAGTAGCGACAGTTAAACTTCTTTCAAACCAGTTTAAAGTTTGTAGTGCAATCACTAAAACTGCTTTTTTCTCTCCCAAAACAGAAAGGGTAGCATAACCAATAAGCATATTTTGTCCATTTTGCTCATTTTATATTAGAAAACAGAACATAACGAACTTTTCTACCTTTTTAGGCCAGATCAGAAAACACAGGAGTGTTCAGCAATTTACCTTCTCTGTCAAGCACTGAAAGATCCAAACAACAAAATCAGGAAACTGGAGTAAGTCACAGCTGTTTTCCCTGCCTTGTTACTTGTTTGGCTCTATTGAATCAGACACACTCAGCTAATGTCTCTTATTGAGGTTCAGGTATTTCCACAGCAGTGCCTGAATGGGTCCCAGGGCAGCCTCACATCGCCAGAGGTTTGCTGAGTAACTGGCAAGTGGAAATGTCTGAGGTCATGAAAGTTTTGGGAGGCTACGGAGGAATCTATATTAGATCTCACCATCAGCTCCTGTCTCTGGCAATATTCAAATGATCAAGTGCGAAACAGATCCATCGGCAAGTTGTATGTTGAGCTTTATGCTTCCTGCATTCCTCATTGTCACCACTGAGGGGGGTGCCTTCAATGAGTCTGTGAGAGTTGCACCCAGCCCCTCTTTAGGGAAAGCTTAAATTAATACAGTGGTACCTTGGTTCTCGAACTTAATCCGTTCCGGGAGTCCGTTCAACTCCCAAAGCTGTTCAAAAACCAAGGTGAAGCTTCCGATTGGCTGCAGGAAATTCCTGCACTCAATTGGAAGCTGTGGAAAAACGTTCACAAACCAGAACACTTACTTTCGGGTTTGCAGCGTTCGGGAGTTGATTTGTTTGGGAGCCAAGCCACTCAACAACCAAGGTACCACTCTACAGTGGTACCTCCGTTTACGAACTTAATTCATCCCAGAAGTCCATTCTTACACCAAAAGCGTTCTTAAACTGAGGCACGCTTTCCCTAATGAGGCTTCCCGCCACCAGTGCCCTTCCACTGTTCAGCCGTTCACTAGCTGGAACACCTACTTCCAGTTTTGCGGAGTTCGTTCCCCAAATCGTTCGTTAACAAGATTGTTCTTAGACCGAGGTACAACTGTACTAACAATTAAGTGTTTCAGAGTTTCCTTCACATGTCAGTCATCACATGTCAGGAGGGTCAGGCTTCTCCATTCTCCTGTGCCACAGGCCTCTGGTGGGTGTGAGCAGTGATCATTCTTTCTCTCAACCTTAGACTTTGGAGGTGGGTGGAGATCATCCCCACAACTATATGGAGATCCCATACATTCTCTGGCTCCAAGCTTGGGAGGTCATCCAGGGATTGCTTTCTTGCTGGGGCACCCTGATTGCAGAGCAGCAAAATTGGCAAGCTCCCCGCTGGCCTTTCCTCCAGAAATCATTAGCAAGGCGCTTCCTTAGCCACTCCAGCACCCAACACACCTTTAATACCACAGGAAGCCATCTACTCTTTTTGGCTTGGCTAGCAAGACCTGACAAAAATGTTGCTCCTCTTGGCAGAAGGGGAGGGAAGGCCGGTGGAAAGGCCAGGTGGACCCAAGGGCAGAGGAAGGGGGTGAGGTGGGTGCGGGCCGCCCCGGGTGTCACCATTGGGGGTGTGACAAAATGCCAGGCAGCACTCACCGCAGGGCCTGCAGCACGCCTGAGCCACGGGTCTCTCCGCGTTGCCCAAATGATCCACCCGCTGCCTCCCCCCAGCTGTAAGGTGGCTGAGTGGGAGGAGGCAGGCAGACTCTGGAGGCCCCGTGGTGCGCCCCACCCCTGTGGGTGGCTTCCTCTGCCACCGGGTGGACCAACACACCCCAAGCACCAAGGTAATGTGAAGGTCCATCTCTCTCTGTGTTTTCAGTACAGTAGGAGAGGAGAACCTGTGGCCCCTCTGGATATTGCTGGATTTTAGCTCTCATCAGGGGTCAGGGATGATGAGAGTTCCTGCCCAACAACATCCGAAGGGCCACAGCTTAGCCTCCCGTGCAGGACAGAATTAGAAGTCGCTTGTTGCCTAAGCCAGTTATTTACATCTGGGTTCCATTTCCCCATATCTGTTGGTCTTTAGCATGCTTCTCAAATGCCTTCCATTTGCCTATGGCAACTTCCCAGAGCATTTCCGTGGTTCCCAGAGAAAGAGTTTGCTAATTTAGTGGGAAGATTAAAAGCTGTTGTGCTTTGAACCACCTAAGGAGAAAAATAAAAGCTCCAGATGCAGAATGTTTTACACACATTCAGATGTCCTGTGCGTAATCAGCATCTGCTGCATCATTGAGATGATGGAGAAGAATCAGCTGTGTTTATGAGGATTTGTCCAAAGGATACCCAGGGAAAGAGCTGGCCAATGGAGCTGTTTCTGTCCCATTTTGCAGGCTTAATGGATGCCAGCTCACAGACGGTTGCTGTGCAGATCTTTCCACTGTTCTCTCAACAAGCCAGAAGCTGGTAGAACTGGACTTGCAGGCAGCCATTCTGAAGGAATCGGGAGTCAGGCTGCTATGTGAAGGGCTGATTCATCCCAACTGCATGCTAGAAAAACTGGGGTAAGCTGAAAAAAAAGTTTTTTCTGCCTAAGCATTACCAGCGGAACATAAAGGCATTGAGGGTGCACGATGTCAGTTGTCTTCAGGTGTGCAAAATTACTCAGGGTCTTTGCTGTTTTAAAAAACAACCACAGCACAATTTCTCCCTCTTGGAGAAAAGACTGTTTTGGAGAGATTTCAAAATTTTAAACTAGAACATGAAGCTTAAGGGCCCACTATCTCTCAGTTGTGTGCTGTCAGTATCTCCCTTTGTGGTCCCTCTTCTGTATCTTGATTCACACGGCACCTGTGTATATTCCTTCTATATACACACTGTGATGTAGAATGCTGGGTATTGTTTGCCATATTCTATAATTCCTGCCATCACAGATCCTAACCTGAATTTCCCAGAACTCCACATATAGAAAAGTGTGTATATACTGTATGTGTGTGTTTTTAATCAGTTTTAATCTGACTGACTTTTATCTCTTAGTCCAAAGCATCTTTCAACATTAAAGGCACCATTGTTTGAAAATGGATATTACTAAGTTCCCCAATGAATTAAATCATAACTATCCTCAGAGAAACTAACGATCACTATACCTAGTTAGGCAAGTGGGCCTAATTTGAAAAGGACACAAAATTCTCCTGTACTGGATCACACCTTCTTTTCCATGAGTCTTAGAAGAAGGGTGAGAAGCCATGTGATGTCATCTCGATCTCAGGCTCTTTCAACCACTCACCTCTTTTTTTACCTTTCAGACTGAAGGACTGTGGCCTGACCTCTGTTTCTGGCAGAGACCTTTCCACTGTTTTCAGTACCAGTCAGAAGCTGACAGAGCTGGAACTGGGTTGGAATGCTTTACTGGGAGATCAAGGAGTTCAGCTGCTGTGTGAGGGGTTGAAGCATCCGAACTGCAAGCTGCAGAGCTTGGGGTGAGGAGCACCATGCTGTCCCTTTCAGAACCAGACTGCTAAAGCCCAGAGCTGGTGGATCAGGTCTAGTGCTTTTTGATAAGCAGGTGGTCTTAACAAGCAGGTGATCCAATTTTTTTAGGTCTTAGCCAGCACTTTAAGATGGACTCAAAAATAACACTGGGGGCCAAGGTGAATCAGGCAATGGTGGAACCATAAGCTCAAAACTGCACCAGCTGCAGTTTTAATTTTGCTTTAAAAAATAGTTATTATACTGCTGTATCATAAAAATATATAATAGTAATTTGCAACAATATAAAACATAAAACCAAACAATAACATCATAGCCAGTTAAAGGCAAAAATATATTAAAAAATCAGCAAACCATTGTGGGGGGATGTACTCTTAATTGCCTGCATAGGCCTGGTGGAATAGAAAAGCTTCCCACAGGCTTTTAAAAGTTGGCACAGAAGTTGCCTGCTGAATCCTTATTGGCAGGGTGTTCCATAGGATCCGGCCAGTGACACTAAAGGCTCAGCTTTTCGTTGTTGTCAAATGAGCCTCACCAACTCAGGGAATGACGAAAGGTTTCTGAACGTTCCTCAAGGGCAGTCACACACAGATCATCCTGCAGTAGTCTAAACCAGGGTCATGTTTTGTGGCCCTTTCCAACACACACACACACACACACACACACACACACACACATTTACGTTTTAAAAGATTGAATGTTTGAGGCCTCAGAACTTTTTATTTTTAAATTTAGGAAGAGAATCATCATGGCATGAGTTGATGTCTTCTCATGCCCTGTGTTCCTCTTTCATGTTTTGTTTCTCTTTCACGTTTCTCTTTCAGAGCAGATTTTGGGGAGGGGGCTGCAAGGGGACAAAGAAAAATCAGAAGTCTCGCAGATCACCCACCGTGGTGCTTCAATCCCAAAAGTTTTTTTGTGGGATCCCCAAGACTCCCCCCCCCCCGCCCCAAATTAATTTGTCCATTAAAAAAGTGTGCATTTTGCTGTTTTACTATAATGGCAACCTTGATAGCAATTAATTGATCACATTTATTGAAAATAGGATACAATAGCTGATAGGAAAGCCTTTGGGATAGCAAACCTGAGGACTGCAGTATTCACTGTTCCCACATTTCTACTTTGGCCACACCCACTCTGGCACATGGCATGGGGAAGAGAGAGAGAGAGAGAGCACTGCAGTGCAAATGGGATGCAGCTTATCTTGGTTGCAGCTTGAAGTATGAAAGAAGCAGAGGCTCAGCAAGTGCCCCCCCCCCAAAAGTAATAACAATTTTGCACACACTATGCAGGTTGGACAGCTGCAATCTCTCAGCTGCCAGTTGTCAGGATCTCATCCCTGTTCTAAGTACCAGCCGGACACTGATGAAGCTGAACCTGGAATGTAACAAAGTGGGAGATAAAGGAGTGAAGCTGTTGTCTGAAGGACTGAAACATCCAAACTGCGTACTGCAAACTTTATTGTAAGTGGGAGCCAAATTCCTTCCATGTGAAGTCCTTGCGCAGCTTACTTTCAAGGAGTCCTGGGTAGATCAGGGGTCCTGCTGGACAACATAGTCTGGTCTCTTGGTTTCTGTAGAGCTGTAGGATCATTCATGCCTTTATTCTTCTTGATAAAACAAAGGATAACCCACCCTGCCTTTCTGAAAGGGAGGGGTGAAAATCTGACAATATCGCAAACACTTATTATTTCCTCTTCCCTGCAAAGCAGAACCAGAGTAAACCAGCACTCTGTAGGAACAGACCTTCAGACTGGCCTCCATGTAATTTCCATTGAGGACCTTCTGTTCAGCTACAGTTGCATAAAGGTATTAGGAAATGTTTGATTGACCAGGAAGTTCAGGTGTGCATGCAATGTCAGGGTTTTCGACTCGTCTTCTAAACCTCTTGCAATTGCAAAATCCGTGTGTGAACCTCTGGCTCACGGGTGTTTCCATCCCATATATAACACCAGGCATGGAACTGGCCAGTTTGAAAAAGGAGAATCGGGAGCACATTCCTGCTTCTTCATTTCTAGCCGCTGGCAGAATTTAGCACTTTCTGGCAGCAAAGGAAAAGCCTTCCTTTTCAGGTACAGTTTGAACAATCAGGGCTGCACAGGAGGACTCTGTTGACAGCAGGTGACTGACAGGTGGTTGACCCTTTGGGGTGGGAATGGAGGAGCATGGGATCCCACTCCCTGGCCAGAGCCAGTTCCCCACCCGTGCCTTGGAGGGCGTGTATGTGATGAGGTCAGATGGAGGTGAGCTGAATGTCCAAACCAGCTCTCCATATCAGGAATCCTCACCCTTTCTCCTTTATTGCTGTGGTCTTATCACCTCCATGACAGAATAATTTCTCACATGCCTAAAAGAATTCTCTGGGACCAGAGCCGAGAACTCAGTGATGGATGAGGACAGGGAGAGTGAGGCTTTGGCTGGGTACACCTTAACCATCTTAAAGAACAGCCAGGCGGCTCTTTTTCGCAAGTCGTGTTGAAGCTGGTTTGGGAGGAAATGCATCAAAACACAGCCTTTAATAGGATCGCTGCAGCATAGATATGGATCGTGGGTTGCAGCTAACTGGACACAGAGTAAACAGGAGCATGTGCCCAGCCTTTGCTGCAGTGAATATCATGTTATAGGTGAGGCCCTGGCTGAAGGGTCTCAACTTGAGTTTTACATCAGAACTGTTAAGTTGTGGGTTGACATAGCAGAAAACACAGCAATTTCTCCAAAGCAGCTCTTTATTTTTGTAAGCTGGAACAGGACTGAACTGAGGAGCTCAGTCAGCCTGCTTATATAGAGCTCCAGAACAATGTAACTGTTGCCATTTTCTAAAACTAACCAATCACTGAACGTCACTTTTCGATCCTTCATTTGAATACAAAACTATCCAATCACTGAACGTCACTTTTCGATCCTTCATTTGCATAACTATCTACAGTATCCCCCTGCTGGCCCAGGGTGAGAACTTCAGTACATAACAAGAACCATCCACAGATCACGGTATACATGCAGCTCAGCTATAGAGGCAGACAGCCCTCCTTTCATCACCCACCAATTATAGGCTGCATCAGCTGTAAAGTGAAGAAATTCACTGACGTGATCACTGCAATTTAGAGTGGAAGGGCTGTTGTTTCATAACTTATCTTCTCAATATCAGAGGGTGAAATAGAAGGGGCCTGTAGAAGTGAGTGAGCCATGTTTGCACTTGTTGGATCTGTTGGTTTTCTCTTACAGACTGGACACAAATGAGCTCAGCCCTGCCTGTTGTGGGGATTTCAGCTCCATTCTCAGCACCAGCCAGACATTGACGGAACTGGCACTAGAATATAATGGACTGGAAGATGCTGGAGTGAGGCTGCTCTGTGAGGGGCTGAAGCAGTCCAGCTGCAAGCTGCAAAAACTGAGGTGAGCAGCGGCTGGGATTTGTGCTGTGGAGTTCCATGATTTGGTGTATTGCAGAATGATTGCAGAATACAAAGAAATGTCTGCTCTTAAGGGAAATGAAAAGAGGTGATTCCCTTTTGCACAACAGCAGCATCCTTGATCCAGCATATTGGGGAGAAGATTAATATATTTGCATGCAGGAACAAATAGCTGTATCTTTTAAAGTATCAGAAAGAATATGAACATAGTTTCCCCCCACAAAATATATACCGTATATATTTCAAAGTTGCTTGATAAACATAGCAGAAGAGGAAAGGCAAAGGAAGGAATGTAGGGAGAGGAGAGGAATAACCTGAAGGTAAGGAGGAGGGGAAATGGATCATGACCCAGCACTCCTGAGGGCCTTCAGAGATGCTGCTTGCTCTCTGTGGCTGATCCGACTGGCTTTGCAGATCTCTCAGCCATTTCTGTCACTTCTAGGGAGCCACACTTTGTCATGGGCACTGTAGTCTAAGGTTACCGGATTTTTTTCAATGAATCTGGGGACACTTTTCAACTTCAGTAGGAATGATAGGATTTTGTATGGGGTCTGATTTGTAAATCCGGGGACTGTCCCCAGGAAACGGGGACATCTGGTAACCTTACTGTAGTCTCCCTGTAGGTTTCTCATCATGGATCTGTTGTGTTTACTGACATGCTTGTCTTCTTTCTCCACCCACCCACAAATGGGGATGGACCAGCAGAGCCAACCAGTTTTCACCTGCTTGTTGCTCTTGATTTCCTACCCCTCCTAAACCGTCTGGCAGCAGGACTGTGACCATAGGAAGAAGGCAGAGTTGCTCTGAGAGCCTTTGCCATCACATACAAAGTGGGATTCGTACACACAAACCCAGCACACATGGCACAAGGTGATCTGCATGAAAACCTGAAGGGAATCTAGGTTTTCTGAGCAGAACTGATTGCTGCTGCACTTGCCTTGGGGCAGGGAAGGGCCCTAGCTCTATGTCGAAGGGAGGGAACTATCCTTGCTGAACTACAAGTCCCACCATCCTTGCCGTGTTTGCTGGGCCTGATGGGAGTTGTAGTTCAGCAGCATCTAGAGAGCCAACGGTTCCTCACCCTTGGTGTAAGCTGCCATCCCCTTTCACCAGGTGGGTCCCATGTACCTCTGCACCATTCAGCAGCACAGGAATGAAGGTAGAGTCAGATAGTTGAAAAAGACCCAGAGGTGAGTGTTGGCTCTTAAGAACATGAAAGATAAACTTTCTCATGCATTTGGAAGGACAGGCCTGGAAACATGAAATAGACAACAAAGTCTGGCCAGTTATAATTGACTATTGAGACCACACAGAGGGGTGTGAATAGGAGCAGGCTGTGTGCTTGTGAGTGAACCAAAACCGCACACACAAACCAAAATCCTTCCTCAGAGTGCCTGCACAGCTGCAATGTTACTTTGAGTTCTTCAAGACTCCTTCATCCTGACAGTGGCTAGGAATAAAGGCTTCAGGGTTTTCTAGCAAGCAGAAGCTGTTTGTGGAGGAAAACGTGAACGGGAGAGGTTTTTCTTTCATATTTTCTTTCTCACACAGGCTGGCCCGATGTAATATTACAGCTGCTTCTTGTGAAGATCTCTCTTCTGCCCTCGCAGTCAGACAGACTCTGACAGAGCTGGTGGTGGAATGTAACGAGCTTCGAGATCCAGGGATGAAGCTTCTGTGCAGAGGTCTCAAGCATCCGCACTGCAAGCTGCAGCTCCTCAAGCAAGTAATCGGCTGGATCCCTCTGGGGTTGGATAGCATCTTTAGAGCCCAGGTTCCCCCCCCCATGAGAGTGAAGGGACCCTAGAAATGCTGCACCCCAAGCAGGAGCCAGACCGACCCTTCTGTACAGTCAAGCCTGTTGAGGCATCACTTGTTTCTGTTCGGAATCACAGTATTCCAAGATCCCTTCCTAAATTTTGATTCCTTCACCTTAACTATTCATAGGGTATTAACAGGTTGCCCCTCACCCCCACGCCAACCAAAAAAATTAGCTTACATTTCCTGCCATCAAGTGCTGAGAGCAGGGGTCAGCAACTTTTTTCAGCCATGGGCCAGTCCACCATCCCTCAGAACATGTGGTGGGCCGGACTATATTTTGGAAAGAAAAAAAAAGAACCAATTCCTATGCCCCACAAATAATCCAGAGATGCATTTTAAATAAAATCACACATTCTACTCATGTAAAAAGACCAGGCAGGCCCCACAAATAACCCAGAGATGCATTTTAAATAAAATCACACATTCTACTCATGTAAAAAGACCAGGCAGGCCCCACAAATAACCCAGAGATGCATTTTAAATAAAAGGACACATTCTACTCATGTAAAAACATGCTGATTCTCGGACCATCTGCAGGCTGGATTAAGAAGGCGATTGGGCCACATCCGGCCCCCGGGCCTTAGGTTGCCTACCCCTGACTGAGAGTGTCACTACATATCTTCTCTGCCTGAGTTTCAGAGTGAGAAGTTTCTGCACCTCCAGGAAACTCTTTGAGGAACATAGAAGCCCATTTTTGCTCATTGAATGGGTTCAGTAGCAGCTACCGTCAGCTGAGGCATGACCAAGAAAGCCCTTGTCATCCAGTTTGTTACATAGGGGCTGCAGGATATTGCTGCATGTGACAGGAATTGTTTGTATTTGAAGAAAGTTGTGAGGTGATCTGAAGAAACGGGAGAAGGGTCTTTACACTTCAAGCCATCCCCTTAAAACCCTGTTCTTCCATGCCCTGTAGAATCCAGTTCTACAGAGTGATTAGATGCGGTACAAACTTGCAAATGGGATGGAGGAATGCAGAGGGACTCTTCTAGCTTTAGTGTGAACATAACACAGCCAATGTTTTTTCCTCCTGCAGCTTGTACAATTGTGATCTCACTGCTGCCTGCTGTGCAGATCTTGCCTCTGTCCTCAGCAGCAACCAGACGCTGACCGAACTCTTGCTGGGAGGTAACCAGCTTGGGGATTCCGGGGTGCAGCTGCTGTGTGAGGGACTGAAACATCCAAAGTGCCCGTTGCAGAAATTGTGGTAAGGAAGAGCTCTGTTCCTTCGGGTTCAGATCATGAGCACAGTGCTTGTGGGTCCGGAATTGTGTTCTGTTGCATATGAGGGAGCAATCTACCGTATTTTTCGCTCTATAAGACACACTTTTTTCCCTCATAAAAAGTAAGGGGAAATGTGTGTGTGTCTTATGGAGTGAATGCAGGCTCTGCAGCTATCCCAGAAGCCAGAACAGCGAGAGGGATTGCTGTGCAGTGCTCCCTCTCGCTGTTCTAGTTTCTGGCTTAGCCGTGCAAAGCCTCTTCAGGGCAGGGGGAGCCTTCATCCCACTGCCCTGAAGAGGCTTTGCGCGGCTATCCCAGAAGCCACAACAGCGAGAGGGATCGCTGCGCAACACTCCCTCTTGCTGTTCTAGTTTCTGGGATTCAGAATATTTTTTTTCTTTTTTTCCTCCTCCAAAAACTTGGTGCGTCTTATAGAGCGAAAAATACGGTAGTTTTCATGGGGGAAATCCCTCCCTTATCCATCCATCCACTCATACCACTCTCTTTCTTGTTTTCATTTTTATATGTCTTTATATGTGCATTTTCATAATTGCAAAAGTACACATGCCCTAGCCAAAGGAGACCCTTCCCCACTCCAGGCTCATTTCTCCTGTGTTTTCCATCCCTCTAAGCGGACTTTACCTCTTCCCTTGCCCACCCCATTCCTCCCCTCCCACCTCCAATCTACGGTCCATCCCACCACAGCGATACATGGAGGCATTCAACACAGCGCTGTGGAAATCACATTTCAGCCTCCCAGATGGACTGATCCCCTTCTTCTTCCTCCACACCCTGCTCTGGGGGCTCTCTTAACTTCTCCTTCAGCCAATTTGGGGTGGGGTGGGGGTGTTGCAGAGGGAGTGCCAGGCAAGGAGAGAGGAGAAAGGTGCATTGCACTAGCAGGACTTCTTCTTTAAAAGCTGCCCAATACCTCCTGCCCTTTTGGTGTCTTTCCTAAGGAAACTCCCTCCACCCACCCAATTCAGTCTTGGTGGTCTCACCATAGACCACAGGGGCTCCCTCTTCTACCCCTCACGAAACCCATGGTCACACGAGGTGCACTTGTGTCCTGCAGCTTGTGTAGCACTGAAATCACAGCAGCAGGTTGGGGAGAGATCTGTTCTGCCCTCAGCACAAACCAGATGCTGGAAGACATTGATTTATGGAACAATCCATTGGGAGATTCAGGAATGAGGCTGCTGTGTGAGGCGCTGAAACACCCAGGCTGCAAGCTTCAGATTTTGTCGTAAGTAAGAAATCTTCCTATCTACAGTTTTTTAAATCTGTTTTTGAATAATTCAGTTTTTCAAAAACAGAAATATTGTCAGGAAATGAGCAGCGGATGCTTAACAGAAGGTAACAGCGAGAAGAACATGGAAATATGATGAAGCCTTTCCTTCCAACAAAAAGTGAGGGCTAGTAACTTTTCTCTTTTCAACCCCCCAAAACCCCAACAAAGCCTGAAAGCTGAAATTCTCAATAGGTAGCTTTTCACAGCAAATTCTGTTCTATGAACAAATGTAACAGCACTGAAACACAATGAGGAAAGTGCAATGAATTTGACTAGTTAAGAAATTTGGATCACTTTGAGTATAGGCAGCTCTCAGTGTGTGACCACGAATGTGCGCACCACTTTCAGACCTGGAAGAGGGTGTAACGGGGGGGCTCATGCGCACTCCACCAACAACGGTGACGCACATGAAGATGTGGAATGCAACCCCGGCACAAATTGGGGGTTGCCTGTAATATATCAAGAGTTCTCCCGAACTTTTGCCACCCTCATGCTTTGTGGAGTTGTATTTACAAGTAAGGAACAAGTCAGCAGCCCCTCGCATCCTAGCTGTTTGGTGTTTTTTTCCAGGTTATGGAATTGTGAATTCACCTCGGCTTCCTGCAGGGATCTCTGCTCTGCTCTCAGCACCAACCAGAGTCTGAAGAAGCTGAAGCTGGGGGGTAACAAACTGGGAGATTCTGGAGTGAAGATGCTCTGTGAAGGACTGAAAGACCCAAGCTGTGGACTGGAGGCAATTGAGTAAGTTGCAGGCAGCTTCCTTGCTGTGCAATGTTCATTTGAGGAGCTGTGTGGTTGGCTAAGGTAGGCTCCCAAGGGCAGAGATGCCCCTGCCTTTTAAAGGGGAAAGTTAAGAAAACAAGGCAGGAGAAGAACCAAGGGAGCCAGTGTGACAATGAAACTGTGAGTAGAACTGGGCATTGGGACTTGTTCTGAGAAGCACCAAGGAGTCGTCCTATAGAATTCCAGTGAGCATAGGTGTGTTTGCATGCATAGGCAGTTTAGCTGTTTAAATAAGGAAGGAAATGAATGAAGAATAAAGCCCAGTGGAAGCTTAAATGACTGTAAGGAGCCTGATAAGGCCCATTAGTCATCTCTGTACTTTTGACTTTCTCTCCATGTAATTGGAGTGGGGGGTGGGGAGTGTACACAGTATATCAGGAGGCTAAAAAGATTTGCCATTTTAGCAAATACCTGTGAAAGTGGTGTGTTAGAATAGAATAGTATGTCTTAAGAAATCATTCTTAGCAACCCCAGCAGGTTTAAATGTCACAGTTTCTGTCCTGCAGAACCTTCCCTAGAAACTAATTCCGGGGGACGAGAGGAGTTCCTCCCCCAGGAAATGTTCAGCACCACCATGCAAACTTGCATATTAAAGTGGGAAGCAGAGACCTCGAAACTGCCTTTAAAAAAAAATATCACTTAAGTTTTGTAGTGTGTATAAGTTGTGCATAGTCTTTGTTGCCATGTATAGGAGGCAACAGAATGTTTCTTTCTCTTCCATTCACAGACTCGATGTTGACGAGTTATCTGAAGACACGGTGAGAGAGCTTAGTAGCGTGAAAAGGATTAAGCCTGACCTGGTTATAGACACATAGGAGCCGCTATGATGACAGAGGACAGGAATGGTCATGGATGGAGTACCTGGATAGCTCTGTTGGGAACTGGGATTCTGTCGAACCACATCATCTCCTACTTCAATCACTGGGAAGCAACAAAACCAACCTTCAGGCCATACTGAGAATCGGGAGTTGAAGCAGCAGCCAGAACGGGAAGGAAAAGAACCTCTTGCTCATTATAGGATTTCACACATCCTCAATACTGCCCTGCCCAGTTTCCGCAGCCAGTTTTACTTACTGGTGTAGGACTGTTTGCTGAACAAATAATAAATTTCTGCCCTGTTTGTTAACCCATTTATTCTGTTGCTGGTTGGTTGATGTGAATGTGAGTGTTCCATGAATTCTGCTCTTCTCAACAGAATTGTTGTTTTTTTTTAATTGTGTTTCACGTTTCATTTGTATGCCTTGGTTTCTCCTGGGTTTTTCTTCCCCTCTAAAGGCTGAAGCTTCACCCTTTGCTCTATTTTATCACGTCTTGGTTGCCTTAGTGCACCAGGATACATGCTCTGTCTTATCCACACACCAAACACACTGGAATCGGGATGCGTCATACATTAGCTACATCTTGCTTACATTAGATTCTTGTGAAGGGGGACCAGCTTCCCCATTTCACTTCATGCTGTAAAAATATACAGACAGCAATCCTATTCACCAGCTTTTATTTCTGGCAAGAATTAGTCTCCTCTCCAGTCAAGCTTTTGGCTTTATCATAAAGCAGTACTTGCTCCAGTCCCATGGACTGGGATTCACCCCACCTAGATTGCATATAAGAGGCATTTTTTGACCTAAAAACCCACTAAAGATGAAAATGCAGGTTTGTACTGGTCACCTGAGGGGATCCGCCCTCCTAAGGGAAGAATAGAGGAAAGATCCTGCTTCATTAATCACAGCTTTGAGTCCAGCACAGAGCAAGCATGCCTGTGTGTCCATCTTCCAGTCTGCTTCCACCTTCCTCACACACAACTCTGGCTATTGTTCTCCTACCTGGCATCTAAGTGAGAAGGGGGAGGTCCTCCCATTTGTCCTTTTGCACAAAGCAACTTCTTTGGTTATGTGGTGCTTAACTAGCCAGCCAAAGCCATTGCCTAGACAAAGAAACTGGTTTGGTAAGCTTGCGTTTATACATTCCGAACCCAGCCACCACGGTATCATAGGTTAGGAAGAAGCACAGAGTATCAGCCAGAATGGCCATTCAACACTACACAGCCATTCAAAAAAGGAATTGCCGTATTTTTTGCTCCATAAGACACACCTGATCATAAGACGCACCTAGTTTTTAGAGGGGGAATGCAAGATAAAAAATATTCTTTAAAGGGAGCGCTGAGCAGTGCCTATATGCATCCCAGGTTCTGCTCAGTGCTCCCTTTCACGAGCTTGCAGGCTTTTTCCCGAGGAGGGAGAAGAGCAGCCCTTCACTGATGAGCTGCCCTTCTCCCTCCTCGGGGAAAAGCCCCCAAGAGCAGCACACATGCTCCGTGCGGCTCTTTAAAGAGAGCGGGGCTCTTGGGGGCTTTTCCGGGAGGTGGGGGAAGGGACTGGGGGGGCTATCCCAGAAGCTAGAACAGCAAGAGGGAGCGCTGCACAGCGATCCTTCTCGCTGTTCTGGCTTCTGGGATAGCTGTGCGAAGCCTCAGGGCAGCAGGATGAAGGCTCCCCCTGCCCTGAAGAGGCTTCGCGTGGCTAAGCCAGAAGCTAGAACAGTGAGAGGGAGCGCTGCGCAGTGATCCCTCTCGCTGTTCTGGCTTCTGGGATAGCTGCGCAGTCTGCATTCGCTCCATAAGATGCACACACATTTCCCCTTACTTTTTAGGAGGGAAAAAGTGCGTCTTATAGAGCAAAAAATACGGCAAATAAAGAGATGGACAGAAGGAGGAGACACTTCTATGAATGTACTATAGTAAGGAAACCAAGATCAAGCCTCACGCTAAACAAGATAGCGATAGGATTATGGCTCCAAAGAACACATTATTCAGCACAAATAAACATTTCCTGATCAGGGCAGAGTAGGGGGTGGGCATTGTGCAATCAAGGGATTTCCAGCCATTGTCTAGAAATGTACAATCTTAAATATCATGAACTATGCTGACTCTTGTGAAAGCAAGTATTGCACAATAATGGGGTTCAGCAAAGCCCTTTCCCAAGGCAAGAATTTCCTCGTTCCTGTTTACATAACTGCTTGGGATTGCCATATATATAAGCCCCTCCACCGCCACTTACCTCTGTTTCACCCAGACGAGCGGCCAAGAAAGTTCTGCAAGGAAAGATGACAGCCTTGACTGGTTTCCGCCTGGCTCTGACTCTCTTGGTGGTTGTGTCTGTGGAGGAGAGAGGAAGCTTTGGACAGGAGGCAGAAACCAGCTGCTGTGAACGTGAGTGCAAAATGGGATGAGGTGGGAGGTGATCTTTGTTTCTGGACAAGTGTAAAAGGCAGTGGGACAGCCGGTGCCTTTTATTCATCCAGTCTATTAAATACTTTAATCTTGGCTGCAAATTGTTTTTATGTTGTCATGACATTTTTTTTGCTTGTTTAATTACTATTTTATATTGCATTTTTTATTGTAAGCTGTCCTGGAAATGTTAATTGTACACCTATAGAAATTCAATTAGTTGTGCAGAAGAGTATTGGCATTTCTCCTAGCACTGCGGCGTTATAATGAGTAAAACTGGGCCTAAGTAAGTTTGTTCTTCTGTGCAATTATTAAAGGCAAAGGAGCCTTTTTTTGCATCCCATCAGACCACTGTGTGGCACACGTCAAGGCCAGCACTGTTTCCCCAGTTAATTGTTTTGGTATGTGAAAGTATAACCCAGGGGCTTACATTTTAGTCACAGGGATGTGATAATGTTTAATCTAGAAGCAGCGGAGGGAATGTTCTTGAGGAGGACTTTGAAGGCTGGTTTGGCAAATTGAGTTGTGATCTCTGAAACAAAGGGCCTTCCTCAAAAAGAAGCAGCATCTGGTCACTCTGTGTGTCTCTGTCTTCTGGCTGCAACTAGCATTTTCTTCAACTTCCTGTCACTGTTCCCTTTAAATGTTCAGATTTGTCAAGATATTCCCAATCAGGCCACAACTAATTTCATGAATGAGGCCAGAGTAGAAGGGGCAGGTGCCTAATTGGTTTTGAATTTTATAAAAACCTAGCTTC
Source organism: Podarcis raffonei (assembly GCF_027172205.1). Taxonomy (NCBI): domain Eukaryota; kingdom Metazoa; phylum Chordata; class Lepidosauria; order Squamata; family Lacertidae; genus Podarcis; species Podarcis raffonei. The sequence goes on from NC_070602.1 coordinate 79,198,494, forward strand.
AGGTCTTTCAGAAAACTCTTCAAGATAAGATAGCCCAGGTTTCTTTCTCTTTCCTTTTAAACTGTAGTTAAATGGTTGATTTCATACTTGATAGCTTTAAGATATTTACCCGAGATATTTTAAGTATACCTTTGAAAAGGTAAACAAGTGGGGCTGTGCTTGAATCTGCAAAGACATCAACTTATCCATTGGAAAGCCAGGGATTGCAAGCTTCCAATCAATCATACTTTAAGTGGAAGACCCAGGTTTATCAATATGTCCTTTCTGAAATACTCAGCAGGGATTCTTAAATTGGCCCACACTTAAATGAAGATATATGGAGATATATATATAAAGGAGAAAAGGTTTCCATGGTTGCTTTGACAACCCTAACCGCTTCCAACAGCTCAGGAAAGTAATTTTCCTTTCTCAAAAATCCTCACAACAGCTGATCTGTATGGTTGGTAAAGATGAGAAGATGGTGCCCTCATGTAAATTCAGTCCTATCTGCTGCACCACATAAGACGCTTGGCACTCCAGTCCTTTCTTGGTTTAATATGCCCATGCCAGGGAACATGTCTTGTCTCACACAGGTTTATACGCTGTCTCACGTTTCCTGTTTCAGAACTGAAGGGCCTATCACATTGTGGACCAGGTGGGATCTTTTTCCAGGGCCAGCCAGGGATCCCAGGAATACCAGGTGTGCCCGGAACAAGCGGATCACTTGGGCCTAAGGGTGACCCAGGCCCTCAGGGTCCTCCAGGTAAGAAGATCCCAATCTCTCCTTCAGAGTTTGTGCCAGACAGATCTGGAGATCATTTGCTCTAATTCAGCCTCATCCCTGTGGAGAAGAGGCTCACTGCTATGCTCTGCAATTGCAAACGCCATATCTAGGAGAGGGGCTGTTAGGGGCAGGAAAGTCTGTTTCTAGAGATGTTTTGATTGTTTTCAAAGGCTTCATCTCTCAACTGTTCCCTCTCAGGTGAGAAAGGTGTTGCTGGGATGCCTGGGAAAGCTGGACCCAAGGGAGACAAAGGAGACAAAGGTAATATTGCATCTATAACTCCACTGTGAGGGGAGGGGTGTGGCAATGCAAGAGCTTGGATTATTCACAGGTGAAAGCTGATCCAGGTGAGCAGAAACAGACCCCAGATCTAACAAGGTGACCCTCTTTGCCTCTGCTACTCCACTGGAGGAAAAGGAAAATAAACTTACATAAAAGCATGGAATCTGGAACTGCTTTCACTCTCACCTTTCTTTTTAGCTTGTTCACCTCACCAGACGTTGTTTTTCTCTTCCTGCAGGAGAAGACTGCAGTTTGGACACTTCTGCTGGTTGTAAGCTGGAAGGTATGTCTTATCATCATCATCATCATCATCATCATCATCATCATCATCATCATCTTCATCATCTTAATCATCCTCTTGCTAGTACAGCTGTGTTTGTTTGGTTCAACTCACGGTCCTTTCCAATCTAATGCAAGATAGCTGCGAACACAGATCATGAGGATAATATAGGGAAGGGTGAACTTATCCCAAGAGAAATTATAATTCGCTGGTTAATAAAAAATAATAATCCCATGGTGGAAGTTCAAATTAAACTTCTCTGTATTCCCAGAATCTTGTTGATTTCTGTGCAAAACCAAACATGAGAAAGACAGTAGAGGGCCATGTTGCTCTCATCACACACATACTTCCAGAACGGAAAATAGGTGAACTGTTTTGCATTTTCCTCCCTGATATTTCTCCTAGAGGCTGGAGCCAAAGACTGCAAAGAACTTCTGGAACGTGGAGAGACCCTGAGTGGCTGGTACACCATCTATCCTGCCACAGGGAAAGCGATGGTGGTCTTCTGTGACATGGAGACGGACGGAGGAGGCTGGCTGGTGAGCTTTACCCCATGGAGAAGGAAGAGCCACCTGTTTATGGCTTATTAAAAGGGTGTCAGGCAATATGATGCACCCTTTTCAAGAAGTGGAATCCCCTGCCAGGAAGGCACTTGGGCAACTCCTTCCTCCAGAGACATCTCCTTCACTGAGCAAAAGAGACTTGGCCCAGGGTGCTAAGCAAAGCAAAGGCAGCCCCACATGCTTTCTGCTTGTGCATGCTCATAAACAGTAGACTAGAGAGAGGAAGCAGCAGGAGGAGCTGCCTTCCCTTGTTTGCTGGCTTCTGCAGAGCTCAGAGGAGGTGTTGTCCAAGGGCGTTCTGTAGGGGAACAACTTATGTAGGGGAACTCAGGAGAGTTTGCTATTGGCTTGTCCACACTTCCACAATCCTTTGCTTAAAAAACATGGGTCTGAAAGGTTTTCCACTTGTCCTGTGCTTTCTGAAAGGACATGTGGTGCAAGCTGAATGCAAAACTATTAATCTGACTCAACAGAGGAGGGAACATGTGCAAGTCTATCCCTTACCATGTTATAGTGCTTTGTAGAGGAGGTATGGTGTGGAAACCCTGCTGATGCCCTTGCAAGAATTTTTTTTCATTTTTTTATGAGGTTATTGTCCTCATTCCCTAATTTATCACCCTGTTGAGATATGTTAGACTGAGGAAGGGTCAGTAGGGATACCTCTTTATATTGTGGGGCCTGTTCCGAAACCAATCAGTCTGCCTAAAAGAGCCCACCCACCCAGGTGCACCAACTCTATGGGGCTGAGGTGTCTTCGGCCCCCTTAATATTTGCTAGGATGGGGATGGGCCCCTCCATGTTGAAGGAGGCAGAGCGCAGAGCCTAGCGTGGCGCTGCTTAAGTGTCGGCCTCCTCCTGAGCACATGTGAGGAGGAGCTGCTGGCCATTGTAGCTGCCCCATGCTGAGCTCTGCTCAACCTCCTCCCGGCGATATGTGACGTTGCGCACATCGCGTGTCACGTGACTTCATGCTCACATGACACACAGTGGGCCCCCTCCATCTTAGCCTCTGCACCTAGCACTTGTAGGGAATAGGAAACGAACTTGTCTTTCAGCTGGGACACTGACATATCACCTCCCTTTGCCCCCAGGTCTTCCAGAGGCGACAGGATGGGTCGGAGGATTTCTACCGTAACTGGGAGTCCTACAAGAAAGGGTTTGGGAGCCACACGTCAGAGTTCTGGTTGGGCAATGATAAAATCCATCTTCTTACAAGCTCTGGTAAACCAACGTTTCCTCTTCTGTCTGATGCTGAAGCATCACTGGAAAGCTTGGGGATTTTTAATGAATAATGGAGAAAGGTGTGGAACCAGTTATTGAAAGCTCCACCAGAGTCGAACCTGTGAAGTTTTTACGTTGGGATAAATAGCTGCAGGGTCCTGTCTGGAGAATATCATTGGAAGAGTGCTCTTGGTGTGTACACTGTGGAATCCCACAGGGCACTATTTTATTTCCAATGCTATTCAACATCTATATTAAGCTAATCACTGGGAGTTTTGGAGCAAGGTGTCATACACTGATGATACCCAGCTTCATTACATCCGAGTCAGGACAGACTGTGCAATCCCTGGACATGTGACTGGATGCAATGCTTGACTGGATGAGGGTCAGTAAATTGAGCTTGAATCCTGCAAAGGCTGAGGTCTTGCAGGTGAGTGGTTCCTGTGTCTAGGCGGTAGGTCAGCTGCCTGTTCTGAAGGAGCAGATTTTCAGCTCAAGGGGTACTCCTCCATCCATCTTTGATTTAGACGGTGAAGTGATTCATGTAGCCTTCTACCAGCTGTGACCATTCCTAGACTGGGATAGCCTGGCTATGGTGGCCCATGCATTGGTAACCTCAAGACTTGACTACTGCAGCATGTTTTATGTGGGGCTCTCCTTGTATCTAGTGTAGAATGCAGTGGCCAGACTGTTCACAAGAGCAGGTTACTGGCAGCATGTTACTCCTTTCCTAAGAGAAACGCACTGGTTGCCAGTTTCCTACAGGGCAGGTTGAAGTTTCTTGTGTTGATTCACAAAGCCCTACTTGTTACTTTTTTCCGAACCTCATCAACAGTTTGCTTTCCATGAAAGGGTGTTGGGAATTGTTTCATTGCAGTAGTGCATGATCACTTCTATGCCTGAAGCTGGCTCCCCCTGCTTGTGAAATTTCCATTCTTGGGACAGCCACATCTGTTGAGTAGCTAAGTAATTGTACTGCACTGCTTAAGTGTCCTTACAAAACCAGAACTATGGCTCTGCCTTCCACTCCACCGGCTGCCACAGCCTGGAGCAAAAGCTGCTGGTCTTCATTGTAGCCGTAAACGTGTTAAAGGCTTTCTCTTGTCAACAATGACACAACCCCTCACACACACTAAGTAGAATAATAGAAGCATAACCACCCAACCCCGTCCCACTTGCCACTCCTCTTCCCCACTTTTCTTCTTCTCCCTCCTCTTCTTCTTTCTAACTGTTTAAACCAGTTCATAAACCAAGAACTTATACGTTGACCACTAATAATGAAACATATGTTGTAGATATTTTTCCACATTTATTATGCTATTTTTGTGATATACAAATGACATGAGAAAGCTTGGTATACTTATTTGTATAACATTGTTCTTTTTCATAAAACACAATTTAAAAAACACAAAAAAGCAAACCAGTGCTTACTCTCAGATCTCTTCCATTCTCTTGGGGGTTAGGAGTACAACAATTGCGAATTGACGTGAAGGACTTCAATGACACTAGAACTTATGCTACATATACCAGCTTCAAAGTCTTGAGTGAGAGGGACAACTACACACTGGAAGTGGGCTCCTATTTAGATGGCAACATGGGTGAGTTATACAGAGAATTCCCTTTGAGGCATCTGCTTCAAGGTGACCTAAAAACACAAATATTGCATTTTTGAAGGTCCAGGAATTGAATCTAGGAGGACCTTCCGCCTGCAGAGCATCTCCTCTGGCAGTTACATATGTTACCTAGCAGGTCTGTGCTAGCAGTGCATCTGCCTTTTTTCGCTGCCTTAGCACACACAGTTAATGTGAAAGAGGTGAATTTGATGTTTTCCCTTCTCTTCTCTTTCAGGTGATTCTTTCTCAGGACACAGGGGCATGGCCTTCTCCACCCGAGACAAGGACAATGATACCAACGAAAAAGGCAGCTGCGCTGTGGTTTACAAGGGGGGCTGGTGGTACAGTGTCTGCCACTCTTCCAACCTGAATGGCCTGTACCTCAAAGGCGAACATTCTTCTTATGCTAATGGCATCAACTGGTATTCTGGGCGGGGGCATCATTATTCTTACAAATATGCAGACATGAAATTTAGACCTCAATAGGTGAAGTGTCCACCTGTTCAGGAACTTGCTTCTGCATTCCATGCCTGGCAGGCCAATCTCTGAATGCGGAATCATCTGCTTTTAAAATACACAAAGGCCCTCCTTGGAGCACAGGACACTGCAGTGGCCTGAACAGGAAGAAGCCAGTCTGATGAAGCGCCTGGATGTCACTTGCATAAGGCCGCCTTTTATCCCCCTTGTATGAATGGTAGAAAGGATCCCACAGTGAACATTTCGAATGGACAAATTGTGGCTGGCTGCTTGCTTTGAAACACCCACATAAAGCAACAGCCTTATGTTGAACTGCAGCGCTGGTGGGTGTTGAACACCACACAAGAAGTTTACATGCCGGTTCAAATGCTTTTTAAAAATGATGTAAAATGTTCTCATTATTTTTATAAATTCCTAGTCTATGGCATGAAGATGAAGAGAGTTCCCATGTTTTGTTTTGTTATTGTCGCTTGGGTGTTTTATCAATGCACACTGGTAAAGCAACACATCACAAAATGATGCATTTTCATATGTACAGTCATATCAATAATGGTTTTATATAGAGTTTTGTCAGTGCACATTGATAAATGGAGTGGGGTTGGGGAGATATGAAGGAACCAAAAGTTGTAGCAAACAGCACATTTGCAAATAAAAACTGGAACAATGCAGAGTTCCTAATTGATCAGTTAATACTGCCTTGTGCCTTTTACTTACAATTTGCAGCCAGGTTTCTTTCCGCCCTGTAGCTCTACAATCACTCTGACATTGCACTGGAGATTATAATCATGAGGGCCTTTCTAGAATATTCATTTATACATTTTTAAAAGCACATTTGTGTTGCTAAATACCTACCAACCTCCTGTCTCCTCTTGAGGCTTAATGTTTATTGCAGTATTTCTCAGGATTCCAGTTAGAATATTTTGCTATTGGGAAAATACATACACAACATATTTCATTCTTTTATGGGCCACACGCATCAGATGGACATCAAAGCTAGAAAATGACATAAAGGAGTTACAGTGGTGCCCCGCAAGACGAACGCCTCACAAGACGGAAAACCCGCTAGACGAAAGGGTTTTCTGTTTTGGAGGTGCTTCGCAAAACGAATTTCCCTATGGGCTTGCTTCGCAAGACAAAAAAGTCTTGCGAGTTCCTTCGGGTTTTTCCCCCTTCCCCCCCCCTTTTCCTAAGCCGCTAAGCCGCTTATCAGCTGATCCACTGATAAGCCGCTTAACAGCTGATTGCTAAAAGCCGCTAAACCGCTAATAGCGCTAAGCTGTCAATGGGCTTGCTTCGCAAGACGAAAAAACCGCTATACGAAGAGCCTCACGGAACGAATTAATTTCGTCTTGCGAGGCACCACTGTATTGCATTCAGATAACTGTTCCTTGTGCTTCTTTTTCTGGGGGCACGCATACCCTTAAACATTTTGTGAATCTAAGTTTGGAATCATTGAGGGGCAGTATTTCAATATGAGTAGGAAAATGAGAGTACCCCTAAACATTTTTTAAGAAAAAAAGCACTGGCTGTTCCTATAAACAAACAGCTATGCTGACAGGAGATATTGCGGAATCCATTCATTTGCAATTGCCACTCCCTGAGTAATCCACTTTATCGTTCTAGCAGGGCTGATAGGAGTTTTAGACCAAAACAGTGGGTGAGAGCCTTGCAATATATTTTATGCTCTTCTTGGCAGTTTTCACCTGTACACGGAGAGAGGGAAAGGGGGAGAGAGATGTAGAGAGTTAAACAGTATCCCCTATTTAGGCCTCTTTGGACTTTGGCTTCGCACACTTTCTTTCTTTATGTTTATACAACTCCTGCTCCTGGACACGCTGGTTCAAAGAGACAGAGAACAACTGGGAAAGCATTCTGATATGAAACAGGGAGAAGCACTGCAGCAAAGCAAAAGGGTGCATCTTTACCCTTAGATTACACCTCAAGCATTTTCCAAATTCTAAACATGGAGGGCAAGGGATTTTGGGGGCATTTACTAGAGTAAGACCCTCACTTTGTGCAATGGGGTTGGGGGGCTGGCAGCATACCAGGATCACGTTATTGTAACATGTGCACATCACCCAAACAATGACCTGCTTCTGGGGGTGAAAGCGAGCTGGTCTTGTGGGGATGTGCAGGCTGAGCTGTCTCAGAGGCCAAAGGCCGGATCACTTTAAGCACACTGTTAGGACCTGACACGTCTTTTAACAAAGGAAAAGTTTGAATCGGGACCACAGTGCAAGAAGCTTTTCCAGCCAAAAATCGGCTCTGCTCCAAGCCTGTTTGCCACATTACTCCCATAATTGGTGGTACATTTTCTTTAAACTTCCTTCTAGAATTTAGTCAAGCAAGTCACACTTTTAAAGATAAATCAATTTTAATTTTTGCACTGGGTTCTTCAAAAACATTTCACACAGTTTAGTAGAAACTGTTTAGAGAGATTCAGTTAGAAGTCCTGATATTTCCTATCGAGGCACCTTTGTGCAGTTGCTTGCTATCCCAGGGAAGCAGCTGAGCAACTCAGCAGCCAATCGGAGCCAAGAAAGCGGTGCTAAATTAGTCTGGCAGGAACGGAGCCACTTGTTTTCCTCTCCGACCTCTTGGAAACCTTCAGCTGCCTTTGGACGAGCGAGCGTGCACTTGTTGTGACACCGACAGCTGCAACTTCCCAGCTCGAGAGCCGGAGCCCGTAGACACTCCCTACCAAAGGGCAGAAAGCGCCATTTCAGCAACAGCTTTGGGGAGCTCAAAAGTGAAAGGAAAATGCTGCGTTTCCATAAGACGTTCAGATTCCTGAATGCAACAATGAGGAATCAGATTGTTCCTCGAGCAAATATCACGGAGAAGCCACCTAAGGAGATCATAACGCCAATGGTAAGTATCCTTTTTTGGTGTCTCTCGACCACCAGAAAATTAGGGTAGTGCAGCAGATACATTGTATTGTTGTGTGCTTAGATGTCATGTTCAGATCTCAGAAGGTGAGAATGGTTAAGGTGTCCCCTGAACTGGCAACTACACCCTTTATTCAGCCACAAACCCGAAGCCTTGATTTTGGTTTCTGAAAGGAATGTTTGTAACGGGGGGCAGCCTAGGGAATTCCCTTTTTTCCTCCTCCCTTGTCTTTTTTTCCAGTGAATAAATTCCCCACAATTTGCACTGTAATATCAGGCACGAAAATGGCACAGGATTTAAGGCTCCTGAGCAGAATGCCACACACACACACTTGGCTGCTTCTTTGTTAAAGGTGGCAGCAGGTTCCAACCAAGTGTTTAAGTAACGCTTTGAACAGACTGCGTCATTTGGCCCTCAAGCAGCTGGCCTAATAGTTTCTCGACTGCCTTGAGTGCTGCTGGGATTCTAAAGCAGCTCCTCCCCACCCTTCTGAAACATAGGCCATTACACCTTCCCCGCTATATACTGTCTCAAATTCTGTTCCCCAAAGTTGCAGCACAACAGTACGAGTTTATTGGTGCAATCGGGTTGCGCCTATTCCTTGCAACATGTTTGTGGCACATTTGCTTCATATAACGTGCAGCAACTGCTCAAAATGGCTCTTGGTCCCACTGGCCACATTTGAATGTTACTGTGCAGGCACTCTTTTACCTATAGCATGGACGTGTATCAAAGCAGGGCTTTCCCACAGGCCAACCTTCATTTCAAGTCTTCCTAAGTGATGGCTCTCCTACTGCAGGTGTGGTGGGTCCACATTCCATGCAGCCAGGGCTGACTCCAGAGTTTGCAGCCTAAGGCGAAGGACAAATGAGATGTCGAGAAGCAATCAGGATGGCAGTTAGGATCTTTCTCCAACACTGGCACTGGGTTTCACCCTCCACAACTCATGGCGGTAGGCTAGATTAGGAGCCATGTGGCACACACAGCTCTTGTCCTCTTAACCCCTTGGCATTGCACCCCTTGGCTCCCAGCATCTGCCCACTGGGAAGGGCAGCACTACTTGCAGGAGGCAGAATGACACATAATACTAATGTTTCTTGCAGCAAAGTACAGATTACATACATATAGCCTTAAACTGTCTCTACATACATCTGAAAACTTTTGAGACGTGAGTACACGTGCGCCGAAACATGTGTGTACTTTATATTACCCTCCACATGTTGTTTGCTTTGTGGATTTGAAGGTATTCCAGATCACTTTTAGGGGAAAGAAGCTAAGCTTTTGTTTAATACATTTAATCAGTGCAAAAACCCCTAATAGCCAAAAAAATCCCAGTGCTTTGAGACACATGTAGGAACTCCCCCCCCCCAATTAATAATAATGGAGCAGAGCATTATTTATAGAGACCATCTCCTCCCACCCTCAACTCTTGCACATCCAGCCTCATTTTAAAAAACCATACAATTCATTTCCTCATTCTTCCCAGCTTAAAGAGCGTTAAGAACTTTGGCAATATGCCTGCACAGAGCCATTGTTCTCCAGATCTGATACACGTACCAGGAAATAGAAATTTCACAGCTCTATACCTTTTATGGCACAATAAAGTGAGAAGCAGCTTTTAGAGGCCTTTAACCTATAAGAAAATCAAATATTTATTTGAATATACATAGGCAGTATCTGCAGCCTTTATTGATCAGTGTAGAATTTTTGCAACCACAAATAAATTCTACCGGTTTTTATGGCCTCAAGTCATGTCTCCCTTTCTTCATGTTGCTTTAATTATTCAGAGTTTTTCATTTTTGTGGCATGAACATTGACTTCCTTGCCGAAAAACTAAGTTTTTGGCACCAAATTAACAGCCCAGATAATGTCAGTAGCAACTTGTGATTAAAAGAGTGGTTTCTGAAGGAAGGGCAATTTTTTCTTCATTCTTTCATCAGATGAATCTCAACTGAATTAAATTGTGAGTAAACCCAATGATTGAAAATTACGTCCACCCTCTATAGGAACCAAACAAAAATATATGCTTTACATATTTTTTAGTACACACAAGAGTTAGTATGCACAATCAGTCCCACAGGCGCGACAGAATATAACTAGTTCAGATGATTTCTAATTGGGATCAGGCAGGCCTGTGCTACTGCTCTCAGGACAAAGTCACTTAAAGTCAGGCTACTGCCAGTATGCCATTGCAAAAAGATTATCTCCTTGCTCAGAAGTAATCTAAAGGCTGCACCATTCAGCAATACTTATCTGGGCTGACTACAGCCATTGCTTATAGCTAGCAATAGTGAGGGCCCAACTAACACTTTATATTGAATGAGGAAAATTATGTACATTGCATCATAGGAAAAATTAAACGACACAAATTAACAGGCACAGCAAGACCACACGTTTGGTAAGAGTAGGATGTACAGTACACTGTTCAAACTCAGCCAAACCATGGGGTGGGTGGGTGTGCACACATACATACAGAAACATAAACCCACTCCCTTGTGGGACTACTTTGGGAGAAGAAAAGGCTAAGGAGTAAACCCTACATCAATCCAGAGCAGAATCTTTAAGACAGTTGGATGGTGTCTTGATGCTTCCTTCCAGCAACTCCTGCAGCCAAGCTGGTGCCAAACGTATAGCTCTGCTTTTCTTTGGACCACATAAGTAAGGCCAAGAGGGAGGTCTTGTGGTCTGGGCAACCCAGGACCTCCATACACACTGCCCAGGCTTGTGCCTTGGGGAGGTCACTTTGGTGTTGCTAACACAGCAAAAGCAACACAGGAGGCAACACTTATGAGTTACTGGTTTCCACAGCTACAGCAGGCGCTGTGATTCTCCAGTGGTGTGACTTCATACACACACACACACACCCTAAACACACCCATACTGCAGGTGTTCCTCAAAACTGAGGCAAACTTTATAAGACTTAGTCCTAAGATGAAGAATTCTTGTTCTCAACCCCATCCATCTCTATCACCCATTAGCGTGCCCTTCCTCCCCTCCCCTTATTGAAGTGGGAACAGCATCAAAGCTGTGTGAGTGGAGAGCAGAGGATTTTGTTTTCCTGCCCCATTGTGCTTGTGAACAGACTAGAGAGAACTATGAGATGTAGTTCTTCAAAAGCTCCTGCTCCTGAATGAAAAGGAGGAGTGCATCTGGGAGCTAGCAAAGGGAGGCCAACACTGGAAATCTAAATATAATATAAGCAATCATATGAATTGTGTTACTTTTTATTAGATGTTATCTTTTGTGGTTGCATTTTTTGCAGTTCCATTTTAAATTGTAACCTGCCCTGGGACCTTGGGGTGAGGGATGGGTACTAACTAAAATAAAAACCCAAGCCCTCTGATTGACTTAGTTTTCCCAAGTTTTCCTTTTTTGGTAGGAAACCTAGAAAAAAGTCCAAACCAAAGAGTTCCTCATCTGTAGAGAACACATGTATGCAGCATTTATACCCTGCTAAGCCTCCCAAGACATTTTCAAAACTACACAATTAGGTGTATAGCAATCTCTTTTAGGCCCTGGCAGTTATTAATGCAATTCAGTTTTCAGGCTCTTTCACAGAAGAGGCTATAGGAGCTGAAGTGGGCTCAGCATGCCTGACTGTTAAAAAAAAGATACCAACCAACAGAAGGCCTTTCAATTATCTGCAGATTATTTTGGGCCCTGGCAGTCAGACTAGTCAGGCAACTGAGGATTCTTTCAAAACCACAACAAACATCCTATAAGGACTTCACTGCACTATACAAAAATAAAGATTAATCACACAGCACATAGTAACTTTAGCCCACTTGCTTTCTTCCCTTCATGAACTATAAATGGTGATTAGCCCAGGAGAACCCAGAATGTTCTTCAACATTCATAATGCTGCAGATGACATTCACCTCTGTTTCTTTGTACAGGAACAAGCTATTGGACTGACTGTGATGTTTGTAACCTTCTTGGTGCCATCCGGTTGGATATTGAGCCATATGGAGGATTACAAGAACGCGCACCGTGAATGAATCACAGGCAGAAGTTCTCCACTATGAACGTGGTCACAAAGCAGATGCCAAAGGAACTTGCATCCTCCCATATGCAAAGCTGTCTCTTGCTGTTTCTTTAATAAAAAAAATTCTTTTAAAAAACCACAGTGGAACTTGTTTGTTCAGGAAAAAATGCCCCTTATTCCTCTTCCCTATAGCAACATGAAATAATAAAACATGCCAAGGAAAGAAGTGAATCAGTTAGCATAGCGCAGTGGCTTGGAAGATCAAGCTGTAAATCTGAAATTCCCGTTAAAATCTCATTTCTGCCACAAACTTGGAGATGGTACAACAGAAAAAGGAGAATGTGGTTAACAGCCTTCTCAATTAAGCAGTGCCTTCTCATGTCTCTCAAGTCCCAATCCTATACACACAGTACATAGTGGGACTTGCTTCTAAGTAAATGTGTTCCACAGATACTTTTCAACCCACTTTAAAGTGAAAGCAAGAAACAAGCGACACTGACTGTTAGCCTTTTTCTAGGATGTGCCATTCCAGACTGCAGGAGGGGACTAACTTAATGAAATGCCCCTCCAGAAAAGCAAACAAATGCTGCACATAGATAACTAGCATGTCAGGGTGATGGTTTGACTAGAACTCTTTCAAATTCGAAGCTGCTACTGCAGGTTGGATCAATACAACTGAGAAACCAATTTACCATCTCTAAGAACAAGGTATGCTGTCACTAACAATGGCCTCTACATACTTTTGTTACAGATAGATGCATTATCCCCCTCACAAGGACTAAAGACTGGAATACACAGTACACAGTTAAAATGGACCACTCAGCTGAATTAGTGGAAATTATATGTTGTAAATGCAGTTGTACAAAAGCACACAACTATCTGTATCAATATAATCAGTTAACCAACCCCACACCTATAAAAGGTTGAGTGACGCGGGTGGCGCTAGGGACGCGGGTGGCGCTGTGGGTTAAAGCCTCAGCGCCTAGGACTTGCCGATCGAAAGGTCGGCGGTTCGAATCCCCGTGGCGGGGTGCGCTCCCGTCGTTCGGTCCCAGCGCCTGCCAACCTAGCAGTTCGAAAGCACCCTAGGGTGCAAGTAGATAAATAGGGACCGCTTACTGGCGGGAAGGTAAACGGCGTTCCGTGTGCTGCGCTGGCTCGCCAGATGCAGCTTGTCACGCTGGCCATGTGACCCGGAAGTGTCTGCGGACAGCGCTGGCTCCCGGCCTATAGAGTGAGATGAGCGCACAACCCTAGAGTCTGGCAAGACTGGCCCAGACGGGCAGGGGTACCTTTAACTGAGCAAGGCTGTGATGCTATCAGAAAGCTGTTAATACACAACTGGCAGCAGCTAGTTATCATACTTTTAGTTTCTTTAGCAGATGACCAAAGAACTATTAGCTGCTGATTTTTTGACATGAGATAGGCCAGTCAGCCCCTTTGTGAGTGATTAATAGTTTTTTACAAGACATTTTACACTGCTCTGACCAGCCCTGGGAACTTGTGAACGGTAGATAATCTAATCATAATTATCAATTCACCATCACCACAGTTCTCATTAATTTAGAGAAAAATATCTGGTCCTATGATTTCCCTAGAATCATAGAATTGTAAAGTTGGAAGGGACTCCCCCCCCCAGCTTCATCTAGTCCAGCCTCCTGCAATTCAGGAATCTTTGGCCAATGTGGGGCTCAAACCCACGACCTTGAGATTAAGGGTCTCATGCTCTACTGTAGACTGAGCTGTTAGCCTACTTCCCCCACCATTTTTCTATGTTCATTTTTTAAAGAAAATCTGGACATTTTCCTCCCCCAAGGGAATCTGACCAGAACTAAAACAAGGGCAGATTTAATTTACTAACGGCATGTCCAAGGTGAAAGTCACAGTGAAAAGGATGCTTTTCAAGATAACCTTTAACATTGGTGAGCACCCTATTGTGGATGAATGCCAATTGGTCACCAGAGAAGCCTTTATCGTTAGATGTCCATTTCACCTTCAAACATGAAGCTGAAAAATTGTCACGGAAACCTAAAAGCTTTTTAAAATAGAGATTTCGTATGTATTCAAAAATTGGAGAACAGAGCCCCTTTCAAGATCAAGTCCAGAGTCACCCATTACTGCTCTAAGACTGAGAGCAATACTAACATCGAAATCATGCCTTCCATAGACATGTGATTAGTAGTATTATTATTTAAAACCCACTGATCTCTGAAGGGCACAAGTAAGCTGCTAACTCTGGTTTTGGCTTCTTATAATAGGACTGCTGCTCAATTCAAGACTCAGTGTAAAGCATACCAACAGAACTGCGCAAGAGGGAAGGCAGAGAAGTTTATTCCAGCAGTTATTTGACTGCATCACACTTCAGGATAAAACGTTCATAAAAGACAAGAGCAAAACCAAGGAGAGTATAAAAACAAATCCATTAAATTTATGATTTTATTCTTGGAAAACTCATTGATGGGGTTTGAGCAGTTTCCTCTACTGCAAAACAGAGGGAGACTAGGGGAAAGAGGCATTTGTTCTCATTTATGCTGCCTTTGGACTGGCAGGGAGAAAGGTCATGCTCTCCCCCCACGTCCGTCTGAAATGCCCAATGACTGAAGATGGCCCTTCCTTCTTACACCCTAAATGCACAATGGAAGTCCTGCTGCCATCCCACTGCGGAGCTAGTGACCTCCACCCTTTAGCCCATAAGCCCCAAATATCCTCCATTGCGGCAGCCTCACACCAAGACTGATTAATCCACCATGAAGGAGTCCTTATTGCCTTTGGTGGCAGCAGGATGGGAGCTCCCAAGGAGAATGCTAATCAAATGGCTTAGCACGTAGGAGGGAATTCCCGACTCCAAGCACCAAAGGGTTACACAGCAAAGGCCACTTAGTCCTCTGTACAAGCATCAGAAAAGTAGTTCTTTCCCTCCTCCCCTAGCCCCCCTGTTAATAGAATTCAGTACAGAGTCAGTGGTCAGGGCACTGCCAGTTTCAGCAACAGTACAAGACATTCCCTCAGCCAGTGCAAAGTCCTCTATGTCAGGATATCATGGGCTTGGTGCTCCACCAACATCTCCATGCTCTTCACATCTGTGCACCAGAACTCCAGGCGGTCTTTCATGCCCTTTATCTAGGAAATAAACCCACAAGCACTTTAGGAACTTGGACTTAACGGATACACAATCAATACATAAAGACAAAATAAGGGCCATGGTAGATAAATTTAACCATTCTGCATCAGAATGTCTCCTGCAACAGACTGCATTAAAATCCTGTTTTAGAGAAAATATAAACTGCAATCTCCCAATGGTGTGTCTTATTGGTTTGTCTTAATGACAAGACGTTTTGATAGGGAGATTCAAAGGTGCCAGAAACAAAGTAAGCATTGTGAAGAAAACTGAATTAAGTCAATTATTCAATGTGTCATAAATTCAACATGTGACCATATAAAGCTGTTTCTGCACTGAAGTAAAGGAAGACATATAAGTACAGTGTGATTAATCAAAGAAATCACACCCTTTCTCCCCAGAAAGCTGTTTTTTACTAAGATTCCATGCCATGCTTTAAAAGGAGAGTGTTGCACTGAGATTTCCGCAAGAGTGGTTACCTGTTGTAAATCCAGCACCCGTGGTTGGACCCAGGTCATGTGAACTCTCTTATCCACTTCATCAATACTGCCTTTCACCAAACCCACTGACAGGGCTTTCATCACTAGCAGCTCCACCTGCAGGAAGAGAAAACCAAGAGTCCCTTACTGGATTTAGAGAAACATATCCAGTTGTTTCCACAAAAATCACTGCAACTTACCAGTCTGAGTACTTGCTACAACTCAAAAAGAGGGATTTAACAAACAGAGAAAGGGAAAATGTCCAAGATCATGGCTGCTGTAAATGCCTATCTGGAAATTTAATTGCATAAATTTTAACAGGGATTATCTGAAATGAAAATGTCTTTGAAAATGGAATGACACAGAGTCCCTGAACATTTGTTTCCCTCATAAAGAACTGCAAATGCAACTCACCTCATTTACAGTGACTTTGGCACTTTTAGCAATCTCTTCAAAAGTGAGTTGCCTGTGGTTAGCTGGTCGGGTGAAGGTCATCTGCAGTCAAGTAAAACTAAAGTTAAAACTAACCTGGGCTTACGTGAAAAAAGAAGTTCCCAACATAGTGATCATAAAGCTTGGTTTCCCCAGCTTTGTTTGCCTCTGTGCAAGACATTATTTGAAAGGTGGACTAGATCTTCAATAGCAATATACTGTATGTTACATTTCAATACAAATTAAAAACTTCTGCCCCAAGTGAGAACCACTACAGGGAAGGACCAGATTATATAATTTAGAATTGCTAGACTTACCTCCATGAGGCACAGCAGCTGGATCTTCTGTAGAAGAAGAGCTTCATTTGCAGCCAAGTCTGGCTGTAAGACATGACAGATGAGAACTTTAGTTACTCCAAAAATCTTATTGTCTTTTCTTTTATTTAACAAGATGCATGCAACACACAGAAAGCGCTCATCATTTCATGTGTCTTGTGTCACGAAACCACAGCCTTAGACCTACCATTGTAAATTGTTCAACAGAAGTGTTTAATTTCTAAATGCAACCGTTAAGCCTGATTAAACCAACATCTCCTCTATGGGAGTGAGAAACTGAATGCTACTACACAGTTCAAGACATCAGGCAATGCATCTGTTTCAGAGCATGGATTTTAAATTGAAGTGGGATGCTTTGGAGTTATTTAGACCTTCCCTGCAGCAGATCCTTCCTGAACTGGCCCGTGTCCCAAGGCTTAAGTACTCTAAAACAGTTAATGGGGGAACTCTGTCCTGTTGCCCCAAGGTTTTTTTTGAAGACTCTGAATCTATACCAGCTGTTTTCAGAAGTGCATAAGCTTTACTTTCCACTAGCAAGTCAAAGAGGAAGTACTTATTTAATCAGTCAAACCAGCCACCTACCTGCTGCCCCCATGCTGACTTCAAAGCCTGGAATTTTTCCACATTGCCACTATTGAAGGCATAAAGCGTGTCAATCAACCATTGCCTGTCAGTGTTCCTCAAAGACTCCAGCACTGGGTGCATAAGCTGAGGATGGAAATAAAGTAGGACATTGAGATATAGTAGCTAGCTTCTGGTTCCTGAACATTTTCACCAATTAAGCTCTACTTACCAGTTCCCCAAAGTTATAGACTCCTTCCCCAAGGAGTCCTGCTAACCCTAAAGTAAAGGCTCTCTCCTGCTGGTCTGCCACTGAAAAGAAGAAAGATCTGGGTCAAGCAACAGTCTGAGAGACCACACCCCATTTTAGTACACACACACACACACACACACGTGTACATATATTCTCCTACGTTCAATAAAAATGTGAGCATTCTACACACAAAGGTACAGAAAATTATTTGTCTTAGGCCTATTTTCCTGAAACTCCAGGTTCCAACAACAATAATCTTGAGGATAATTTCTATTTCCCTCTCTGCACAGTAAATTAAATCCATTTGATACAGGTCTCCACAGCACAAACAAATGCATTTTGTTCAATATGGGAAGAAAAGAGCATTACCTGGGAGATCTTTGACATCTATACAGCCCAGGAACCTTAATGCATCCTTATAATAAGAGGCATGATTCCCAATTGTCTGGTAATACTTGCTGGAGAGATCATAGAAACGGCTGTGAACAGATGTCACACCAGGAAGATTATTCAGCATCTCTTCAACATCCTCAATGGTCTCCTAAAGCGAAAAAAGGTGATACCAATCCTTAAAATCCACATGTATTTTATATACATACACACAAAAGCATGTTGCAATACTTTGCCTAACAATTATAAGCAATGTTTGAAGAGAGAAAAACACACAACTCCAAAGAATGGCGTGATCACATTAACTTAAGGATCAGAACATATTTGTTATTTTATTTCTGCTGGTACAAGGACTTGACCTGCTGAAGTCTCAACTCTGCTGAAGAAACAAATCCACAACTGTATATACTTGTCTGCTTGAACACTACAGCTCCTAATAGTGGTTTATAAAAAAATGAAACAACCTCCATTATATAAATTTAATAACCTTGTTAATTGCCAAAACAAGTTTCTAAACAGATGTTTACAGGTTCGAAAACCCCTATTCTTTGCTTGTGGCAAACTGATAAACAGCTTTCATTTGTACAAAGTATGAACACATTGCAAGATGTTTATTTAGACTTTTGTGAACAGTTTCTAATGGGCCATGGATTATGTTACTGGATTATACCAGCAAAAGAAATCAAATCAAAAGTGATCTCTGGCCATCAGAATGGAAATAATAATGCCACTTGTCAAAAGCACAAATACTGTTACTGCATACTCAGCATCTTATTTGAAAAAAACTCAATATAGTATCTTATCAGAAATACCAACACTTTTGATTACAGTGGTACCTCGGGTTACATACGCTTCAGGTTACATACGCTTCAGGTTACAGACTCCTCTAACCCAGAAATAGTGCTTCACGTTAAGAACTTTGCTTCAGGATAAGAACAGAAATTGGGCTCTGGTGGCGTGGCAGCAGCAGGAGGCCCCATTAGCTAATGTGGTGCTTCAGGTTAAGAACAGTTTCATGTTAAGAACGGACCTCTGGAATGAATTAAGTACTTAACCCGAGGTACCACTGTATTTAAATTGTATTGTACAGTGGTACCTCGAGTTACAAACGCCTCAGGTTACAAACTCTGCTAACCTGGAAGAGTTACTAGAGTTGAGAACTTTGCCCCAGGATGAGAACGGAAATCGTGTGCCGGCGGCGCAGCAGCAGCAAGAGGCCCCATTAGCTAAAGCACGCCTCTAGTTAAGAAGAGTTTCAGGTTAAGAATGGACCTCCGGAATGAATTAAGTTTTTAACTAGAGATACCACTGTATTGCATTTCCGGTAACACAAAGTGGAACACAAGAAGCAGATAGAATTTAGTCTTCTCCACATATCCAGTATTGGGGAGAAGTAGGTCCATGATACTGGTAGATCCTTGCCTGATGTCCAGTACAATGGCAAAGATTTCTGACTCTCAACTGTTTAACAATGGCAACAAAATGCCTCTCCCCCTGTGACAATGAAGAATGCTTGGGGGTAATCAGGAATGGATTTTTGCATGGAAAGAGAGCAAACCCAGCTCAGTTCTAGTACCCAAAACAAATCATGCTGATCAGCACCTGCTCAAACACAAAATGTCCTTCAATTCTAAGTTTATGTCTTTTGCACCTGCCTCCAGCTGACGGTTTTTCAGAGTACCTATTAAGGCCTGAAGTCTGCCCTCTCCTATGTTAGAAGAAGGGCTGCACAAAAAAAATGCAAGAGCCGTCCAATACAGCAAATTCAAAAAAGGTTTTGTTATTATGAACAAGAAAATATGTATTTTGTCTCACCTTTGTGACTTGTAGATCACCAATGTTTAATTTCAGAGCTCCAATGGCAGTTTTACATAGAATCACGGCTTCATCACTGCTTTTCACCTGCAGCCACAATACAAAATGAACGTAATAAAACAGCTATTGTTTCAAATAGCAATGAAACTAGTGTCTGCCAAAGAGGGTGTAAGTAGTTAGCAGTTTTTCCAAATTTGACTGTATAACTATCCTTGATCATTTTCTTACTGGCAATGAAACTGGCTTGATGGCCAGTTCAGTAGATGTGTTATTAATTTATATTGTGCCTTTCAGGACAAAAGATAGTACACAGAAATTGTAACACAAAACCTATAATTCTACACCCCTTTAAGTCTACACCCCTTTAAAACGAGTGATAAAAACATCAGTAGGCTACAGCAATGAATAAAAACTAGTAACAGCATTGAAAACAATTCCATGCAAGTGGATCAAAGTACTATATAAAGTATCTGTCATATATCATACTTACTTTTTCTCGGGTCTTTTCCAGAAAAGTAAGGGCTACATTAGGATCTAAGGAGGTACAAGCAAGCAATTACATTAAGATTCACATAACCTCTTATTGGAACCTATCACAAAAGTTTTAGAATTGAGGACCTGCCTGAATGATATTGTCCTTGGGGAGAGGAGTAGAGGGCTTCAAGGCATGCTTCCTCCCTTCGTTCCGAGAAACAATGAATGACAAAATTTTTGCTCAGACTTCTGGTTTCAAGGTTCTCCTGATTTAATGTCCCAAAGTCAGAGGAGAGCTCGTGTTCAAAGTAACATGAGATCTCCTGTTTGATCATTCCACTTCTCTCTACACTGAGGGGGAGTGATTGTGCAAGCCAAAAGCCAGTTCCCAGATACTTCCTTGGATCAGTCCCAGGGAGAAACCAGCACCAAAAGAGGCCTTCAGTCTGTCAAACTCCTAGAATTAGATTCTCAAATTCTACATTAATACATCTCTGCTGGCCTTATAGCAAAGTTAAGGAGTATTAATGGCTAGTGTCCACAAAGACTGAAATGTGAATAATTCCCTTTCTCCAAGACTTAGTTCAATCCTTTGTTACTTTCCTAAAGGTCCTATTGTTGGCCTCAGATCCCCCCCCCCCGAACCAGTTCATAATGAAAGATAGCTATGATAAAATGAAGATGTTTTACCTGTCATCTGCCGCACTACATGAAGAATGATCTCTACAAGGGACAAAGGGTTCACCCTGAAATAAAGAGATGGTAACATGAACAACTGAAGTTTTAATAGCAATTAAGTTTAATAATGAACTTTAGAATTAAAATATTGATCTTAAAATGTAAGGTTTCCCCTAAATTTTAAGTATTTTAAAATCTTTACCTGTGTTCAAACTCACTGATAAAGTTCTCATAAAGCTATAAATCAAAGAAAGAGGTGGTAAGTTTAGAAGTACAAGTGTGTTTTGGTTAACAAGTCAAGTTGATCATTAGTACATCTAGGACACTATCTACAGTTTGATTAGTGTGTGTGGAATTCCTTACGATCAATATTAAGCCCTGGGTCAGCACTAGACCACAACACCTTTGTTACAACTCATGCCTTGTCTGGAGTGAGAAACATCAAAACCCAGGTTTGGACAACATGCCAAGCCAAACCATGGGTAATACCAGTAAGCCCAGAGAAAGGGCAAAGCAGATGTGATCTCTCTCCAAGAGCTCATGCATTTACACTAAGCCATGGTTTAGCTTAGGTATGCTGGCTTGCTCATGTCCACAGAATGGAAGATGGCAGGATCCCCAAGGACCTGATCTACAGAGAGCTGGCTTCTGGCACCAGGCCAATTAGCAGACCAACTCTGTGCTACAAAGATGTCTGCAAATTATGTGACACGAAGGCTGTCAACACCAACCCTGCTCTTACCAGTAAAACATTTTATCCTAATATTGAACTGAAATCTATCCCTCTGTAACTGAAACCAGTCAGTCCTGCCCTCTAGGTATAACAAGTATGTGATCATTTCTATGTG
The DNA here is from genome assembly GCF_027172205.1 of Podarcis raffonei. Lineage (NCBI taxonomy): Eukaryota > Metazoa > Chordata > Lepidosauria > Squamata > Lacertidae > Podarcis > Podarcis raffonei. Next base: position 79,219,950 of record NC_070602.1, read on the forward strand.
AGAGCCTCTATTTCAACAGTGCTATCATGTGGTGGACTCTGCCTCCTTGGAGGTTTGTAAGCAGAGGTTGGATGGCCATCTGTCATGGATGGGTTAGCTGAGATTTTTCCATTGCAAGGGGTTGGGCTAAATAACTTTTGGGTCCCTTCCAACTTCTATATCCCCTCTCAATCTTCTTTTCCAGACCAAACATATCCAGTTTCTTCAATCTTTCTTGTTTTTCATACAACTGTCTGTCATGCTGTCCTCCTTTAAAGCAACCCTTCATTTATTTAGTAGTTTCTAAACTATAATACAGGGTGGGCTGGATCCAGAACTAGTACATCCTCCTCCTGCCATTTTGACAGGTGGGTGGGGCTACCCACCTGTTAATCACCCAATGTACTATGAGACCAGGTGATTCAAACTTCAAACCATGGGAGTAGGCACAGACTTATATCTGCCGTTAGTACTGTGGTCCCACAGTACTGCCTGGTTTTTTTTATACGCTTGGGCTTATTTCTGATTTTAGCACTATAGTGCTTAGCACTAAGATAGGAGAAAGGAGATCCCTTATTTCCAGTCTTGACAAACAGCACTTAGACTGGAGATAACAGATTATCCATGCCTGATGTCATATGGTGTCAGATGACTGACAGGTCGGTGTTGTTTGTGCCAAAAATGGCCTGGTGGTCAAAATTCAGAGGACTGGTAGGCATAACTAGGCCTGGGAGCAGAGGTTCCCCACCAATGATTTAATCTGGCAGTTTATCACTGCAATGTCATCTCATACCATTTTGCATCATCTATTTAGAGTACCAGCATTATACAGTAATTACAAAATGCACCCTTTCACTCCTGGAAAGAATAAAAATGTGATCCCAAATGCCAAAAAAGTGATACAGAAGTCAACAGAATTTACAAAGCAAAAAAATTAGGACATAAGCTACAAAGTCCTGGAACTGATGTGTTCAGTGGAGTTCCCCTAAATGCCTCATCATTGGCAACTCACAATTCACAAGAAACCAGGGGTATACATTTACACTACTCTTTATTTAAATTTTTCTTATTTATGGTAATTCCAAGAATCTTGTGAATTAGAATACAAATAATGCAACCCATCACCATCTCAATGACTAAGGTAAGACTTGGGAGATTACCTTGATGAGTCCATCTCCTTGGGCAAAGCACGGGTCTTGCACAAAGTCCAGAACCTGAAGGGTCAGCTGGTGCCAGAGTCTGTAAAACATACACACGACAATGGAAATGGCAAAGGACAGGCTGTCAATTTTACAAAATGAGGGCGAGCAAGGGAAGAGTACAGCAGCCAGGAGACCACAGCAAACCCTCAACGGTGTATTTACCCAAATCAAACCCGAGTTATATGAACAGAAACCCTTGCACGAAACACACATATTGGCAACCAGGCCAGCGCAGAGCCTCAATGGAGACGGCCAAGTGCTTAACACTTCCGACCCTGTTGTGCTTATGCCACCTTGGCCCAAGGCAAGCGACGCGTGCCTATCCACCATTTTCCTAAGGCAAGCAGCCTGCCCACACATCTCGGGAGTGAGGCCCGATGTACCAGCTTCCTGAACGGGGGGGGGTTGGCCTTCAAGAGCAGGAGCCCCCCCAGCGGATCATCTCCAGAAAAAGGCGCAAAGTCGCCCCAGGGAAAACGGCAGAGCGCCCCTTCCCCACCTCCCGCAGGCTCCCCCAGCCGCCCCCCCTCACTTCTTGTTGTAGAGCTCCTCCAGGCGGTGCCACACGGCGGCCTGGCCGGGCCCCGAGCTTTGGCTCTGCTGCAGGAAACCCGGCACGTCCTTCATGGCGAGGCCGGGACCGGGGAAGCAGCGGGAGACAGAGAGAGCGCTTCACCCTCAGGAGCAGGAGCAGGAGGCCGGGCCACCCTGCCGCCGGAAATGCACACTCACTTCCGGCACCTTCGGCGCGGAGCACGCCGGGTACCGTATTGGCCTCGCTCTGCGCAGCATTGCTTCTCGATCTCGCCCCACGCGCTGGGGGGGAGGAGGAGGAAGGGGAGAGTTCCGGGGGAGGGCGGGCAGGCCCGCTGGTCGCCATGGCAACGGCCTTCGCTGCGCGAGAGAGCCGGCGAGCTTCTCTCGGGCGCCCCCTGCAGTCGTTGGGTGCCGGTTGCTATGGCGGCCCGCTGCCCGCGCGTGACGTGGGGGTGGGGATGCTGACGTCACTCGCCACCGCCTCGCGCCACGAGGAGGAGGAGGAGGATGTCGAGTGTCGCAGCTTCGTGAAATAAAACATTGCCGCCACCGCCTCGCTATACGGCGGCAAAGAACATGTTTCCCAGGCGGGAGATCCCTGCTGTTCGCCCCCCCCCGGTCGGGCTGGGGGAGAGCCGCTAGGGCCCCTCCGTGCCGGCCATAAGTGACCTGGACACGGTCCCTCAGGTTCCTTTTGCTTCCTTTGCTCAGGTGCATCGCCCCCGTCGGACGGAGGTTTGGGCAGGGAAGCGTCGCTCTCCCGTTTCTGGCCCCTCCGTCCCTTTCTGCCCAATCTTAGAACTGAGGGAGGTGCGGTTTCCTTTGCTGTAAGTGGCATCTTGCGACGCAAAGAACAGAATTGTTGCACTCATTGCTGTGTATTGGTTTCGAAAATGCTAAAAAGAATAATATCCTGGATGGGGATGGGGATGAAGCGGGCCTTGCCTTAAAATGAATGAAACACAGAACTGTGCTTCTTGGGCAATTACGGCAGTCGGAGACTAGTGGCGCCCCATAAAAAAAGCCACTGTGAACGAGATTACACCCAGCAGAACCTACTGCAAAGAAAAAAGCTATTGCCAGTTCAGAGCAGTACTGTATAACAAGCAGTCTTGTAGCATAATGCCTTAAGTGGTGGTGCAATTCATCTCCGAAAAGCTACTGCAAGGGTGGTGGGGACCGTAAGAGATGGATTTTTAGCATGAGCGGATCTAGGCTCTTCTTTTAGGAACATTAAGGTAAAGAGCTTTTCAGCTGTTCTTTCAGGCTCAAGATCACTGAAAGCAGACAAGAGTGGTGCTTTGCCCTACTGATCCACTCCAGATCTGCTGTAACCTTCAGACCACAAATACAACCCAAACAGGAAACTGGCGAGATACAGAGTGATACCAGCCGCCTGCCCACCTGCATGAGTAGAGCCATTAATAAAGGGAAGAACACAGAAGACATAGAAACCTCTTGATTTTTCTTTCTCTGGTGCAGGACTAGGCGGCCGGAGGGAAATGAACTGGAGATTATATTACAGAGTCTCTGCAGGAAGGCATGCACTTTGTGCTGAAAGTTTTCAGAGACCAATAGGTAAGTAACAATCTAATACAGAAGAATATGAATGAACTGGAAGGGCCATATCAGATTTTGGAAGAGTTAGGAGAGCTAAGACCTAGAATGGAAAAGCTTACAGGTACTCAGGGAGATTGTTGGTATATTTAGTATAAATAGGAAAATTGAATATAGGGAGGATTCTTACAGTGCATCAGACCGTTGGCTGAGTACTCTGACAGACAACTGCTCTCCAAGTTCTCAAGTGGACAGAGGCCTTGGCCCTTCTACGTGAGATAACTAGAGATGCTGGGGACATTGTGCATGGAAAACATACAGTCTACCACTGAGCTAAGGTGTTTCCTCTATGAACTAATTTAGAGTAGGTAATTTTTTACATCTGTCTGTCTGTAGAACACTTTTAGCCTGCAAAATGGTTTATAACTCTCACATCCTCCAAGGAGCCATATGAAGGAAGTGCAGTAAAATGTAACCTCAGACTTTTGCAGTGTATCCCCCTTTATCCCCTTTTGTTGCATAAAGTGTGAGTCTCCTTTTGGAGCAAAACCCTGTTGCTTTGTCTATACAACTGCATGAGGAGATACTTAATAATAATTTATGTTCTTCAGCAAATACTAGTCATATATAATACAAGGCTGGGGAACCTTTCCCACTCTCCAGGGCTCCATTTGCGGGGGGAGTAGTAGTCAAGGCCATACACCTGTAGTGTTTGGGGCCAAGGCCAAAAGAAGGCAGGGTCAAAGCATACATAGACACTCACATCCCATTCACAAACCTACATACAGTGGTACCTTGGTTTACAAACTTAATCCATTCCGGAAGTCCATTCTTAAACCGAAGCACACTTTCCCTAATGAGGTCTCCCGCCGCCAGTGCCCTTCCACCATTCGGATTCCGTTCTTAGACCGAGGTAATGTTCACAAACCGTGACACTACTTCTGGTTTTGTGGAGTTCGTAAGCCAAATCGTTCGTAAACAGGACTGTTTGTAAACCGAGGTACCACTGTACATAACACGTGCACATATACACACTGTATCAGGCCGCCAGTGTAGTGCCCTCTCTTCACCAGACAGGTTGGTCAATGATCAGGAAGCATCAGAGTCATAGTTCAACAACCTCTGAAGAGCACCACGTTCTGCTTGCATGGCTTCTGTGCTACGTGCTGAGAAAGGGACTCCCCTTTCTCCATGCTCAGCCCAGGAACTGCCAATGGGGGAAGAAAGTAATCTCTTCCTTCAGAAGCAGCTCAATTAACTTTTATGCTGCACAGTGTGAAAGGGACTCCTTTTCTCACTCTGCAGGATAAAAATGCACCACCTGCCCAAGGAGGAAGAACTGCTCAGCTCAGCTCATGGGCAGCTCAGCAGCAGGACTCAGCCATGTTCCCTCTTCCCCACTACTGAGCAGTAATTTTCAGTAAGCTGAGCAGCACAGGGCAGCGGGAGGTTTTCCTCCCCTCATTATGATCTGTTCTCCCCGGGCTACTTCACGGATTGAATATTACAGCTCATCAGCGGGGGGGGGGGGGGAGGGGGCTGAGTAGATGGATCTGGGAAAAGACTGGCAAGCTAAAGGGGAGATCCTGTGGGCCACACCTGGATTATGAAGTGAAGGTTCCCTACCCCGAAATAAAGGTTTAATTAACTAAATTAGGGTTAATCCTATTGCCCCCACTTTACTTGTGAGTAAGCCTCATTAAATTTAATAGGACTTCTTAGTAGACATCGTTGGGATTGCACTGTCAAATGGGTTTTCTATTCCTCAGTGAAATTTCATATAACCAACTATTACAAGCCCTGCATTTGAAAATGGTTGTTATGTTTTATAGGACGGAGGAATTGCTGGATATGTTCCCAGCAACATTATTATGGGAATTTTTCTGGTTCTATGACCTGCAGAAAACTGCTCCTAACTTCATTGAAGCCCACCTTCTTCTTTCCACATGGAAATCTTTTCTTCCAAAGAACTCCAGAAAGCAGAATAGAAAAGATTGCAAGTACCTATGGAGTAAGGTATGATATCTTTTCTCCTGCTCATTTTGACTGAATTCTTCCACCTTCCTTCACAAAACGTGCTTGGGACGCTTGTATTTATTTGTGTTTCTCTACCTTATCCCATAAGAATATAAGAATCTCCTTGACTTAAAATGCACTCCTGGTTCTTCATTTGCAGCTGTGCAGCTGTGGCTTCAGTTATTTTAGAATTCAAGCAAAGGAAGTGCTGAGAGCGCACTTTAAGTCATACGACACCAGACACAGGACGAGTAAAGCCACATTGTTAAAAACAATGCCAATTCACTGCTAATACGAACTGAGGGAGTTTTCTCCCAGTAATCTCGTTCTGGTGAATGGCATTTGAATGTGTTTCTTTGTAACCCGTTGCATATGTTGCTGGCAGGCCCTTTTCATTATCCACTGCTCTAATGGTCTTCTTTGGAGGTGGCAGAGGAAGAAATGATGGTCAAAAGGAGCAGCTCACCCTGAAGGATGTGACAGAACTAATTCAGAAGAAAGAATGCAAGAGAGTCGTGGTGATGACTGGAGCAGGGCTCAGCACTCCTAGTGGTATCCCCGATTTCAGGTAACACTCAAACTGCTATCAAGGCCTTGCTCTCTTGACTGTACAGACATTTTCCCTACTCTGTAAAGTCTCCACCTTGTGGGAACTCTTCAGCAGCCACCACACTGCCCAGTCATAGATGGAGCAGCTTCAAGAAGCAGGGCACAGGCAGTAAGAGTGAACCAGGCTCTTTTTTTGGAATTGAATGAAGAGGCTGGTACTGTTGGTGTAACTTTTTTTCCTATCCCAACATCGCACCAAACATGGTCTGTTAACGGTATAGTCCCTTAATGCCAAATAAGTCACATCTGGTTTTATGCTACATGGAGGATGCCACAATAGGTCCTTTAACTATTTAATTTGACTTTCTTGCATCCAAAATTTCCCTTTTTATGGATTGCAACCTAAGTTCAAAAACAAATAGCAACAGAATCCAGAGCAAATACACCAGGTGTTGTGCATGAAGTGATAGACATGCATTTGTGAACAGAATGCTATTTCACCATTCACGCACCTCCCCCTCCCTCATGTGGATTGTCAGTCGCCTTTATTTAATTTTTGAAAGCATTTTGTGAACACTTATGCGTATAACCATTCAGCCATTGCCTTTTTTTTAAAAAAAGAAACTTTTAACAGTTTTCTTTTTAAAAAATAAGGCAGTAAAGTGAAAAACTGCTATTGAGGATTAGAGAGGGATGTTTTAGGTGGCTTTATGCAGCCCCAGCCAGTGTCCTGCACAATCATCTTCTGCTTTGAACTTTCAGCACATTTCTTTTTTCAGAGAAGGAAGGCATGTTTAATCTGAGTATTTATGTAAAGATCTTTGGTTTCAGGGAAGTGTCACATTTTGCTATAGTTCTCCTTTGCTTGTTTGATCCTGCAATGCTGATAAAGAGTGAAACAATATGCTACTATATCAAATCAAAACACCCTTACCCCATTTGAAGTTCTCTTACCAGGCATGCTATCAGCTACCCTCCTTCTCATTTTCTGGTATCATTGTCACAGTGTCTCCTCCCATCTTAAAAGCGCCATTGCTTCTTGAGAGAGGCCTCCACTGCTGAATTCTCCTTCCTGTTCACCATAAGCTGTTCACATATCAACTGATAGGCCACTTTGGTGGTATGTCTTCTTGACAAACTTGTGATAAAATATTCCTCAACTGTGTTTTCTCATATGTGAATTTACTTCTAATAGGGGTATACCAGCACATGAAAAACCTTTGCAATGGCTTGGTTTCCTGGCATGTTCTGTAGTTTTCTTCCCCTCTTGTCTCCACAGGTCCCCTGGGAGTGGCCTCTACAGTAATCTCCAGCAGTATAATATTCCTTATCCAGAAGCCATATTTGAGCTCAATTACTTTTTCCACAATCCTAAGCCTTTCTTTACATTGGCGAAGGAGTTATACCCTGGCAATTACAGGCCCAACTATGCTCATTACTTTCTTCGACTTCTACTTGACAAAGGGCTCCTTCTGCGTCTGTACACACAGAACATTGATGGGCTGGAGAGAGGTATGTCTCCCCATCCCCTCAATTTGGATCTAAGAAATAAAAATCTAGGCTAATGTTAGAGATACTGCAGCAAACCTTTGGATGGCAGGGGAAGTATTCTCCACTTCCTTTGCATTGATGGGACGTCTGGGTCGAATTGACTTTAACTCTGAGTTTTGTGTTCTAGCTGCTGGGATTCCTCCAGATAAACTAGTTGAGGCGCATGGTACATTTGCTTCTGCTACATGCACTGTCTGTCGAAGGTCATACCCTGGTGAAGACTTCAGGGTAAGTGACAGCACAGCAGATACACCAGGAATATCAAGCATACTGCAAAGGGTGCTGGTTATGTTTGGCTTAGGCACCAAGAATCTTGTTTTGCGGGGTTCACAGGTTTGCTTTTACTTTCATTAATTCTTGGGGTGTTCAATCAATAGTACCAATGGAAAGTGTCCCTTGTAATTTCAAGTGATGTAATGTGTGGCCTATACTGCCTGATGTGGATCCTGCTTTCTGTGTTATCATTATAGGAGGATGTGATGGCTGACAAGATCCCCAAGTGCCCTGTGTGTACTGGAATGATCAAACCTGACATTGTTTTTTTTGGAGAGGAGCTCCCTCATCGGTTCTTCTTGCACGTGACAGATTTTCCTATGGCAGACCTGCTCTTTGTCATCGGAACCTCCCTTGAGGTCTGCGCTATCATGAACACGGGAAGAGAATGAAAGCTGGGGTATTGAGACAGAGTGGTTCGGGGACTCTGGAAAGCAATGCGGATCCAAAGGGAAAGCGAGGGTGGCAATTCAGGGATCAACAAAGTCGAGTGCATCTTGGGAAATGTGTAAGAAGGATTTATAAATAGCTCGGGAAGCATAGATTGCCAAAATTGAAGAAATTATTTTCTGTATCTAGTGATGGAGGGAGAGGCAGAATCAGTGTTGTTGTCTCTCAGTGGCAGGGCAGAAGTAAATGTGCCTTAAGCATAGACATATGACAAGACAGTCTTCACTAAATATTGTTGTGTATAAAGTCAGGAATATTAGAAATGCAGTTTTTCCTCTATGATATTATCCCAGCACACACAATAGAAATCTTAACATGCACATTGCCCCATCAGCAACTGTGTTAGCAGGGGAAAGGGAGAGCAATATGGCCTCAATCACCCGTACTGTAGGGATCAATGATGAATCAGTACATCCCATTTCCTAAATAAGAACCATGTAGATTTCCTTAGCTGCTGTTTGAATGCTCTGCATTAAGTGAGGGTGAATAGCTGGTACAGTGTATGGCCAAGGGCAGGGGTCAGCAAACTTTTTCAGCAGGGGGCCAGTCCACTGTTCCTCAGACCTTGTGGGGGGCTGGACTGTGTTTTTTTGGGGGGGGAATGAACAAATTCCTATGCCTCACAAATAACCCAGAGATGCATTTTAAATAAAAGCACACATTCTACTCATGTAAAAACAGCAAGCAGCCCCCACAAATAACCCAGAGATGCATTTTAAATAAAAGCGCACATTCTATTCATGTAAAAACATGCTGATTCCCTGACCGCCTACGGGCCGGATTTAGAAGGCAATTGTGCCGAATCCAGCCCCCGGGTATTAGTTTGCCTACCCATGGCCAAGGATATGCTTTGGTTCAAATATTAGATTAGATACAAACTCACTGGATGGCCGTGAGCAAGTCATTTTCTTACAAGCCTCAGCTATACTCTTTCACTTAGGAATAATATTGCTAACCTACCTACCTGACTTGTTGAAAGGATAACCTGAAATAGTCTTAAGTTTGAATTGCTTTGAGTGGGTATTTCGCAGAACCACTGTACAATAGGTAACATATTTCCTTTTTGTTAGCAGGTTCTCATTTACACTACCATATAGCCCTCTTCATTAACCAGTATTTGGGTGCATTATTACAGTTGTTCGATAGATCAATAGATCTCAAGGTGTTATGAATTTCTTTAGAGCTGTGACTTTCACTTTGGAGCAGAATATGCAGCCTTTTTCTTTTGGTGTTTGGATTTTAGGTGGAGCCATTTGCCAGTCTAGTTTATGCAATTCGTAGCTCTGTTCCACGTGTGCTGATCAATCGGGAATTGGTGGGACCCTTCGCTCATCAACCACAGCACAGTGACGTGGCTGAACTGGGAGACGTCATCATTGGAGTAGAAAAAGTAGTGGAACTGTTGGGCTGGAAGGAGGAGTTGCAAGAATTAATGAAGAAGGAAAAAGAAAAGGTATGAAAGTTCCGAGTTGAAAAGCTTTTATTCTTTCACCCGATTTCACTTGCAGAATCTCTCATGAGTTAATCCCCTGTCTTGACATAATATGACCTGTACAAGATGGGGGTATCTGGCATGCCAGTAGTACATGTGAAAAGGTTTTAGAGGTCTTGGTAGACCACAGGTTTAACATGAATCAACAGTGTGATACAGCAGTAAAAAAGCTAATGCTATTCTAGGCTGCATTAACAGAAGTATGATGTCCAGATCAAGGGAAGTAATGAGATCACTCTATTCTGTCTTGGTCAGACCACACTTGGGCACTGTGTCCAGTTCTGGGTGCCACAATTTAAAAAGGATATTGACAAGCTGGAACATGTGCAGAGAAGGGTGACCAAGATGATCAAGGGTCTGGAGACCAAACCTCATGAGGAATTGTTGAGGGAGTTTTTTTCTCCTGCTCTGGAGGGTAGGACCCAAACAAAAGGTTTCAAGTTACATGAAAGGAGATTCTTAGTAAACATCAGGAAGACCTTTTTAACTGCAAGAGCTGTTTGACAGTGGAAGGGGCTCCCTTGGAAGGCGGTGGACTCTCCTTCATTGGAGGTTTTTAAGCAGAGGTTGGATGGCCATCTGTCATGAATTTCAGGGGATTGTACTATTTGATTATTATTAAATTTGTATACCACCCTTCATTCGAAGCTCTCGGGGAGGTAAACAGCATAAAAATACAAAATAAGAACAAATCAAATGAATATCCCCTCCCAAAACAATGGACTAGATGAGTCTCTTCCAACTCTACAGTTCTGTGATTCTGTGACATTAGAATTAATGGCATTTTCCTATGTACTTGTTGTATTCTTACAACTCAACAGTGATATGCTTTCATTTAACTGTAAACGAATCATTTCCTTCTCTGTGTTGTTGCTTTTGCACTTTAGTCAGTATCAGCTGTTGAACGGATGGACTTTGGAACAAGCAAGCTTCATAGACAAATAATGTTCTTTCTATTTTTAGCTGGATGCAAAAGACAAATAGGAAATCTGACCCCTGCTGTTGGAAATGATGTTTACCTCCTAAAGGACTGTTCGCTGCAGCCAAAGGTTACAGCAATAAGAGCAGAGAACTGGAGGAAAATATGCTCTCCATTGTGCTAGCACCCAGTAGGTTAGAAGAACAAAAAATCATTCAGAGAGTCTGGTTGCACATGGATGTCCTCTGAAGGATCTTGGGAGATGATCAAATGGCAGGTTGTGATTTTGCTTTTGCATAAGAGGCTCTAGATACCAGAGTGGAAGATGAAGATGTACATTATAGCTGCTACTTCCCATTAAACTTCACCTCTTAAGCTGTTTCTCCAAACAAACTCTTCAAATGTTTTCTAAACCATCACAGATCTTGTGGTGTTGCACTAGTAGCCTTAGCTGCAATAACATTCATCACAGTTATGCTGAATCTGACATTGTACCAACTTGTGAAAGAATTTAGATTAGGCCAAGTTTAATAACTAAGCTTAGAAGTTTGACTGTTCAGTCAGTGTGTCTTCTCCTGTAGCTTCTGTGAAGATCAATCTGAAAGCTGATATTCTAAAAATAATTTGATGTATTAATATGCAGTGTTTCATTTATGTAACATGAAAAGATAAGGTGTGTTTAACTACAATTCTAGCAAGAAATGACAACAATGAAAGGTGTAGTGAAGCTGCTGTTTCAACTTGAATAAACACTTTTTGAGTGGCAATAATTAGTCAAAATAAAAGCATGTTTCAGCAGTCTCTCAATATTCTGTCTGCAGATTTCTCAGTATTTAAATTCTAAACTTGTATTTTCTGTCCTTGAATTCATTTAATGGGGAAAAAAGTATTGTGGGCATCATTCACATAATTGTCTGACATTTTGGTGTTATTCAGCATCTTTGAATGACAGGCTTTTATCTGTTTAAAAGAGATGCTGGGCTTCTGGGTTTCTTCTTTCATTATGTAATTGTTGACAAAGAGATGAAAGGGAGCTCTGGGTGGTTAAAACAGTGTTATTTGTAGTGTTACCCTGAATTAACATTAAAATTGTGGAACCTATTAAATCTAGTACTGCTACTTTATGAACTTCAAATCACCATGAAAATGCAAACACCACTTTGTACATGTCAAGTGTGTGTAGCTTAATATTAACTTTGTGGTTGTGCCATCCGATAACCATGTAAGCCAAGGATTACCCTCTGCTTTTAGCAATTGTGTCTAGTTTGCTCCCCCAATTTGAAGAACTCTACTTATTTCTCTCCAATTACAATCAACCTCAGAGGCCTCCAAGCTCTATTTTCGGCAAGGCAGTTCTTGCAAAGAGCTTCCGATAATTTGAATGTGCTAACAGATTTGTTTATATGAATGTGTGATTCAAATATTGGATTGGAAGGCTCTTGAATTTAGGATAAGCCATTCAAATGAGACATTTGAATCACCAGCCCTGCTGAAGTGTGTGTGTGTTTGCTATATACTGTCACCTCTTACTTGCCTTTTCTCCAAACTAAAAATGCTGCAACATTTCCTTACATGCGAGTACCTCCATCATATTGGTTGCCTTTTTCTAAACCCTTTCCAACTCTACAAGTGAGGCAACCAGAACAGTACAGTACACAGTATTTCAAATGTTGTTGCACCCAAGATTTGTATAACAGCATTTTTACTTTCAGCTCCTTTCCTAATGCTCCCTAGCATGGAATTTGCCTTTTTCACAGCTGCAGCACAGTGGAGCAGCATCTTCCATGGAGCCATACACTACAGCCCCAAGGTGTTCCTGGTCACTGTCAGTTTAGAACCCATGAGCATACACATGAAGTTAATTTGTCTTTTTGGTCCTGATATACATCATTTTACACTTGCTTCCACTGAATTGCTTTTGTCCTTTCATTCAGTTTGGAGAGTCGTTTTGGAATCCTTCAAAAGCTTTGTTTTAATGACCCCTAACGATTTTATTTTAATGACAAGGAAGACAAAAGGAATATCAATGGCCATGAGGCATGATGGCTCCATGAACAACAGGGGAAGGCTTTGTTGTGGGCTTCCTGCAAGTGTCTGATGATCACTCTGGGAAACAGGATACAAGGCAGACCTTTGGTCTGATGTGCAGACCTTCAATGAGTTTCATTGTGTTGAAACGTAAGTGATTAATAACCATGTAACTATATATTAGGAGGATGGGGTATGCAGAAGTCATAATTATACTCAATGTTAGTTTGTGGAGATAACCCAAAGTTTCCAACATTTTCAAACAGTACAGCTAGAATCAGAGGCAGCTGGAAGATCATCCAGTCCAATGCAATGGGCAGGATACTCCACATATGTGATTACTACAGACTGATAGACACCAATGGCCTCTGAGGTTTAGTTTGTTGAAAGCACAGAAAGTTCCACCGCTTACCCACATGGCATTGTGCTTGAGTACAACACTGCTATAACTACTCCTCCCAGTTTGGCTGCAGTTACATTGCCAAGAAATGTAATTTCTAATTGCTCAGATACAATCACCCAAATAATCAACAGATGCACGCATATTGTTATCTGAAGGCTTCATTTATTCTAGTGAAAATCTTTATATTTGTGCTAAGTTCAGAAACTGTTGGCAAAGTTGGAAACAAAGTAGGAGATGGGGGCTGCTATTTTTAAACAGAAAAGCCTATGATCAGGATGAAGGTACATAACAGGGTGAATGCAGAGTGCTATGGATATAGGGGAACTGAAGCAGATTTAGAGTGCGGTTAAGCAATTGGCCTTTTGTCTGAAGAGCACAGAGAGTGAGAGTAGTCCAGAAACTAAACATGGTAGAAAGAGGAACATGGTGTCAAGGTTACAGTGGGGGTTAGAGGCCTCCTGGCCCCTAATTATCAGCAAACGCAAACATTAATGTCGCTGTGAGCAAAGGATATCTCAGAGTTTTGCACATTATCTCAGATAATGGACACATACCACACATATACATACTATTTCAACAATGCACGTTTCCTTACCTGCATGTTTCCATACACATGTAATGTGTCTTAAAGGAACTGCCTAAAAATGTGACCGGTTGCCACACACATTGCACTTATATGCCTCCAGGAGTATGCTTTCTTGCATTTCACATGTAAAAAAATGCAGGCTTCTCATTGTTCACACATTTCTATAATATGCCCCAGTCGTGTATGCAAATAGACATTTACATTTGCCAAGAGTATCTGTGTGTTTTAAACACCACCACGCTGTATGGTTGCTGCATTATGTGCTTTGCACAAGTATCAATGCACGCACGCACACACACATATATATCACCTGTGTGTATCACATTTTAGTCCCATACAAGTAACTGCAGTGCACTCACAGCACCCTTAAGTGCTACTAAACCTCCTTGATATAATAAGAGATTGCCCTTCCCTCCATGAAATTTCTGCTCAAAAATCCCTGGAATCGGAGTGTAATAATCTTGTGGACACAGAGGGAAAACAGATCAAAAGAGCTAAGCTGTAAAGAGCTCTCTAAGGTAGGAGTGTTATAGAGCTAGAGAAGAAACAGATGTTATACCACTCTGGGCGGTGGAGATCCATCCCATGGGAAGTCTTTTCTTGGGACTGGTCTCCTGATACAGCACCTGTTACAGAGAGAGAATAGAGGGTCCATAGGTTTTTGAGGAACAGGAAGTGTTTTTTCAGTCCAATTCCAAGTCAGAGTCAGATGATAACCTCTCCTCAGATATCTGATGGACAGCATCCTCCAAGGAGGTTACATTGAGAGAGGTTAAATTGCCATCTGGATTGACCCCCATTGGTTGGATGACTCGTTGTCTGCAATGGAAAGGAGAAATAGCACAGTCAGAGAGGGGCTCCTCATGATAACATTCTTAGAGAAACCATCAAGGGAAAGCCTACATTAAGGACACACCAGTAGTATGCCCACTTTGAGAAATGTAATTCATTTGTTGATCCTAGCAGAAATAGTATAAAATAGCCATACATACCACCACCAGTAAAAACAGCCCCAACCCTCCCTCAGTTTGGCATCTGGTACGTGCGCTGGCATTGCTTTGCTCACATCCAGAATATAAATACACCATGGACAAATGCTATTTGCTCAACTACAGATGTTGCTCTATTAACATTTCTAGAAGAGAATTTGAAGCTTTCAGATGAGATTCAATTACTACTGGTTTTATATGACAATCTACAGTAACCCAACAATCTACAGATCATCAGGTTGTTAGGCAGATTTCTTTTCAGATTGGAGATTGTAGTAACTGAATGGTGCCATTGGCAAAACATGTGCTCAGTCACTGAGCTACCTTTAAGGATCAAGTGGAATGACTTTTCCACTGCTTTTCTATCTCCTAGGGCCCTTTTAGTCCATCAAGGGAACTTGGTCAGTGGATTCCAAATATGAAGAACATTTTTCAGTCATAAATATTCTTCAGGAGAAACTACTAAGCAACAACAAATGAATCCAATCAGAATGTAGATTTCTTAATCCCATTTAATCAAATGTAAATGAAATACTGTATAATCAGTGTGTCAGATCTAAGAGTGTTGTTTAGATTTCTTGGGTAGAGAGGATGTACTCTCCATTTTTAGCCAGAAAGCAGTTTTTTCATGCTCGCCTACATTCTGACTGAAATCAATTTATATGATGAACCATTTCCACTGAAAGGAAAAATATTTTTTGTTTGAAACTCAGTGGGAAATGTGGAGACTAGCTTGCTAATGAAGGCTTTTCCTTCATTTTACGGTGCACTGGAGCTCTATTTTTGGCTTCATCCCTAGTTAAAGGGCACATTAGCCATGCACCAAATGCTAATTATCAGCCTTTCTGAACCTTCATGACATACATCCTGGAAAAGTATAAGGGTGTGATTTTCAGAGAAGTTAAGGTCCAAATGCAAGTTTGTAACAATGCTAAAATTACACTGGAAATCCAAGAAGTGATTGCTCCAGAATCTTTCTCCACTAATCTAGCTGGAAAATGCCTCAGGGGTCCTTCTGATTAGGCCACGTCAGCAGCAAAAGAAAGTGACATTGTAGTAGAAATACCATTAATGAAATGCTCAGACTAGCATTTCTGTCTGTCTAATGCACACTGGAAACATGGGGCATCTGCATAAATAGACTGACGGCTGCTCAGCAAGATGTCATTTGAACTCCTTAGGTAGATCCTGGACTCCTGCCCGCACTACTCTTAAATGATGTATGAACAACTACTGTAGAGTGAATGCCTGCTGGGAAGGAGAATGGGTGGCATTAGCTGCCATCTGCCTTTGCAATAGTACTTCCTACTAGCAGCTAGCCAGAGTTATCACTACATAGCCTGCAGAATGAACTTTGTGGAGATGACATTCAAATGCATAGTGAAGGTAAGTGGTGTGCAATCCCCCAGGGTGCAGATTTCCATTATTTCCAGTCATCACACCCAGTTTATCCAAGGTGTTCATCTTCCAGCACAGATGAACCGCCACCTAGAGCACTGATTTTGGGTTCCACTTCCCCCTCAAGATTCTAGAAAATTTCTGCTTTAATATTAAAATATTTCCAATCCTCATTGTTGAGGAAGAAACTTAATGATATATGGTCAACATGGGGGGCCACTAGGAGGCGCATTGGAAGATGGCCGACAATACCATCTCTCCGACCCACACGGGGTAATTAAGAGGCTGTTATGGGAGTAGGCAGCCTCCCTTGTTGCCCCAAGGAAATGGGGAATACTGCCCTTGCCTGCTGTGCCCATAAATCACCCCCTAATTCGAAAGAAGGGGGTGAGGGCCCTAGGCAGAATGCCCCCGTGTGGCCCTCGGCTCTCCTGGACGCTGTCTCTGATAGCGCACTAGCTGCAGCAATTTGGAACTATTAATTACAAAAGAAGCAAATGCACATATTTCAAGTGAAGAAGGGGAGTGAAGTCTGCTAATTTAAGTGATCTCTGCGAAAGAAGACGTCGGGTTGGAGAAACAGGAATATTTTACGATGAAGATACACCAAAGGCTGGGTATGTTGACAACGGGACTGAATGGGGGGAGACCTTTTTTTACTTTCCTTCTATGTGATTTACAAGAACCCCTCCTCATTAGAATCGTCGGTTGAACTGACCCAAGCAGGATGATTAAGGTCTGTGTGGAGATAAACTTTAACCAAAAGTATGCTTTATGGAGATCGAGAAGCAATAAGAGCTTTTGGAATGGCACAGCAATTAATTCGGAGTCGCCAGCTTGCCAAAGGATTTATAGCCGAGAGAAGGAACGGACTTGTTTTCAGACTGCATTCCTGCATCTCCTCAGAGGTTTTGAGAAAGGAGGCAGATTGGTGAAGATTAATGACGCTAAGACTGTTTTGATGTATGGAAGTGATGTTACATTGAAAACGTCTGGATATGGCTACTGGATAAAAAAATATATATCCACGCAGGATTACAAACTGTCTAACCAGCTTGTGGAGACTATCAGAGGTCACAAAGAGAAAGGAAAAATATATGAAAATAACAACAAGAGATGTGGAAAAACAAGAAGAAATGACTGGATAGTACTGTGAACATCATAAGGTTAGATTTGTGGACATTAAAACAGCAGTAAGAAGCAAGAAGTTGATTGGACCCCCTTCAGAACTTGAAATATGGGTACCCCCAACAAAAATTTAAAATTCGGCTGTGTAATTTGGAATTTATGTAATTTGGTTTGATTTGATGTGATTGGTCGGTTAATAAAAAATTATTCTTAAAAAAAAGAAAAGACATATGGTCAACATTTTCCATGCCCTGCTACTCTAGTTCCAGTAGTCAAAAGGCCAGAATACCAGCACCCTTTTGGTATGTCACCTGTCATTGCCTTCCTGTTGCTTGCCACAAAGTTCAATATACCGTACTTTTCGCCCTATAGGACGCACTTTTCCCCCTCCAAAAATGAAGGGGAAATGTGCGTGCATCCTATGGGGTGAATGCAGGCTTTCGCTGAAGCCTGGAGAGCGAGAGGGGTCGGTGCGTACCGACCCCTCTCGCTCTCCAGGCTTCAGGAAGCTATCCGCAAGTCTTGCAAACCCGGCGGGAGGTCCCGCGGGCTCGCAAGGCTTGCGGGCAGCAGCCTGCAGCCCACAAGCTCGGGGGACAGCGGGGAGGCGCAGCGCCGCCACCCCGCTATTCCCCGACCTGGTCTGGAGGCTGGCGGGGGAGAGAAGCAAGCTTGCTTCTCCCCATCGCCAGCCCCACCAGCTCGGGGGATAGCAAGGAGGCGGAGCGCCGCCACCCTGCTATTCCCCGACCTGATCTGGAGGCTGGCAGGGGAGAGAAGCAAGCTTGCTTCTCCCCATCGCCAGCCCCACAAGCTCGGGGGATAGCGGGGAGGTGGAGCGCCGTCACCCCGCTATTCCCCGACCTGGTTTGGAGGCGGGCGGTGGGGAGAAGCAAGCTTGCTTCTCCCCATCACCAGCCCCACAAGCTCGGGGGACAGCGGGGCAAGCCGCTGCCCCACGGAGGCTAGAGAGGCTGTCCCTGAAGGCAGAAGAGGGAGACGGAGCGCTCCGTCTCCGTCTTCTAGCTTGGGGATGGCTGCGCAAAGCCTCTGCAGGGCAGCGTAGTGCGCTGCCCCACAGAGGCTAGGGAGGCTGTCCCTGAAGGCAGAAGAGGGAGACGGAGCGCTCCGTCTCCCTCTTCTAGCTTGGGGATGGCTGCGCAAACCTGGGGGGAAAATAATTTTTTCCCCTTGATTTCCCCCCCAAAAAACTAGGTGCGTCCTATGGGCCGGTGCGTCCTATAGGGCGAAAAATACGGTAGTTCTCCTAGTCCACTAGCAGTTTCAAAACAGTCTAAATGCTTTTTTAAATATGAGATGCACACTATTTCATTCCAGCAACCACATTTGAAGCCAATGAGAAAAGCCCTACTGTCACCAAATGATGGAAATCCGGTGTAGCTGTTGGTTACCATGAGAGAGGAGGGAAAGGCAACAGGGAGCTTGACACAGTGCATGGATTGGCACCCACACTGTGCTGAGCTCCCTGCTGCCATGCCCCCCTCCCACCTTTTAGTAACTCACAGTGATGCACAGCAGTGGGAAACCAAGAGAGCAATGCTACCCCATCATCCACCACTGATGGCAGGGCAGTAGTTCACTCCTTTGATTCTTTCAGACGGTTGGTTCCACTTCATTCCCATTCAGTGACTGTTAACACATAATGGCTTAATGGACAAAATCATATTGATATCCTGTGCTACCTAACAGGCTCATGGCTGTTTTCAATGGCCTTTCTTGATGTTAATAGTCCTCTTTCCTAGGAGCTCACAATCTAAGACAGTCCAATGATTTGGAGGATAAAAGAGGTCAAATGTAAGTCAACAATTCAGAAATTATTCGTTTGAAGTGACAATGAGCTTGGAATTTCAGAACCTTTGATTTTAACTGGTTGACCTCTTTTAGCCTGCTCTTCAAACTGCTGACCCACTTCCAGATAAATCTATCTCATGGTACCTTGAGAGTTTGTCAAACATGTTCACCAGTTTCATTGCTTCAACCTCTTTCTGCTCATCTGTCATCCCCTCCATTGGGTTGGGAAGCTTCTCCTCCACACGTCCCGTTATAGGGTTAATGCTGTACGAGTCAGTCAAAACAACAACACACAGAAAGAAGGCAGAAGCATGTTCATTTAAAAGGCAGATATATTGACCACTGGCTTAATGACTGTTGACTGTACCAGAGATGTAGCAAACATTCTTCAACACTACATGCTACCAAAGACCAAATACTACTAAAAAATTGAAAATGGCACAGGATTCTTGCTAGGGCAAGTGGCAATCCACCTACTGACATGCATGCCAGTTTTGATCCCCATTTGCACTGGTTATCGTGGAAGCAGGGGAAGAGGAGGTTAGAAGCCCAGCAATCTAGTGCTATAATTCACATGCCTATCACAGACATACACCTTTAACATGAGAATACAAAGTGCTTTTGAGTCTCTATCCCCAAAGTGTCCAGAATAGCACTCTTGACTCAGTTCAGTTCAATCTTATCCCTCTCATTGTCCAGGTTCTAATATTCACCCCTTTCCCAGTAATGTTCACTTCTCCCTCTTCTGAATTGCAATAGTCCCTACTTTAATAAATTTTCTATATGTGCAAATGCATTCACATGTATCACAATATAACTGATGAGCAGGGGCAAATGGGAAGAGGTAGCAGAAGGAAAGAACATTGACATGGGATTGTGAAGTTTGTGCTAATAAAACAGTTAACCAAAGAAATCCGCAAGATGGATTTAATCGTGAATGATGGAAATTCTGTATATATTTGGAATAGAAGGGAGAATCATCTGCTAATGAAGGGGATGGGAGGAACGGGACAAGGGATAGGAAGAGAGAAAGCAACCAAGATAAATGGGAGTGGGGAGGAGTCAGAACCTCTTTCATGACAGAGAAGCTTTCGTACATACAGCCACCTAGAAATGGAGTTCAAAACAAAGGTTTGTGATTCTCTGCAGCAGATTATAGGGGAAAGCTGTTGGTGTAGACATGCAACTGTGAAGACGTGGCAGGCAGTGAATAAGGCCATTAGGCATGGAAGCAGATAACCACAGTATTAAACACAGGGAAATGAACATCATGCCAATAAGAACGTTGGAAAGAAAAAAATGAGTAATGGGTTGAGTGAGGAAAAGTGAACAAGAAAAGGACTTGTGCCAAAAGTAGAAGAAAAGGCAATACTTAAGGAAGCAATGCATACAAGGGGGTCCATACTTGGGTTTTGCCTCCTTGTATTCCTCTGTATCAGTGTCTTCATCTTCAGAGTATTCTCCTTCTGTCCGACCTCCTGTCATGAGGCCTCGGGCTGCCAGGAGCCCCGCAGCATTCCCATATCCCGTGTACTTCACAAACCGTGACACTGTTGAGGAAAATAAAGGCAAAAGGGTCATATTCTTCTGCTGCTACAAAAACAATCTGGAAAAGACTGCTGAATTCAAATGATCATAAAACCGACTCTTATCGGACCACCTTTCAAGGAAATGATTTCTTGCAAGCCTCTCAAGTCTGTAAGTCACATTCAGAGCTGCTTCATTTCACCTCATTTGCTTCTCACTCTCCACCTGCTGAACAGGCCCAGGGAATCCCCTTACCCCTGTAGCAGCAGGGAACCCAGCTTCTTTGACCGTTGAAGATATTTGTATTGCTTTTACCTCAAGCAAATATAATATCCACACTAGAAGAAATGTGTGAAATGTCATATGGGAATGGTTGTAGGCATCTATGGGCTGGTGCATGTATTTGGAGGGAAACAGTCACTTTGCAAAGGAAAAATAGGGAAAACTGTTGCCATTGTCCTAACATTCAGCAAAAAGAGTGATTTAATTGTGAAGCGAGGCCCTTTGATTGAACTTGAGAGAGAATATGTAAGTATGTGGCTATCAAAGCTTAAGTTTGGAATTCCCTCCCTTTTTACAACAAATATTTTTCTTTCCTAAGTGTATCTCTAGTCAGTGAATGTTTAGGGTGAATTATTTGGTTCTGTTTCATTCCACCCTTACCCAGGCAATATGTAATTTTGCCTTATGACTCATAAGTGAATTGCCTCAGCTCTTAGCAGCCAAGCCACCATTAAAACATATTCTGTCTGTCTACCCCAGTGCTATGAATCTTTCAGCAGTTACGAACTTGGATGGATCAGTCTATTCACTCAATTTCGTTTTCAGACAGTCAATGTTACAAGACATTGTAACATACAATGTCAGACATACAATGTTACAAGACAACCTTCACTAGATGAAATAGAACATGGAAAGGCACACACCACTCTCCTTGCAGAGAACAAAGAGGAATTCCGCAGCACAGTGCTTGACATCAGTGTCAATGTGAGTCATGAGGCGCACAAGCTTATTTCTCAACAAGTTCCCCACCTCCGGTCTATTTTTCACATCCCGCAGTGGAGGGAGTACCTGCAATCCCATGGAAAGGGAAGAGTTATTTTAAAAGGCCTTCCTATTACGTTGGTTTTCATAAGGCCCTGTAAATATTGCTCCAAAAGTGCCACTACATCTTTGCAGAAACCATCATGGTGACTTTTGCCACTTTTACATTAGGCAGACACATGCCCACTCACACTCATAGCAAGGGATTCAAAGCATTTTTCAAAACGATAGGATCACACACAACCTTAGGTGACAATTTCAGTATTTCTACAGTATATATTTCCAGAATGATGGCATGGGTGGGACTTGCCTTACATTTTTGCTGGATCAATGGAAATAATGCTGGATCATTATTGCTTAGGATCCTACGTAATTTAAATACAGTACCTTAGCTTTAAGGAATTTCCTGGTCTGCCGATGGGCTCGAGCACTCTCAGTCAGCAAGTTCAGCACAGGGGTCAGGCTCTCCTTAAGCTTGTGACCCTATAGAAGAGCCCACAAAAAAGAAGGTGGTAATAATAATCACAGCCATGTTGTTTCCCATGTAGGGAAAAAATACACCAGAGTACAAATTTTTTTATGGAAGGATCTAAAAACACTAGTTTCCTTTCTCTGAAACAGAGCAGGTAAATGGCAGCTCAGCTGCAGGCAACATAATAAATCATCAGAGTAGATCAGGCACCCCCAACCTTCGGCCCTCCAGATGTTTTGGACTACAATTCCCATCATCCCTGACCACTGGTCCTGTTAGCTAGGGAACATGGGAGTTGTAGGCCAAAACATCTGGAGGGCCGCAGGTTGGGGATGCCTGGAGTAGATCATAGGCATAGCCAGAGAGGTGAGGGGGGCAGCTGACCTCCCCAATGAAGTAAATAAATAAATAGAAATACTTAACTAACTGACCAATTGCATTGCAGATATATCTGTTCTGTCCCAATGCCCAACATAAAGTCTCTCCCCCCACAAAAAATAAATCCTGGCTCCACCCATGGAGTAGATATACCTTATAACCCATCCCTTTTCTCAGAGGAAACTTTATGGTATAAGAAATTCAGGGTACACACCAAAACCTGTAACACTCTGTAGTTCCCCCTTCCTCTCTAAGAAATATTACAGTGTATTTCATTGCCTGCATGAAAAGAATCTGAAGTAAATGTGGGTGTGAGGCAATGAGGAACTTTTCACCCACCCTGTCAAGACGTCGGTCAAGGAAATCCAGCAGAACATTGACAGCATCCATATTGACTCCCATATATTCAAGCGAGCCCGGATGCACCTTGGGGGCCAGCAGGACATCCAGACACTTGAGAGGCAGATTGCCCAGAAGGTTGACTGTGTGGCTGAACATGCAATGCAAGACAAAATATGCAAAGGAAGTAGCCTCCACATCAACAAGGAACCATTTTGTTTTGTTGTTTAAAGCTGACAAAAATCTAGTTTATTTCCATTTTCAAGCACCACGGGAACAAGACCCAATACTATCCTTGCCTTGGCATCGTGGCAAGACTATAAACACTCCTGAGAACATTTAACAATAGAATTTACTTCTCCCATGTACTGCCTCAATTTTCTCTTCCCTTCCTTTGCTGTTTTCTGATGTCCATTTTTAGATTATATCAAACTAATTCTTTATAAAGTGCCATGTACTATATCATCATCAACAACAACAACCACCAGTAGCCAGTGGCGAAGCAACATGTGGCAGCCCCTGGAGCGGAGAACAGGCATGGGCATGGCTGGTGCGTGTCCCGGGGGCGTGGCGCGTTGCCTGCGGGGACGTGGTGCACATCCCAGGGTTGCGTGTCCCTGGGGGCAGCCACAATGGCACCCATCCTCCAAACAGTACCCAGTGTGGCACGCTCCCCCGCCCCCCACCCCCCGTACAGAAGTGCAGGTAGCACTATATCAATCAGTATCAGCAACTAAAGTTCTTAGGTACTAACTGTGTCAAATTGACCTGACCCCCAGATTCTTGAATACCCAAGCTGTATGGCGGTCATGATGTTTTTTGTTTTCCCAGCCAATCCAAGTTTTTCACCAGGATAATCACCTGTGAAATTCTTCTGTCCGATCTTCACCATCTGCTGAAATCATCAGGCAGTGACGGAGGAGGGCACCCAGGCGTCGGTACAGAGCAGCATCTTCCTGGCCCCAAAACACAATGAAAAGCCTGATTATGAGAAAGGAACACATCTCTCTTGTGCACAGTCTGTTGGTTGCAAAAAGCTATGCTTTATAGTACATTCTCAAAATGGAATGTAATTCTAGTCCAAAGAAAAACTGTACCCAAGGAAACTAAAAATGTGCGTAGCTGAATTACCCTGCTCAGAATACAGCCCTTAACAGAGTTCCTGGCACCATTTTGTGGAGAAATGTGGGCATAGTAACCAAAGTAGGGCTGAATGAAGTAGTACGAGACTCCTTCATTCAGCATTTATTTCTTCCCTTGATCCCTTATCCTTCTCTCTGGGTGTCTTGATTATGCTCCCACAATTTTGTCTAAGCTGCTTTCTTCCTCCTCTTTCCCCACAATGTAAAATTATGCAGAACAACAATTAAATTAGGCAGCAAGAATATAACGGTTAAATTAAATTAATTCATACATACACAAACACGGCAAATTGCAATTTTTTTAAAAAAAAATCCAGTCATGGAATTTGGATTGTCTGGTTGCTGAATCTGGAATATTTTCTTAATTCAGAACTCCAGATGCAAATATCATTTCCCTACAGAGGTATCTATATTTCTTCTGCCACACTTTACCCTCTCTTCTGCTGCTTCATGTTTCATTTATTTATATTTTTAAAGGTTTATAAACTGACATCATAAAATATCAGAGTAGAATACATAAAACCAAAGTAATTTTGTTGAGGATTTCTACAATCAAGCAGTATATAAATTTGATGAAATAAATAAATAGTATAAAATAGACATCCAGAAATTATATCCTTCACAGGTCTCCCTGAGCTCACAGTTCATTACTAATCCAGAAAGTGAGAGAGACTCTGGATATTTTAAATAGCTTGATCTGCTAGGTTTTCATCCTGATTTAGTTAGTAAACACGACACTGGCAGTACCTTGCCAACACTGCTGCTTACACCTCAACACCCACAATGCTAGGCTTTCTTTCTTGAGTTGCCATGCATTGCTGAAAAATAGATTCCACCAGATTGTAAGATATCTGATTTTACCATGTTTTAGAACAGGACTGTGGAAGCAAACACAACATAATTTTAGAAATGAATGTTTTCATTCATTTAGCCTTTCTTTTTAATTGGCTTTGAGTGTGCAGGAATTTGTGCTTTTGTATGTTGATAAATAGGCCTGTTTATAACAAGAGTCAGCCAGTGGGCATGAGCAGAATTGACCAAATATATAGGTGCTCCCACAGAACAAATGCAGGGGGGTGGGGTGAACTAAGTCAGGCACCTGCCCCCTACCTTTCTTAAATAGTGTCTATAAGCACAGGAATCATGGATGAAAAAAACGGGTACATAAAAACAGAAACACATCACAAAATTGAGCTACCAAAAGCTCCCTCTGAGTATCTTACCTCATCTACCTCCCTCTTGCTGGTGTCAAATGTGATATTGAAGAGCACTTTCAGGATCTCCATGGCACGCTCCACCTCCTGCCGAGGTAAAGGAGCAGAAGGGTTCCCCTCAGCAGCTACCTCGTGAGGGTCTAGCCACTTGACTCCCAGGGTGAGTTCCAAGGTATCTGTCATCAGACCGATACCCCGGAGTTCCTGCGCAAGCTGCTGTCGGATGTCCACCCTCAGTGCCGTCAGCAAGAAGAGAAGGCGCAAGTCAAAGAACTTTATATCGTGCGGGAGGTTTCTCTCGTTGTAGAGTTTGATGCGGTCTGTGAGGCCCACCACAAACCGGGCTTCGGAGGTCAGCTCCTGAGCCCGGGGACTGCTGAAGACAATGTTGCAGAGACACTTGAGTGCCTCCAGGATCACTTCAAGGTCTGGAACCTCCAGAATCTGCTCTTCTGCGTAATCAATCCCCGCGTGCCTGGCCAGCGTCTTCAGGCCTTCCATGGTTGTGAAAGGGCCAAGGCAGCTTTTGTCTCGGGACAGGATCCGTATGCTTTCCAAACAGGTGACCTGGCAGGATGGCTGCAGCACCCTCTCCAGAAACTTGATCAGAAGCGCAGCCAGTTTCTGAAGCATTACAGAGGTGAGGGATGGGAGAAGAAAACGAGTAGTGAAGCAATAAACGTCTATGTGAAGAAAGAAAATTATGTCTGCGCTAGTGGATTGCACAGGTTCAACGAGCTACGTTGTACCTCAAACCTGCACAATCCATCCAGTGCCTCGGGCCATATCCTTCTTGGTCAGTCACTGCCAGTTTGGACCCCATTAGTACATCTGTGACACATGTTAATATACTGTACCACTTATTATTTGAATGTAGAACAGTTTATAATTTTTAAATAAATAAATATTGTTAAAATAAATGAGGCTTTTTTTGCCCAAATGTGCACTGCTCTACACTTGCTTATATTGGGCAGGTTAAAAACTTAATAATAAAAACAGCAGCAGCAGCAACTGCATTTGCAATTTTAATGACAAAACCTCTGGTGTTGTCAGCAAAATTCTAACTCTAGGTCATTAATGAGCAAGTTTAAAAAAGGAGGTTTAAAAATGATCCTTAAGAGGATTCCACTTTCTATACACACACCCTCATTGGTTTTAGTGATATGTAGTTCTTTGCTTTCTGCAGGCCACAATAAAGCAGCAAAATGATGCAAAAGTGAATGGAGGAGTGCCATGGTGGAGCTTCAGTGAAAACAGATACAGTATTTAAAAACAGGCACATTTGTAGTTTCATAGTCTCTCTCTCTCTCTCTCTCTCTCTCTCTCTCTCTCTCTCTCTCTCTCGTCTTCTCTTTGTATCCTTTTGTTCTGCAGCAGGTAAGGTAAAGGGACCCTGACCATTAGGTCCAGTCGCGGACAACTCTGGGGTTGCGGCGCTCATCTTGCTTTACTGGCTAAGGGAGCCAGCGTACAGCTTCCGGGTCATGTGGCCAGCATGACTAAGATGCTTCTGGTGAACCAGAGCAGCGCATGGAAACGCCGTTTACCTTCCTGCCGGAGCGGTACCTATTTATCTACTTGCACTTTGACGTGCTTTCGAACTGCTAGCCTTGCAGGAGCAAGGACCGAGCAACAGGAGCTCAACTCGTCGCGAGGGATTCTAACAGCCGACCTTCTGATCGGCAAGCCCTAGGCTCTGTGGTTTAACCCACAACGCCACCTGCGTCCCTTTCTGCAGACTATGGGCCAATTTAATCCAAATTCAGTAAAGGTACAGAGGTGTATCTATTTTTGGAGCATTATCAGCAAACACTTGTTTAAATGCCTTTTTAACTGATGCTAGTGAATGTAGTTAATGCAAATAACTACTGTTCTCCTCAAAGAATGGTGGCTTATTTCTGTCAGAGTTCAAATCCAGAGAAGAGAAACTGAAAACAGCTGCGGGGTGGGGTGGGAGAAGAGAACAAGTCACAGTAGCTTTCTGCCCTGAAAGTGAATGCAATAAAAATATCTGCATAGTCACTGTATGCAGTTACATCTTGATCTCCCATTTCTTTCTGCAATTTGGCTATGCAGTAAAACTCAAGGAAGCTTCCTTGAACAGATAAAATTATACTGGCTGGTGCACGTACTGAAAATGTGCCTGCCAATGTATGACCCTATTTATTAAATTTATATCATGCCTTTCCACATAATGACGCCCAAGTTGCCCAATATCAAGTAAAATAAAAATACAAGATAAAATAATCCCATACACATAAAATACCTATAAAGCAAGCAGGTAAAAAACATGTCAATAAAACTGCCAGTTAAAAACAGCAACGGTACTTTTTATTATCTAAAATAGTTAAATAAATATTTAATAATCAAATACTTACCTATCTATCATAATAGTATTAATAAGATTGGTTATACTTATCATTAGTAATTGTTCATATTATTCTAACAGTTAAATAAAAGTTAACTATATTATTTTAAATAGACCTTTTAGACCTATATCAACAGAAATGTTGACATAGAAGGATCACAAACACTACAGCTTTCATGAGGGAACTGAGCTCCCATTATTTATTGTGACTGTGCCTCCTCCTAGAAAGGCCTTTCTGTATAAGCACATCACACAACCACTAGTCAAAGTAGATTATTTGCTACTCATCTCATGGCTCTAAGACTTGGGGGGGGGGTTAACAAAAGAAATGGGACCTGAATGCAACAGGTGCCTCGCTATCAAATTGTACTCTGCCACCCAGCATGTGGTTTTATGAGGCAGCACCATCAGCCACCCTCTAGCTGCTACCAGCATGATTTCATACTTCTTGAGGACCATAATATACATGAAGCATGCTTTTGAACTAGACACTTTTGTTCAGAAGGAAAAGCTTCCATGCATGTAGGAGGAATTCCGTGCTTTCCGTGCTTTCAATGTCTAGGGCAAGCCACCATCTCACAGCCTCAGTGATCCTGATGGAGTAAGCAAACTAAGAAAATAAGTACTTACCCTCCTTTCTTCCTGTTCCTCATCTTCAAAGGTGAAACACTGTGATTTCTGAGAATGAAACAGAGACAACAGATATGTACTAGGAAAATAAACTTACTCTAAAAGCGCGAAAGGAATTTTAAAGCAAGTGATAATCAACTGATTTCTTCTGAACACCTAGTCCTACAGCATGCAACTCCAGTGAACACTATAAAGCAGTGAAGTTAAGCAAGAAACTAATAAATTCATACTGAGGAGCATATGAAAGCTATGATACAGTGGTACCTCAGGTTACAGACGCTTCAGGTTACAGACTCCGCTAACCCAGAAATAGTACCTCGGGTTAAGAACTTTGCTTCAGGATGAGAACAGAAATCGTGCTCCAGCAGTGTGGTGGCAGCAGGAGGCCCCATTAGCTAAAGTGGTGCTTCAGGTTAAGAACAATTTCAGGTTAAGAACAGACCTCTGGAACGAATTAAGTACTTAACCCGAGGTACCACTGTATAAGGAAACTGTGCAGCTCTGAACAATTCTACTGTTTCATATAAGGCTATGCTGAAGAAAATGTCAAAAGATACATAGGATGCAATTCTGAAGTAATATAAGACGCAGAACAAAGCAACTTTGGGGTGCAGTCCTTAAAGTACTTGCATCTGGAAAGCCCTTTGAAGCCACTGATGTGCTCATTTGAACAACACAAAAAAACCGGTTCTCCATTCTGATGTCTTCACGAGAAAATGACAATCTAATTAGTTTCTCTTGACTTTGGAACCAGAAGTTTCAATACATTATTGTAGCCAATTTCTATTTGAGTAAAAATTCTTATGAGTCTGCAACATGGAAGATGGAAGAGGCAGTTTTCTCTAATTCTCCCTTCCTGCTGCAACCCCCTGCACTCTCTCTCATGCTTCTCTGGAGAGTCTTCCAACCTTCTAGAGCAGATTTTGTAAGGCATAAGGGACTGCAGGGGGAAAGTGAGGAAAGTTCCATTGCCCATTCATGAGATGCTCCTGCCAGCAAAAGAGAACTCTGCTCAAGGGATGCTCCCACAAACAAGCCTAGTTATGGTCCAAGTTTTTGTTTTTGGAATGTGTATATATGTCACTTATGCAAATCCCTAGCTAGCCACTACTGATCATAATGTTCAAAAGTATGTTACATGATTTGCTTCATTATAAGGAGCTTAATAAACTAGAATGTACAGAACCTATCATGTTAGGCGTGACCAGTCACATTAAATCCTACACAGAATTAGAGACACTGGGCACTGAAAATATCTAGAGTCCATTTTTAAAGTATGCTATACATACTTAAAAAGTTGGAAACTTTGAATTAAATTCATTGGGTCATTTCAAAGCATACCTATTCAGTCTTGAGGTACCAGGATACCGAGACATCCAAACATCAGCAAAAGATTAATTGTTATGGTAAGGCAGGTAGACAGCTTCATCTCATACCACTATGGTTTTTTTCTTCCATTTACACTGTATGAATCTAAAATCTTTAATGCAGTCCTACACTCTCCACATCTTGTTCTACTGAAATTAACTGTCCTGAGATAACCTTACAATCATTTTAAGTGAGGGTAGATAGTGACATTTTTTCCACAATGAAGTGGTAGGGGAGCACACAGGGCTCTACCCTGAATTGTCAACTACCACTCAAAAGATTACTACATTCAAGGGCAATCCTCAGTACAAGACAGTTCACACAGCCCAGCCAGCTTTCCTGAAGGAAGAACACATGGGAAATTGTAAATAAGGACCCAAAATTCGAGTCCATTTGCTTTTTAAAGTCTTCTAGATTCTTTTTTGTAAACATTTCATAATCACAATGTAATTTTTTTTAGCAAATTCACTTTTGCTATATATGAAGATGATTCTCAAACAGACACAGGCAAATCACTGTTGACAGGTCTTGTTCACACTCATCTATGCACATTCCAAAATCATGTTCACCTCTCTCAATCCTATCATATAGAAATGAAATGGAATACTAAGATTCCAAATTTAGGAATGATTTAACAATGCATTTTGGCTGTATGAAGAGGATTTCTTTAATGATCAGGAGGCCTTATGCTTCAGATCTTGCAATGTTTTATTAGCAGCAGCAATGGTTTCTGAAACTCTGTTCTATGGTACTCTGAGGTTCCTTGAAAACCTATCAAGGGATCTACAATAGTTTTAATTTATTAGATATGTATTTCACTTTTGGACTGGAGTCCTCCGAGTGGCCCACATTCCAGGTGGGAAGATATTGGGGGGGGGAGGGGAGGATGAAGAACAACATTATCAATGAGAATACAGTGGTACCTCTGGTTATGAACTTAATTCGTTCCAGAGGTTCATTCCAGAGGTCCGTTCTTAACCTGAAACTGTTCTTAACCTGAGGTACCACTTTAGCTAATGGGGCCTCCTGCAGCCCCACTGCCACTGTGCCACCGGCATGCGATTTCTGTTCTCATCCTGGGGCAAAGTTCTTAACCCGAGGTACTACTGTACTACTTCCGGGTTAGTAGAGTCTGTAACCCAAAGTGTTTGTAACCCGAGGTGTTTGTAACCTTAGGTACCTCTGTATTGGTAATGATGGGCAATCTTCTCTGAAATACAGCCCTGCCCATTGAATCATACACCGTTTGCTATTGCAGACAAAGAACTAAACCATATTTTGTACCATCTTGTTTTGCTGGGGTAAGGAGGAGGGAGAGATACAGGAAGAATGGCCTATTACCACCTGAGTAGCCATGTTGATTATGACTGTAGTTTTCAAATTTTCAACTTTCAGGGAAACCCATGTTAACTTTGCTGAAGGGAAACCCCTACAATGTAGAATATTATGATGCATGTCCTAAGATGGGCAGTCCATTCATGCAGTGCTCTAAGACAGCCTACTGGATCTCATCATTGTCCTGTGGGAATTAAAAACACACTCTAGAGCACACTAATGTATCCCTTCAGCTTTACATTGCAATGGAAGATCAGCAATGGTGGGCAAGCCATTCTTCAGGAAAGCTTGCCCACCATTCTTGATCTTCTGATTGCAGGATTCCTAATAAGTTTCCAAGGATCTCATGGGTTTCCCACACTACCGTTCAAAAACTCCTAGCAATATCTTGGTTCTGGTTTCATATTCTCCCAAGTATTCCTTCTCAACATCAAACAGAGATCACTCGTGTCGAAGAAACAAAGTTCTATAGCCTTTGCTGCTGCTTCATATACTGTCTGATTTATATGCAAACATCATTAAGAAAAAGAAAAATGAAATTCACATAATTGTTCCCTCAGTTGTTGAATAAGCCTACTAGCTGCACTCGATTCACTGGTAGCTGCTTGGCAATGACAGCTGAGAAGTGGAGCACAAATATCACTGTTAGGTGTATAGCTTTTATATTCTTCTGTCACCATGCCTAAGAATTTTTTTTGGTAAAAACTAAGAAGTTTTTGGTAAGCATGACTTTTGCTTTATCTGCTATGCTTCCTCTTATGGAGTTCCCTCTCATGAATTCTTAAAATATCTCAGCATTAAACTATTTCCATACTGAGAGACCACAGTGAAGCATTTCTGGGTGCTCAGAGAATGGCAGTCGCTCTTCCAAACACTGATGGAGAAACACCAAAAGGTGGCCTTTCTGTTTACAAAGCTCTTGTTCTCTAAACTTCCAGGTAGAATATTGATTTTCTCTATCCAAAATCGCCTACAAATGCATACATACAGTACATACACATATATCCTGAATGGAGTTCTAAAGGTTTAAACCTTTTTCTCTGCTAATGAAGCTGATATTTTATCTACCAGTCTCTGCTTTATTCATGTTGTCATTGCTACAGCTGGAATCTTTGCCACAGCAAAACAAGGGGAAGGCTCAGCAGTGGAGCACAAGCTCTTAATGCAAAAGTTCCCAGGTTCATTTCCCAGCATCTCTAATTAAAAAGCATCTCAGGTCAGGACTTGGAAAGACCTCTGGTCGAGGCCTCGTTGTGAGCTGAAGTAAACAAATGCTGGATTAAAGACCAATGATCTGACACAGTGTAAGACGATTTCATATGCGAATAAATACATGCAGTTTGCCAACTCATTTATTTTTCCTCTGAGGAAATACCATTTATGCTACATATAAAATGTGCAGCTTTGCTTATTTCCCACCTAGTTTGAAGGTCTACCACAAGGGGAGTCACATAGATATGTAAACCAAAAGTATTCCTGATGCAACTGCCTGTAAATTAATGACACATTCACAGGAGCTTGATTCCAAGTTCTCAGATATGATTATCATTGAAGTATCTGGTTCTTGTGTCATTTTGAAACAAATCTAATGGTTAGTGCCTTAGACTGCTTGTTCTCACCATGTTCATTGTTTTCCCTCTCTTCCCCATCAGTTTTCAAATGCCATATCTATGGCAATCCCTTCATTAAGAGATTTTTTTAATTATCTAAAATTGCACACCGCACAGTAGTTCTATTCCACATACAGCTCCTCCTGGGGCTGCCTGTTTGTTAATACCACACATCTGCTTGCCACATAAAGCTCCTCCTTTCCCTTCTGCTCTCCAAAATCCATCCTTCACTGCTAACATCGATTTTTCCAACACGTCTGACTCTGGCGAAAGCAGCACAAGCTCCCCATTACATACAGGAAAAAAGGGAGAGTGCAGTCACAAACAATCAATATGCAAAAGACCTACTCTTTGCAAAGGCAAAAAGATACTTGTTTGCAGTGGTTAACAACATTTTGTTGAAGCAATGCAGGCAGATAAAACTGAAGGCAGCTTATGGGGAACGGCACCAAAGCACCAGCACAGATTCTCCAGCTGATCCTTCCGACTGACATCAGCCAAACAATTTCCAATGAATACTCACCTCCTGGTTGTAGATCTGCAGCACCTTGAGAATAGTATCTTGCTCCCCACTTTCGACAGTCTCTAGCACAGTCCGGAGCGCCATTGCTCCACAGTGTGGAGGTGGCCTGGAGTGCTGTAAAGTGTGGCAAGCGGCTTTGCAGTCTGGCTGGATAATTACAGATGCGCAGGGCCCTAATCACACAGCTGAGGAGGAGATGAGGAAAGCAAAGTGAGACTGCCCACTTCAATATGCCCAAAGCACAGAGCAGATGGATGATCCTAGTAAAACCAGCCAGCAGCTCACTCGCTCTCTCACACTAATCCTCTTCCCTCACTGAGCTTTGCAGCTTTTAAAAAATGCCCTCCCAGCAAAGCACCTACAAAAGCCTCCCCCTCCCCCAGTCTGAGGATTACCTCAGAAGGGATGCTGCAGCTCCCTGAAATAGCCTCCCTCCTCCAACTGTCCTGGTTTCTGTTACAGCACAGAAAAACCTAGAACCATCCCAGTGATATATTTTTAAAAATGTACATAGCACAATATAGGCAAACACACACACACCCATCTAGGTTAAGGTGGCAAAATCATTTGTCAGGTTTCCACAGATCTGAGTATCTTTTAAATTGACTCCCATTAGATCCAAATACATGAACCTGGTTAAATGAATCATCTGCATTCAATTACCACAGAGTAAGAAACATGGCAACTGTTTAAAGGATGTGTGGCCATGTTTGTTCCCCTCCAGTAGTCTTTCTAATCACAGCACATGATGTCAGCACACAGTGACAGGGTGAGGGAGATCAGCAGGCCATGCACACAAGCTGGGAGAGGCAACAAGAAGTCCATGTCTGTCCCATCTTGAGAGTGCTCAGCCTTATAATCAAGTGCATTCCATTTACATTATAGAATCCATCCTGGCCTTCAAAACTAAAATGCTAATCATGATGATATATGTCTCTTCCTGCAAGTTGCAAATTATGTGCAAGCCAGAATTACAGAAGCCTGATAACATTCCCAGAATGCCATGAGTTGTACTATCTAAGAGTCACGTCTCATTTTTAGAGGTGCCTGACCTTCACACTTTATATGTGTACCGAGGAAAACACTACCCAGCTGCCACAAAGTGTGAAATTGCTGTGAGCTACAGCTTACATGGACATAATTAAATACTTGCTATGAATTCTTTGCAAACCAGCAAAGAGTATGGCACAGAACAACATCCAAATAAAGAACTAAGAGATACGATGCTATATATTTATGACCAGATACAGGCAGGCATTGTCAATTCTGGCACAGCACCACCATTCTTGGATCCATAAATGCCTCATCTCATAAGAATTCAGCTGTCTTTTATACAAAATTTAATCAGCTCTCAGAGCTACAGGCATTGGAACAGTGGGGTATGTATGTGTGGAGACTGAGATGTAAACATAACCAGAGTATTAGAAACAAACTGCATGAAAATAAACAGCCTTCTGTACACATAGTTAATGCACGTCCCCACCCAGGGCCAATCACGCAACTAGTTCCTCGCAACTGGAGCTGGATCAAGGTCTCTGTTGCTAAATCCCTGAAATCTTGTGGGGAATGTGGGCTTGTATGTTTTCCTGTATTCTCTTTTATACACTGTACAAAAAGTTTTATGACAGTTCTCTAACAATAAAATTGTCCCCTGATTTCTCCAAGCACCCTAGTGGATTTGTCTGGGGCCATTTGTCCCAAACTGGGACCATTTGTCTCAAGTACAAATTGCGATTTGGCATACTGTTATTCAACTCCTATTAGGAAGGTTTGCAATGGAGTGGCAACATGAGTTTTGTGTTTACAACAAATAATTCAGACCATCTTTTGCCATAAGGTGTAACCCATTTTCTAAGGGAACTAAAAAGGAAAATATAGAATCATTGCATAAATTAGCTCTTAATTGCATAACAGTTTTTTGACATCAAGCATTGTCAACAAGTGAAAGTTTATCAAAGAATGAGGCCAATAGCTCAACTGATTGTATGAGTTAGCTTGTAACAGCTTGCGAAACAGATCACTTCCCTTATCTTATATAGACTTGTGATAATCTGAAACAAAAGCAAAACATTTTTAATAAGGTATATACCTTGAAATAGGAAACATCTGACAGTACTTGCTACAATGATTGTAGTTAGCACTTCCACTACAGGTCCACACACATGCAAGGATTTTGTAATTTAGAAACAGCCATATCAGTTTATTTTTCACCCATTTCCTGTGCACACACTGGAAAAAAAGATCAGCATCAAAGAGAATATGCAAACCTTTGTATATGAATGAAAATGTAAAGCTGAAGTCAGACCTGTTTCTGTTTAGGCAAGCCATATATACATAGATTATGTTAATCATTTAAACTCCATCAAAGCCTACTGCCATCCACATCCCTCTGGAAAACATTCACAAGCTGGGGGAAATGGAAAATATCCCATTAACCTATATCCCAGCCTGTCATCCAACATGCAAGCTACATGACAGACTCCAAAATGGTTTAAAATAATATTGTTTATATATCCATTTTTTCCCTTTTTTTAAAGAGCAAAAAAATCATTTTCACTATAAATTCATGCCTAGCTAGTCCTACTAACCTGAATTCAGAAATTTAAAAACCAAACTAATCAGAGGGTGAGGGGAAAATGTTACCTTCTTTTTAGTTAAGCTGCCTTTTGTGTGTGCAGTTTTCGATCAGACTTCCTGCTTCATTTCCTGAAAACAGCAACTCTCCCTCCTTCCCCCAACCCTACCAAATGCAGTTTTCAAGAGCAGGCAGCGGCTTTGTTGTCATTCTGCTGGAAATCCTGCTAGCAGAAAACAGAGGGCGCAGTGGGGAACCACAATGCTGAGCTGCTCATCCAGAGACTGTAGAAGAGAAAGAACAGGTCTCTTGGGAATTCCACCCCTTTCAGTAACTGTCTTCAGGCTGATGGGAAATGGTGAATGCAAAACCATACGGGAAGTGAGAAATCATGGCACGGAGCAGATGATTGGCTACAGTCAACTCTTGGCTTTGCTCCCCAGGCAGCAGTCAGAAATGGCAAACCAGCACCCACAGATTGGATATCCAAAGGGTAAAAAAGAAATCACCTGGATTTTGTTTTACTCTTGGAGATAACAGACTTATGGAAACCCTTAACCCAGCTTGTTATTTCAAAGTCCTACTTTGATTCTTCACTAACTAGATAGATAATACTTTAATCTTCTGTAATGGTACTTACAGAAGCTTGTGTATCCTCTTACTATTATTGTTTTAAGATTTTGGCGTTTGTCACCCTGGAGCCCTTTGAGATGAAGGTTGGGGTAGAAATTTAATAAATAATGACATAGATTAATGAGGTAGGAATAACTGCTACATCATTGTTCTACATAAATATTGATCTAGATTCTGGACAAACACTTAAATGTATCACTCTTCTATGTATAAGCATAAAAAGTCAATTGTACCAATATTTAACTACCCTCGCTCCAGGGGGGCAACTTGTATAAAATATTGTGGGGGGGGGGAGGTAAGCCCTGCACCCCATAATCAATCACATGATGCAGTGCATGCACACCATTTGAGGGCTGACCCCCTCAAATATTTTATTGGGGTGGCTGAATACCCCTTGGCCTCTAGGAGTTTGTGCCTATGCCTCTCTCTATGATTATTACACTAAGGGAAAAGTAATCCATATTATCCGTTCCTATCTACAGTATGTAAGCACTGTCTTTAAACATATAAACCACACACCCTCAATTGTGTTCCGATCAGTTAACATATCATTTTAGACTACTTTCTTGAATGAGTTCACTAACTTCAGTTCCACAAGGGATTTACCTCTGAGTAACTTCCCTTTGTCCCAGCTCCTGCCAACCTAGCAGTTTGAAAGCACACGAGCACGAGTAGATACACTCTGGCACTCATCATGGTCTTCTGTGCGCCAGAAGCGGTTTAGTCATGCTTGCCACATGACCTGGGAAAGCTGTCTGCAGACAAACGCCGGATCCTTCAGCCTGAAAGCAGAGATGAGCATCACACCCCATAGTCGAATTCAACTGGACTTAACTGTCCAGGGGTCCTTCACCGTTATCTTTACCTAAACATTTATTTATTTATTTAAAATAGTTGCAGGCTGCCTTTCTAGTAAAGAAACTGCTAATTTTATCAAATAAATGTCTTTGAGCACATGCAAGCAGAGCAAGTAAACATCTTGCTGCTGTGTTATTTTATGAATAATTACCGTAGGTGCACCAACTCTGCATGCGATTACACTGTAAGCCATCACAACACAAAGTTATTTGGCCCCTCAATATGAAAATCATGCTTGCTCCTGGTGTGTTGGTAAGTGCTTTTGGACAAGACTGGACTTGCCCCTTATAAATGTATTTGGGCTTTCAGCCAGAATCCCATTCCCTTCAAAGGAACTTAAGCAACTTGCATGCAGGATGCCAGCCTTAATTACCAATTATTCTTTTGGAGTTATATACCAGTTCTTGGCAATGTATTGTATCCAGTACAAGAAAATTAGTGTCCAGTATATTTAACCTGAAGAAAAACACATGAAGAAATTAGATGAACTGGAAGAACTAACATACTCATAAGTTGTTTACATACACAAAAAAGTTTCTGTAAGCTATTAGGTATAGGGACCCCTGACCATTAGGTCCAGTCGTGGATGACTCTGGGGTTGCGGCGCTCATCTCGCTTTACTGGCTGAGGGAGCCAGCGATGTGGCCAGCATGACTAAGCGAACCAAAGCAGCACATGGAAACGCTGTTTACCTTCCCGCCTGAGCGGTACCTATTTATCTACTTGCACTTTGACGTGCTTTCGAACTGCACGAAACCTGGAAGGTATGAGCGTGGTGGCATAAAAATGTCACACTTTAGCATTTGGTTTGCCAAACGCCCCAAGGCTCACTTGGAAGAATAAATAATCTTATAGACCTGCACTGCTCAGGAAAAAAGGGCGAGGAAGGAGTGCCACCTTTTCCTCTAAACGACTTCTTGCCCTTTTAACACCTGTGTGACAGGAATTCAGCCAACGAGCCTTTGTCGCAGCCCACTAGAAGCCAGAGCGGGCCCCTTACGTGGCGATCCTGCCCAAGGCCGCGGACCATCCAAGTCGTTCCCGAATAACAAGGGCGACGAGGCCGCTCTCCTGAGGGAGGGAAGAGCAGGCGTTGCAGCGGCAGCCGAGGACAAGGCCTCCGCTCCCATTGCACCGCGCCCCCCCCGCCAGCCTCCGCAAGAGCAGCCTGAGGCCACCTCCCTCTCTAGCCGAGGGGAGGGCCGACAGGAGGGGACGCTGCGGCCGAGGGGGGAGTTTCCTCGGCTAGCCGAGTCTTCCCCGCCGCCGCCGCTCCTCCTCCTCCTGCTCTCTGTGGGCGGAGCGGGACACGAAGGCAGGAAGCGGCCATGGCGGACTGGGGGCGAGGTGAGATCGCGGAAGAGGCTGGCGAGGGGGCGCCGGAGCGGGAGCGGGTGGTGGTGGCGGCGGCGGCGCTGCCTTTCCTCAGGAGAACGGGGCTGGGGGCACCGTTGCTCCGGCTCGTCGCGCTGCCTCAGGACCTCCGTGGCCTGTGCTGGGGGTGGGGGACGGGGAACAAAGGAGGCATTCTGATCCTCCCCAGGTCAGAGTTGCCACCTTCCCCCCTGCTCGGGGCTCCTGTGTCTTATGTAGTTGGATGACGGGCAAGGACGTGGCAGCTGTTTTGCCCGTGCTTTGCCAGTGTGGCTTTCTGTTGTGGTGGTGGAATGGACTCTTCCCCCCACGCAGGGCATGCAGTGTGGGGTAACATCCCACACTAGCAAGTGGGGAGCCTGCTGTGCCCTGTGATGGTGAAAATAGGCTTTGGAGTGAGCATGGGGAAGGTCTTCAAAATAACCACATATTTTACCATACTACCTTTTGTTTTAACAGCTGTTATGTTTTAGCTGCACTAAGTGGCATAATTATTTTATCTTCATTTCAGGTCAGAATGCCAATGCTGTGGATGATATGTTAGATGTGGAAAACAAGCGTATGACCGAAAACCTAGCCTCCAAAGTCACCCGGCTAAAATCGGTTTGTAGATTACTTACTTTACCTGGGGCATTCACACCTACCTTTTGCCCTGTGCTTTGAAATGTCATCACTGAACATGTTTTCTTTATTTTGCCCCGGCGCTTTCCCATCGAAAACTTGCTCTTTCATGCTGAATTGGAACAAATGGAAATTTATGGTATTTGGGCAAAAAGGAAGTCTGGATGAGCCCTTGCTCTTTGATTGCTGTTTTGCTCTCCAGAAGACTTTGGTCTTTGAGGGTTTTTGTTTTTGTCCCCGCCCCCCTTGTAGTAATATACAGAGAATTGCTCAGGAGCAAATGATATTCTTGTTTGCAGTTTTACTAGTTCTTTCCGAAAGTTGTCTAGGTGTCAATAACTGCTTCATTCTGTGTTTTCAATAGCTTGCACTGGACATTGACAAAGATGCTGAGGATCAAAATCACTACTTGGATGGCATGGTAAGCAACTGTTTGCACTCTTTAAGAATTACTGACGAAGCTCAGCATGAGCAAACAGGACAATTAGTTTGTATTGAAACATATTTCTGTACAGAGAAGAAATCACCCACAAGTCTATTGGTGTAAGTCGCTCTGTTCCAGAGAGTTAATGTGTTTTAGCCTGCCATTGTAGTTCTGGAACATGCTCATGCACACGTATCTTTTTTT
Source organism: Podarcis raffonei (assembly GCF_027172205.1). NCBI lineage: Eukaryota > Metazoa > Chordata > Lepidosauria > Squamata > Lacertidae > Podarcis > Podarcis raffonei. The sequence continues at coordinate 79,259,458 of NC_070602.1, forward strand.
CCTTTCCAAGAAGGACCAAACTTGTTGGTCTTCTGTTGGTAGTGATTCCCTGAGAAACTGGTGTTCAGTGATCTGGTATCTAATGGCAAATATGTTGTGAAACTATTTCATGCAGTAAGGTTCATGTCAAATATTCTGAATTTCTTATGCAAGAAGTACCTGAATGAACAAGTGTGCAAACCTTGTGTGGACCTTGCACAGACTACCACATGTTATAATGATCACATAGAAGTCTTATTTTCTCACTGGGTTATCGCAAGGATAAATGAGATCAAAATATGCACACAGTAAAGTCATTTAAAATTGTTATTGACAAGGTCAAATCTTGAATTTCACTAGTGTATTTTGCTGGTGTGGGATCTGAGCACATGTGTCTGCATTTGTTTGGGTTTTCTTTTTAAATATTAACAGTATTAAATTGGAATTCAATTAACTGAGTTAAATATATTTCTCTCACTGAAATATGCCATATGTATATATAATCATGTTGCTTCTTTCAGTAAGCAATGTCTTCTAAATACCTTATTATTTCTACTCTTTGCATTAGGATTCTGATTTCATGAGTGTGACAGGCCTTCTGACGGGGAGTGTGAAGCGTTTCTCCACTATGACGCGGTCGGGAAGAGACAATCGTAAACTTCTTTGCTACGTCTCTGCTGGACTGATTGTTGTCTTCTTCATCCTCTATTATTTGGTGACAAGAGCACGGACTTGAGTAACTCTCAAGATTTTGTATTGGATAGTTGTTGAAGAGGGGAAAAAACTGATGATGAAAATGGTTTTGGAAGATCTTCAGATCCTGAAAATATTATTCAAATGTTGACAGTGATCCAGAGGCACCTCTGTGGATTTCATTATCATCTCTGGATTGTTTTGACGCGCTCTCTTAAAAAGAATATAATTTATTCTGTCACTGTTCCTTTGAAAATTTAAATGCAGCACAATTCACATCCTTGTTGAAACCAAGTCTCTATAGAATACCTTATTCTCTCTGCTGTCTGGGTGGGAAAGCATGCTGGTGATGCCACCTCTTATAATTTTGTGGTCAGCAGGAAAATCCTGACACCCAGGTCAGAGATGTTCAAGTGCCCAATTTAAATGAAAAAATACTACCTGGAGGACTGTGATGCATCTCTTGAGAACTAATTGTGTTATGGACAACTTCTTCCTAGAAAAGTAACTTTGAATTTATTTCCACTTCTGTTAACACCAGCATTTATAAGTAGTCAAACAATCCTTTTTGCCTATTACTCTCAAGGACTTGCTTAGTAAAACAGAGAATATTCCTCAATGAAGGAAGAGTGAGAACTTGCACAAATGATTTAATCTCATTTTTTTCCTTCTTGTTTAGTCTGCCCCCTGACCAGATTATTTATATTTGTTTCTTGTTATACAAACCTTACCTTATAGCAAGTTAATGTATATTCGCTTTAAAAAGTTTGTCCAAATCATCCTTTCTGTTAAAGAATTTTATTGATTCATTGATTCTTGGTTAAGTCTTCTTTAGCTGGCTACTGAATAATTATCCACTTCTCTCTGGAATCAAGTAACATTTTGCAATACTCCTCAGTTTTAAAGTTTGTTACTAGGTTCTGGCACCTGGAGTGCCAGAAAGGTATTAACAGCAAAACTGGAGTTAAGTTTGTGTGTGATTGATATATATATATATATATTTATATATATTTATATATATATATATATATATATATATATATATATATATATATACACACACACACACACACACACACACACACACTGTATTTTTTGCACCATAACACTCACTTTTTTCCTCCTAGAAAGTAAGGGGAAATGTCTGTGCGTGTTATGGAGGGAATGCCTACGGGTGGCGGGGGGGGGGGATCTGCTGCAGTCGTGAGCAGAGGATCCATGGTTCCCCTTCCTTCCCTCCTCCGTGGCTCGCTTTGAAAAAGCAAAGCGGGAGAAGAGCCGCTGAATGGGGAGGAGAGAGGGACAGAGAGCCTGCTTCTTTAAAGGAGCAAAGCGGGAGAGGAGAGGAGCCGCTTACACTCGTGTAAGCGGCTCCTTTCCGGTTGGTTCCTTTAAAGCAAGCAGGCTCTCTGTCCCTCTCTCCTCCCCACTCAGCTCGCTACATAGCAGCAAAGTTTTTCAGCTCGCTAAGCCAGGGATGAGCGGGGAGGAGGGAGAAAAGCAGAGCCTGCTTGCTTTAAAGGAGCAAAGTGGGAGAGGAGAGGAGCCTTCTCCCCTTATACCCCTCTTCTGCATTATTAGCAGCATCCTTCTCCACCCACCCCACACGTGCTTCTTCTCCCCTTAAACCCCTCTCCTGCATTATGAGCAGGATCCTTCTCCACCCACCCCATGCGTATTCCTTCTCCCCTTAAACCCCTCTCCTGCATTATTAGCAGTATCCTTCACCCACCCCACGCGTGCTCCTTGTCCCTTGAGTGCTTTTCCTTTCCTCCCCACTTAAAACGTGGTTACAAAGCATGGATCCACATGGATCCTCAGGATTTTTGCATTGGGCTACTCCAAACTCACTGTCAGATCACATGTCTGTGGCCACAGCATGAACCACAAAAACCATACATCCACTGTTTCTTTTAGAATATTGTTTTTCTTGTTTTCCTCCTCTAAAAACTACATGCGTGTTATGGTCGGGTGCGTGTTATAGAGCGAAAAATACAGCGTGTGTATATGTGTGTGTGTGTGTGTGTGTGTGTGTGTGTGTATATATATATATATATCAATGTGTGTGTGTGTGTGTGTGTGTGTGTGTGTGTGTGTCCCCAATGCATGTATACTCAAAACTTGGGTAAAGGCACATAGGATTGCAGCCTAGGTTTTTCATCTCTCGACTGGTGGTCTGACGTTCCAATTTTCCAGATATAACTTTCCATAATTTACTATGTCACAATTGAAATAATATAAAGAAGAAAGATTCTGGTACAGTTCTGCTGTGTATCATGGTCTAGTTGATACATTGCTGATCTTTGTCATTCAAAGCCTGACTTGATTTGGGTGAATCTTGCTTTTTTGCTTCTGATTTATTCTATAACATCTCACCATAGCAATAGTACCTTCACACTGGTTTTTAACTTAAAAATAAAATTAAAACAGGTTTTAAACACTTGCCAGTATTTTTTTTCCTGTATTCCTGTCCCTAGTATAAATTCTGATATATACAGGTCCTGACCTAGTATTAGGCAAAGTGAGGCAGTTAGCTCAGCCAGTGCTAGGGAGATAGCAGCAACAATCCCACAAGCTGTTCCTGAGCCTCCAGCCCTCACCTGTTAAAGCACAGCTGTGCCACAGGATGTTACACACACCCCACCCGCCAAAAAAAAAACACAACCTGCTGCCCTTAGGTGCAGTAGAGGACACTATCCTGTTGCTAGTAGTGAAGTAAGATTCAGCTAGCTGCATGGAATGGAAGGAGCATCATCTTGTCTTTGCCTCAGGCAGCAAAACATGCCAGTCCTGGATATATATTAGGTAGTTTCTAAAGTCTTTCTTAGTAACCTTTGGCTGTTCTTATGAAAAGCAAATATTTGCTCCTCCATGTAAGACAATCGAGGCTGCCGCCCAAGGTTATAGTTGCTTCTTTAGAACAAGTGAACTAACTAGATCAGTATCAGGTTTTTGAGGGCAAGTCAAAAAATCTTCCAGGAGCCTGTCTTCTAAAACCTCTGAATGAGGGACAAGGCGGAAAGCCCCAGTTTGTGAACCCCTAAATGCATACTCCAGAGAGACACGCAGTGTTTCGTAGCTCTTAGACAAGTGTACCCATCCTGATACATGTGGTTGCAATAATGTTTGTCATATTCACCTCATATCTCTAGGTGTACAGTACACCTAAAAATGCAAGGGGCAAGGTCACTGAAAAGCTAAGCAACCTTCAACTCAGGGATGCTGTCAAAAGATGCAGAATTCTTTAAAGTCACTATGATTTATTTATCATTTTTTTAATGCCAGAAAATTAAAAGCACACTTCTCAGTTGGCTTCCAAGCCAGACAAACTTCGTAGCATGCCATTCCTGTTCTAGACTTAAAAGTTGTTGGCAGGAGCCAGTGCAACTAGATCAGGGCAAAAATACTGCTCAAAAGCTTCCACCCACAGCCGATAGCCTTGCTGTCTCAAAGCAGGGCTAACTTTTTGTGTCAAGGGAAAGGGTTAAATGCCCCTCCCCTTTTAAAGCTCTAAAAAGATATTGGGAGATATGATTGCAGATATTCCACATCATGTGATAGGCTTTTGAAAGATAAATCTAAATAAAGAAGTTTATGCTTTTATTTTGAAAGATATCTCAACTGACATTCTGTTGCTATAGCATGGTGAGAAAGAGAGTTTATTTGCTTTTTGCAGCAAAAACAATCTTGTAGCACCTTTAAAGATGATAACAGATTTTATGGACTGTAGACCATGAAAGTTTTTGCCGTAATAAAGTTACTGTCTAAATTGTGGTCAAGTGGACAGAGTAGGGCTTGGAACAAGTTTCATCTGTGCTATGAGCTTATTGTGTAGCCTAGGGGAAAATAACAGGTGCAGCCTCATATACTCATCTGTGAAATGGCTTTCCTCACAGAGTTGCTGTGAGGATGAACACAATAAATATAATGCACAAAGGATGAAAAGGAGGGGGAACTGGCGAGATCCTGGTTCCCCCTCAACACCTTTGTGCAGGAGGGGATACAACCATTCACAGCGTCAATTATTTCAGCTGCTGTACCAGTATTAATGGGTGAGAATCCTGACTGAGCTGCAAGGCAGTATTGTTATCCCTATTACTGCTAGTTCTCTATGAAAAAGCTTAACATTCTACTTTTCAAGTTCAGAATATTCCTACAGTTTTCGAGTAGTGAACCCTCTACAAAAGAACTGATGTTTTATTTTATAGCTAGGACATGAAATAAACATTTTATTCCTGATTTATTTATTTATTTCAAAACACGTTTCTCAGCTGAAGATATGGAATATACAAAATACTTTTTATGTGAGTTATTGCAACAAACAAGTTCCATGAAATAATTCTGGATCAGGAACACAAGTAGCTTTTTTTACACAAATACATATATATATTTAATATATATTGGATCCTACTTTATGAAGAATGACACCGTTAATTGTATACTAGTTGTCAGAATGCCGACATGCATTTAGATATGTATTCCTTGGGCTCAAAGAGTAGGGCAAGTGTGAGCTGCGCTTTGTCTTCCTCACAAGAGGGGCTTATGGCCTATCCCTTCATCAGAGGACAGAACTTCAGTCTTGAATGGTAATCAGTTTCTGAATATTTTAAATGGTCCTTTAGCTCTGGTATTTGTAAAAAATGCAGTTAAACAGCTGGTGGTTAACTGTGTTAAAATGTGGAGGAACATGATATAGAAATATCAGTAGAAAAATCATTTTCTGTACAAGGGATGAATTCAGCAGACGTCCACAATCAGAGGTGTTGTGTAGTCGGAGTGTCTGATTCCAAAAGTGACAACTGGAGCACAAGATTTGAGCAATGATACCTAGAAGCAGAAGGAATGTAAAATATATTAGGTGAAACAGGCTAGGCTTCTGCTAACAGATTCTTGATTTTGTTCTTTGATCTCTGTGTTCTGCTTAACAGAACAGGCTGCTTCCTGCTGGTTTACTGAGTAAGAAGCATTTTAAATGGAATGTTAAGTGGAAGAATTAAGTACAGATAATTAATAATTGCAGAGCACAACTGGGGCAGTGTTTCATGAAATACTGCTGGAGGAGCTAGATGAATATCCTGGGCATTGTGGACCCCTGGAGATAAACAGCAATTTCAACATCTTGTTTCTTCTGGTCTGAGTAACTTCATATGCAATTAAGTAGATTCTGGAAATGGAGTGTGTACAGTTTCAAGATCCAGCAGCACACACTTGCAAACAAAATTCCATGCGATTTTCATGTTCACCAGTTCACAAAACCCCCAAACTGCTTTGCACACACCTGTAGTGTCTCAAGGGCTTACAAAGTGGGGGGCGGATCGCCCCGGGTTCCACTCTGGGGGAGGGGGTTGACAAGATGGCCCCTGCCTCCCCCCCAGCTGTAGAGCGGCCGAGGGCATGCGCAGTCAGGGCGCTGCTCGTGCGGCGTCCGTAAGGGCTGCGGCATGTGTGCACTCCATAGGGATGCCGCTCATGCGGCAGTCCGTATGGCCGCCACATGTGAGCAGCAGCCCGTATGGACTGTGCATGTGTGGCATCCTATATGGTCACCACACATGCACAGTCCGTAAAGATGTTGCATATGCGTCACTGGGCGGTTCGCCCAACCCCTCGGCGTCCCGCCCTGGGTGCCGGAGAGGGTTCCTCCGCCACTGAGTAATCTCACTATGTTCCCAATCTGTCAAACCATGTGTTTGGCAGCAGAAGAGACTGGTTTGTTAAACTATAGTTTGCATTACATCCAAACCAGGAAATTGGTCTAAGCACACCATGTAAACCAGGATTGCAAACCACTGGTTGTTCTCGGTTTACACTCCTGGCTTGTAGAGAGCTTTAAAGCTATACTTCAGACATCATGGCAAACAGTCATTCAACAATACAGAAAGTTTCTCTGACAGCCAGCTGCATAAGGAGAGGAGGGACTGCTCCAACTCATTGCTTGCTCCTGAGCCAACAAACCATGGTTTCTTGAAGCAGAAATGTGATGTCCCAATCAGACCCGTGTGACAAATGGACCAATCTAGATAAAGGATATCACTAGTAATTATTTGCGTGGGCCATAACAAGTTGATGGTTTGGTAATTACGTTGAACAAAAATGAACAGGGTTGCTAAGCTACCTATGACCAGCTTCTAACTTCTGTTTCTGTAATATTAGGACAAACATTTCCCTCTCCTCACATCCCACAATTTCAGGCTCTGTTTCCAGGAAAGGAGAATATCGGTACACGGGAGTAATAATTGCTGAAAACAATTAAGAATGAAAGGAAGCTACTTCTCACCTTTCCTACACTATAGTCTGCAGGCCCAGGTGTTTTCCCAGCTCTTAGACCCTTGCTTCGACTGCCCATAGAATACTTGGGTGCTCTCTTTTTGTAGATATCTGTATCAGGCTTATGATATGCAGCAGGACCAGGGGTCTGTAAGAGAAGGAACAGGATCCCCATAGATGAAGTAATAATACAATCCATATCTCCTAATTTCCCAGGAAAATTGAGCAGCTCCCTGTGTTATACCAAAACACATTGAATATAGTTTCTACCGAGGCAACACTTTACTTCTCTAACTAATTGTCTTCCGCTCCCCAATGATTTATCAGTGCAGTTGTAAAATAAAAAAGCAAATATGAAAATAGGACCTGCCATTGAGTTGTTTTCTTTTAAGGACACGTGGAAATTAGTGTAAAAGATGTTGCACAACTGAAGCCAAAAAGTAGGGGTAAAACAAGATTAAAGGCGTTGCAAAAAGTTTGGTAAAATGACCATGGCAAGAGCGAACAGTGCATCACAGCCAGATTTCTATCTGCTCCTGAATGAGTAATTTTAGCATTAAGACCCCCATGAAAGAGAACAAATTGGCTCTTTGTCACTAGTAACCAGCAGTATACATTAAACTGTTAAATCAAGATTAGAACAAATCTCAGAAAAATGGACCAGAGCAGGCACAACTTTGACTATTGGTAACCAAGAGAGAAACAAGGCATGACATGAAGCAGCAGTCTACCTTATGCAAGTCTTCGTCGAAACGCCCAAGCTTACTCCTCCCTGTCATGGAGTAAGAAGGGCCGGCGGAGGTGGCCACTGTGTGCGGCCCAAGGACCTCAGGCATCGTGTAAGCGCTGGGACCTGAAAGAGGAACATGTGGACCGTGGGGAGGAGCACCAGAGACTTCCAGCAGAGCCAGAGGAGGAGGGAGGTAATGGCTGGGATCCAAAGAGCTACTTCAGATTGGCCTAAGTACTTGGGAATACCACCTAGGAAACTTTTGACTGTTTTCCTTCGAAGAGGTGTGGAGAACCATTGGTCTGCCAGATATTGCTGAACTACAGCTCCCATCATTGCTGGCCTTTGGCTGGGGTTGATGGGAGCTGTAGTTCAGCTACATCTGGAGGGCCAAAGCTTCCCCACACCTGTCTTAGAACATCGAACCATCGCAATACAGTATCTCAGAAATTGCTTTTCAGTGCCTCCTCCATTTCAAAAGAGTTTTCTTAATTTTATTTTCCTCCAGAGGCTCTATGCACATTCTCTCCAGCGCTCAAGTTCACAGGTCAAAACATAAAAACTATTTCCCACTTCCACCAAGTCTATCCTTTAACTGCAAAGGCTAGGCACTCTTCTTTTCATAATTTGTGAATGGTGATATCTTAGCAAGCTAATAATACTGGGTTAGCATGATGCCAGCCACCCATAGCCTGACCACCATGAGAGAAGACCTTTCTGAATGGCAGAAGCGTAACACTACACCCCTAGGCTCAGACATGTGCATGTAAGTCCTGCTGAACTTGCTCCCAAGTAAACATGCATAGACCTGAGCTAATGCGCTGTGTTTCATCATTGATAAATTTCTTAAGACAACCTATGTTTGATGCCTTCCAACAACAACAGCAAAGCAAAGAACAAAACCATAAGGAATAAGCCTTACCTGGTGTGGCGTCTACTTTGTAACCACGAGTCCTGAATGAAATAGAATGTGCAGGAGCATTTTGATAAATTATTTTCCGTGACTTCTCTGGTGAGTAAGAGGCTAGGTAGATGGGAAGGCAATGGATGCAATTAGGTTAAAGCTCATTTTTCACCATGCCAAAATCACTGCTATGTCCTAAAGCCTCTGAAGGGCTGTCTACAGTTTTGTTAATTAAAAAGTTAACATTCTGCGTGCAGGGAGGGTAAATCCCTCATCACATTTTGACTAAGGCATGTGAATTAAAATGCAGGATGAATGTACATTTTGCATGATTTATTCTGATTGCAAATGAGACTGCGGTTGGATGAATATAAAACAGCAGATACAGAAGGAATAGAACGTAGTGTGGGAAGCAGGGATGCTGTTGGGAGTTGCAGAGACAACAGGTGTTTTCTGGATCTCCTGTTCTTAACTTTAATTCTGTGGCACTCAGGCCCTCCTCACCGTGTGGTGCTTGTAAGACCCCAGCCACTCACCATCTTAGTTTCTTCATATAAATTACCTTATGCATATACATACCCACTGCCTTGTTTTCGGGAGAAGAAAAGGCTAAGGAGGAAACACCACACAAATCCTGAGTGGAGTCCCTAAGATGGTTGGACGGCGTCTTGTATGCCTCCTTCTGGCAATTCCTGCAGCCAAGCTGGTGCCAAACGTATTGCTCTGCTTTCCTTTGGACCACATCACTGAGGCTGAGAGGGGGTGGGTCTTGTTTTCTGGGCAGCTCAGGACCTCCACACACACTGCCCAGGCTTGTACCCCAGGGAGGTCACTGTGGTGCTGCTAATGCAGCAAAAACAGCATAGGAGGCAGCAGTTATGAGTTACCGGTCTCTGCAGCCACAGCAGGCGCTGTGATTCTCTGGCAGTTTGACTTCACCCCCTGAGGAGCATTCCATTGTCTCTCTAGACAGAAGGATGCCAAAAAAATGTGTGCTTTGTGCAAATTTGTGCCACAGAACTGTCCCTGGTACAAAGGGTGTATGCACTGGTGGATGAAAAAGTATCTATGTCCCTGCGAGCTGGCAGGAAACTGGGTGTCCCTTCTGTGGCCAATGAGGTGAAGTGACTGCCTCAGGTGGCTGAATTTGCCAGGGCAGCAGAACCTGATGCTGATATTTCTCCCACCCGCCCCCGTTTTGGATCTAGATCTTCTCTCACTCCTTCTTCCCAGGCAGGGCAGGGGCACCATTTTGGGGCCTGGCTCAGATGCCAAAAAGTTGTGAGCCAGCTCTGGGAGGGTGCAGAGGCATGCAGGGAGAGGAGAGGGAGAAGTTCTGTTGCGCAAGTGGAAATCCTTAGGCTAGTTGAACTAGTTGCGTCACAACGGCTATCAGCCCCAGCAAGCAGGGCCAAGTGACTAGAGACGATGCAAACTGTAGTTCAGCAATATATGGAGGGTCAATATATGGTCCCCACTCCTGCACTAGTGGAAAAACTTCTTTGGATTCTGCCCAAAGCAGCTTACCCAAAATTGACAGGGCACAAAATAAAAAATACAACCAAAAATCAAGACAAAATGCAGCCTAAACTGAGAAATAAGACAAAATTCAACCTAAAGCCAACAGTAGCATACGAGATATGCCTGATGTTGTGGCAAGATTTGAGGACACTTTTGACAAACATCCAGATGTAGCCTTTGACAGAGCTTTTTTATTCTCTAAAAATAATCAGGCACGTTGAAACTGAACAAACAGTTGGATTATTATAAAAGATGCAGGAGGAAATGATTAATGATAGGACCCACAAAGGAGAGGAGGGAAGTCCAGGAGATTCTATGAAACCTTATGACGTATGTTGGATATGTGATTGTAAAACTTTAAATTGAAAAACCAAATAAATAAATTTACAAAAAAGAAACAAGAAACTGAACAAACAGAATCAGTCCAGTCTCTGTCTGAGCAAGCAACTCATATGGATTATTTAATCTGAGGATGACACCGCATGTTTTTCAATGTAGCCATAAGAAATTGTTCCAAAGGCCAGTTTTGGAATGATGCACCCAAACTCTACCTTCGTCTTGGGTAAGCAGATGCCGTCAACATATACCTTGGATGGGTGACTATTACTCACCAGGACCTGGGGTAACCTCCTTTTTCACTCTGAATCGACCACCCATTGTATAAGACGGAGCCGATTGCCTTCCTCTGTTTGTCATATAGCCCTGCACATCATAAGGACCCGGAACTCTGTCTTTGCTGGATGGGGGCTTTGCGCCATACATACTGTAGGCAGGGGCTTTCCTTTTGGTAGGAATGTGCGAGATATAACCTGAAAAAGGACAGACACATTTCATGCCACAGAGCTCAGGAGTAAGGCGTTGCCTCCGACTGGTTGCAGTTCTCCAGTATCTCAAAGACAAAGGACATTCCTGGCCCTGCTTCCTTAGATCATTTAGTCCGAGACGCGAGGGAACGAACCTGGGAAGATATGTTCTCCTATGATGATGCAGCTGATCTCAGTCATTTCTAGTTGTGGGGCACCAGGGCAGCTGAGAGGGACAGAGTACAGAGGGGACTGGTGTCCCTGGCCAAGAGCCAGCAGAGGACCCAAGCTCTAAGAGTTTTCAAGTTTCTACATGCCCCCAAAAGGAAAATATGTACCAGAATATGGAGCTCCCCCACCCCTGATCAATTTCTGTGAGGTGGGCCAGCCTGGCAGACTGCTCCTGCTGTCCAGTCCCCTTTTTATTTGCATCAAGTTTTTAAACCCCACTATACTTCTGTTTCCGTTTGCTTACCTGTTGCTCCCGGTATGTTGTACTTGGGCCCAGGGCTGGAATACTGGGCCATGACTGGTCCTCGTGGACGATGGGGCCTCCATGTGCCCACCCAACCTCCATTACTCATGATGGCAGTCTATTCTAAAGCCTAAGAAATGAAGAACACAGAGCGAATTTGTGTAAAGGTTAGGTTGGATACATCCTCCTGGGGGGAAACCTGGGGTAACTCTATTGTACCCTGCACTGAGTTGGCAGGATCTATAGCTAGCTATTAACATGACTGTTACCAATTCAGTAGAGTCTCATTGTATTATCTGGGTTGTATTGGAGATAGAAGTACCAAGAATGGAAGAATTAGGCCTCCCCTACGTAAGAAGTGCCTACTGGATCATGCTCATCTGGTCCAGCATCCTGTTCTCACAGTGGCCACCATTTATTGTGGTAAGGGGCTCTTCATGCATCCAAGATCTTTTGTAGTGTCCACATGGCATAGTTGTCGTCATCAAAATACCAGCCTGTATTTCTCTCTCTGTTTAATCTGGATTTACCTTTCCTGGGAGAAACCCAGTAAAGAAATAAATAGAAAACCTTGTGTTGCTGATTACCAGTTTGCACTATCTAAGTGATCCATTTACAGTATCAAACCCCTGCCCAGAATCAGCCATCAACTTCCAAAAGAGTCAGGTAACTAACTACACAGCATATGAGACAGAGGAAAAAATGGATATAAACTAAAACAATTCATAAATGGCCACTGAGTGCTAATTCACCTTCTTTTGCCCTTGGAGATTTAACTGATGTGGGCAACAGTGTTTTCTGCAGGATATTTTCTTGCTGTCTGTCAACAGGGCTGTGGACAGTTTAAGGAGAAGATGGAATTCTGAACAGGCAGAACCCATCTCCTTTTGCAGGGATTTATCCTCCCCTTCATGTGAAGAACCTTCATGAAATTGCCATAGAAACAGACAATTGCCCTTCATAGTACTTCTGGGTGTTCTAGAACACCAGGTATGACTCTTAGGAAAGCCTGGGCTGTGTGTGTGTCATGATGAGAATTAGAGTCAAATCACATAGCCTGTGGAAGATCCTTGGCTGGATCTCCAAATATATATTTCTTTTGCTAAAAGCAACCGGGGATTTTGATTGGCACACTGCATAGGAGAAGGAGGGGAATTAATTCGCTCTTCTCCTATGCCAGCTACTCTAAGCAAGTTGTCTCTAATGATGCAGGCAGCCTTGTAAGTTAAAATTTCATGTATGAAAATCTCTGAGAATGACTAGAATATCTGAAAATAGTGCACATTGAAAATACACAATCCTAATACAGGCATACCTGTCAGGGAGCCATAAATCAGCAATAAATCACACAGAGTACGTAGCGTTTACTCTTTATTTGAAGAAGCAAGGGCTGCTCAGGGGAGCCAGGCCTAATGAGCACAGCAACTCTTCTCAGTAGGTCTTGCCCCTATGAGGCAGTTGTGGAGGCTGAAGGTCCCTGCCTTCCCACAGCTGTCTGAATCTCATCCTCCCCCTGGGTCCTTCCCAAGCAATCTGAAACTATGCTGACACGCTTGTCTCTGCTCCTCTGTCTTCAGACCTCTTCTGGTCCTGGGAGACTGTGGGGAAGAGAGCTTATTGCAGCAGGAGAGGGAGACACCTGCGTTTCTTCACCAGCCTGACTCATCTCTGCCTCTTGGCCTCCCTCCTCTCCAGCTTCAGATTCTGATTTTGGACTTCCTTTGCCACAGCCTCTTTCTGAACAATAAACCATGTTACCTCTTCAGCTTCCGACACCCACTGGCAGAGGAAGGGGGTGGTGACATCGCCCTCCCTCCCCCTGGACACTCACCGTGGACAGCACCCCCTGGGATGCTTGGCCCGCCCCCAGAGATGGGTAGCCCTGCCCCCACAGCTGGCTAGCCCCGCCCCTAGGTGCACAGCATGTGCGCCGCTCTGGGTGCCAGAGCAGCTAGCTCTGCCTCTGCCAACACCTCCTCCTCCCAGTCTGCTTCCTCTTCTCCCTCTGACCACTCATCATCATCCCACCACCAATCCCCAGGCTCTGAGCCTTCTTCCCTTGGGGGTTCCCCAACTGGTGCCTCCCGCCATTCCCATGTCCAGCCAGTCCGCGACAATACCTCAGAGATCTTGTGGGTTCAGTTCTAGACCACCGTCATAAAGCAAATATCACAATAAAGCAAGCCACACATTTTTTTTTTTGTTTCCCACTTTCAGTGGGGCCCCAGAACTCATGAGCAATTATGCCCCACGCAAAGTGAACATGATGGCATTGTTGACAAGATGGACGCATAGCTTGCCTTTGGTTCCAGCAAATGCCTGTTGACCTGAAACCAGCCATGTTAGGATATTGGTTCCCCTTCATAATACTGATGGCTTTTGTTTCGTTTCAGATTCACATGTAGTCATCAAGCCAGAATCACTGTCTCTATCACACTAGATTGCCCTACAGCTGCTCTGGATACATTGGAACATTGGATATGTGTCCAGGGCAGCTGTTTATCAGCTCCATCTGGTATACAAGCTGAGACACTACCTGCCCGCGGACTGTCTCACCAAGAGAGGTGAATGCTCTAGTTATCTCCCGCTTGGACTACTGCAATGCGCTCTATGTAGGGTTACCTTTGAAGGTGATCCAGAAACTATAACTAATCCAGAATGCGGCAGCTAGACTGGTGACTGGGAGTGGCCGCCAAGACTACATAACATCAGTCTTGAAAGACCTAAACTGGTTCCCAGTACATTTCCGAGCACAATTCAAAGTTTTGGTGCTGACCTTTAAAGCCCTAAACGGCCTCGGTCCAGTATACCTGAAGGAGCGTCTCCACCCCCATCGTTCTGCCCGGACACTGAGGTCCAGCACCGAGGGCCTTCTGGCGGTTCCCTCGTTGCGAGAAGCCAAGTTACAGGGAACCAGGCAGAGGGCCTTCTCAGTAGTGGCACCCACTCTGTGGAACGCCCTCCCACCACGTCAAAGAGAAAAACAACTACCAGACTTTTAGAAGACATCTGAAGGCAGCCCTGTTTAGGGAAGCTTTTAATGTTTAATAGACTATTGTATTTTAATATTCTGTTGGAAGCTGCCCAGAGTCGCTGGGGAAACCCAGCCACATGGGCGGGGTATAAATAATAAATGATGATTGTGGAATGGATTCCATCACAAATTGACATGTAGAAATAAATTGATTGACTTTCAGTCGTCTTCCACCTTTTGGCACAGTCAGGGAAATTGAGACAGCAGGGATCATTCTGCCCAACAGCTTTCTATCTAACCCCACCCCCCTTTGCCACTTTCTCCCATGCTGAGGCACAAACAGAAGGCTTTCACCCCTGCCCCCCTTTCCCCCAGCTGGGGATGCCAACCGGCTGGGAAAAAAAACCTTTGCTGCTCCTGTACTTTAGAAACACCTTTAGGGTCTGATATTGAGTTAGCTTCTGGTCCATCAGACGAGAGTCAAAAGAAGTTGCTGCTAATATTTATATGAGGCACTGATTTTTTACAGTAGTTTTCCACGAGATTATTTTTCTTTCAATGAAATTATTTTTATCATAACTATGTTAATTAAACCTGTAAAATAACTACATTATTTAAACATGTAGAATTTTCACTGTAGTTTTTTTGCAGTTGATTTTTATGCATTGGGTTTTTTGGCTGCTTCTGCTGTTTGCAAACCAGCATTCATGGGCAGTGGTCCAGACATGCAGGTTCTTCATTATGGGTACATCTGGGAAGCCACAATTGGTCAAATAAAAATAAACAAACATGAAAAAACCTGCACCTGCAGTTGTCACCACAAATGCAATTTCCATGCATGTTCCAAATCATTTCTCAAATTAAATTGAATGTGTTGATTCTGTGTGTTCATGCAGACAATTTCTGTATTTTACAAGGTTTGAACTGAAGTCTACTTTCACGTATTGCAGACTTAAGACAGAGCCAAGATGGTGAAGGAACAGTGGTCAGAATTCACATTTGTTACCTCCCCATGCTCCTGGAACTGGCAGAGTTACCCAGCCTCACACCAATTACCGTCTTTTTCCATACTGAATTACTTGTAGTGGATAAGCCGTTGTATTGCCTCAGTTACTTGCAAGATTGAAAATGAAACTCCTTAAAAGTATTATCAGCCATACAGCACTACATGTTACAGAGACCCAAATTGCTGTTAAAACTGCTGGAAAACACACAAAGATCGTTTGTAATTTACCTGAATGCAACAAGATAAGGAATTTGAATGAAACGTGAAGCTTGAATTATTCAGGAATATTATAAAGAGGTTTCTCATTGGTTTTGTACAGCATGATGAATATACTCTAAAGGAAGGATAGGGCTTGATCAGTGAAAGCAGAAAGAGAAAAGAGTGTATCATTCAGTGAGCAGTACTGGGCAACTGCTGCTGGCAGATGGCCTGCAATGTTATTGAAGATTTCCTTCGAATTATCAGCACATCTTCAGTATATCAGCCTGAAATTAAAAGGGCAGAAGAAAATTCAGCATAAAGTCCTCTCAACATAGCAATATGGGATAAGTTCACATCTTCGCAGATTACCCTCACCATTGTTGTGTTAGTCTTTTTTATAATTTTTTTTATAATTTTCAATTTTCACAATTTGAATTACAAACTTATTGATATCTAATGACTTCCCCTCTTCTCTTTCCATGGTTCATTTTACATATCTTCCATTCCTGCATATTTTACTATAACCATTCAAATCAATTTTCCATTTTTACACCATTCAAACATTAATTACACTTTTGAATTTATCTTAACGCTGCCAGCGTTTTTGGGTTTTGGGACCAAAGCTCACAATTTAAAAAAGAACTATTACAAAACAAGGATAAACTCTTGTCGAGAATGTATAACTTTCTATTGCAATGGGAAACAAAAGACGAACTAGTGAAAGCTTCAGTGACCCACTGGGCAATGGATATAGGACACAATATGGATTTAAACCTCTGGGAGAAACTCTGGAAAAGAGATTTGAAATTTACTGCATGTTACACATTGAAAGAGAACTATCTGAAAATGATTCATAGATGGTACCCAACTCCTAGTAGGTTGGCTAAGATGTATAAAGTACAATCAGATATGTGTTGGAAATGTAAAGAAAAGGAGGGGACCATTTTTCATACGTGGTTGACATGTAAAAAGGTAAAAGAATATTGGGAAATGATTTATAACAAGTTGAAAAAAATGTTTAAAATTACCATCCCCAAAAGACCAGAGTCCTTTTTATTAGGAATAACCCAGACAGAAATTCCTAGGTGTCAGAAAATCTTGTTTATATATGCAACAAGAGCAGCCCATGTTTTGTTAGCCAAAAAATGGAAAATGAGCGAGGTCCCAGATAAAGAGGATTGGCAACTTAAGATGTTAGAATATGCAGAACTTGCAGGTTTAACACATAGAACAAGAGAGCAAGAAGAACATATGTTTAAAGAAGAGTGGAGAACATTGACTGAGTATACGGAAAATAATTGTACACCACTGTTGTGGTAGTTTTGACCTAGTGCTATTGGAGCACCATGCCTTGTGTCCAGTGGCGGAGCTTCATGCTCCGGCACTGGGGGGCAGAGAGCAGGCGGGGGCAGGGCTGGCCACCTGCGAGGGTGTGGTGCCCAGCGCTGGCGGGGGGGCAGCTGTGATGGCCGGGGCGGTGCGCTCCCCCCCCACTCCTCTTCCTCCACTAGTGCTTATGTCTACATGACGGATGCTGGGATGGCCACACACCTGTTCACATGTTCCTTTACAAAAACTTGCTGATATTATATCTAACACAAGTGTGATACCTAGGCTGGCCAGATACAAAAGAGGACAGGCTTCCTGGCTCTTTAATAGTTGTGCAGATGAGGGGATTTCAGCTTGCTTGACAAGCCACCCCCGCTGGAGTACATACGCTCTTGGACCTCTGGCTGCCCATGTTAAATCTAATGTCAGTGAGCATCTGGGAGCCTAAGCTACCTTGGTGAGTGGTGCCACCTCATAAGCACCACTTTGTCTACCGGGACTGCCTCCACACAGCAATTTATTCCCTTTTCACATTTCCTTGACTGTTGATTTCTGCGTTATAAATGAGCTTTCACAGAACGTAAAAGCCACTTCTGGGAACGTAGCAGAATATAACGCAAGTTGAGTGCTCATTTCTGTGTTCACAGAAGAATACAATTGCAGAGTTGGAAAGGATCCTGATGGTGTTTCTAGCCCAACCACCTGCAATGCGGGTATCTTTACTTGATGGGGGGCTTGAACCCACAGCCCTGAAATTAAGAGTCTCATGCTCTAGCGACGGAGCGATCCTGTGTATTTGCGCCCAGATAAAGTCTATTTGCAAATACTGCAGAAATGAGCACTAAACTTGCACTGTGTAACTTGCAGGTGCAATCACAAACCAAAACGTAAGAGAGGACTGAGAGAGGTTGAAGTTGTGGCAAACACAACTTGCAGTTTTCCTACCAGTTTTCCTGTTTTGAGCCTGACACCAGCTCCTGTCACCGCCTAGGATGGCACTGCAGACCACATGGGGCTAGGTTGCACCCAGTCCAGTGGTCCAGGATTTCGCCATTCTCTAGTAGATAGAAAACTTGTTCTAATTTTTAAACATTACTCAAGTCCCTGGAAACCTGTGTGATTCTACGTTCTTTCATGTTCAGTATGTGGACATTAACATGGTTTTTCTTAATTGAACAGCATTTGTGAAAATGTTACGACAACCCGTCAGAGTTAAGGTTCAACTGCAAGAAAAGCAAGGACATTAAAAAAGAAAGAAAAAGAAGATTACCGCCAGATCCACCAAAGCCAGTTTGTAGAGCAAAGACAACTCGAATACACTTGCTCTCATTTTAAGTGCAGCATTTATCGCATGGACGTCACTTGTGTACTTTGAAAGTTCTTCCTGAAACTCCGAATCCGATTTAAAAAGCCCTTTCTGCACAATGTTATTGACAGCGATACAAGAAATCAAACCTAGGTTAAAAGAAAAAGAAGAGCTGAAGAGCAAGTGATTTGAAAATTACATTTTTTACACATATTTTATTTCATGCCTTATGAGTGTAAAATTAATAACAGCGATGCAGTGGCTTAACAATTAATCCTTCTCCCCAAGGGACCTCTGCAAATTGTAGCTCTGTGCAGGATAGTGGGGTCTCCTAACGACTCTCAGCACCTTTAATAAACTACAGCTCCCAGAATTCTTTGGGGAAAGCTGTGACCGTTTAAAGTGGTATCATAATGCTTGTATGGTGTGAATGTTGAGGCAGTCGCTTTCTCACACACTCTATCTCATAGGGTTGTCGAGAGGATAAAATGGTGGTTTTTCCTCAAGTTTTAAGGAGGGAAGAGACTGGCTCTTCTTAAGGTTCTGTTCATTTTCACTGCCAATCTCTGGTTTTGATCACACTTTTACCTCCATCTTAAAGAGACATAAACAGTATTGGCGATACTTACCAGAGTTGCAGCCACATGCCAGGGAGAGGAGCAGAAAGACAATGGCTGCCTTCATAGCTGCAAGGACAAAGGAGTGCTCCCTGGGAATAGTCAAAATGCTCTGTGACTTTCTTCGGAACCTCAGACATGCAGCCGAGAGAAATATATAGGAGCCAGCCAGCAACACTGACTCCTCCCTCAATATGGCATGGCAGTTTACAAGACTTCTTTGGCTGTTATTGTTTCTAAACAGCATGCACTCACTCTGGAGTCAGAGGGAGAGATTTACTGGACTTTAAAAGACTGAAACCCATAGCTAACATGCAACATACCATTTTGTTGCTTTGTAACAGTTATTGTCTATAGCTAAATGTTTAGAAACCAAGTTCTGCAAGTAAAGCTTTTTTTAAAAAAAAACTTATTTACTGTGGTGAAGAGGATTTATTTCTACGCAAGAGTCAGATCAGAGACTTTCTGCTGATGCTATGAAACAGGATCTTGGCCATCGGCTGATTAATGCAACACTATACTTTCCCTTCTAGCTATACTTTATATTTCACATGCAGCTAATTGTGGAAAAATAGTGCCTCAGCACTAGTAAAAGGCTCTCGTATTGAAGCAGCCAATATTATCAATTTTGTACTGCTCAGGTATGAAGCCTCTGAATTATTCCATTGCAGTACCTCAGGATAAAAATAAAAATAGATGCATTTTTAATAATAATAATAATAATAATAATAATAATAATAATAATAATAATAATAATTTAAGACAATGCATTCAGCAGCTGGGCAGGATGACCCTCTGTTGTATGATATGATCCTGCAATGGTTCTTATATACTTAGCTCAGGGGTCGGCAAGGCTTACCGGGCATGGGCCGGATCACTCCCGTGGAGATCCTCTGTGGGCTGGACCGGCGCAGCACAATGCCGGAAATTGCGTCTGCGCATGTTCACGGCTCCAGAAATCGCTTCTGCGCATGCCCAGATGCCTAAAATTGTGCCTTTATAGAAGCTATTTCCAGTGTCTGGACATGCGCAGAAGCGATTTCTGGCGCCGCAGAAGAGAGTCCCTGCGCTGCGCCAGTTTAGTGCAGCGTGTGGAGACTTGCCAAGCGGACGGCTCGGTTTGGGGGCGGCTCGTGGGCTGGTTAAACAGCCTCCATGGGCTGCTTCTGGCCCATGGGCTGCAGGTTGGGGACCCCTGATTTTGCTGGTGTTCAAGTCCCTGCTCAATCCAAAAGGCTGACTGGCTATCCTTGATTCAGTTGCTGCAGCTCAGACAAACCTACCTTCCAGGGCCGTTGGGAGGGTCAACGGGGAGGAGAACCAAATATGTCACTTTGAGCTGCATGGAAGGAATTAATAAAAACAAACACTTTTGTTGTGTTCTCTGCAAGCAGAGGCCAAGCAACGCATGTGCACGCATGTGCCAAATGATGTCATGACATCATGTTGAGCACATCGCTGGGCACCCACAAACTGGGGCCCAAGTTGGCGCCTCTGCCTCAGAGATATTGTGGGTTCAGTTCCAGAGCACCACAACAAAGCGAGTGCTGTAATAAAGATACACTTTTTTTTTGTTTCCCAGTGCATCCAAAAGTCATGTTTACACTATATATACAGTGGTACCTCTGATTAAGAATTTAATTTGTTCCGGAGGTCTGTTCTTAACCTGAAACTGTTCTTAACCTGAGGTACCACTTTAGCTAATAGGGCCTCTCACTGCCGCCGCACGATTTCTGTTCTCATCCTGAAGCAAAGTTCTTAACCCGAGGTACTATTTCTGGGTTAGCGGAGTCTGTAACCTGAAGCGTCTGTAACCTGAAGCGTCTGTAACCCAAGGTACCACTGTACTATTAATTCAGGCCCTCGAGGCTACAGAGGTGGGAGGGGGAAAAACAGCTCCAGCACCAACCCACTCCTCTCCTGTGGCCAGAAAAGGGGCAATGGTGGTGCAGAGTGTGTGTGGGGGGGATTTCCTTACCTTGGACATGGCTGGGCTGCCTGCAGTTGCACCCCCATCCTCGTAAGGAGCAATATCTGCGACGTGCAATACAACGAGGCATGCCTGTACTTTGGCAACCACTTAATTGCCTGAGAAAAATTCATTTAAAGATGTTCAGAATAGATAAACTGAACTATGCATCTATGAAAATACCAGAAAACCTTTAAATGTATGGATATTTCATTGCAAAACGAGACAAGCAGGCTAGCAGGCGGCATTTTTTGTTTTTAAGGGTCTTGTCCCCCCACACTCATATTGCAACTTTGGAGAAAGAGAAGAGCAAAGTGTTTTTCTGGTTCTGCTTAGATGGTGCTGGGGAGAGTGAAAACACAGCTATGTACCCCCCAAGATGAAGAAAGGTGCACATGGTTTTTAAAGCGAAACAGGACTTTAACATTGTACTCAACATCCCATACGATCAGCACCCCATGCTTCTCCCACCATTTCTTTGAGGTAGAGAGGTTCCTTTACAGCCTGATTCAGGGCACGTCCCTATATTCCAAAGCTCTCAGCAGCAGGTGGAGGGAGACTGACGGATCACACAAGGTCCCAGAAACTCCACACAAGGCTTACACACATGGCAAAATGGAGCTTAGCCTGACTCAGAATGGAGACCTTGAAGATGCATTCCTATTGGTTAAGTGCCTTGTGGTGATCTCGTAGAGGGGTCATACCATGTGGCCGTAGAGGGTCCATGTGGCCTTTAAACTCTTCCCAGCGACAAAAGAACAGCTGTTTCTGGAGAGGATGGTTGGGATTAGAGAAATGGCTGAAGGGAGGCTTTGAAGAAACACACCCACAGTCCCCAAATTGGGATAGTCTAGACATGAGCTAGACAAACAGTTGATATGGAACAGCATGTTTTTGCCCTGGGTGACTGATGACAGGTTTCTCAACTTGCTTTTATCCAGCCCTTCATATTTACTGAATGTAGTACAAAGCTGTTAAAATATAAGAATTTCCCAGATTCAGCAGAATGGATAATTTAGTTTCCGTGTTTAAAACAGTTTTTCCATTTCTATCATATGTAAAAGAAGCTAAAAAACACACACCAATGCCTGAGAAAATAAAATGTATATTAACGTGGTACCTACAAAATAACAATGCAGAAGGCCCCAGATAAACTTCCCTGGAGATGGAATTCTAGAAACAATATTGACTACAAATCAATAGGAAAAAATATACATGCAAATCTTTTAATAACCTACATGATTTAGAAGCAGCATTTGTGTTAGCAATTCTAGCCCTGTATAGTGGTACCTCAGGTTACATACGCTTCAGGTTACAGACTCCGCTAACCCAGAAATAGTGTTTCAGGTTAAGAACTTTGCTTCAGGATGAGAACAGAAATCATGCTCCGGCGGCACGGCAGCAGCAGGAGGCCCCATTAGCTAAATGGTGCTTCAGGTTATAAACAGTTTCAGGTTAAGTACGGCCCTCCGGAACAAATTAAGTACTTAACCCGAGGTACGATCGGCAAGTCCTAGGAGCTGAGGTTTTACCCACAGCACCACCCGCGTCCCTACCACTGTATTCAGAAACTCTATAAAACCCTAAACTATACTGATTATTTGGATACAGGGCAAATTAACTGTGTTGTGGAATAACCTGCCTCTTTCCATCCCATTCCCCTACCTGCATGTGCTCTTTGTAACATTGAAAAACTTAACAGCCATTGATCTGCAAAGTTTGCAGTTCTGTTGTGCAGCTCCTAACACAAATACTGCCTGATCCAGCAATATTGTCAACATCACTCTTCCAACTTCAAAATTACACATACAGTGGTACTTCGGGTTACATACGCTTCAGGTTACATACGCTTCAGGTTACAGACTCTGCTAACCCAGAAATAGTACCTCGGGTTAAGAACTTTGCTTCAGGATGAGAACAGAAATCGCGCGGCGGCAGCACGGCGGCAGCAGGAGGCCCCATTAGCTAAAGTGGTGCTTCAGGTTAAGAACAGTTTCAGGTTAAGAACGGACCTCCCGAACGAATTAAGTACTTAACCCGAGGTACCACTGTATTGAGATGCATTGTCTTCAGATTTTATTTATATATGCAAATAATGAAGTACACATATAGAACGTTACTACACTTAAAGAGAATTATGGAGGGGAAACTAATCAAGGACACCAAAGTGCAAATCTAAGGGCATCTGAATCAGGTTCCTCAGCTGCACAGAATGCACATTAAATTTGACTTGCGAAAGTGACATATTTCATTTCATTCTTTACCTGCACATTTTCTCCTTCCACCAAGAAATACACAGTTAACATTCCAGCCTCCTAAACCAGGCAGGCAGGCTATGCAAAGAGAGAGTTGTTTTCTCAGGACTATCCAGTGAATAAATGGCCACGTAGGCATAGCCAAAGAAGAGAAAATGCATCAGAAGGTCAAAATAAGACACACAAAATTTGGACATGCTCATTTATATATATAGATACGCATTTAGAAATAAATGCAATTATTTAATGGGAAATATAATGCATTCCGAGGGACGCGGGTGGCGTTGTGGGTAAAACCTCAGTGCCTAGGGCTTGCCGATTGTATGGTCGGCGGTTCGAATCCCCGCGGCGGGGTGAGCTCCCGTCGTTCGGTCCCAGCTCTTGCCCACCTAGCAGTTTGAAAGCACCCCTAAGTGCAAGTAAATAAATAGGTACCACTTTATAGCGGGAAGGTAAACAGCGTTTCCGTGTGCGGCGCTGGTGCTGGCTCGCCAGCTGCAGCTTCGTCACGCTGGCCACGTGACCCGGAAGTGTCTGCGGACAACGCTGGCTCCCCGCCTCCTAAGTGAGATGAGCGCACAACCCTAGAGTCGGACACGACTGGCCCGTACGGGCAGGGGTACCTTTACCTTTACCTTATAATGAATTCCACCCTAGGGGTTAGACACTAACCAGGTGTTTGGTGTGCTTGCTCTACAAGTGCTGTGTGCTCGCAGTGTGCTCTAGTGGTTAAATTGTTGGACTAGGACCTGGGGGAGCTGGGTCAAAAAACCCCACTGAGCTATAAAGATCACTGTGTGATCTTGGGCCAGTCACTGTTTCTCAGCTTAACCTACCTCACAGGGTTGTTGTGAGAATAAATGCAGATGGGGAGAAACATGTGTGCTGTCTTGAGTTCCTTGGAGGAAAAAGGGGCTTTCCCAGCTGGATAAATGGCTCCTTATCATAATGTATTTTCTTTTGTGCTTTTAACTGGGTTTTTTAATGTGTAAATTGCCTTGAGATGGTGGTCTAGAAGGTGATTCATAAATTTATTGTAACAGCAGCAGCAGCAGCAACAACAACATAAAATAAATGGATAAGTAACTGTTGACAGGTGCTTCAAAACCCCTGCTTTCTCTTCTATGGCTTCCGTGGGTTTTATCTTTAAGCTGGGAAACCCTTCAAACAGCAGACTGTCCTCTGGCAGTCTTTCAAATAGAAGAATGGCAGTGCTACCAGAGAGCTCCATATGTGAGCAGGGATTTTCCACATTCAGATTAAATACTTCATAACACCATTTTTGCCCTCTTGCATTTTAAAACCCCATTTATATTCTGCACCTGAGTCCACAGGGAGATGCACTTGCCTTGGGTTGGGGGGGGAGGGAAATCTGTCCTTATTTTGCAAGGAAATGCCTTACAGGGCATGCCACGGTGACCTACACATTATCTATTAATTTTACAATGTTTGAATTTCATTCCCTCCCCTCCCTCAAGAGACATCAGACCTCCCATCTTTTCTCTCCCTCAGGAAATAAGAAGAACAAGGTGAATAAGGTCAAGTTTCCTCATTTGTCATTTTGTGGGCGGAGCAGGTCTTGCTATCAGGTGTGTGTGTGTGTGTGTGTGTGTGTGTGTGTGTACATATATATACCTGAGCTGTGCAGTCCAGGATCCCAAACAGCTTGCTGCTTATTGTAACCCATATTCAGGGCGTTCTTTGCCACCATGAAGCCAGTGCTTGTCCTTCTGCTCATCACCCTGGCATGTTGCTGTTCCTCTGGTAAGCATTACTAATGGCCTTCATTTCCTCAACAAACTGAAGGAGCAAAAATAGAACAATTCAGTGTAGTGTCTTCAGAAGCAACATTTGTAAACAAAGTGCCAGAGAGCCTCAGTGAAATGAACTCCAAAACCAGGACCCTTCAGGCATCAGGCTCTTCAGGCAAACGGTACCACCTGCCCAAAGGTAGGTACACAGGTGGCCAAATGCAAAGAGTTGTATTCAGCTGAGTTCTACACAGACCCACCGAAATTCAGGAACCTAAATTCATCCTATCCATTAACTTCAATGGTTCTACTTTGAGTAGAGCTAGTGCTGAAAACCACCTGATATGTGGAAAGGGGTCAATTATGGATACTGCTAGGAGCAAGTTTATGAGCCTGGATGGTTAGAGCGTGGGACAGCTGCATATTCCTGTATTGCAGGGGGTTGGACTAGATGATCCTCAGGTTCTCTTCCAATTCCTTGATTCTATGAAATTACTCGCTCTGACTGTGTTGATGCAGATTAGCAAGGATTGCTTGTGCATCTGGGAGAACAGTTGGGTTCAGAGGAGCTGTGACAGTGGAAGGAGCGTGAAGGAAAGAAGTGTGTGGGTTCAGGGAGAAGAAAGAATAGTTTTTGAAAAAGGCTGGTTGTAGTATTCTAGCACTATGACCCACCTACTTACTTCAGGAAAATGGGGTGGTCCTCTCAGTGCCCAGAACAAGGAGACAAGGAGTTCACCTGGACTAACTGTTGAGAGGGCCCTGCACTCAAGCACAACCCAACCCAAGTTCTCTCAGGAGCAGATCCCATTGTGCTTCATGAGGCTTACTCCCTAGTAATTGTGTTTACTAATTGTGTTTAGTTGCTTTTGTGTTACTGCCTGGCAGCTCACAGGATGGAGCTCAGAAAGATCTGTGCAGGTGACAGTCAGTGAGTTACATGAGGTACCGCCAGTTTATGTTGGCTCTAGTAGTAACATCTGCATTCTGTGGTGAGCTCCAGTGTCGTACTCAGTGGGATCCTGTTTAGAAGTTACTCAGCTCACAGGAAAGCTGGGCCAAAGTGTTTTTTGTGTTTTCTGGGGGGAGGCAGTGCTACGTAGAGGAAGCTTAATGTTTGACTGGTCCTTCCTGAATACACCACTTCCAGTGAGTGTGCCACCCTTTCATCATGGCTTCATGTCTCTGGCATGCAATCATAGCAATGAGCGAGTAAGCATTACAGTCTTCCCTCATGTAGTGTCAGCAGAAGAAGTGTTTCTCCCACCACAAGTCTACAGAGTTATAATTGGTATCCACATCATATCAGAGGTAGTGCATTCTCAGGTGAGCCACCACAAAGGGTTTAAATAAAGCATGCATTTTAAAAAAAATCTGTTTGGTTTTTATTTTATTTTTTCTTCCTAGCTTCTTTTTATCAGTGTGCAGTTGTTCAAGATATTATGTCTCTAATGCTTCATGGATCAGAGTCCGATGTGAAGAGTGCTCTTGAAAAATACTCTGCTTCAAAGCTTGCAATAACTGCTGTAACCACGTTGAAACAGAGCGTCGACAAATTGTCACAGGAGGAAAAAAATGGCTACAAGACACTGGTGGTAATTCTGTCATTTTTTTCTTGCTTTTTTTCCCCAGTTGAAGATTACAAAAAGGTTCAAAATTTTCAAACTTTATGTACAGTCTGTTTGTAATAAACATTATGGTAGAGATCAAAAGTCAAACAGCCCTCTCTATACACAAATTCCTATGCATAATCTCTCAATTTACACAGTATGCCTATAAAATTATGAGGAAAACCCACGTATGCCCACACTAAAGCTGGCCAACTGTTCCAATAGTTCAGGCAGGTGTCCCAAGTCACAAAGAGAAGGCAAAGATATTAATTATTTCCACTTATCTGCCATGATGCAATCTCATACTTTTGGGGAAGCTTATTAATACTTTTGTTCATCAAAAAGTACTCTGTGCTTTTGTCTCCTGCTTCTTTTACACTTCAGCACCCTGTACTGACCTACATTTCATTTCAGGAAAAAGTGCTGGAAAAATGCTAAGCCTTCTAGGAATTATGATCTTTGGATGAAGCCCAGATAATTCTACATCCTGACTGCCAGCATCAGTTGCGGAGAAATACTCCTCATCAATCTATTCTTTTCTTCCTCCTCTCTTGTTTTGTCATTGATGAAGAAGTTTCATTTCCCCTGTGAGGCAATAATCATTATGCTACAGAAAACCTTGAGAATTTTTATGCCATGTTCTTGAATCTTTCATGCTCAGATCACTGCCTTGCATTCCTGTGCTCAGGGTTCATTTATAAATTTGTATGATGAATGCATTTTGTCACAGACAGTGCTGGATTTATGTATAAGCTAAACAAGCTATGGCTTAGGGCCCCACTCTCTAGGGGCCCCAAAAACTATATACTTCTTCTTAATTGTATTTCACTATTAATATACTTCTCCTTAATTGTATTTCAGTTCAATAATTACTTTGATAAAATACATATTTTGTTATGTGCAAATGGCTTTAGGTACCTATGAGGTCCATAAATTTTCATATAGCATATATTCAACACACAAAAAAAGCGACAATTTGTTGTTGACAAAGGACAGCTGGACATATAAAGGGCCCCATTACCTTCAGTAGCTTAGGGCCTCATCAAACCTTACATCAAACCCTGATTATGCTACAGAAAACCTTGAGAATTTTTATGCCATGTTCTTGAATCTTTCATGCTCGAATCACTGCCTTGCATTCCTGTGCTCAGGATTCATTTCTAAGTTTGTATGATGAATGCATTTTGTCACAGAGGCTACTTTTGGGGATCTGGAGAACAAATCTAGAAGGGCAACATTCCCTCCGTCCCTTAATAGTAAGTGACAATGGGTTCACATTGATATACTAAAGGACACAAGCCCAGCTCCAGAGTATTGGGTGCCCAGAGCAGACTGCCCTTGATAGATCCCACAGCAGCAATTGCTTCCTCAGCATTTGGTGCTGTTGTGGGTGCAGCCACCAGCAGCGACGCGGACTTATAAAAAATATTGGGGGGGCCCGGGAAAGCTCATGAATAATAAATAAGCTCATGAATATGCAAATAAAGTGGCGCCGCCTCCTCGTGAGCGAATAGGGGAGAGCGTGCTGCGCCTATTAATCAGCTCCAAAGGAAATTGGGTGGAGCTTTTGCTCGGGAGGGAGGGCAGGAGGCATGCAGCCCGCCCCCCCTGTGCATTTTGGGCTGGGGGAGGGGCGGCGATGGCGCTCTGCTGGAGGGGCGCCGGAGATTATTGGGGGGGCGGAGCCCCCCCAAACGAATTTTTGAGGGGGCTCGGGCCCCCTCAAGCCCCATGGAGTCGGCGCCTATGGCCACCAGCCTCTGCCTCCCCCTTGCATGCAAGCAGACACATGCACAGTGACAGTGTTGCTGTTATGTGCTGGGCAGCCCCGTAGCTCCCCCAGCCTCTGGAGGCAGCACAGCTCAAGCCAGGTAAACCCATTCCGGTGCTTGATGCATTTGCATGACAAAGACATGTGATGCAGCCCTGGTGGGAGGGTGCTATTCCTGCTTGGAGTTGGGCAGGAAAGTAGGAACTTTAAAGCATTTTGCTTCCTCTGGTCAAGCAAAGGTTCTTCTTACAAGGGTCTCCACAAGGTTTGGGTGATATCTACTCTAAGTGCAATACCTGAAGTTGCTACAGGATCCAGATGGTCACTAGGGAGCAAATAATAACTCCTCAAGTAACAATGACCATCTTCAATGATTCTTAGAGCTCCATCTCGTGGCTTGCCAAAGAGATGCACAAAAGAAAATAAGGGAATTAGGGAATAAGCCCCACGGAACACAACAGAACTCATAGCTGGGCAAATCTCCATCAGACTGTACTGTGCTTGAGTGCAGCTGCACACACACACTCTTATGGCAGGCATGTACAAAGTCCGTTTCAGGGGCATAATCTGGCCCGCCGGTTGGTTTAATGAGGCCCCAGCGGCAGTTAATTTCCCAGGATAAAATCATAAAAAAAGCTCAACAACTCAATCCTAAAAAAAGGTTAACAACTTTGGTTGGCCCCTCATGACCCTTCACTTCATCAAATCTGGCCCTCTTTGAAAAAAGGTTTGGACACCACTGCCTTATGGGGTATCCAAGAGCACTATTTCAGACACGTGGCTCATATACTTAGGTATGTGTTTACCATGTACATTTATGAATGGAAAATCTCATTCACATATGGACTTCACCTGCAGGTTTGGGGCAAAAAAATTACTCTTTATTTGCATAGCTTACTTCACAAGGTTATTAAGAAGCTGAGATGTGCCAGTTTTATGCAAATCAATGTTCTCTTTTGTCCTCATTTTTGGTAATGCATTTCCTCTAAGCAGTGCTTTAATAAGGGCTGGATGTCAGGGTCAAAGTCCAGGTTCCTGCATCCCTAGGTAAAGGTAAAGGTAAAGGACCCCTGACAGTTAACTCCAGTCATGAACGACTCTGGGGTTGCAGCGCTCACTTTACTGGCCAAGAGAGCCCACTTTTGTCCGCAGACAGTTTTTCCGGGTCATGTGGCCAGCATGACTAAGCTGCTTCTGGCGAAACCAGAGCAGCGCACGGAAACGCCGTTTACCTTCTTGCCAGAGCGGTACCTATTTATCTACTTGCACTTTGATGTGCTTTCGAACTGCTAGGTTGGCAGGAGCAGGGACCGAGCAACAGGAACTCACCCCGTTGCAGGGATTCAAACCGCCGACCTCCCAATTGGCAAGCCCTAGGCTCTGTGGTTTACACCACAGCGACAGTTCAGATGATACAAGGAGAGGCAAACAGGCCCTGCATCAGCACTTGGGTCAGCATGGACATGTTGGAGCCCACCAAGGCTAACATCTTTTCCTTCTTATTTTTAAATACATTCTATAGTTAGGGGACAGCCAGCCAACCAGGCATGTGCATGGCTACAGATGTTCATTTTTAACACCCGCCCCATAATCACGTTTTATTCTCTCTTTTTTTTAGAACAAAATAGTGTTTATTCCCATTTATGTGTATTTAGCAGCAGGGCAACAGACTCCATTTCATTCTTGTAGGCATGGTTTTGCTATGATTTTAAATGATTTTAAAGTGTGAAATTTCAGGTGCTCATAGTTGTTTTTTCTTTTAAATCAGGGTTGACAAACAGTTTTTGTTTGTTTTTTCGCTTGCTTAAGTTTATCATGAATGTAGAAGCAGTTTTAAATTGTGGAATTGGTGGTGGTGGAGGAGGAGATGGAAGAAATAAATGTTAACTGTGTGGTTCACAACTGAAGTAGTTCATGTGCTCATCGAAAGGGGGTGCTATCGGACCACTAAGTCCAAAGCCTAACATTACTTAACTGTACCACTTTGCCACTCAGAGAAAACAACCCTGCCTTTGCATAATCTACTTCATAGGGTTATGGTGAGGATGGAATGCTTAGAAACTCCTGCGAGTTTCTTAATGTATAAACCAAGCTATAACTGTCAGAAAAGCGACAATATATCTACCTGAAATGTTTTCATTTTTCATGTCCATGGTTTGCAAGTGCTGAATCAGTTTCACATGTGCTCAGGCTTGCACGCCATGTCTCTGATTTCCTCCAAAACTCTGTATAAAGAAAATAACTATCTGAATATGTATTTGGTGGTATACAAACAAAATATGAGGACAATAGAAAATTAGGAATGAATGAACTTAAGTTAGTGTTGCTGGAAAGGTAGTGAGATCAGGGAGAGTTAGTGCTCATTAAGAACTGCAGAATAGGATGTATTAAAAAAAAAATGTCCTGTAGCACCTTATAGACCAACTAAGTTTGTTCTGGTGCATGCACACGAAAGCTCATACCAAGAACAAACTTAGTTGGTCTCTAAGGTGCTACTGGACAATTTTTTATTTTTTTAATATATATTTCGACTGCGTCAGAATGCAGAATAGGATGGTAGATTTTGCAAAGATCAATAGCCATAAGGTTTTCATGGTTATGATGTGGCAGTGGTGATGATGATGATGATGATGATGATGATGGGGAACAGAAAAGAACAGGGGGCAGACAAGCCAGAGCCTACTAGTTTCCTTCTCCTGTGTTGGAGGTGACCAAGGGTGAGTGGGGGAAAAACAAGCTTGAAGCCTAAGGTGGATAGGGTCAGAGGAAGGGCTTATCTGGACCCTCCAATATTTTATTCAAGTTGGCACCCCTGCCAAGATAACTAATGGGTATAAATAGCAAGGAAGCATTTGTGTTAAGAACTGGTGAACAGGGTCATGAGGTTTGCAAAGATCAGTGGCTGTAAGATTTTCACAGTTACAAGGAGCAAATGGTTGGAGACTGGGCAGGGGAAGAGGCAAAGGCAGATTATTCCATAGCAAGGTAAATAAAAAACGATCAACATAATCCTAGGCATTGTAAACCATCACAAATGTCTTGACTTTGGCAAGAACTGATAGCACAACTGCTGCTTCTAAATTATTCAGGTCATTAAGCGATTACCTAAATTAAAGGATTAGTTTGTATACATGGACTTTTCTTCTTTGGGAATTGATTTGGATGGAGGCATGTGTGCTTTCACTCATTTCTGCTTTATGGCCTTCACGGAAAATTAAACTGGTACTAGCTGCCTCCATTTTGTTCACTGTGTGTGTGTGTGTGTGTGTGTGTGTGTGAGAGAGAGAGAGAGAGAGAGAGAGAGAGAGAGAGAGAGAGAGAGAGAGAGAGATTAAGGGCTTCAGACTGGGCACTTCAATGATGGAGTAGCATTTGAAGGAGGAGGCGAATTAAGAGGCAAATCTTCTCCATCAGTCATCTACCAATAGGACAGATGCAAACATTCTCGCCCCCCCCAACTAGGTGATCCTTCTGATGGGTGAGTCCAGCAACACTCTACACATCTTTTACTGTAGCAGGCAGGTAGCCAACAAGGTGGAGATGGAAATAAATTTCTTTCCATGTTGGTGGAAATGCTGGAGAGAACAGCTCTCTCTCTCTCTCTCTCTCTGTGTGTGTGTGTGTGTGTTACAGGCCATAAGAACACAATTACACCTATTTGCATATAGGATGTTGTTCACCTTTGTATCTCCCAATGCAAACTTTTATTTGAAATACTTAGAAATAAAAGCATTTGCAATGGTTGGAAAGCACTTACCTTAAAACACACCCCAAGCCCCTAGGGTGAACAGCACAGGGCTCCTTTGCAGGAAGGGTGAAATACAATAGTAAATAACTAACTAACTAACTAACTAACTAACTAACTAACTAACTAACTAACTAGTGGTGCAGTAGTTTGGCACAATTAGCAACTGAATTTCAAAGCGTGCCAAAACCAGGAATAAAAGTAAAGCATGCCTGTGGCTAAATTAACTGCTCCTTCAGAAAAGAAACCGCATGCCAATATCAAGAGAAGAAATGTCAATAGCTAAGGAAATCCCTTAATGATAGAAACAAATCCAAAACAAAATCTGTATTAGGGGGTCTTTCCATAGGCGTATTTTATTCCCTTAAGAACATTGATAACATCTTAGGTGGCAGTGGGGTCCGCTGGAGTCGTGGAACCGTTCTCCTGACACTGCTCAGAACCTGGATGGGGCAGCAGCAGGGCCATGGCAGCCCAATCACCTGCTGGGACCAGTGCCATCAACGTGTGTCCTGGATTTCAGACAGAAAGCTTTTGTTTAAAGGCACACTAATGTTTAAAAGCCTTGAGAGTGTTTTCTCTGTTCAGATTAGACAAGCTGCTTACTGTGATTGTATTTTATAACACAAATTGTCACCAAAAAAGCCCAGGTCTGAAAAATAATAGGAGACCCCCGCAAAAAATATAAGAATGCAACGATCTGGCAACTGCTTTGTATGAATCCCCATAGAAAGTGAGTAAACAAATGATGGCAGTTCCAGGAAAAAGAACACAGAGGTGACAACTGTAGTGTCTGTCACAACAAATTTCCCATTGCATACAGATTAGGGGTGTAAAAACAAATTACTCGGTTCAGAATCCACTTTGGAGCCTCAGGCTGAAGCCTAGTAATGTCCTCAAACTTAATTTAAGATCTGAAGAGGAGCCTTGCTTCGGTTAGTTTTCCAAAGCTTCAGCTGTCTCCCCATCAACTATAATGGAGAGATCAGCAAATGGGTTTAATGTGTCAAAACTGGATGAAATTTGCAGGCGTAGTAGTCTTCTGAGTGGATGAAGCCTACTAAGTGTCAGAGGAATGTGTGTTAGGTTTGGTATTGTCCTAGATGCCTTAAAGATGATTGGGTAAGAGTACTGATTTCTTCACCTCTGCCATTGCTTTCCCAATAAATTTTTTGAAATAAAACATTATCCTTTCTATGCTCCTGCTTTATTGTTGATAGAGTTAGTGAATGACATTTTATTGAAATATATCAGATACAAGGATTCTAGAGAAAACCCAACTCAGCAGATCTTGGTGTTGTTATTTCTCTTGGGGGTCTATGAAACAGCTCTTGTTGTTAAAATGGGCTTAGAAAAATTCCAACTCGTTCTATGCTGTGTGCAACTACGTCTGGTCATGGCTGTTGCCAGTGCAGATGGCAGTCCTTGTGGCTGATTGGTTTCCTCGAACTCTTCAACGTGTCATAGCTTCGGAGAACAGAACAGAGGCTTGCATATCTGAAACTGGCTGGAGGGCATATTTGCCTGTGCTAAGGAAATGCGCAAGGAAGACAAGCGCAAAGGAAGTCTGGTGACCTGCCATGCTCTGTTGAGGGAGGAGTCAGTCTTGTAGCCTCTTATATATCTCCTTCTTTCTCGGCTGTGCGCCTTAGGTTCCAAAGGAAGTCACAAAGCATTTCGAATATTCCTAGGAAGCGGTCCTTGCTGCTATGAAGCCAACCCTTCTCTTTCTGCTCCTCATCCTGGCATGTAGCTGCAACTCTGGTAAGCATTCGTAATGCCATGCACGACTCTCTGCCTGAAAACACTGTAGAACAGGGTTTCTCAAGCCTTCTACCCCTCAAGTCCCACCTGACATGGCTGAAAATTACTGTCACAAAGTGGTGGTGCAGGGACAGAACCAGTCGCAAAACGGTG
Source organism: Podarcis raffonei (assembly GCF_027172205.1). Lineage (NCBI taxonomy): Eukaryota > Metazoa > Chordata > Lepidosauria > Squamata > Lacertidae > Podarcis > Podarcis raffonei. The sequence continues at coordinate 79,293,281 of NC_070602.1, forward strand.
GCAGGGAGACGCAGAGCTTAGCATAACCAACTGGCAATCATGGACACCATTCTCTACTGATATCTAATGGATGTTTGGACCTTGCTACATTTGCATTACATGCTGAAGGTCTCAGTTTCAGTCTCCAGCACCTCTAGGCAGGGCTGGCAAAGACTCCTAGCCTGAAATTCTGCGGAGCTACAGCCAGTCAGTGTAGACCGTGCTAAGTTAGTTAGTGGCTTGATTTGGTGTAACGCAGTTGTCTGTGTTCCTACTGAGATATTGCAACTCAGCCTCTGCATTTTAGGCAGAATTTGCTTATTAGGAAGCTATAAGCGGAAAAGGTTTTTTCTTTTATATTTCTCTCTTCTCATTCCCCGTTCCTGATAAGATTCTACAGCCTTTTAAATGTGTTTGTGGGAGGTTTTGTTGTTTCTGTGTTAACTATTTATTTGTGCCTTTATCTAGTGTTTTCATCTTGTGAACTGCCCTGAGATCTTTTGAAGGACGGTATATAAATCTAACAAGGAATAAATAAAAATAATCAAGCCATACACTCTTCCCAGTTACTATTGTCATTATACATTTAAAACTCCAAAGATCTGAAATAAAATGTATGTGAAAAGTTATTTCTTAAATCGCCAGCTATTTAGTGTTTTTGTTTTGTTTGTTTGTTTTGCTTTAATGCAGCTTTCTCCATCTGTGAGCCTGTCAAGTCTTTCGTAAAAACGGTGCTTTTTAAATCAGATGATGAAGTTGAGAAAGAAGTTTCTAAGCACACAGAGGACAGTGATGCCAAGAATGCTGTATTTAAATTGAAAGAATGTGTCGGCGAATTAAGCCTTATGCAAAAAGCAACTCTGCTTCCTGTGGTGGTAATTATATTTTGCTACAACTATCTAGAAAATTAAGCTAAGTCATTTGTGGGGAGTTGGGGAGAAGGAGAAATAGTTTTGTTCCCACTCTCTACCATGGGAAGCTGGGGTGGGGAGGGAGGCAGACGGACAGATGAAGGAGGAGGAGGAGGAGGAGAAAGGGAGGCACAGCAGACACACCCTAACCTTGATGTTCATGGGGGAAGTCAGCGATGGGGGGTGAAAGGCAACAAAAAGCAAACCTTTTGAGTTCGTAGTTCATTTTCTCTCCTGGCTTCAGAGGTGCTGATGCATCTCCTTGCCAAAGGTGGAAGGGATTTGGTGGTGGGGATGGGGAGTCACCTATATAGCTCCTTGCCAAGGGTGCATGGGAGCCTAGGTACGCCTTTGCACGCATGCATGCAATCCTTTCACTTTTAAATTCACATTTCAACCTTCATATTGCAGGTGGTGGACTACTTGTACAGCATAATTGTGTATTTATGAGATAACTGGCTAAGTCAGAGGTTCCACTGTTGAATTAATTCAACTAAATAGTTTTAACTGGATTTTAATAATAATAATATTTTTAATTTATATCCTACTCATCTGGCTGTGTTTCCCCAGCCACTCTGGGTGGCTTGCAACATATAAAACACAACAAAATATCAAATGTTAAAAAACAACTAAACATTTAACCAACACCAACCCAACAAAAATGAAGCAGAGCAACCATTAGAGCCATTTAAAACATTTTAGCCAGTTGCCCCAACCCAAGAGTTGTTCCAGCAGCGTCCCAGTGGCCTCCTGGGAGCCTCTTTCAGCTGTTCAGGGTGAGTGCGGGCCCCGCCCCCTAGGCCAGGTGGAAATGGGCCTTTCAGCAGGGAGCAGTCTATTTTGAATAATTGTGCAATTAATTGTCACTGTCACTGTTTTGAATTTTATTGCATTCTTATCTTCCTTAGTGGGTTGTGCAAAGCCGTGTTCGGAATGATGCTTTTTATAGGGGATGCTGGGAATGAGTTCATGGGACCTGGGTGTGTGTGTGACCCAAAAGTTTGATAACCACTGAGCTAAACAAAGATACCAATATTGAATTAATTATGACTGAAGGTCCTACCTTCGTATAATTCAGCGGACAAAGTGGTGCTCATGAGGTGTAACTAGGGTGGCCACCAGGTGAAAAACAGGGGAGTGGCTCCTGCTCCTATAATAATTGTTTAGATGAAGGAATTCCAGCAGTTGTCACTTGCTACAGCTGCAGAAATTCTACTACACAACTGTTAAAGATACAGGAGTCCCGTCCTCTTTCCCAACTGACCAGCCTATTGACTCCCTTGTTTGGTATAATGCCAGTGAATACCCATGAGTCTTTGGGTTGTATCTAAGCTGCTGTTCAGCCCGTCCAGAAGATTTCCACTTGTGCAACAAAACTTCCCCCTTCCCTCCTCTCCCCTGTAGTCCACCACGCACGTGCCTTCAAAATCTTCTCCAGAGGATTGGAGGATCCTTCAGAAGAGATTTTGAGAGTGGGCTGGGAGGGGGAGGGGAAGCCCTGCTGCACAAACAGAATTCCATTGAAAAGTAACAGGTGGATATCAGTGTGAGTAGTATTCTGGTTTCTAGTATATAAAGAAGAGGCACGGTGCTCCTATACCACTCAGATCAAGGCTAGCACCAGTATAGTAAGGATGTAAAAACTTTTATAAAAACTTAATCATCTTTCCAGACAATATATAGCCCATATTGTTAGGTTGGAATGACACTGGCACTTTATCCTGACCTTTCCTCTGTTCTTTCAATTTCAGAGGAATGTGATGAAGAACTGCGACTCAATCCAGTAGCTTCAGTTTTCAAAGGAAATCTACAGCAACCTACAGGTCAACAGCCAGATAAAGCCAACTGCAAGTTGCATCCCTTCGTTCTCACGGATCAAGGAGCCCCATCTTTCCTTTAGAGTGCATCCATCATGATCTACAAAACTTGAAGAAACCTCCTATAATATTTCCAAATCACTCAAACTTCCTCTTTCATTAAACTCATTGCCTTGCATTCAAAATCTGCTTTGTGTATTCTTGATGACAAGTGCTCTTTGCTCACCCACTGAACTGCTGGGAAGGGCACAAACGTTTTGGTTGCAAAGCTGACTTCGTAGCAGTCACTTGGGTGTTTGTAATATGCCACACTACACGGCTGGTGATATTTGTAAGAGTTTCATCTTCAATCTGAAATAATTCTGCAGATCATTGGCCCAATGCAAGGGGTTATACTAACTAACCCAACACAAAGAAGTCAAAATAGAACAGAATAGTTGCTGGACTTCCCTAATTTCAGGGGCAAGATCAATTGTGAGCTAAGCCTTCCATTCACTTACCACCTGATTTTGCAATATGTGAAACAGCTTCACTTCATGTGTTGTAAAATGTAGGAGTAATTAGAAACACATGGAGATTATAATTTGTGATATGCTATAGTACAGAGTCAGAGGTGTCCTCAGGTTTCCGGTAAAAACAGACAGTATTGCTAATGGAACTTGTTATGTACTGAAGTTCTCACCCTTGGCCAGCAGGGGTAATACTGTAGATAGTTTTCACTCAGGTCCACATATGCAAATAAGGGATTGAAAGTGACGTTCAGTGATTGGATAGTTACAGAAAGTGGTTGCTGTTGCGTTGTAGTGGAGCTCTATATAAGCAGGCTGGCTGAACCCTTCAGTTCAGTTCTGTTCTGGTCTGTGAATAAACAAGAGCTGTTTGAAGAATCGCTGTGTTGTCTGATATGTTCACCCACAACTTAACAGAACTTAGCCACCTTAGATATAAAATACTGTTACACGCTACCCCAATCTCCACAGATTCCAGGGTTCCAGGCACTTACCCAGGGTTGTGTTTGCATTGGGCAGATGAAGGCACAGAGGAGGCTAGTATCTTTAAAGAAACATGGTTTAATAACACATATTTACAACCTGAGCCTAGGATGGAGGAGTACACAGCATTACATCTCCAGGGTGTCTCTCCTTGCTGCTCTCATAGCTTCAGCCATCTTGAGTCCAGAGCAGCCAGCCATCTTCCTCAGCCTCTGGGATGCAGCCTCTCCAGCCAGCAGCCAAGATAGTTCTGCCTTTCAGCTCCTACATGAAGTTCTGACCCCTCCTTTCTCACCCCCCCAAGTCCCTGGAAATGCAGCCCCTCACCTTCTGCCTCAGGCATTTCAAGCCCAATTTTTAAAACTTGCCAATTCTCCTGTCTCTGTCCACTTCTCAGAGCCACATGGTTCCCCAGGTGATTCCTGGCCAGGAAGCTGGTTTAGCCTGCATTTTTACACTTCATTTATACTATTATTAAAAACCTTAAAATAAATCAGAAAGTAAAAAAGCCCAATAAAAAAACAACTAACTTCAGCATAGAGCACAACAACTAAAGCAATTAAACCCAGCATAAAACTTGGCAAATCCAATAGGGCAGGAGTCGCCAGCATGGTGCCCTCCAGATGTGCCCTCCGAGACAATTTGCTGCCTGAGGTGAAACAGAAAATGGCAGCTCCCTGGGAACTGTATTCTGTTAAGGGTGCTGGGTTATAGCACAGAGAGGGAATATTGGGCTCTGGGGACCAGATACAGCCATCCAAGCCTCTCTGTCGGGGCTCAGATCCCCCACCTCCAGTTTTGCTTTGCAGCCTCCTTGAGGTTTTTGGGTTTTTTACTGACTGAATGTGTCTTTGGATGGTGTCTTTGGATGGTGAGAAGGCAGGGTGATGGTGGGAGATGGTGTGCATCTTCCCTCTTTCCTCCCCCCCCCAAAAACATGCTTCATCTTTCCATTCCACAGAGTGGGCTGGACTAAGTTGTTTGCTATGCTCCCACTTGCTGTGCCAACCATGAACTGCACTGTAGAGGGTGCTGTTGCTTATGTAAGCAAACTAGAATGAATGCTTGATAAGCAGGTCATTTGCAGGATGCATAAGTCTGAATATGGTTATAAACTGTATTAGAGTTGTGTGAGGCTCCAGTACTTTGGCCACCTCATGAGAAGAGAAGACTCCCTGGAGAAGACACTGATGCTGGGAAAGATGGAGGGCACAAGGAGAAGGGGGCGACAGAGGATGAGATGGTTGGATAGTGTTTTCGAGGTTACCAGCATGAGTTTGACCAAACTGCGGGAGGTAGTGGAGGACAGAGGTGCCTGGCGTGCTCTGGTCCATGGGGTCACGAAGAGTCGGACACGACTAAACGACTAAACAACACCACATTCAGACAGAATCCTTTGATACGGCAATGCTGGCCCTTTCCCATTTATTGTTTTTATTGTATTTTATCCTGTGAGGTCTCAGGAAAAGCCACGGAGGCCTGTTCTTGTCCTGTTTTTTGGTTAGCCTAACTGATGCCATTTTGCTTCTGTAAAGAAATTGTCTGCTTTAGAATTTCGGAGGGTGAGCCACAAATATATTAAAGACCAGATAATGTTGCTAGGCGATTTTCCGGAAAACCGCCCCTCTGCCAGGAAGCTCTTCCCTTCAAGGTCTCCAGGCAGGGTGTCCCGTTTTGATCAGCACTAGGAACCTCGAAAGGGGGAAAGGCAGGGGGGATGCCTATAAAAAGTATGAACAAAGGCTATTTAGGCATGGCTTCACCATCACACTGGTGAGTGTGGCTCGTCTGCTCTGTTTTACTCAGCTGAATAAACGAGTAATTATAGGACTGTCTATGGCATTTATTGGCCTTTCAGTGACCAAGGCAGCTTGGGCCCGATTAGCGGACCCCTACAATCCTTTAGTGTCCTTTCATCATCTGACCCATCTACTGCAATTATTAAGTTTGCAGATGACACCACCATAATGGGTTTAATAACAGGTGGAGACGAATCAGCGTATAGAGGGGAGGTCCAAAAAATATCTACATGGTGCCTAGGGAACAACTTGCACCTTAATATCAGCAAGACAAAGGAGATAGTGTTGGACTTTCGGAGGAAGAGAGGAGAACTAGCCCCGCTGTACATCGAGGAGGGCTGTGTGGAGAGAGTCTCTTCCTTTAAATTCCTAGGAGTTTATCTCAGTGAAGATCTTACTTGGAAAATCAATACAACCCAGGTGGTTAAGAAAGCCCAACAGAGACTCCATCTCCTCAGACTATTGTGAAAGAACAATGTCAATCAACATTTGATGACCTCCTTCTACTGGTCCACAATAGAAAGTGTCCTTTCATACTGCATCACGGTGTGGTACGCTGGTTTGACATCAACTGATAGGAAGTGCCTACAGAGGGTGGTGAATACAGCACAAGACATTATGGGCTGTCCCGTGAATCCGCTGGATGAAACAGCGGAAGAACGTTGCCTCAGGAGAGTAAGGAAAATTCTCAGGGATGATTCACACCCTGGCCTGTACTTTCTTGATCTCCTGCCCTCGGGCAGAAGATATAGAAGCATGATTAGTCACACCAACAGGGTAAAGAACAGCTTCTATCCATGGGCTGTTAGGCTGCTGAATGAAAAGATAACAACAGGGCAACTGACTTTTGGGTTTGGTGGGTGTGCATCAGTAAACGAGGGGAATTAAGACTAAGAGAGCTGAGTGGGGGGTGCTCGTGTAATCTCACTGTATACAAGTTGTACAAGTGACAATAAACTATTTCATTTCATTTTATCTTTTGCTCTACCCTGCTTTGAGTTGGCGGTATATAAATATTTTTATAAATAAATATCAACAAAAATTAAATTCCCTTTCTAGAATTGTTCTCTAGATCCTTCAAGTAGTCTCTGGATTAACTGTGACATTTATCATACACACTGAAAAATGAATCTTCAGCACAGAAATGCAAATCACGGGTTTTAATAATGATTCAAGTAGGAATGATTGAAGAAACTGGCAGGAGATTTCTCTAGCTTTTCTGCAGCATATGATTATTGCTTCAAAGGGAGGCAGGAGCTCCGACGTCAATGACAGGATCAAAGAAATAGAAGAATGGATCAATATTTTCCAGCAACCAATATCAGTAGTCAGCATGTGGAATTTGATTGACTTCTTCCATAGATCAAAATTACTCGTCGCTGCTGCATTTGTCAACCATCTTTTTCTGAAATGAAATGAAACAAATTAAGTACAGGCAATAAAGGAAATGAGGAAGGTTGGGGCTAGCTGGTTCTTGGCAGGCATTACTCAACAGCCTGCTTCCTGAACAGTAGAAGATCATGCCATGGTGAAAATGACTGAAAGTCAATAAAAGGCAACTTTGCCTTCTATCTGTGCCTCAATTCACTTGGCTCAACCATCAGAACAATTGGGCAGCTTTAGGGTTGGAAAAGATGGGTCTTCCATATGATGGCACAGGCCTGCTGCATGCATATTAAACTAAAGTTATTAGTGTATGACCTGAATTAGTCTCTGACATATGGAGAAGGCTCTGGTAATATAGATGGCAGGACAAAGAATTTAGAACCTTTTTAGATCATCAGATATTAACTTGTGGCCTTTGATATGCATGCTAAAATAATGTTTTTAAATAGCAGACTGCAAATAAAGTTTGTCGGGATGAAAGACAAGGTATAATAAATACCCAAACACAGGCAAGAAAAAAATGGCAAAATAGATAATTACCACAAGATCATATAACCCCTCTTTTTCCTTTTCTGTAAATTCATCCTGGGTACAACTTTGCACCTTCTGTGCATTGGTTATCCCATACTTTGAACGAGGTACGTGTTTTTTAAGCTCCTCTTTTAAGTCATCCGCTGTTCCAGAAAGGAATGCAGTCACTGAATTCTCGACAGAAGGACATAGCTCAGAATAAACTGGGGGGGGGGGGGAGGAAACAAAACAAAAACAAAAACTGAATTTATAATACTTTATACATGTTTTATTTAAACTCTTTATTGTCATCTTAGAAAAAAGAAATAATCACCTGATAACTGGATGGAAATAATATGATTCAGCTGAGCTCCAGCTCCAGCTTGGATGCCCATTTCTCTGCAAGAAAGCTCCACAGGAAAAGCACTTTCTTGTGCTGACACCACATGAGGATGGTTTAAATGTTCTTTCCTTACCATGTTTGTATGTCAGGGACACACAGCCCTGACCAGAGGGTGCTATGTTTCCTGGGGTCCGTAGATGCAGGGGGGGAAATACTATACTTCCTCTGTGTAGCACTAACCAAAACTGGCCTTTTCACAGCCGAGTAATTTCTAAATTGGAGGCCATAAATATGGCATCTTAATTTACCATAAAATGCACATATCACTAGATCAAACTGAGTCCTGTTGTAGCCCACTTAAACTCACTGACTATCATCTTCAGTGATTTTTAGGGTGCCGAGGTTCAAAAAAGGGACAGGGCTCTTGCACCTTTTAACAGCTGTGTAAAAGAGATTTCTGCAGATGCACCTCCCATGCCAAACTATACCTGTTGAAATTTTTAAAGGTACAGGAGCCTTGTCCTTTTTCTTTTCTTTTTTTTTTTGCATCTGGTTGCCATAATGATTTTTTAGAGTTCAGTACTGTCACTAGGGATGTAAGAAAGCACCGTTTCTGTCAGAAACTATGTTACTCGTCTCACTGTCCGATATGACAAATTTTACATAATTATGTAAATTATGTAATTACATTGCCATTGCATTATTCCACCTCATTCATTTCTATGCAGTGGAAACACGGGGCAAATGCAGGGGGGGCGCGCTCATCAATCATGTAACATTTCCAGACTGAAAGTGACAACAGCTTATACCAATTGCGTTCAATCAACTGATTTTCATTCCAGACGTGGAATGAATAAGTGAACAGTGGTGATTTCTGCTTCCATTTCCATCAGAATTCTCCAGTATCCCTAACTGTGGCCTGTGCAATCTTACAGAAAGCATACTGGGGAGAAAGCCCCATTGGGCACAACAGGACTTACTTTTGAGTAAGCCTGCTTTGCATTGTGCTGCACTTGAGTGGAGGCCCTGCAGAGCTGGTCCAGGATGTCTCATTGCCTAAAATGTCCAGCTCTTGAAGTTCATTTCACTGAGATTCTACTGTATTTCATTTACAAATGGCATCTCTGGAAATGTTATGCCATACTACTAAATGTTTGCTTCTTGAGTCTATTGAAACCGGGAGCCAGAAGTCTCAGTAGTGATGCTTACCTGTAGAGCAGTAGCATGCTAGGGCGATGAGCAGGATGAGTGTCAGCTTCATGATGGAGAAAAATTCTCAGACGGGTTGCAGCCCACAGCAAAACTATCTGGGATCCTGAGCTGCGCAGCTCAGGCATCTATATATATAGCTCTATGTGCCCACGAGCTGCTCCGCCTACAACACAACACATGCCCTTATTCACATTGTTCTCCTCCTCATTTCTGATCAAATCCAAAGGAGACGGAGAGCTGCTGTGTGCATTTAAAATTCAGCGTGCACTGGGTTGGTTACTGCGGTGTGCCCTATTAGAGCGTTCCTTGAGGGGACAAAATCAAATTTTTGACTATTTGTCTGCACTGCAGATGGGGGAAAGAGCCAGTCTGTCAGCAAACTGATACAGAATATCATCTACCTGAATTTTTGTGGCAGCTTTTAAAAGAAGAAAAGAAAAATGCCATGGAAATGGGGTGAACTAAACTTAAGGTTGGCAAGATGGAGAGACGAAGATCAATTCCTACAGCACAAGGAGGCTCAGGTGTGGCTGCCTGTTGACCTATATGCAGAGTGTACGTAGGATTTAAGAAGACAAGAGAGCCAAGAGAGAGTTATGGCTGTACTCTTGAGTTTCGATGCATCAAATCCCTGCTCACATATGAAGCTCACTGGGTAGCCCTGGGAAAATCACTCTTTCTTGGTATAGCGTACTTCAAAGGGGTATTGTGAGGCTCGAGTGCCACACTGAGTTTCTGGGGACGAGAACGTAACAAAACAAAATCTCTCTCTCTCTCTCAAGTGTTATACTTAATAGACCCTGTGTGCAGTTGCTAAATCAATTACAAATACACTCAGGTTTTCATTCTGTGTCTTTGATTTGATTCCCGCACCCCAACCACTTTATAAATATATAAATGTGCATTCAATTATATGCAAAGGAAATTTCAGGACAAAAGATCAGTGGCTGTAAGATTTTCAAGGTTATAGAGAGCAAATGGTTGATGGAGGCAAAAATGGAAAGGGCAGGTTGTTCCAGGGTAAGGTAAATGCAAATGATCCGTATAGCCTGAGGTTTTATAAACAGTCCAAACTATCTTGACTTTGCCAAGTATTGCTAATATGAATGTTGCTTTTAAATTCTTTAGGTCATTATGGGATTACCTAAATTGAAGAATGTGTATATATTGACATTTCTCCTTTGCATATTGATTTGTGCCCAGGCCTGTGTGTTTTCTCTTATTCATGTCCTAATGGAATGGATTTAGGGGAGTGGCAATGCTGGGGACACCACAACTATGATTTAGAATGGAGCACGAAAGGCGGAGGGTGCTGAATTTTGAAGTTGCGCAGGGCTCCACTGAAATTTGAGGCCCCAAGCTCCGCCACGGATGGAACGACTTCATTGGATACCACCTATTGTCTTTGGGCTAGGCTAACTATGAATTCTGCTTTGAATTCTATGCACTCCCCCCAATTTTCCAGATCATCTTCATTCATTCATTTCATAAGCAGACAGTATAGACAATATTATCTTTACTAACCAGTTAGGTTTCTTCTGATATCCTTCTCCTTTTCTTTCCTTGTTATCTTTTCCTTGTGTGGAGGAATGTACTATAACTTTCTGTGGGCGAAAGGTCTGACACGGGCAGAAAGATTCCTTAGCTAAAAACAAAGTGAAAAGGGCCAAAGATTTTAAAAAATAATAATCACGAGACTTACCATGAAAAGAAATCTGACCCATTTTAAAAATGCTGTATACTATTATGAGAGATCAAGAGCAGCTCACCTGGTTGGGTGGAGCTGCAACAACAACATTTGACAGAGGTAGCATCACTTCTATGTACTGGAAGGGGAAGGTGGTGGTGAGGTCAGGGCTGTGCAGAGCCAATCTAGTGCTTACACTAATACGTCTGTGTGGCCTAGATGGAAAATGATCTGAACCTGTGCAAAGCAGCTTTGTGTGTTTGGTATTAAGTGTCTGAGGCAAATTTTGCACCTTCGTGTGCTGTAGAAGAGGCGTGCTCACAAGCATACTATCAGGTGGATTAATGGATTGATCAACCCTTAAAACCTTTTCAGGAGCTCTTGTCAAGGATAAGGAACTTATGGCTCTCCAGATGTTTCTGGAATACAACATTCCTATCTCCTGTCTGTTGGTCATGCTTACTGAGTAGATCAGTAAAATACAAGGAGGCTACAGCCACTTTACCCCAATGCTGCTGCTTGGAGGGTATTATGCCTCTCTGGGGATAGGCACTGCCTTTTTATGTACTCTTATGAGAGACAGGCAGGCTGTTTGTACATCATCAAGAAGCTTCTGCATGGACAAGCCCTTTCTGACGAAGCTATTAGATTTATTTTGGAGTGTCAACAAGCATATAGATAGAACTGATCCAATGATGTAGTGTACCTTGGCTTTCAAAAACCTTTAACAGGGTACCTCATAAAAGTTTAGTAAGGTTAGCAGTCATGGAATAAGAGGAGAAGTCTTCTTGTGGGTCAGATATTGGTTAAGAAAACAGAGAACAGGAATCAATGGACAGTCCTCCAAATGGAGACATGTGGAAAGTGGAATCCCACAAGGATTGGTATTGGGACTTGTGATCTTTGGCTTGTTTGAAAGTGATCTAGAGTTAGGGGTAAGCAGTGAGGTAGCCAAGTTTGTGGAAGATAATAGATTGTTCAGAGTCATTAGCATGAAAAGATTTTGCAAAGGGCTCCAAAAAGGCCTCTCCAAATTGAGGGAATGGGCAGTAAATGGCAAATGCAATTCAGGGTAAACAAGTGTAAAGTGATGCATATTGCGGTGAAAAATAATCTTAATTTCACATATACACTCATAGGGTCTGAACTGGCAGTGACTGATCAGGAATGAGACTTTGGGGTAGTAGCTGAAGGAATATTTGACCCAGGGTGTAGCAGCTGTGGAAAGACAAATCCCATGCTGAAGATGTAAGAAAAACACTAGGGCCTAATTTGAATAGTAGAGTGCTAGGTATCTGGTGGGAGGGGCTTGTGTGTTCTGCTCCAGAATCAGCCCCTCCCTTCAGTGTGTTCCGTTAAGTTTCAGTTAGGAGGGACCAACTGTCTCTTCTTGTTTCTTGCCTCAAACTTGCCTCATGTCGTCGTATTTAGTTTCTTTCATTATGTTTTTTTGTTACAGTTTTCTTTATTATTAAAGCTGAGTTTACATATACCTCAGCTTTATTTTTCTCAGTGAACAAGAAACTCTGCTGAGGAAAGGTATGGAATGTCCTAAAATGCGTGAGTGAGGGGATATTCCCAGATATTGCCAGGAGGATTGATTTTGTTAATCACCCCCCACCTCCACAACAGAAGATCCCTAGAAAAGGAATTAAAAATAAAACTGCTGATATCATAAAAACACCATTATACAAATGTTAGGGGTAAGCAGTGAGGTAGCCAAGTTTGTGGAAGATAATAGATTGTTCAGAGTCATTAGCATGAAAAGATTTTGCAAAGGGCTCCAAAAAGGTGGAGTATCAAGAAGGTGGAGTAATTTCTCTGTGAGGAAACGCTGCAGAATTTTTGACTTTTTAGTTCAGAGAAAAAAGGTGATGTGACAGAAATTATGCATGACATGGAGAAAGTGTTTTTCTGCTTCTTTCATAACATTAGAACTCATGGGCATCCAGTGAAGCGGAATGCTGGAAGATTCAGGGCAGATAGTTAAAGTGCAGAACTTGATCCCTCAAGAGGCTGTGATGGCCACCAACTTGAATGGCTTTCCAAAAGGATTAGACAAATTCATGGGGGATAAGACCATCAGTGGCTACTAGCAATGATGGCCTTGTCCTACCTTGGGAGCCAACATACATCTGAATCCCAGTTGCTGGGAGTTTCAGGTGAGCAGAGTGCTGTTGTCCAGCTCAAGTCCAACTTGCAGGCTTCCCATAGGCACCTGGTTGACCCCTGTGAGAACAGCAAGCTGGACTAGATGGGCCATTGGTCTGATACAGCAGGATCATCTTATATTCTTACGTTATGTTAAGAGTCCTACCAGGTTCAGAGAAGTGCAAGATGCTGCCGTAAGACTTCTTAAACAAGAGTGCAAGCCTTGTGGGACTAAACTGAATCCATTTTTCTGCAATATCCAATTACAGTGGTTTGGCAAGAAAGAAGGTCTAGAGATGGGGGGGCTGCTTGGAGGAAGGAGTGCCCAGCACCTTAATAAAGTATATTTCCCAGAATTCTTTGGGAGAAGCCACAACGGTTAAAGTGTTATGATAGTGCTATAATTGTATTGTGCAGATGAGGCCACTGACTAGAGTCACATGATGCATTTGGCAGTCTTTGTTCCTTATTGAAATGTTTTGTTCATCATCCCTGGGCTAATCATATTGCCTGCAGAAAGGTCTTGTCTATTTTGAAAAAGTGGACAAATGAATGGTTTCCTCTAGCTTATCTTTGCTGCCTTCCTTTAACCTTGTAATATAAGCTCCTGACTGTCTAGCACATGTCAGTATCATGAGCGTGCGAGCGCATTTACTCACATTTGTGTGTGTGGGGGGTGTAGACATTTATTCACAGGTGAGCATATCAACTCTATCAGCTGCATTCCTGTTCCTGGGATCAAAGTTGGGGCCCATAAACTCTACCACCTGCTTCCATGACTTTCTGGAATCAGTGTATCTGACTGATCATTATGGCACTTTGTCCCTAGTACTAGCCACTCTCCCCACCCCCCCACAAAAATGGTTTGGAAGTTAGGGAAGCACAACTGCCTAAGAGCTGGGCCAGCAACTTGCTGTTCAGAATATTTCTTGTTCTGCTCTAACATAGTCTCTGGCTGGCTCTAGCAAATCTCAAGAGATCAGTGCAAATGGCACACATTTAACAGCCTACAGGAATGAAACTTGAGCAAAGGAATGCAAGGCAGTAAGTTTAATAAGATTTGAATATGACTGATTGCAGAACAGCACATGAGATTTCTCTAGGTTTTCTGTTGCATAATGATTATTGCCCCACAGGGAGTTTCTTTCAACAAGGCCAGTACAAGCGAAATCGAAGAATGGATCAATCATATGATATTTCAGGAATTGGTAGTCAGCTTGTGGAATCAGCGTAGCATCATCCAAAGATCAGTTCTTCCAGTCTTTTTTGCATTTGTGCATTAAGTTTTTCTGAAATTAAATGAAATCCGGGTTAGTACAGAGTGCTGAATGACAATGAAGAAAGAAATCACAGCTATGCAATGTAGCTCCAGTGACTTTATGTACATATTTTCATATACTCTTGTTCACCACTTAGATATTTTTTATTATACAGGAGGGAAAGAAAGAAAGAAAGAAAGAAAGAAAGAAAGAAAGAAAAGAAAAGAAACTGTAGTAGGGTTAATCTGAAGGACCACCAAGGGCCGTACCACTGCCTTTCTCCTTGTCAGCAGGGCCTGCTGGTGAAGAATGGCTGGGAGATTAGAAAGGTAATGTAAAGCTGGGAGAGGCACAGCTATTGGCCATGAGGCTTCAGGGATCCTTATGAATGAGGAGGAAGGGAAGGGGTGAGGTAGACAGGGCTTGAGGGAGTTCTAGTTGAGCCAACTCAAGGGTGTTGGAAGAAAAAGTATTTGTGTCTTGGAATTAATCATCAGCCTGCTTCTCAAACAGTAGGAGATTGCCTCATGGGATGGTATATTTGCCTCCTCTCTGTACCTTGGTTCGCATGTATGGCATAGGCAACCTGCGTAATGACCGCTCTCCCATCAACCGGAAGGCGCCCTTTGCATGGCCGCACGCAGTACCCTGATCCCTGAGACAATGGCAGAAGTTTCTGGTCCACCTCCCCACGTCACAGCTCTTTGAGGTTCCCACCAAACCTCAGTTCTAATAAACCTATCTGTGGTGGGGGGAGGCAGAGCTCTTTGCGTAGTTAAAAGGGGTGGAGACTACCTGAGAGCGCACAGTCAGCTCCAGAGCTTCACCTTCACCTTCCCTACCCTCCCTTTGTTTAACGCTCTTTTATTACAGGTTAACTTCTTTTACAGGTATTCACGTGCTGCTATGGTTTTAGGATGGTTGCTGTTAAGGGACCGGGAAGGAATTTCCCTGCATTGGCAAGTTTCGCCTTCCCCGTAGCAGATGTCACAACTTTGGAGGTTTTAGGCCTTGGGTGGAATCCTTTAGTCTATCTTCCCTATATGGGGGGGGGGTGTAGCGGTGATGCTCCCCCTCAGCGGCGGCGATCCCAGGGTTTCCCATTAAAGGGCCATAAGCTGAAAAGTTGTCAGTGCACTCCCCAGTGTTGCGGTGAAATGGTGGTGGACACTGCGTAAACAAATGTCTTCCAGAGCCAGCCCACTTCCCAGACAGATCTGATTACCCGGATGTGCTCCGGATCCCCAGCTGGGGACTGGGAGGGATACATGCCCAATGCCTAAGCTAAGGTCTTCCTACATCTGAAAGTTTAAATAAAGTTGTGGTCAATTTAATCCCATAACACGTCATGAGTCATTCATGGCTCTTGGGGTCAGGGGTATCTGCCTGGGCATGCAAACATTTATCTGGGATGAAAAGAGAATACAGATACGTGTGCTGTGGATGTAAATTAGTATGTGGAGAGTGCTGGGGTCAGGCAATGTATTTAAAACCATTTTAGAGCATCAGATTTTGTCATATGACTTTCAATCTGCAGGGTAAAACACTCTCTTAAAACCAAAAGACTGTAATTTGTGGGATAGGTGAGAACATATACATCCCTGAGACGGAAGCCATTTGTAAACTACCTAAAAAACCATTGCAAAAATGTTAGAACTTTAGTCAGTTTGGAGTAAGCTCAGCAGTTATAGTTTATACTGGGAAGTATTTGAATGTTTAAATAGTTAGAAAAAATAGAATATGCAGCAGGAAAGGGAAACTTTAGGGAACCATGGAAGTCGATGGGAAGTCGATGAAATAGAATTATGGATTGATGTAATGTATCTCCCCCCCTTTCCCCCTTCCTTTTCTTTCACTTTTTTCTTTTATTTTTCAATTCTGTATTTTGTACTCTTATAAATTCATAAATAAAAATGAAATAAAAAAAATAGATTTGGGGGGGAACATATATATCCTGGGTTGGATTCAATTAACCCAGTTTGCTAGCAGAAGTCAGTGCACAGGCTCCCACTAGTGCAGTATGACTCCCCTTTTACCCCCCAATCCCTTTTGGGACATCAGGAGAACCCCCAGAACAGCCTGCGGCAGGAGGAGAGAGGAGATCATTCTGTTTGGCAATCACATTCCTCCCCCTGTCTCTTGTTATGAGTTAGAAGCACAAAAAGCCAGCAAGAAAAAGGACAATGCTTAAAATTACCAGAAGTTTCAAGTATTCCGAACGTTTCTCATCTGAAAATGTTTCAATCAGCTCTTTTACTTCCATTGCAGCTTGGATGCCATCTTCATTGTCAGAATAACGTTCAAGTTCTTCCATATACTCAGAATCTGTTCCGGAAAACTTTGCACCTAGAAATTTCTCCATAGGTTTGCATGTTTTGTGGGAATCTAGGAAGAAGGAAAATAAAAACCCAAACAGGCTGTTAAAAACACTTTAAATCCACACACACACACACACACACACACACACACACACACACACTCTTCTTTAGTATTATCTTTAAAAAGTAAATAAAAACTAAGTGATAACTGGGGATTCGAACTGCCGACCTTCTGATCGGCAAGCCCTAGGCTCTGTGGTTTAGACCACAGCACCACCCGCGTCCCTGGTATTGTGCTGATATTCCATTTACCCAAATATACTATGTTCACGACAGACAGCATTAGGGGAGGAGGCTGCATTGGTGGAGGGTCCCCAAAGACCATCTTTTATCCTGGGCCCCTGGTTGCCACTGCAGCTACCTCAGGAGAGTATGCCTGAAGTGTCAGGTACGGGCATTCATGATTTTGCTGAAGTTCTCCTGCATCTCATTTGTAGGTGCCATACCTGAAGACATTAGACTGGATTATTTTTGCTTCTTGAGGCAAAGAGCCATTAAGTGTGATAGTTACCAGAGGAGTGATGCTTACCATGGTGATGCGCATCCAAGGAGCAGCATGCCAGGGCGAGGAGCAGAAGGACAAGTGTCAGCTTCATGGTGGAGAAGAAATCCCAGTATGGTTCCAATATGCAGCAAAACTGTTTGGGGTGTGTGTTTATTTATACACACAGCGGAGGTAGCAAGAACCACTCCACCCACAACATGACACAGTAGCACACATGACATTATTTACATTTCTCCTGGTATTTACTTAAAATATTTACTGACGGGGCAACCTAACCATGTCCTCTCATAAGTAAGTCCTACTGAATTCAGTGGTGCTTACTCCCAAGTCTCAGGTAAGTGGAGTTAGCATTGCAGCCATCCTTGCACATTTCTATGCATAGCTGTCAACGTTTCCCCTTTCTAAAGGGAAATTCCCATATTCCGAATAGGATTCCTCACAAGAAAAGGGAAAAGTTGACAGCTATGTTTCTATACTGCCCATTAACCAAAGTTCTCTGAGCATTTTACATTAAAAATTATATTCTGTGGGAGAGAAAATATAGACGAGAGAGGAATTCTCTTACTGATTAGTGTCTCTTGGAACATTTCAGTCCTAGAATCAGATCTGAAGGAGATGGAGAGTGGCTTCACATATTGCAAAATTAGTGGCCAGAGTATGGGCTGCTGTGATGTGCTCTATAAGGGACTTCCTTGCAAGACAGATTTTGACCACTTCTGTGAACTGCAGGGGCCTAGCCCAGGTCAGCTCCTTGTAGGCATATAGGCACACTGTATACAGACCCTCCAAGTGTCCCTACTTTCCAGGGATGTCCCTGATTTAGAGAAGCAGACCCCGTTTCTGATTTGATCCCATAATGTCCCACTTTTCCTTAGGATGTCCTTATTTTCATTGGAGAAATGTTGGGGGGTATGGAGTTATTTGACTCCCGAGTCATCTGAAAGCAATCCTGTATAGGGATTTAAAAAAAATGTTTAATGTTTTATTATGTTTTTATATATGTTGGAAGCTGTTCAGAGTGGCTGGGGCAACCCAGTAAGATGTGTGGGGTATAAAAAGTAAAATTATCATGGAATGGGACATTCCTGTTTTCATCGGATAAACGTTGGAGGATATGCTGTACATAAGAATTTTGAAAAAGTAAGGCAGCTGGAATATTGAGATTGGATATGCAAAATTGCTTTTTTTTCTTTTATAAATTTTTATTCATATTTGCACATATATCCAGGAAAAACATAAACAAAAAATCCACCACATATGCAAAATTGCTATTGACATATGAAGCTCGCAGGACAGTCCTGGGGAAATCACCCTTTTGGCATAGCTAACCTATTGTGAAGCTAGAAAGTGGCTCTGAGTTACTTGGGTGAAGGACAGGAGGCAAATGTGAAAAAACGCCTCACAACCGATCCCTCTCGGAAGTAATTCTTACATACAAGGTGTGTAGCTGCTAGCTCTGTTTCAGATGCCCTGAGACTTGCACTCAGTGCCTTTAAAAATATGTATTTATTTAAGCGACAAAATATAACACATTTCATTTTACCAGGAACCATAAATTGTATACTTTAGTTATCAGGAATCATATTTATCCATTCCAAAGAGTTCCTTGTTGAAATATTACTTAAAAGAGAAGGATCTACCACATTTATAGTTCTCTATAGTTATCGTTGCCTCACATTTCTGCTTACATTCTCAACATGCATTACCAGTATTATTGGACTGAGTTCACTGTTCCAGTATGAAATAAATTTATACCAGATTTTCAGTTGATCATATTTACTGTACCTTCCCACAATTATTCACAGGATATTTTGTTCCCTAGTATCCTGTGCCAGATTTTATGTGTGTGTGTGTTCCCACCTCCCATCCCAGTGCTTTGCTATTTATAATTGGTAAACTTTCCACTATTTTATAGCATGTTGGTATTATTATTATTTATTAAATTTCTGTACCACCCTTCATCCTAGGATCACAGGGCAGTTTACAATATAAAATCATAAAAATACATACCAGAACAACAACAACAAAATAATTACCCTCGCACACACAGATTGTTTAATTAGCCAAAGGCCTGGGAAAAGAGGAATGTTTTTGCCTGGTGCCTAAAGATATGTAACAAAGCTGCCAGTTGAGTCTCCCTGAGGAGAGCATTCCACAAACAGGGAGCCAACACAGAAAAGGCCTGTTCTTGTGTTGCCGCTTTCTGGGCCACTCATGGAGAAGGTATGCAAAGGGCCTCAGGTAATGACTGCAGGGTCTGGTCATATGTGGAGAGGAGGTCCTTGAGGTGGTACTACTTCTATGAAATTTCCTTTAAAAATAGCTATGGGATTCAGATTGAAATTGTGGTTTGAAATTTCATCAAGGTTTCTTTTAATATCAATCCAGAACACCCGTAATTTTTTTCCCACTCTCCCACCCTCTCTTGGATTAGATTTTCTCCAAAACTGTCTCTAAAGATAGCAATGTTCCAAATGTATAATGGGTGATTGGGTGATATTGAAAATGACATTTGAAGGCAATGGACATGCTTGAAAATAAACAAGTGGTGCGAAAAATCCTGCTGGATCAGGGAGCATTTTTTGTTAAGAATTGCAGGACACAATCATGGAATCTGCAAATATTAGTGACCAAAATATTTTCAAGGCATCCAACCAGCAGATGGTTGTTGTGCGGCAAGGAGGGGTGTAGGAAGGAAAAAGCAGGCTATTCCATAGCAGGCTAAATTCCAAATGACCAGGATAGCCTTGGGCTTTATTAACGGTCAAAAATGTCTTTGGCAGGGATCACTAATATAAATGCTACTTCTAAATAATTTAGGTCATTAAGGGATTACCTACCATATAGGATCTCTTTGTATCTATTGACTTTTATGATTTTGGGATTGATTTGGATTCAGGCATGTTTTCCCTTCTTCATGCTTGGATGGCATCCTTTGAAATCTAGTTGGCGATATCTCTGTGTTATTAAGGTTGTCAGTCGAATGAAGGACCTGTATTAGGAGTGGGCGGGGGAGGGGGATAAACGGTTATATCCAACGCGACATGCATGGAGTTCTACTAGGGCTGCCAAATGTCCGGATTTCCCTGGATATTACTGGGATTTCAAAGGCAGAATTGACATCCAAAAGGTGGCACTTGGTCCTGGAGCTTAGGCAAGACAATTGAAAATTCACATTTCTTCAGTGTTTATGTAAGAAAAAAAAAGTTCCTGGTTTTTCCTTTTGAAATATGGCAACCCAGGTTCTATTCACAGAGCAGGACTTCCCTTTCATTAACCTGTGCACCTTCAATATCTGCTCTAAAGGATCTTCCAACCCTGTGGAGCAGCTTATGATGGCGGTGGGCTGCAGGGGAGAGGAGAGGAAAGCTCTGCTGTGCTAGTGGAACAGCAGCATTGGATAGGGACCAAAGCCCCTTCCTCAGCCATCTAACAATATGGCACCCTCAAGTGACCACCCAGCGCCCTTTCTGCTTCTGAGGAGGCCTGTTGCCCAGAGATGGCATTTTTTACCAAGTGACACACCATTGTCCCCATGTCTGGCACCACATTGTGGCTTGCTTCTTTCTTTCTTTATTAAATTTCTATACTACCCTTCAGGTGCCAGTTTACTCATTTCACTTAAGAATTGCTACCCATGAAACATAGGTAGTGATTTAACAATCAAAACATATAAGCTGTGGAAATCCCTGACCACAGAAGGGAGTCTGGCATCTTTGCTATACACGCAAAGGTTCTGCTATCCAAACACTTGTTATACGAAAATTCACTTATTCAAACATGAGTTGTTATTACCCAAACCTCGCTATAACACCACAGATTCAGATATCCCAACAGCCAGACCCTTGCGTAGTATTGTAAACAAAAAGAATTCTTAAGTTTTTTTGTATGTTGCAACTGTTTTGCCATAAACCATGGGGCGAGGGGCAGAGATTGGACAAATAAGAGAGCATGCATTCTTTCCTTGTTTGTCCAGAGGGTTTTCTTGTTTTTTCCCATCATTTTGGGGTCCAAATTCCATAGTCACAAATTTCCCTGTAGGAATAATTGGAAATCATTGACTTTTTAAGTAAAAGCTCACATAACAAATGACTTCCTAAGAACACTTTGTGTTTGGATAGTGGGACCTGCATGTACAATTTTTGGTGAATGCTAACAACACGTCTCTTTACCCTTTTGACATTTGATATGTATGTTTTCTGGGCTCACCCTATTCCTGAGACTGTGGTTTGATTTTAACTGTTTTTAATTATGAATTCTTAATTGTTGTGATTTTCTTCCTGCAGATATGTGCCTAACACCTTCGTTGTGTAGTTTCAGTCATATGCTGTAGACACATCAGTTTTCCTGACCTTTGATACCACACACACAGCTGGTTTTTGGGGTTTTTTGGTACTCACTGATATGGAGTACTGTCCCCAATTTTTTGCTGTTCATGGCAGCCATTTTGTACTGCCACCCACAGCATCTCATTTGTTACAACACACACACACATACAAATTTATTTATTTCACATGATTTAAATATGACTTGATTGTCATAAAACCGGAAAGTGTTTTTGATCCACCCTATTGAAGCGAGATGAGCACCGCACCCCATAGTCGCCTTTGACGGGACCTAATCATCCAGGGGTCTTTTATTTTTACTTTTATTCTTGTGACTATTTTTAAAAAACTGTGTTTAACATTATGTTTTTAGATTGTATCCTGGGACATTGTGATGAAGGGCTGGTAAGAAATCAAATAAATATGAATAACTACTACTTACTACTACTACTACAACAACAAAAATTTCAAATCCAATACAGATACAGATTGGGATAAAAAAAATCTACTTCAGAGATTTAGGCTGGAACTACACTGATTTGTAAAAATGCTTTAAAAAACCCTCATAATATAGCTCTCAATGCAATTTTACATTGACAACGGATCAGTGCTCTATGGTGCCCTCTGATGTCTCATTTTTATAATGCATTTTTAATGTTTTAACTGACCAGTGTATATTGGTCCTTATTAGAAAAGGAGGATCTTCAATCATCGCCAAAAAGACAGTAACTTAAATCTAAATTGTGGTTTCTGTGTGGTTTTTTTTTTGTTGTAATATTGAATTTATTCTGTGTTTGTTAAAAGGTTGGCTTCTGCCATTTTTAAATTTATGGACACGCTTATACTTTAATGTCTGTGTGGCTTGCTGAAATGGCCTCATGGCTCAAATGGGGAGACCTGGTGGGTATGCAGAAGCATACTGCCTCTGGTACAGAAGGTTGTGTTCAGCCAACATTAGTCACTATTGGTTGCCTGCTGTCTAAATTAGTAACCGTCTCTGCTTCATTTTCATCAATGAATTCCATTCTGTGAAGCAGTAGTTCTTGTCTTTTCTGAATCTTCTACCATTCTGCTTCATTGGATGACCCTAGTTCCGAAGGTGGGGGCTCTTCTTGCAAAAGACAAAGCCAGAGTTTGGAGTAGAGTTTTCAGGGCTGTGTTGTGAGCAATGCAGCAAGCAGAGAGAGAGCGCCATGCCAGATCTCTGCTTCGATCCAAGGCTGTCGCTATGGGAGAAACAAGTCCCTTTTAGGGTATTGATGCTGTGAATGCCTCCATCATAGGATCAGGCTGTATGTATGTGTAAATAACCCTTATAGCCTAAAGACACCACAGTCTCCACTGTGCCTCATTCCAAAAGGAAACACGAACCCTGGGTAAGTGCTTGGAACCCCTGGAATCTCGTACCGCTCGGAGATTGGGGTGGTGTGCAACAATATTCTCCTTTAACTCTAGTTCCCTGAACTGGACACAGTATTCCAGGCTGAGGTCTGACCGAAGCAAAATGCAGTGGTACCATGATTTATTGCAATTGGACACTACACTTCTGTTGATGCAGCCTAGAAATTTCATTGGCTTTTTTTAGCTGCCATATCACACAGCTGACTCTTGTGGTCTGTTAAAACCCCAAAGTCCTTTTCATATGTGCCTGAATGTTGCAGCAGACCGACTATTCAGAGTCTGCTCTGAATATTCAGAGAGGTATAATACAACTCCCCCACCTCTAACCAACATGGTATTCTTTAATATAGCAATGCTGAATCTTTAGTGATCCTTTATTGACAAAAGTTATGTCACCCTTCTAGAATTCTAGATCCCCAATGAAGTCTCTGGATTAACTGTGACAAAAGTTAATACACACTCAAAAATTAATCTTGAGCACAGAAATGCAAGGCAGAGAGTTTATTGATTATGAATGATTCAAGAACAACAGATGAGATTTCTCTAGGTTCTCGATAGTATTTGTTGAATACTATCCAGATTGAGAGAGAAATCTCAGGATGGAATAGTGACAGTACAGAAGAAGTAGAAGAATGGATCAATGAGTGTTGCTTTGCAGCAACTGATGCTAGTAGTCAGCCTGTGGAATCAGCTTGGATTCATCCATGGATCAGTCCTCCTTCCAGCTTTCTTTGCATTTGGCCATTACATTTTTCTGAAATCAAATGAAATCCAGGTCAATACAGAGTGTTGCGGGACAAAGAAGCAGGGGATTATGGGTACACAGTGCAGCTCTGGTTACTTTTGGGTGATTCAGGTGTACTGGGAGCAAATGGCCCAATGGCATGTAAGCAATTGAACGGGAGAAAACTGGCTCATAGTTGAATTTAGGTCAGCTGACCTGACCTGACTAGCTTGCTTGCTTCAAATTTTATTTATATTGTAACCATATTCAGGTACAACACCATAACAATTGAGATACAGTTCTCTGTGAGGAAGAAGGCAGGACAAGGTTTATGAGTGCTTTTTGGACCAGGATATTATATCTTATGACCTTTGATCTGTGTGTTAATATAACTTTTTTAAACAGAGAGGAAAACAAAGATTGATTGCAAATCCTGAATCTGCTTGTTGGCTTGTGCTGCAAAAAACAAGAAAAGAAAATGGCAAAACTGATAATTACCGCCACTTTAAAGTAAGCAGGATTTTGCTCGCTTGACAGTTTATCTGCACACTTTTTTAACTTCATTGAGGCTTCTACCCCATGGTCGTCCTCGGCATACTTTTCAGCTATCTCCTTAAATTCTTCATCTGATTTATTCAGCATTGCTTGCAGAAATTCATCAACAGGATCACACATATCAGCAGAAACTAGAAAAAAGCAAAACAAAAAATCAAAATGGATTTTTCAATAAATTAAATGAATGTTTAAAAACTCTTTACATAAAAAACCTTGTGTGATAGCTGGCTAGAAGGAAAAGGACTCACCTGAGAATGCACTAGCTCTGATCTAAATTGGATGCCATTTACTCAGACTATATAATCCTAAATATTTACAAGGCACCAGGCCCCACTTCCCAGTTGTGTGGAACTACCACCACAGACTTGGTCTGTTGTTGTTCATAATGCAAAAATATCAATAGTAACAATTTTGAAAGTTCTTCCCTTGAGATATTGTTGCGTTGTTGTTTTTTAACCTGAGTTGGAGTGGTAAATGATACCTTCACAGACTCAAGGGTGGATGTTGTTCAAGGTTTGTTACATTATTTTGACCCATGAAGCAGGAAATCCCACAAGCCCCTCTCCCGTGCTTCCTTGGAGCCTAACTGTTCTTCCAAGCAGCTAGCAAATACTGAGCAACCTTCGCAAGCTGTTGGGCACCAGCACTTTGACTTACTGAGACTTAGTCAACAAAGTGGTGAGTTTGCATCTCTGGGGATCAGTTTTCACCAAACATTTCCTTCAATACAGAAGCAATCCTTCACATTGACATAGCAAGTGAAGCCTACCTGAGGCTGGCAGTGACGGAGCCAGGAATTTCCACAATCACAGTGGCTGGAAAATGTTCCACTGAAGTCACATTAACACCTGCCAGCGGTGTCCACAATTGCCCCCCCCCCCCCGTATCCACAATTGCCCCCTTTCCACATATTACATTCAGAGTACACACCTAAGTCAGATGCCTAAAGCCCAGATTTTTTAGTTCTTTTCCCCTACTGTACTTCATTTGCAAATGCCATCTCTGAAAACACTGTGCTGAATGAGGTCATTTGTGCTTCTTCAGTGTGTTGAGGAAAAAAGAGCATTATTTTTTGTTTGTTTGTTTAAAAGCATTTCATACCGCTTTTCATTTAAAAACAAATCCCAAAGCAGATTACAACAATAAAAGTGCAACAATAGCAATGCTAATCATGAGTGATGCTTACCAGAGGAGCAGCAACATGCCAGGGTGATGAAGAGAACGACAAGCGCCAACTTCATGATTACGGAGAACACTCTGTGTATGGATTACCTTACCAGGGAAATTGTCTGTGATGGTGAGCTGCACAGCGCAGGTGTGTATGTATATATACAGGAGGTAGCAAGAGCAACACCACCCACAACAGGACATAGGAGGACACTTGGCCTTCGTCATATTTGTTCTCTTCATTATACCCCGAGGGAGGAATTAGATGGATGAGAGAGGAATTGTCCTGTTGGTTTGCTTATCTTCAAAAATTGAATCTGAGGGAGACAAAGAGATGCTTCAAACATTCTCAAATTAGTTGGCACCAGGAGGGTCACTTTGGTTAGCTCTGTTAGTGATAAGCTTGAGTGAAAAATGCACTTTTAAAATCAATTTTAGGGTGACCGGCTGATGCCTACCCATTAGAGCTGGTGAGGCAGAATAATGGAGACTTTGGTGGATGGGTGAGATTTCCTCCACCCCACTAGCCATTTCTGAGGGTGCAGACATTCTCCCCTCTTCCCCATGCAAGTTAATGCAGTCTGTCACTTTGCCCCACAAAGACAGAGAAGGCGGACAGAGCCCTGTTCTCTTCCCTTCCACTACCACCTTTGCCTGCAGTGTGACTTGGGCCCACGGCTGCTGCCATTGGTCACCCACCTCCACAGCATCCTCACCAGAGGTGATGGCCTTCCTCATGGTGCCAGCAGAAAGATGCTACATCAGGATTACTTGGAGGGTGTCTAGGGATGGAAGGTTAAAATGTGCATTAAAATGCATATTGCAAAAATAACATTAAAAATGCTCCAAAAACCATTTTACTGGGGTGGATCTACACACAGGAAAAAACCATGCTATAAATAAGTCAGAAATTAAATCGTTATAACAAAAGGGGGAGAAGCTATGTAAAAATCACATAGAATTTTTTCTTGCTCTCTGACGCCACCTGATGCTACATATTTATAACGCATTCAAATCGTCGTTTTTTGACTAATGTAGCTGACTCCCCTGGACACATATTTTAACCAATTCCAATGAAAAACAGGGAGAACCTGAGCGTTCACAAGAATACACTCACTGGAGGCAATTTCTATATGATTCACCTGGTGTGTGTGTGGCTCTGAAGGAGGATGAGCCGCAAGAAATTGCAGCAGCCCTGTTCTGTGCTGGCCAGAACCCACCCAGGAAAAGCAGATGAAGTAAATGACTATGTATATAGGCTGGGGGGTTGTTGAGAGAGCAGGGCATAGCTGTGACAGTGTTTGGTTGTGGAAAACCCTGAGCTAGAAGGAGTTTAGCACGCTCCCCTTGCACAAAGGAGTAAGGGTCTACCATTTGTGCACATTGCAGGGGTTTAAGAACAAACCTGGTTCCCTGTGGGCTTGTATGGACAATGCATGTGGATTTTTGCTTAAAGGTAAGAGAACAGATGGAATGCCATGGCTTGAGGACTGAGGTATCTCTGGAGAAACTGCACTCAGCACAGACCATCTCACATGATTATTGTGAGGCTAGAGTGTCACTATCAGTTTCTTGGGGAAGTAAAAGACAGGATACAAAACGTACAAAAAATAATAATGAAATATATCCATGTCATATGTTGTACACAGTGGTTTTTTCCGAGGGGATGCAGGGGTACTTATACCCCTAAACCTTTTGTGAATCTTTGTACTTTTGTCTGTTTACTGTATTTATTTTTCCATATTTGTACTATAAAATGGTGATTTTCTTGAGTCAAAATGAGAGTGCCCCTAAACATTTTCTTAAAGGAAGAAAGCGCTGGTTGTACTTAATGCACATGATTTGTAGTTGATAAATCTACTACAGAATTGTATTTGCAATGACCACTGGCCATAAGTTTTTCAAGGCTACAAAGAAGAAAGGGCAGGTAATTCTAGGACAGGCTAAATTGTCTTTTATCCAAATGATCAGTATGGCCACAGGTTTTCTAAACAGAAAAAAATATCTGGCAAGAATAACTAATGTGAATTCTGTTTCTAAGCCATTTTGGATATTAAGGAATTGCCTAAATTAGGGGACTTGTTTTGTATATATTGACTTTTCTACTTTGGGTACTGATTCAGGCTCTGGCATGATCATTATTTGATGGTGTGCTTTGAAAACTAGTTAGTAATGTTTTATGGACACACTGCATGTTATTAAGGGATCAAACTCCAGTGCTTTAAAACAAATATTTGCTTATGAGCACTTTGATGAAGGGCTTGCATCTGAAGTGGGGGAGTGAAAATAGAGCCACCTTCCTCAGGCATTCTCTAGGGGATTATCCTGCCAAGGCAAACTCTCTGTGCTCTTCTGAGGACCATTGCCCTGAGCTGCTATTTCCTATGAAGTGATGCCGTGATCAGTGAGTCCAGCAGCACTTTGCCATTGGCGTGGAGGTGTGCATGCTGTCCAATATAACATCTTCGCATCTCAATGTATTGGTTTCTTCCAATCAATCTCCCATCAATACACTGAAAATTCCAAACCAAGTGCTTACTCGTTACTCTTTTGTTTCCCGAAGCCTAGCCTAGAACTACCTCTGCTGTAGCTAAGGTGAATATGCAATGGTTGGCTCACCCATTAAGGCATCAGTGCCTGCATTCATCGGGGAAGGACCACAGCTCATCTACATTGCATGAAGAAGGTGCCAGGTTCAATCCCTGGTGTCTCTGGGTACAGCTGGCAAAAGCTCCTGCCTGAAACCATGGAGAGCAGCTTCATATATTCATTGCCCCCCGCCCTCATGGTGCCACCTGAGGCAGGTCATCTGGCTACGAGGCAAGGCCAGTTCTGGCCAACCTGCTTAGCTTCAGCCAGGCACTGTCTCTGATTTAAACCATAGCTAAAATGAGAAGTTTTCTGCCATTCCTATGGTTATACTTCTGCTTGCTTTTGCCGCTTGTCTCATAAAATATCACATATTTCATATATTTTAACTATATTTTTGAAGGAAAGTAGAAAGAAAGGTGCTACTATTTCACTTGTGCCATCAAGGGTAATCCTTTGGCTCTGTCACAGAAACGAGCAAGTACGCTGTTGGTCCAGGCAGTGTGGTGTTTTTGAACTATCTGCCCAAGTTTTACTCCAATTTTTCTGTTATCGTTTTGGCAGTTTCACTCTCGTGTCCCTTTTCCTCTCTGATAGCATTTTGGTGTTTTGTAACAATAAACCAATTCAGCAATGCAGAATTGCCCCAGAAACTGTAGCACAATGCAACATCCCTGTGGCATATCACAACCCTGGGCCCATGATCTTGAAAATAACATGCATCCATGGTAATGTGTATTCATAAAGATTTAATGTGCCTGTAAAGTTCAAGTGTGACTAATGCATGATCTGGGCCATGTGTCGCCTTGGTAGCAATGGCTTGCAAGGATTGGCTGCACTTGGAAAGCATGAGAGGGAAGGATGGGTAGACATGGCAGGCTGCTGAATGAAAGGAAGGTGGATGGGGAGTGGGGTTGGCTAAAGACAAGTTGGGAAAAAATTCACAAAATGATTTTCAGGCAAGAAAGGCTTTGTCTATTGGAGGGGGGCAACACAAAGCACAACGTATGAACCTAAACCATAAATTAGAAAATCAAAGTTATTAAACTTAATGAATTGTTAGCGTGCACTATGGATACAAACTGGGGTGGAAACCCTGGAAGAGATGAGCTGTTATCAGTTGTTTCTTTTTTTAAAAAAAAACACTCCAAACTACGCCACTGGTATGCTTTTTGTTTATTAAGGAAAGAAGTGACTAGAAAGAAGCCTGTGAAGATGCCTGATCTTGAAGAGCGGGATCATTTGAGAAAAGAACGGCTTTAAAGCAAATATACGTTTCAGCAGGATGAAGATCGGCGAAAGGGAATCACAATCAACAGCTAGCATGATCACCATGGGTTCCTGTCCTAGCTGGGGCTGGTGGACCAGGAGAATTCCTCAAAGCTTCAGTTTTGCAGCAATTGCGGCTTTTCACATTCATGCAGGATATTTAACTGGAACAAAGATTACCAATAGAAAGGTATGCTGTAATTCACATGGAGAATAGGATAAAACCTAATCATATAATCATATCTGTCTCTGATATGGTAGGTCATGTCTAAGCTGTCCTAATCCAGGGTTAGCCAACATGGTGCTTGAGGGCTTGATGCCTGCAAAAGGTCTCAGTAAATAGCCCCTCAAAAATCTATAATGCATGAGAGACTGTTTGCCTTTCCTGCACAGTTCCTGTTTGCACTTACTCAACCTCTCCAAGATGGACCATGCGTGCCCCTTTAAACATGCTACATTTCAGTGAATGCCAGGATTAGACACACACCCTCCCATCTGTGCTGAACAGGGGAGAGGTGCAAAGAGCTTCTCTCTGTGAGCGAGTGCAGTAGGGGCGAATATAGGTGATTTTTCCTCCTCCACTGATGGAGATGGCTGATGGGGAGGAGCTCTGTACCATTTTGTGTCCTCTCTCTTTTTATGCTCTTCTACATGTGGCAGCCATTTTATAACTAGAACCCTGTGCTTTCTCAAAATTCTGAATGTGTCCTCTAGCCCAGAAAGGTTGACAACTCCTGCCCTAATCTCAGAGATTGAATGTGCTTCTTTAATGTGGGAGCTTTTGCCCTTCACTACCAATCCCCAAGGGCTGGAAACCCTCACTGGCATAGCTGTCAACTTTTCTCTTTACTTGTAAGGAATCCTATTCAGAATAAGGGAATTTCCCTTTAAAAAGGGGAAACGTTGACAGCTATGCTCATTGGTTGTAAAATATTCTTTCCTAGCAGAGATACACTTTTGGTGCCAATTTTCTAATTTTTAGGCAACAGATGAAGACAGTTTGAATCTTCTGAACTTTTGATGGGTTGCTTTAATTCTTGGTGTTTCTCTGCTTTTATTACAACCTTTTTGCTATCTAATTAAACTTTCTCTGTGTGGTTCTTTTTTATTATCTGACTTTAGTATTTATTATTGAATGAAAAATAAACAATACAGTTAACTCATATAGACACCCAGCCAGCTTATGCTGGAGTCATGATGTGATAAACAGCCATATCTGAACAAGGCCTCAGAGCCTACTTCCACTGAAACATATTGTGTCTGTGGTGACTTGAGGCAATCTGTCATAGCAGTTTTAGACTTTCAAGTCCTCAAATAATGAATGTGCATTTGTGAATTTGCCCCAAACTGTGATTTAGTTGTTGGGTATATGTGTGTGAAAATAATTACCAGCACTTGGCTTTTTGCCATTAGAACGGATTCCGGAAGACCGACTGCACATTGTTTAAGCACAGAAGCAGCTTTCTTCATTTCTTCGGTGGTGGCAAAGCGATCAATTGCTTTCATGTAGTCATCATGCGAGGCAAAAAGGAAGTTTGTGAGGGTATCAACAAGAACGGGGCAAGTTTTGATAGCAGTAGCTGGAAAGGAATGGAAAATGCTTGAAAATTAGATTTTGAGTGAGGAAATCGGAATTGTGATAAAAGTTAGCAGGCTTTGAACCAGTTAAACGTCACATGGCAAAATGCAGGTAGTGTAGCTTTGACTAGGGTATTCAAGTTAAGCAGAAACTATGAGTGCATGAGTGCATGATAAAAACCAAATATATAACAGATAAAAATATTTTTATTAATCTGTTACTTTTGTGAATCTGTCAGCTTTCTACTTTCTCACCTGCTAACTGGCTCCCTGGGATAGTAAATGAAACAGCATGCCAGATTCCATGACCCTGAATGACAAGGATTTTATTATTTCAGTCATGTCCATAAAATGGAACTTGGAGTGGGAGGCCGGGTGTCCAGGACACATTTGATCTTCTTTTCCAGAAATAGATCCAGGCACCAGTCTTCTTAACCTCCTCACCATACCACCAAAATCCTCTTGAGACTCTCACACAGAATTCACCTATTCTTTTTTGGGTGTGCAAACATGGCATGATTATGTACATTCAGTGCTGGATACAGGTGCCATGTCATCCCTGTCCCAAATTATTCGTTGATCCAGAACACATTCTGCTGGAACAGTTGTAATCCGTTCTGCACTGATAATGCACTTCTCAAGCGCTTGCTGCCCACATGCTTACACTGAGAGCACTTTCTCAGCTCTCCTTCTCCTATTGGGGAAGCCCTATGGACATTGCAGGGCTGTGCCACTCGCCCTCATCATATTTAACTTGTCTTTGAATGAAATAGGCAAAATAAGAAGCAGTGCAGTCATTTAGCCTCCTCTGTATACTAGAATATATCCACAGCATATCAACACACCGGTTTCCATCCCCTCTTTTGAAAGGCTATTATGTGTATATTATATATACTCGAGTATAAGCCGACTTTTTCAGCACATTTTTTATGCTGAAAAGGCCCCCCTCAGCTTATACTTGAGTGAGGGTCCTTTCGGGCTGTTCCTTCCTCCTCCGCCGCCTTTGCCACTGTTGGCGGCAGAGGAAGAGGAACAAGCAGCCCTTTCAGGCTGCTTGTTCTTCCTCCGCCACTGCTGCCACCAGCCTCTGGTGTGGTGAAACGGCTTATACTCGAGTCAATACATTTCCCCAGTTTTTTGTAGTAAAATTAGGTGCCTCGGCTTATATTCGGGTTGGCTTATACTTGAGTACATATGGTATATGGTCTGTTCCAACACTGAGTGAAATAGAGAACGCCATTGCACACAAGTTTGAAAACAAGCCCACCTGTGTGTACAGACAACAGGGGTAGTAGCTGCAGCTTTGTATGATGTTATTGCATTAAGGTATGTACAATTGCAAACTGCTATGTACAAAAAAACCAACCCCTGTGTGGTTTCAAAGACTACATGTGTGCACATCCTTATTCTTTCCCAACCCTATCTTTTGGGGTCACCCTTGGGGTAGGAGACTTCTAGCTTTCTCTCTCTCAGGTAGATTCACTGTAATGATAACAAAAGACTAGAGCTATTTACAGCTCTGCAAGACACTCTCTCTGTTTTGACCAAGTTGTCTTCTAAATAACTCCAGTACTAAGCAGCTGGTGCAGGCTAGCCTTTGCATATAAACATAACAGTCTTACCCAGAATACCTGCAGGGTGAAATACTTTCCCCCCACATATGTCCAAAGAAAGCTGTATGAGCAAAAATGAGCACATAAGCCCAGATCCATTTACCCACAACACTGGATGCTAATAAGCAATTGTGAATTGTGAGTGGGCAGAGCCATCCTCCTAACACTGGTGTCACTGCATCCTAGCTGGGCGAGGCTAGGATGAGGTAGAGTAGGGAGCGGCAAGGTCAGAGCCGCATGGGTATGCCAATGGAAGCTCTGGATTGGCTCTGCTGGTGCACCCATCCTGCCACAGAGCTATCAGGGTAAGCTGAAGCAAAGCTGACTTTGGAGCGTGGCTCCATCCAACCATACGGACATCAGAGAGAGAGAGAGAGAGAGAGAGAGAGAGAGAGAGAGAGAGAGAGAGAGAGAGAGACTGGCCCATGAAATGCATTTGGGGGTAGTGTCAGGGACTGGACTGAGGAGGAATGGTAGGGACCGCCCCACCCTCTTCCTGAACCTTCCCGAGAAGAGGAGGACAGTATAGATTTAGAATAGTGGTTTGCAGAAGGTCATAGTTCAGAGGCTAGAGAGGGGAGAAGCTGGGAAATATTGGGAGAGCAGCAGGAAGAAGAAGCACCAGGAGAGAGACAGCTGACAGACTCAGTGTCTTTAGATAGCATTCCTGACCCCTCCTCTCCCAGGTCCCGGCGTGCATTGAGATTAGGATAACAGAAAGCACAGAGGCAGAAAGCACAGATCAGCTAGCACAGGGATGATGTATAATAGGAGAGACAGAAGGGGTGGGACTTTACTCGGAGCAACGCCATTATCTGAGAGGCGGTATCCTCCGTCTCTCTCTGTGAATATTGAATAAAATACCATGGTAAGAACTTCTTGTTTTCCCATTTCTGATTGCCAGCCAGGAGGGTGGGGGATTGGATTCCCTGAAGCCTGGCAGCTAGGCAGCTTTATACTGCTACTGAAAACTCATTTGAGCAGCAGAATAACAATGACTTACAAATTTTAGGTATATAAGGAAATCTGTTTAGTATGAAATTGTCCAGTATGAAACTCTTTCCTATGGAAGCATCCATACTTACCCCAAAAGGTCCGTTGAGACAAAAATGTCTTGTTATAATAAGCAACTCACCTGAATAACAGCAAACCAACAGAGTGCCCAGGACAAATACAGTTGTCAGCTTCATGGTGGAGATGGTTGTCTATTGCGTACCAGAAGGCAAAAGGCAATGGACTTCCTTTGGAAAGTTAAGGACCAAGCTTAAATATATATAGGAGACTGCTGGCTTTCCACCCAGCTGAATTTGTGTCAAATTACAGAAATAAATTCTTCAGAAATGTAATTCAAGCCATCTTTGTTCATGAAGTAGGTTCCCAGAGCAGGGGCAGGGGGAAAGTACAACTATAGCTCTTTGATCTTGTTCCCATGAGAATGAAGTGGCCCATAGAAGCCACTTGTTCCTGCTATGCACAAATGCAAAACGATAATGAATATTTCGCAAACTGGAGAAGTGAAGCATGTTGTTTCAAGAAGAATGAATTATGTAGGATCACATTAAAATGTAAAAGGAACTGAAAAGCTTATTAGTGCCAAAGAAGTTGATGTCCAGTTCAGGTATGACCAATAACGCAGAAACAAGCCTTAATCTCTGTTTTAGATAAAATTTGTCAGTAGTGACAGCTGAAGAACCTATAAAACAACAAAACTGGTTTGGGCAATTTTGGAGAAGCAGGTGACTTTTTATTAAATATATAAAAACCTTTAATTGTGGGTTTATCCATTAAAAGAATGACCCAGGGACAGACTCCAGCAGTCACTTTTGAATCAGCCAAAATGGTGAGCATTCCAGGGTACAATAATCACAGCTGTTATTAAAAAATTAGGCTAAGTTGTTAAAGTACTGACAGTTACTAGCCAGAAACATTATTACTATTGTTAGGTTAAGCGAATCTAGAAATAACCCTTTGGGGTTATAAATTGACATTTCTAGCTCTGTCAAACTCAAATTTCTTCATTTGAAAGGTTACATTGTTCTTAATAGGAATTTGACCAGTTCATTTCTAACCAATAACTCATGTTTTCAGTAATTATGAAATTATTAATACTGTTCTAGTGGACCACTGCCCACCATTAAAGGGAAACTAAGATGACTTTAAACAAATAATTTATTGGCACTTGTTCAGTGCTAATTCCTAACGGTATAAGAGCTTAGCACTTAGTGACGGTGTTGGCAGCAAAATGACCTGCCCTTTTAACATTTGGTTTTGACTTCCCGCCAAATCGTAAACAGTCTTAGTTCAATCACTTTCTGCAACATTTATCTTCTTATTTTAATAAATATTGACAGGGAAATCTACTGAAATGAACAATGGAGTAAACCTCTCCCCCTATTATGCAACGGTATCCACCTGAGAATTAGGAAGTATGCAGAAAAGATTTTATGGTCTGGTTCATGTACTTACCCAACCCACTCTTCCCCCAAGCAAAGAGAACTGATGAGCTGAGTAAATATATGAACTGGCCTCAAATGAACTGACAGGAGTCACCCAATGCTGTGCTCATGGATGCCTGGGCACCCACAAAGGCCTTCATTGGTGCCCCCAAGCAGGGACCTCAGACTCAGAGCTTTCAGTAAAAATGTGTGGGGCAGCTTTACTTTTGCTGATAAGGTTCCAGAAGGGAACCTACTGTTCTGGGCTGAAAATAACTGGCATGCATTCTACAAGGCTTGCAATATTCCTCTGATTTCAGGCAAAACTGCAGGCATGACTGAATGGAAGAAGGAAATCCTGTTGAGGGGCTGTACTATTCCTCTGAATGAAATGTATGAAACCTGAGAGGTCCCCTCTGCCCATTTTCTAGAAATCTCTTTCTTTGCTGTTATTTAGGAGAGGAAAAGGGGTCATCAGTGACTAACCCAGGACGCTGCCTTGCCTTGGGTTTGCCATCAACCTCCCATGTGTGTGGAGGAGCTGAAATCCAGACCTCCACACATGGAGAGCCAGAGGGCTGTTTGGAGAAGAACATAAGCAGTAAAGGCAAGAGGCAGGCAGCAATTTGGGGAGAGGGCTTTGGAAACGCACTGTTTTCCTTCGCCCTTTCCTGCCTTGTAGCCCAACAAGGACCAATTTGAGTTCGAGTTTTAATACAGCTGTTTTGCGCAACATCATAACACTGGTTCTGAGAGATCTGCATTGGCTCCCAGTACATTTCCGAGCACGATTCAAAGTGTTGGTGCTGACCTTTAAAGCCCTAAACGGCCTCGGTCCTGTATACCTGAAGGAGCGTCTCCACCCCCATCGTTCAGCCCGGACACTGAGATCCAGCGCCGAGGGCCTTCTGGCGGTTCCCTCATTGCGAGAAGTGAGGCTACAGGGAACCAGACAGAGGGCCTTCTCGGTAGTGGCGCCCGCCCTGTGGAACGCCCTCCCATCAGATGTCAAAGAGATAAATAATTACCTGTCATTCAGAAGACATCTTAAGGCAGCCCTGTTCAGGGAAGTTTTTAATATGTAACGCTGTACTGTTTTTAACACTGATTGGGAGCCGCCCAGAGTGGCTGGGGAAACTCAGCCAGATGGGCGGGGTATAAATAATAAATTATTATTATTATATTATTATTATTATCATTTGAGCTGTTAGAAACAAGATGGCTTGGTTGTGCTTAAAGGTAAAGGGACCCCTGACTATTAGTTTCAGTCGTGGACGACTCTGGGGTTGCGGCGCTCATCTTGCTTTATTGGCCAAGGGAGCCGGCGTACAGCTTCCGGGTCATGTGGCCAGCATGACTAAGCCGCTTCTGGCAAACCAGAGCAGCGCATGGAAACGCCGTTTACCTTCCCGCCAGAGCAGTACCTATTTATCTACTTGCACTTTGACGTGCTTTCGAACTGCTAGGTTGGCAGGAGCAGGGACGGAGCAACGGGAGCTCACCCCGTCACAGGGATTCAAACCGCCGACCTTCTGATCAGCAAGCTCTAGGCTCTGTGGTTTAACCCACAGCACCACCCGCGTCCCGGGTTGTGCTTAGGTGACTAGCAAATAGAAGCACAGGTGCCACCCAGCAAAATGTCACTACACACATTAAAACAACCACCACCCACCCGCAGAATACAGTTCTCTGGGTACACACTTGAGTAGCATGTGGTTTTATGCTGTTCTTTTCCTCTTAGGGTGTACACACATGGCAGTCTAAAGTGGATTTGATGCATTTTGTGTGTGTATGTTTTACATGTTGTAAACAGAGCATCCAGGTGGAAGCCTGAAGTTTCTGCCCAATTAATTTGGATTTCCCGAATCCATGGACTATTTGATGGGGGGGATCCCTGTGCTGGACACATGGAGAGTGGAAAAAAGAATCTCCCCGTTTCTTTAGCGCCCCCCCCCCCCCGGCTTCTTTTTTGCCTAGGAAAGCTCTCCGGGCAGAAGCAGCAGGACTTGGCTAATGATGTAAACGGTGAATCAATTAACAGCAACATGGCCAGAAAAGAACAGAGCTGGAAGAATTTAGTGGCTCTTGAAACTTCTTTTTTACGCAAAAGTGGTAAATAAATAAAGAATTATTGTTTTTTAATGAACATTTGGTTCTTTATGGGACATTTTTGAAAGGTTCGCTTTGGTAAGATGTATTGCTGTGCAATTTCACAGACAAAACACATGCATCTGTGTGCATGCCCACAAAGGACCCCAGGTTCCTGGAACTTTCAGAAGCCAAAAGAGTAATAATTGAGGAGACAACAGGCACCGTGGGAACACACTCCATTAAGCAATTGCTAAGTCGAAGAAGTAAAATTCACAGAATAGAGAAGTATTTTCTTTTTACTGAAACTGAGCACACACTGGAACAACACTAAACAAGACACACATTCCCTTTTATATCAGTCAGACAGCATTTAGGGCAGTTCAGAAAACAGGAAAGATTTGGGTTTGACAGTTTTGCAACAATCAAGTATGATGTAAATGTTTCCTAGTTCCTCTTCAGGGGGTCTAAGGTAGGAATCTCCTCTGAATGCTCAGAAAGTGGATCCAAGTGAATCCAAGGCATAGCCAGATTTCTTACAGCATTATCCTTGCTAACTAATGGTAAGTACATAATTTTCTTTATTATCTTCCAGTATTTGCCGGTTTTAATCATAGTGTTGATGAAAGGCCAACTGTGATCTATGAAGTTTGCTATTTGGAAACTTCTTCACAAGCGCCTTAAGAATGAGCTGTACCTATAACTTAATTCCCATATATTTCAATGGGGCTTTGCATATGAAGTCCTAACTCTGGTGAAAAGTTTTGCTGTTGTTTTGTTTTTAAATGGAACAGCTACTTTGGCGAAATATCCTGAATAGGACTGAACACTGATAAATGCCTATAGATTTAGATTTACAGATGTTCAAGGTTAAGTATTAGAGTTAAGTATCAATAAATATTCTATTGCCTCACATTGTCATTAGTTTTTGTCTAGGTGAGACAGTTTCTGGAAAAGTAAAGAACACAGATATAGTAGGCATAATGGCAACTTTGTGGAAGGAAGAGAACCAGTGGGTCATGGTTATCTCTCTAAAGACAAACTCCACAGGAGGGACCGCGGTGAAAGAGCATACTGGGAGTGGTTTCACACTGTAGGTCAAAGACAACATAGAATCCACCATGTTAGAAATCCCAAAAGGGACAGATTTCCCCATGGAATCCTTGTGGGTGTTGACATCAGGCCACAAGAGTAATTTAGGACTGGGAGTGTACTATTGTCTGCCTGTCCAAAATCCCCAGGGTGATTGTGAGATGGAGAATGAAATTAGGAAGGCATCTAAAGGAGGAAGTGCTGTAGGCAGTGCTTTTTCTGGGGGTACGCAGGGGTATGCATACCCCTAAACATTTTGTGAATCTAAGTTTGGCCTCATTGAGGGGCAGTATTTCAACACGAGTAGGAAAATAAGAGTACCCCTAAACATTTTTTTTGGGGGGGAGCACTGGCTGTAGTGACTTCAGTTACTCCCACACAGACTGGGTAGGTGTGAGTTCCAGTAATGACAAAGATATAACATTTCTAGATATCAGAAATGACTGTGCCTTAGACCAGTGGTTCCCAATTAGCTAAGTACTGTGCCCCCCCCATTTTTCAAAAGCCAAGCCATGGACCCCTTTTGAAAATTTTGATAACTCTATGGTAGTTTTTGCTATGTGGATGGTGCCACAGACCCCTTGGGTGGGTTACGCAATTGGGAACCGCTGCCCTAGACAATTGGTCATGAAACTGGCCAGAGGGGCAGTTTCCTGCTGCCGTCGCACGATTTCTGTTCTCATCCTGAAGCAAAATTCTTAACCTGAGGTACTATTTCTGGGTTAGCGGAGTCTGTAACCTGAAGCGTCTGTAACCTGAAGCGTCTGTAACCTGAGGTACCACTGTAGCTGTTATAGTAAGTGCCACACTTTTAAACAGGCCCTGGACCTCTGTGCTGCCCTGAAAATACCACTGTCAGATGCCCCATCTTGAGTGAGTGAGGGCACAGCTCAGATATGGTGAAAGTAGGCACTGAGCACATCAGTCATCTTAATGTTGTTTATAGTACCTAGCTCACTTTCCCATTGAGTTATGAGCCGCCCTACAGTGTTCTACAATGTTCTCATTATGTTTCATATACTTAACAGTCATGGCTCTTTATTTTTATGTTTCCATTGTTTAATTATACTTTGCTTTCAGCAGGGGGTTGTTGCTTGTCTCGTTTTGTCTCTGCGTTGCGGACTCGTGTGCAGCAGGTTGGAGGCCACTGGGGAGTGAGGAGGGGGGTGGGAAGTATAAATGCAGTAAAGAAAGACACTGAATTAGGATTGAAATTGGTGGGCCAGGAGCGCCTCTTGATTAATGCCAGTTGTCCTAATTATAGAGGAACCAACCACAAGCCATGCCGAAGACGGAGGTTCGTCCATGGCAGGGACACACTGCCAGGTCACACCTGCTCTGCCTTTCAAGTTGGCAGAAATGGGCTTACAGTGGGATGCAGTAAACTCCCCAGACCGCACTGGGGAACATTGCCAGCAGGGCTTATACCTCATAAATCCTGGTTTTCCCCTGCCTGAACCTCCTCGCAGCCCATGGAGGGCCACGAGGAGTGATCACCATTGACTCGTGATGTGAACTGAAACCTCTAAGGCCATTACTGACGTCAGCCAGCTGTGCAGCTGATCCTCAGCACCCTGGCTCTCTGGTGGCCACAACTACCGCTACTGCTTGAAGACTGTAAGCAGTTTTTCTTGCATCACTGTCCTGCTGATGTTCTTAGTTAAAACATCTTCCTTTAAATTTCCTGTTTCTATCCTATTTTTAAACATTTTTTAAAACTACATTGTGTCAAGAGTTGGGTAGAGCCTTCATAGTAGCCCCTTTCACTTCCTTGCAGTGTTTAACGCATTTTCAAACACCATAATCCTCATTAGTTGTAGTAGTAGCAGCGTTCAAGGCATAGGTATGCAATTTTGGAGCAGTTTGTGAGCACTGCATTTTATAAACTGATTCATATTAAAATAAACATTCCAAAAAATAACTCTGATGTCTCAAAACTAACAGAGACAGTGCACACATAGACAAGTATACATGCACACATTAGTATAGAGTGAGTTTCCCCAGTCTGAGAGTGTAGCACTGGATATGCAGCCATTTATTTTCCTTTCTGTAGGCAACTAATCGCATCCACCATGTTTATTTTAAATTTCCCTTTTAAATTATGTAATTAAATTTGTACTTTGCTTCTTTATATTTCAGTTTAGTTCTTTGATGCTTAACGATGGGAAACAAAAGCAGCCGAATCAGTGAC
The DNA here is from genome assembly GCF_027172205.1 of Podarcis raffonei. Taxonomy (NCBI): domain Eukaryota; kingdom Metazoa; phylum Chordata; class Lepidosauria; order Squamata; family Lacertidae; genus Podarcis; species Podarcis raffonei. Next base: position 79,333,237 of record NC_070602.1, read on the forward strand.
CTGCTCTTACTTGTGCTCGATGACCTTTCTCAGGAAGACTTCAAAAGGTTTAAAGACAAGCTCTCCTATTCAGACCTCGAAGGAAAGCGTTTCATAATTCCCCGAAGTCGGCTAGAGAACGTGGACAGGGTAGACACCAAGAATCTCCTGCTCAAGTGTTATGGTGGAGATGACGCAATAGATGTAACCATACAAGTGCTCTCGGATATTAATCAGAAAGAGTCTGCTGCTAAACTCAGAAAAGAGAAAGAGAAAGGTAAGGGACTCTGAGAAAACCTGCAACTCATTTCCCTCCATGCATCTCCATGAGCAAGCTGTGCTTAACACAGGTGATCCAACTAGCTCTACTTACCACTTCTGCCAGAGTGCAAGTGTCTTCTAGAAAAGAGTTATGAAATGATTATGTACAAAGAGTTTACACTTACTGTACTGAGTCTGGCAAACTTGCTCAGAATTATCTACTACAGCACACCACTGCAATGGTTGCAACATTGATTTTGTATGTGAGAATCTCAGTTGGACTCAACTATTACATTTACCAGATAGCTTTGGGGAATACATTGTCTTTTAGCCTAAGCTGGGGGGCAGAGAAAGGAAGAAACTCCAGATGCCTGAAGAAAGATTTATTTCAAGCCCAATGCATTTTGAGATAATCCTTCTTTGGGCCACCAGGTGTCCCTCTGTGAATAATATACATGTGTCAGATTACACTAAACTAAACAGGTATTCTAAGAACAATTTCAATTCTCCTTTCAGGTTTGGTGTCCGGTCAGAAAGCACTGGAGATATCACCAAAAGGTACATAAAACCCACAGCAGGTCATTCCTCTTATCAAAGCCTTAGAAGTTTGGGTTTAACACCTTAGCAAATCTGATTCACTTGAAAGTATTTTGAGAGAGCTGCTGAATGCACATGATTTTGGATGTTGGATCTGAGTGGTTGCTATTCCATTAAAGTGGTGAACATGGTCTTGCACAATATATATATAAAGGGCAGCAGCACTCCTTTCTATGGAAATGATCTAGAGTCCTGTTTGCATATGGAGGGTAGAGTGCTGAGGCCTTCCTCCCTGTGTACAAGCAGACCATAGAAATATAAGGGCAGGGCAGGCCTTCTCTGAACCAAAGCAAAAGCCCACCTAGTCCAGCAGTCCATTTCAATAATGGGTCACACCCTTGCCACACCTACATGCAGCCTCTCAGGACTTGCCTGCCTGCCACTGCAATCCAGGTAAACAAGGCAGCTAACCCCACCTTCTAGCCCTGTACAGAGACTCCAGCCACAGTAAGGTATTGGGGTTGGAGTGGAGAATCTGTAGCCCTCCAGATGATGGATCACAATTCCCATCATCCCTGACAATTAACTGTGCTGGCAACAGCATCAGGAAGGTAATATGTTGGCAATTCCTTTGTTAGGGCTTGAGCACTCAAGCGTCTTGGATCTGAGTCCAGTATCTAGCCCAGCATCCACGGGCCTCAGTAGGGTCCCAATTTGTTTTCTACCTGCCCCACACCTGAAATCATATGTGATGCCAGGTGTGGGACAGGCACAGATGAATAATCAAGAACTTAATATTCCTGAGTTGCTGACATTCCTGAGTAGCTGATCAGTGATTATCAGGGAAGCTCTTTGAAATTGTTTTAATTCAAACCACTTCATCCAAATGGAGCATTTTACCTCTGTGGATGTCTGTGTCTGCGGGGGGGGGGGGGAGTCCATTTGCGGGAAGCCCAAACCAAGATCAAAAGTCTGCTCCTGGGAACTATATCATTAAACGTTTCGTTTGCATTGTTTCATGTACTCTCCCCCACTGCTTTCTTTCTTGTTATTAGATTACAGGATTAAATACAGGGAATATGTATGGGAAGAATATCAAGTAATTCAAGACAAAAATGCCCTCCTTGGTCAATGGGTGAACCTAAACAGAAGATACACCCAACTCTTGATCATTCAGAAACATTGCCTGCTGGAAGAGAAACAGCATGAAATTATGTCCACAGGAAGGAAACATGCCAATATGATGGGCAAGCAAGCCAGTCCAGGTAGTATTGCAGCTTTATTTGATCCCGACGATAACAGAGTGAACCCTAGAACTGTCGTGCTCCAAGGACCTGCTGGGATTGGAAAAACAATGACCGCGAGGAAGATTATGTTGGACTGGGCAGTTGGCAAACTCTACCAAGGCAAGTTTGATTATGCATTCTACATAAACTGCAGAGAAATTAACTTGATGACTGAGCAGCAGAGTCTGATTGATTTAATCTTTTGGAACTGTCCTGAGAGAAATGCTCCCCTGGAAGATATTTTTGCAAACCCAGAGAGGCTCCTGTTCATAATCGACGGTCTTGATGAACTGAAATTTTCCTTAGAATCCAATAGGAACATCTGTGTTTCGATCCTAGTCAAAAGAAGCCGGTGAAAGTTGTACTGAGAAGTTTAGTCAGGAAAAGCATTCTTCCCAAATCATATTTAATCATCACTACAAGGCCAATTGCTCTGGAGCAACTGCAGAAGTGTCTGAAGTATCCCCGCTACATAGAGATCCTGGGGTTTTCTGAGAAGGACAGGGAAGAGTATTTCCACAAGTATTTTGGGAATGAGAGGCAAGCGGTACAAGCTTTTGGGGTTGTGAAAGCAAATGAGATGCTCTTCACCATGTGCTTTGTCCCCATTGTGTGTTGGATCATCTGCACTGTGTTGAAGCAACAGATGGATAGAGGAGAAGATCTCGTGCAGACTTCAAAAACAACTACTTGTGTATACATGTTTTATTTAACTAGCTTACTCAGAGATCACAGTCCAGTGTTGGAAAGAGGTAAACAGAAACATTTCCAAAACCTTTGTCTCTTAGCCAGAGAAGGAGTCTTGACAAGGAAAATACTCTTTGAGGATGATGACCTCCAAAAACATGGCTTAAAGGAGGCTGACATCCGGTCACTCTTCCTTCACAAGAAACTTTTCCAGCAAGATATTGATTGCCAATCTGCCTACAGCTTCATCCACTTAAGTTTCCAAGAGTTTTTTGCAGCCTTGTCCTACGTGCTAGAGGAAATACCAGAAATGGCCGACAAATCAGATAGCTGTTATGACGACGTGAGAAAGTTGCTAAAAGATTTTGGAGAAGGTGGAAATGAGTACTTAGTGTTGACAGTCCGCTTTCTGTTTGGTCTTTTAAATGAGAAAAGGAAGAAAACCATAGAGAAAAGTTTAGGCTGCAAAATTTGTTCAGAAACAAAACAAGTGCTTTTGGAGTGGATCGAAGCTGAGGTGGCATCAAAGAGCTGTCAAAAGCAATCTGAGATATTCTGTTGCTTATATGAAATTCAAGAAGAAGAGTTTGTGGGAAGAGCAATGGATTGTATTCCTGAGATTAAGCTGTACGATAACTGCCTAGGGAACGCATTCAACTCTCTGGTTCTTTCATTTTGCCTGAGACACTGTCGTAAAGAACAGTCCTTCCATCTTGGATATCTACTTTTTTTGTCAAGGTATGTGAACCCATCAGAAGACACTGTTCAGATCAGTTAAGGGTTTTTGGTTTTTTGTTTTTAGCTAAAGTGCAAACCAAAACTTTGGTCCATTTAATGATGCCCTTTCCTGGGATATTATGACCACTATGGCCCATGCAATGGCAACCTCATAGTTAGATTACTATAATGTGCTTTATATGGGGGTACCTTTGGGCTTGGTTTTAAGGCTGCAACTAGTGCAGAAGGCAGTGGTTAGGGTACTGAGTGGGGTATCTATCTATACACACATAACACCTGTGTCAGAGGAACTGCACTAGCTTCCTTTTAGGTGCTAAGCCATGTTCAAGGTTCTGTTATAAACAAATATAGCCCTGAACAACTTGAGACGAGGTTGTCATGTCATGTTTTCCCCACAGTTGCATATACTCCCCTGTGCAATCTCAGAGGCATCAACTGAGATGCGTTTTTAAGAGGCGTCTAAAACAAATGTGTTTTTTCAGGAATTTCTTGAGTGTTCATTTTTAGATTGCTGTGCTGAGTGTTTTGTGTTAGAATTTTGATTCTGGGTTTTTATTGACAATATGTATTTTAATTTTATTTATATTCTGTATCTTACAATTGGTTGGGTTTTGTTTTGTATACCAAGTGGTCTATAAAATGATTAAATATATCTGTGTTTGAAAAAAAAAACAATTAAGAAAAGGTGTAATTCTCTGAAAGCCAAATAATGTTCCAGATTTAAGATTCTATGTTGTATGTAGGTATGTTCAAGGGAACTAGAGCATGGGTAGCAGTGAATCTAGGGCACAGATTTTTCCAAAGACCCCATTTTGTTAAGCCAGGGCACATAAAATTTTAGTTGCTAAAGCTCAAACTGAATGCAACAAACAGGTGTTTGCAAACATTTATATTGTACATGTTCATTCATGGCCATCTCTCCCTTTTGAGCATATACTTGGTGGCAAACCCAGCTTTGCTGGTGCATACTTCATGAATGAGTCCTAGTTTTGGTTATCAAGGGAAAGTTTCGCTCAATGTGAATTTGACTTTTCATATTCTAAAATGTGCCTTTCTGTTGCTTACGACAATGCCAACCTCTTTCAGAAGTGATTTCACCCAGACTGAGCACAGTCAACATTTATCCTTGAGGGCTAAAAATAGCTCTTGATCAACAATCTTGCTCCGTGCCCTGGAGGGGTTGTGTAAAACACACCCTAGAATCATAGAATCATAGAGTTGGAAGAGACCACAAGGACCATCGAGTCCAACCCCCTGCCAAGCAGGAAACACCATCAGAGCACTCCTGACATGGTTGTCAAGCCTCTGCTTAAAGACCTCCAAAGAAGGAGACTCCACCACACTCCTTGGCAGCAAATTCCACTGTCGAACAGCTCTTACTGTCAGGATGTTCTTCCTAATGTTTAGGTGGAATCTTCTTTCTTGTAGTTTGGATCCATTGCTCCGTGTCCGCTTCTCTGGAGCAGCAGAAAACAACCTTTCTCCCTCTTCTATGTGACATCCTTTTATATATTTGAACATGGCTATCATATCACCCCTTAACCTCCTCTTCTCCAGGCTAAACATGCCCAGCTCCCTTAGCCGTTCCTCATAAGGCATCGTTTCCAGGCCTTTGACCATTTTGGTTGCCCTCCTCTGGACACGTTCCAGTTTGTCAGTGTCCTTCTTGAACTGTGGTGCCCAGAACTGGACACAGTACTCCAGGTGAGGTCTGACCAGAGCAGAATACAGTGGCACTATTACTTCCCTTGATCTAGATGCTATACTCCTATTGATGCAGCCCAGAATTGCATTGGCTTTTTTAGCTGCCGCGTCACACTATTGGCTCATGTCAAGTTTGTGGTCGACCAAGACTCCTAGATCCTTTTCACATGTACTGCTCTCAAGCCAGGTGTCACCCATCTTGTATTTGTGCCTCTCATTTTTTTTGCCCAAGTGCAATACTTTACATTTCTCCCTGTTAAAATTCATCTTGTTTGTTTTGGCCCAGTTCTCTAATCTGTCAAGGTCGTTTTGAAGTGTGATCCTGTCCTCTGGGGTGTTAGCCACCCCTCCCAGTTTGGTGTCATCTGCAAATTTGATCAGGATGCCCTTGAGTCCATCATCCAAGTCGTTGATAAAGATGTTGAATAAGACCGGGCCCAAGACAGAACCCTGTGGCACCCCAGTAGTCACTCTTCTCCAGGATGAAGAGGAACCATTGATGAGCACCCTTTGGGTTCGGTCAGTCAGCCAGTTACAAATCCACTGAGTGGTAGCATAGTCAAGACTGCATTTTACCAGCTTCTTTACAAGAATATCATGGGGCACCTTGTCAAATGCCTTGCTGAAATCAAGGTAGGCTACATCCACTGCGTTCCCTTCATCTACCAGGCTTGTAATTCTGTCAAAAAATGAGATCAGGTTAGTCTGACATGACTTATTTTTCAGAAATCTATGCTGACTATTGGTGATCACAGCATTCCTTTCTAGGTGCTCACAGACTGTTTGCTTAATGATCTGCTCCAGAATCTTCCCTGGTATTGATGTCAGACTGACTGGGCGGTAATTATTTGGGTCCTCTCTTTTCCCCTTTTTGAAAATAGGGACAACATTTGCCCTCCTCCAGTCTGCCGGGACTTCGCCTGTTCTCCAGGAATTCTCAAAGATGACTGCCAGTGGTTCTGAGATCACATCTGCCAGTTCTTTTAATACTCTTGGATGCAGTTCATCTGGCCCTGGAGACTTGAATACATCTAAACTAGCCAAGTATTCTTGTACTATCTCCTTAGTTATTCTGGACTGTGTTTCCTCTGCTGAATCATTTGCTCCAAATTCTTCAGGTCGGGCATTGTTTTCTTTATCGGAGAAGACTGAGGCAAAGAAGGCATTGAGGAGTTCAGCCCTTTCTGTGTCCCCTGTTTGCATTTCACCATCTTCTCCTCTGAGTGACCCCACTGTTTCTTTGTTCTTCCTTTTGCTACGAACATACCCATAAAAGCCTTTTTTGTTGCTTTTAACCTCTCTAGTAAGCCTGAGTTCATTCTGTGCTTTAGTTTTTCTGACTTTGTGTCTACACGTGCTGGCTATTTGTTTGAATTCCTCTTTGGTGGTTTCCCCCCTTTTCCATTTTTTGTACACATCCTTTTTTAATCTTAACTCAGTTAAAAGTTATTTAGATAGCCACCCTGGCTTCTTTAGGCACCTTCCATGTTTCCGTCTCATTGGTATTGCCTGAAGTTGTGCTTTTACTATCTCCTTCTTAACAAACTCCCAGCCATCATGAACTCCCTTTCCTTTTAGTATTACTGTCCATGGGATCTCACCCAGCATTTCCCTAAGTTTTATGAAGTCGGCTTTCTTAAAGTCAAGAAATTGAGTCCTAGTATGCTTGGCTGCTCCTTTCCGCTGTATAGTAAACTTCAGAAGAGCATGATCACTCGCGCCTAATGATCCTTCCACTTCTACCCCACTAACCAGGTCATCAACATTGGTTAGGACCAGATCTAAAATGGCTGTTCCTCTTGTTGCTTCTCCCACTTTCTGGACAATGAATTTGTCTGCAAGGCCAGTGAGGAATCTGTTTGACCTTATGCTCTTGGCTGAGTTTGACATCCAACAAATATCCGGGTAATTGAAGTCCCCCATTACTACTATCTCCCTTCCTTTTGCATGCTTGGCCATCTGTTCCAGGAAGGCATCATCTATGTCCTCCGTTTGGCTTGGGGATCTATAGTAAACTCCCACAATGAGGTCACTGTTATTCTTCTCTCCCTTAATTTTGACCCAAATGCTCTCACTTTGGCTTTGAGGTTCTAAATCTTGGATCTCTTCAGAGGTATACACATCCCTGACATATAACGCCACTCCTCCTCCTTTCTTGTCTGGTCTGTTTCTCTGAAATAGATTGTATCCCTCCATTATTACATTCCAATCGTGGGACTTATCCCACCAGGTTTCAGTGATGCCAATTATGTCATATTTAGTTTGCTGTACCAAGAGCTCAAGCTCATCTTGTTTATTTCCCGTGCTTTGCGCATTAGTGTACAGACATTGAAGTCCATTAATCATTCCCCCGTGTCTCTTATTTAAGGATTTTTTCCTCCCACCACTAGGTCTGCGTGCTGTTTGCTCCATTTGGTCTATGACATTTGGATGATCATCTTCATCAATTGATAGACTCCTACCTTCAGGAGCACTGTCTCCCTCCCTCACATTAGTCAGTTTAAAGCCCTCCTGATGAGGTTTCTGAGATTTTTGGCAAAAACATTCCTCCCAACCGTTGTGAGGTGCAGCCCATCGCTTGCCAGAAGTCCATCTTCAAGAAACTGCAGTCCGTGATCTAAGAATCCAAACCGTTCCTGTTTACACCATTTGCGAAGCCAGCTGTTCACTTCCACTATTTTTCCCTCTCTCCCTGGGCCACGTCGTTCAACTGGGAGGACAGATGAGATGACAATTTGTGCATTTAATTGCTTCAATTTCCTGCCCAGAGCCTCGTAGTCTCTTTTGATCTTCTGGAGGCTATTGCTTGCAGTGTCATTGGTTCCCACATGAACCAAGAGGAAGGGGTATTTGTCAGTGGGTTTTATGATTCCTTGCAGTCGTTCAGTTACATCTTGGATCTTAGCCCCGGGGAGACAGCACACTTCCCGAGACATCTTGTCAGGCCCTACAACTTCACAGGTCATGATGCAATGTTGTCTGCTGCAGCTGTATGATCCAATTGCATAGCATATCCAACACACAGTTTTCTATTTTGTTTAGCTTATATTTTAATGGAAGAGTGGATGAAAACCTGCCTCTCCTATTTGAAGGACTGAAGGATCCAAGGTGTAATGTAAGAGAGATCTGGTATGTAGCTGGCAATGATACTTTTGTTCTTTCATGTCCTGTGCACCTCTGCCTTAGTTCATCTCACGCAGCTTTCCGTTGGCATGCCCAGGGCCCAGATGCCCTCAGCCCTGTCGGGGGTTCAGCCAAATGCCCAAGAACACAAACCAGATAGGGATTGGGAGGGCTGTACACACTACGCCCACCCCAGCATCTCTCCACATGACTGTATGGAGATTCTAAGCCTGTTCAGCTGGAAGCCTCCTCAGGATCTGGAAGCTTGTATTACTAGGGTTCCCACCCCCAGGAAGGCCTTTCAGTATGTTCTGCTAAATGCAACTGGAATGTCCCTTCAGCCCTTCATCTTCAACGGACAGAGTTTGAGAGTGGAGGGAGGCACTGAAGGTGGTGTACATGGCTCTCTATTTAACACCATTAAGGCAGGAAATAAATGCAATTTTAAAAATAATATATATGAGACCATATAGAAGTCTAGGGTTGCTGTAGGCAACTGTTACCTTGGATAGGAATAGTTTTTCTTAGGTTTGCAGCTTTAGGTTATTTAAAGTAGCATCCATTGTAAAGGCCTTTTTATTGTTTGGAGATAGCAGCAGCCAACTTTTTGGACAAATGTGCAGCAAGTCAAATCTAGAGGACTGGAAGGTGTGACATTCTGGTTATATGAAGGCAGTGGGAAGTTGGAGTAGAAGAGTCTTTTGAGGAGGGAGGGGGAAAGCCAGCTCCCTGCAGATGCCCCATCTCTGGCTAATAGATAGGGCTATGCAGCCTGGCCTTTTCCCTTGATGTGCAAGGAGATTCTGTTGATGATCACATGAATAGTTAAAGTCACTACTGAAGTGAGTAGATTGCATTTCCAAAGCTGATTTTAAAAAGGAGAAGTCTGTTATCAGGGACTGCCAATCCATGTCAATCTAGTTAAAAGTCAAAAGTATAGGCGTGGGCCTTAGTATGATTCACTTCCTGTTGGCACCCATCTGTCTAGGGAGACAATGGAGGAGTGTACTTTTGGGGGTGAGGTCAAGCTGTTGGATGGTTGCAGTGCCTGCTGTGGCGGTAGAGACCAATGCAGAAGAGACGTGCTTTGTTGCAGCAGATGAAGGCATCTGGTTGCGCTGCTGCAGATGCACCATGGTGTTTCTTCTCTTTGGCTCCTACAGTCTAAAAGCTTATCCCAAAGAAGTTGCAAAGAGTTGGGAAAGGGAAGACTGACTCCCTATTTCTTCCTCAGTTTTAAGCGATGTAATCTCAGAGCTGTTTCCTTTGAGATTCTTACCTCTGTCCTCACCATGAATCAACACATCAGAGAATTCAACTTACAGCAAAGCGACCTAGGAGAAGTGGGAGTGATCAAACTCTGTCAAGCACTCAAGCATCCCAACTGCAAACTGCAGACACTGAGGCGAGTACTCATAGGTGCCTTTTATCAAAATCGTAAGGGCAGAACCTGGGTTACACTTGCCAGGGTTGCTATCCAAAATGGCCTTCTTGTGCCAAAGGATACCCAGCCTGGTTGGAAGACATAGTTGTAGTCTGTGATGCTCTGCCCCGAGTCCTGACACTGCAAATCTCCATGCCACTGATCTATATTTCTGAGTCACTGGAGGGTAAGTGGATAGTCAATGTGATGGCAAACTCAGTGGTTGGAATAAGAAATAAATTAAAACACATTAGTAAATATGTATACTATTATCTAAGTATTTGGCATAGCAACCACATCTAGAATATTGTTCACTGTGCTAGTCAGCCCATCTCTAATGCACTTTCTGAGGACAAAGGAAACAAAGCACTACAGATAAGGAAAATGCCAAAGATAATGGGACTTCTACTTTGGTTTTTTTTAAAAAATGTGACCTACTTTTGAAACACAGTCAACTTACTGAATACATTGTCATCATTAATTCCTCTTGAACACTTAAACCTTTCAGATTACGTTGCTGTAACCTCAGCCCCAAGTCATGTGAGAAATTAGCCTCTATTGTTCCTAAAAACCAGAACCTGAGAATGCTTTATTTGGACTTTAACAATATAGGGGATGCTGGACTAATAGAGCTCTGCCAAATGTTGGTGCATCCAGACTGCCAACTGCAGGTACTCAGGTAAGTGACCAATGGCTTATTGCAATCATAGGCAAATTGTGGCTCTCCATGTACTGTTGGGCTTCAGCTCCCATCAGCACTGGCTAGCATGGCCAATGCCTAGGGATGTGGGAATTGTAGTCCAACAGCTTCTGGAGGCCACAGCCCCCCACTGGCTTTTTTAAAAAAAACTTAGCATCATCTGAATTGCCTGGCTCGGTATAGATTTTCTCCTAAGCACAGTACACATTGCCCCAACTCAATTTTGACAAAAATAGCAAATATTACTAAATAAATTATTGTTTGTTGCCTGAAATTAATGCTACTGAAGATTTTTGATGATACACTGTAAATGTATTGTCAAAAGAATTGGTCTTCTATACGATGGCAGCATGAAATAGTAATTGCAGCTCAATAGAAAACAGCCCAACTCTTACACTGGACACTTGGTACTGCTCACTCTGGAATATAGCTGTAATGGAGAAAATCACACATCATTTGAGTTTTTGTCAAAGACTAGGACCTCCAGGCACTTGATCTGGCATTCCTACGACATAATACAGCAGAACCATATAGAGACTATCTTGGCTGTCTCTTAGTGCAGACCCAAGTCAGCAAGCCTGAGCTTCTACAGCCACCACCTGCCCTTGCAGGATTGGCAGCAACAGGTATGTTCAATGCTTGAGATTTCATTCTCTTGTTAATTATGCTGTTTTAAATGTGCATTTTGTATTTGACTTCCTTTAGTTATGTTTTCTTTTGAAATGTTTAAGAATTTTTTTTGGTTGGTTGTTACGTTAAATATGCATCCCGTTGTTGACCTTTGTAATGCTTTATTTTGACATCTTTAGGTAATATTTTAGTATCCTGTTAATTATGTTGCTTTGAATGTATACTTTATATTTGACTTTCTCCAATAATGCTTTATCTAATGTTTTAATGTGTTGCAAACCAGATTGTTTTCTTTCAAATATAAAGTGGTATAGAAATAAAATGAATAATTGTCAGAGACAATACACCCCATAAGCAGGCTCAAATTTCTAAGCAGACTCGCTTTGCAGATGGCATAAATGCCATATTGCTTTATAACAAAGAGACAGCACATTGGGGGCAAGATTCTGCTATATCTCTTCTTCCTAACAGGCTAGTTGAGAAGGTGCAGTAGTAGTTCTGTCAACATGGGACCATTTAATCAGGTAGCCTAGCGTAATCATGACTGTGGCAAAACCAGGGAAAGGTGCACATCTTGCAAGCAGAGACATTTCCATCATAAGCCACCACTGATAGGGAATGTCAGCCAAACTAGTCAGATTGGGAAATGGATGCAAAGTCTTAAATCTTGGGTGGGGGCTGTCCTCAATGAGTACATAAAGTGACCTTTCTTCTACAGGACTCACTTTATTTTCGTTGCAATAAGTTATAGACCCTGCAAAGGCAGATATTGTAAAAATATTCTGCCGCTGGACTTAAAGCCTGTTAAAGCTACTTCCATGTAAATAACTTTGTAATGGATTTTTCATCTCTTTGAACAGCTTGCTTGGTTGCAATCTCACTGCTGCTTGCTGTGTGAATCTTGCTTCTGTTCTCTGTAAAAACCAGTCCCTGCTAGAGCTGTCTCTAGGCCATAATGAAGAAATGGGAGAGGCTGGCGTGCAGCTCTTATGCGAAGGCCTTCAACATCCAAACTGCAAAATAGTTTCGCTAAGGTACTTCTTTCAAAGTATTTGAAATATCATAGGGATGTTAAAAGCAAATTGAACAGTGATGGGAACCTTTGACAAAGTGGTTCATAACTACATTGGGAATAAGATACTAATTATCAGCTGTACACAGAGTTTGGATAAGAATTGCTTCCAACAGATTTTAGGAGATTTGGGGCATGGTGCCATCAGTATGCTAAAGCACCCAGCTCTATTTGCCCATAGTATCAGGAGAACAATGCAGATCCTGGCCATACCTGGTTTGTGTCTGAAAACGTAGACCAATTGCCTTAGACAAAGCTGCACTCTCCATAAATGAGCAGATATAATCTGGTGTACTTCTGGATCAACATTTTTCATCAAACTGCAGTTAGCAATCATGCTATTATGCTTTTATATGTGTTGGCAGCCTCCCAGGATGGCTGGGGCAACCCAGCCAGATGGGCAGGGTATAAATAATAAAATTACTACTACTACTGCATTCTGCACTAACAAGATTGACACCCTGTCATCATATTACATTTCTGTTTGGAGAGCTGCACTGGCTGCTACTTTATTACTGGGGCAGATTGTAAGTATATGAAGCCCTCAAGAACTCGGAACCATTTTCTTAAAGGATTTTAACATGTATTTTTATTGTTATTCCTTAACTGATCCTGTTATTGCATTTTATGTTCATTTGTTTTTAACACTTGATTTTTAAGTGACTAGTTTCAAGGAAACCATTACAGTGGGAAGAGCGATCATCTTGGATATCTTTGCAGACATTTTGGGGGGAGGGTCTCACATTTAGATAGCAAAGGTGGACTAAAAACAATAGGCCAATAGCTTATGAGAAGCTTCCTTACAATAGAAGCAAATCAGTCAAAACTTCAGTTAGAAGAATGCAAAGTCATCTAGGACAACTGTCCTTCTGAGAGTTATTTGCAATAGATTTTGACCTTGGAGGTTTTCATTTACAGCAACCATTTCCTTATGAACTTTTATCTAGGTTGGATTCATGTGGACTGACAGAGGCATGTTGGGAAGCCTTTTTGGCAGCTCTCAAAACAAACCAGTCTCTGCGAGAGCTTGATCTACAAAATAACGATGATTTGAAGAGGTACCTGGAAGCTGATAAACGAAGCAGGATTAGAAAATTGAAGCAGCATAACTTTAGAATACAAATAAGCTTATAGGCCTACAACATGGGGAAGGTGGGTTTGCTTTTTTCTAATAAAGTTAATTAGTGGTTGTCTATTCTGTTAAAATGATAGTTTGATTATCTGTATTTGATTTAAATTTTGTTTAGAGATTTATGATAAGTATATGTGCACATGTTCACATTTCTTCAACCTTGTTTCCTAAAAGAAAAAAGCAGCTTTTTCATTGCTGCTGGTGACAAACAGAATTCTCCTTTCCAGTCTGTTGTCTTCTCCATCTTTAGCCTCATGCAGCAAGAAAATCTCAATTATCATTAAATACATAAGTGTGATCATATTTACAAAAAGGTGTAATTAAATTGTGACACAGGAAAGCTAAAAAGGAGTACGTCTAGAATTTACATCAATTCCACATGTTTCTTTTGATAAGATAACCTGTTCTTCATTCCACCTTTTCAATTTTTTACTTTTTCAGGTTCTTTTAAAATAGTAACAAGGCCTTGCACAGAATGCAATAATGACTGTCAAAATTTGTCAAGTGGACCTTATGTAGATAATAATCTCCTTTGGGAAATGCCTCAGAGCATCATCTATCATGGTATCAGCAGCTTGATTCTATCTAGCTTGGACCATTAGACTTAGGAGTTTCCTCTAAATTATAAACTTGCATTCAGAGATCTGAACCTATAATTCCTACTATACCACACAGACTCTTCCTAGCAGTTCAGTAAGTTAAATATAGGCCAAATGATTTTCACTCATCCTTGCCAATTTCAGCTGGCAATCTGTACTCTTTTCTCCCCATCACAGAGACAAAAACTGCCTTAGAAGTGCAACATTTATTAATATAAACAAGAAAAAAGGGACTCAACATTTAAAACAGAAATACATTTCTTGAACAAAAATACCACACATCCATGAAATCTAGAAAACATCATATCTTTAAAGCATATGGTACATTTCTGCCACCTGGGAATGGTGGAGAGTTCCACACTGCAGAACTGGTGCGTTTGAAGTAACGTGGCTTGCTCTTCTTGAATATTTCTTCTAGTTTAGGGCTCTTCACAACTCCAAAGAGGGCAGTGGTGTCAACTGGTTTGTAATACTGATGTATAATTGCCTGGCTTAGTAGATTTCCTAAGGGAAAGAAGAACAGCGTAGTCAGTTGAAGCCAATTAACCAAGTTTTATGTGCCATTAATAATGCTCATGAAGAACTCAACTCAAAGATAGTAGGTTGCATCCAATGAACCTAAGAGCCTGCTGGATCAGGCTAATGGCCCATCTAGTCCAACATTTTGTTCTCACAGTGAACAGATGCCTATGGGAAACCAGCAAATAGGATTCAAGCACTATGGTTTCTCGCAACTGGGGACGTTCCACTGCTCTTGTGAAAGACTTTCCATTAGCACAGTCCATTTTTTTAAAAAAAGGCCAGCATGGACTGAATAGTCTTTTTAAAAAAAAGAAAGGTGCCCTTTCATTATATCCCAGACTCAGCTTTACAGAACAGAAATACTGGGCATCAATACAGGGATGTAATTTTTATAATGTGTTCTACTTTTCTATACAGTAAGCCCACAACTTATGCAAGGGTTACATCCCTAAAGCCAAAATTGCATCTAGTCAAAACACATTGGGTTAAATGCCGGGTGGGATTGCCAATTTCATTTCCCTAGAACCCTGCCCCCTTTCTAATTTTTTTAAATTGTGATGTGTATAAAGCTGAATGCACTTAAGTTAAATGTGCATAAATAGTGAGTTTATTGTATTAATAAAAAGGTAGATAAATAAATAGATAAATAGATAAATAAATAAATAAGATGATGATGTGCTATATATTCTCAAACGACTTGGAAGTACCAACACCTGATTCCTAGCACTTTCCTAAGTTGCAGGCTGGAAGTTTGAAAAAAGTTATCCCCCCCCCCCCCCGAGAACAAAGAAGATATTAATAAACACTCAAGTACTTGAGCAGAAACATTAAGTAGACAGCATTGCAAGCTTGGTCAGACTAAAGGTTCGACTATCCCAGCATCCAGTGGCCAGCTAAATGCCTCTTCCTCCTTTAAACCTAGTATTCAGGGGCATGCTGCTTCTGAACACACAAGTTCCATTCAGCTATCATGACTAATAGCAGCAGATAGACAAATTCATGGAGGAAAAGCTAGTGGTCTTCGCACCTTCACCATCACACCTTGAAGCAGCCCATTCCATACAATAATATAAGGAAAGATCAGCTATAAAGGATTCAAACAAACCAGTAGCCCAAGCAGGTATGGGCTTGCGGGGTTGACTCTCATCATCTGTTGAATCATCACTGTTCAAATCCATTCCATAATTATTCACATCAATCTTGGGCTGTTTAGGGCCTTGTGGTGTCATCGGGTAGGAATTACAGCTAGTAGAGTTCTGGAAAGAAGATGAGGAGAGAGCTAAGTCACTGGGTATAGAACCAGATTTTGCTGGCAAAGTTACAATCACGGAATTGTAGAGTTGGAAGGACCCACAAGGGTCATCTAGTCCAAACCCCTGCAATGCAGGCATCTTTTGCCCAACATGAAGCTTGAACCCACAACCTTGAGATTAAGAGTCTCGTGCTTTACCAACTTAGTGCTGTTGCACTGCGCTAGAATCTCAATACAGCCTTTTAGGAAAGAACTTATTCTATCAGAAGAGCATGATGAATCACCACCACCTGACAAACTACAAGTCAATATGGCTAGCTTCACCCAGCAGCATGCCCCCCTCAATCAAAACACACTGCAACCAATCATGCCCTAGGCCCTCTGATCTCTCGCTCCACCAGCAACAAATCTCTTTTCAAAGTTAAAGAAGCACAACTTTTCTGACAATGGCCACATCATTATTCTTTAAAGGCCCCTTCTTTTATACAGTACAGCTTTCTCCGTTGAGATAACCAGCTGTCAACCAGCAAGAAGCTGACGCAAAAATTCCAAATTCCAGTTAGCGTTAACAGTTTATTTTCACACCAACTATAGCAAACCCCACTTGCCAACAGATCTGTACGTATTCTCCAATGTGTAACATGTGTCTAAATATTTTTCCTCATTCACAACTTCCTCCTTTTATT
Organism: Podarcis raffonei; assembly: GCF_027172205.1. NCBI lineage: Eukaryota > Metazoa > Chordata > Lepidosauria > Squamata > Lacertidae > Podarcis > Podarcis raffonei. Next base: position 79,349,568 of record NC_070602.1, read on the forward strand.
GGAGTGTGTGTTTTAAATTCTGCCACTGCACTTTCATGTTATGTCTCTGCCTACGAAATCCAAGGGGGTGAGGGAGAAGAGATGGTAAGATTCTCAAAATTCTCACATGTATGCAGTAAGTTTACCAAGAAGGGGAAATAGGGTCAGCAACAAAAGAACTCCCCCACACACACATACAAAGTGGGGAGCAGCACCTCAATATTTTGCAATAAAATTTTACAGAAAAGTATGTGATTTTGGCCTGCTGCCCTTTTCAGGGTTTAAGATATATTGCTCCATTTAATGTAGCTGTTCACATAAGAGCAGCCTTCCCCAATCTTGTGCCCTCCAGGTGTTTGGACTACAACTCCTATCATGGGAGCTGCAGTCAATCTAGTGCTCCAGGTTGCAGAAGGCAGACTTGGAAATAACTGGGTCAGAAAAACATATGTGGGACTTTACGTTCAAAGCCTTTATTAAGTGGCCTCAAGGCACACTGAAGGTAATGTGCTTCTGTGGGTAGGCCTGTGCATTGCAGCACATGCTCCTTTCAACGCCTGATCTGTGGTTTGTAGCTCACCTCGATAACCACTGTTGTATTCAGTTGTTTGCTGGAAGCCTTGGCCTCAGCCTCAGAAGCTGCTTTCTCTCGCTTCTCTTCTTGTTGCCGCTGTTCCTGCTAAAACACAAAAAGGCCACACAGTGCTGTTGATAGGTCACTGCTCCCACCCTACACTTGATGACACAGTGCACTCCAGGAAGAAGCATACAGGGTCTGCCAATTTAAATTTCCCCTAAAGCAACCGGACCCAGACTTGGGGAGCTGAAAACATACCTTTTAGTATAAGGAATATATTCATGTGATAGAAACATGAGAACCACTTACCAATTTCCTCTCCTTTTCCTCTAACTCTTTTCTGAGTCGCTCCTTCTCTTTGGCTGCTGCTAAAACCTCTTTATGCAGCTGAGCAGCCTTCTCCTTCTCTTTCTGTTCATGCTCCCTTGCAGACAAAAGACACTTCATTACCATCCAAAGAAAGAAGGGGATCATGACCTTAAGCATGACCTGTACACCCAGCATTATCTTGGGCAGCACTCCCAACAGCCTGTGGCATACACCTTGGGGCTCAAATCATTCCCCCCTCACAGCTTCATCCATAGCCATATTTTTTAGACTGGTGAAAAGAACACCTACCCTTTCATGGGGTGGGCGACTGTTGCGGCCTGGCCCAGCTCCCTGGGGGTGGGAGAGCAGCCCCATCCTCCCTTTGGTGCTAGCTGCTGGCTTCAGCTATGACTGGCAGTGGGGGATGATGGGATCATCTGCCATTTTTTAAAATTTAAACTGGCCAGTATTAGCCTTTGAAGGGGGCAGGGCATCAGCGGCAGACCAGGAGGAGCAAGTCTTCACTCTGCCCTATATGGACTGGCTGTGCTGAGTGACTGGAAGCCTTCTCAAGTGGGTTGCTCAGTCATTCTGTTCTTACCGCTGTGCTTGGAGCCTCTCCTGTTCTCGCCTCTTCTCTAGTTCTCTCTCAGCAAACAGCTTTTTCTCCCTTTCTAGTTCCAACTGATGCTGCTCTGCAATCTTTCTAGCCTTTTCTTGTTCCTCTTCTTCCCTTTTTTTCTGCATTTGCTCCTTGTGCCTTCGCTCTTCCTCCTGAAAAGATAAGCACAGCAGGCTAGTGCTATTGCACTCATGCCCTGCTTTGGGACTAATAATAATAATAATATTTTAAAAATAAATTTATTATTTATACCCCGCCCATCTGGCTGGCCACTGGGATGAAAGGATACTGGATTAGACAGGCCTTTGATCTGACCCAGCAGGGCCCTCCTTATAAAACAAAAAACTTTTCCAACTCCTCTTAGTATAATGACCTAAAGAGCTGTAGTGAAGTCATATAGATTATGCATAAACATCTGCATGGCATGAATCAAATCCTCAACTCCACCTGGGACAACCACCCTGAAGTATTCAGTTGCTATTCACCTATGTTTCATAGGTGAATAGCAACAGTGAATACTTCAGGCAAGACAAACTTATGAACTAGACTTAGATTTCTAGTAAAGTTTCCCCTTCAAGTTGTCAACCTCTGAAGCTTGATGAAGAGGCAGACATTTATTTATTTTTTTAAGATCCTTAACTGGAGCTATATACTATGCTAAAGTAGCAGTTACCTTAAAAATCACTACAGATTTGGTGACCATGAAAGACATAGAAATACTTGAAAGAGTAGCCTCTTCAAGTCCTGCAGCTACATGGCTTTGAATTTAGCCTCAACAGGGGTGTGCCTACTGTCCTACATGGCCAGCCATCCCCACACCCCTGCCCTTACCAGCTGCAGAGCTCTTTTTTTACGGGCATCTTCTTCTTGTTTCCGCCGGGCTTCAAGTTCTTCCAACTTCTTGGCAGCTACCTTCTTCTTAACTTTGTCCTCTGCCAGTTTTTCCTCACGCACCTACAATAGGTTGTGTATATCATGTCATTATACAGGTCATGTTTCTTTTAAAAACAAGATAAGCCTAACACAGTAATATAAGAGATATGTCCTTTATAACGTACCAAACACTCTAAGCCCTTCACTGTTTTCACAAGACAAACACACGGAGGTAGGGACTTGTTGGGTTGATAAGACTATCTGCACAATCCTAACCAGGTCTACTCAGAAACTAAGTCCTACTGAATACAATGGGGCATATTCCCCTGATGAGAGTGGTTAGGATTTCAAAATAGATAATTAAACTCTGAAGAACACACGTTTCCAAAATGCTCTCTGGCCATATTCATGTTCACCTTCTCATTTTTCTCCTCATGCTGAGCAAGCTTTTGCTCAAGCCGCCTTCTCTTCTCTTCTTCCATCTGCTCTACCCGTTCCCGAGCCTGCAACACCTTGCGAAGGCGATCTTCGCGCTTCCTGATGGCACACAGGAGTTCAGTTAGAAAAAGCTCCAAGGCAGAACTAGGAAAGGAGTAACTGGAAGGATGTCTATGGATGCATACCGCTTTATCTCCTCCAGCCGCTGCTTTTTCCCCTCCTCCAGTTTCTGCCTCCTTAGTTGTTCTGCTTCCTCCCTCTTTCTTTGAGACTCTAACCGTTCTCTTTCCTTTTGCTAGGTAGGGACGGAAGTTCATTAGCACACATGAATAGAATGATGTGTCTGTTAACAGTTACTGTAATACGGAAACCCACCCCCGGTAGAAGACAGGCAACAGAACTGGAAGGAACTATTCTCTCCACTGTGGCAAATGTTCCTAACAGTGAAAACATCCTTTGTAGTGAAAGTGTAGTAGCTACAAAAAGAGAGCACAAATTTAGCCACCAATTTTTCCCAAGAGCAAGATAGGCAAGAACTGCTCAATCCCTCACAATGCCTGTTCTACACTTCTTCCCTCCCCCCCAGCTAAATCACAGCAAACAGTTAGTGATTGGACAACACTCTCTATAGTACTTGAATGCATTGTTAGACCTAGAGCATGCATCTTTTACTTATTTCAGAAAGGCTTTGATGCACCTTATGGTGGATTGGGTAGGAATAATCACATAGCAACAACACACTGGTAATTTCTGTCTGCCTTCTTGAAGTATTGCACCCTACACTTCCTAATACACATGCAGTCTAGAAATGCCCAGACCTCAGACAAGCCATCAAGTGATTTGACAGGTAGATCCAGCACAAGACAGGGCTCCTTTGCCTTCAGTTACATAGAAGCAGATGCTATTTCCACTATCACCATCACACAATATTGACAGAAGCAACACACCTGCAAAAATTCTTTCATTTTGGGTACTTCTGTCAATATCCATGCATTAATAGAACTTGTAAGGAGTATAAAAATGCAGCAGCCAATATGATTGGGCTAGCTCATGGTTAAAAAAAAAAGTTTGATCTACTGCCTTAGATGAAAAAAACGAAGCTGATAGCTAACCTTAGCCTTTTAATCTGCCCAAATTAAGCTATGTAGTTACTTTCTAACAAACATAAGGAAGGAGGAAAATAGGCATCCCTGTTTAGAAGGAAGTCTCCCTGAATTCAATGATCATACCATGTAAGTGTGCATAATGGAAGTGAAAAAGCTCTGGACCACCAGAGCCAAGGCCAAGTCCACCAATGAAAACTGAACCAAGATCTTAAGAATGCATCTAGTTTCTTTTTTGCACTTTATTCTAAACTTAAAATAATTAAACAGAAAAAATGTTAAGACATTCAAGAGAAGGAATGGCAGTTATTGATTATCGTGTTTTGAAATGGTTGTGGCTTTCTTACTACAGGAAACAAAATAACACAGTGCTACTACCCATTATCTACTTTTTAGTAAGATTACCCTAATAAGCACTAAATAAAATGCTAGAATTCCACCTTAAAAAGAGGAAGCAATGTTAAGTCACTATGCAGGTTAAGAATGCCATTAGATAACACACCATGTTAATGATATACAAATACAGCTACTGTGAGACCAAATGTTGTTACTTACAACAAACCCCCGCTGTACGAAGAGAAGATTGAGAAATAATTAATGCCTTTGGAAGTTAGCACCCAAATTATCAGTATTTCATTGCCAACAATACAAAAGGACTAGACCACTAGTTGATATAGGATTTGCCCTATTCAACTCTCTTCACCAAATAACAGCAATCTGCCATGCTTCACCAGTCAAGCCCTGTTTAACCCAAGAAGAAGTAATGGATTTAACCAAATAGCATGCAATAAACTTATGCTAAAATATCACTGAAAAGTTAAGCTATGGAGTGGGGATGGAGTAATTCACAACCTGTAGTCAAAGACATAAGCTGGTTAGCTCAACGCAAAGGAGAAATGTTGCTCTCATCCAATCCAATGCCAGTCCTTTCAGTCTCTTAAGCCCTCTTACTCTTACAGCTCCTCCTTCCCTTAAGCCCATGTGACGTTTTTGTACAATTTATTTCTTACATTTACATCCATCCTTTCATCCTAGGAACTCAAGGTGGTATACATGGATTTAAAAACAAAACAAAACAAAACAAAACAAAACAAAACAAAACAGGACTTCACTCTACCTGGGGAGTGGCCTGGATAGGAGTGTTTTGTTTGATGAATGATTTCATGGTTGCACTTCGACTCAAAGAGCCAGGGGTCATCATGAGCACTCGGTTCTTATGCACTGTATGCAAGAATGTCTTGAAAGGACGGACAACCTGAAAAATACAGGAAGTGATCAGTCCTTGGAAGGCAAATGATGGGACCTGGTTCACTCCCAAAGATGGAATTCTCGACTTACTTTGCTGGCAGGGCACTGAGGAGATACAGCCCTTTTCCTTGCAGGGGAGAAGTCCTCCTCTGAGTGCTGTCCTTCATCTTGCTCATAAACTGCTCTTTTATAGCTTGGCTTCCTCCTGTAAATATGAAATATTAATACAGGGCTCATTTCATAGGATGCACCAGCAGAGAAATCAACCACCTCCTTGTCTCAGAATTACCATGGGAAGTACAGGACTCTGGCTCCATTCTCTGTTGCTTAGGGTCCTTTGAGGCCAGAAGAAATATAGCTGCTCAGTTAAGTATTTTAATTAACTATCCTCTCACATAGGAGCTACCCATCAACCAGCCAATGGACCTGCTCTCCTATTCTCATGATGCTTACAGTCTTCTCTGAAAATCCTCTCTCTCCTCACAGGAGAAAAAAACTGTAAGAATACCCATCTTGTATCTTCCCTTCACTTCCTCTCCTTCCATTCTTCCACTGTTTTTAGATCCTAGCACCTTCAACCTGCATACAGGTGTCAACCAAACAGAACAATTAAGCACTTAATCCTCAGATATCATCATCTTGTTTTGCTCCATGGAGGTTTTGTCCGAAGAAAACATACCTAGCACTCTGGGGCTGCTTTTGCACCTCATCAGTCCTTTCAGAATTTCCCCCTGCATAAAGAGAAAGAGAGCTACAATTAGTGATGGTGAAAGTGTTTCATGTAGCAAAGGCCTGAAGCCAAAGTTGTTTAGTCAACAAATGGATGAATACTTATAATTGTCAGGGCAGAGTTATTATTAATTATTATGATTATTAGACCTATACCATAGATCTCAGGGCAGTTCACACCATAAAGTTACAATATAAAAAAGGCAAAATACATAATAAAAATAAGAACAGAAACAAACCAATAACCCCCCCTTTCCACAAAACATTTAAAAGGGAATCGGTGGTAATCAGCCAAAGGCCAGGTTAAGGAGAAACATTTTCGCCTGGCACCTAAAGGTGTATAATAAAGGTGCCAACTGTACCTCCTTGAGGTACACAAATGGGGAGTACAGTACTGTAGAAAAGGACCATTCTCATGTTGTAACCCTCTGGACCTCTTGTGGAGGCACATAAAGAAGGGCCTCAGAGGATGATCTCAGGGTCTAGGTAGGTTCATATGGAGACAGGCAGTCCTTGAGGTATTGCTGTTCTGAGCTGCTGAAGGCTTTATGGGTCAAAACCAGCACTTTGAATGGGGCCCAGAAACTAAATGGCAGCCAATGCCATTGAATTCTGCATTAGCTGAAGTTTCCGAACCATCTTCAGAGACAGTCCAGCACTGCAATAATCTAACCTAGAGGTTTACCAGAGCATAGACAACAGTAGTTAGGCAGTCGCTGTCCAGATAGGGGCACAGCTGGGCCACCAGCAGAAGCTTATGGAAGGCACTCCGCACAACTAAGGCCAACTGAGTCTCAAGAGATAGGAATGGATCCAGAAGCACCCTCAAGCTCCATACCCACTCCTTCAAAGGAAGTGTAACCCCATCAAGAGCAGGCAACATCCTAGTCATTTGGTCTAGGGAACTGCCCACTAACAGTGTCTCAGTCTTATTTGGATTGAGCTTCAGTTTGTTGCCTCTCATCTAGTCCATTACTAAGGCAAGACAACAGTCCAGCACATCCACTACCTCTCCTCCAGATGTAAAGGAGAAGTAGAGCTGTGTGTCACCAGGATATTGCTGACAGTGTACTCCAACCCTCTGGATAACTCCACTCAGTGGTTTCATGTAGATGTTGAACAGCACAGGGGATAAAATCAAACCTTGAGAAGGCTCCCACTCATTGAAGGCTCCATGGAACTGATGAACACTCCCAAAGCAATGCCCTCTGGGAACAACCATCCAAGTAGGACCAAAACCTCTGCAAAGTGGTGCCACCCACCCGTAGCTTGGGCAGCTGCACCAAAATGATACCATGGTTGATAGCATTGAAAGCCACTGAGAAGTCAAAGAAAATTAACAGGGACAACATTTCTCCTGACAGTGGTCCTCACACAGGGCAACCAAAGCAGTTTCTGTGCCAAAATTGGGCCTAAACCCCCAATAGATATAGAAAATCAGTTTCCTGCATAAGCGCCTGGATCTGATCCAGGAAAGAGACACAAACAACTGGTTGGTAGTTACTTAGATTTTCCAAATCCAGGGAGGATTTGTTAAGGAGTGGTTTCATCACTGCCTCCTTCAAGTAGGCAGGGACTAGCCCCCTCTCGCAAGGAGGCATTAATCACCTCCCTGGCCCAGCCAGCTTTCCCCTCCCTGCTAGTTTTTAACCAGTCAAGAGGGACAAGGGTAAGAGCCCTAATGTCACCCTGACCAATCCAAGCACCTTGTCCACATCCTCAAGTTTTACCAACTGAAACTCATACAACACAATAGGACTAGCCAGTGCTCTGGACACCCCATGAGATTCATCTGCTGTAACAGCAGTCAAGATTTTATCCCCAAAATGCTTTGCAAACAGGTCACTGTCAGCTACTGTTGGTTCCACCACCTCCTTTGGGCCAGAATGTAAAAGGTCCTGCACTACCCAGAAGAGGATGCAATGGAGGCAGCAAATTATGTTGTCTTTGCTGCCTTCACTGTCACTAGGTAGCCTTGACGATGAACCCTCAGCACTGTTTGGTTGCATTCAGCTGGATCTTTCCTCCACTTACGTTTGAGTTGTCCCCCAGCTTGTTTCCTTGCCCTAAGCTCTGGAATATACTATTTACCGTATTTTTCGCACGATTGGACGCACCGGACCATAGGGCGCACCTAGTTTTTTGGGGGGGAAATAAAGGGAAAAATTTTTCCCTTTATTTCCCCCCCAAAAGCAGGTCAGGGAAACCGAACCAGGTCGAGGAACAGCGGGATAGTGGCGCTGCGCCTCCCTGCTGTCCCCCGAGCTTGTGGGGCTGGCTGATGTCTGCCCGGCGCGAGGGGCGCTCTGCTTCAGGGCGCCCTGCCCGCCGGGCGGCAGGCTGCTATCCGCAGCTTGGGGAGCCTTGCGGGGAACTCCTGCAGGGCTCCCCACCCTGCGGATATCTGCCCGGCGCGAGGGGCGCTCTGATTCAGGGCGCCCCGCCCGCCGGGCGGCAGGCTGCTATCCGCAGCTTGGGGAGCCTTGCGGGGAACTCCTGCAGGGCTCCCCACCCTGCGGATATCTGCCCGGCGCGAGGGGCGCTCTGATTCAGGGCACCCCGCCCGCCGGGCGGCAGGCTGCTATCCGCAGCTTGGGGAGCCTTGCGGGGAACTCCTGCAGGGCTCCCCACCCTGCGGATATCTGCCCGGCGCGAGGGGCGCTCTGATTCAGGGCGCCCCGCCCGCCGGGCGGCAGACTGCTATCCGCAGCTTGGGGAGCCTTGAGGGGAACTCCTGCAGGGCTCCCCACGCTGCGGATGTCTGCCCGGCGCGAGGGGCGCTCTGATTCAGGGCGTCCCGCCCGCCGGGCGGCAGGCTGCTATCCGCAGCTTGGGGAGCCTTGCGGGGAACTCCTGCAGGGCTCCCCACGCTGCGGATGTCTGCCCGGCGCGAGGGGTGCTCTGATTCAGGGCGCCCCGCCCACCGGGCGGCAGGCTGCTATCCGCAGCTTGGGGAGCCTTGCGGGGAACTCCTGCAGGGCTCCCCACGCTGCGGATGTCTGCCCGGTGCGAGGGGCGCTCTGATTCAGGGCGCCCTGCCCGCCGGGCGGCAGGCTGCTATCCGCAGCTTGGGGAGCCTTGCGGGGAACTCCTGCAGGGCTCCCCACGCTGCGGATGTCTGCCCGGCGCGAGGGGCGCTCTGATTCAGGGCGCCCCGCCCGCCGGGCGGCAGGCTGCTATCCGCAGCATGGGGAGCCTTGCGGGGAACTCCTGCAGGGCTCCCCACCCTGCGGATGTGTTCCCGAAGCGCCGGGCGCTCTGCTTTCAGGGCGCCCGACGCTCCGGGAAGCAAGCTGCTATCCGCAGCCTAGACATCCCTGCGGGATCTCCCGCAGGGTTGCCTAGGCTGCGGATGTGTTCCCCAAGCGCCGGGCGCTCTGCTTTCAGGGCGCCCGACGCTCCGGGAAGCAGGCTGCTATCCGCAGCCTAGACATCCCTACGGGATCTCCCGCAGGGTTGCCTAGGCTGCCGATGTGTTCCCCAAGCGCCGGGCGCTCTGCTTTCAGGGTGCCCGACGCTCCGGGAAGCAGGCTGCTATCCGCAGCCTAGACATCCCTGCGGGATCTCCCGCAGGGTTGCCTAGGCTGCGGATGTGTTCCCCAAGCGCCGGGCGCTCTGCTTTCAGGGCGCCCGACGCTCCGGGAAGCAAGCTGCTATCCGCAGCCTAGACACGGCTAGCGGAGCGCTAATCCCGAAGCTTGGGGCTGCGGAGCTCAGCGCGCCCCAAGCTTCTGGGTGCCGGCAAGGTCTAGACGGATAGCGGAGACCTTGCCGGCACCCAGAAGCTTGGCGCACGCTGAGCTCCGCACGCCCCAAGCTTCGGGATTAATGCAGCGCTCCGCTAGCCATGGGAGAGCTGGGTCTCCCACGGCTAGCGGATAGCTTCCTGAAGCCTGGCGAGCGAGAGGGGTCGGTGCGCACCGACCCCTCTCACTTTCCAGGCTTCAGCGAAAGCCTGCATTCGCTCCATAGGACGCACACACATTTTCCCTTGCTTTTTAGGAGGGAAAAAGTGCGTCCTATGGTGCGAAAAATACGGTACTTCCCTTATAGACATAATTCTGATTTCTAGAATTTCAATATGTAGCAAATCAAGCTTGTGTAGACTCAGTACATTGGGCTGTGTATTAATGAAATGTTTCTTTAAAAACAGAATAGTAGTAATTGGATTTTGCAGAAGTGACTTGGTGGAGCACTTCTTGGGTATGCCTGTCTTATGCATATTAATGGAAGCCCAGATGGGTTTCTTCACTTGCTTTCCAAGTTTATACTGAACAGCAAAAGGTGAAACCTACTTTAGACTAAGCATATTGCCAATACATGACGAGATTTCATCCTTATTCAGCAAATATGCAGGAATACATTCTGTGAGTCTCTTGGGACCTAGCACCTGCCTAGCAGGCAGGCATCTTCCGACATACGCAAGACCCTTTTTCAGTTGGGCAGGAAGAGGTTGATCTGAAAGTTGGGCATATTGACATTAGTCCCTTGTCATGGTCAGATCACTTCCGGTTGAGATTTATGAGGATGGTTTGGCCTTGGAAGCTGATGGATCCAGTAGGTTTCCAGGTTGCTCCAAGGGATTTTCTGGCTGATATGACGTGTGCTCCTGTCAAAGCTCTGGCTGACCTCTGGAAATCTGAATGGCTCAGGCTCTTAACATGATCACCCCTGAGCGCCACTTCATGGAGCTCGTTTGGCTCCTTAGTATACTCCAGAGCTTAGGGCAAGGAAACAAGCTGGGGGACAACTCAAACGTAAGTGGAGGAAAGATCCAGCTGAATGCCTGTGTATGTGACATAGCCAAGTTTGCTATGATTTTTTATAGGACCCTTCCTTTCCAAGACCTCATGGCAGCATACAGTGCTTCCTCACAACATTTTTTCAATGTAGATTAGTTCAAGAGAAAACTGGCTGAAGCTCACCTCATTAACTTCATGGCCAAACTAGGATTTGAACCTGGACTTCTCAGTCAAACACTAATACACCATCTACTATACCACATTGGCCAGTCAAGTCATTATTTTTGCTTGAGCAACTGAGCATCTTGCAAATAATAGGCTTGTAAACTTGCCTTTCCTCAAAATACATTCTATCCAACTCACCGTTGACCTTCTCTGCTACTTAGCCAAGGAGTATACTGACCTTTGTCATCTCCATCTTGTTCCACAGGTTTGATAACTGCTTGCATACTGGCCTTGTGAGAACGAAGGGACATGCGAGGGTTCTCATCAACCTGCAGCAAAGGCAAATTCCTTCTCAGTACAAGCCCCTCCCATAGATGTGTAATCACTAGACAACTAAGTGGGCCCTTTAACGATTTAGCACAAATAATGTTAGGCAGACTAAGCCCCTTCGAGTATCTCTAAAAATGATGTTGGCACTTCAGTGAGAGCCATAGGAAAGAAGGCATTCTAGGACAGCACTCAGGTTCACTAATGTGGAATCCAACATGCGCAGGCTCAAATGATGCAATCATGAACTTCAAAGGATTGACTGCAGATTAAGTCTGAACGTGCAGTTACTGTCAAAACATCTCATCCAGCATGTCAGTGTTGAGCAGGTCTGGAGGCAGGACAGATGTACCCTGAAGATGCACCATGGAATGCCATCCAACTCTTCCATGCACATTACACTCCCCCTTGCTTGAGTCTGGATGGTTGCTAACCACACAGTTCTACCCAAAAATGAGTCACATAGAGTTGAGTGGGGCTTACTGCTGGGTAAATGGGTATTGGATTGTGGCCTTAAACTTCTTTTAGTCTTCTTTAGAACTTACCTTCTGAGATGGTGGCTCTATCATCAATCTAAGAGAGAAAAGGTATGCATATTTTTAAAAGTAAAAACTTTGCAAATTCCTTTCATGCTTCTATCTTGCAGCATGAATTTTAATTGGTCTTATCATTTCATTGTATCTTTAAATGCATTGAAGTAATGAAATGAAGTTATCAACCTATCAGCTGAACTCTAGCCTCAGCTCATACTAGACTACAGAAAGCCCATACAACACCTCACTGCTGTCATGCTTTCAAAAATAGATTCACCACTTCCTTTCTCTTCTGTCTGGGTACAAGTCTAGTTATTTAATACAATTTCCACAAAAAATACATTGTGTATGTGGTGTCACTGACAACTTGAAACCTGTGCAGAGGAGGGTGGCCAAGATGATAAATGGTCTGGAAACCAAGCCTTATGAGGAACAGTTAAGGGAGATGGGTATGTTGTATTGAAGGCCTTAAAGGCATCCAGGGAAAGTAACAATACTGGCATTTCTTTAGGTTGCAATTCATAAATTATATCAAGAAACCTTCTTACCGATCCTGCAATGCTTCAAAATGGCATGAAGCATGGCCGGTCAGGGGAGATGTAGGCGGTTATAAAAACATTCAAGTACTTCACTATAATGGCAGCGAAAAGCTTAGCGTCCACATTTATAAGTGCTATTGGTCTGTACAAGTCCACTTTTGTGGAATCTTTACCCAGCTTCAGAGTTTCCTAAAGCATAATGTCCGTTCCTTCCTTTTGCGAGATAGAGTCTACCTCTGCTCTTTTAACAGCAGCACCTGAACCTTTTACATTAAGCGATTGCACTTTCACCAATCTATAAGGTTCTACCATAATGTGGAGGGAAGTTCAGTAGGGCAGAAAAGAAAAGAAAAGAAAAGGAAGGAAAAGACAGAACTACCATGAGGGGCTGTTAATAGGGTCGAGAATAGTAAGACTTGTACTGTCAGAATAAGTACCTAGACTTTGACCAGATCTATAAATAAAATAGTGAACTCTGTAAACATAATTTGCCAAGAATACAGGCTTGGAGTCTCTTGGAGTTTCACTTGCTCAGGAGTCTATGAGCCCACTCTAAATCCACTGGAGACAGTGAGATTCATGGTCCTGTTGATTATAAATGCATCCATACCTCCCCCTCCCTCTTTTTTCAGGTAAATAATGAATGTTAAGGTTTTTCCACCTATTCTTCTAGCCTAAGTGATAGATAATCAGTTGTCATTTGGAGCAATTGAATTTCAGACTGGTTTTCAAGGGCTGTATTCACAGCTTCATTAGTTGTTTTGGAAATTTCTTTAAGGTTCCTGATAGCGTGTCAAACCATCTTTCAAAGGGGGCTAGAGTAGTTCCCCAGTCTGAAGCTAGCACTTGCTGGATTTAGGTTATATAAGCATATGAGACTCTATCATCCCACATTTAGAAAGCTGAGCTCCTGCCTTTTTGTTGATGTGCCATTTGAGAGTCTGAGGCCTTGTCCAAGCCCTCAGAACAGATGCTTCCTCCCTTAAATCAAGTTTTAGCATTTTGCTTTTTGGACTTTATAGTCCCCGGAGCATTACCTTATTGGAGCTGTAAACTGCTGTATGTTAAATCGCTTTTTAAAAGCCCACTTGATGTGTTTATCTTCTTGTGGTAGTCATGCTACCATTTAGCTCCTCAGTTAGCCACGTCTCCTAAATTCATCACTTTAAAAAATAATAATCTAAGATTCTAATTCCAACTCACCCAGATTCAGTAATTTCTTCAGCCACAGCAACATGACCTGAATGAGAAGAGACATGAGGTTACATCTCCAACAAAGTCAAACATCCGCAGAAGCATCCTGGCTCTTACACTGCACCTCACAATATATAACAGCATCCTGGACTTCCTTAAGCACCACTGGGATCTACCATGGGCTAAGGGACAAGTGCTCAAATTTTAAAATCTTCAGTACTGGAAAAATCATTTGCTGTGACTGGAAAAGTTTTCGCTAATTCCGCCTGGAAAGGAGTCTGAAACACGTTCTCAGACAGACACCTGACAATGGTTAATTTATACTCCAGGACTACTTTCTGTAGCATATACAGAATGCATTAGCTTCCCTACATCACAAAATTGTCAGCAAGCAATAAGCAGAATGCAGGTGCTCCTTTTGTAGCTGGAGGATGAGAGTAGGATGTTGTGATGTGCTTTGTGAGGCAGTGTATACAGATCTCCTGGTGGCCACTATTTTTCTTTTATTTAAAATGTTTATTGCCCATTATTCACTGCACATGCTAATTCCAAAGCAGGTTACAAATTAACACAAATCTACACACATCACTGGCAGGCATCCCAAACATTTTATGACCATGCCTCTTCTCATTGGAGAGCCAGTGTGGTGTAGTGGTTAGGAGTGGTAGTCTCGTAATCTGGGGAACCGGGTTCACTGTCTCCGCTCCTCCACATGCAGCTGCTGAGTGACCTTGGGCTAGTCACACTTCTCTGAAGTCTCTCAGCCCCACTCACCTCACAGAGTGTTTGTTGTGGGGGAGGAAGGGAAAGGAGAATGTTAGCCGCTTTGAGACTCCTTAAAGGGAGTGAAAGGCGGGATATCAAATCCAAACTCTTCTTCTTCTTCTTCTTCCTCATTGGAGCCTCTGGCTATGCACACATTTATGTAAGCACCTGGCAGTGATTGTTCCACAGCAGCTTCATGTCTCTGGATCACTTTCCTCTGAGATACAAAGTTGATGCATCGCCCCAAACTGGCAGAAGACCTACCTTCTCAGCTGGCAACTGATGGGCAGCAAGTATGGGACATTTTGGCAGCATCCACCTATCCCAAGAACCAACTATTGCTAAGTGCCCCCAAACCTAAATGATAGCAGTAGGTTTCCCCTAGATGTACTTAAGGCCTGCACCACATGACTTAGGATAGGTTTAAAAAATAGGAAGCAGGTGTTTCAAGACAAAGTCTCACTGAGTATAGAGTAAAATTATTCCAATACATCACCTTCAATTTTAAACCTTACTTTTGCCTTGAGTTATTGGGAACTACAAAGGAGGTTATCAAGAGAGTGGAAAGAAGCCTAACCAAAATAATAAAGAAATAAATCTTAAATATTGGAAGCATTTTGCAGTTCATATCAAGCTAGCCTGCTACAAGTTAAAAACAGCAACACTTTTTTTGTACTCTTATCTCACATTATTGAAACTTACAACTTTCGTGCCTAGCAGATAATGACTGCTGGGATGTTTTCCGCTTTGACAAAGACTTCCGACTAGATCTCCGGATCATTCTTTCCCTTTTAGTACTGAGTGAGTATCTCTCAGCCATAGAGGCTCTGGAGGACTTGGAGGTCCTGCTTAGGCGGACTGAGCGACAGTTTGCTTTTGAAGTAGTGGGTGCTTGTGAGCTCTGGTTTAACTTCTGAGCAGCCTCTGATTCAGAAGCCCAGCTGTCCTCTTGGTTCTGGGCACTTGGTTCTTGGTTCTGAGTGCTGGATTCTTTGTTTTCAGCGGCACCGGGTACTTCTGCTATTTTCATCTTGCATATTCCCCGTCCCTCTTTTATTTCGGCTTCAGGAGTTTCTTTCGCCACAAGGCAAGTTTTGGTCAAAGGTGATCTCTTTATAGGAGACCCCTCCTCAGATAATTTAAGAGTCAAATCAGCTGTATCTGTCTGAGGTACCACTTTTTTTGCCTGCAGTTCTGCACTACGCCTCTCATTAGCACTGATTACTACTAGTGGTAACCGATCTTTGGCTAAATTGAAAGATAGCTTCTTAAGAGGAGCATCTGAGACGCTGGCAGATGAGGCAGCCCGAGATCTAGTAACACGATGACAAGGGGAGGCATTCTCTACATTAATTTCCAAGTTTTTCCGACTTCGGGTAATCCGTTTGGAAAATAACCGAGTACTCTCTCTTCTTGACAACCTGATAAAAGAAACACATTGTAAGGAAAGCAATGGGGACTAAGCTCACTGCATGCCAAAGCTGGCAGAAATGGAGTCATAAAACCAATTTGGTGTTGCAAGGGACAATAGCGTAGCTGAACTGAAAAATCCTAGAAAAACTGAGTGAGAAATGTTACATCAACAATTTACCACTTACCGTATTTTTCGCCCTATAGGACGCACTTTCCCCCCTCCAAAAACGAAGGGGAAATGTGTGTGCGTCCTATGGGGCGAATGCAGGCTTTCGCTGAAGCCTGGAGAGCAAGAGGGGTCGGTGCGCACCGACCCCTCTCGCTCTCCAGGCTTCAGGAAGCTATCTGCAAGCCTTGCAAGCCCGGTGGGATTTCCCGCGGGCTCGCAAGGCTTGCGGGCAGTAGGCTGCAGACCGAAGCCCGGGGCGCGCCGACCTGGTTTGGAGGCTGGCGGCGGGGAGAAGTGCTTCTCCCGCCGCCAGCCCCACAAGCTCCGGGGACAGCAGGGAGGCACAGCGCACCTTCCCGCTGTCCCCCGACCTGGTCTGAAGGCTGGCGGCGGCGGGAAGAGCGCTTCTCCCCACTGCCAGCCCCACAAGCTCCGGGGACAGTGGGGAGGCGCAGCGCGCCTTCCTGCTGTCCCTGGACCTGGTCTGAAGGCTGGCGGCGGGGAGAAGAGCGCTTCTCCCCGCCGCCAGCCCCACAAGCTCGTGGAACAGCGGGGAGGTGGAGCGCCGCCATCCCGCTGTTCCCCGACCTGGTTTGGGCTTCAGGCAGATATCCGCAAGCCGTGGGAGCCCGGCGGGAAGTCTAGGTGCGTCCTATGGGGCGAAAAATACGGTATATATCATTCAAACCTTGGGCTGATGAAATTACTGTGAATCAATATTTATTTTAAAGATTTATACCTTATCTTTTGATTCAGGATAACTATGTTGCTTACAACAGACTAAGAGACTGGGTGATGGACAGGGATAGAGAGAGGGATTCCTTTCAGATTTGCAGTCCTGGGACACCTGGTAGATGGAATTAGGAAAGGCCTATCCTTGTTGTGCTTTGTGAGGTACTGTGTGGAGATCTCCTGGCGGTAATTATTTTTAATTTTAAAAAACATTTACAATCCATCCCTCATTACAAAAGGACACATTTTAAAATCTTCAAAACATATTTAGCTAATCAAATAAACATTGCAACCCAATCTAGACATTTTCCTGAAGTAACAACTAGGAATTTTAAACATTATCTTCCAGATTATTCCCTGCTACTTAGCCCACAAATACATTCCCTACCTCTTTGTAGCAAAGTGATCATTCTTAACAGAAGAAAAACGCTTCTTTTTCCTATGACTCTTCTGTGATGGTGTTTTTGGCATCAGCTCAGGTTCATCACTGGAGCCACTATTTTGAGATAAGAGCAGTAGTTTAAATTCTGGTCTGCCAAGTGCCTTTACCTAGGAATATTGCCAACTACTCACTGAATGGCAATTTCTTATTTCAGACCAATTCACACAATTCATGCTGTAGGATTGGAACAATCAAGGTATCGATTCCTACAGAGGTCAAGCTATTGGAGACCGAGAATGTCAACATTTTCCTCAGAAGCAATGGCTTGATGACAGGTTAAAATTGCAGGTATCCCACTTTTATTCAAAGTTCATCATTCAAGTTCTCATTTTGGTAAAGAATAGGAAAAAACATTGTTTGAAGTTCAGGTTATTGTTTGCAGCTTGGGATTCTTTTACCAAAGCCAGTCTGGATTCTGACCCTGGCACAGCATCAAACTTCCTGAAACCCAGAGACTAATGACACTGAATAAGATGGTAGCCTGATACAATAAAATTCTGTACTGTACTACATCTCACGGAGTAATCACTTTGTTGTATACTCCCACATGAGAAAACACATTAATACTGTAACATATTCTCTAATAATATAGCATATGAGAATTATATGACCTACAATTGTAGCTTTAGCTTCCAAGTATGTAATCTTGTTTTGGGGTAAAACCAAAAAGCTCAACAACTTCAATCCTAAAAAAACTTTGTTCGGCCCTCACGGCCCTTCACTTCATCAAATCTTTTTGAAAAAAGTTTGGACACCACTGACTTATGGCAACCAGCTAACATCCAACCAGAAGCATTCTCTGCAGACTGTCCTGCCAGAGTAGTGCAGGCTCTGGTTATCTCCCGCTTGGACTACTGCAATGTGCTCTATGTTGGGCTACCTTTGAAGGTGACTTGGAAACTACAACCAATCCAGAATGCGGCAGCTAGAATGATGACTGGGAGTGGCTGCCGGGACCATATAGCACTGGTCCTAAAGGATCTTCACTGGCTCCCAGTACGTTTCCAAGCACAATTCAAAGTGTTGGTGCTGACCTTTAAAACCCTAAATGGCCTTGTCCCAGTATTAATAATAATAATAATTTGAATTTATATACCGCCCTATACCCAAGGGTCTCAGGGTGGTTCAGTATACCTGGAGCATTTCTACCCGTATTGCTCAGCCCAGACACCAAAGTCCTCCTCCGAGGGTCTGCTGCTGGTTCCTTCACTGCGAGAAGCGAAGTTACAGGGAAACAGGCAGAGGGCCTGCTCAGTAGTGGCACCGTCCCTGTGAAATGCCCTCCCTTCAGATGTAAAGATAAAAAACTACACAACTTTTAGAAGACATCTGAAGTCAGCCCTGTATTGGGAAGTTTTTAATATGTGATGTTTTATTATGTTTTTAGATATGCTGTAAGACACCCAGATGGGTGGGCTGTAAAATAAATAAATAAATAAAGTAAATATCTTTTCCTTGCATATTTACCGTTGCCTTTATTTAAAATTAATCTAGCATGGGTGACAAACCTAGTCTTAACCTATGGTATATACACAGTTTATGGGCTGTTGTGATTTCAATGGATTCATAGAACAAAAAACTCATGCTTTGGGGCACCATTTCTAGATCTCTTGCTCATACCTCATAAACATCTTTTTAGCCTCTTCAATAATCTCATCCATCCACACACAGTCATTGTTGTCAATATTTTGTAGAAATTCAGCAAGTTTCTTCCTTGCACGTTCTTCCGGCATCACTGGGTTCCCCATCTTCCACATGGCTTGGCCTGCAAAAATGAAAGAGACTTCTTGCTCGAGACACAAAAAACAAAAATCCATTGATCTCCCCACAAAATGGTAGGAAGTATATTGCAACAATGTAAAACAGCATCATGTTGCAAAACTCAAATGGTTTTCTCAACCTTCTGCCTGCCTCCTGTACCTCAAGGCCACTCTACATCTTAAAAACGGAAGTGAGCAAAAGGCAGCGGGGTCTGTGGCTTTCACTACACATCTCTTGCAAAAAATATATTCAGACAGCCAGTGTCTCAACTGCTGCAACCTCTCACATGTTCCCATTAAATATTGTTATAGTGGTGGTGGGGAACTATACCCTAGAAATTATTAAATGGTTGGATTTTGATTACTGGAATGTGAAGGGAGAAATATAAGCTGCAGAGAAATTCCTGAGCTAGCCTATGCAAAATGACCTGGCCAAGCTAGGGCTACTAAAAAAAACACCTGTCCAGAGTTGCGAACAGAGAAAGATATTTGGAAGGCTGCCATGGCAACTGTGTTTGAGGCAACAGGAAAAGGGAACCTGGTAGCATTGGGTACTGGGAAGAAGAAGCAGGAAGAGGGCTGGGATCTATCTTTGGGTGGGCTATCTGCAGAGTTGGGTTGGAGAGATGCCTTGGACTCCAGGGCTGCACTGCTGTGGGCTACAAGTTCCTTTTGAAATGACCATGCTGTAACGTCTGGAATCCCTCCATGCAGACTAAAAGTGTAAATAGGTGAATAAACCATATTTCTTAAAGCTACAACAGCCTCTGCCATGTCTCAATTTTCCAAAGGAACACAGACACTGGGTGAGTGCCTGGAGCCCCATGGACTCTTGCCACCATTCGGCAGAGAGAAGGGTAGGCACCCAACTATACATCATTTTTAATTTTTTAAAAATACATGTTGTCACATATGCATTGGGACAGGAGGAACGCATACTTCTGTAATGTGTGACACAGCCCTGAGGCTGCAATCCCATGTCCCTAAATGCCACAAAGTAAAATTGGTCTTGCTCCAAGTTAGACACAAATTTACAGTGTTCAAAATTAGTCAGGCGCCGAGCATTTTGCACCTATTGGCCACTTGCGACCAAGTGAAGATGCCTAGATGCCAGGATGGCACCTGACACCGCCACCATCTGGAGGTGCATGTCTGGGGATCTTTGGATCTTGACTGTTTCCACACACTAATACCACATCCTATAGAATTCTATCAGTTATATTTTATCTGTACAATCAGAATGAATTTCAGGAACCAAAATGCTTTTGCTGTGCAGCCTGAGCAGGAGTGGTGAACTATGCTATACAGTGGTGCCCCGCAAGACGGAAAACTCGCTAGATGAAAGAGTTTTCCGTTTTGGAGGTGCTTCGCAAAACGAATATCCTATGGGCTTGCTTCGCAAGATGAAAATGTCTTGCGAGTTCCTGCAGTTTTTTCCCCCTCCCCCCCCTTTTCCTAAGCCGCTAATAGCGCTAATCCGTCAATGGGCTTGCTTCGCAAGACGAAAAAACCGCTAGACGAAGAGACTCGCAGAACGGATTCTTTTCGTCTTGCGAGGCACCACTGTAGTTAACTGCTGTAGCTTGCCTCCACTTACCCCACCACACTGCCCTGCTCACAGATGTGAAAAATATTATGTTATGAATGGTCTGTGTCACTGTTAAGAAAAATAGGCCCATATATATGTGGACTATCCCTGGATAAAGTGACTTTTCTTCTTTAGGTTCTCAAAGTTCTGAACCTAGCTCAAGTTTGTCATCAGAACTAGCCAGATGTTTCACTGATAATCACAGCCAGCCAATCCTTTGAAAGACTTTAGAGCTGTCTTACCCAAAATGGTAGTTGGGCATTCCATTTTGGTGCCTGTAACCTTGGTTTAAGGAACCATTTGGTGCCTAGTATATATTTTTGAGTTTCTAACACTGTCTAAATGCACTTGCTTGAGTATTAAGGCCCTCACTAAACACATAACTACTTCTGAATAAGGACACACACAATTGTAGCGCAAAGTTGTAAACTTACATACAAGATACATGCAGTAATAATCTCAGTTTTTAGCTAGCATTGGTTTGTGCAAATGTCTTTTTCATAAATGCTCCTCCTGATGTTAATATCCAGTGGATATTAAGCAAGCACTCAACCTATTTTTTGCACTACACTTTCCACTTTTACACCTCCTTCAACGCTAGCTTTTCCTCCCCTCCCTATGGCCATTTTGCATGCTTCTCCTCCACCCACCTCCTTACTGCCATTTCCGCTTTCCCAGAAATTCAAAAACATCACACACATACCCACAAATTTATATTTTAAATAGATAAAACCTATTCCACAGTTGAAATGGGAGCAGTTAATAGTAATCAAAGGAGAAATTCAGGTGCTACCATAATGAACTGGGGAACAGGTACCTCCCAATAAAAAAGCAGTCAATCAGAAAAGACAGGAGTCCCCATTCTTCCTAGTCTGAATCTTATTTAATATGCAAACTTTTTAAAAGAACAGTTTTTGAAAAGCACAATCACTCTGTATGCAAATCAAAGGAATGCTAGCCTTGGCATGAAGCTGAGTGCTGGAAATGACTTGAGAGACGTTTTCTTAACAGAAAGTATGTTAATCTTCACCAAGCCATAGGAAAATGCTACAGAATTGTTGTAAAACTACCTTACAACTTAGCTTTCTCTATTTCTATGGATGATTCCAATTTCCCCAGGAAAGTGAGACTTAATAATGGTTTATACGGAAGCTACTTTTTCTAACTTCAAATTCACTCTGCCTTTTTGATATCTCAATTTTTCTCCTCCCATTCCTCCTGTTCGGGCTTGCCCTGCTAAATTCAAACGGTACCTGGCAGCCAAATACGGAAACTAAGGGACTCTCTTGCTACTGAGAACGAGCTGATGGAGAGTAAATACCCCTGAACTTGCGTATGCTTACAATACCTCCCCGCAGCCTGGTCTGACCATCAGCCCACCAGCTCCCGAAGGAGTCGCCAAGCAGCCTGGCATCCCCTCCGAGTTGTTCCCAGGCTGCAACCCTATAAAAGACCCGCTTACCCATGAGAAAGTTCCCCTGCACTGGGTGGAGCTTACTTCTGAGTAGACATAATTATTATTATATATCGATACCACTTTATATTTTTTAAAAAAAATCTCAACGCGGATAACCACTTGATGCTTCTGCCTTTGCAGCCCCCTCTGGGGAAACACCACGGGCGCGTAGAGGTGAATGGTGGGGTGGGGGTGGGGAAACCTACTTAAGCCCAAGGAGAGCATCCTGCAGCGACCAGAGGAAAAAGGAGGCGGAGCACCAGCAGCAGCTACGACCTCTTCGCGCACCAATTTGCATTCGAGCCATGCAAAAATAACAGGTTTTTGTAAGCTCCTGTCCATTCCCAAACACAAGCCCTGGTCAGTAGCACACTGGTGTTACGCATAAAGGCCATGGACGAGAGTCAGTGAGAGGGGCGGAATGGATGACGCCTCGAGGGCCGGGTAGAGATGCCTGGAGGGCCGCATTTGAACCCCGCCCCACGCGCGCAGAGCTCTGTAAGGCTCCTCAGGCGCCCCTCCGCTCCAGACTCCCACCACGCCCGCCAAGACGCCACCTACACCCTCTCCCCGGCTCTCTGCCGCAGCCGGCCGAGCAACGGCCGGTGTCCCCAGCAGACCGACCTCCGAAAGCCTCCCCTCGCGCCCCCTTTCTCCCCCTCAACGGCTTGTAAACTCACTTGGGCTGGGCCCCCGTCGCTCCGCCGCAGGTCCCGTTTGTCCGGCCGCCGCACGAGCCGGAGAGCGCCTCACGCCAAGCGAGAAAAACCGCCCAGGGTTCGGTACGTCAGGCACGTCGCCCGCTCCTATTTTCAAAGAGCGTCACCGCCGCCGCGCTCCAATGGGAAGCGCGTTTTTTCAGAGCGGCGCCTGCTATTGGCTCAGACGCGACTGGGCGAGCCAGGAGGGGAAGGGCTCGGAAGTCTTTCCACCGGCTCACTGTCTGACTTTGAGTTTCCGCTTCGTGCTGCAGGGAGGGAGGGAGAGGGCGGGCGCGTGGAGGTGAATGGTGCGTTCAAACGGGGGTTTTAAACATCAGCGCGGGTAAACCGGAGGTAGCCGTTCGTGCTTGCTGCAACCTGAGGCTGTTGGCTTTTGGGGAGTTTTCAGCAGAAAATAACAAAAAATGGGGCAGGTCTGGGAAGAAAACCACCGCTGCACTTTAAAAGGGCTTTAACAACCCCGACATATTTACGTTTGCATTGGTAGGACAACGTTCTCGTTTCTTTTCCATCGCGCACGGACACAAATGTGAGCTTACAAGAGCCCGACCTCCTTTCTTTGTTGGTCCAGCTGCCCAGTCCCAGCTCCCATAAAGTCCCAGAATTCTCCTTTGTCTCCAATAAGTAGCTGTGCCCTCATTCCTCCCCCGCCCCCCGCATCAAAATTCAAAAATAAGCAAATAGTCCCGTCATCGAACAAAGGAATGGTCAGTCTGTACTATTTTAAAAAATCTGAGTTCGGGGCTTGACAGACTAGGAAAGAGTCCGTCTCCCTGTTCATCTCGGTCCGGCTGATGTTCAAAGGGGTGGGGATGCAACGTCCTCTTTAAGATTTAACTTACAAGGGCTGCAGCCAATAGGCGTCGTCTATCCGTATAACCCGCCCTCTCTGCGCTTGAGCCGCGACGTAGCTGCGCGGCAGAAGGGGTGAGGGGGCGGGCGCTCGCTTCGAACGCTGAGGCGGGCGGGGGGCGTTCTGCTGTGTTGTTTTTAAGAATTCAGGCACTTACCGTGCAAGTTTTAGGTGTGCTCCCTGCAGGGTGCAGGGTTTGCAGTTTGTCTCTTTCTGGGCAGCCGACGGAGAACTTAAGTTAAGGGAGAACTTAAGTTTGTTTCCTTGGATTTGCTATTAACTAGCAGGTTTTGAGCATTTTCCTCTAGCTTTGCTCGACTCCTTTATCTTGGTAGGGAGGGAGCGGCTTGCGCTCATCCTCTTTTCCCTTTCTTATATTAGCCTGGAAGCTCTCTCCCCATTCAGCCCCTGGCAAGCAGCAAAGGAGTTAAACAATTTGCAAACGTAATGGCGCTTAATCTAACTCTTCTAAAAGCAAAATCTAATCAGGCTAGTTGAAAAGTAACCGTTCCTAACCGTATTGAAAACCCGGGCAGCGTTGGCTTCCTAGTTTCTCCCTATTACTGATTTTGCATGATGTAATTTGTTTAACATTACATATGTATAAGTTGATGGTTACTCTTCATTTGTCTTGCTGGTGTGTTAGCGTGCTCGCTCAGCTTCAGTTTCCATAGTAGACTCAGACAAGCACGTTTGTAAGAAAATTGGTTGGCTGTCAATATTATCTGCTGCTAGGAGGAAATCACTATGTAATCAAATGCAGAATGCAATGATTAATGTATTTTTCTCCTGTTTTAACCAGTGCCATGGCTGAGGCAGGAGGCCCCACTCATCTTCTAGATGTCTGTAGTCGGAAGTTCACAGAATTCTTGTTCAATGCTGAACATAAATGCTTGGTGTGGTTGCGGGAAATCGAGGACGAAGCCCTGAAGATGTTTGATAGGTGGGCTTAGGCTTTGACCCTTGAATCCCAAGCATCTTATAAAAGGGGAGTATGACTTTTTCCACCAGTGCCATAAGCTCTGCACTATTCTTAAGAGATTTAAAAAATGCAGAGTACCAGTCTGATGGAAACCAAAGCTGTCTCTCTGGCATGTGGGTTTTGTTTTTGTTTTTGCTTTATTCTGCTCCTGGCGTAAGCTGGGTATTTGCATCAGAAGTTTAGGACTGACTGTTTGAGGGGCTTTTCTGCATGTGGATTCAGTGGCTTTCACTGTGATAAATACATATGAATATATTCTTTTACTATCAACTGGCTGGTATTGCAACATGTTCTGGCCTGCTAGAATGGCAGTATAATATTTAAGATTTTATTCTGAAACAGGGACCAGCGTATAGTATTGAATCCAACTAAACTTTGCTGAGGCTAGACTAGACCTATTGGGAGCAATGGATTAGTAATGTCCATTAATTTCAGTGGGTTTCCTCTTGAGTATGCCAAACGTTGAATGCAACTTGCAATCTTTATTTTTGATTTTGGTTCAGTTCAATTATTCAGTAGATTGTTTTTAATAGCAACTTCAGTGCTGAGCCTGAGCTGATGCCCAAAACGCCTTCTCAAAAGAAGTATCGGAAGAAGAAACGATCTTCATGTTTTAAGGATGAATATAAGGAAATAACTAGAAAAAGGTATTGCAGTCAGAGGTCACAGAGATATAATATTTTTAGATGTTCATCTATGTGTATTTAAAAGAGCTATATCAATTCTGTACTTGCCTAGGACTGAATTATAACTTGCTAAAGTGGTTGTCCCCAGGTTTTGCTAATATCATGTTCCTCTCTCTGTTTCAAGATTATACTCATCAGCTGGCACCATACAGTGCTTAAATCAAGCCTTAGTTTTACCCTTTGCTCGGCACCTAATAAGGACAATGACTATTCAATGGAGTAACCTATTGTTACAAAAGCCCAGTGCCTGCCCCTCTCTCTGCCAAGCAGTGGCAAGAGCGCATGGGGCCACAGGCACACATGCAAGGTCTGTGTCCCTTTGGAGAATGGAAGACACGGCAGACACTGTCATGCTTTAAGAAATAGGGTTTATTTGCCTATTTACACCTTCAGCCTGCATAGAGGGAGTCTAGATCGTACAGCATGGCCCACGGCATTGCAGGCGACCTTTCGTCCCCTTCTCTAAGGTGGATCTCAGCCTTACTTCCTCCTCCTTCTGCCCAGAAGCCCCTGTTTCAAAACTCCCCTTTCCTGGCCCCTCACAGTTACCCTGGCAACCATTGTGACATCTGACTCCCCAGGCCAAAGG
Organism: Podarcis raffonei; assembly: GCF_027172205.1. Classification (NCBI taxonomy): domain Eukaryota; kingdom Metazoa; phylum Chordata; class Lepidosauria; order Squamata; family Lacertidae; genus Podarcis; species Podarcis raffonei. The sequence goes on from NC_070602.1 coordinate 79,375,103, forward strand.
ATCCTTCTGTGGCCCCTCAACACCTTTTTGTAATGCTAGCAAGTCTCCTCTTCTCACAGCCAGGCTGGTTTGCATAAGCCAGCCCAGGAATTCCTTTGCAGCTTGCATTCTCCCTTCATACCACAAATAACCAAAATCCTAGCATTCATTAATTTCTAGGTTTATTCTGTCTATAACACTACAAAGAAAATGGAGGGATTTGGTGTGGTCACACTCAATTCTAGTGGAGAAAAGCTCTGTGGAATATCTGAAATTTGAATCCCAGTATCTGGTGCCACCCTGTGGCTTAACTTAGAATAAACATTTTTTTTTTAGATTTTAAATTTTTTTAACAATAAGTTTATTTGCTTGTTTCTCTTTTAAGACTGTCTAGAAGACGAAGCAGTGTAAAGATAGTACCTTCTCAGTGTCTGTCACCATGTGAAGAGAAACTGAAAAAAATTGATGTGGGGATGGCAAGATCCATGTCTGGTTTTGCGGCCTGCTCTGCTGCTAAACCAACTTCAGAAGTACAGTGTGACAAGTTGACTATGTATCCAGCAGGTGGTGGAGCACTTGGTACTGACTGTAGCCAAAATAGTGAATTATCAGGAAAACTGAATGAGGAGATGAATGGAGACCCTGAAATCATCACTGTGGGTTCTAGTGGCTGTTCAGTTGCTAGGCCTGGGGCTACAGAGGCTGTAGGTGTAGCAAATAGCTCTGCGCTGGTGCTGACAGACACAACTGATCCGGGAAACACAGAAAAAGATGCTGTCAGATCAATGCGTACATCCACTCCAAACACTTCTTTGAATGAAAAAGCAATGTGTGAAATTGAAGACTTTCCTGCCCAAGAACTAGTCACTAATATGGTGCCCGAGGGAGAGTTTTCCCGAGGGTTAAAGAGCAACACTGGAACTTCTGCAAACTCTCAGTCAAGCCACCCCCCTCCAAATAGACCTCGCAAGAGCAGGCGGGTGTCACTCGCGGAGAAATACTCACTAGCCAACAAAAGGAAAAGCATGATTCGGAAATCCATCCACAAGAGCGTTGCTCAGAAGAAAGCAGTTTGGGACTCCTCATCTACCTCTAGCCAAGTAAGCTGTAAGTAAAGACAATTCAGTTCACTTCTGGGATGTAAGGCTCTGCAAGCTGTCAATATGTAGCCTTAAGTTTGTGACATATGGGAAAGAAATTGGCATCTCCAATATGCTGCTTATATAGAAAGTGCGGGGTCACTTCCTAATTGGAGGGCCTTCATCTAACCCTTGATATCTAACCCTGGTACACACAGTGTATTTGCCTTCTTTTTTCAGGCTAGGAACTACGCTGAAAAGTACACTGGTATTCCTTAATAATTCACGCCTCACATCTCCCCTTAACTAACACTGATTTAATAAAACCTGTGGCATACTATGCTCTTTGTCATGCACAGTGAAAGTGCTGAATGAAGACAAGTAGCAAATGGGCTGGTATGTTAATTCTGTCCATGTGTATGTGCACACACCAGAGAGAATACACACACATACACCCTTCACTGTAGCAGAACTTGTTGATATGTTTAAAGTTCTGCCTCTTAGACTGACAGAGTTGCTAATGGGAGGAATAGAAGCAAACCACACTTTTACCCTTCAAGCATTTGTTCAACTAATGGTTTTCTTTAACTTTTTTATTCTCCAGGCCACAATTCCATTGATATATTCATAGATGATGAAACCAGCAAACATAGGTGAGCAAGCTTTAGCAAACAGACAGAAATCAAAGCCCTTTGGAAGATTCTACTATAGCTTTAACTTTAAATAATAATAAAAAGAGTTTTAAAAAACAAATTTCTGACCAGTGCCATGATAAAGGTTGCTAAAATGGAAATCACGGAAATATGTTTTTCTTTTGATTGATTTTAAATGTTAACAGTATAGCATAGTGATGTGTTAGCACTATATCTCTTTCATTACAAAAAAAATACCAAACCCAAAATCACCCCTACCTGGAAAATTTTCTTAGTGGCAGTTAAAACAAAACAAACAAACAGGGTCATAAAATGGCACCTATCACAAGTGTTTTGCTAATGTGTGTTGAGCATCAAACACCCTACCCACAGCATCTATGTCATGCCCTCTAGTGTGGGTGGATCCTAGTGGAATGTACACTGAAGAAAAATACTCATAATGTGGGAAATGAGTTGCAGTTCTGTCTGTAGTTTACAGTGGAAGAGCAAAGACTGGGAGTAGCCTCAGTCTCAAGGCTCTGTTGCACTTTGGTTCTTGACTAAGGTCACAAGTGGCAGAGGGAGCTTTTGGTCCTAATTGACAAGAAAGCCCTAGTTGTCTGGCCTATACTCCTCGCCTTCCCAGATTTATGTGGCGATCTGCTCCTCAGCTCAGGAATCTACTGGTAAAATGTTCCCAGGGTATAAAGAGGTTCATTGCATACATATGTGTTGTGATATATGCTTGAATGGTGCTTATTTAACACTTTGGATGTGTTTCTGGCACACTTGACCAAAGGATTGGTCATTGTTCCCTTGGCAACTATGAGGCTCCTAATAAACGTATAGCTTAAAGTCATTTTACGCCAGGACTGGGGAACCTGTGGGCCTCCTAATGTCATTGCAACATCAATTGCAACCAGCATTGCCCAGTGGTCAGGGATGATGGGAGCCACAGTCCAACAACATGTGGAGGTCTACATGCTCTCCATTCCTGTTTTCTACTGTCCACTTTAAGACCAGTGGCTCTGCAAAAAGTCTTTACCTTTCCTTGGAGCCTTATGTTCAGTTTAAACTTCTGATGTTGTACCCTGAAGGGCATAAAAAAGTAGATTGCTAGACCTGGGGACACAATATGCTGTTCTTTCAGCTTTGTTCTATCAGAAGATTCAACTTTTGTTCAAGTAGCCCGTCAGTTGTTCTTTGGAAGTGCCTTAAGGTTTTAATCTGCTCATTCAGCCATTGTTTTGATCTCTGTTGGGATGGGTAACGCTTTGTCAAATGCCTCTCTTTAGGCCTTTTTTGGCACAGAATGCTGAAACCGGTGAGGTAAGGTATTGATAAGCTATCCACTGGGTTACACCTGGTGAATTGCCTGCTCTTTCCTTGCACCTGCTTTAGTTCAGATCACTTTCCCTCATAATCTTGTACGAATCTGTCGGTTGGATCAGAGGACCGGCCAGTTAGTTCTGTCAGAATGGCTAGTGATAGATGCTCCATGTTAAAAGGCATCCAAACAAAACTTGGAGACTTGTGCAAAATGCAGAGGAAAACTAAGTGTTGTATCTGTTGGGTAGAGAGGTAAATTAGGGCCTTAGACATGAGCCTCTTGGAGGTTCCGAGTCTTAACACTTGTGTGTGGTCTTGGGAAGAAGTTTTTATTTGCCACCCCCGTTTTCTGTTTTGGGTGTCAGATTAGACTTGTAAAAGTATCTCATTGCAGGGACATAGTTTCTTGTGTCAAGATAGAACTATCACCCCTTGTGCAACTGAACAGACATTATCCATCTTAACTAATGCAAGTAATTAAGTCTGTACTGCCGGCTGCTACTGTGTTGCGATATTTTTCACCTTAATTTGCCAAAACAAGACACCACCCCTGCTATGTCAGTAGAGCATGAGACTCTGAATCTCAGGGTTTTGGGTTAGAACCCCGTGTTGGGTGAAAGATTCCTGCATTGCAGGGGGTTAGACTAGATGACCCTTGTGGTCCCTTTCAACTTTACATATCTCTGACCGTGTCTTTTCTAAGCCAGGTAGGCCCAACCTACATGACCACACTGAAGCCTTTGCCCAGATATTGGAGGAAGGCTTTGTTTAGGAGAGCAATTGAATAAGCATGCCTTCTCTTCTTAGTCCCCCATGACACCACTGCCTGTAGTACTAGTCTAAGAAAGTTTTATTTGATCTTCTAATAGTATAAACTGATCCCAAGACTCCTGCTTCTGGTGTTTGAATATTTCCTTGACTTCAGTTGGGTTCCCTCACTGGGTGCTATATAGCTGCTTTCTTGGAAATAGCCTTTTAATATTTCTCTCTCTTTCATCTTTCTACGTAAAAAATGGCATGTGCTTATTTTACTGTTTGTGTGAGTTGCTCTGGTTTCAGTGTTCCATTGCGCCAGAAGCGGCTTAGTCATGCTGGCCACAGGACCTGGAAAAAACTGTCTGCGGACAAATGCCAGCTTCCTTGGCCTGTAAAGCCAGATGAGCACCACAACCCAGAGTCGTTCGCGACTGGACTTAACTGTCAGGGGTCCTTTACCTTTTAATAAAAGTTATGTATGTGCTTCATCTAGGATTCAGCTTGCTCAACCTTGTGGAAAGACTGTCACTGTGTGTTAAAACATTGTTTTTTCCTATAGGCTTTGAACACACTACGAAATATGACTTGTGCTCTGGGTGCACCTAGTCTGAATATTTGTTGCACTCTGCAAAGTCCAGTTCCACTTGAGATGCAGCAAGGGGAATCATTCAGTAAAGGTAAACAGCTTCATGCAATCAAAGCTGCCTGCGCAGCATAGGACTTTGTGAAACAAATGAAAGTAGAAGTTGCCATCAACCCACTATAGCATTGTTTGAATCATTTTCTTTTTATTTTAAAAATCTATTTTTGTTTCTTTAGAATTTTAATTATATGGGTTGTGTTTCCAAGTTTAGAATAAAGGGGAACTGTCATATAAGTTAACCTGCATAAATGCTTAGCATCTTGTCTTTCCAATGGAAAGGATTGAGGCACAAGAGACCTGAATCTTGGCATAGTGTTACTATGCCTAGGTTAGCATTGTCTAGAGTACACGTTGTGCCCATGGTACGATTTCCACCTAACCTTAGCTGCCATCAGTTGAGGGTGGGTTTTGTGATACTGTTTCAGGAAAATACCCTTCATTGAACTAATTGTGCCTTCTCCACAGAAACAGCTGAAACTAAAATTACTGACACCCAGGTCTGTGGAGCTGACTATTCAGCCCAGAACTGTCCCCATGAGCAATTGCAGAATATACGGTATGTTTTCTTTTGGGAGCATAATCTGGTGTGGCCTCTCTTTTTTCCTTTCAGCTTTGATTTAATCCACCTCGGTTTCCAGTCAATGCAGTTACCAAAAGTTTGTTTCAGGTAGAAAGAGTTCTCCTGGAAGGTATTATGATGCCTTGTGTTAGGGATTGGTTGCACAAGTATATCTGATGAAAGCTTACCTTTGTTCTGGGAGATGAGTTCTTCCAGCATGGGTCCAGCCAGTTAGCCATATTCTTCTCTCTTTTCTTATCCCCCCACTCAGTGGGTCACCGTTGGCAGGTGGGTGGACTTAGAAATAGTATGCAGTCCATTATCTTTACTGGTAAAAGCTCCATAATGAACATCTCCTAGTATAACAGATCAGAGGGAATTTGGATAGCTGGGTAAGCTTAACACGTGTTATGTACATTGACACAAAATTGGAAGTGTCATGCAAAATTGGCTATCATGAAACCATGTGGCATAACAGTATACAGTCGTACCTTGAATCCCGAATGCCTTGGTACTCAGATGTTTTGGCTTCCGAACGCCACAAACCCAGAAGTGAGTGTTCCGGTTTGCGAACTGACGGGGTTTCCACAGCTTCTAATTTGCTGCAGGAGCTTCCTGCAGCCAATCAGAAGCCACGCTTTGGTTTCCGAACGTTTTGGAAGTTGGAACAGATTCCGTTCTACTTCCAAGGACAACTGTATATTCTTGAACATGTTACTATATCAAAGTGTTATTTTACTCTAATCTGAAGAGTCCGAAATTTTGGATTCAAAAATATATAGAAGGGTTTTTTTGTTTCTTGTGCTTGCTAGGTTTTTGTTTTGTTTTTGTGGTTTCCTCTGTAATCCCCTCCCCAGTTTTCTTTGAGCTTCACTGGAGAGCTTATAGGGCACCTTGACCTCTAAAAGGACATTGAGTAAGAGGCCCAAAACCTTTTGATCCTGCTGAATCGTTGGGAGTCTTCAGATCTCTGACAACAAGGATAATTTATGTAATTGGGATTGCTATGTATACAGTGGTACCTCGCAAGACGAATGCCTCGTAAGACGAAAAACTCGCAAGACGAAAGAGTTTTTCGTTTTTTGAGTTGCTTCGCAAGACGAATTTCCCTATGGGCTTGCTTCGCAAGACGAAAACGTCTTGCAAGTTTGTTTCCTTTTTCTTTTCAATGCATTCCTATGGGAATCCGTGCTTCGCAAGACGAAAAATTCGCAAGACGAAAAAACTTGCAGAACGAATTAATTTCGTCTTGCGAGGTACCACTGTACACTTCATGCTCTTTTCAGGAGCCAGAGTTATAAACAAGCAATGGATGAGCTGCCTGCTGCCCAGCAGACACAGGATGGAGGCGCTTCTCTTCCTAGTCACAAACCCACATCTCCTGCAAACAAGCCCTTATCTGGCCCAGGCAAGGTAAATAAATGCCAAGGACAACATAATGGCCCTTTTCTGATGCCACATCACTGGCCAGCCGCTAAGAACATCCATACTCTTCCGACAGATCGCACGGCCTTTCAAAAACTTCTTCCAGACAATACAGAAGAGCCAGCTACTCAAATCCCCAGGGTCTGCAGGCCACAATAGTGTCATGAAAAATCTCATCAAACGTGGCACCCCCAGTAAGCCTACCTCCAAGGTAAGTGTCAAGGATGCTGCTCAAGTTAAAAGTCTGCTACACACTGAGCTCCTGGCAGCTGCAGTTACCTTGCGTAGCAGGGCTAAGGGACCTCAGCATGAGACCTTGCAGAACTGCTGCCAGCTGGATTGGGCTTGGTGAACTAAGAGTGTGGGCTTAGGCATCCTTTTATCACACTGAGAGATGTGAGGTTGGGGCTAGCACTGTCATTTTGTAAGTGGCCTCGTGGGAAATTTCCAGCGCATACCAGCAAGAGAATTTTCTTCCTCCACTTGTGCATGTGGGTTCGATTGGTCTGCCTTACTCTTGGGGAAACCAATTTGGGAGGTCACCAGTCAGACCAAGCCATCATCTTCTGCCCTTTGTCCTATCTGAAGCATGGCTGAAGTCTCTTCAAAATTAAGCTTGTTGGACTTCCCAGCTTTGGTTTGGTTTAATTTAATTCCCATTCCTGCTGTGGAACTTGGGATCTTTGATAGCCTTAAGGCAGCAAATTGGGATTTGTTTGCCTCATCTCTCCTCTGTTATTACTGATAAGGTAAAGAGGTTATTTGCTGGGCCCCGGGGCCATTTTGCATCTTCTCACAAGCCTTTCCTTTACTAAGGCAGAAGGAACTGCTATTGAATCACTCTAATGAACTGGTTAGTTAGCATTTAGACTTGGAAACTAAGTAACTTGTCTTTCCTTTCCTTTTCATATTCATCCTACCAAAGGGAGAGTTTGTTGTAAGTAACTACTTTTCTCATTTTGTGGCCTGGGAATTTATTTATTTTTAAAGACTTAACTGCCCTAAATGCACTACCCATTTTAGCTGCATATGGATCTTTTCGGAAGGTTTTGGTGTTTCACGTACCTAAGTACAGCTACGTGTACTGATCTGGCTTTAACTCGTGGTAGTGAGGTTGGAGAAAACATTGCTTTTGTTGGCTAGTGGGCCAATAATAAATAAAAATAGTAAATAATAATAATAATAAATGGTTGCCACAACCGGAAGTAATCTAAACTTTCTACACATCATAGGCAAAGGAGCGACAGCGTCTTGAGAGTTTGCGGAAAAAGCAAGAAGCTGAGCAGCAGAGGAAGCAGAAAGTTGAGGAAGAAAAAAAGCGGCGACTAGAAGAGATAAGGCTGTAGGTAGCTGTTCACCCTCAGTCCCGTTTGGATAACTGGGGGCCATTCACCTAGAGAAGTCCAGCCTGCAGTCTAAGCTAGCCATGGCAGGCCATTTATACAAATTACACCACCTTTCCCAAGCCTGGCATATGATGTCCATCTTGAGGAAATTCATGTTGCAGCTAAAAGGAAGGAGGCGACTCAGGAGTGCACTCTCAGCAAGGACCTGATTCTTCCTTTGCATCGCCAGCTTGAATGCAAGCTAGGGAAGAATCAGCAGCCTGGTGGCATCAGGTGATGGGCAGGCGGACCATAGGTGGCCTGTGGGGGGAGGTCATGCCAAAGGAAGAGAGAACTCTCTTCAAATATGGCAGGACGTACGGGTGTAAACTCTTCACAGCACTGAAAATCTATTTCATCTATATTTATTGGGGTGGGGGAAACTCAATCACTTGAGATCACTATGATGTCAGATGAACCATTTTTCCTTGGTGGTACAGCATGCTAACAAAGGAAAATTGAAGTCAAGCAAGTCAGATGGGCAGGATATAAGTAAATAATAATAAAAGTAATAGTAATAGTAATAATAATAAAATTACCACTGATCAGCTGGTTCAAGCCCTGCTTTCTACAAGGATTGGCAGCACTACCAAGTTCCCCATGGGGAGCTCTGTACTGCAGCCACTTCCAGTGGGCTGATTGGCCATGATAGCAAGCCTTCCTTGCTAATGAACAATTGGGAGTGCATGTTAAGGTTCCCTGTGGCGCGTTCCCTGCCTGCCCCATACCTGATACCACATATCATGTCAGGTATGGGCTTGGTGGATGTGGTTTGGGGAAGCAGCATCGCTTGCCAAATTGGGGCTTGTGCTAGGCCTAAGGTTCCCCAAACTCTACTATAAACACACCTGTTTCTCTGTATCTCACAGAAAGCGGGAAGAACGGCTAAGAAAGACACTGCAAGCTCGAGAACGGGTGGAGCAGATGGGGGAAGAAAAGAGAAGGAGAATGGAGCAGAAGTTATCTCAACATGAAGAAAGGAGCGAGAAGGTGGGAGATTGTCCCATTTTCTTCCTAGCCTTTTAATGACAGTAGTCAGAGCATGTAAGCGGATTCCTATTGGTATGTTGTGTCATCCATTCTGAGAGATGTGGTTTTATGTTTTATTAAATAGGCTACCAATCCCAACGTTAATTCTTTGTATGCAGTGGTACCTCGGGTTACATACGCTTCAGGTTACATACGCTTCAGGTTACAGACTCCGTTAACCCAGAAATGTTACCTCGGGTTAGGAACTTTGCTTCAGGATGAGAACAGAAATTGTGCTCCAGCAGCGCAGCAGCAGCAGCAGGAGGCCCCATTAGCTAAAGTGGTATCTCAGGTTAAGAACAGTTTCAGGTTAAGAACGGACCTCTGGAACGAATTAAGTACGTAACCAGAGGTACCACTGTATATGTAATCCAGGGGTCACTAATGTGGTACCCTCCAGATGTTGCTGGAATACAGCTCCCATTATCCCTGACTATTGGCCATGCTGACTGAGGCTGATGGGAGTTGCAGTCCAACAATATCCAGAAAGCACCACATTGGCTACTCTTGGTTTGGCCTTTTAACAAGAGCTGAAGAACTTTTGCCCAGATGTTGCTGGACTCTGACTCACATCAGCCCCAGCCTGTGTGATCCAAGGTAATGATGATGGGAGTTGCAGTCCAAGAACATATGGAGGGCACTTGGTTCCCTAGCCTTGCTCCTGGCAATCCTGCGAGGCCAGGGAGGCTGAGAGACTACAACTAGCTCAAGGTCACCTCATGAGATACACCCAGTGGGGATTTGAACCTGGGTCTCTTCAGTTCTGGTCTGGCACTGACTTCTGGATCGCACTTGGTACTCGGCACTGAGATCATAAACTCAAATCAGTACTTCACAGGCATGTAGGGTTGGCAATTCTTAACTGGAGGATACATTAGCAGGGTTTTAATGGATAATAGGTGATTTAAATATGTTATAAACTTAACAATGGACAAGCAGTATCTTGACAAATAATAGAACCAAGGAAGGGATTAGAGGGAAGTCAATTTGTTTTGGTTTTGCATTGTTGTTGTTTTTTATGGTTTTTTATTTTTGTTATTTTTGGAAAATCAATAAAATGTTATTTTTTAAAAAAGACAATTCTTAACTGGAGGAAACGTCAAATATATTCTCTTAACATTCTGCGGTTCAAAGTAGTTGGTGTGTGTTATATATATATATATGTGTTATATATATATATGTTATATATGTGTTATATATATGTTATATATATATATATGTTTTATATATATATAAAAAAGAATTCTGTCCCCCCCCAGATACTATATGAATTGTTATTCAGTATGGTCTTGAGGTCTGAAATATGAAAACTAAAATATGAAAGGATCTTTCACACAGGTGCGGGAAGAGAAAGTAGCAGAGGAAAAGACCAAGAAAAGAATATCTACTAAGAAAATGGGGGAAGCAGAAGCGCGAAAACAGAAGGTACTTCAGATGGTGAGCACTGTATTGAATGTCAAGTGAAAGGGTGTATAGAAGAGAATGAAACTGAGGCGGAGGATTAAGCCCTGCATTCTGGAGACTGAAATAGTCCAACTCCTGAGCAACATCTTATTGTAATCCTGAAAAGTGCATTTGCTGTTGCCTGAAGTATCAAACCCTGGAGGTCTCCTTGGAAAGAGGAAGATGCATTTAAATCTCCGCTGACCTGTTGGTTCCTATTAACAAAGCCAGGCCATAAGGAGTTGTCAGAAGGGGTGAAGAGTGAGCAAAATATGGAAGGACTCTTGGTGGTGAGAATATGTAGGTTTTTAAAACCTACCCGAATGTCTGCATCTAGCTTCCTAGCATTCATGCGGGTAAGGGGTAATACCGTTACCACACGCCCTCAGAGATATTAAATGCAAAATCCGCTAGCTCAGGCATTACCTTCTGTATCTCCTGAGGAGCCATGAAAAAAGCACCCAAGTCCCACTGCGGTTTTCGCTGCACGTATGGGTGAGAATTGAGAAGTATTGTCTGAACTGCTTGGTTTGTTTCTAAAGCATTCTGCTTGGCTATTTAGTTTTTTAATAAACCTTGTTGTTACAATAAAACCTCTCTTAATACAATTCCTGTTGTGTACATAAGCAGCAGTTAAATATAATGGGGCAGAGTTCTCTTCGTTGCACTACAGGGACTTGGCATTTCCCTGCCTGCACTTCATGTTTATGGTGGGTGCTGATTCTGTACTCCTTGTTTCAGGATGAAGGGCACAAACTTCGAGAGTGGAAGACCGTTGGAGAAATTAAGAAAATGCTGGAGCACAATTGCACAAAACAGGGGAAAGGGTGAGGACTTTGCTTCCTCGGTTACAAGGTTGGATGACCCTAGGACACTTGATGGAATGGTGTACATGCAATTCTGATGACTTCCCAAAATTGTGTGTAAAAGGGCCAGTTCTAAAACCATATGGCTTTCTTTGGGGTAATATATGCATTTTGTAATTAAGGGAAACTGCTTAAAGCTGCAGTCCTAACACACACTTGCTAGTAATCTAGTCACAAGTAAACATGTTTATGTATGCTCTCCTTTCCCTTTTTAGACACCATGGACAGCATGATAAAGAGAAATTGGTGAGACCCCAGGAGCTAGCAGTAGTTACAGAAGAGGAAGAAAATCTGAAGGTACGCCAAGGAATTGGAAAGCCAGGATTTGAAGTGGGGGTGTGCATAAAGCCCCACTTGCCAGCAGCTATGTAAACAAAGCCCTCTAATTTTAGCAGATGCATTTTCAAAATGCAGGACATCAACTTGACCCTTGTACTGCTGATGGGAACTGCTTGAATTGAGTATTTGCTTGTCTGACACCATTTAAATTCTGTAAAGTGTTGGGTTAATCTTGTGCAGCTATGTTCCCACCATACTGAACCAGATTGTAAGTTTGTGCACATTTTTTGCACGATATGCTCTACAAGAGAACTGAGTTTACACTTATATTTGTTCTTCAGGGAATGGGATGGGTGTCTGGGGAGTCACCCAGGGGAAAGGTAACAATCATAATTATGCTTCACTGATGATGGGGGAGCAGGTGGGAAGAGTTAATGGACTTATTAGTGGAGCATCTTAATAGATTTTTCTGAAAAGAAACTTGTTTTTCGAAGACCCTCTGCATCTTTACAAAAAATAGCTGCTATTGCCTTCTAGTGAAGAGGCTACCCTACTAAATTTCAATGCAATTTAAATTTCAATGCAATTTAAACCCTACTAAATTTCAATGCAACTGGGTGAAGTGGATGGAATCAAAGACCATTGTAGAATGGTCAGCTAATAAATCTGATCTTGCCAATAGGATGAACAGAATTCTACCCGCCTAGACGAGCTGCAGCAAGAAAAGAAAGCTGTGCAGGTGGACACAGTTCCTGCTGCTAATAAATGGTTGAATATAACTGCCCAGGTAAGCGATAGATAGTTGAGGCCTGTGGTCAGATACCTGGGCTTTGAATTGGAAAGTGACTTGGATGTCCATTAGTATCTCACAAACTTGTGACACCTTTTCAGTAACTGAAATTAAAAGCAGTCCTCCGTTTTATGCTCGGAGATATATTCACTCTGCCTATGCCCTGAGCAGTGGGCAGACGCAGTCCAAAATTGCCTTCTGTTGCCCCTCCCTTCCCTTTGCCTCTTAAGTAAGCACTTGGGGATGGGGCGGTGTCTGTTTCTGCAGTTCCCCTCACTTGTTGGCTATAGAGCAAGCAGTTGTCCTGCAGTGTATCCTTGCTGTGTAGTGTACCTCAAAGCATCAGTAGGGCCTACACTGTGATTAAAGCAGATCAAGAACAGCCAGGTGGTATATTGCTGAATGTTAAATGCCTCCAACTTGGGGACCTTTTATTTCTCTTCTCCCCTCACCCTACCAACACCTTCTAGCACAGCAGCTTAGCTGTCACTGGCATAGGGTTTTGAGTGAGTTTTGTGACCCAGATGCTGCATTAAGCATTTCCTGAGGCTGTACACTTCCTTCCTCTTTGAAGGAGACAAGGCATCGAAAATAACACTCTTTTGAATACATATTGGAAGAAACCTACAGCTGTTTATGCTGCAATAGGCGGACATGAATTCTAAAGGTGCTGCAGTTCTGACAAATGAGCACAAGGGGGCATGAGAATATGAAGAACTAAACTGTTTGACTGCCGTTATCAAAGAAGACTGGGAATATTTGTAAAGGGCAGCCTTCCATGGCTGTTGTCAGTCCTTTTTTCTGGGGGGACGCATACCCCTAAATATTTTGTGAATCTTTGTACTTTTGTCCATTTACTGTATTTATTTTTCCCAATTTGAACTATAAAATGGTGATTTTCTTGAGTCAAAATGAGAGAACCCATAAACATTTTTTAAGGAAAAAAAGTACTGGCTGTAGCACCACCATAGGAAGGACTTAGAAGAAGCAGTGCTTCCTAATACTGAGGGGGTTACTTTGGAGCAATGGTGTCTCGCACCCTACACACACACTTACCAGTATGCTATTCCATTTAGCCTGGCAGCAACCTGAATGAGGGAGGTGAAGCTTCATAATCCCTCCATGTTGCCTTGTGAGTATCTGGTGTGCAGCTCCAATAACTCACAAAAGCGCAGGAGAAGGATTGATTACTAGAAGCCAGCAAAAATGCAGTTCAGCATTGTTCTGGTTAGACCTGGAGTTATTTTCTTTCAGCCAGTTAAGGAGGAAGCTGTGAGTGCTATATATAGTAATGCCCTTGTGTGTCTATGAAGTTCTAGACTTCATGGTGTTTCAAAGTGTCAGCATGTTGGAACAAGCTCAGTTCCGATGTATAATGTAACTGGCTGCTTTTGCATTATGTATATTCGTGTATTCATTCTTGAAGTACCCATTCCCTGGTGGCATATTCTGATACACAAACTGGAACTACCAATCTCAGGCCTTAATTTTTAGAAACTTACATAGCTGGTGCCTTTTAGTACTGTGGTGCAGTCACCAGCATCTCCCTAGCTATTTATCTTTTGGAGTGTACCACCAATGGCTCAGGCCCGCAATATCTGAAGGACTGCCTCTTCCATTATAAACCAACCTGGCCTCTGCAATCATCATCTGAGGCCCAGTGTGGTGTAGTGGTTAAGAGCAGTGGACTTGTAATCTGGGGAACCGGGTTCACGTCTCCGCTCCTCCACATGCAGCTGCTGGGTGACCTTGGGCCAGTCACACTTCTCTGAAGTCTCTCAGCCCCGCTCACCTCACAGAGTGTTTGTTGTGGGGGTGGAAGGGAAAGGAGATTGTTAGCCGCTTTGAGACTCCTTCGGGTAGTGATAAAGCAGGATAGCAAATCCCAAACTACTCTTCTCTTCTCTTTTTTGTGTGCCTCCTCTGCAAGAGGTCTGGAGGGTGGCAACACAAGAACAGGCCTTTTCTGTAGCGGCTCCCTGCTTTTGGAATGCTTCCCCCAGGGAAGCTCACCTGGCACTGTCATTATATATCTTTAGGTTCCAGACAAAAATGTTTCTCTTCAACCAGGTCTTGGGCTGATTAATATTCTATGGCCTTTTAAATGTATTTGGGATGAGTGTTTTTGTTTTGCTTTGCTTTGTTTCTAACTATTTGTTTGTGATTGTATTCTGTTTTTTTATCTTGTGAACCACCCTGAGATCTTTGGATGAAGGGCAGTATATAAATTTAATAAACAATAATAATATACACACATTACTGAAAATAAAATAAAAAACTTCAAGCTCATTAGAGCATCCATCTTCCATATTAAATATTCTAGGTATGGTAATCATAAGCTTTCCATAGTGATTAATGATCCCAGAGGACATATCCACAGTGTCATTTGAGATGGTTGCATAATAAGAAACTTTGAAAGGCACAGGTCGAAACATTGGAACTGGAAGATGTATAGCCAAAGAGCCCTGTTGGCAAATTGCTGCACCTGTAACATTAACCAATCCATTCAGGTCTCGTCTTTATTACAGAAATCTCCTGCTGGCCGCTCTAGTCAAATGAGCCCCCAAGGTCTGAAAGGTACCAAGTCCCTCAAAGTCAACCACAATGACTATGGAATGGACTTGAATAGCGATGACTCCACGGATGACGAAAGCGAGCCCAGGAAACCCATCCCTGCATGGGCCACTGGTAAGAATAAGTTTTCAGTGGCCGCAAAATGGTATCACTGAAATTACAGGGTTCTTGCTTCAGATTCTGACGGTCCTCTCGGTTTTTGCTGGATCTGTCCTAATACATAAATACATAAACAAATCTCTCAGAGCTCAGTTCTGCTACAAGACCCTGATGGTAACACAAGAGCCTTTACACAACCTTACGGAGAGAGCAAAGTCAATGTAGGCTTCATTGCTCTCTATGAGATGCTCTTTCTGGATGGTGGATGGTTGGTCGAAGGACCCTGATTGAGATCCAAGGAAGGGAAGATCTCCCGGGGTGAGAGACTGGGAGAAGAAAGGCAAAGCCCCAGGTGAGAGCTGGGGGGGGGGTGTCCCGGCTTTCTGTGAGTGGCAAGGGTTAAGAACTACCTTTGAGAGAAGACTCTGCACTTTCTTCTTTCTTCCTCTGTTTTTGTTTTTATTTAGTTTCTTGTATTGTGAAAAAGCTTTAATAAAATCTTACGGGGGGGGGCGGGATTCATCGTGTAGCCAACTTGCCCAGCTTGAAATATAATTTCTGTTCTACAGGCCTGCCTCTATTTGGTCATCTGACAAACTTGCTTTTTAATTCCTTTGGGGTTTTTTGAATCAAAATGATAAGTCTGCTTGTGTGGTGGAGACTATTGGATAATTACAGTGAGGTATTCCGTATGTAGGCCGAGCCATACCTAGATCCGTTGAGTGCTGCAGCTGAATTGAGCTGCTGGCTAGAGTCCACTCATAGATTGGGTTTCACATTTTTCCCCCTACGTAGAAGTGCTTCAAGTGGAGATGTGTTGCTACTTGAAGGATTACTCACAGAATAACTGCTTGTTTCCTCAGGTCTTCAGCTTAATGAAGCTGTTACATACCAATACTACAACCCTCCAGACATCAACAAGTTCTTTGGAGTAATCTTAAGTCCTAAACTAGAAGCTATCTTCTACAAAAGTAAGCCGAGGTATTTCAAGCGCACAAGTTCAGCTGTTTGGCAGTCTCCACCTCTTCCAGGTACCAAAGCAGCATTGCGTGCCTCTAACAGTATGAAGAAGCACTGAAGCTGTGTAGAACCACTTATGGCGCTCAGCTGTTTTTTGTCTGTCATGTCTATGTAAAATGCATCTGTAAGGTATTTTAATGTTTTATATCTTGTGCAATAAAGGTTTAAATGCTGAAACTGTCAAGAATTTTTTTTAAAAAAACCAAATAACCAGGGCAATTTTGCTTTGCTTATTTTGGATGTAATAATAATAATAATTAATAATAATAATAATAATAATAATAATAATAATAATAAGTTTATTATTTGTACCCCACCCATCTGGCTGGGTTTCCCCAGCCACTCTGGGCGGCTTCCACAAAGACCAAAAATACACAAAGATGTCACACATTAAAAACTTCCCTGAACAGGGCTGCCTTAAGATGTCTTCTGAATGTCAGGTAGTTGTTTATCTCTTTGACATCTGATGGGAGGGCGTTCCACAGGGCGGGCGCCACTACCAAGAAGGCCCTCTGCCTGGTTCCCTGTAGGTGCAGGTGTTTACCGAATCTTCCAACTAAGATGAAGAAAGAGGTTGTAGTAGACTTCAATACGGCTAGGTTTATCTCTTCCCATTGTGCCTTCAGGTCCTAATAGACTGTTTATAACTGTTTCTTACTTCACACCAGCACAAATGGTTCTTCCAAGCTAATGGTGAGAGAGAAAGAGGGCAGTTGAAAAAACAAGCTGACAGTAGTTGGAATAACTGAACAAGTAAACAAATGGGCAAGAATGATGTGAACTAAATTCTTGCTCAGTATGAACCAAAGGGATCACTGCCAGACTAAACTATATTAATACTTTATGGGACTTCCTCTTCCTTTCTAAAAAAAAGTGGGTTTGGTCTTATGTAACTACTACCATCCTTTAGTTTTAGCACACAGTTCCCAAATGTTATCCTCTCAAATTTTCGGTAGTTTGGGGACAAGCCTTTTTTACCTGCCCAGATCAGAACGCAGATTCACTTCTTCAGAAAATTAGATTTCAGTGTGACATACAAAGGTTACATGCATTTGCAGTCAAGTAAATAAAAGACAGATATTTTGATGACTTTCCTAGAAAGGCAGTAAAACCAAGGGATGTTACAGCTCACACGGTTATTTCTGAAATTTTGAGGAGGATGAAATCTGTCATCTTGACAAAGGCAGTACATAAACTCACTTTTCATGGCTCCGTCTAATGGGAGTATTGCCTTGGCTTTATTTACATGAAGGTAGCTAGCTTTAGGGTTTTAAAGTGATAATTGCAACAAATGTGTTTTTTCTTATTTGAAACTGCCTCTGGGGACTGCTGTATTAAAGGACAAGAAGTAATGCCCTTGTCTTGGTAGCAAAGATTATCCGACATGAGGATGCCAAGGCCATTTCCTTGGAAGAGACAAGCCCAGAGCTGTCCTAGCAGGCGGGTTCAGTTTCAATGTCCAAAACAGCAATTAGGCACAGAAGGTAGCTAAACACGATTTGTGTTGCTAGGCAAACCTTGATGAAAAGTTGTGAATCCAGACTAATATTATATTACTGGTCATGCTATAAAAGTGAGCCTTGAGATTAATCAATCAGTTGGTAGCTACTGTATTTTTCGCTCCATAAGATGCACCTGACCATAAGACGCACTTAGTTTTTAGAGGGGGAATGCAAGAAAAAAAAATTCTTTAAAGGGAGCTCTGAGCAGAGCTGTCCTTCTTCCTCCTCGGGGAAAAGCCCCCAAAAGCCGCACACACGCTCCACACGGCTCTTTAAAGGGAGCGCTGAGCAGAGCCTCCCGCCTGCATTCGCTCCATAGGACGCACACACATTTCCCCTTACTTTTTAGGAGGGAAAAAGTGTGTCTTATGGAGCAAAAAATACGGTAATTTTCATTGCTTTATTTGTTTTGGAAGTAGGGGACTCTATTGGAATTGTAAGTTCTCCAGCATTCTCTATTATGCATTCATCACCTCTGCCTAAAAAACCAGTAGCCTACTGTGCAGATTGTGGTTGCTGCCTGTCACAGACTCCTCTTGCACTAGCAACTGTGTGATACTAGTAGGCAAAAGGAGCCAGGTGGTTCTTGTGTTGCATTGGCAAACATACTTCTATCCCCCTCAGGGGCAAATGCTTGCAAGCCACCCTATGCTACTAGGGATATCTGCTGGCATAGGGAAATGTACACATGTACACCCCTGTCCTGGAACAGATTTTTGGTGTTTTGAAGAGCAGGTGGTCTCAACCCAAAGAAGAGATCTTCCTTTTTAACTCCTCAATTTGCTACATTCTGTATCTGCGTGTGGACTTAGAAAATTGAAGGTATGGCTATCATATTGGCCTTGGAGCAACAACCCACTCATTCATAACAATTCCTTGTTTGTCAAAGTAATGTTCATGTCTTGTGTCAGAGGAATCTTGTCCCGTCAGCTGAAATCCGAATTGGCATAATGACATAGCCAGAAGAGCAGGAAGGAAAAAGTTGAATCAGTCACTATGGATTTTGAAAGAACGGCCTTTTGTCAGATGACTGGAAACATATTTTTTGTACAATGTGGTTTTTTTAATCCCATGAATCTCCTTTAACATCAACAAAACAAAAATCTTTCATTCCTTTTGTCTGCATAAATTGGACCACAGAGGCTCCCATGTAATTTGTACTTAATCTGCATTAAGACTGCAGGTGTTGAGTCAAGGCTGTTGATGGAATGTGTTTCCTTATTCTCTGCTACTTACACAATTTTGGGTGAATAACAAGTGCTCAGTTGTAATGCAACTGAAATACTGGCTCTTTTGGAAGTCATTGGTAATGGCACAGGATTGAAGGTGCTTTGCTTTTCCCCCTAGAGCTGCTTTGAAAGGATGTGCACAGCAATTCTCTACAGGAGCACTGCTTCCTGGGCACTGAGTGTCCTTTTGCCAACCTTTGCATTTCCAAAGAACTCTGTAATGATTCTACCATTTACTCCCTAGACTGGTGTGTGTGTGTGTGTGTGTGCCTTGCACCAACCCAGTCATGAAGGATCTGCCGCTCACACAAATGAGTTTCTGAAGAGTGAGATGTAGCTCTTTCCATCAGCAACCGCTTGCTAAACTGAATTTGCAGCTCTTGTTCTCTCAAACTGTGCTCCTCTGTGATTCTGTCTCCTAGTGATAATTACAGAGGGTTAGTATTGCTTCTGTGCACATGACTTGAGGAAGTGCTACAGCATGAATGCCTGCCAGCCTAAGAGGGCCTTGGCAAGATGGTAATTACCGTATGTCTGCCGGCTCCATAATACGATGAATGACTAATATCACCTGATAAAAAATGATTTTATACCTAGCTAAAGTTTGTAATATATGCTGACATGTTCAGAAATGCGTATGAAGATGCACACAGATGGAACAGTCAGTCCCTAAGGGGCCTAGTGCAACTACTCAGAAGTACTCTCATTACAAACTGGCCAAGTGTGCAATAAGTCAGATTTGAATTTCCTACTGTATCCTCCTATGAAAGCTAGTAAAACTACACATTTATTCGGAATATACCTAAGAGTGGAATAATGATTTTTGGTGAAAGATAGAGAGTAGTGGCTTTCTAACTCTATTCCTAGGTCCCTTGACATTTTTCTGAAGCTTATTGCTTTTGCTTGAAATCGTTTTATTTGGTTTTTATAATATTATATAAACTGTTCTACTTGTTTGCATGAATGTACTGCTGTTACCCACCCTGGAACCATACAGTGAAGAGCAAATAAGAAACCTAATTTAAAAAACTTTTTTGGGGGGGATCTCTGACCATCAGCTGATTTGTGGGGCTTGTATAGCTCTATGTGCAAAACACTCAAACCCAAGTATCAGCTGATCCTTGGGGCTTGCATTGTGCTGTGAATGGAGGTTCCCCATCACTGGTGTTGGTAGTCCTTCAGCAAACCTGGTCCCACACCATTCAGGGCTTTAGAGGCCAGTACCAGTCCTTTCAGTTGAGCCTGGGAATGAGTAACTAAAGTGTCTGATGCAAAATTGGTGTAATATGATCAAACTGCGTGGCACCGGTTGAAGTTCCATGCTATAGTTCCACTCTGTTGAACCCTCTATAACTGGGGTCTTCAATCCTTCCAGTTATTTATGAACAGCGTTGTGTCTGCTTTTGTTTGGGGAAGTTACATGTTTGTTGGGGGGTTGTCTCTTCCTCTTTCGTCTCTTACTTGCTTTGGATGTGTAGGTGTTTTGTCTGCTACATAGGAGTTCTGAACATCACCAGTTTTTCTTCTGCAAAATGGGTATCTTCTTGTGTCCTCAACAGTTTATTAGATTTCCAAATTGCCTCCCGACTCCAAAAGTTAGGGGACTCGACAATATGTAAGGGGTTTAAGGACAAGGCACCCAAGTCTCTCAGCGGATAGACTGAGGAAGAAAGGGTGCTGCAAATGCAGTAGATTGCCTGCCGTAAGTCTAGTACTTTTTGTTCTTGTTGTTCTACTCATCTCCCACCCCTGCCTTTGTGTATCATCTAGCTTAACAAAGTGTTCCAAGCTAGGGGACTTGAAAGCCTGTTCAAGCCTCGGCCCTGTATACCTGAAGGAGCGTCTCCATCCTCATCATTCAGCCAGGACACTGATGTCCAGTTCCAAGGGCCTTCTGGCAATTGTATATGGTATTGGGTATATTATGTGGAACAATGTTTCCAAAATGGTGAAACAAGATTCATCAATAGATTCTATTCTGACAGAGTTAGTGTTATGAGGAGATAATCCAGCGCAAGAGCCCTACCACCAGGGGAGTTCTAAAATGTTGTAGCGTAAAGGCTTTTCATGAGAGTAAAACTTTGTTTTGTTAAGTATGTCAAACCTAGAGCAAACTGAATAAATAGGTCTTGCTAGAATGTCCTGTAGTCTGGGCCCCTATCAATCAGCTACTGAAGAAATGTCCTTTAATTCCTTACTAGAAATCTGAGATTAGTTGTCTTTAGTTAGTACACCAAAAATTAACTTGGATTTAGCACACAACTTTACATTTCAGTGAGGAGTGATGATGTCCCTTTTCTCCCCCTCACTTTGCCTCACCCCTTCCCAAAGAGGACTGCTGGCAATCTTCCCATAAACATTAGCCAAAGCAAAACAAAAATGGCTCCTGCTCTCCAGATGTTGCTGAACTCACAACTCTCCTTATCCCTGAGCATTGTCCACACGGTTGAGAGCTGTGGCTCAGCAACATCTGCAGGGCACGCCGTTGGCGATTCCCACATGACAGCTTATGCCAAAATAAAGGGACAAAGAACTCTGTTACTTTTTTTGCATGTGAGACCCAGACTTTTTTTTATAGATTTGAGCTCTTAACCAAATTGTGCTCTTTGGTGTGACGAAGCTATCTAGACTCTGCCTTGTGAAGAGTGTGTAATAATAAAATTTAAGGTCTTATATATATAATAAATGTTCATAAATGTACCAACCAAGCACTTACATAGATCAGCACAGGAAAACTGACCTGAAACCATTTTGACTCCCAAACTGACCAAATGTTTTCTCTGCAAGAAGGGAGGGGGGTCAGGGAGCCTTCCCATTGTCTCAGGAATTGGGAAATCACCATCTCAAAGGAATGGGAAGACTACCAGGAAAGGCAATCAGATAAGGCATTATCAGATAACCTGACAGACAGGAAAAACAACAACCAATAGGGAAACAAAATCTCCTACCAATAGGGAACCCACGTAAGAACTCTATACAGGCTCTTGGATACCCCATAAGGGAAAAAGGGCAGATTTTGTTTCCAAGAAGTGTGTTTCTCTTTTCTCCTGATATGTGGGGGCTTTTTCTGCTCAGCTGCTGCTGGTTCCCCCCACCCCCTTGCATATTCTACAGCTGTTTCGGTCCGATTTGTTTAACTATTTTTTATTTTTAAAAAATCCCACATGCCCAAGTTGCAGCATGCTGGCTTTCCCCTCATCACATGAAGAGCAGTGTGTGGATTCCTGAATGAGCAGAATGTGGAAAGGCCACTGTGAGCTCAGCTTTTGGGCATGGTTATAGGACAAAATAGGGACTGACAGCACACATGAGGGATTGGGGGCAGGAGAAGGGACATGGATGGGGATTAGGAAACGGCTGAGTAGGAGGAGGACTCCCGGCTGTTTTTATTGTCTCTGCTTGTCTTTTGGAACTGCTGATATTTAACTAGACCTGAGGTTAAATGCCCCTGGTTCTGGCGCCAAAGGAGGGGTTTTTTCCCCTCCCTATGCAAATAGCATCAAAGGACTTCAGCAAGGGAGGGGAAAAGCTCCCTACTTCTGCCTTCTGCAATCTGGACAATTCCCCAGCCCTGCTGCAGCTTACATTTAAAAATCATAATAAATTACACAGGAAGGGCAGAGACATACGGTATTTAATGACCCTGCCTAGTTCGGCCCCTGTTTAAAAACAAGCAGCACTCTTTCACTAACTTGCAGCAAAGGGCAGGGCTAGATTTCCACAGTCATCAGACCTACCAGTCAGCCTCATTGTTTACCAGTTGTGTTTGCACAGTAGCTGGAAGGGGGCTGAAGTGGTTATAGCGAGTGGAAAGTCTCCGTAATGGCATTTCAACAGAGATATCTTTCCCCCTCATTTGCCTTCTTGTGTTTAGCTTCTGGAATTTTTTCCTCTGACACCTCAGCTCAGTGCCTGAGGGACATCTGCTTCTCGTCTTGGGACTGAACCCTCAACAATGTTCTCTCTGTTGTGTAGGGTGGTCTGGTCCTTGTGAGGTGGTGCCTACATACGTTTAAATACTTTTGAGGCAACAAATCAGCACCAAGGTGACTGCTTTCCAATATCCCTGCCTGCAGACAGCCCAAGAGGCTAAGGGAACTGGTAGAAGAACAACAAAAGGAGGCAGTGGCTCAAGCTGGCTGGTGTGAGAACAGCATTCTGGACTAGATGGGCCTTAGGCCTGACCCAGCAAGGCTCTTGCATTCTGGCAAATAAGAGTGTCAGCATTTCCAGCGGCATCTGTGGCCTGGAGAACAAAAATTGGATCGGCAAATCAATACAGGTTTTGGACATTATAGACACTTCCAACGAGTGGCCCAATACTTCTCAGCAGTACAGTACCTTGACCACTGTATACAGCAACTTATGTATTAGGGTTTATGGAGTAGCAGCAATAGCTCCTCATTCACAGTACAGGGCAGTGGCAGGCATTACCTTTCCTAATTCTGACCTATGTCAAAGGGACTGGTGCAAGGAAATGTACAAATTATTACCAGCACCCCTGTGAGTCATGTAAGATGAGTAATTGACCAACGCTACTTGGTTCATCTTCCAGTGGGGTTCTGTGGCACTTCCCACTGTGGTTTTAATTCTGCATTGTGTAGCTCTGCTTTCTTAATATTTAATACTCTGATTGGCTTTAACATGACATAGCATTTTACTGTGATTTGGTTTTCTTAAAGGCATTTTCAAAACGCGGGTTATGCTCTCCTAATCTCTTAAGTACTTTGTAGACTCACCACAAGGTGATATTTCTGTAGTTTGCTTTTCCTCATTGTTGCACAAAGTTCCTTACAGGGCATTGCATAGTTTGCCTGACGTAATTGGGTTTCTACAAGTGATAGCCCGGGTAGTTACCCAATGGAACTTTTACACTCATTTCCTGTCTGGGTGACATGTCAGATTCAAAACAAACAGCTAAACAAACTAAAAAAAAGTTACTCTGCCTAAAAGCTTCTTCTCAAAACACACTGTAAGGTCAGATCCATAAAGTGCTCTGCTGGATCAAAGCTATTCTGTGAGAACTGCAGACAAACATATGCCTGGCTAATTCAAACAATTTCTCTGGCATCTCTTACCACAGCCCCTTAGCATCCAAAGCTCCTTTGCTTACTTATCCCTTCCTGCCATCCATTGGCCTCTCCTTTTAGAAGAATTCTTACAAACAACCTTCCCACATGTTGAGCAGGAGACCAGGGTGTCACCAGGTAAGCAGGGCCATCTGCTGCTGACAGATGTATGGACTGCATCCCTTGCCAGCTGTGCATTTGGTGCATATAAGGAGAGCTCCTACAAGTGTACCAAATGTCTAGAACTCCCACATGTCAGGAGGGCAGACAAAGTGATGTACTAGTGAATTGTATGGATGGCAGATACTACAGCAGGGGGGCATGGCTTTAAAGTTGTTGTTGTTGTTATATTTATACCTCACCTTTTCCCCTGATGCAACTCAAAGTGGCTTACAATTAAAACTAATAAAGGCTAAAAACACAGAAAAAACAAAACTATATACATATATAAAATCCATTAAAAACATACAGATAATTACAAAAAAAACAGCATAGCACCAGCCCTTTCATTAAAAGCAATCGATTCCTCAAAGCCTGTTGGAACAAGAACTTCTTCACCTGCCTGCGGAAGGGCAACAAGGAGAGAGAGCCAGTGTAGCTTCTCTAGGGAGGGAGTTCCAAAATCTGGGGGCAGCCACCGAAAAGGCTCTGTCCACAAGTGATCCTGTGAGGGTGGCGAGATCAATAGAAGGGCCTTCCCTGAAGATCTCAAATGTTGGGGAGCTTCATATGAGGGAATAAGACTTTCAAATAGGTGGCACTGTGGGTTAAGCCACAGAGCCTACGGCTTGCCGATCAGAAGGTCGGCGGTTCGAATCCCCGCAACGGGATGAGCTCCCGTTGCTCGGTCCCTGCTCCTGCCAACCCAGCAATTCCAAAGCACGATGTGCTAGTAGATAAATAGGTACTGCTCCGGCGGGAAGGTAAACAGCGTTTCCGTGCGCTGCTCTGGTTTGTCAGAAGCGGCTTAGTCATGCCGGCCACATAACCCGGAAGCTGTACGCCGGCTCCCTTGGCCAGTAAAGCAAGATGAGCGCCGCCACCCCAGAGTTGTCTGCGACTGGACCTAATGGTCAGGGGCCCCTTTACCTTTACCCTTTTAAACTGTGTAGGGCTTTATATATATATATATATATATATATATATATATATATATATATAAAGAATATTTATTAAATTTTCCAATTTTTTTTAAACAAACAAACAAAAACAGAACAAACAAAAACATTAACAAAAACATAAAGTTCATATATCATACTTTTAAATAACAAATTTCTCAGACCTCCTCATACTTCTCCTCCTTGTATCCCAATTAAGGTTATTTGTTCAGCAAATCCTTCATTTAAAGCATTACAGTTTATAACATTACCTTATTTTTCAAACCCTTTCCCCCCCCCCCATCTATGTTCCTTTATATCATTACAGCTAGAAACCCCTCAGTTTCAATCCAACACCATTTAACTTTCATTAGTTTTACAGTATTTCTGTAAATAGTCCTTAAATTTTTTCCAATCTTCTTCAGCCGACTCTTCTCCCTGGTCACGGATTCTGCTCATCAATTCTGCCAGTCCCATACAGTCAATCAGCTTCATCTGCCATTCTTCCAGAGTGGGTAGATCTTGCGTCTTCCAATACTTTGCGATGAGTATTCTTGCTGCTGTTGTAGCATACATAAAAAAAGTTCTTAAACCGTGTAGGGCTTTATAGGTCATAACCAGCACTTTGAATTGAGCCTGGAAATAGCTAGCCAGTAGAGCTGTTGTAGAAGGGGGTCCCATGTGGGACTAGTCTGTGTCACATGTTCAAAAGGCATAAGAGGACCATGCGGCTGCACAGACTAGCTTGTCCCATTTGCCATGCCTGTAGCCGCTCCTCCCCATATGTGAGGAGCCCTTCGTGCAAACTGATAAATACATATAGAGCTTCTCAGTGAATGGAAGCCCATGAGGGGTTTTGTCTCTTATTTGCCTTTCTTTGAGGTCTCTGCCTCCTTTACCTGTAAATCTCTCCATTGTTGTTGCTTTTTTGTCTCTTAACCCACTACCAACACTGTCCACTATCTCCCCTCCTTTCCTGGCTCTCTTAGCTTGGCTGCCTATTGGTTCTACTTCTTCTTTTGATGCGCTATCTTTGAGGATGGAGGAATCTCCTGCGACATATTATTTGACCATATTTATATATTACTTAATTGACAAAAACCTCTGAGCAGTTTACAATGTAAAATAATTGATTTAGAATCAAGTGCTAAACACAAATATAAAATTTATCAAGATACAAATAAAACCAGCAGCTATAAACCAAATATACATAATAGTGTTGCATGTTGAAAGTGCATGCTAATTATTGCCCCCAAGGAAGAGCTGTAGCTTGAAACAGGTTAGATGCCATGACATTTCTAAACAATCAATCAATATTTAACTGCCCTGTGATCTTCAGATGGTGGTATACAAATTTTAATCATCATCATCATTTGTACTCAGCATGTTGCGAGTTGCTTTCCTTTTTTGAATATCAAATCGCATCACCCTGACCAAGCTGCTATTGAAATCCTTTAGTTATCCTGTTACTCTCTTTGACAAGAATAAAACTTTTAAATTCGTAGCAGTTTGAAGTCTGCTGCTTCTTTCCGACTTTCAGTCTACAAGTTATGGGCTGAAACAATAAGCCTTTGACAATGCTCCCTGGTAATACAAGAGTTTAAAGAGAATCCACAGCCACTAAGGGCATCTATTTTATAATCACTGCACAGTGTTTTTCTACTCTCCGAATCGTCTCTGAATCCATACCTGATTCTGCAGCTTCCCTTCCCACTAGTACGTTACTGGGGCTGATTCAGGACTTTCTCACTTGGGAACTAAATTTCACAATTCTGCCAGTGTTTTGAAATTCTGAAAATGTGAAGGATGCTGAAGATGACGCGATGATAAAAAAAAGAAGTACAGTTATATAGTGCATCATTGTGAAAAGGTGTTTCCTGGCACATTCAAGAAAATGTATACTTGGAGGTTTGTTTGTTAAAAAATCATTTGGCAGAACATATCACCAGACCTCACAGAAGAGCCTTATTGATTTTGGCTTGACGCCTATTTTATGTACAATGAGCACGGTGTATGTACACAGCTATATTTTCTCCTGTCAAGGAGTGAAGTATGTGTGCAATGTATACAGTGCTATAAAGCAGTTTTTTCCAACTCTCTTCTTGATTGAGGAACCCCTAAAAAGCACTGCTGTAAAAGAAGGTGCTACATTTACAGGAACTGTGAACGCACATTAAAACAGAAGAATGTGTTTTCTCTCTCTGGAAGCTGCGACCTGGCCATCAGCTGCTCTGAGAGACGAGTTGTCTCTGGGCTCTCTCTGAACAGCATCCTAGCCTTGCCTGTTCCATCAGGTTACAGTAGTGAGAAAGAAAAGGCAACAGGGCTATTTCAGCTGCTCTGCTGGGAGACCAGCTACCTTTGGCTAGTCTTCTCCCTCATTGGTCAACCTAGCAATAGCCATTCCTTCAGGCTACCAGACTTGTTATAATTGACCTGTTAAAAGAACTGTAACTTTAAGAACTGGTATCTTGAGTTTCCTTTTTCCCCTTCTCCCACTCTTCTTCTTCTGAAGAGTAGGATTAAAAACAGTTTAAATAAATTAAAAAAAAATAATTGCAAAAAGGCAGTTGCCCCTCTACCTCCCCTTGCATTGAAATAACGCACTGATTCAACAGCTAGTTGCTTGGGTACTCTGCTTTCAAGCTGGTAAGATGCCCACCACCCAGAGAAGGCTGGAGATGACCTTTGCACTGCCAACACTGGCTTGCAACCCACTTTTGGAACCATTGCACTACATCACAATGATTCTTCTCTCAGAAGAGATGTTTTTGTGTCACTACTTTTCCAGTCTCTGGGTAGCAGTTCATCACTTGATGTTATGGGGATGCCAGGCACTTGGAATAAAATATTGGGTGGGGGGCAGGTAAACCCCGCCATTCATAATCGATCACACGATGCGGCGCACGCACACTTATCTGAATGGTCCCCTCAAAATTTTTGTTGGGGGTGTGGGTGTGTTGGGGGGTGTGGGCTCCTATGGATGTTACACTACCCGAAGTATATGTGCGCGCGCTCACGTTCACACTGTTTTGGGTTATGCGTTAACTGGCTTCCTTCTCTATAGGGTACCACTGCCTTCGGGTCTTTCATTCCCATATTTCAGCATGCAACTTTTATTTGAATTTCGAATAACACCACGACTCAGCGATTTCTCCCTGGAGCTGGAGCCCTCGTCTCGCTCCCGCCGGAGAAACTGCTGCGTCACGCTTACTCCTCAGGCGCGAGATCGGAGCGCAGCTCCCCTTCCTTCCCTCCGCCCCCCTCCTCGCGCGGCGGTGGGCGTGGCTTTCCCCGCCTCGGATTGTGACGCAGCCTCGGGGTCCGGGTATATACGGCAGCTACGTAAGGCGCAGGGCTTTAGAACGTTCCACCAGACCCGGCCGAGGAGGTTCCTGCTTCAACAGTGATTGGACGGAACCCACCCCTGCTCGGGCCCACCCGACCTCCGCGCCTCCGCCTGCCCGACCCAGCTGCACCACCTACAGCCGCGCTGCCATGGCTTCGTCTCCCTCCCAGGTGCGCCAGAACTACCACCAGGACTGCGAAGCCGCCATCAACCGGCAGATCAACCTGGAGCTCTACGCCTCCTACGTGTATCTCAGCATGGTGAGCTCCGACCTGGGCAGGAGGCGGGCGGGGGGGGTCCTGAACTGGAGCAGGGAATGGTGCCCTGCTGGAGGCGGGGGCGAAGGAAATGGAAGCGGCGGCGGCGGTGACTGGAGCTCCCTCCCTTCCCCGGGGGCGCCGCCTCCGTCTCTGTTTACTAGCCGTGCCTTGTCCTTGGAGGGCGAGCGAGGCCTGCGTGCTCCTGCAGGCGGATCCCTTCGGGATTCCTCCCTGTAAACAACCGAGCGGTTTCCTTTCCCGAGGAGATCGCTGCGCCCTTCGAGCCGCTCCGCTGCCCTTCTGCAGACGGTGCAGAGAGGCTTGCCCTCTGCCCGTTGGAGCATAAAACGACAACGTCTTGTGACGCCTTAAAAGGCCCAACAGGTTTTTTTCAGCCGCGGGCTACTTCGCTACTCATGTCGTAATAAATCTGGTGGTTTGTTTTTTTCCGAGGAGCCGCAAGGCGCTCCGTTCCGCCTCCTTTTTTCCTCCCCTTGGAGCAGCCAGCCTCTTGCGCAACGCGTTCCGAGCGTGAATCGGCTCGGGAGTCGAAGAACCGCCATAAAAAAAAAAAATCCTTGAAGCTTGCATTTCTATGCTGTTTGTTTGGCCGCTGCTGGGATCCCAGTGTTGAGACGGGAGGTTTGATCCGCTCCCGCTGAGCTGTAGCGGTTTTCTTGGTTCTCCGTTCCTGCCGAGCGGCAGTTTTGCTGCGCGCACCTGCGGCGGGAACGAGAAGCGCATCGCAGTGCGCCCTGCCTCGCGCCCAGCGGGGCCTTCCGTGATGCTCCGTGCTCGGCTTAAAGGTCAATGCAACTTCTGCGCCACTGGCGGACTGGCGGGGGGGGGGGAGCGGCCCTGTTGGCCAGTCGGGCCCGCTGGGGTTTGGCAAACATCTGGGCACTTTGCTGCCGGGACCGGCGAGGAGGGCAGAAAGCAGCTGGGGGGGGCACCTTTTGACACAGCCCTGGTAGGAGGCAACATGGGGTGGACTCACAAATAAGTAGTTGGTTGTATGCTTGCCTCTGAATAAAAGGGGATTGCATTTTAAAAGTTAATCTTTAACCAGTCCTTCCAGATACGCGCTTGGTATAAACAGGCTTCCACTGTAATGTTTGTACTAGCCTGTGTGAACGTGGAGAACAGTAGGACTTCAAGATGTCTATCTTAAACTTGCCAGGAGGAGGGCCGGTGGGTGGGACTCATGGGCTTGTTAACGCCAAGAATCTTCAATGAACCTTAAAACAGTATGTCATTTTGGGTGTAGGTGTAGTTACAAGCCATTTCTCCGACCCTACCTTGAAAATGTTTGCCTTTCACTTGATGCCCACTGTTTTGAGTGCTAGAATGTACTGTAATGTGCTGTGAACTTTGATAAGCGGACCACGTGTGAGCAATCTACTGCTTGTTGCTTGGTATAGTAAAACAAGCTTTATTATTTGTCTGGCAGCATCTAATAAGCAAATAACAGATTGGCCTGCCTATTTCAACTTGCATTAACGGTTCAATTTGCATTAATTAAAGCAGGCTGCCATATTACAAACTCCACTAAAGGACTAGGATGACTCCTTCAACCCTAGAGCTTTTATCAGCGTTAGTTGGAAAGTAGAACGGAACATACAACTAGCTTGTAAGCAAATGAATAGTAGTGCTTTAAACAACTAAATTACACAATTGAGCAAGTTAGAACCTATAAAGTTGCTGTTGGAGCTTCCACAGTCCTGTTAAAACTAATTTATTCACCTGGACTATGTTTTACAAGTGTATTAGAGGGATTAGACTTGGACCGTCAAAACTGACTATACAGGGCTGGATTCTTGAGACAACATGGTCTCAAAGAAGCCACAGGTTTCCGATCCTGCTTTGGAATGTCATGATTTATTTCATAACTAGCCTTATCAATAATTGTCACTTTGATAGTTATTTTCCTACTCCTAGACCACGTTAATCATTTTAAGTGTTCAGTAAGCACCATTGTGCTGTTAAGGGCCAGTTTTTCACCACTACTGCTAAATAATAAAGTCAACTAGATTTTCCACATTGAGGTCACTTTAGTTTGTTGTGGCTTGACTGAGGCTGGAGCTCCAGTGCTTCTAGACCCTTGAGCCTATGTGTGGTATACCAGAAACAAGTAATACAGTAATGGAAACCTTTAATGTGGCCAAGTTTGATAGATTTGTTGATCAGTAGTTTCAAGAACTGCCATGTAGGAAAATAAATTTGCCAACCAGTAGCAGCAAGTTCCCACCTGCATATGTCAAGTGATATGAACACTGATGGTTGAAATACATGGTCCCCTGATTCTAATTAATGAATCTGAACTTTATTTTCAGTCCTACTATTTTGACCGTGATGATGTGGCCCTGAAGAACTTTGCCAAGTACTTCCTTCACCAGTCCCACGAGGAGCGTGAGCATGCAGAGAAACTTATGAAGTTGCAGAACCAGAGAGGCGGCCGCATCTTCTTGCAGGACATCAAAGTGAGTTGTAAAAGTGTGGTAAATACAGCACTGTTGCTTCCTGGACTGGGATCAAGGTTAAAATTATGAAAAGAACTAAAATGTACTTTCCAAAGACTGAATGTATCATTAGATGCAAAATCAACATCTAGTTTAGAGGATACAGAAGCTAAATCTGCTTAAGAAGAGTTCATGAATAACGGGCCTCATAGGATGTAGCATTGCTAGATTATACCTGTACACCAGGGTGGGGTTGAGGAAGGGGAAATATCCCTTTGTGTAAAACAAACTCCTTGCTGCCTGTACAAAACTACTTGGGGGTAATTTGAAACTAGAACACCCTCACCAACATTCACATTTTAATTATGCATGGAGTTATGAGGGTGATTCAAAACTGGATTCCCTCCCCATGACCAATCTGAAGTGGTACAGTCCGGCAGTAGATAAACTGCAGGACTACGTGTAGTTGCTGATCACGTCTTGCTTTGAAGTATTGGTTTTCAGACTGTGTGACAAGGAGCCATAGGGAGGTTATTGTGGTGGCTTCTCTGATAAATTCTAACTGTAGGGCCAGCTTTTCTGAAATACAGCTTTACCACCTCTGCATGAAAAAGGAAAGTTAAGGTCAGTTCACACAGGCCAAAAGTGGGTCCCATCAGGCCTAGCCTGAACACTATGAAGTGTTAGCTACCTAGGATTTCCTACAGTTCTTTGCAACTTGCAGGTGGTCTTGCTGGCCAAGCTGATGAGGAAAGAGTTCCTTCAAGCTTAAAGTGGCTTGAGGTGTCTTGAGTTACTAGTGCTTGGCTGAAAGATATGTGCAAAATGGAACATGCCCTTCGTTCTGCAGTGAAAATGCAGCTTGAGAATGTAGTTGCCATGGAAACTGCAACATCAACCAATCTTCTGGTGATTATGTAATAAACAGGGAACAGCTCTAATCTGCAGATAAATAACTTCAGTATTCAGTGATGAAGCAAGTGGCTTGTGTCAAAGGAAAAAATATTGACCGGGGGGGCAGGGGAAGTAAGGGGAAAGTCTGATCACAAGTAACTTGAAGTGTGATCAAGAGCAGTTTAAATCGCCACTTGGCTCTTTCAGAGCATTTGGGTGTTTATGGGCGTGCTTAGCTAGCTGCTGTAGTTTTTGTTGCTCTTTCCTTGCTATTAGGGATGAGAGGAGAGGTAGATGGAATCTGGCAGTGCCTGGAGCCAGGTTAGAAGCAGCCAGTTACAGTTTCAGGAGCTGGAGGACGTTGCAATAGACACATTTTGCACTGGAACATGCCCTGTAATGAAGTATTTAAAGTGTATTCATAGATAAAGGGCCCTAAATTTGTCCTGTAAATACCTGCCAGTTATTCTGATAGGTGTATGCTGTACTAATAATCCTTGTTATTCCAGTGGTTCAGCTTTGAGAGTGGTTTCCTTTGCTTTTAATAGAAACCAGATCGTGATGACTGGGAGAGTGGATTGACAGCAATGGAGTGCGCTTTGCACTTGGAAAAGAATGTGAACCAGTCACTTTTGGAACTGCACAAGCTGGCAACTGACAAAAATGACCCCCATGTAAGTTGGAAATTAATGGAAATAGCATGTTTGTCTTTGTAAATGATATGCTCAAATACTTGCTGCGATTGAAAAAAAGCAAGAAGTAAATGAAATTTGAAACAGTAAAAGAACTGGGCTGAATTGGAATTCCACGCTGGTAGGTGGAACTGTGTGTTCAGAGAAGCTGTGGGACTACAGAATGTGTTCGTGTGGGTAGAGAACTCGACACCATGAGATTTTTTGCCATTTTTATTTAAAGAGACCATTTCTAGCCTTTATGCCTGCCCACACACTTCCAGGTATATGTTTGCACTGCATACTAATATTGTAGAAGTGAGAAGCTTTCAGATAGTTTTCTTTTGTTTTAGACGCTTGGGTGGGGCTTAGAGTCCTTACTTCTTTAGTAGCTAGCAAAAACTGCAGGACAGATTGCAAAATCTGCATAGTCTATACATGCAACAGAATTTGGTCTTCATTGATACAGATTTTTCATTTTTAGCATGGAGTACATCCCTGCCTGGATCAAGTAGTAGATCGTGCTCTAATTCTTGAGCTGCTGTCCTTTAATGGGAGTTCGTAAAAACAAAAACCCCACACGCTACTTGTGTGCTACATCTGTTCAAAGAGAATCTGAAGGCAGAGCTGCATTTTAAGGTCAAACCAGGCTTTAACTACTGGCAGTACCTTGACTGCTGACTTTGCTCATGGTTTCATCAGGAAACCTTGACTTCTTGATGATAGTTTTGAAGACTGTTTTGCTTTGCTGGCAGGATCGATAGTGTGGTGTGCCTAATACATTGTTTTATTTTCCAGTTATGCGACTTCATTGAGACCCACTACTTGGATGAGCAAGTCAAATCCATCAAAGAACTGGGTGACCATGTGACCAACTTGCGCAAGATGGGGGCACCAAAATCTGGAATGGCAGAGTATCTCTTTGACAAGCACACCCTGGGAGAAAGTGACAGTGAAAACTAAACCTCCCGTGAATGCTTCAGCAGGGACTCTTACCTTCTTACTCAGCTGTGCATGTTTGTTTGTTTTTTGTTTATCCATACTATTGTCCATAACTGTATAAAACCATCTATTGTTCTTTTTGTGTTGCAACTCAAATGCCCAATAAAAGTGATTTGGTTCCACTAAATTTCAGTTGTCCTATAGTATGTATATAGATCAAGTGTTGGCAGAGTTGTGAGAGCAGGGTTTCTTCCAAACTTAATAAATCTTTTATACCTTCCTTTTTAGGAATGCCACCCAGTTCTCGCCCCCAAACTCCACCACAAGGCCTTCACATTTATCCCACTGGCCTTTTAAGTGAGGCGGAGGGGCTTAAACTTCTAAACATCGCTCCATTGCCCACACTGGGACTTGTTCAACCCTGCAATCCTATATGCTCTCATAAAATTGTAAAGTTTGAAAACCCCAAGGGTCATCTAGCCCAACCCCTTGGGATACAGGAATGGGATACAGAAATATGTGAAGAGTATGCTCCATTTAACTCAGTGGTACTTCTGAGTAGACATGCTGTGCATGTTTTCAGACTTCTTGAACGTTCTGTTCTCTGTGCTGGACTCTCATCCTGTGTCTTCTATATAAAAGCACTTAAATGTGACCTCTACATCAGAGAAATTATACATGTAGCTTAAATCTTTCAAAGTCATGCTATTGTGGAAATGAGCTACGTTTTCATAAGGGGGCAGGGTCAGTTTTAACAAGTGGGATGTTTTGTTTGTTTGTTTTTAAAGTTCATGGAGGAGTGTTGAACTATGAACCTGGCGACATGTCTGGGTAAATTATTTTCTAAAAATTGATTCTTTAGTGAGGCTTGGCAAGTTAATCACTACATGAAATGCTACTCTGCCACCTTATAATGAAGATGGTTGGGAATGCTAAGGAAGGGTGGGATAAGACCCCACTGCGGATATTGTTAGTATGGTATTTCTGGGCCTTAGCACTCAGAATATGCATATGCATACATAAATGAATGTCTCTGGTACAGAATTGCCACACAACTCCATTTGGATGTGAGCTGCTGCTGTCAAGCCATTTTCAAGCCCATTCCTTTTCCAGTAAGTTCAGTGAAGGATGTGAACTCATGCTTTAGGATCTATAAACTGTTTAAGGCACTCCAATAAACTATATAGAGATACACAAGATCTGCTCTAGCCACTGTCCTAAGATCCTTTGAAATCATGTCACAGCTAATGAATTAGTTTGGATCTTAACTTTCTCTTTGGAGCAGTTCTGGGTAAAGGATTGATAGCTGCCATGAAATGTACCTTTCCACAATGAATTTTTGAAACAATGGTTCATTCCAGAGTAATTTTCCCATTTGTTTCATGCGCTCCATACCTCTGAGGGGCAGCTCTGAGTTGTTAAATTCTAGACTCATGTCAAAGGTTAAGAGTGATTCAGGTGTAGTTAAACATATCTGGAGGGAAACAGTTAACAACTTGTGCTAGTTATGGGGGGAAGTTTGATTCATGTCCACGACAGAACCCAGCTTGGGATTTTCTGTCTTAATCTTGTGTCCTCGGTACAATATTTGGGAGAGGTTCCTATCCAAAAGGTTTAGAAACTTGGTTTTTCCCCTCTTTCCTTTAATGATAGCTGATGTCAGGTTGTCTTGTGTGGAATGTAGGCAGCCTTGCTTATACCTAAAGCATGCCTGAAGCCTCTCCACCCTTAATGGAAAGAAATTACACTCTTTGGAAGTCTGTTGCTTTACTAATAACTGCTTTTACAGTTGGTATGTTTCTGACCCATCTTAATTCCTCCTGTAAACTGGAAAAAAGGTTAATCTTCCTTAGAGAACAGATTAAATCAGGGATGAGGAACCTGGGGCCCTCCAGATGTTGGGCTGCAGTCATGTCTGACCACTGGCCATCTTGGCTGTGACTCATGAGCAGTCGGTACAGCATGAGACTCTTAATCTGGAAAACCACAGTTTCCCTATCTGGATTAGATTGTGTGTCTACGAGAGGATGAATGACTGCTGGGAGAAGTGCAGAAAGAAACCCCATGGTGCACCTGTAAGTAACTAAACCGGATGCCTTCATCTGCCCCAGCTGCAACAAAACATGTCCCTTCCATTATCAGTCTCTGCAACCACAGCAGGTGTTACAACTCCAACCATTTGACTTCACCCTCGAAGGCGTACTCTCCTACCGTCTACCGAGACAGACGGATGCCAAAATCAATGGATTAGATCCAATGAAGGGATTTCTTCTTTGGAACTTTCAACAATGGCCCCAAATGGGTTTCCTGTGCTTTGTGGTGTGCTAGGCCAAAATGGCAGAGCAGTAGCAGAAAATAAAAAGTGGAGGTGGTTCTCATTTGATACCCTAAGAAGTGTAGGTGTTTTTGAAGGTTTCCAGTTTAGTGAGCATGATATTCTGCAAATGCTGACACCCAAAATTGTAAGCGATTCTCTTCCTGCCCCCGTGAATGTTGCTACAGCAATTGCTGTATCCTGACAGGAGCCGTTTATTGTACCTGTAAATGGCTCAAGATCCTGTGTTAAAACATAGCCAGATCAAAACATCCAACTCTCTGTAATTTAACAGGGGCATTGTCTAGCTGTGCTTTCTGTTCGTGCTATTAAAAGCTACAAGGAACTGAAACTTTTTCTTCAGTTGACTTGTCACCTGCTTTTTAGAAATAGATTGTAGGCAAATAAAAGCTGTGATGCTGTCTATTGCTAATGTGTGTTTAGTAAAGGGATATAGCGCAAATGACGGTGCTCTGTATGCTATGGCCACTCAGCAAAACTGCTTCTTCATTATCTGTCCTACAGTTGACTTAGACAGCCAGCAAAAAACTCTTTATGCTTATCAAGCAAGTGGTTTTTAACCACAGCCTTAATCTTTCTATCCATAAGTGCTGTTGTGTGTACGCTCCCCAAATTTTTGAGACCTGACACCTTTTTTTCTGCAGTGTTAGAAGTGGAAGCAAACTTCACTCTCATTCTCAAAAAGATTATATCACTATATTGTCTCAGAACATTGGGTGGGCCTCTTCCTTGCAATGGTGGGACTGACCAATTAGTACTGCTTTCTGATGCTTGTTGATCCTCCGCTCAAGGATGGGATTGTGCTTTGGGAGCAACTGGGATATTTCTGGGACTCCCACACTCTCCTTGGCTTGCTGGAATGAGAACTGGTTTCATAATCGTGTGGTGCTCAAGTGCCCTGAATGACTCTTAACCAGCATGTAAGCAAAAGCCTATGCATTATCTATGGTGTGATCTGTTCAACCCAATGTTTGTACCTTCTCAGCTCTTCTGTAGCTCATTGTATGTGATTCTGGTGTCTCTTAAGAGGCTGCGCACCCATGAAGCTTCATTTTTTAAAAAACCATGCCATCCTAGATGAAATGCATCTGTGAGCCCATTTCATTTAGTTATCTCTGCCTCCTTCCCTTCATCAGCTGTGCTCTCGCTGGTTTCCATGATCACTTCCATTAACCCGACAAAGTCTCCTTCTGCTAGGGAGATGCCCGAGTCATTGGGAGAAGAGCTGGCTGCCTTTCTCTGATCCTTGGTATGATAAGTGTTGGTGACTCCACTTCCTGCATCTCTGGCAGCCCCCGGCACTGTTGGCGAATCCTGCTCCATGCCTCCAGGAGAAGCCTCCGAGGCAGAGCCAACAGCAGCGTTTGCTTTGCCCAGACGGGATCTCTCAAGCACTGGGGATGTCAAGGGCGTGAAGGGAAAGCAGGTGGGAGGGCCATTGCTGCTAGGGGTCTTGATACCATAGGAGTGGAGGTAGGTGGGGTAGTCTGGGTTTGGAGTTGCTGAGCGGTCTGGTGTAAACCAGGGCTGCCGGTGGCCTTTCAGACCCTTGACGTTCGCCTGCATCTCAGGATCTGGGGACTCCGCAAAGAAAGGAAACTTGGGACTTGCCGAGCTCGCTGAGGACAGAGGCCCTCCTGGGCTTCCCAAAGGGGCAATCTCCTTCGATCCATTGGTCAAGTTTTTTGCCACCTCTTCAATGGTCACTGCCAAGGAGTCTGCAGCCTGGCCTTTCTCCGTTGGCCAAACAAAAGTTTCTCTAGTTCCCGATCCAAGAGAGTTCTCACTTCTGTCCATGTCGCTGGCTCTGCCAGGGGATTGGCTGGTGGAGTTGTCCCTCAAAGAAGAGGAGCAGGCGGCGATGCTGGAGAGAGCAGGCGGCTTCTTGCGGCCTTGACGTCTGGATGGGAAGATCATGGGGATGGAGCTGATGGGTGTCTGTGGGGCGCTGTAGAAGCCAGGCCTCTCGTAGAACGGAGTGGACATGAAGGCGTCAAATTCTCTCAGCTTGCTGGCCGCCTTGTCCCATTGGTCCTGGGAGCTGAAGCTTGCCGGGGAGCAGTCTCCCCTTTGCTGGTTGATACTGGTTGGGCTGCCGGGTTTGCCCACATCTGGGTATGCGTAATAAGGGGAAGAAGGCACACTGTCATTCCTCCGGCGCATCAGGTTCATTCTGGACGACCTGGGGAAGGTGGGGGACTGGACGTTCAGGAAGCGGCTGATGTGGCCCAGCAATGGGGTGGAGTGGTTTGCTTCCTCGTTCTCTTTAATCTGTTCCAGGGGTTGGAATTCCATCTCTTCTTTCTGCATGCTGGAGAAGGGAAATAGGCAGTTGCACACAGTGACTGGAGAGATTAGAACATGTAGGGTGGCTCTAAACTCCTATGTTGGGTGCACTCTGAACAGTGCCATCTCCATGTTCTGGAGAGCCCTTGGAGAGAAAACAGCCTCAGTGCCCCTTTACCACTTCTCTCCAACTTATGTCAGGGGTCCCACTTCCAGCCCCTGTTGCTGCTGCTTCCCCTGACTATTGCTGCCACCTGTTCAGTGTTCACCAGGCAGAGAAGAACCAGTGAGCAAGCAAATGTGGCACAGATTGCTGCTCCTCACTAACATGGCTCTTCACTTGCTCACCCCCATTGTGGGCCAGAGAGAGAGAGAGAGAGAGAGAGAGAGAGAGAGAGAGAAGAGGTGAGCAAGTGGGCAGCAGCAGCAAGGAAGAGGAGAAGGGGTGGGACCAGGGGGCTCTCAACTATTGACGTATGGGACTTGGTAGGTGCTTGACCATGCCAGTCAATGATTCTTGTGCCCAGTAGGAATACTTCTGTGTTTGTACTAGCATGTCTACTCATGCTTGTTTGTTACTTCCAGGTTTGGCCCAAG
Organism: Podarcis raffonei; assembly: GCF_027172205.1. Classification (NCBI taxonomy): domain Eukaryota; kingdom Metazoa; phylum Chordata; class Lepidosauria; order Squamata; family Lacertidae; genus Podarcis; species Podarcis raffonei. The sequence continues at coordinate 79,413,680 of NC_070602.1, forward strand.
ACATTTTGCTGCAAAATTCCTCCTCGTCAAGGGGTGCAATATCCAAAGCTGATCAAGTTAGTTTGGCACCTGAGGCAAAAAAAATTCCACAAGCAGCTCTCCCCACTCCTTGGCAGTTAAAAAAACCCCACAATAATAAATCACTAACAATTTGCTGCCTTCTTATGATATCTAAAATCAGCTGCCTGGGGTGGCTGCCTCACTCTGCCCAATGATAGGGCCGGCTCTTTGTGTGCTTACAAAACAAAAATATGAAAATCCTGCACCAGGAGAAGCTGACCTATGAGACAAGTTGCTCAGACATGACATATAGCACAGTCCTATTTATTCAAACACCTCAGAGGACGAAGATGTTCATAAACAGCTTATTTGGCAGTCTGCGCCTTGATTACTTTGGCCGGTGGTATTCACTTGATTACCTGCAGGCCACAAGGTGAGGTGTGGCAGAGCTAAAGAGGTGAGTCTTGGCAACATATCACAAAGAATTTGGCTATTTGTGGTTTGGATGACTGAGGTTCTGCTTGGAGCCATAGCAACAGCAAAAACAAGCTCCACAGCACCTCAAAACAGCCAAATGACACGTTCTGGTAGAAGCTGATGTAAAAAGAGTGGCGTGAGCATTGGAGGAATGTCAAATTATATGCTAACTGCAAACTCATTCTCCTTACGTAGCCCAAATGGCATCATCCATGCACAAGAGCAGGCTTGCGGAAGTACAAAATGTTTTAAGTTTTTTTTTAATACGTTCTGTTGAATACTGTCCTCTTCTGGTTTATTACTTTGTGTGCAGGAAGAGGGCATGGCGGGCTGGCTGGAACCCTGAACAGGAGCACTCCCCACTGCAACATGTTATTTTATCTCCTCCTTGGGTTTTCTGCTAGTAATTCTCAAAACTCTTGTGGAACTATAACGACAAACACGTGTATAATGCCATGAGCTTCCATAGGCAAACGCCTACTTCATCTCCTGGGTCAGGAAAGGGTTGCTTTAGGTAGCTTCACTTGCCTGATGTCAAAGGTCGAGCCCAGGAAAGATGTCCGCTTATAATCCGCAGTTGCTGCTGTGTAGGGTGGCTGTGGGTCTGGTTCGTTCCAATATGGGTCCTTCTGCAGAGTGGGCAGGTCCTGGTGCATTTCATCCACTGCCATAAGGGAGACCTGCGTAGACAAGACATACGTGCCAGGCACAATGGGGTCAAAACTCAATGGCACTGTGAATGCGTTTGCTCTTATTCTTCCATTTCTGAGAAAACATCCATTTCTAATAATTTGGGGTGGTTGCAATTTAACTGTGTTCAGTTGAGAGTGCTGGAGAGCTTATGATAATAGAGCAGCTCACTAAGATAACTATGTTATTGTGGCTTGCTGGAGTCTTGATAACCCTCTCCTTTTCTGAGTGGGCGAGTCCCAGGCAGACAAAAAAAAAGGTGGAGGTTTATGGCGTCTGTAGTAGGCTCAGCACATGGCTGAGTGGGGCTATGCTCAGCTTGGTGGACCACAAGTTGTGCAGGCCTGCCTAGGAGGAAAGGTTGATTATGAGCTGCCTTTGATGTACAGGAAGCAGCATGAGATCATGAGTAGCAGGCAAATGATCAAAGTGCAGTAAAGAGTGAAAGCTCAAGGAGGGGCGAGTATGGGAAGCCTCCTTCCAAATTTTGATATAGAAACATCTTGAAATGTCATACGTTAACTTAGAAGCACACTAGGTCTTCTGATAACAAAGCCACACACCAAGAAAGTCATGCTTGGCTCAGAGACCTGCTAATGCTATATGAAGCTTTTTCTCAGAGCCATGATTTCATCTTATTGAATGCTGGATGTCTAATGAATCGCTGAGAAGGAGTGTTGAGCCTCAAGGGGGAAAGAGCTGCCCTGTGGGAAGTGTAAGAAAGGCCTTCTCTGAGTGCTGTAATAGCCAGGCCTCAAACTCACCTGGAGATTCCTATCAATGAGCCAGTTGGTTTCAAAGTCGTCGTCATCCTCCCCAAATGGATTAATGAGCTGTTCAGCTACCTGTGAAATGTGTGCAATGAAAGCATTGCTGATCAGCACTGGACATGGAATTTCATCCATCAGTTGGTTCAGATGTCTTGTAAAAACATAGATTGGTAGTTAACGAAGTTTTACTCAGAGTACGCCCACTGAAATTAATGGACATGACTAAGTCAAGTAAAACTTAGTTGAATACCATCCATACCTGTTAGCCTAGGCTTTCCTTGACTCAGAAGGTTGGTCTGTTATTGCTGAAATCCTGTTTATGTTTTCATAATGCTGTTTTACTGGTTTCTATGTTGTATTTTTAGCTTTACGATAATGTTTCATTGCTTTTGTTTTGTACTCTTACATACTGGTTAGAGATTGTTACATATTATGCTGTTTAGAACTGCTTTTAAATGAAATGAAATGAAAATAGCTCCTTAGTTGTGGAACCTAGGATGGTCCAGATTGTTTTAAAGCCCAGATTGGGCTTCACTATTATATTTAAGACAATATTATCTTGTCCAGTCAGCAGGATTAAAAGGCAAGGTTAACAGACCAAAAGGATCTGTCACTTTGTAAAAAAATGACAAAAAGAAAGTCAGATGTTGATGCATTTGCTTGCTATGCACTGCCTTACCAATACAATTTGCATTTGAAGAAGACCTTGCCAGCTCCAGCAGCTTAATAATATATTTTTTAAGCTAGCTCACTAGAAAGAAAACCTCTTGATGGGATGGACTGCAGAGGTGGTGGCTGGAACAGAAGGCACAGCACCTCGCACTTGCATGCCCCTTTGGTCCTTTAAATCACCCACCATCTTCCAGTTACCCATGAATGGGCAGACCTATGTTTGAAGATCTAGGTCTGCTGCCATCACATGGACTTTTGGCCACTCTATAAAGCCTGGATTTGCCTCTGTCTAAGGTGGCCTCAGGGTGTATCTCGGCTACTCAAAAAAGAACTTCAGAAGTTCTATCCTGATGGGCAGAAGTTTCTGGGGGAATTCACACTCTCTCCTTTGAACTGACCTTTAGCCAGCCAGCATAGAAGAAAAACTGCAGGAAGGTGAAGATGGGCACAAAGAGATCCATCTCGTGGCCAGGATACTCCTTTGCAGGGTCCAGGAACTGTCGACCAATTAAACAAGCCAGGAAAAAGCTGTAAACAGCCACTGTGACCACCTTGGAGAAAGAGACACAGTGTGTTAGGGCCTTTTAAGACGCCGTGACTTATTGGGGTGGGAGTTGCACAGCCATTGCTAAGCTATGGTTCACAAAAGGAAGTGCTTCTGCAGGGGTAGTATCATTATGACCCAGACTAAAGTCATTAACCCAAGAAAACAAGCTTCTCACCCTCCACAAGCACAACTATGTTCTGTCTCTTTTGCTGTGGTTTCACTGATGCCACATGTACCCATGGGGTCTGAAATGCATATGAGACTGCTGCAAGACACATCACCTGCCCCTCACCCACCTGCCTACCACATGGGTAAGCACCACCGTTCTAAACCCCTTCCATTGGTTCTTTTCATTCCTTTTTTTCTTCTTCCACATCTTCCAGTACTTGAGTGAATCCCTCGTACAGTTTCAATACAAAAAAACAACCCATGTTATCTTCTTGCATCAAGTTCAGGCCCATTTGCTTCCACACTAGGAAGATCTATGGGGATTTTTAAAATGTGGCTAGTATTAGAAAAAGCACTAGGTGAAAGCATGGTTATATTTCCATGAAAAAGGACCTTTGTCTGGAAAGCCCCAAAGATTTTGAAGAACTCAGTTATTGTCTCACTTCCTCATCCCTTTTGCCTCAAAAGGAGTGGCGTAGTGTGGGTTGTCAGCACCCGGGGCAAGGCAAGTAATTTGCGCCCCCTAACCCATGGATTTGCGCCCCCTAACCCGTGGATTTGCGCCCCCTAACCCTAACCCCCAGATGTTGCGCCTGGTGCGGCCGGCACCCCCTGCACCCCCCACGCCACGCCACTGCTCAAAAGAACTACTCTGGCTCTAAATTCTCTACTAATTCTTCAGCTTTTTTGAGTTTTACAATTCTCTATTTGATCTTTCCAATATATGGGGCCTCTAAAGGCACCATGGTTAATGTCCCATATCATTTCTACATCATTTGCAAACCAAAATCTGTCTCAGAATGCCACCTGTCATTATTTAAGTTCCTATGGCTATGCAGAAAACAACTAATTCATGGAAATAGACTGTCCATGTACAGCCTTGACCTTTATCTGCCTTTCATCCTGGCTTGCAGGGTTCGATATATACCTTCCATTAACCTGAAATCCTTTTTCTCGGCACAACAGAGTCTGGCAGAGTGCGCTATTTAAGCAACAGGGTTGCATAAGACATGCGAGGAAGCTGGCACCATAACGTCTACCCCGAGGCTGCAGTTTGGGCGGTGGTGAGCAGTTAACATGCCTGGTGTCTAATGTAGATAACAGCCTTCCTTTTGCACAGAGGGCAGGAACAGCATGCCAAGAGCTGCGAAGCTGTGTTTGTAGGGCTCAGGCAAAAACATGATTCAGTGGATGGGAGTGAGCTAGTAAGGCAAGTTTTGATATGCTCAAGGAGAAAAAGAGCATGTACTCAGAGAAAATAAGGACCCAAACTCATTGGTCTTGAAAATTCCCTGTCATTGTATGGGGAGTTATTATGTGCTATGTGTTTGACTGCAACCGCATAAGACGTTGTGACTTGAACATACAACGTCTGGCACACTAGAGTTGTGTGTATGGGATTCATAAACAAAGGTTACGTGAGAAGGTGATGCAAGGATTGGGTGTGAAGGCTACAGAAGATCATGCATGCAGTATGCATATCTGTGGTTGTGGTGGGGAAAACTAACAATTTTATTTCTTTCTTAAATTTGTATACCCCCCTTCATCTGTAGATTCCAGGGCGGTTCACAACATAAAGAATACAAGATAAAAACACAAAATACACAACAAAAATGACAGCAAAGGAAACAGCCACAAACCAGTAACCTCCCTCCCACTTGGAGATTCAAGGGGAAGGGGTTTAAGGGCAGGTACATATTTGTACATGAGGACTTTGGATGTATTCCGAGGCTAATAATAGAAGAGCCCTGTTGGGTCAGACCAAAGGCTGATCTAGCCCAGCTTTCCATTTCTCACAGTGGTGAACCAGATGCCCATGCTCACAAGCAGGGCATGCGGAAACAGCCTTCTACTGACTGGTATTGTGAAGCATGCTGTCTCTGCTCCTGGAAGTAGCAACAGCCACCATGACTACCAGCAGCCACTGACAGCCTTATCCTACATGAATTTTTCATATCCCACTTCAAAGCTGCCTTACATCGGTGGCCTTCATCACATCTGGTGGGAGCAAATTCCATAGTGCACTGTGTGAAGAAATACATCCTTTTGTCTGCTCTGAAACTTCAATCATCTAGCTTTTTTGCATAACCCCAGATATTCTAATATTAGGAGAAAGAAAGTGTGTGTGTGTGGGGGGGGAACCCACTCTATTCATGTCCCCTCTCCCACTGGCGGAGGAAGAGGAGTGTGGGGGGAGCGCACCACCCCCGGCAGCGCAATCCCAGTGGGGTGCCATCGCAGCTGGCCCCCCCACCCGCGCTGGGTGCCATGCGCCCGCAGGCAACATGCCACACCTCCAGGACACGTGCCACACCAGCCCCGTCCCTGCCTGCCTGCTCTCCGCCCCCCCCCCCCCGGTGCCAGAGCATGAAGCTCTGCCACTGCCCTCTCCTCAACTCACCCCTTTTTTCCTAAACTAAAAAGCCCCAAATGTTGTTACGCTTCCTTGTACGGGAGTTGCTCCAGCTTGCTTTGCATTTTGATAGCAATTCTGATTATTTTAAATCCCATTGAAATAAATGAGTGTTAAGTGAGCTAGCTTGATTTTAAGTGGGACCAAGACGCATTTAATTTTGTCTGGAGAATATATACCAGTTCTCACCTGTGTGTAGACCAATGGAATGCTGATCCAATCATACCCATAGAGTCTCCCACACTGACTGCGCAAAGTGTTCATTTCCTGTTGGAGGGAAGGACAAGTACTGATAAAGGTACAGATGATCCACCACAGAGTCCCGTCCCACCCATTTTGCCTTTATTATTTCTTTCTTTGCAAATATTTGTATACTGCCAAACATTTAAAAAATATTGAGGCGGTGAACAACATGAAATAATAAATAAAATCAAATTACAAATAATGCATCAATGAATCAGATTAATAACTCAGCTTAACTGGATTGCCTCTCAAGGAAAGCCTGGATGAACAAATGCATTTTGAGGAGATGCTTAAATGCTAGTACTATATGCACCTGTCTGATGATTACTGGGAGCACATTCCAGAGGGCAGATGCCGCAACACGAAAAGTCCTGTTTTTGTAGACATAAGAAGAAACTTGGGAGAATGCAAAAATATTAAGAGTGTTTCTCTCACAATGTCCTCATCAAATTGCCATCCCACTGTATTTTCCCATTTAATCAGGATTTATTGTTTCTATGGAAAACCCATTAAGTTAAAAAGAAATAAACCCAGAACTGGTAAATCCAGATTAAATGGGGAGACAGGGGTGGTGTTTTAACGAGGATGAAATTGTGTGGACACTGTGAAAAACTTGCGTTCATGAGCAGCACTGAGTCAAAATCGGCTGCTGTGTGGAAGCACCCAGTGAAACAGTTCTCCCTCCTTTTCTCATCCTTCCGCTCTTTGCGAGGGGTTCCTCCTTGTGGTCCTTGAAGCACATCACAGACTCACATGACCCTGCTTTATCCTTTCTATTGACTTGCCATTTCTGAGCCCAAAGTGAGCACTGCCAATTGCAATATTGTTTTGTTATTTTGTCAGTAGGGACACAGAAGGTTTTGGGTCCGCAGCTCCCCGCATACCACTGTCCTGTCTGGTCTTAAGCTGCCTATCATCATATCCCATCCTTGATGGCCTGCAGCAATTATTCTGCCTCTGCTCCTTCCTGGAGAGAGACCTGATGTTCTCTGTTCAGGAGACTACAGCATGGTTGGCTGACACCCACTTGCATATCATGAACTCACATTCAAGATGCCTTGCAGGAGCACACTGTCACGGATCCTTCCATCATTACGTGCCTTCACTGCCAGGTTCGAGAACCACACACAGGGGATCCAGAACTTGTTATGGGGTGAATTTAAACTGTCAAACTTCTTGTGTTCTTCTGGAGTCATCAGGCCTATGCAGACAAGAAGATGGGGGAGAGGAGGAGGACAGTTTACAGGAATCCTGTCACGCAGGTTGTATTTTGGAGAGGAAATAAACCTGTTGATCTCAAAAACAATTTTTGGGACCTCAAAATATTGAAGCGCCTTAAAAATAAACAGCAAAAATTAATAACACAATAGACAGCACAAATTCAAATATATATTTGTAAATAAACACAGATATTACCATATTGGCCCAAATATAAGCCGTACCCGAATATAAGCAGCACCTTTAAAATTCAAGGGGGAAAAGGAAAAAAAGACAATACTGTACTCGAATATAAGTTGCTCACTTAAAATTCCACAGGCACTCACACCTGTTCCATTTTACCATATGTCTGTTTCAGCAGCGATATCGCAAAACCCAATTTTTGTAAGGTCACAAATTTAACCACTTTTCATGGTCGGAATTTGGAAAAAAAGTGTGGCATAAATTCGGGCCAATACCGTACAAAACACCAAAAGCTTCCAATGACCACCTTCCAAAGGAAACCAAACCTGGATATGTGCTGTACTCCTAGAACTGCTAACCACTTGGAGAAGTGGGAAGAGCTTAACGGTAGCTTCAGAGTGGGTCCCATAACAATTATAACTTGCCCAGTTGTTCTGAACCCTTAGATTTGATAGGCTGAAGGCATCAAAGATTGAGGGCCAGTGTAGTGTGGGAGATTAAATCTCAGACTAGAAAAGGGGAGACCCAAGTTCAAATCAATGCTCAGTCCTAAAACTCACTGAGTCACCGTGGGCCAGTCACTGTCTCTCAATCCAACCTATCTCACACGACTGTTGTAGGGATAAAAAGCAATGTAGATAACCCTGTACGCTGCCTATTAGTTTCCTTGGAGGAAAAAAAAAGCAGGATATAAATGTAATTAACAAGAAAGATTGCCTTCCTCCCTCCTCTAACCAACTCTTGGCATCTCACAAAGTGTCCCCCTGGACGTCTTCATTTGTGGCACGGAGGATGGGAATCACTTTAAGCACATTTTGTCTTAGTTGGTCATCACTGTGATGGATAGTACCTGCTGTCACAATATGTTCGATGCTGGGAAATCGCTTGAAGACAGCAGTGCTGACCGAGCGCAAGATCAGCACACCCAGCAGATTGATGTAGCGCATGAGTGTGCGCCGAAGGAGGCGGCCGTACTCGTCCTTCCCATCCACGCTACTTGAGACCAGGTTCATAATGCGGTCAGGCCATGGGATGCTCTCATACTGTCCCCACCATCGAGACACCACTAAGGTGACATAAAAACCTAGCGTGAAAACAAAGAGATGGTTAGTGAGGATGATAGGAACGAAAAGGAAAGGGCTGCAGGAACAGATCCAATTTGAGCAAAATTGGGACACACACACAAGCTCTGAGCCACAAACCTTTTCCATTTTGAGCTTTCACAAGACATCACTTGTGCATGTTCAATTTTTTGTCTCACAAAACTGAAGAAAGCTGAAAATCTTTGGAATCCAAATTATGTTTGCTTCATTATATGCTCATTATATGCTCAGCACCCTGGCTGTAGTACCTGAGCTTGCGAGATCTTTGTCTGCAGTATATGCAGTTGATCCTGTGAGAAAGATCCCTCAGCCCTGCTCTTCTCTCATTTAGCAATACCCTGTCAGAATGGGCACTACCACACTGCTCCTCATAGTCTTATGAGCCCAGAGTAGGGAGAATGCTTTGTCAAAGCCTGACATGAAACTGTCAGTAAGAATGGTACTCTTGGCAGAGCGCCATCTTGCCTCTCAGAGAAGACATATTTATGCGAACTTCTGTCTGGTGTTTCTTAAGGGGTGTGAGAAATTCTCCAGCAGCCTTCAGATTTCATGCCAGGCAGGAACAGCTGTCATAGCCCAATTATGTCCTCCTTTGTGAAGAAGTACTTTATTTTGTGTGTTCCAAATTTTCCAACATTCAGCTTCAAAAGGATGTTATGAGAGAGGGAGAAAAATATTTCCCTATTGTTATAATTGAGAAACAACAGAGTCTGTGATTCTCAGCTGAAGTGCTTTGCCACTGATCATTCTAGGTACAGATAGAGAGATATTAGGGATGGGTGGGGCACCATTTTGGATTTTCTGCCTCAAGCACCAAAATGTTTTTGCTGGCCCTGGCTATACATGTTACAAATAAGCAAATAAATAATGTAAGGGTTTCACACTATTCTTTCCCCATTTTTACATGCCTTACCTAGTACAAAGGACACCGGGATCAGTTCGGCATAGCTATTGCAATACATAGCCAATTTCTCAAACATCAGCCTTTGGCTCTCATTCAGAACCAGCCTGTAATGGAAGCACAGGGGAATATTTCCAGTTTCAAAACTACAAAGGGGATTTCTCAGTAATGGGTACTGAGAAAAGCAAAAAGGAAGAAAAAGAGCTTCCTGCAGAATCATGGGCTCTGGTTGCTATTTGGACAATACCGTACAACAAATTCACTTTTGTTTTCATTTGTTGTGTGCAGTAAGATCTTGTCCCTCAATGTAGCAATGTAATGCTTTGCTTATATAACCTCACATTTCTCTGAGCATTCAAACACTCAAATCTAGGGGAAATATAATCTTTAGAATAATTTTTTCTTTATGGTTCTATGTTTCCTCCATTGCACAGCTCTAGTACAAGATTGAACACACTCCCCTCACCGTTGGGTCTGTTTTTATAAGTGTTCAGATTTTATAAATAAAAAAATATTTTATTTTTCGCTGACTTCTGAGGGTGCTGCCTCCTTGGTTGAGTCAGGCAACTGTGCCCGGCCTCAGGCCTCCTCTCTGGAGAGCTGCCTCCTTCCTACAGCTCAACAGACTCCTGTTTGTTGGTTTGGGAGTTTGGGAAGAGGAGGAGGGGAACATTCTTTCCTTAAAAGCACCCACTGCCTTTCCAAAGAATGAGCTCAAAACGAAGGCCAAAATCTACTGTGGTTTTGTGTTGTTTTTTTCAATTAGTTTGCTGTGGTTCATATTAAGCTGTGTTGTTTTTCTGTCTCTACTTATGTGGGAACAGAAAGCATAGCGGGAAGCATTTTTGATGGGACACCCACTATCCCCTTTCTTACCCTCTAGAGTTATTCCTGGATGGAATGCAGGTTAAAAGGAGGAGGAGGAGGCAGACCCTGAAGTACAGGCTCCTCCTTCCCTGTCTCTCAAAAGGAAGACTGATCGGCTACAAGTGAATGAGATATTTGAGCCGTCCTCTACCAATTGTTCCCCTGCAGAAGTCATGTGCCAAATCTAAAACATGCTTGCATGATGCGTGCAGAAAGACCCTAAAGAAACCAACAGGCTTAAAAGAAATGCCGGTGCTCACCTGTAGATGAGGCTGATGCCGAAGTAGAAAGAGATGAAGATTAAGAACTCGCAATAGAGGAGTTTGTAGATGCTCCCTTTCCATCGGAGCAGGAGCTGTGAGAAGGTGCCCAGGCGTGCATCAGCTACACGGTATGTGTATGTCACTGTCATCACAAGGCCTGCTAAGAAAGAAACAACGACATGGTGGGGGTTGAGGCCCATTGCGGGAGAGCGGGTCCTGTAAAAAGACAAAACCAGCTTTGGCAGGTTGGGGAATTGGATAACCTGGATAAAATCAGTGCTTTTTGTGGGTGAAGGTTCTTACCAGGGCAGGGAACCATCACCTGTTTTTTTTTTTGCTGCCCGTGGCAGCCATTTTGTGCTGACACCCACAGGAATACTGGCACCTCTTTTTTACACACCAACACCCACGGAAGCAAGGAAGCACTGGGCAAAACTATATGCAATTTCATTGTGTTTGTGTGAGAGAGGGGGAAGGTAGCCTTGCAGTAACTCGGAGCAGAGCTTTTTGAGTGACTGCCCCTGTTCCGTGCAATACAGTGGTACCTCTGGTTACGTACTTAATTTGTCCTGGAGGTCCGTTCTTAACCTGAAACTGTTCTTAACCTGAAGACCACTTTAGCTAATTCCTATCGAGATATGACAGGCATCCACTTTTAGGAAACAAATGAAGACATTTTTGTTCTGACAGGCTTTCCCAGCCAGATAAATGGGCCCTTCTGTTTGGTTTTGGTTTTGTTTGGAATGTATTGGCTTTTTTGTATTTTTAACTGTTTTTAATGTACGCGGTCTTGAGACTATTGTGTAGAAACCTATTAGTAAATTGATGATAATTATTAGAATAATAGCCCCAATGAATCAATCTCAATTTGACAACAAATGCTGATGGAAATATACTGTGAAAACCATATATAGATTGCTATGGCTAGTGGCTAATGCAAATAAAGTTTCTATCTATCTAACCATATATCAATGATCGGATATACAGGTCAGCAGAATAAATGTCCATCATCGTACATGATAAGCTGCATTTGTTGCATGCTTTTTTCTTAGAATCATAGAATCATAGAGTTGGAAGAGACCACAAGGGCCATCGAGTCCAACCCCCTGCCAAGCAGGAAACACCATCAGAGCACTCCTGACATATGGTTGTCAAGCCTCTGCTTAAAGACCTCCAAAGAAGGAGACTCCACCACACTCCTTGGCAGCAAATTCCACTGTCGAACAGCTCTTACTGTCAGGAAGTTCTTCCTAATGTTTAGGTGGAATCTTCTTTCCTGCAGTTTGGATCCATTGCTCCGTGTCCGCTTCTCTGGAGCAGCAGAAAACAACCTTTCTCCCTCCTCTATGTGACACCCTTTTATATATTTGAACATGGCTATCATATCACCCCTTAACCTCCTTTTCTCCAGGCTAAACATGCCCAGCTCCCTTAGCCGTTCCTCATAAGGCATCGTTTCCAGGCCTTTGACCATTTTGGTTGCCCTCCTCTGGACACGTTCCAGTTTGTCAGTGTCCTTCTTGAACTGTGGCGCCCAGAACTGGACACAGTACTCCAGGTGAGGTCTGACCAGAGCAGAATACAGTGGCACTTTTACTTCCCTTGATCTAGATGCTATACTCCTATTGATGCAGCCCATAATAGCATTGGCTTTTTTAGCTGCCGCGTCACACTGTTGGCTCATGTCAAGTTTGTGGTCAACCAAGACTCCTAGATCCTTTTCACATGTACTGCTCTCAAGCCAGGTGTCACCCATCTTGTATTTGTGCCTCTCATTTTTTTTGCCCAAGTGCAATACTTTACATTTTTCCCTGTTAAAATTCATCTTGTTTGTTTTGGCCCAGTTCTCTAATCTGTCAAGGTCGTTTTGAAGTGTGATCCTGTCCTCTGGGGTGTTAGCCACCCCTCCCAGTTTGGTGTCATCTGCAAATTTGATCAGGATGCCCTTAAGTCCATCATCCAAGTCATTGATAAAGATGTTGAATAAGACCGGGCCCAAGACAGAACCCTGTGGCACCCCAGTAGTCACTCTTCTCCAGGATGAAGAGGAACCATTGATGAGCACCCTTTGGGTTCGGTCAGTCAGCCAGTTACAAATCCACTGAGTGGTAGCAAAGTCAAGACCGCATTTTACCAGCTTCTTTACAAGAATATCATGGGGCACCTTGTCAAATGCCTTGCTGAAATCAAGGTAGGCTACATCCACTGCGTTCCCTTCATCTACCAGGCTTGTAATAAAACGAGATCAGGTTAGTCTGAAATGACTTCTTTTTCAGAAATCCATGCTGACTATTGGTGATCACAGCATTCCTTTCTAGGTGCTCACAGACTGTTTGCTTAATGATCTGCTCCAGAATCTTCCCTGGTATTGATGTCAGACTGACTGGGTGGTAATTATTTGGGTCCTCTCTTTTCCCCTTTTTGAAAATAGGGACAACATTTGCCCTCCTCCAGTCTGCCGGGACTTTGCCTGTTCTCCAGGAATTCTCAAAGATGACTGCCAGTGGTTCTGAGATCACATCTGCCAGTTCTTTTAATACTCTTGGATGCAGTTCATCTGGCCCTGGAGACTTGAATACATCTAAACTAGCCAAGTATTCTTGTACTATCTCCTTAGTTATTCTGGGCTGTGTTTCCTCTGCTGAATCATTTGCTCCAAATTCTTCAGGTCGGGCATTGTTTTCTTTATCGGAGAAGATTGAGGCAAAGAAGGCATTGAGGAGGCATTCTTGCATGGACATATTTTCCATGTTGGAAAAAAGTATGTGATAGGATCTCAGTGGGTGGATCCTTGATGTCACAAACACGATTTGTTCCAGAAAGTAAGGATGTCAGATTATATTGGATACACATATACAAGGCATTTTAAGACAACCACAGCCAAATACTTTAAATAGTGTCCCGAGGCTCCCCCAACCATCATGCGCAGATATTGAGGGTGCACAGGGGCCTACAGGGGAGAGGAGAGAAGCAGGAAGTTCCATTGTGCAATTTGGAAAGAAACAGAATGCATCTTCCCATGATGGAGAAGGCTGGGGCCAGATGTCCTCTGTGCCTGCTCTGTCTGCTGCCCATGTGCTAAGGTGGGCAACTTCAAGACCCCTGCTCTCTCTTCTTAAGATTATTTGTCTTTACATCAGACTTGGATTGGATGGTTCGTTGAATAAAGGATGCCTTGAAACAGAAGACTTTCCTCTATGATAGTCCTTCAAATAGAAAACTTTTCCTACTGAGGCAAGAAGTGAGCAGGAATAAAGAAGCAACACTGGAAAATAAGGAGAAGGAAATTGGGGAACATCTAAAGGAACCGAAAGTTGGAGTATGGGAAAAGAAAAGGCGAGATGTAAGAAAAAGTTTATTCAGTAGTACTAACAACTCAGGTTTGGACTGCTGCCCAGGAGATAGTTTACACATTAAAGAGAGCACCAAAGTATGTTGCTTCTCAGAAGGGCCTTCCCCACAAACCATCAATAACAACATTTGGTTTGGACTGTTGTGTTTGGATAGGGGTGAGCAGGAGGGATGATTGTATAGTATGGTGCAGAAATAAGGTACAGTAAAAGGTGGGAGAGACTTTCTGCACGTACTATGAATGTTTCACAGAAATGCACAAACTTATCCTCTAGACGAGTTTGTCCAAGCAGGCAGAAACACAACAAAATGTTTTCTATGGAATATTTTTCCCCCTGACCATGTAGGTTTAACAGTATCTTGATGATGTGGATTTCCTGGCTCAGTCATGTCATCGCCTGGAGTTGCTCAATGTGATGGATGAACCTTTCACAAGGTCCCAGTGTTTATATTATTGTGTTCCTAGCCACGTGTTTGCCAGAGGCAGCTTGAAGATTATTCCAATATGTAATGCCAAATACATAACACAGAAATGTTGTATGGTAGCCAGTCTATCTGTAAGAATAGCTCAGCCCCCAAATAAGCATATTGTCTGCTGCATTGTCCGTCTTGCTGTGCCTCTTTCTCTCTCTCAAACCCTTCCCTCCCCCAAGATGATTATGCACCTGACTGCATTGGTAGCAAGAAAATGCCAGGGCTTATCCACACTTACCTTCCCTCAATGCTTTCCAGGCATGGTCTGTGCCTTAAAACTCCATGTCCAAACGCCTTTTTTCCCCATTGCTCCAGAGTTTCTCTGTGTAGACCCACTCTTTATAGTTCAGTTGGAGCAAACAGCAATCTGTGGGAAACCCAAATTGATGTTTGCTCCAACTGAGTCTTAAAGAGCAGGTTCTCATGGGGAAAGCTCAGCCCCCCCAAAAAACCCCACACTCAACAAAAAGTGAGTGTAGATAAACCCCCAGTCTAGTCTGGGGCTGCTATTTGGTAATTTTACAGCTAGATACTTTTGTTTTAAAAATTGTCATCAATGCTAGCAACGCTGCTGAAGACCTTTTAAAATTGTGTATATTAGAATAACCACATAAACAATGCCCCCTTCACCTCTTTCCTAGATGGGTGGTAAACATGCCAGTCAGATAATGTTCACCAATGCTAATTTCATTTTCTAATCTACAGTCATCTGCATTCTCCCATAACCACATTAGATTCCAGCAGAAATCAAGCATGGCTGTGTCCAGGCAGCTGTCCAGCCTGCTTCTAGCCTCTAGCTCACACACAACTTTGTCCTTCACACTAACAGCCTGGTGGGGGTGGGGGCCCCATCCCTTTCCTCTCTGGCACAGAGCCACTTCCTTCGTTACCCTAAGGACCCATACTTAGTTGCCATTACCAAGAAACTTGCCTGGCTATTCCAGCATTTGAATCTTCATTGGACCCTGGAATTAGAAGGGATTTAGGCTTACAGCTTACCCCCACCCCCACCTCACCCTCCAAAACTTACAACACAACAAATCCACAAATGTGGAAAAGATAAAGGAAATGACCACACACACACACACATACTTGAACCACTTGAAGATATTCCTTGATTGTGTGTGTGTGTTTTGTTATGGCAACTTCCTTTGCGCCTCCACCGCACCCAGGTAGAATTTTTCTCATGCAATTCAAATGCGGAGTGCATTTTTACCAAAGATGGAAAACTCCAAGCCTTGCCTGTGTAAATAATGCCCGTGAATTCTTCAGCAGTATATAGGAAAGTCCTGTGCCTTTCCCTTTCCCTCCTAGTCTAGAATGCCCCCCTGCCCTGCTATATTGCTTACTGTGGGAGGAAACTGGAAGGTTAACCATGCCAAATCAAATTTCTAGAAGCAGAGGAGAGAATGCACTGATTGCCAAAGAAGAAGAGAAGAAAAGAAAGTTGTAATGCTTCCTCTTGTGGGATTCGGTGAAGCGAAAGAGCATATTCTATATTATATGATGCCAGGGTGCTTTGAATTAGGTGTTGGGTGGGCTCTTCTTCGCTAGAGATATTAAGAAAGAGCCTGGATGGCTGCTTTTCAGAGATGCTATAGCACCAGGTATTCTGCCTCAGCAGTGGGGTTGGAAAAATTGGTGTATACTATGATTCGATATATCCTTGTACTGCACCTGGAATACCTATGGAGAAACAAAAACACTAATTCCTCCTTATTCTCAATCTGAGAATAAGCAAATACATCTTCTGATATCCTACGGTTAGAGGTATCTTCATTGTTTTCTCCAGTCAAACTTCTCCCTGGTACTCACCGGTTAAGGCTCCCTTGGCTCAGGAGCTGGTAGAGTTACAGACACTAAACAGTCCTATAAACTCTATATGTGCAGACAGGCGTACACTGTTAAAATAAGGAAGGATCCATATCCAAAGTCACATAACATGGAGGAACTACCTTGTAACACACTTGAAACAGCTTTCGTCCTTACTGTTAGACTGGCTGAGGCTAACATCCTATGTGAACCTACTAGGGAGAGTTAAGTCCCATTGAAGACAGTGGGACCTACAGCAGAGCAAACATGCACAGGCTTGGAAAACACAGCTGATGGTGGCATTTCCTACTATTTTACAGTTCACGGATTCCTCTGCATGGAACCAGACTTGTGAGTATGGTAGTTGCTATTTCAGGTGAATTGTTCTAAAATACAAAGCTGTGACACCCACCCACCCACCCACCCACCCACCGGGGGGCCTTTATAATGCAAATACTCTGCGGATCTCATAGAACAGTAGATCACTGGGTACATTGAGGAAAAAAGAGTTTGCCAATGTGCTTTTTTTAGGGGAGGAAGGGGAACAGCTTTCAAAAATTAAATCATTTTAAACGTCAACATTGGAATGCCCAACGTGAGAATGCCATTTTTTTGCATGTTAAGGTGCATCCTTAGACCCCATGGCCAACCGCAAAGGAGAACAAGACCTAGTTTATGCAAGAGGAAATTGTGGCAAGAGTTGCTTGACCTTCAGGAACAAGAGAGGCTGCACCTGCTGCACCACCCTCCTCTCCTGTGAAAGATACAAGAACCCCAGGTGGTTCCTCCTTTGCATCTGTATACACAGTATTCTCGTGATGGCCAAATGTACAGAACTGGCAGCCTCCCTCTGCCCCAAATAAACTAAATAAGGTGCCTTGTTTTAAAAAAGTGGAAACACATCCCTAAGCAAAAAGAAAATTTGTCCCATTCTAGGACAGCGCCACAGCAGCCCTCGGGGAGCTACTTACCAAAGCAGGCTCCGGCCCTGCAGCTGGGACTGGAGACGTTTGGCCTCGCATGTGTCCTGGCGAGGTTCTTTGTCGGCACACGCCACACTCCACCTCTTCCCACCTCTGTGGCTTGTGGGTGATTGAACCTGACAGTGACACGGTGCTCTAAGAAGCCTGAAACCCACTTGGGAGTTGCAACCGGTCACTTGATTCCTTAATCCCACCCCCATTACAAAAGGAACTCTGTTGTCTTTTGCTGTGTTCTCTCCTAATCTTCCAAGTAAGCTCTGCGTGTTTAGAGAGAGGCAGGCCGGGGGGGGGAGCGGGGGGTGGCCCCTCAGCTGCCGCCCGCCCGCTCCTGCTTGCACTCACTCCTGGCACAGCCGTGGCAGCCGCAAGAAGAAAGGCATTTCTCCTGCTAATTCTTTCCTGTTTGGATCTTTTCTGAATGTCACCGTTTTTCAGAAGCCCCGGGGATTAAGTGGGGCTGGAATTTTCCACACAGTTTATAAGGGTTTTGTCATGCTGCGCTGAGCACAACCCACCCACAGGCCTTCTTCTGGGGCTCCAAACGATGGCTTCCTGTGAGCTGGGATGCTCTCTGGCCTCCAGGCACCTGAACTCGGGCCCAGTTCACACATTCAAGGCTCATCACTCCATGGGTTCTTTCCTCACTTGACGGCTCAGTATTTGGTGGCTTGAAATTGAACATGTGGGCTTCTCCACTTAGGAAGCATAGGTGGAGATATGGAGACTCTCTCTTGTGGGACTTGATCTGCAATGGCTCTTCTTGTATATGGTTGCCACCATCAACTTAGACCTGCCAAGTGACCTGAGGGGCAGGGGGGAATTCACACTGCTTTGTTCTTGCGGCTGCTACTCCATGTCCTTGGAGATGGAGGTGGAGTCTTGATGTCAGATTTATCCCCAAGTGCTTCCTTAGGAGAGGATGGATCTGTGCTGATAGGGAGACGCCTGAGTCTTCTCAACTGGCAGTGATGTTGCATGCGGAAGTGAGCCATTCTCATGACTTACCCGCTCAGCCCTTCCCCTAGATCCATGTGTCTCTGGGATCAGACTCCTCCTGGAATCTGGAGGTCACCAACCCACTAGGACCTTCCCCTTGGTTAGACTCCTCCAGTTCCCCAATCACCTCCCATTCCTTGTCATTTGACTGCCCTCTCCATGATGTCTCCACAAGACTCATGACAATTTCTCATATTCTAACCCTCAAATCTTGTCCTTGCTTTGCAGCCATTCTCCTTTCTCCCACCAATTCATCCACATAAAATCAGCCTTGCTCAACTTGGTGCCCTCCATATGTTGTCGGACTACAGCTCCCATCATCATTGGCCACACTGGATGGGGCTCCTGTGAGCTGGAGTCCAACAACATCTGGAGGGCACCAGGTTGGGGAAGACCTGCATAAACTCACTCTCGCTCTGATGATGAGGAGAACTATTTTCTAATGGTTTGATTCCATTTCATCTAGTAGGACAGGGGGAGGGGGCAGAAGGCGGGGTTTCTAGTTAAAAGCGCAGCATATAAAAGCTATAATGACCTTGTCAGCAACCTTCATCCCTTCCTCCCAAAACTTCTTGAGCCTGCTGAGCTAAGCACCCAAATCTTGGTTTTTCACTGGGGTCAGTTTCCCCAGCTCCTCAATAGGTTTTTAAATATTGCCAGTGGGACTAACCAAAGAGCTCAGTCATCTGCTTGTGTTGCTCACAAAGTGCCTCTCTTGGTCAGTCACACTTAATTCTTTAAACTATAGTTGGCAGGTGCTTTATCTGAGGGAGGATTCTTGTCCCTGCCTTCAAACATACCCTTCTTTCACATCCAGTCAATGTGGCCAGGAAGGGCCCATTCCCAACTTCTCCTTGGGTATCACTGCCTCAAACTCTCAGAGGCAGTTTAATTTTTTTGTCTTCACCTCAGGAGCTTAACCTCAGGGAGTCAAAATACTTTTGCCCCATTTCCTTCAGAGGGCAACTGAGTAAACTTTGCAACTGCCTTCTGCTGGGCAATCCAAGTTAGGCAGAAGTTCCTGTCCATCATTTCATCCTCAGACCCTATGTCAACCTCTTGCCACTTGGTGCCGTCCAGATATTTTGAGCTGGCTGGGGCTGATGGGAGCTGGAGTCGAAAGCAGGACACCAGGTTGACATTTATGGGGTCAGGGAGGGCCCCTTGAGGAAGTGGTACACCACAACCGCCTCCTTCAAGGCAGGTGGCACCCCCTCCCCTACAACAAGGCACTGGTGATTCCTTGGACCCACCTAGTGATTCCCTCTCAGCTAGACTGAATAAGCCAAGATGGGCAAGAGTTGAGAGGACAAGTCCCTTCAAGCACTGTGTCCACAACCTCCTGCCATTAATAACTGAAACCAGGACAGCTGGACCTGATGGTGTGCTGAACAGCTCCTCTGGACTTCCTCTGTGTCGTCTAAATTTGTCTGGATAGGTGTGTTAGTCTCTTGCAGCAGAAATAGAAAAGATTATTCCGGCACCTTAAAGACTAACACATTTATTACAGCATAAGCTCTCCTAGACCATCTGATGAAGTGGATAGTAGTCCATGAAACCTTACGCCATAATAAATCTGTTGAGGCTGGATTCAACTAAGTTGCGCTAGCGGAAGCCAGTGCAAAAATACATGCCTGTGCAATGGGGTTCCCCCCCTTGTCCACCTGTGCGCCCCCAACGGCCTCCACAGATCTGCTCAGGAGGGTCAGAAGAAACTCCAGAAGAGCATGCATGTCCATCTCGTGGAATGATGTTGAATTCCGCTCTCCATCTTTAAGGTGCCAAAGTCTCCTTGTCGTTTTCACATTTGAACTAACTAGCAGGCAGGTACAGCTGAATCTGTTAGTTTTGGTTTATCTCAGTTTCTCATCCTTCCACTCTTCAATTCAGTGCTGCACATTTCCACAGCAACCTGCAATTCTTTATTCCTTTTTTTTAACCCTCATGGAAATTCATTAGCGTTTTAGTGTGAATTTCTCCTAATAAACACATTTCTGTATGAAGTTTTAACTGACATACACATTTTTGAAAGTGATTCCCCCCTCCTGGTGTAAAGCATTTTTGCATCTTCTTTCCATGCCTTTTTGCATTTTGGTACATGTTATTTGGTTGCATCGCAAAATTCAGAGATGTACGAATTTCAAAAGATAGCTGTGTTTTAGTTCTCATATTAGTTCGAAAAGTGTTTCTTATTAAAATGCAAACAAAATCGAATTTCTTCCCCATCCCTGCCAGCAGGCTATGTTCTAGAAACATGACGTAGCACCATCTAGTGGTATCAAGTGGAATTGGCTTCTTTATCACCCCAATAACAGAGGTGCCTCTGGTCAATCACTACATTCAAGCGCATGTTGGGAATGTAGGTTTGTTCAATAAAAATGCATTAAAAGGCATTGTTGACCTAGTGTGCAACAAATCCATAATAAAAAAAGGATTTTTATGGTCAGGGAAGTGAAAGGGAAATGCACTGAAAAGTGTGGGATGGACGAATGACTAACAGGAAGAAAGACACATAAACACTACTAATCAGGACAAATGTTCATTGTCATATAACCACCACACAAACAAATGAGAATGAAAACCAAATAAAGACCGGATATAAGCTGACCTCCATGTAAGCTTTGGACAAGCAAATCAGGATGGATCCTCAATGATCTCCATACAGTGGTACCTCGGGTTACAGACGCTTCAGGTTGCAGACACTTCAGGTTACAGACTCTGCTAACCTGGAAGTAGTACCTCAGGTTAAGAACTTTACCTCAGGATGAGAACAGAAATCGCGTGGCGGCAGCAGAAGGCCCCATTAGCTAAAGTGGTACCTCAGGTTAAGAACAGTTTCAGGTTAAGAACGGGCCTCCGGAACGAATTAAGTTCTTAACCCGAGGTACCACTGTATAGGGAAAAATTAATATGAAATAACTTTCCTTTAAAGTTTTCATTTTTAAAGAGAGGGGATGGAGAGAGAATATTTCTAATCTACACAACTGGAAAAGAAGTGAATTCAAGTACGGAAAGCTGGTCTCAGAAGCATTTTGCTTTGAAGAGGTTTTGTAGATAAAAACCTGGGAATTTGTAGATAAAAGATAAATAAACTATAATGGGTATTGATCTATGACAGGGGCTTTTTTGGTCTTCTGGTGTGAGTGCAAATATGAAGAACTGATCCTGTTTACCCATGCTCCAAGTTATAAGCCAAATCTAGCCCCCAGAAGTTTCCACATGTCCAGCGTTGGTGGAGTGTAATGTTGTTTTGTGTGTGTGTGTGTTTGGCTTTCCTGGGCATATAACCCTGAAGCAGTTTTGGAACATTTTGATTTTAAAATTTATTTCTTATTTTCTGTTGTTACGTGAAATGAGGGATGTGTGACACCATATCTCCACTGTGGGGCAGGAAGGGGGGAAGTAAAGCTTTCCTTATGAATAAAATTGACTGGATAAAAAAAGAGGCTTGTAAAAAAGAGAATTGTATGCATATTAATTTGTATAAGGCTGGTCTGCAACTAAAGATTAAAAGAAAACAGAATAAGCAGCATTTCCCTATCCCTTCAATGAGTCTTCTTAATCTCTGTTACATGTACCGTACATGGCATTTGATCTACTTAGCTGTAGCAGTGCCAAAGTGGCAAAAAAGGGGAATTTCTCCCATTGCTTTATTGAAACTGTTGCCTGAGCTCAGCCCAAGTACCACACACTTCCACAAAGGTTGCATGCACAAGATCTGCCACTAGGAGGCTCCAGAGCATGGCCCATGATGGCTGTGACATTTCATTGCCACTCCTCATTGCAGCACTGGCTTTTGAAGAAGCTGGAAGTTTCTTGCGCTGCTCTCTTCCTTTCGCTCCAACACCAGCGGCCCACTAGGAAAGAGGCTGTAAATTGTAATCTAGAATTATTCTGGCTCCATGTGAACTCAGACTCACACCTCAGCCTGCTCCCCCAAGGTGCCAGAGTAAAACTACAGATACTACATTACAGCTTGCAAACTCTCGGTCGTCCTTTTCCACATGGACATTTCTGGAGTTAGAGCAAGAAGGAAAGAGGGAAGCAATATCCACACCTCTGTGCCTTTCCCACTCTACTGAATTTTCAACTGCACGGCTTCTGAATTATCAACTAGTGGCCACCCTCTGGACTGGTTGCACATAGGAAGGCAGGCAGGGGGCAATACGCTGAGAGCAGGCTAGGCTAGGTGGGGCAGTGCCCCATTTGCTCCCATGGGTCAGCCTCCATAGAATATCTTCCTATGTTCCTAATGCAGTTTCTGAAAATCTGGCTGCCATACGTGGTATCCATAGGGGAAGTGTACTTTGTGGATGCAGTTCCTGTGATGTGCAAATAGCATATTGCCGTGCGAGGAAAAAGTGTGATATATACCACACACTTATTATGTTTTCTTTTCTCACCGTTCCAAAGCTTCTTGGCATAAGTGGCATGGCTCCATACATACCAGTTTTGCCTTTATGTCCCTGAAAGACTGGCAGCATTTTGCAGGAGGGATTCAATCATATACTGGGAAATTTAGGTTTTGCACAATTAAATTTAGGTTTGCACAATTAAAGTGGATCAAAGCATTCTGTTGCCCTAGAACAACAAATCCACTTTTAAAAAGAAACACCTTTTCCTAGTTAGGAAATTGATGGGGAAATGAATTGAACTGGGGAATGAACAACTGATTAATGCAAAGCTGTATAAACATGCAGTCCAGAGGCATGCAGGATGAATACTCATTGTCGGATAATCTTCCTGCAAACAAATCAGAACAAATGTTCAGTCAAGACTGGCTATAATCTAACCTCTGTATAAGCTTAGTGCAAACAAATCAGGGTGAATGATCAATAAATAGGTTCATCTGGAAGAGCCCACAATTGGGCTTTAACCAACGCTTTGGAAGACTGTTTTCTACTTCGGGCTCTCCTCTTGTTCCCACTGGGATGGGTTCCTCTTACATCTCTGCTTTCTGCACGACCGGACGGGGCCATATCCCATCTGTTTTCACCTCTCTCCACTCCTTGGTTCTAGCATGTCTCTTTCCCCTGCCACAGTTGTTTTGTAGCAAAAAGCGAATTCTTTAATGCCGACTGGGACATAATGTTGTCTTCCTTCCCTTGAACTGGAGATCTTTGAAACCGGAGATCTTAGATTCAATGGATCCCAGGGGGATCTTCTGTGCAAACATTCCATCCAGTTGTGCAAACATTCCACACAGCTGGATGAGGGGGGCATGTGGGCGGTCGGAGCCTGTGTTTCCAAAGCTCTTGTTTTTCTTTTCTTAATTTTTAGGCAACCACACCATCTCCTAAACAACAACAACTTCCAGGATGCATGTCACTTCATTTTTTCATTCCTTTGCACCTGACTTTCCTGCAAACCTCAGTTTGGAAGCAAAGAAGGAAAAAAATGCTGCAGGTTCTGGAGGCCACACTCTCTCACTGGCTTCAGATCAGCAGCTGGTATTCGGCAGTTTGTCTCTTGGCACAGGCAGCTGCTCTCTGTCCTGCTAGAATGAAAAGCAAGGATCTCAGATGATTGTCTCCTGCAGCAAGTCATAGATCTTGACTCGCTGTCTGTCCCCTCAGAGGGTGGGGTGCTGGAAACCTCACACTGTACTATGGAGGAATTAGAGTAAGCACATTTTTATAAACACAGGCTGCAGACTTTGGCTCGGGGTGTTTAAAAGAGCTGAAATATGGAAAGCGAGAAGCAACAACGAAGGAGGCGCCAAGGCTCTGTTTTACATCAGCCATTTCTCGGCCTTGCTAGGGTACGTGTGTGCTTGCACAGGCACTCAAGGTCAGAATTCCATATTATGAGGCTGGGCATAGGTTCTGTATTGGGAGGGGGGCAAAAATGGTGGATGGGAGGGCTATTTAACCCTTTCCCTGTCTGATGATTCCCTCCTGCAAATGGCACCAGACCTTTTTTCTGCCTTTTCTCCTCCCAAATGAAAGCAGCCTCACATGTCCTGGCCACCAAATACCCATCAGCCTTGCATTTGTGTTGCCTCAAGTTTGGGAACACGTGGCAAAGTGCAATTCCACTCTAGGATAAAGAAGACTTTACCATATGTGTGGGCTTGTGTCCAAGAGTGTCTCTCAGCTTCCAACAGCAGGATGGGGGTGGGGGACATTTTTCAGAAATTCTCCCTTCCCCTGGAACTGCCTGCCCCCCCAGCAGTGCTCTAAACTAGGATTTTCCAGGCCTCTAGACTACATTCAGGGGGCGCGGAGGGCTGCAAGGAGGAAGGAATGGCCAGGCATTGCTTCCCTCCCCTGTTCCACTGACAATACTCTGCCCATCAACTGATGGACACTGTTGAAGTCAACCCCTGGTGTATTCCACAGTACAAGAGGGTAGATGGCATATCTCTGATACTGCAGGTAGTACATAGCCACTATGACTAAGAGCCATTGATAACATCCTCTGCAAATTGATCCAATCCCTAGGTGAACTCATCCAAGTTGATGCCCATCACTACAACTCATGATCACTACATCACTATAGGAAGTTGCTTGATATTAAGTCAGACCGTTGGGCCATAAAGCTCAGTATTGTCTACACTGGCTAATAGTGACTCCCCAGGGTTTCAGACAAGGGAGATGCTGGGGATTGAACCTGGGACCTCCTGCATGCAACACAGATGCTCTCCCAATGAGCTACAGCTATGATTGTGCGCGTGCGCACACACACACATACAGTTCATCCACACTTTGCTTTGCTCCCCTGCTTTCTCCCAGGAAAACCAACCCCCCATTTAGTGCTGAATCAGAACAAACAGCAACTGGGTTTTCTGTGGATTGCTATTTGATTGCTGTTAGTGCCAAAGAGTGGTTTTCTGGGGGAAGCAGCAGGACAAAGGCGAAACTGCTTGGACCCATGCTTTCTAAGCACGGGACAAGCAGAAATGTAGCCCAGCCCTTAGGCTCATTTTCTTTCACTGGCTGTTGAAGACTTTTTGATTCTAGCAGACTTTTGTTCTGTGAGGCAGATAGTGTTTGAGGATGGTGAATTTGGTTTTAAATGTTATGGTAGCAAATCCCATAATTTATGCACTGTGGGGAGGACTTCATTTTCTCTGTCCTGAATCTTCCAACATACAGTGGTACCTTGGTTTAAGAACAGCTTAGTTTATGAACAACTTGGATTAAGAACGCTGCAAACCCGGAAGTAGGTGTTTTGGTTTGTGAACTTTGCCTTGGAAGCAGAACATGTTCCGCTTCCTGTGGAGTGTGTTCCATTTGTAAATTGAGTCCCCTGCTGCTATGGGAAAGCATGCCTTGGTTTAAGAACACTTTGGTTTAAGAACGGACTTCCAGAATGGTTTAAGAATGGACTCTATTGAATACCCCAGGTTCTAGCATGAGGAAGGGGGAAAAAGATGTCACTGCCCACTTTCTCTGCACCAGATCTAATTTGATACACTTCTGATATGGCCCTCCTTATGCATCTTGATTGCTAGTTCTCTCCCACAGATCCCCCATCAGATCTTCAAATAATTCACCTGGATGTTTTCATTTCTACACTTCCATAGTTTCCATCCTCAATGATGAATTTGTGAGACCCCAGTTGTCACCAGCATTTCTGTGAAAGCAGAACAACCTGAGCACTCTGCAGAGCTTTCACTCTTTCGGTTCTCACTTTGCTAATTTTTAATTTTCTGCACTTCTGAACTTGTGGATCTTCTACTCTGATGGCTTAAGATCTGGGAGTTAATTATTACATGGACTAATAAGTTACCAGAGCACCCTCTGTGCTGATGATTCATTTCCTTTCTTCTGGTCCTTGGAGGTAGCAAAGATTGGAGTTATATGTTCTTCTGAGCCAGCAAGGGAGATATGTGGGGAAGCAAGGTCACACGCGTGCCCCTAATAAGAACTCTGTATTTTGATCTGCATCATGATGTTTCCCTAGCCCTGTTAAACCTGGAGGTTCCTCCTCATTCATTGCTGCTAGCTTTGTTCTCCACTCTCGAAACAGGGCAGTGTTCTGAGCCAGAACCAACTAGAGGCATGGTGTGTGTATGGAGACAAGGATTAAGGAAAGCAAAAGGCAACACGGAGAAAGGAGGGGTGGGCAGGATTATAGCTAGAACTTTAAAGGAGGCAAAATGGTATGAGAGGGAAATAAAGTGCTCTTTCCAAGTGTCTTTGTGTGTGAATCTTGGCAGGGGCACTGGTGGAGAGACCATGCCTTTCTTTATTCATCCGTTCATGTTTATTTAAAATATTTATTACCTGCTCTTTATCGCAATAGCAATCCCAGAGTGGCTTGCATAAAGAATTTAAAATACAAGCCGTACAGGAGAACATCATAAATAAATTTACCTCATCACTTTCAGCAACCAGAAGACTAAAATAGGAGGGACAATCGGGCACAGGTATACATCAAACAGCTGTGGTCCTGGCAGTTTGACTCTGGAGGATGATGCACTGGCATAAAGCCTTTGCCAAGCTGGTTCCCATCACACATTTTGGACTATGACTCCCATCAGCCCCAGCCAAAATGGCCAAGCTGGCTGAGGCTGATGGGAGGGCACTAGCCGGGCAAAAGATAGACTAGCCTATCTTCATCATCAGCTCATGAAAGTCCTAGCAGTCTATCTGCTAGGGAAGTTTTTAATGTTTGAAGTTTTATTCAGTTTTTAATATTCTGTTGAAAGCCGCCCACAGCCAGATGGGCGGGGTAGAAATCATCATCATCATCATCATCATCATCATCATCATCTTCACACTTTACAATTTCTCGTTGCCTTACAAACCTTGCCGCCATTTAAGATGGTTGCCGTGGGAGTAATCAAGTGATAAGCTTATCACATCCTAGCTTGCCTTTCATCAGTGGCTATTGTGTTTAACAAATACGGAGCCTCTATCTGCCATAGTTGCTGTTTGACAGACAGTTTCGCATAACTAAGCCGCCAGAGATAATCTGGTTGCTGACAAGTTGTTATTGCTTCCCAGCCATTATTTTAAATATTAGCTTCAACAGTGTCCATCAATGGATGCTTACATGCAAAGGCAGCAATATCTGCAAACCACAAAACAACGGGGTGCCAAACTTATATGATGTGTAAGAAACATGGAAACTCTCCTTGTCTGTTTCCACTGGCAGATTTCTGGGCACCAAATAAGTTCCTGAATCGCTCCGGATTCATGCAGATGCTAGCTTAGAACTGAGGTGATGACCTTAGGGGTTGTCAACCAAAGACAAAGTATGCAGCATTTTTTTTTAACCCCATAATAAAACAGGTGAGGAGAGAGAGAATTTCAGTAGGGCAGTGATGGGATGGTGACTTGTGCATAGCTGTTAACTGCTTGTCAAAACACTCTAGCAGAGTTGGATAATCTGTGTCCTGGGGGCTGTATCCACCCCGCTGGAGGTTGTTTTTTTGTGGTTCACCAAAAACCCCTAAAATCTGCCATTTTAACTTTAAAAATGTGTTTTAGTTTAGTGGCTGGGAGCAAGAGTGGAGAAGAGTGAGGTGGGTTAGACCTCCTTTCTCTCCCCCAGGCTGCAGAGAAGACCAATATAATACAAACGTCTTTCAAGGAGCTCAAAGAGACCTCCGCAAGTAGCCTCTCATACAGACACCATGCAGGGCTACACAGATAGCTTGAGCACGTGACCCTTATCATGTGCCTACAGGCCACGAGGGCACAGTTCAGGCCCCTCTGCCACATGAGGATAAACTTCCCAGTGGTAAGAGCTCTCTGATGGTGGAAGAAGAGACTCTCTCAGAAGGAGGTGGCTTCTCCTTCAGCTGGAATTACTTAAGTGCAGGCTAGATGGCCATCTGCCCAGGGGTGGAACATAAAAATACATAGCAAGCTGCCTTGTGCCAAGTCAGACCACGGATCCATTTGCCTCAGTCTTGTCTGCACTGACTGGCTCTCCAGGATTTCAGACGGGGGCATCTGCTTCCAGCCCTACCTTGAGATGTCAGGGGTAGAACATGAAACCTTCTATATGCCAAAGAGATGCTCTGCTACTGAGCCACAGCCCTTCCTAGGATGCTGCCTTGGCCTGGATCGCCTTCCCGCTCTATGACCTGTTAGCCACCCCTGATCTATATAAAAAAATGGAAAAGCCACCCTGAGCATTGGCGCCACATACGCAATTTGGCTTCACCTACCAATTTCTCGACCTCATGCTTGCAGGCTTTCCAGCTTTCTTTAAAGCTCATGTGTCACAAAGGCTTCAAATCACAACCATCTAACCTTCCATCTAACCTCCATTTGAAACCCCTCTCCCCACACCCCCCCCGGCTGCTGTCCATGTTTATTTCCTGTGCGGTATTATTTCTCTAAACTCCAGTCTTTCCTGCTGAGCCAATTAAAGCTGTCTCAGCACTCGTCTGAGGGGATCCTGCATTCCAGACCGTTATGTATTTCAGAAGGGAAGGAGCCACAGTCAGGATCTGGTGCCAATTTAAATCCCCAGCCATATGTTATTGCAATCGATTAGCTCCTCCAGCTGCACAGCTGAAACTGCTCTGGAGTTGGTTTTGGCAAAATGGCCTGCACAGTGAAGGGACTTTTCCTTTTTCCTCCTGATACAGTCAACTGAGAAGTATTTTTTCCATTAGTGCTTGATGAAGTGGATTCTAGTACATTAATGCTATATATCTGAGTCTTAAGTTGCTGTTTGATTCATGTTTAAATTATATAGGCGATGCCTTAGTTTCTATGCTGACATTTTAACATTGTTTGGACCTCCTTGCATTTCACATCTTTCATTATGTTGTTGTTCTCTAAACTGCCTTGTTAGGGCCATGACTTAAAAAGTAGTGAAGAAATACGTAAATAAATAAAATGCTTGTAATAGATGTGCTGGAAGATGCTTTGTGGTTTTTGCTAGAGCAGACTCACCCAGCTATCCCTCTGGAAGTTCCTTCTCCCTCAGCTATCATTTCCTTGCTTTCGTTTTGAAGCCAATTTGTGTGTGGGGGTGTGTGTTGCTATTCCTAAGGTTTCAGTTTAAATAATATTGTTGTTGTTGTTGTTGATAAAGTGATTTGTAGACTATTAGGTGCTGGCTCAGGATGCATGGCACATGCTAAAATGAGGCTGCATTTTAAGCTGTATTTTAATTAACTGTTTGTTTGTTTGTTGTTTGTTGTTTTTCTATTACGTTTTATTGTAATTCATATTTGGTGTTAGCCGCCCTGAGCCCAGTCCTGGCCAGGGAGGGTGGGGTATAAATAAAAATTTATTACTATTATTATTATTTTGCTTCCATGAACTGGGTCTGTAACGCAACCAGCTATTGGCTAGATTGCTCTGTCTGTTTGTCTGTCTCTGAATTCTTTCCATCCTTCATTAGCAACATTCTTTTCTTTTTAACCTGAGGACATATGGCTTGTCTTTGATAGCCAGACTCACCCTGCTGTCACCATTTTAAAACATTAATATATGCATGCATACAAATAAAGTTAGATGAACTCTTGTCAGGTGTTTCACACTTTTGTCAGTTTGTACTGGGTTAAACCACAGAGCCTAGGGCTTGCCGATCAGAAGGTCAGCGGTTCGAATCCCCGCGGCGGGGTGAGGTCCCGTTGCTCGGTCCCTGCTCCTGCCAACCTAGCAATTCGAAAGCATGAAGTGCACGTAGATAAATAGGTACCGCTCCGGCAGGAAGGTAAACGGCGTTTCCGTGCGCTGCTCTGGTTCGCCAGAAGTGGCTTAGTCATGCTGGCCACATGACCCGGAAGCTGTACGCTGGCTCCCTCGGCCAATAAAGCGAGATGAGCGCCACAACCCCAGAGTCGGCCACAACTGGACCTAATGGTCAGGGGTCCCTTTACCTTTTACTGGGTCACTAGCAAGACTGTAGTCTGTACTTTCCCATTTTAAAACATGGCTCCCGGTGGCCGTTTCACATAAAGCTGACAGTTCATTATATGGAGTGGAGCAAAACTATGTACTCGTGACTGCCACTCTACACAGCAAGTAGGGATGCTACCAAATTTTGTACATACTGGAATTAGTTAGCAGATTCCCCATCTTGGAGAGATTCCTCAACAAATTGGCTATGGAATCTGGTGGTGGTTCCAGAAAATCCTCTGGAAGGGGAAGAAGCACACATTCTTTTGGGCTTTCTTTGTATAAGAGACTTTGTGCATATGGAAAGATCTCTTGTGATGATTCAGGTCAAGGATACCAGCCAGTCCTAAGCTAAGCATGAGACTTCCGTACATTAGAAAAAAGGCCAGCAGCTGTTCTGAGCTGCACTTTTGTTCTGGAATCTGAAATGATTATTTGTCAGACTCTGGATGGAAAAATTCCCATTGTCCTAGTGAACTAACTTGTGTGGAACAGAACAGTTCCACTCACATTTAGTTGAACTGATTTGAGGACATATGGGCACACTTATACAATGTCCAAATTTCCATAACTCTTTCACCTCAACATGGGTAATGGAAAATGGGCTTATATTTGTGTAAATGCCAGATTTGCATGTCAGTTCCTACATAGAGCAGTAATTTCATGTGTGGATCTCACTGAACGTATTGGAATTGCTAGATTTGCCAACCTGTGAACTGGCTGCAACACACTCTACATTTGTTCCTTTTCCCCAAGCTAGTTAAACAATGCATTTTTACTTGGCTCAAGTTGCCATTGCACAACATCGAAGAACCTCATACGCTCACAGTGGAAAGACCTTATCTGGAGGATGATGTTCAGTTCCAGGAATTACAATTTAAGAAGGATGTTGACAAACTGGAAAGGATTCTGGGCAGAGTTACGAGGATAATAAAAGGACTTAGAGACAAACCATAAGAGCAAACATTACACAAACTTGGTATGTTTTGCCTACCGAAAAGGACTTTGGGGAGAAACCAGTTTATAGCTTTCAAAATGTTTATAAGGGTGTCAGAAAGATGGAGAAACAGTTGTTTGTCATGCCTGCTTATCATTAGTGACTAATGGTAGGATAAGAAGCAGGGCCCCTAATCTGGAGAACACCCATATAATCAGCAAGAGATTTTTTTACCCCCATGTAACACTGTGAATGGCTTTGTAAATTCCTCTTGTGGAATTTGTTTGGGAAATAAAGGGAAACACACCACTCACATACTGTACATCCATGTAATAGGCATAAAAGGGCTTGCGGAATTACGGTCATCATCCTGGATTAAAATGCTACCAAGAGGATAAGGACTGCAATCCTATGCATACTTGTTGGGCCAAGGAGTAAGATTAGGTAGCTGGAACTTCTGGGCTTTATAATAATGAGTTCACATGCATGAGACAAGAAGCAAGAAACATAGAAATCTGCCACTTTCTTCAGACCTGTTAACAGCTTTGGATATCTTTTTCTTCTTTTGTCCTAAAATGTAGAAAGTTAGTGGAGGTTGGGGCAGGAAAATTGGAGCCCCCATGCTGCTAAAAGCTGCTGTCTAAAATTACCGTTCAAGATGGGACTGGGTGGCCCAGTAAGTCTGGTCTTACTTTAAAAGTTAAATGAACTTGCATTTAAGTGTAGCAGGTGTTGCTGACCCTCTGAAGTACTATATAGTTTTGATGCATTAGAATGAAATGGGATTTTGATATTAATATATGAACACGAGAGCTTCAGAACCCTCCTGGATCAGACCAAAGGTGTATCTAGTCCAGAATCCTGATGGTTCATTTTATTGTTTAATTTTTACCAGGTCCTCTCTTCCACTTTTGCCATGGATGGGCTGCTGCTGTTTCACCTGGTATTTATGCAACAGCAATTGGAACCTTGTTTTTGAAGAGCATGGGATTAAGGGGGCAGCATGTCTTTTTTTATCAATAACTCTGAATTTGTCCAATGGGAGTGACATGCTGCAGGAAGAAGGTATGACAATCAGCTACTGTATGAGTTAAATGCAAGAGGGAGAAACACAGTCCCTTGCATAAAAAACCTGACATTTTCATTTGCTTCTGGCTTTCCATGAAACTACATCTGGACAAGACATCAGCATTACCCAGCCTCAAGAACATCTTGATATGCCAAAGACAGTCTGTTGCTTATATAGCATTTCTCTCTCTTCTTCCCTCTTTACTTGCTTCTCTTTATCACCACAATATTCAAGGGCAACAGAGGGAACACTTAAAAAAATTATTATACACCATCAGTGTGTGTGGTGTTTATATAGGGGAAACAAATGTCATTTTTGCTAGTAA
Source organism: Podarcis raffonei (assembly GCF_027172205.1). Lineage (NCBI taxonomy): Eukaryota > Metazoa > Chordata > Lepidosauria > Squamata > Lacertidae > Podarcis > Podarcis raffonei. Next base: position 79,445,958 of record NC_070602.1, read on the forward strand.
GGAGGCCAGGAAAATAATGTGCCTTTACATTAAAGTCCTGTGGAAATGCATGAAAAATATATGGTTCTGATTCAACGCATTATTACAGCCACTCTTTTCCTGAATTCTAGTATGTTTCAGCAGCGCTATGCCACCGTAAAAGACTTTTCAAATGTACTTTCAGCAAGAGCTTTTATAGGTAACTTCCTCTTTAAATACTTGTGAAGGATAATTCCAGGGAAACAAACCCTTCCCTCTATTAGGTCTGGTGAAGAAGGGGAAGAAACTGCTCTATAACATCAATTTCTTGTCACATTTCAGTAGGGCTTTAATATAAAGGTGTATTATTTCTCTAACAGCAACGTATCTTGCCTACGTAAATCTGAAAATCCATGCATAGCGATGGTGGATCACAATAACAGTGTGTTCCTTTGAGTGCTTCCCCTCACCTGAGACCTTGAACATTTTGAATCAGGTATAGCAAGCCTGTCATGCTTTGCTGACACGCTGTTGAACTGCCTCCCCACTGAAGCAGGGGCTGGAAGACTACCTGTCACATTGCACATTTCCTTGAAAGCTGTTCCCAAGGAACTCAAGCTGACTTCCAAGTCAAAATGTGAGGGATGGGCCCCTGACCTTCAGAGTCTTGAAATCCAATTACATAGATGGATTTGTTAAGATTGCTTTAATGCACACTTGAGCAAATGCTCTCGATGTCAGGGGGAGCTTTCTTCCGAGTAAACAGGCACAGCCCAAGATTGGTAAGCCATGCTGCCCTTAAAGGCTCAGGGTTTGGCAACATTTAAAAGCAATTTGTCATCATATAAAAACTGCTCAAATTATGTCAGTGGAGAGAGACTGGCCCCTTTCCTTTGGTGATCCCCCTCCCACTGTTTTTATAAGGCTGTGAGAGGGCAGTTTGCCTAAAATTGGGGAGAGGAGGGAGTGGGGTGGGTCCATGAATTATTTCTACTCATAATTCCAGCCATGGGCCTAGGCAGGGTTTTTGTTAGTGGGGCAGGCTTTTGTTGGGGGGGGGGGAGAGAACCTCAGATTTGTCTTGATTTTGATTGATTTAGGGTAGGCAGCTGCAGCCCCTTGGCTATGCCTGTGTTTCCAGCCAGGGGTGCCAACTTGAATAAAATATTGGGGAAGGGGCAGGTAAGCCCCACCTTGAATAACTGATCACAAGACGTGGCACATGCATGCCATTTGAATGGCAATGCCCATCAACTCCGGCACCAGGCTAGTAAGTAGGAGCTGCCTTATAAGGAGTCACCACTGGTCCTTCTAGGGTCTCCACTGACTGGCAGATCTGAAGGCAGGGGTCTCTCCCAGCCCCACCAGGGTGCCTGAGACTGGACCCGGGACCTTCGTTACGCAAAGCAGGCACTCTACCACTGAGCCACACAGCCTCTCCCAAGTGTCCGGGCAGTTTTTATAAGGACTTCGGTTGCGCCTGGTATCTCTGTCTCAACAGCCATCCTGTAGAGCTGCGCGGATAGCGTTATGCGATCCACGTCTCCTCCCTCCGTCGCTCTGGTCCGGCATCCAGGCGAGACGCTTGAAGAGCGGAAGCGGCGGGGGGCGCATCTTGGCGAGAATGCCTTAATCCGGGAAGAAAGCCCAAGCTGGCAGCTGGCAGGGCTGGCGTGGAAGGAAGGAATTGGGGGTTGTGAGGAGAGTCACGCCGGCCCCGTTACTCGAATGAAACGCAGAGGAGGCCCACGCGAAGGGAGGGGCAGCCCGCGCTCGGGCGCCGCGCAGAACCCGAGTGAATGGATGGGGGGTGTTGTGGGGGGGGCGGTCACGTGACTCGCCGGCGAGCTGGATGTGCACGTGCATCTTGGCGCTGTGGAAGTGGGGGGGGGGCGAGGAGAGCCTCCCGAGAGGTCACGTGACCCCTCCCGCCGGCTGACTCGCCCCCCCCCCCGCCCCGCGCTGCAGAGACGCGCCGGCGAGCAGCTGCCTGGAAGGGCTTCTCCGCCACTGCAGCAGCGGAGCTGGCAGGGAAGGAGCGCAGGCAGAGGCGGGTCGATCGCCGTCTCCCCGAGACTTCCATGGCTGCGCCCGCCTCCCCTTCCTCCTCCTCCTCCTCGTGAGCCTCTTTCTCTCTCTCTCCGGGCCACGTCCTTGGAAGCGCAGCGGAGGCAGCATGTGGAGAGGGTAGGTGGGGAGCCCTTCTGCGGTGACCCGTTTCCAACCGGGATGCGGAGGCAGGGAGAGGCGGCCCTGGCACTTTCCCTGGCCTTTTGTCCTGTGTTTCATCTGCACCTCGGGGAGGGAATGCGCCGCTTGCTTTTGCAGCCCGGTCTTGCTTCTCCTGGGAAGGGAAGGGAAGGAGCGGCGGGAGGCAGCGGGGGAAAGTGGCGGGATCCGGGAGGGAGGGAGGGAGAGAGAGAGAGAGAGAGAGACGGGGTCCCGAGCGCTGGCGCCGCCGCCTGAGGGAAGACGCGTCTGTCTGGGCGGGCGGCGAGGTGACTCCCTGGACCTTCCGGGTGCCGTCGAGGCTCTGCGCGGCCTCCCTCCCGCTCGCCTTCCCCCGTTGCCGGTCGCAAACTTTCTCCCGGACGCTTGGGATGTCGCTGCCCGAAACGAGGCAATGCGGTCGGGTGAGGGTTGCCGTCTAGTTCCCGCAACGTCGGAGAGCGTTAATAACCCTGTCTCCAGAAGTTTTAGCGTCCAAACTCCGATTTAAAAACCCAGCCTCCTTCAGCTTCCCGCCAACCCTGCAAGGTAGGCTACTGTCACCCCCATTTTACAGACAGAGGCTCCCGTTTACTTTGCATGCAATGCGGTCCCACAGCTAGTTTGGAAAGTGGTGTAGGCAGGACACAAGCCGCAAATCATTTCGGTTCCTAATACTACATGCCCCACCCCATAAAAAAACAAAACAATCCAGTTTCAAACCGAATTGAGAAAAACAAACGACCTGGCCGCATTTTAAGCAGGTAGTGTGTACACAGCCAAGGGAGAAAGGACTGTCCCAGGTGGAACCTTGACTGACCTGTACTTGGAATAACTTCATGTTTTGCCACTAAGGGCAGATATACAGGACAGAGGATGGGTTTAAGATGCAGGGCAGCACAGGTAGCCTGAACATTAGGGAAATGTTTCTTATGAGCCTCCAGTTTGATGAAATTCCTAGTTAGATGTGCTGCCTATTTTCCCCTGAGGGCATTTCTACTCATTTAAGCATTAAAACCAATCCACACTGTGAATAGAAAGCCTAAATTGGCTGGGATATACGTTGGATTCCTCTTTTGTGTTTTCTCATAAATTCACAAAGTTGGAAAGCAGAACAACTGGAGCATCTCAGAGGGTCAAAATCACTTTTTAAGTGCCAGTGTGTAGCAAGAGACTCAGTCCCCAGGATTTTATGGGAATTCTTAGGGGCTCTGTTCAAGAGCAGTTTGGTACTCTCTTGGTGTTTGGCTTGAGAGGAGGACCATGAGTTTTACAGTACACGGTGAGCTGTTTGCTCCAGGGAAGAAACAGCTTTGGCACTCTCATGTCCTCATGCTCAGGATTGCAAAGGGAGGCTTAAAGTCAGTGATTTTGCTTCTAGGAAGGAAATGGAAATTCTGAAAATCCAGTTCTTCATCTTTGGATGCCAGTGGCTTGTCTGATCGTTGCTAATGAATAGGGGACAGTGACCTCAGGTTTGCTGCAGAAATATTAGCCACAGAGAAGGGAATTGCATCCCCAACCCCCATGCTGAAAAGTTTTCTGGCTGGCAAAACGATATAAATGAGGCACATCAAAACCCTGCAGTGACCTTGGTTTAATTGTTGACATGCTGTCAAAGTCTCTAGGACATCAGAGATGCTGCCTGCATCACGTGACAACCAGATACTGTGGGCTCTCGTGGCAAGGCTTATTTGAGGAATTCTGTGCAAGGGGATCCAGTCTGAAGCAGTAGCTATTAAGAAGCATGGTAATTTCAAACTTTTGGGTACATTTGTTGCAAAGTGTGCACATTTTACCTGTGCCTGGAAAAAATTATGTGGGTCTACATCAAAATTTGTCTAGGCATCCATCCATTCATTCTTGCACCACATGCTAGCTTTAGTTAAGGATGTCAAAGGAGACTAGAGAAACTCTGGCCTGTGCCTTTCCTTCTTGCAACCTCCCCTGCACAACAATTATGCTTAAAAAGCAGGTTCCATAGTTGTCAATGGGAGCTGACTTTTAAGCGTATTTGCTGCAGGGGGTGATTTTCGATGTATGTCTCATAGGTGAGGAGGGAAAAGTTAACCTTTTGTTGCTGCATGTTGTGATTCCCCCCCCCCCATTTTTTTCCACCCCTGCTGCACAGCAATTAGGCTAGGGAAAAAACAGCTTTGCACTGGTGCAGAAGATTCATATTTTTGTTCTAAGTTTTAGAATCAAATTGGGGGGTGTATATGACATTTGCGCAAGACAGGCTCTTGATCTGTAAAAGCAGAAGTTTGAGGAATAACATGATTTGCTAATTAAAGTACAGCAGTGAGCCCCCGAAAACAAACCTGTCAGCATTGTTCCCGTACTAATAGTTGGTGCTACTGTAATACAATCCTGTATTCAGAAGGCCGCAGTGAAACTTTGTCAGTTTGTATAGCAAACCTTATGATGCTGTAGTTTTCCAGCTACTAACTACCTCTCCACATTAGTAAAAGAAGGAAAGACTTTGTACAGTGAAACATAGATGGCATCTATTCTGGAGTGCAAGGATTAGTAGAATGACAAAGAGCAGGCTTATCCTTGCATCGGCAAGGGAATATTTTTGTTCTCTTGGTGACAGAACGTATTCCTAGCAGATTTGGGAGTGGACGATGAGAATCATTGGGACACGCTCTGATGTGTGTGCTCCCTGCAGAATTGTGCTGAAAGTGTTCCACAGGCTTTTCGTACAGGAAACAGCCCTGTCTGATCAGTTCTGCAGGAAACCGCCAGGGCCTCATCTTAAAAATGCAGATCTTGCACGTTTACACCCACCCTGCTTCATTTTGGCAGAATCTGACCTAATACTTCCCATTGTGAAGACACTTGATGATATGCATTGGGCTCCTGAACTAGATTTGCAGGATGAAGTCCACATCCAGTTTAGGGTTGCTACCTGAAGGGATCCCAAACAGAGACTGCATTTGTGAAACAATTAAGAGAACAAAGTTATTACTTGTGTCAGAACATTGACAGCACTTCTGTCCTTTTAAACAATGTAGCAGATGTAATACACTTAGGGAGAATCGTCTTCAAAGGGAAGATGTACTGTATCTTAAAACTTAATCAGGGATAGTTCATTGAGATAAGCAGAAGGGGGCAATTCTAATCCAGTCTAACAGTAGCCACAGCACAGTGTGTGTGAATCTGTGTCCTCGTCTTGATGTCCATAGCTTCCAATTGGTCATCCAATTCAAACAATGTGTGATAAATGAGCGGGGTAGAAATAGGAGTAAAATGACAAGCTGCCATCCATGGGCATTTATCTGGAGATATGACACATGTTGCATGGTGGGTTTGCAGCTGAGAGGCAGCACAGCAGGATGGAAGAGATAATAATAATAATAATAATAATAATAATAATAATAATAATATAATAATAATTTATTTGTATCCCACTCTCCCTGGCTGAGGCCAGGCTCAGAGCGGCTAACATCATAAAAACAACACAACAGATGGGGATGGGCTTGAAGGAAGATGGGGGGAATCATCAGAAAGGGAAGAGAAGAAGCGAAAACTTGTTCCCGAAAGAATAAGAACACTGCTTGAAAGTATTGCTGGGGCTGCTCCTTATTTATATAAAGAACCATTTACTCCCATGTGCAGTGGTGAGCTGGGAAAGCTGCTCATAAAGTTTGCACTGGGTTCTCATACATATGCTACAGGATAAAATCATCTTCAGCTTTCCACCTTAACCTGAATGGGAGTCCACAACTTTGGGTTTTATGAGCACCTGAGGAAAATCTGTCTTTAGAAGACGCTTGCAATGAGGCAAATGCTTTCTTGCTCCCCACCCGCCTTTCTTGAGTTTGTTAGAAAGTGTTCCTTCCAAAATAAAAACTCATCATTTGCACGTTTTGTGAAGCAGCGCCTGAATTCTATTTGAGAGAACAGACATGTTGCTGCCAAAAACTCTTGGAGGGGGACAGGAGGAGAAGGAGAGAGCAACCGCTTTCTGCCATTTAAAAGCAACTCTTAAGTATTCCCAGAGAGCTGGCAGTGGACTTCATGTGGGGTGAGAAGAAAGGCTTTTGATATGCAGTACCCCTTTCCTAGCTTTGCTGTAGGAAATGATTTGGACCTTAGCTATTTTGTTCAGCTGGCAGTTTCCTTCACTGGAAAACTGTTGCTGACTAAAGCCCTTTCAAACTAGGCTAGCCCAATTATGTTGTACTTCGCCTTGCTTCTTTTTGTGAATAATGTTTTTGTACTTTTGTATCTTTAAAGGGTGTATGTCAAATGTGAATCAAGTTTAAAAGTGCTTTGTTGCCCATTTGGCAAAAAGGCCCTTTAAAATAGCCCCTGGGTTCACAATAAAATGACGTATGGAAGGAAAGCAGTAGTCATTCTTGGCAGTTTGAGCCAGGAATTAGGAATCTACTCCATAGAGCAGGGGTGAGGAACTTCTGGGCTGTGGATAGACTCTGACTGCCCATCAGCCCCCAGCCAGTGTGGTTAATGGTCAGGGGATGGTGGGAATTGTAGTCCAGCAAGAAGATCAAACCTATCCATTCTTAAGGAAATCAGCCCTGAGTGCTCACTGGAAGGACAGATCCTGAAGCTGAGGCTCCAATACTTTGGCCACCTCATGAGAAGAGAAGACTCCCTGGAAAAGACCCTGATGTTGGGAAAGATGGGGGGCACAAGGAGAAGGGGGTGACAGAGGATGAGATGGTTGGACAGTGTTCTCGAAGCTACCAACGTGAGTTTGACCAAACTACAGGAGGCAGTGGAAGACAGGAGTGCCTGGCGTGCTCTGGTCCATGGGGTCACGAAGAGTCAGACACAACTAAACAACAAAACATTAGGAGAGCCATGGGCTCCCCATCCCTGGAGTAGGGAATTGCTGCTGCATGAGACACAAGGCTGAAACATAGGTGTACCCAACCTACAACACTGGTAGGAGAAACAGAAATAAGGCAGAATGCCCTATAGGGCATTTGAACTTGAACCTGGGATTCCTAGGCTTATCATCCAACCTTACTGTGGACTAGCTGCATGATTTTGGCCATTCTTCATTTCAAACTCTGTTGTTCCATCCTAAAACTGGAATAATGATTACCTCAAGGGTGTTTACAAAAGGGATAATGCTTTTCTTTATTTTAGCATTGGGTTTGCTGACTGAGCATGTCTGGTATCTGGGAGCCACACTTTTCTGCTGGTTCTTCTCTAGTTGTCCAGAGGGCAAGACAGGGGTGTAACAGAATCATGTGGCATCATCCAAAGTGGGGACTATTGTAGGAAGCAACCATTGCAATGCTTCTTTGATGCCTTTCCCCTCACTTCTGTTTCTGTTTGCCTTTAACGCAGCAGCATTAGACTTTGCATGGGGAAACCCGCCTGGATGAAGGCAATATTGCAGGGATTTTAGAACAAAGGATAATTAGGTGCCTGACCCAATTTATCAGCATTGCCTCCTTCCTCCTCAGCCCCCACAACTCAGCATGCTCCATTCAGGAGGATCCTCAGAAGGGCTGGCAGAGGAGGAAGGAGCATAAAAATAACATTTTGCTCAGCACTCTGCTTCTTCCAGAACTTCTTTGGAATCCAAGTCATCAAGTTTACTGAAAGATGTTTTAAAGTTTTTATTGTTCTATCTCTTGCTGTTTGCTGCCCTGGGCTCCTTTGGGGGGGGGAGTGTGGGATGAAAATGAATTAATTAATAACCCCATAAGGGAAGTTTGGGGGGCAACAGTTGGCAAGCTACCTTTGCTCTTTGGCACCATCATGCCTTGTTTCCACAGAGTTATACTCTTGCCAATTTTGCCATACATGTTCTAAATTTCCCATTGGAATAATCTCGGTTCTTTTAGTTTTCAGTTAAGATAGCATTCTGTGAAACCACAAGTAAAGGTAAAGGTACCCCTGCCCTTACGGGCCAGTCGTGTCCGACTCTGGGGTTGCGTGCTCATCTCGCTTAAGAGGCCGGGAGCCAGCGCTGTCCGGAGACACTTCCGGGTCACGTGGCCAGCGTGATGAAGCTGCTCTGGCGAGCCAGCACCAGCGCAGCGCACGGAAACACCGTTACCTTCCCGCTTTATAAAGCGGTACCTATTTATCTACTTGCACTTAAGAGTGCTTTCGAACTGCTAGGTGGGCAGGAGCTGGGACCAAAAGACGGGAGCTCACCCCGCCGCGGGGATTCGAACCGCCGACCATACGATCGGCAAGTCCTAGGCACTGAGGTTTTACCCACAGCGCCACCCGCGTCCCTTATAAAAAGTTGTGTGTTGCATCTATATTTTGAAAATATCCCAATTGTTGATCATGGTTAAACCTAGCATGGGGGTAAGACTGGCCTAGTTTTCACTAAACTGGTAAACCAGAGTTTAGTCTATACCATTTCAGATTACAGTTAGGTAATTGCACGATCAAGTGCTCCTTCATACAAAAAAGTCCCCAGAATATAGAAAGCTAGATGTAAGGGAGAAGGTTGGACTGGAATCTCTATTTTCAACATACGGTTTTCTACATACAAGCAATTTGAACCCCCATCTGCAGGTTGGTTCAAGATGGTTCAGAGCAGGTTTATTTGTTCACTAAGAGTTAGATATTTGCACCCTAATTCTGCTGCTGTGTAAACAGTTAGTGCCTCATTGGTAGTTTCCAGATGACTTGTTTGTTGAGCATCTGCCCTGATTTATTTGCAGAGTTTTCAGGGAGGTTAGATGAACTTAGCTATTTATTAAACATCGATTCTGATTTGTTTGCAGGGCGGTTAGATGACATTGTGTCAAACAGGTGTTATCCCACACTTTCCAGTGCATTTCACGGTCAATAAGCTTATTGCAAAAGGCCCAGATTTTTTAGGAAATGGTTTTGTTGTGCAAGAGCACCAAATGCACTTTTAAGTGTGCAACCTATATTTGCTGGTATGTGATTGAATCCCACCTAAAGATAGTGACTGTCTCAATGTGCCCCATGAATATTCCCCTTGTGCCTGATCCAAAGTATACTTTCCAAATATTTGGCTTCTCTCTGCGTCAGCATTCATCCTTCACTGTTTCTAACAGACTTGCACTTTTTTTAACCATTCTCCCCACATACTTCCCCTTTTTTAACCTGATGTTTTCAGCAGTTCCTGATTTATTTGATTTGCAGGGTGAGAGAGAGAAAAGAAGAGAACAAATGGACTTGTTGTCACTGCTCAGTTATTATCCCCACTCCCTCATTTTTAGCTCTGCTTTGCAGATGCATGCCAAAGCAGAATTGTCCAAATGTGAACTTAAGATGGAAGACTTAGAACAGGGGTCAGCAAACTTTGCTACCAGCAGGCTGGCTCACTGTCCCTCAAATCTTCTGGCGGGTCGGACCACACACAAACATGCACACACACATGCATGCATGCTCGCATTCACACACATACTGGCGGAGGGGGGCTTTTCTCTCCCCCCAGCCTCTCCCCCCCGCCGCTTTCTTAACTCCTCTGGTGTTGGCTGGGAGGTGGCGGCAGCTGAGAGCCGGCGGTGGGGGTGGCACCTCTCATTTCTGGTCCATGGCCGCAACACTGGCCAATCCAAAGCCTCGCCGCCCGCATGCTGAAGAAACCTGGCGCGGCTTCAGATTGGCCAGCGTTGCCGCCTGCCCAGAGGCACCCCTGGCTTCAGATTGGCTGTGGGAGCTTCTTGGACCCAATCCGGAGCCGCCTGCTCACCCATCATGGAAGTCAGTCCCCACGCGGCAAGGCACTGCCACGCCAGTTTAGCATGGGGGCTGGGCGGGCGGGCAGCAGGGTCTTCCGGCCGGATTAAAGAGCCCCTTAGGCCTTATCCGGCCTGCGGACCTTAGTTTGCCGACCCCTGACTTAGAAAGTGCATGAGATGAGGCACAGGTTGAAGCAGGGAACAAAGTCTGTTAGGATTGGGGGAGGGTGCAGAGAAACCTTACCTGCCTTTTGATAGCTGCAGTTCGAAAGTGCTATTTTTTGTAATATGAAGATCTGCAATTCTGCTTCATAATTTATCAACTTGGCTGTAAATAAGAGAGATGGGCTAGGCTAGCTGCTCAAGACTTCTGCCTTCTTCATGCAGACCAAGGTTTCCCATTTCTGCAAAGGAAATGGGGCCAGCCTGTATGAATCGTGACTTTCCTCATAAGCTTAAGGAATGGATGGAGTTATCTTTATCCTAAACTTTCATTCTTAAAACTTTTATTACTTTGTTTTCTTGTAGATTCCTATTCATCACTTGTTCCCAGTGTAGATCTTGTTCCTGATGTAGATCTTCACTCACCCTTTTTCCTGATATAAATCTTTATTCTCTACCCCTCCCGTTCTGATGTAGATCTTTACACACACACCCCGCCCTGCTTGGTCCTGATGTAGATCTTCACTCATCCCTTCTTCCCTGGCAGGGCCCCTTTGCAGATATTCTGTTCCAAACTCTAGTTACAAATCCTGGTTATCTTGGGTTAAAATTTGTGCTAATGTACCCTTTAAGAGCCTTTAAGGCAAAGAGAGGGATTTGCTTCAGGAAACAGAGGCATCACTGGATCTTTTACAGAGGGAGCTCCTGGTCTTTTAACCACAATTGATTAGCACTGTTAAGAGTGTGCCAATTTATTGATACGTGGGGCTAATATCCATCTGTGTTCCTTGTATCTTTTTGTTTTTGTAATGGCTCATAAGTGTTGAGCCTAAATTTCTGGATGCCTTCCATCGCTTCTCCTACTCATGCTGCTTGGCTGCCCAGTGTGCTATTTTACTTGGAGTCAAAATTGGAATTGTAAGGGGAAGAGCTGCCAGATTAAATATCATATTCCTTTCTGCAGAACTGGTTCCCTGTTGATTGTTCTTTCTGTTAATCTTAAAATACAATTGCCATTGCTCAGCCTCTCTCTTTGGTGCATCTCAGCTCACCCAGATCCATCTCTTGTCTTCTAAGGTGCCTGTTTCTTTACTTCTTTCTAAAAAAGCAACACCTGCTTTGATATGTCAGAGTTGATGCACCAGCACCTGTTAAAAATGTAGGTCGCATGACTCTGAATTGACAAATTTAGAGATTTCTCTGACCTGGGTATGAGATACTTTGAGATCATGTAGTTGGTTATATCAATTGCACGTCCTTTCTCCCTCCAGACCTCTTTTTCAGGGTCTGATCTAATAAGATATTGACTATAATTCAACAAAAGCACAGCCTGCATTTTCTTATCATTGGTTTTTGAATGATTTCTATCCCATTGTTAACCCACATGGCTCTCTGAATAGCAGCCATGACCATGATATTCTCTTATACTCTCCAAACTCTTCCCTGGAGAGGTTTCTTCCAAGTCGAAAGGCTTTGCAATAAGTGTATTGCTCTTAATTATTTATGCTTGGGGAATTCCTTTTTTAAAAGAAACCTTCAAATGGCTTTGCAAAATCTCTGGTGTTTGCCTCTGTAGTCATCCTGTGAAATATACTATTATTATTTCCATTTTGTTGGTGGAAATTTGAAGCAGAGAGAGAGGTTTGGTATCCAGGGCCAAGGTAGAATTTCATTTCAGGCCTCTCTGGCCAAATCCAACATTCCACCTCTGTAGCCATCTTGCTGTCTCTGGGATCAAATTTTGGCTTCTTCCACATATGCACAAAAGATCTTTCTTGCTACGTGAGATTAGCAAGCACACACACACACACACACACACACACACACACACACACTGAGATTAGCACCTCTGTTTGCAAGCTGATAGCAGCAAGAGTTCTTCTAAGACTCTTAAGACTGAACTCCCATGCAGGATGCCAGTACCATTGCAGGAAGGGACATTTTATTCTGAGTGATTATGCACATTTACTTGGCTGCCTTTATCTAGTCCTTGCAAACCTGGCAAAGGTCATGTCTTCATTATCTGCTTCTGCACCCCCTCTCCTATACAGCACATATATTGTTGTTGTTGTTTTAAACTAGGATCCAACTCCTAGACTTTACCAAGCTATTTGTGTCTCTTCCCCATATGCCATTTTTACCTACTTACAGTGATTTTTGTTTGTGTGTGTCTTATTTTTTCCTCCTTCAACTCATTTCCCCCCCCAAAGCCCAAGGACATACCTTCTAAATTTAGTATAGCATCGTTCTCACAATCAGCAGATGGGATGACAAATGTTTGCATGAACTGTACCACTTCAAATTACAATTGGGAGTTCATAGGACTGAATACTCCTCCACATATATTCCCCGTAGTAATAAGAGCTCCTGCTTTCATTGCGAAGTGGTTAAAGCTCAGGTACAGACTTCTTAGCCCATCTGGTGTTGTCTCCCCCCCACCTGAGGATTAGCTCCAAAGGACTGAGAATTACTTTTAGAGAACTGACTATACCAACAATTCAGAAGTATCTACCTTCAGTATCTTCCTTCCACAGACTGCCTCTGGCTTTTGTGTGCCTTCCCATTGAGGTAACCAGGACTGTCCTACCCACTGGAGAAAATAGGGGCATTTCTCCCAGGCAGGGATGGGGAATCTGTGGCCCTTCAGATAACATTGGACAGCAACTCCCATCATTTCTGACCATTGGCCATGCTGGCTGGGGCTGATGAGAGCTGGAGTCTAGCCATATTTTGGGGGAGCCACAGGCATTGGACTAAGCAAACCTGAATGTTGTCCCTTAGTTCACTTGCAGCTTGATTGCTTGCCCATTGTTTCTTCTTTTCTCCCCAACAAAAACAATGTTAGAAAGCTATCTTTTATTCCCTAGAAAGGAGGAGTAGATGCAACATGTTGGATGGACCTTCCAAGATTTATTCGTAAACTTTTGGCACTCGTTTAGAACTGCAAACTCTTCAGAATTTGGATCATTTCCAGCTTTAAAGAGAGTATTGGAAACTCTTAGGGAAACACCCATCCTGTCTTGTATGTGTGTTTGTGTGCTCTGCTTCTCTTCCTTTCTCTCCCCCACTCCCCACCATACACACATCCACTTTTATGGAACATAGGAATCTTCCTTACATCAAGCCAGAACATTGGTCCCTCTTGCTCAGTCTACCCAGGCTGACAGCAGAATTCCAGGGTTTCAGGCAGAGATCTTTCCTAGCCCTGTCTACATATGCCAGGGATTGATCCTGGGATCTTCTGAAATGTGTTCATGTACTCTGCCATTGCACCCTGACCTTTCCTTGGAAGTTCTCTGCACTATTCTGAACTGGGCAACAGAGCGGGAAGGAAGCAGTGTTCTGTGATGTCGTAAGGCTCAAAAGCTTGTTAACAGACACTGGCTCGCCAGTAGTTCACAGGGTGAGGAAATAATGCAGCATTCTGACCTAGAGGCCCCTCTGTGGCCAGGTGTGCAGGCATTCGGAGCATGCAGGCTCCTGCAGAACAACATCTGGAATCCCTAATGGAATTTGGCTCCTGAATAGCTTTTGCAGATGTTCACCTTTTTGATGCAATGAGCATGACTTCCTCCCATAGAGCTGTAGTGGTGCTAGTTTTTATTCTTGCCAGTGTAGTGTGGTAACTACAAAATCTAATGTGTGCCTTGCTGCTGTGGCGATAACCTTGGACAAGGGAAAGATGGTGGTGGAACCTATTTGTTTCTATCGGAAGTAGAAAGGAGATTTATACGCTTAATATAGGAAACTAGTTTATACCAGATGGTGCTTATTTGCCCATTGAGCCTCTTTTTAAACTACGCACTTTGTACCTTTCAAAAACAAGTGCAAAAATACAATTCAATTGGAGTTCAAAGCAATAATGCATTCATTGTGGACTCCCCTAGAACTGATGAGAAAAACATAACCCTCCCTCTCCACTTACCTGCAATCCATGAGAAATTGACTTCGATGAAAGTAATAAGCATATTACAAACCTACACCAAAAAGGTACAAAATCAAGAGCTGGTAAAAACAGGGAAAATGGCAATTAGGGAAAATTGTCAGAAATTAAAAAAAACCAAAAACAAATTCTCAACCAAATATAAGTCAGTATAGAGTAGACAGGCAAAGCCAAAGGTTCACGCATTCCAAATTCTAACATAATGGGATGCTGGATTTTGATTGTCTTATATCAACGTAAGCCAATACCAAGTCGGAATCAATTTGTTGGATTTTGAGGTACCCCAAAGTGTTGTCAACTTAGGTGTCAACTTCTTATTAAATGTTAAGTGCCACACCTTGTGAAACTGGTAGCCCCGCATTGCACCCAGTAAGTCCTTCCTGTGTTTTGCCGGGGTCCTTTGTTGTTGACACTTGACAGCAGCATCTCTCCAGAGTATAAGGCAGGTGTCTTCCCTCTCATCGGCTAACCTGATCCATTTATTTGGAAGTAGCAGGGATTGAACCTGCATGAAGAAGTGGTGCTCTATTACACAGCTATGGTCCCTCCTCCAGGGCTGGTAGCGGGTGTGTGCGTAGACCTCCTTATGCACAGTAGGAGCACATTCATGAAATGCTAGGTTAGTGGCTACTGGCAAACATAATCATTACAAACATAAGCATTTTGAAAAAGAAAGAAAGAACCATGTGCGACAAATGGAAGACAAGCGCATTTCCATATCTCTGAAAACTGCCTGCATGAAGCGCACTTCCTCTCTGTGTATGTGCATCTGTGTGTGTGCATGGAGGAAGGCGAAAGCAAGTGCTCCTAGCCTGCTTTATAGCAGAGAAAAATGTCTGAATGCAAGAAGTGTGTCTGCAGAAATCTCAGGGATGCAAGAGGGTGCTCATCGAGGGAAGTGCTTCTTTGACCTACACCACTTTCCATTTTTAGTGGACCTTTTGCCCTGTCTGTGCCTATATAGTCACTTGCAATCCGCTTTTTTCAACAACACAATAATAACTACCTAACTCTCCCCTGATTTTGGGTTGTGTGCATGTTTCAGATTTTGTTGTGAGTGAGAAAATCCGTACAAGTTCAGTTCAACTTTGATGCAACATTAAGACTCCTTGGGCGGAGGGTTTGCATTCTTTTCTTTTTCTTTTGCAGGGGGGTGGGGGAGTGCTCTGTCCAGGCTTATTATCAGCCTGCTTTATGTCCTAGATAAGATGAGAAGAGACAGCTTCCTTGAGGAACATCAGTAAAATGGACTCTCCTTCTGATGAGAGGACCGTTTCCACTTGGCACAAGACACTGGTAGAAAAGGGACACCTTAGGAGAAAAGGGAATCTTTCCCTTGGATCTTGACCTGCTTAGTACCTGTTTTGTCATCTCTTGAGCACATTTCTCTCTCTCTCTCTCGGCAGGGGGCCACTCCTGTGTTTTCCATTTACCAGTCTTTGTGTCTTGTGGTGGGGGAATGGCAGCATATCTTCCGTGTGCTGAGAGCCCTTTTTAGCCACCCAAAGCTCACTGGTCTCTTTCCAACAGCCAGGCCCAGTTTGAGGAGACCCGGCAGCATCTCCAAAAGCAGCCAGTGGTGGGACAATGGAAGCCCCTTGCACCTAGCAACAGGGGCCAGGAGCTGCAGCAGCCAGAGCCTTCTGCCAAGGACTCGGCAGGTGGGGAGGAGAACCAGTCCGTGGCGCAACTCAACGTCTCCCGCTTGCGCAGCTCCTCTGTGGAGATCCGTGAGAAGGGATCTGAATTCCTGAAAGAAGAGCTCCATAGAGCTCAGAAGGTAAGAGGTTTGGTCAAGATGGGAGAACAGGAAGGCCACATCCAAATGCCATGGTAAGCTCTAAACAGATATTGGTGAGCACAAGCCACAGACACAGGGCAGTGCCTTCTGGGTCAGCACTTGGGTCCATGTAGCTCAGTGTAGTTCATTCACACTGACCGGCAGCAGCTCCTGGGGCTTCTGCCTTTCCCAGAGATGCAAGGGGTTGAACCAGGGACCTTTTTGGTGCAGAGCAGATGCTCTGCAATTGAGCTGTGGCCCATCCCCACATATCTGTGACTATGTGAAGCTTCTTCTGCATTGCTCACTAAGGGGCATTCTGGGTCTGTTATTAGCATGCAGTGGGAAGCTGCTCCAAGGAACAATTGACATTTTGGGTTGTATCCAGTGGTGTCTGTGCATGAGTGGAATGAATGCTGATGCAACGGGACTTCACCTTCACCTCCTCCCCACTGCACCATGCAGGGAGTGTTGGGGGCTGGGGGTGGCGAGGAAAAGAAGAAGAAATCTTGTTGAGTGAGTGGAACGTGGCTTGCACAGTGTTGGGTTCACTCCACAGTAAGGCTTACCTGCTTGCCTTCTGTATTGATTCTGTTCTGTCAAAAGCAGGCTCATGCTGTCTTGTGAGTAAGGCAGATGCTGAGTGGGCAAAACACCAGAATCCAATTGCAGAAAAAGAGTGTCTGCCTTTATCTCTCAGTCTCAATTAAAGAGGCCACTGCATACTGTGTGGTTTGCATTATAAATGCATGTGTGCACCTTCAAGCATTATAGGAATACATTTTATATTTCTGGTCATTCATGGTGGCCTGATACCTTGGACTTGTGCACGTTGCTTATCCTTTTTCATGCTGTTCTTCCAGTTACAATTGCACTCTTTAATTAAAGAAGTGTGATTTGCTTTAAAGGAGATTGGAGAAATCAATTGATATTATTCTTTCAATGTCTGTTGGGCAATGGACAGCTTGTATGTCCTTAGGTTGCAGAGCAGGCAGTCGACAGCACTGGTAGTTTTTTCATAACAAAACATCCAAACTGGTGTTGAGGGTGTGACAGACCTTCCTAAGGAGATACAAGACGTGCTGGCCTAAGGGAGACATAGATTCCAACCTAACTCCCCTTTCCCACCCACCAAATTATCTGCCTGTAGGCCAGAGATAAGAGTTAATGCTGACAGTTAAGTATCTTTGTTCAATCTTTTGTGACATATATGGAAGCCCAAGGTAGGAAAACATGCTGTTTTTCATGATGGTGTCTTAGAAACCCTCGATCAGTAGCTGTGGGGATGAGGGGTGATGCCTTAGTTTCACCAGCATGAGAAGGTCTTTTCTTAGCATACCCATGGAGAGGCTTTTGGCTAAGGCCTTGGAAAGCACTGTTCATGAGGTGCGACTTGGTGCCTGCCGACTCCTTATATCTGTGACTGTGCCAAGGAGCCTTTGCCCCAGGTGTGCCATTTTGCTTACTTGCATGTTCTGTTCTGCAGGAGTTGAAGTTGAAGGATGAAGAATGCGAGAGACTTTCAAAAGTCAGAGAGCAGCTGGAGCAGGAACTGGAAGAGTTAACCGCAAGCTTGTTTGAGGTACCTGAAATGAATCCTAGAGCCTCCAAGATGGTGCTGTTCACCTTTAGGAACCACTTTCAAGGCCTTCCTTATGTAATCGGAACAGGCATGTGGTGTGGGTCTGTATGAGTGTGCATATTTAAACCCTTATCACCTTCGCATCCGCTTCTGAGGCACTTTTGAGCAGTCACAGTGCATGGGACGGGGTGCTGCCCTCTCAGTTGTGGCTGTGCTTCTGTTTGCCAAGATCTGGAGCAGGCAGGGGAGTGGCAAGGGCGGGAGAAACACTTGGTTGTGGGGACGGGACGGTTGGCTGTGCTTGGGCCTGCTGCCAGCCCAGTGCTTCCCCTGCCCTCACTGCTGCCCTGCTCCCTCCAGATCTTCGCAAACAGAAGCACTGCCAGAAGGGTGGCACAGTAGCACTACCCCATCAAACATGCCACAGCTGCTTTTGAGAAACAAGTTTACACAAAGCAGTAGAATTATCAGGCATGGCTACATGTGTGCCCGCTCACAGAAAACTAGCATGTCAATGAGACGCTTGTAACCTAGATGTCTTCCTGCATCACAGTTGTCTCTATCCAGGGCACTTAATATGCAGGAACATTAAAAGGTTATTCTCTCCTGTCCTCCACCCCCTTCAACCATCACCAGAAGTGAAGAACTGCATCATGTTGTTTTCATGATCATGTGCCTCAGCTCTGACAGGAACCTCCTTTCTTTAAAAAAGAAAGGTTCTATGTAATTTTCTGTAGTACCCTCCCCAGGCCTAGGAGGAAACTTGTATATTACAGTGCTGTTTGGCGAATGCTGCTGCTTTGTATACAGGTGTGTTTTCCCTTGTTTCTTGTTCTCTCTGCTATAGGAAGCCCATAAGATGGTGCGGGAGGCAAACACCAAGCAAGCAGCATCCGAGAAGCAGCTGAGGGAAGCCCGAGGGAAGGTGAGCCCTGCTCTGCCACAGAGAGCCATGTCCCCCTTACATATACTCATGTCATGGGATGAAGGGCAACCATGCCTGCTGGCTCTGCCCCGAAGTCCACATAATGTCCAGTAAAGAAAACCTTCATGCATTGGCTCTTCATGAGATTGGGTTTCCTGATTACATGGGGAACTTAACATGCATCTAAGTGTTGGGGGGTGCCAGCTCCCCTTTTCAGAGATTTTGCACTGAATGTGCAGAAGTTGGCAGCCAGCAGAATGTGGGGGCATTTTGAAAGAAGGGCTTATATGCAGCAAGGAGCAGGTAAAGGTGACTTTCTCATTGGTCCAACTCACGTTCCATGAAAAGAGAAACAAAACAAGTTTGGGACCCACTACTCTAGACCTTTTTGAGTTTGGAAAAGACATACAGCAGGATGGGAAACCTCAGGCCCAGGCAGCAAACCTAGCTCCCTAAGTCTTTCTTCCCTGTCTAGGCCTCAAACCTTCTGCAGCTCATACCTGTTCAGCCCAAGCCTCGCCTCTCCCTGGCCCTGCTCCTCATGCTCCGCATGTGCTTTTGCCTGGCTGGATCATGTCCTTGAGCTGTGGTAACCCCTCTTAACTTGCCTGTAAAGGAGAGATTTTGGGGGTGTTTGTGTGTGTGGAAACCTCTGCATTCTTGGCTGGAATATGACCTACGGTTGCTCCACCCTCTCTTGCCTCTGACCCTTGCTCACCTCTGAAGTTTGGCCTCCTTGAAAGCTTCCCAGAAGGGAATGTCTGAAAAAAAGGGTTTCCCACCCTGATACACAATGTCTTAACTTGGGTCCTCTACCATGAGAAAATTTCTTCAGATGGCTCTGCACTCCTCCGTTTTTGGCCCAGGATTCTGTGCCTGCTCTTTATCCGAAGACTTCTGGCATTACTTGGCTGCTCATGTTGTGACTGTTTTGGATGAATGCTCAATTCAGTCACAGTTCCAAGTGGCTTTTTGGGAACAAGGATGCAAGGCATTTAATAAATATGCAAGCAAGGTCAAGGACAGAGGTGCATCTTTGTGCCTCAGTTCCAGCCGGGACACAGGGAACACTTGTGAGGCTAAGAGCAGATATGGCCAAACATTCTGTTGTTAGCTGAAAGGGCAAGAGATTTGCAGAGCGCACTGGGTGGAGAGGACAGATAATTAATGCCTAGAGCAGTGCAGTTCCACTCCAGCAAGCCTGCAAGGTCCCTGTCTCAAATTTCGCCTGCCCATATAACTGCTCCCAGCGAAAAGCAAGGGAATGCAGTGGTAGGTGGCCCCACCTAACCAGTCCGTCTGCCAGGGAGGCCATTGAAGGTTAGTTGTTCCTCGCTAATGCAGTGGTCCCTGTAATCCCTTTCTTGATAAACTTGGTAGAACCAGCTTCTCTAGAACTACTTGAAAGTCCAAAACTCTGAAACAATGCCTGAGGGTTTCTGAAAAGGATCTGTAGCCAGCAGTCCAGAATATAGTCATAAAAAAAATCTCATTACCATATGGCTGCAGTGCCACCTGTTGACAGGTCCTAGGCAAAGCATACAAATGCTTTCTGTCTCTTCACACAAGCTGGATTCTTGGGTGTATTTTTTTATTAGATTCCTGAGAAGTGCTGAGTTTCAAGTCCAAATATTTTGACATTTTAACCTTCAGATGCCTCCTTACCTCTGGGCATCTGACCCACCTCTGGCTTCTGAGATTTCACCAGGCATTACTCATGCACTTTCAGCACTAGATATTTTTTAATATTTTAGATAGGTTTCTGCACCTGCATGGAACAAGGAGCACATGCAGCTTCAGCTGCACAGCTTGATGCTCTAGACTTCATCAGACTCCCTTTTCCTTTTTAGAGAACAGAACTGAGTGGGTTTGGGTGAGCCATTACATGTTCTGCAGGAAACAGGCAGGCAGGTCCCTGGATCACATTCAGAGCACCTGCTTCCTGCGTGGAACTAGGTCCTGTAATGAATGGGGAACAAGGCACCGGTGATCCCTTTTTGTCTCCTGCCACCCAGATTGACATGCTGCAGGCGGAGGTGACCGCCTTGAAGACTCTGGTAATCACGTCTACGCCTTCTTCTCCCAACCGGGAGTTGCACCCCCAGCTCCAAAGCCCCTCCAAGGCAGTCTTCAGAAAAGGGCACGGGCGGAATAAGAGCACCAGCAGTGCGGGCGCTGCCACTGCCGCCAGCCAACCAGTGGAGCCAGTCAGCAGTGAGTTCAAAGAGGTGGGTCAAGTTTATGGGTCAGCATTCTCGCTTGAGGTTTTGGGAGGAAGGGCTACTTAGCATCCGTCACATGGAGGGGGGTGCACATGAGTGGGGTGTGTGGTGAGGTTAGGGTTCAGAGGGGAAAGGTCCTTTTTATCTTGAAACTTGCACACCCTTCTCTGCTCCACTACAGAAAGCAATTGAATAGCCTTAAACTGACCTCTTTTCATTGCATAAGCCTGGCCAGGTTCTTTAGCTGCCCCGGGCCAGAGCCAACAATTGCACTAGGAATGTGGTTGAGGGGGACCTTAAAAGCAGGTGTAGGCAAGGACCTGAAAAATTCCTTGAGTTGCTTTGACTACCACCTTTATGCAGCTTCCTGGGGCTTTGTGCTTTCTTATGAACGGAGTCTTCCTCTTCCAAATCTTCTCTCCCTCTCACACCGTTTTGCTTTCTCTCCTTGTCTTTCTGTCTCTTCTTCCTGACCCTTGTCTGCCTATCTGTCTGACCCTCCCATTCCTCAAAGTCTGGGGTGCCCACCCTCCTCTCCCTCCTTCTCTGTATCGTCCCTGCGAAGGCCATCCACATCACCTATGAGCCAGGCTGGCAGTCCCTGGCATCAGACTCTTCCTTCTCCTCTTCTCTCTCATGGCAGGTAATCTCTCTCTCCATTTGGGGTGGCAGCAGGGTGACCCGATGGGGAGAAGGAGGATGGGGCTCGCCCGCCTTTCTAGTCTCTCTGGCAAAGAGATGGTTTTGACAGGCAAAGCCCTTTAAGCAAGTTTGAGGTGAAATCTCTTCTACAAAACCACACAAGGGCACAAGAGCCTCGTTCTCCTTGACATCGGTTTGTCCTGCTTGGGGAAAGCAGGAAGGCTTGGATGCAGTAGCCTCTTACAGCTCCCCACCGCTTTCCGTTCTTTCTTTAATACTAACACCCATTTTTGTTCTGTTTTCTCTTTAATTGTTTCCTCCCTTCCCTCACCCCATATTGTGACTCTGAAGTTGCCTCCCGGTATCAGGTGAGCAGTCTCTGTAACATAGCGCTTGTATGCTGTTGGTTGAGACCTTTCCCAGGGGGCCAGGAGGAAGTTTTTTCATGGTTATATCATGCCTGTGTTGTAGCTGTTTCTTCTCTTCAGCGTGGCGGGGGCAGGCGAGGGAACAAATTCTTCTTAAATATTCAGCTTGGGAAGCAGCTAACTCGTTTAAAGATGCGACTGGACACAGCATAGTACAGTTGTTTCTGCTCAGGGCATTTTTTCAGGTGGGCACCATTGCCATTATAAGAGAACAAGGGAGGCTTTCATTGTGAGTTCTGGCACCTCCTCCTCTAGAAAAATAGTGCCGCTTTTGCTGATAGGCCTTGAATCCTAAACTCTGGTATATGTCTTTTAGAGCAAGGCATGCTGGGAGTGGTTGGGGAATCCCGTCAGTGACTTTCTGGCTGAAGAGGGAGAATCTGGAGTCACTTCTGGATTTTAAAACTGAGTGTTAGAAAAAGCAGAAGTATTATTGCCTTTGGATATGATTGATTGATTGATTGATTGAATTTATATACCGCCCTATACCCAGGGGTCTCAGAGCGGTTCACAGAATAAAATCAAGATATAAAACCACAAAATACCTAATAAAAATAAAAACAACAACTCAATAGTGCCCCCCTCCCACAAAAAAAAACACAATTTGGAAGGGCGTAGGATGTAATATGTGACAGTGCCACAGGGTGGAAACCCAAGAGCTCAGAAACCAGAAAGTAATTGCGGAGAAAGAGGTGACCAGAATCTTCAAGGAATCAGGGCTTACTTGTCCCCTTGCAAGTTTAAGCTATGGGTGTCTTTTGTCTTGTGAGCCTGCTCCCTGGAGTATTTTTGCCTTTCTGCAGTGTCCCATAAAAGGCCTTCAATGGAGGGCTCCTTATGCTGATTTCCCCTCCCAACATGCTTGTTTCTGGGTTCTGGAATTGGGCCCAAGATCAGCACAATAAAATTTGCCTGTTTTCCCCCGTGGACTTTGGGTGACCCTTGTTTGCTTGGATGGGAAGTGAGTTCTCTCCAGCAAAGCAAGGTGGCAGCTAAGCTCACAGCAGACAGGCACCACATGGGATGGCAGTGGAATAAACCCACTTAGTGGCTGCTGTTCTTCTATCTCCCATTGGCACAGGGCTGGGGAACCTGTGGCCTTCCAGATGTCAATGGCCTCCAACTCCCTGGCCATTGGCCATGCTGACTGATGGGAGTCGGGAATCCAAAACATCTGGGTGGCGGCAGTAAGCATCCTGAAGAAGAAATTAACCTTCCACAGCTCCTGCGGTGGGTATGTGGACACATACTGGCTTGGGCATTTTGCAGCTAAACGCTCCCATTGCTTAAATTTATCTGGTATTAGGATGGATAGAAAGTATGCTGTCTCCTAATGCTGTTTCCCTTAGCATGGCCCTCTTTTTCTTCTTGTAGACATTGCTTTGTGTCTGGAGTCTTAGAGATTCCAAGGCAATAAAGTCTGCTGTTTTGACCCACAGGCCACACTTATTCTGCTTGTTTGCCTCACAGGTTGCACACCAAATACTGCTTAGTCTGAGGTAACCTCTTGGTTCTTGTACGCTAAACCCTGCTGACTTCTTTGTCTCTCCCCTCACCCCATTGCCTGCTCTTCTGTGTTTCTTTGTCGCCGTAGGTGGATTCCATCTTGTTTGCCGAATTCCAGGCTTGGAAAGAGTCTCCAACACTAGATAAATCATCTTCTTTCCTCGAAAGGATTTACCAGGAAGATGTAGGCCCGTGTCTGGACTTTACTAAGCATGAGGTGAGATTAAAAAAGGTTTGGACCGAGGTTTTGAGAGAGCTGACGTGCTGGGATTTGTTCCAGCAACTGCTCCCTCCTTGGAACCTTGCCTTGATTTCCCTGCCTTTGTTTTATTTGTTGCAGCTCTCGGAGCTGATTCAGGCAGCTGTGGAGCAGAACACGCTCACCATTGAACCCGTGGCTACCCAGGCACTGCCTGTGGTGAAGGTGTCAGCCATTGAATGCGGCGGACCAAAGTAAGGAAACATTGGCCGCCTCTGCTGCCTCCCCTCCCTCCTCACACAGATACACATCTGGCCTCCTTCACTGCTCCAGGAGCAGTTGCCTAGCAGAGAGAAATGCTGGTTAGCCGTTCATGGAGTGCAACTGGTTTATTCCTTCCTTTTATATCCCACTTTTCAGCATGCCCCATGTGACTCACAAGATAGGAAGGAGAAATCAAAGCAGGGAAGGAATCAATGACAGCAGAAGTGGGGAGGGGAATGAAATCTTGAACGGGCACAAAAATAAAGCTGCATTGCAATGAAATAGGCAAACCAGAAGGGAGTTGTAAAGCAGAGGAAGGGAACCTCTGGCTCTGATGTTGGACTAGAAACTCCCATTATTGCTATTGGCCATTCTGACTGGGACTGATGGGAGCTGGAATTCAACAGCCTCTGGAGGGCCACAGATTCCCCATAAGGGTTTGCAGATATTTTTGTTTTTAGAATTTTTGTTTTTTGTATTATTACTTAATATTTATCTTGGACACTGCTTTCATAGCCTCAGGTGATGAAGTCGTTTATAAATATGTAAAACAATAATACCCAATAGTAATAAATATGGTGGCACCATGAGGAAATGCCTGTGCTTAATAACTGCTGCCCCAGAAGGTTGTGGCGGGGGTGGGTGGGGGGCATTTTGGTACATTTGGAACAGTTATACATTCACCTAAGTATGCAGGGATGGTTTTTGAGTGCAAAGAGCCTTCTGTGAAAGGAGGAACAACAAAGGAATACACCTCATAGAATAAAGAATTACATATCAAGTTAAAAAGGTAACAAGCCATAAAACAAGAGAATATTGACCATTAGAAACTTGTTCAAATGAAAAGCACTTTATTGCATACTTAAAAGCAGAAAGCAAGGGAGCGTGGAGACATTCCAGTCTTTGTGCCATCACTAAAATTGTTCTGACTTATGTCCCCACTTGTCTGGTCTCAACAGGATGGAGAGCAGGGCCTCTGATGGGCATGTTAACTTCAAGGTTCTCCTTTTCTGAGCAACAGCTCATGTAGGTGAAGACTTACCTTCCATAGTATCAGAAGCCAAGGCCATGACTGAAATCACATGGATTTTCTCTCCCCTCTTTAAAAAAAGTCTTTCTCCAGCATCAACCATGTTTTCTGGGGCATGCCAAACAGAACACCTTCTGTATTTTCATCCTGATTTTGGTTTCCTCCTCTTGTTTCTTCTCACAGTGGCTTCCGGTCCCAAATTGTAACGTAAGTTACTTATTTTAAGGCAACGATGAAAGGATGCCTTGCTCCACTAATAAGTTACTAACTTGCCTACTTACTAATGGCCTTGAAGTTGGAACTAGAAAGTAACTCTTAAAAATTCCTGATGGTTAATCCACTGAAAGCATATCAGTCATCCTTGCTTGGAATTCTCTTTGAAGCTGATGGCCTGACTTTCTGTGGTGCTGGGTATGAAAGCCTAAAGAGACCTCTGGCCAATAATTTTCAATGTTATTCTGGAATATTAAACCCACTTGGCTTTCAGAACTGCCAAAAATGTACCTAATGCTTCACTAACGTTTTCCACTTTCAAACACAGATGCAAGAAAGTTTGCCTGCCTGCAAGTAGCCTGGGAAGCCTCCATTTCACACATGACCCAATCCTAAGCATGCTTACTCACAAGCAGTGCTTTTTTTTCCTTAAAAAAATGTTTAGAGGTACTCTCATTTTCCTACTCATATTGAAATACTTTGCCTCAATGAGGCCAAATTTAGATTCACAAAATGTTTAGGGGTATGCATCCCGCCCCAGAAAAAAAGCACTGCTTATAAGTAAGCCCTACTGAGTTCAGTGGGGCTTCTTCCCTAAGAAATATGCTTAGGATTGCAGCCTTCATCACTGCAAATAACTGAACGTGATGAAACAAGAATATGGTGTACAGTATCTTGAAGACTATGTCACTAAAATTCCATATCCCAACATTCTCAATAACATCATGCATTAAACTGTTTGGTGCTCTTGGTTTGGCTTTCACTAATCACCAGCATAGTTTGGCTTCTCTTTTTCTTCTTCATTCCTTTGATGATCTGTCTTTTGAGGACAACCTGCTTTTTCTTTCTCCCCTTTTGCAGGAAATGTGCTCTAAGTGGCCTGTCTCGGGCCTGTAGGCATCGCATCAAGCTGGGAGACTCTGGGAATTACTACTACATCTCCCCTTCCTGCAGGGCCAGGGTAAGTCTCCCAAGAAGCCCTGAGATTATTTGCATAGGGGCGGGGCAACAACCATCACATGGGACTGTCTGGTCCTCAGCATGATCCTGTGGAAGTTAACACTTGCACTACAAATGTGTGCAGTCTTTTGTTTTGCTGAGAACATGATGTCCTTCTGCCATTTCTGAAGCACCCAGTGCTCTTGTACATACTGCTCGTGTACAAAACAAACTGTGTTTTTAAGTCTAACATGTATTTTTCAGGCTCAACCAGAGCTGAATTCATCAGATGCATTAAGTAAGCTGTGAAGTGGTGGATATTACACAAGTGGGACCTGTTCCCAGCTGAGGTTCTCCTCTTCATGGACCCAGCCAGTCATCTGATCCTCCAAGATGCTAAAGGGTTCTAGCAAGGCATTCGCTTCTTGCTACCCCCCTCACCCAAAATAAAAACCTGGTTCCATTTTGCTTTCCCAACTGACACACAAGATTCTTTTGCTGTTGGTTAGGCTCAGTCTGCATTGGGCTGTTCTTTAAAAACCTCCTCAGTAGGTTTTTAAAATATATTGCACTTTTATAAACTTTGGGGTTTGGCTCCAATCTATCAGCACTCACCAACAGAGTTTGCTGTTAAACTGAAGATATCCACATAACACTGTTCCATTTTTCATTTAAGGAATTCATTATGGGTTCCAAGTAATCAAATAAAATGCTTCCTTACTTTTTCAGCGGAAGTCTGTGAATGGTTCTGAGGAGTTACCTCTCTTCATTCTATTCCCCCATATAGTAATCATAGTAGTACCACCAAATACATATTCAAATCTCTCACTGGAATATTTGATATTCTATAAGCCATGTGTTTGCATAAAACACAATCATTAGAACACATTATTGCTCACAGTGTGCAGAAAAGCCCTGAAACACACACACACACAAATGTTCTTTGCCATATCTGCTATGTTTATCCTTATAAACATACCTGAGCCTCTTTTTTCCATTTTTTAAAAACTTCATGAAACTCTCTTAGTCATATTGGATTTGCCTCTCCTTCTCTAGTGTGGCTTCTGTTCCTTTGTAGGATACCAAAATAATCCTGTAGTGAATCCAAAGACCCATTGTTTCCTCCTGTTGAGACATGTTTTCCCTCTTCTGTTGAGCCCATTCTTTGCAAAGGCTGCATAAATATGTAACTTATAAATGTATATCAATATATTGTAAATATTTTAGTTATCAGTATGTCAATTGTTGTTGTTACTAATAATATTTTATTATATTTATATCCCACTTTTCCTCCATGAAGCCCATGGTGGTATACATGGTCTGTCCCCCCTTTTCATTTTATCCTCACAACAACCTTGTGGGGTAGGTTAGGCTTAAGAGGCAGTGCCTGGCCCAAAATCATCCAGTGAGCCTCATGGCTGAGTGTGGATTTGAACCCTGGTCTCCCTGGTCCTAGTCCAACATTCTAACCAGTACTCCCTCCCTCTTTATTTTTCCAGATTACAGCAGTATGCAACTTCTTCACCTATATCCGTTACATCCAGCAGGGACTGGTGAGGCAGGATGGTAAGTGATGTGTAGGCCTTTCCCATTTTGGATGTGAAGTCTTGGCTTGTTGCTTACTGGCCAGCTCCTAAGACTGTGCAACCACTTCCTGGCATGGAGGAACTGCTGACTCAGAGCTCAGCTTTTCCTTCAGAGACTTGGCAAGGAGCTCCCAAGAGGGAGGGATCGATTCTTCTGCACAGCTTGTCATTTTTACCCAAGGCAGGCTGAAGATGAATGACATTTCCACACTAGCCAAATGAAGTGCGAGGCAGAACGCAAAGCGAGGGGCAGGGAAACCAGATAAAATGAGATGAGCAAGGTGATGGAGAAGTTTGGTTGGCTGCAAGTCCAGATTTGATCCTGGTAGAATTTGGCCCCTTTGAAACCAAGCTCTGGTCCACAGATACTTGCCAGATCAGTGCATGGGGAAAGATGCGGTGTCAGAAATGTCAAAGCATATGCTTAAACAGAGTATTCTAACACCATGCCTCTAACCCACAAGGGAAGTAGCTTTGCCAATCCTTAGCCTTCATTAGTGACATTCAGAAGGTGCTGCTTCTAATGTTAATGGATGATGGGTGGTATGCACATTTAATCAATGTATTTTTTTAGAAAGACAAGCTGAACATCAGCCTGCTGTGTTGCTCTCCTAGACACTAGATGGGTTGGCTTTTCCAAAAGGAGGATGTAGAATCTATTGGATACCAGCTCCCATTAGCCCTAGCCAGCACAATCAATGGTTCGGGGTAATGGAAGTTGTCATCCAACAACATCTGGAGGGCCACAGGTTCTCCACCCCGGTGTAGAGCAAAGAGGCGTACTGGTCTTCTACTTTATGGCTCTCTCTGGTGCTTCACTCTCCTCTCTCTCTCTCTCCCTCTCTCCCCTTGCAGTGGAATTGATGTACTGGGAAATCATGCGTCTCAGAAAGGAAATGTCCATAGCTAAGCTGGGGTTCTTTCCCAGTGAGATTTAGCTGAGGACTGGAAAGGCATCACCTTACCACTACTCCGCCAGGCAGCTAGAGGGCTTGACCCAGCACATCTCCTGGTGCTGGCAGGATATAAACTGAAGCTGCCTGATGTAAACTGAAGAGATAAGAAGCACAGATTTCCCCATTGCATTATCTGCAGAGCTTCCTGACAGTGCTTAGCCTGATGCGGAGTGGCCAAGGGACCAGCCCTTCTGTGGCTCAACTGAATGAAGTTGTCTCTGGACTCCTCCCTTCCCCTGTCTCTATGCATTCCACAGCCATTATATATCAAGTCTTCTTCAAAGATCTGCTTCTGCAGGTTCTGAAGCCATGGCTGGCCCTTGGGCTCATTATCTGCTTGCTGCTCTGCAATGCAAATGTAGCTGGGCATTCCCACACAACAGAGAGAGATTTGGACTCTTCCACGCAGCTGCCAACTCCAATCGCGACTGGGCACGGGGGTGTCAGTGCTGTACGGTGGCCTTGTTTGATGGCCTCTACGTGTGTGTTCTTCCAGTTGTTTCCCAGGCAGCTCTCCTCCTGAGGAGCCCGCAAGAGTCAGCCGGGGGCTGATTTCTATTTATAGCTCAGGGTTTGCCGTTTGGTTGTGTGACAGATCCGATACCTTGCTCTGTGTAGGCAGGCATCTGTTCTAGGCCAAAACTCTGGCTGGAGCCTCACTTGTGATGTAAAAGTGGGGAAATTGCATAAGAGGCAGTGCCCACAACCACATTGAGGTCAGCTGCGCGAGACCGCAGATGCTTTTACTCCCACTCTACAGGCCAGAGAGTTGGCTGCTCCACATTAGTTTTCTAGGGAGCAGCTGTCCTCAGCTGACACCCTCCTCCCCACAGGCTCCTTCACTGTGCTTTGTTGCAGTCCAAACGACACTCTTGTGGTATTTTGTGCAACACATTTCAGCTCCGCTCCAGCTTCCCATTTGGTGCTTGCGTCTGCCTTGACAGTATTATAGACTCTTATGTGAAACATTCTCTCTTTTGCTTCATTCACGTTGGAGCTTAAGAAGGACTTCACATCTTGAATATTCTGGCACAATTTGGGGGTTTGTACAGCTCAGCCTTCCCCAACCTAGCACTCGCCAGAGGTTTTGGGCTGCACCTCTCATCATCCCTAGGAAACACAGCCTATGGTGAAGCATGATGGGAGTTGAAGTCCGACCACAGACTGGGGGACACCATGTTCACCACCCCTTGTGTACATCCTGCATTTATATTTTTTTAAAGGGGAGGGGGGATGGGGATAATATTCGGATTCAAGTGATACAAATAAATTTTGGCCCCTAAATTGTTTTGGTACTGTAAAAAAAAAGAACCACACTTGATTCTGAATTTGTAAATCAGAGTTGGAAGACCTGTTGAATGTTGACAGAAGTGAAAAGTCTTCCTCACTTAGCTTTTGATACGAATTTTTTTTTAATGGGAAGGGGAGAATGAGGCTTATCTTTTGGATGCTGTGCCTGATTTCTAAAAGGGAAGCGGCTAGGGTTGTGCTCTAGCTGGAAGCAGCATCCTCTGCCCGGAGAGCCATTTCCTCCTATTCCCAGGCAAATGGGAGGCTGGTTGGTGGCTGCTCAGTAGTGAAGGGGAGGTGCTCTGCCCGTGCTGGAAAACACTCACTATGCTATATTCCACAGATGAGCTCTGGCACTGAGAACGGGGCTTCAGTGGTGAACCCTGGTATCCATGAAGCCCTGACAGCATCCATGGCCAGAGCATCTCACTATAAATACAATGAAGTACATTTAAATCATCTTGGCCATAGCGAGTGGTTGCATCATCACCTCTAGTTCCATTAGGTTGAAGCTACTGGCTGGTGCTAAAACGTCTTGAACACCCCAGTGCTGCTGGTTGCCCCATGATGCCTGCACTGTACGCCTGGCTTTGTGTGATCTTGTGACTGGCAATCCCAATTCCACTCCCTGGAGGAGGAGCACCATATCTGCTTTCATAGGAAAGAATCGCCTGCCTTTTGGGATTGTGTGCAATGGAGAGCACTTTTTGGTATCATTGAAGTAAATGCCTTTTCTTTCCTTTCCTTTTGAGTGCAGTATCTCCTTAGTATTACAGGTAAGTGGCTATCCTATTAGACCTCGATGGCTGGAGGAGAATTGTGGGTTCCCTTCCACTTGGCTGCTCAGTGGCCCAGGGCTTGGTTTCATCTTGATCATATGTAGTAGCACTTGCATGCTAAGGA
Organism: Podarcis raffonei; assembly: GCF_027172205.1. Lineage (NCBI taxonomy): Eukaryota > Metazoa > Chordata > Lepidosauria > Squamata > Lacertidae > Podarcis > Podarcis raffonei. Next base: position 79,476,352 of record NC_070602.1, read on the forward strand.
TTATAGTAAATATATATATAAATATATATATGTAACTTAAAAAGCTATTCTCCCCAAAGATGTATCTGGGAGAAAATATTATTGGAATTTATGCTTACAGGAGAAAATGTTGCAACAACACTTGCCTCTTCCTGCTTTAGACAAGGCTTGCCATAAGTGAAAGGTCAGCTTCTCGAAGGATCCTCTTGACCTTGCTCTCAGCCTTCTGCTCCTCACCTCTGTAGGGATGGTGAACTGCCAAGCAGGTTTACATCCAGCAAATCTTGAAATGGCAGAAATCCTAGTACCATGGCCTGCTTCCCATTTCCTTGCCTGCGTTTGTGTTTGTGAAAGGGTTTAGCCCTTATTTCCTACAGCTAATTTCACTGTGAACATTAAATCCTTGATTCAGTAAGAGAGGATTCCCATACTATGCTCCACAGGGCAAGCTGTGACCCTCCAGATATTGCTGGACTACAGCACCCATCATCCTTGCCTATTGGCCATGCTGGCTGGAGCTTCTACAAATGATCAAACCAGGCCAGCTCCCGGTTAATGACAGTCTACATGCTGCTTTGCACATTATGGCAAGCCACAGACTGACTTACCATGACCACTTGAACGTGATGGCTCCCTGAGAAGAGCTTGCACCTGCTTTGCTCCTCCCTAGACTGCTTAGGTCAACATGTGACAGCAGTTAAGCCAAGGTTTGGCCTTCGTGGGATCCTGAGTAAGATCTCATTCCCTTAACTGCAATCTGTAATTGTAGGACAAAACTTGGCTTCTGATTGTAGCTAGGTGAAGAGCCCAGGATCTGATGACATGCTAAGCCAGACTCTGCAAAAGTGACCTAAAAAACCCCCCAGGAAGGAGCAAAGCCTAAGCACCAGCATGTTCATGTTAAGTCATGGTTTTGCTTAGTGTGATGGGCAAGCTCTCAGTGCCTCTCCAAGAAAGAGTTCTGCTCCAAGAGAAGCATTCAGTCACGCATCATCTCCACACCTTGAAAAGCATAATTATTAGTTGCCATATTTCTTCTATCATAGAAAGACTTCCCATACTATCTCCCTGGTTTTTGCTGCAGCAAATGAGGAGTGCTGTCTGGAAATTCCTTACAATAAACAGACACTGCTCTACTGGAAGCAGGTAATGACATTGGAAGCTGCCTTCTATTGAGTTTGGCCTGTGCTCCACCTAGCTCAAAGTTGTCTGCACGTGGCTCTCCTTGGTCTCCGTTTAATGGGTCAGATGCTGTAAGTGGGAGTCCCGTCAATTCTAACAATGATGATAAATTTATTGAAGAGCCTGGCTTTCTAAATTCATCCACCACTCACAGCCACTCTCTCCAAACTGCTGGAGGAAGCACCTGTTTTGCTTCCTGTCTCTTACGGGAAGGGGCAACTGCTGAGCTGTTCTCTTGGCTGCTTTATTATCTCCTTACTCACATGTTCATATTTTAATAAAATATACTGATCTCTATTTAATAAATAGACTGCAGTACTGACAGTGAGGCTGGTTCTTATTGCCTTTGGGCTGTTTTATTCCTTTTGAAGCCTGCATGTATTCCAGCTGCAAAATAAACAGGACATTTTCAAAGCGGAGTTCATTGTATTTCTCTCCTCAACCCCTACGAAGATTAATTCTTAAGTATGAGATGATTTTAGCTTCCTGTAGGGAAGAGGTGTGCCCAGAATTAACTCTAGCACACACTAAGCTTGGATCGCCATCAGTTTGTGTCAGGATTACCTGCCACCTGGGCCTTGAATAGATTAAGCGGTAATTAACCAAGGATAGGAACTGCCAAGCTCAGGCTGAGACTTCAAAAGCCTGTTGGGTCCAGCTGGCAAACGAACACAGATACTTCTGTCTTGCCTTCTTCGTGGCTCGACAAGCAGCCAAGGGGCAAAGCAGACGAATGGACATTTGCAATGCAACATTGACAGTATAAAAATAAGTAGTCTCAGGTGTTGGAACAGAGGAATGGCACCAACAGATGTGGCACTGCTTAACTCTTGAGATGGGACATGTGGTTCTCCAGGTAGCATCGGACTTCACCCCCCATCAGCCCCAACCAGTATGGCCAACTGTTAGGGATGATGGGAGTGGTAGTCCAACAGCATCGGGAATGTCACAAGTTCCCCACCAACCATTTCTTCTGCTTCAAGTTTCCTTGTGGACATACTCTACTGCATGTGCATTGGAACCCTGATGGGGATAAGCAAACTCGTGTCTGGGTGAGAGAAAATTGCTTCCTTTCATAAAAAAACCCCCTCCTGATATGACCCCAATCTATTTGCAGGTATTTTCTAACTTGCCACCTCTGGCTGTCCCTTTATTGGCTGGGAATCCATTAGGCTTTCTTTGCCTTACTGTTTTGAAAGGCTATGTTAGAATCCTAAGAGTTGGAGTGGTGCTTCAGAGGCAGACTAGAGCAGGGATCATCAAGTGTTGCCAGTTTAGGCTTCTCCCTAGGCCCAGTCTGAGAGGGCTACCTGCCTCCCCCTCCTCCAATCACACCACGGGCTGTGCCCAGAGCACCCAGCGAAGCCCCTAAGTTTGACCAATCTTCAGTGGTCAAATCTTCTTTGCAACTCTCTAGAAAGATGGGGAGGAAGGGCATTCTCTAGAAATTATTGGGTAAGAATGATTTGAGAAATCTTTAAACTTGAAAATAATACTAATTCAGAGCCACAGTGGTTTGGGTTCCTGAGATGCAAGGCCTGGAAGAGAACTTGGGGAGAGCTAACTTGAGTCAGGATTCTGGCCTTCTTTGGAACAATCCTGGGGACAGCGACTATCTCTAGAAAGGGAGGCCTCCTCCTTGCTCCTGAAGCACCTAGGAAGCAAAGAGCAAAACAAATGGTCATGAGTGCTGAAGGGGCAGGGCAGGCTCTTCAAGCAGCATGGGGCTGGAGGCTAAAGAACAGGGGCCACCTTCAGTTCTTGGATCAGCTACACATTTGGAGCAGCTCAGTCTGCAGGAAGTTGTGAAAGAAGAGATCTTTACCAAAGGAGGAAAGACACACTTGTGAGTCAGAGGTGCAGACTCTGTTGCCCTTGGGATGCTGCTGGAGTCCAGCTCCCATCATTCCAGGCTGCTGGCTAGGGCTCTTGGGAGTTGGATCACAGCTTTCCTGCCCCTGCTGTAAGTGCTGGCATGGAGAGATAATAGATGTGGGTGTCACTAATGCACACAGAGGCAAAGGCATGGGACAACACACTCTGGGCTGAAGGTGGTATAGGCTGTTGGGCTTGGCCCTTAATGTTTCAAAGCGGAAACTAAGAATCATAACAGTACGTTTCATAGTTGTGCTATTAAGGCAGGGCACTAGGTGTTGGATTTCCAACCCATAGCAGCCCCAACCAGCATAACTAATGGTCAGGGGTGATGGGAGTTGCAGCTTGGCAATGTTTGGAGAGCCACAGGGGCCCCACCACTGACTTGGTGGGGCAAACAAGCCTATAGCTGCAGTGCAACCCTGCATTTCAGAAGAGAACACTTGCAGTTAATCCAAAATGTACAGAACTAAAACATTTTGCAGTGGTAAAGCTCTTTGTAAATAGTAAAAAAAAAACCCAAATAAACAGCAAATGTCAATAGGAGTCCCCACCTCCGGATAGCTGTAGTTGTATAGTGAGCCACTCTGCATTTCACAACTTAAATGTGTGAAGAATGAGCTGTGATGTGTCTTAATACTTGTTTTTCTGAGGTTCCATTCAAAGGATTTCCACACACAGCTGCTTTACTCCATTCTTGCTCTTAGGAGTGAACATCTCCATATTAGGAGAAACATACAGGTGTTGTTCCACACAGAAGTCAGCCTATATCTCCATGTGTCTCTCTAGAAACATCTGAGGACACATGATGTGGATTATATTGTGCTCTGGTTCCCTACCTCTTTGCAGGAGACAGCCAATGAGATGCAGCAGGGATTTTTAAAACCCTCCTCTTTAAGTAAAAGTGACCAAAGTGTGTGTGGGGAGGAGAGATGTGGCAATCAGATGGCAACCAGACATATAGCTTTGTACCTCAGGTTGCACTATATAAACACACTTCTGTAACTAGGAATTTAGTTCCACTGACATGCATGGAGAAAAACAAGAATAATATTGGATGTAAGTACATGCCAGCTGCAGCAATATTCAATGACTTTCCCATCCTCTTCCCTGGCCTTCAAGAAGGATTCATCTAAACTAGGGAGAATGTACATCCCCAACACATGGAGAGGGGAAGCACAAACCCCTCGTGCTTTCCTGAAACAGCAGAAGAGGCCAGAGGTCCATTTGTGTCACTTGGAAAAGTTATGTGAGCAGAGAATTGAAAAGACAAGAAACCCAAAGGCCACAAGAAACCTTCACAGGGCCAACCAAAAATTACCAAGTTGGTCCTACTGAATCTATTACTTCACTTTGGCTTTTTTCCTCTAAGTGGGCCAATGCGACTACATACATTTTTTTAAAGGAAGAAAACATTTCCAGAGGTGTAATTCAGTCATACCTTCTATGCAGTGCCACAGCTACAGCGATGAGAGAAATAGCTCCGGCCACAATAGCTGCAGCTGCAGCCAATGAAGTAACAGTGACTCCTTGGCCCCCTAGGACAGAAAACAGCAGCGCTTTTAGGGCAGATCTCACGTGCCTTGCAAAACCTGTGGTGCCTTTGGAAAACTGTACGGTTCTGGTCACCTCACCTCAAAAAGCATATTATAGAGTTGAAAGAGGTTCAGAAAAGGGCAACCAAAAGGACCAAGGGGATGGGGCGACTCCCCTTGTGAGGAAAGGTTGCAGCGTTTGGGACTTTTTAGTTTAGAGGAAAGGTGAGCAAGAGGCGACATGACGGAAGTTTATAGAATTATGCATGCCATGAAGAGAGTGGATAACACTAGAACTCATGGGCATCCAATGAGGCTGAAGGTTGGAAGATTTGAGAAAGATAAAAGTACTTAATTCATGCAGCACATAGTTAAACTACTCCCCACAGGAGGCAACGATAGTCACCAAGATTAGACAAATTCATGGAAGAGAGAGGGCTATTGGCACCATGATGGCTCTGCTGGGCCTCCGCAGTTGGAGGCAGGAATGCTTCTGAATGCCAGGAGAGGAGATGCTCTTGGGCTCAGGTCCTGCTTGTGGGTTTCCCGAAGGCATCTGGTTGGCCACTGTGAGAACAGGATGCTGCACTAGGTGGGACATTGGTCTGATCCAGCAGCCCCATCTAACCTTCTTAAAAGTGGGCAGAACAACAAAAGTAAAAAATCCCCTGCTTCTGCACACACTAATGCATACCATCCTTCAGACAAGCAAAAGGCATTATCAGCGTTCGAGGGGAGACATGTGGTGTGGGGAGAGTCTTGAGGGCTAGAAAGAGAAGCTGCCCCCCCAGGCCTACAGTTTACCACCCCTATGATGGAGGAAGACTCCAGGAATGACTCTTTTAGTTCCAAGTATAAGATTGCTCTGAGCAATCAAAGCAATGAGATAAGGGAGAAACGCAGCTTGAATAAGGATGCAGACATCTCCCAAACCCTTCCAATTGGCTTCTCCCAGTGAGGAAATGAGGTCAAGGGCTTTGCTAGACCTTCCGGCTTCCTCACAGCCTTGTCCCTCGACCCAACCTACCAATGAAGGTGGTGCCATCCTGAGACGGAATCAAGGAGCCCTGACAGGCACATTTGAAGCTCCCAGGTATGTTCACGCAAATCTGCAGAGAGGGGCAAGGATTCTCTTGGCTGTGCTCACATTCATCAATGTCTAAAGTGACAAGAAGAGGGGGGGGCAAAGAGAAAGAAAGGAAATGCTTTGAGCAGTCCCTGCAGCATCAATGAAGAAAATGAAACTCACGGGAAGAAAATGTCCAAAGTTCCTGATTTCCTGACATAGGACTAGCATCTCTAGAGCCTCCTTATTTGGGACTCTCATCAAAGATAGACTTCTGTACTTAATAATAATAATAATAATAATAATAATAATAATAATAATTTATTGTGTGGCTCCCAACAGATTATTAAAAATACGATAAAACATCAAACACTAAAAACTTCCCTAAACAGGGTTGCCTTCAGATGTCTAAAGTCAGATAGTTCTTTATTTCCTTGACTTCTGATGGGAGGGCGTTCCACAGGGCGGGCACCACTACTGAGAAAGCCCTCTGCCTGGTTCCCTGTAACCTCACTTCTCACAGTGAGGGAACTGCCTGAAGGCCCTTGGAGCTGGACCTTAGTGTCCGGGCTGAACAATGGGGGTGGAGATGCTCCTTTTCACAGTTGCAGTGCTGGATTGATACACAAACTAAGTAAGCCACTGTTTAGGGCCTCAGATTACTAGGGGGCCTCTAAGCACACACAAAATACTAAAGTTCAAGTTTCACATAATTGGCTAATAATAACAGAATATTACACTTTTTAAAAGCATTGCTATAGGGCCTCTTAAATGCAACAAGGCATTGGGTCTCTTGATCTGGGCGTGAATAGCAGTGTGATCTGGAGGAATTGGACAGCAGTTTCTGTAACCACCACCGCAACACACAAGCGTCAGAGGCGCAAGCCAAGCATGTGTATGGATACACTTGTAAGGCCAAGTCTTACAAGTGTATCCATACAGACTTGACAAGAAATCTGCCTGCAATGTATGTCACACATCTAGGTGGGAAGGGGATAGCAAAGCTGTAAATAAAAGTGGGAAAGGGGCATGAGGTAAAAAGTGGCAAGGAGTGAGGCTGAAGAGGGGTGGCGTCATTGTTTTAAAAAAAGAAAGCAGGACATACTTTATACATACAAGGCTCTTATTGTGGTCGGTCTTACCTCGGCAAACAGGCAACACAGTGCTCCACTCTCTGTCCTCAACTTTGCAGGTTATAGAGGAAGGACCCTCCCGAATGTAGCCAGGCCAACACTCAAAGAACACCGAGGCTTTACACTGGACGTAGTGGGCTCCTTCAACCAGAGGGACTGGCCCACAAGGTGTGTCTGTGGAGAGAGAAGAAGAACACAGCAGAAGGACTTCCTAGGAAATGCACCAGTTTGAAAGCTGCACAATTCCCAGATGCAGGCTTCTTAATGTTCCATGTTCCCAAATGGGAATGAGTGAATATTGCAGGAGGGGAGGAGAAGGGAAAAACAAAGAGAGGACTTCTTCTGGATAGGGCAGGGCAGTGTGTGCATAGTTGGCTGTGAACACACAGAACACAACAGATAATGACTGCCTATGTGTGAAATTAACAATTTTTCAAAACGCAGCTTTCCCAAGTTACTGTTTACACAGGCACAGTGACAAACGTCTGGGCTGTGGCAGATGTATTAGAAATTTATTACTAGCTTTATTATAAAGGTACTAACTGTAATAAATTTACATTTATTATCAGTGCTTTTTCTGGGGGTACTCAAGTGTATGCAGTACTGGCACATTTTATTTTTTCAAATGTTAAAAAGTGTGGCACGTACTGTAACAACATGGTGAGTACCACCCTTCCGTAAAAAATAATAATCCTACAGCAGTTTACATAAAGGAAAGCATGCAATATATATATATAAGTTATACACCCTCCTCCCATCCCTGAGACTCCTGAAGGTGGCTGAGAACAGGCTTTCAAACCCTCTGTGAACTGTGTTCTGTGTTGTGGGCACTCCAGGTTCTACCTGCTGAATCTTCCCTCCATGCGGCCAGGTCCACCCTTGGAATCTGGGAGCTCTTGCAAGACACAAAGTCACTTGGGAAGTGACTGGTTGAGAAGACGTCCGCAGGGAGGTGGTGGAGGTGGGTGTTGTCGCAGAGGATCCGGAACAAAGTCACCTTTGCTAGTTCTTCCCTCTGGCGAGGGGTGAACACTCCTTCATTCTCCCACCAGAACCTGCAAAAGAAAAGGGGGAGCAAAAGCCTGTTCATGAATACCTTATCTGGCTGAATTCATTTATTTCCTGCAGTGCTTCGTGCTATTGAGTGTAGCCAGAAGATAAGGAAATGTATAGGAAGGAATCTTTCCCTCACCCTGCACCCTGCCCCAAGTTTGAAATCGAGAAGTCAGTCATGTGGATTGTGTAGATGGTGTTAATGCCACAGTGAACCCTATTTGTGGAATGGTCTGCCAGGACCAGGCAGCAAACCAGTCCAGCAACAAACCCATTAACTCCAAGCATATATCCCACACCTCTCACAATCTCCAGTCTAGTTTTGTACTTCTCACAATATGCCACAAGTTTGGAAACCTCAGCAGTGGCCAGAGGATTGGAGAAGATCAGTCTACATCCCAATCCCAAAGAAGGGCAGTGCCAAAGAATGCTCCAACTACCGCGCAATTGCACTCATTTCACACGCCAGCAAGGTTATGCTTAAAATTCTACAAGGCAGGCTCAAGCAGTATGTGGACCGAGAACTCCCAGAAGTGCAAGCTGGATTTCAAAGCGGCAGAGGAACCAGAGACCAAATTGCAAACATGCGCTGAATTATGGAGAAAGCTAGAGAGTTCCAGAAAAAATCTACTTCTGCTTCATTGACTATGCAAAAGCATTTGACTGTGTCGACCACAGCACACTATGGCAAGTTCTTAAAGAAATGGGAGTGCCTGATCACCTCATCCGTCTCCTCAGAAATCTCTATGTGGGACAAGAAGCTACAGTTAGAACTGGATATGGAACAACTGACTGGTTCAAAATTGGGAAAGGAGTACGGCAAGGCTGTATATTGTCTCCCTGCTTATTTAACTTATATGTAGAATTCATCATGCGAAAGGCTGGGCTGGATGAATCCCAAACTGGAATTAAGATTGCCGGAAGAAATATCAACAACCTCAGATATGCAGATGACACAACCTTGATGGCAGAAAGTGAGGAGGAATTAAAGAACCTTTTAATGAGGGTGAAAGAGGAGAGCGCAAAATATGGTCTGAAGCTCAACATCAAAAAAAACTAAGATCATGGCCACTGGTCCCATCACCTCCTGGCAAATAGAAGGGGAAGAAATGGAGGCAGTGAGAGATTTTACTTTCTTGGGCTCTATGATCACTGCAGAAGGTGACTGCAGTCACAAAATTAAAAGACACCTGCTTCTTGGGAGAAAAGCAATGACAAACCTAAACAGCATCTTAAAAAGCAGAGACATCACCTTGCCAGCAAAGGCCCGTATAGTTAAAGCTATGGTTTTCCCAGTAAAGAAGGCTGATCGCCGAAGAATTGATGCTTTTGAATTGTGGTGCTGGAGGAGACTCTTGAGAGTCCCATGGACTGCAAGAAGATCAAACCTATCCATTCTTAAGGAAATCAGCTCCGAGTGCTCACTGGAAGGACAGATCCTGAAGCTGAGGCTCCAATACTTTGGCCACCTCATGAGAAGAGAAGACTCCCTGGAAAAAAACCTCTGATGTTGGGAAAGATGGAGGGCACAAGGAGAAGGGGACGATAGAGGATGAGATGGTTGGACAGTGTTCTCGAAGCTACCAGCATGAGTTTGACCAAACTGCAGGAGGCAGTGGAAGACAGGAGTGCCTGGCGTGCTCTGGTCCACGGGGTCACAAAGAGTCAGACACGACTAAACAACAAAGAACCCTTCATCCTTCTGCAGGTTTTAAATTGTAAGCTCATTGAGGGTAAGGATCTATTTATTTTCTGTTCATGTAGGCTGAACTTTAAGCCTGTACTACCTGCTGTGGTGCTGATATGGTTGGCTACCGCCCTTCCTGTGCTTGTTAATTTGCACTGAACATGTGGGGTGGGGGTTACATTATTCAGTGATTGTATCTTTCGTTTTCATTTGCTAGGAATAACTAGGAATCAGTCTGTTTCTGATCCATGTCACTTCCACATGTGTTCACCCATAAATCCTTTCCATTTCATTTCCTCATTATTCTGTGGCTTTTTGTAAACGAAAGCCCACACTTGAGCATGCATTTCTAACTTACTTTGACCCTTATAGCTGACAATGGTGTCAAAACAACTGATGAGTGCCACAGTAAGCAGATAACAAAGTTCTGACCTGCACGTTAGTCTGGGAGGTACAGGTCAGACAAGTTTCTATCTCGGAATTTGCAAAGACTACATTCCTCAAAGATTCCCTACCTGTCACCATCTCGCAGGGCCTGGAACTGCCTTCCCAGCAAGCAGGCAAGCAGTTCCCCCACTCGGGCACTAGGTAGGAGAGGTTCTGCGATGGCCCCGATCCAGACATCAATGTTCTCAGGCGTCCCATACAGCTTGAGTAGTTTGTGAGCCAGGTAGCTGCTGTTGAGGATATGCTGCAAGTCAGAGAAAGTGTGGGCCTCTGGGAGACCGCAGAACCTCCTCCAGGAGTTGTAACCTGCAGGGAGCACCAGAAAATGGCATTTGAAGAGAACATCAAGTGTTAGTTCTAGAGGGAGGTGCCCTCTGCTTCTGATGACCTCTCTCTCTCTCTCTCTTTTTCTCTCTCACCTGCCTCTACCCCTGCAGCAGTGTTACACACCTAGCAGTCCGTGGTCCCGGCCTCTTTGCAGGTTCAGAGCTGCCAGGTCAAGGGACAGGGCCTTCTTGGGATGAAACAGCTTTTCTGTCAGCTCCTCTGGCATCATCTGAGTAGCTGTCTGGAGCTTTGCAAGGGTGAAGATCTCTCCACGTAGGATTGGATCGATCCCTCCTAAAGTTTGTGACAGAACTTCAAAGCCAGCGAAAACAAACCAGCATTCGGTCTTTATGGCAAAGCTCTAGGGCAACTTCTCACACACTATTTGGCATACTGAAGCAGATGATTCAGTAGAAAACACTGTTATTAATAATCCATGTGCACAGCCTTCTCAGCACCAGACACAATATGCAGGTGTTTTGTGGACAAAGCATTTGTGCCGATCAGCTTAGCAAGGGCCCTTTTCATGTGTTAAACCCTGAAGCTCCTCCCCTTGTCTGTGTTACATTTGCCCCAGTTTCTAGGACAAGCAATGGCAATATGGGGTGGGGCCACAGGATGGCTGAAAGGTGGCCTCCTCCCACAAGGCCCAGGGAGGCACAGAAACAAGCTGCACTCAACTGACATGACAAAGCACCGTAGGTTGAACCCTGCGGCTGACTATATTCACATAACTCAGAGGTGGAATGTCTATAAGCAGAAACCCTGGGGATTTTTAAGCCTAACAGAAATGGTGCACATTTCCTTCCAGCATCTCTGAATGTTGTAACCCTGCAAACAATTCTCTCTCACTGCTCTCCACAGGACCATTCCTGGCCATATGTAAAGGATGCCACTCAGTCTCACATTCCCTCAAATTCCTCAACAACAGCAGAGGCTTAAAAAGAAAAAGAAAAAGTACAGACACTTTATTTAAATAACATATTGTTTCAGGCTGTTTTTAGAATGAATAAAGGTGGTAACCCTATGACAGCCTTGTCACTCCCTTACAAGATTCCTGTCACCAGGAGGGTCTCAAGGCCCCCTAAATGCATTGTGACAGGCTTCCCTAGACTTGTTTTATCGCATACATTCAATGAAGTCTGCTATAGGCTCAAGCCACAATAAAAATATTAAGGACCTACTGCAGGAGCTTCTAGTTGATTTTGCTGCAACGGATTAATAAGGCAGCCACACTTCTGGAATTCAGACACTCAAAAACATGATTTACATAGCACAATCTGAGTACAATAGTTCTTAGATGAGGAATGGGGAACCATTGGTCCTCCAGATGTTGCTGGATTTCATCTCCCAACATCCCTGACCACTGGCCATGCTGACTGTGGCTGATGAGAATTGGGAAAACATCTGGAGGGCCACAGGTTTCCCACCCTTGCCCTAAACATTGCTGGTCTCTGGGGCAGATCTGGGTTCAATGGGACTAACACTGTGTAACCTGATAAATGATGTCACCAAAGACAACATGCCCTTTCCACCCACTCCCATCTCATGTGTTGCCAGTTCTGTACCTTCCTCAATGATCCTCCATGGGGAGAAGAATGACTGATGAAGAGATATGCTGGGGTGATTGGCATTCTCCTCAAAGTTTTCATCCAGACGGGAGAGGAAAGGATTGATGGTGACGTGGGCAAAGCGAAATGCAGCTGTGGCAAAGACATTGGAGATACGGGGGTCAACAGACTCGTCGTAACCAGAGTATGGAGGAAGGTAGGCCTCAGTGGCTTCTGGGCCAAGGATCTTTGGGACATAATCCCTCCAGTTTATAATCTACATCAAGTGAACAAACATAAAAAGGAGAAATATACTTGAGTTCAGTGGGCTTGATTGAGCATCTAGTGAAACCAATGGATGCTATTTCTATCTGCTTTGTACCAGGCTAAGTCCAGTAGATATGAACACTGAAAAACAAGGTGAGAGCACACCACCTGGAGAAGGTAAGAGGAAAAGAGCCTTGCTCTTCCATTAGAGATGGCCATTTATGAACGGCTAATTTCCTAATTTACATATATGTAACCTATAGCATACATGGTAACTGGCTGGCTGCATTATCCTGCCGAGTAGTAAAGAGAATTTCACCACACAACAAGTGCATTCTGAGGTAAAATGGTTGTGTGCCTCCATTTTGAGTCCCTTCCTGAGCAGTGCCACTGCTACTCACTGGATGCATGGTTGCCAGAGGAGGAATCTCAGTCAAGCGGGGAACCATGGAGATGTGCAACAGGAGCAACAAATGAAAAGCATTATTTCATTTGTGCTCAGGCTAAAGTGGAGAGAAGCAGTCAAAATGGCAGCTCAGTCACCGAATTGTACCATGGAAGATACAGATTTGTTGGGAAGAAATTGCTCATTGGGCCTCAACCACTGCAGTGCAATAGATAAAAGTGTTGGGATGCACGCAAGAGACTCAACCATGAAGCTCACTGGTGGCTTATTCCCAGGCAGTAGCTTTCATGTTCATCCATCTCACAGGTTGGCTGTGAGGATAAACATGCTAAAATAACATTCCCTTTCCTCTGAGACTGCAAAAATATTCTGTGAGTTCTGTTCTCTAAACAATTGGGATGTCTCTGAATATTCTGTGCCACCACACTGGGTCAGCCAAACTGGTGTCAGGTGCTTCATTGCCTATTAGGATAGCATAATATTGATGACCTTTTAAAAATGAATTTGTAAAAAACCATCTGGATTTATGAGAACAAAATTTCTAATAATGTCAGCGTTTCTTCTCAGGAACTTTTATATCTGGTGAAACTGAACCATGCCTCAGAGAAAAGACTTGAATGGGATATCTCCCCCTTTCCATCCCTTGCAGACGCTCTAGAAGGGAGCTTGAGTCCCAGGAGGGAGATCAGTGTTCTGCAAGTTAAAGAGTTTTTCTATTTCACTGCCAGCTGCACTTTGACCCTGGTGTTAATTTTGTGGTTCTTGCATTTCTTCACAAGAAGCCTGGTAAGATTAGAGTGCCTCTTGTGCAAACATATCCGCCTGCATTAACATGGCTTGTTGAGTGTTTTCAGAATTATCGGCTCTTATCTGACATAAGAGCAGGTTCCGCAAAGCAAGCAAGGTGGAGCAGCGTGTGAGTGATTGGCAATAGCAGCGTATTCAGAGCCAAGCTGTGACACAGAATGCAAAGCTGCTGTAGAAAACACCAGCTGCATGTTTAGATCCCCTCCATCTTCCCCATAATATCTAGTAAAATTTAGTCATGTCCTGACATCACAGCAACTGTGGTGCATTACACTGTAGAACCATAGAGTTGGAGGGAGGGGCCCTCATTATAGCCCAACCCTTCTAGTCCCCAAACACGACTGCCGTTTTCCACGGCAGATCTACACATACTTTTCAAGTAGTTTGAAGGATTTTGTTCCAAGTAAACAAATAGGAGCATAGCCTAAAATCCATTGAACTCAGTGGGAATTGATCACTGATTCAGCATACGCATTGAAAATCAATCATCTTGCATTTACTTACCGATCATTTATCTGCATGCATAAAAATTGTAATTTTGGATAGAAACTGGGACATAATTATTTTTTAAAAATCAAGTGCACATGCTAGCCTGTGTTGCAAAACACAGATACAAAATTGTTATGCTGTGTGATTTTATGACTGTTTACCCAGAAACATTCTACTTGGCAAATGTGCTTAGGATGACTGTGGACCACTTGTGATGCCATAGAAGCTGTTGACAGCTGAATGGATATAAATGAGGACCAAGGGAAAGGCCCTATTAACCAGCAAATCTTTTCTGTGAATGGCCCTGAGACCTTCGGGTATAGGGCGGTATAATAATAATAATAATAATAATAATAATAATAATAATAATAATAATACATACATACATACATACATACATACATACAATCTGGATGTTATGTATAATCTGCCCCTCAATGGGAATTGTATCCAGCCCTCTGTTGAAGGAACTAAGCAACGACATGCCTGAGGCCCTCACCTGGAGGTAGGCCCCAATGACTTTGCGAGTCTCCTGATACAGAATTTCCCCACTCCACTGGGGGTTGAGCTGGTGGAGGGTGGTAGCGATCCTGTTGCTCTCCCTCAGGAACACTGTGTGCAGGACTTGAAGGCCTAAATGTTCATTGGACCGCGAGTCTCCTGGCAAGGAAGAGACCAATGCACACAGTTAATGAGACAGACGCTACACAGCCTTTGGCAGGCTTTAAGCAGCCTGCAAAGGGGGGGGGGGGGGGAGAGATGTTACATACATGTTTTGGGTGGTGGTAGCCCTGTTTTAGTATTTTCACCATTCACTTCCATCAGTGGAGGTCCCACTGATGGAATTTTGGCTCCAGATGTTTTCCCCTGATACCTTGAGGTAGAAGCCACCCATCTCCCCAGTCCCTTTTCACCTTGTTCCCAGCATCCAACAGGACTGGTATCCCTCTGAAAACTCACCCACGAAGCTCCCATATATGGACCAAGCACACAAGTCAGTTAGGGAGGGGGAGAACCCTACAGCCTATAGGTGGTGCTATTGGACTTGTTAAACCACAAGTCAGACAAAGCAGATCCCATTAATCCTGAAAAGCCGTGCACACATTCAGGGGACTCCTGTGCAAAGCTAGGAGACCCACTGCAAAGGAGAACGGGGCTGCACAGAAGAGGGCATTTTGGCATCTTGTCTTGCAGGGCTGAGCAGGGGCTGCCTGTGATAAAAAATCACCTCTGTTAAAGAAACGAAAGTCCGCTCTTCCTTTTCATCTGGCCACACTGTTCAGCAGAAATGGGAGCCTGCGCATTCCAGATGTTGTTGGACTCCAGCTCCCATGAGTCCCCAGTCAGCATGGCCAACAGACAAATATGCTAGGAGCTGGAGTCCGTCCATGCCTGCAGGGCCACAGGTCCCCCATTCCAGCTGTATTCTCAATAACTGAGAAGCCTTCCTCTTACCTGCCACAAAGCAGGGCACGTCAGACGCATTGGCAAGGCAGGAGTCCCGCGTCAAGGCACAAGGGTTTGGGGATTTCTTCTCAGCAAAGGGCAGGAGTGGAAGGCCACCGTCGGAGAACTCCTGGTTGACGGCCAGAAGCCCCAGTGCCTGGGTGAAGTTGCGGAGCTTCCTGGCCAGCGAAGCCGTGCTGCCATAGATCATGCTGCCGTCCACAAAGGAGGTGAGGCTGTTCAGCTGCTCCCGGGGCTGCAGCTGCCCCTGAAGGAAGCTGGATTGTCCACTGCCACAAGCTGGCGAAGAGCGGATGAAAGGCATGCACTTCATTGTTCCCCCACCCAGACGGAGGTCGCCAGCAGGGATCTGGCACAGGAGAAGCAGAGTGGTCAAGAAGCCCTGGGTCTTATTGACAGGCGGCCAGGAAGAATGGAGAGCTCACATTCTTTATTGAGTTTCCACAGCTTCCCACACAGAACCAGAGTCTAAAGACAGAGGTGGTTCTCCCCCATGCCATACTGCACCCCGAGACAGGGACATAGCTACAGAGTGACCCAGGGGAATCTGAGCCCCCAAAATCTACTGCCCTTTCCTAGCCTTTAAAAACTATTCCTTCATTATTTATTTCTTAAACTTTGCCTTCTTGCTGAAAGACAGCAAGCTGAAATTGGCATCTCTGCATATGTATTAGCATATATAAATGATCTTAACTGGTGTGCACTCTGAGCTTTTTTAAAAAAGGACCTAGCAATGGATGGATTAATTTCAAAATGGTAGGCCTCATTTTTTTTGCTTTCATGCTCAACGTGGCTGTAAAGTCACCTCATGGAATGAATTACATTGTACAGATTTCACGTCTGGTTTTGTATTTTAAAAAGCTCTATAAGCAAGCCCTGTGGACCTGTCTGGATATGACAGTGGGGGAAAGTATTTGTGAATCCATGTACTTCTGAAACACTCTCATGGGGGTTGTGACATATATAAACCAGCTCTACTTCACATTTTGGTAAAAGGTAAAGGTGATGGTCCTTACTATTAGGAGGACTACGGTGAGTTTTCTTCTTCCTAAGTTTTTGGTTGTTCATCGGTGTCTTTACCTGGATGGGGAAGCACGGATTCCGGTTGATGCAACCATGGGAGCAGTCTGCTCCGTCCGTGAAAGAAACAGTGCTGGCACTCTGGGGGGTGAGATCCATGTCGTGATCAATCCACTGGCCCCACTCCACCAGCATGTGGGTGTAGGAGCTATCCAGGGAGATGTTCTCATTCCGTGTATGCAGGATTTCATGGGACACCTGGCGCACCTGGAAGAACAATTCATTTCAAATATGAACACTGTTGGTCTTTGTGAATAACGCAGTATATTTTTCTACTTTCTGTGGAAACACAGTCCAAACTAGTCATGCTCTTCGTGGAAATTCTAAAAAGTTACATTTTGAGTGTGTATTTTTTGACAGTATTACGAGACATGGAATTTGCAATTGCCATGGAGTGTCTAACTTGTCCATGGGAAACTATGAAAATGTCACGTGCTCCTCACTCTTTCATGCCTTCACAGATACACTTTCCAACATTTCTGTGTAAAGACCCAGTAATGTTGGCATGTCATGCAAACCAAAGGGTGCTTTTTTTTAACATCTTAACATTTATTTTAAAGCAAGCTAAGAAGGAAAGCTTTGTAGTTGTCTTATAAACCCTGTGTGAACTCTGCCATCTCCATTCATAAGAGATTCGAAGTCTTGCCTGCTACTGCATACCAAAGGCAATGAGAAGCCGTTATAGGTCTTGGTTTGATTCCATCCTTTGGGTGCAGAGAAGCCATCCTCATAGTCTGCGGGCAACCAGCGGGTGTAGGCTGTGTTTGCTGCTCCCCAAAGTGGGTTCTTCCTGCAAGGGAGAATGAAATCTCATAAACTGCAGAAAATGGGCAAGTGGGCTCACATAAGTAGAAGGTGGAGAGGGGAAACGGCTCCTGAATTATAATGCTTGAGATTGCAGGTGAGGGAATCACAACTGTATGGTCTTCCATATCCAAAACACTGGCTCATCGAAAGCAATAGATATTAGGGAGAAAAAGATGTCAGCCTTTCCCTGGGTATGCCTATTCTGTATCTGCAAGTTTTTGTTTCAGTGGGAAAACTTCAACCAAGATATCTCCTACTCACCAGAGGATTTACCAAGTGGAAGCATTTTACTACCGCATCTGTGCAAACTAAAGAAGCACAGGGGACGCTTTCTTTGATACAGAGGATTTCCTAAATAACAGCAAACAGGCAGCTTTCTGTGGTGTATTGATGCGTAGCCTAGGACAACCATGGGAGTCGTTTGTACTGTGTGTTGGGGAGGTTTGTGAGCAGATTTTTGTGCGGTTTTAAAACTTGGTTTATTATTAAAAAAACAACATTCAGTATTGGTTTAGCACTGTATATGACCTTTATTTCAATATACTGCTATTTAGTTTTATGGAGGTATGATTGATGTTTATGGTATGTTATGATGTTTATGGAGGTATAATTCCTCATGAGTACATGACTAAATATATATAAAAGATTACTAGCCATGTTCAAAATAAAGATGAAATTTTATGGAGGGTTGAAATTGTTAAAGGACAACTTTAAAAGGAAGGGCTGGGCTGAGATTGGTGAGTTAGATAAAGATGGTAAAATATACAGATATTTTTTGCTTCTATTTGGCAAAGGGACAATTCCCCACAGTTGGTGTTTTAAATTGTTATGAAACAAAAATAGATATGTTAAGGGTTCTGCTGGCGACATCATTGTTTTCTCTGCCTTTCCCCATTCTTCCTCCTCTACCTTTCTTGATTGTTTTATAGCGTATGGCAGTATTTAGCTGATTCCAGCCTGGCTACCGTTTGCTCTGTGTATGCTAGATGTGGGGCCTATGGATCAAAAACAAAATGATTCCTTTGGAGGTCTTCTGTGGATTGTGTGTTCAACTGCTGTATCCCATGTCTTACAGCAGTATTCGCACAGGGTTGTTTAACTTCCCAGCAAACTTCATGCAAGCACGTCAGAATGAAAAAAAGTTTTCTGGAATCGCTCTCTCTGTATTTGCATACAAACAAGAATTACAAAAAATAAAAATCAGGAATCCCCAGTATTCTGTTTTCAAAAGAAAAGGTGACTCTGTAAAAATGCCCTGGGGGAACATCCTACTATCAGCAGAAAGTGGGGAGTGTGAAATCATCTCTATGATTTTCCCTACTACCTGCAAGACCTGTTGCAAAAAAGGTGCAGCTAAATATAGCTGACTTTCTTCACAGTTTATGTTATTTATTAAAAAAAATTATAGACTGCCCTGTCATATAAATCATCAGCAACAAAACACAGCAACATTTACAAGTACAATAAAACATAAAATGTCATAAAAACAACACAAAAGGGTCATAAAAAAGACAGGCTTGTCCTGAAAAAAATGAAGCAACTGAAGAGGCCTCCTGGCTTAAAAAGGTCTTCAAGAGTTACTTGAAATTAGTAGTGGGTCAAAGGGTATTTTGAAAAGTGCAATTTTGCATTTAATAATATGGCCAGTGCTTTTGCAGATTGCAGGCCTAAGGACTGGGCCAGCAGAATTACCTGTTGTTGCATGTCCCATCTATGGATCTGTACTTTTCAGTCAAACAGGTGTCTGAGCACTTGATGGGCCGCAGTTGAGCAGCACAGCCAGTTACTTCTGCCAAGGTGGAGAGATCATGGCCGCTTAAGACTCCTTGCAGAAGAAAGGGGAGAAAGAAGATTCTCAAGAAGGTCAGGAGGTGAAGACTGGTACTTTGCGGCCTGGGTGGTGGTTGCAAGACACACCTGACATGTTGGCATAACGCTTCTCCCGCGTGTACACAAGCTGCCGAATGAGCTCCACTGTTGTGTCCATCAGCTCAGCCGCATGAACCGCCGTGTTGGTCTCTGCCTCGGGGTGCTTGAACAGGCTCAGCAGGTCGCTGGCACTGAGGGATCCCTTGGTCAGCACTGCTTTCCCTCTAGGATTTCACAGAATGAGGCATGGCTGAACAAAGAAGACCAGAAACCCCCACAAGGCCTGGGGTGTAGGCACAGCTGGGGGGGGCAGGAGCAGAGAGCATGACAAGTAGGGAAAGAAAGATGCTCTCTGCCACCTGCATCACCTGGAAATTCATACCTGCTTCTAGAGCGCTGATACGCCAAGGAGACCAGCTGCTTTGCCTGTGCCAGGGCCTCTTTCACCAATGGCCTTTCAGGTTTGCTGTCATTTTCTGAGTGAGGGAAAATAGTAGTCCCAGAATGAAAAGAAGTACAAGGGTCCACATTGGTTTCCATGGCCCAATACAAACCTATTTGTTTCTAGGCCCAAATCAAGGTGCTTATGATTACATTTAAAGCCCTTGATGGCCAGGGGTCAGGATACCTGCAGAGCTGCTTTCTTTCATATGCCTCTGCCCAGCTTAAGAGATCATCTCATGAACCTCTGCTTTGTATCCCATCCCAAACTGAAGTGCGACTGGTGAGTTTGCAGACTGCTTCTTCTCTCACCATTTTCAGATGACTACTGAAAATAACTTTATTATTCCACTGAGCTTTTAACAATTACTTGAGCCTCTCAATCCCAATGGATTTTAACCATCTGCATTTGACCTTTTGTTTACATCTAAGCTCTGGGAGCATTTGACTGGTACCCATTCCTGATTTCTGCTTTTTGGGACTGGTCTTAAAAAATGGAAAGGATTTTATTTGATAGTTTTGTAATTTTGCTTCTGACGGCTTTACAGTATACTGAAAACTATAACCGATTAGAGCTGAAAGTGCACAGTATAGGTTACCTGCATGGGCCAGATTGGCATGAGTGCTGAATAGGGATATGACCACAATTGGCACAAGTCCAGGGAGCATCACTTGGGTTGGAAAAGCCGCCACAGAGTGCTGAGGATTGAACACATACACGGATTAATAATTGCTACAGTGCTGTGAATAAATTATCAGCAACCCCCTTTCAGATAAAATTGGTGTTTATGTAGATGATTTAAAACTTAAACATTATGCATAGATGGAAATAAGTAAGTAAAAATCAATATATGTCATCGAAAGATCCACATGCAGGTGTATGCCCTCCAGTGTGCTCTCATTGCTGTGTGGAAAAAACATGAGCCACAATCCATACATGTCTACCCTACTGTTTCTTATGAAATACTTCATTTTGATGCATTTCTCTCCCAAACTAGCTTCGATCTGAACTGCAAAAAATAGTTTTAAGCCAGTAATGTGCTCACACAGCCTAAGGACAGAAACTGATCAGTAGGCTTTCTGCCTAAGAGCACTCTGGGAAAAAGTTTGTTAGCAGCTGGCAAGTGATATGCCTTATCCTCAGCAGGGGATCAGAGAAAAGATGAGCAGCCTGACTCTCCTTCTGCCTCCCAGCTCCACCCTCCAGAGAGGAAGAAGGGATCTGATTAGAGAAAGGAAATATGGCGACATCCCTGCCTGCTGCTTTAAATGTATGGTTGTGTGCACAGCCTTCCTGAACTGCTTGTGCCCCTGCTTTTCTCTCCCTGTAACCTTTCCATATCCATTTGTGGTCCTGGTTTCACTCTCTGTAACAGTTTTCTTATCTGTTCTCTCCTGTGTAATTTGCTAGGTCAGATTGCGTTAAGGAGAGTGGATTCAGAGATCTGCACACATCACTCTTTGAAGTGCAAGGCCATCTGATTTTGATGGAATAGATTTCATTGCATCACCCTTATGAAGTTGCCCAAATATCCAGCCCTTTATCAGTGACGGTCCCTGTCATCACCTGCTTTCAGTTGAAAAAGAAGAGATTAGCAGGTAAGCTGAGGAAGCAAAATCAGCTGTTGGGGCAAAGGCAACAGGAGGGCTATGTGTCCACTACCTACTATCAGAAAGGGTTCCTATTTGCTTGAGAGATATGATAATCTTTACATAACATTCATTGCAGACAGGTTTTCCAAAGAACAGGCAGTAAATGGCAGTCAGTCAACCTATTTATTCTCCTAGAAGCCTGGTTTATTAGTGGGAACTAAGGTTGCCAAGTGACCCAACAAAAAAAAAAACCCAGTTAGGCCTCCTGCACTTGTGCCTTTAGAGAGGAATGTCAGCTCCAGAAATCAGCAGCTGAACACAGCACAGAGAAGCATTATTCACCCGCCAGTGTGTGCAGATCAAACCACTGTTGAAAGCACAGGAGCAGTTTAAAAAGTTAACAGCACTAGTAGGAATAATTAATTAAGCACATATGGAAATTAGGGTACTGCATTTTATTTTATTTTATATTTTAAATGACCTGGTCTTGAAACTTGCAATTTAATAAGCAGCACCCAAGAGATGTTATACCTTCCATAAAGGCGGGATACAGACTGCACACGCAGAAGCTCTGCATGAGCTAAGAAAAGAAAGGGAATAATATTTTTTTTAAAGCGCACCCACAATTCCAGCAGGAGAGGAGGAAGAAACAGAAATACCAGGATACAGAGAAAGCAGGAACAGAAGGCAGAATAAGAAACTTTAGCTAAATAAAGACTGAGATAGTGCACAGATAATGAGGTGTCCACATCCACCCCACACATTTAAAGCACATAGCTTAGCTGCAATTCCCAGCATCCTTTAACAAACTACAGTTCCCAGGATTCCTTTGCGGAGAAGCCATGCGTATTAAATGTAACAAAGAGGACAGGGCTCTTGCACCCTTCCCACTTGTGCAGCAGAAGGCATTTCAGCATGGCAAAGCTACACCTGCTACTATTCCCGCTTCTGCACAACTATTAAAGTCATACTCGCTCTGGACACTTTACTTTGGGTGACCTTACCCAAAGGAAACAAACAGCAGACATGCAGGAAGGCTGCGAGGGGCTGAAGGTGAAAGATCAGGGGCAGAAAAATACAAATGAATGTCCTCAACCAAGAAGCAATATAATCTATACCAAAAGAACAAATAAAAGGACCATGAACTGAGTAATCTGGGCTGGATCGGTATTATATGCAATGCTGACAAAATACAGATCAGGCTGGTAGGGAAGGGAGGTTACAATAAAATGCAGCCTTTAAAGAACCGTACAGGCAGAAATTCAAAAGGTACAGCTTTCCCCAACACACAGAACAGATCCACCCAATTATTTCCACCTCTGCCCCTGTCCAGCTGGCCCATGTGTGGAGAGGTGTACAGCAGTGTGTATAGAATTTTGTGGCACACACTGATCATAACCTCTGCACAGAAGCAGACCCAGGGGCACCTCCACATGCATTGACATCTGTATCTTCCGTTTTTGCAGCGCACGGACTGCCCACACTTAGGAGTCTTTGTGAGCTGAAATGTACACATGTGCAGCTTTCTTTGCAGAAGTCCCAACCAAACTGTACCCTGCAAAAACTGAGAGTACAAATGGTTGGTTGAGAGTGTTTAGTCCCTTGAAGTAAGGATCAATGCACAGAGGTCAGAGATGAAGCCAGCAGATCCCACCCCAATTTCCCCTCCAAGCATAAATATTAAGATTCCTAGCACACACTATTGTGTCCATGGAAAGGAGGCATAATTTCTGCATATAACAAATGTGGGTGCTCTCACCCTATAGTTAGTCAGGCTTCTGGGGGGCCACCCCAATGAAGCCCCTGGACTTACCACTGCTTGGTGTCCTATCGTCCATATGTCCCCCAAAGCCCCCCAAAGGCCTTGCAAGGTTTGAGTCTTTTCTCCAGCCGCCTTCCTTTTATTTGCTGGCTTCTAAGGAGGCATTTCCAGAATGTTATTATCACCTTGCCAGAACAAAGCCCTTTCAAGGTAACTTCAAAGAAACCTAATTAGTTTTACAGAGCATGAGGATATTTTATCTTCTTGATATGGTCTTCTCTCTCTCTCTCTCTCTCTCTCTGGAAAACAAAGATCATCTCTTTGGAGATAGGATAAAACAATTCAAGTTAAAACAGGAGGTCCAGAAAACAGCTTCATATTTGGAAAATGTAGAACACTTTTTAACACAGTTGCTGTGATCAAATGGAAGAGGACCTCTGTGCATCCAATGCTATTTTTGCAGTGCCCTTAGTCAGCCAGCAGGGGGAGCTTTAGCCAACACAAAGGCAAACAATTACAGTGGTACCTCGTGTTAAGAACTTAATTCGTTCTGGAGGTCCATTCTTAACCTGAGGTACCACTTTAGCTAATGGGGCCTCGCGCTGCCGCCGTGCGATTTCTGTTCTCATTCTGAAGCCAAGTTCTTAACCCGAGGTACTATTTCTGTGTTAGCGGAGCTTGTAACCTGAAGCGTCTGTAACCTGAGGTACCACCGTATTGTTTCCTAAACACATTAGGTCTCATCCTTAAGTATGGATGACAACAGAGGATTGCACACACTCAGGTTCTGCTTCCAAATTTCCCATGGGCATCCAGATGGCCACTGTGAGAACAGGATGCTGGCTTTTGGTCTTATCCAAAAAGAGCTCTCCTGGATAAGACCAAAAGCCAGCATCCTGTTCTCACAGTGGCCATCTGGATGCCCATGGGAAAGGATGCTGGCTTTTGGTCTTATCCAGGAGAGCTCTTTTTAATGTTCTTATATAGCTTAGTGCCCCCAGCATAACTCCCCCCAGCTGCCCAGGCCATACAGTGACACCCCAGAGGGCTCAAAAGTTGGCACTAGGCAGTTCTTGCACTTAATAATGCTAACCAGAAATTGGTTTTTATGCTACAAGAATCTGAGGTGCAGCCTGGCTAGGAGTGGAGATCAGCAAAATGCCAGCTGGGGTGCTGGAAAATTCAGAAACCGGAATAATGTTTGCAATACAGTGCTCAGTTCGAGAAGATACCTCAGAGGAAAGCCTTGAAGCCAAAAGATTGGGTGATTATTTACAAGTGTGGACAGCTCCATGAGTAACGGCATGTTTGAAAGATAAAGCAAGCCCAAAATATGTGGACTGGATCCAGATTAAAGGGTAAAGGCCCATTGGCACATCTTTCTCAATCAGGAAGCCAAACACAGGTATTATGCTCAGATGAATTGCTCCACTCTTTCCCCAAACTGATTTTTTTTCCTTGCAAAAGTATTCAGCAGGCATCTTCATCTGCTCCTGTTCCTGATGCTGCAGTGATATTAGTGGGCAGGGTGGTTTTGCAGCCAGCCTTAGCTCAAGGCAAGGCACTGGGGGCTAGTGTGGGAACTAAAATGGTCTCATGCAAAAGAAGGCATGGTTTCTGTACCCTACAGCCTCTAAGATCAGCACAAGGGGCTCTCTTGGTAGCTCCACTATCCTCAGACGTGGGGTTTTTTTGGGGGGGGGTGGCCCAAACTCTGGAGCTGTGGAATTTCCTTCCCACAGAAGTACATCGGGCACATACTTACCTGGCAGGGGAGACACCCAGAAGTACATCGGGCACTTTCATTATTTACCAGGCATGTTCAAAGTCAGGCCCGGGGGCCTAATCAGGAACACCGGTTGGTTTAATGTGGCCCCTGCGGCAGTTTATTTTCTGGGGGAGAAATCCTAAAAAAATGTTCAACAACTTTGGGGTAAAATCCTTTAAAAAAAAAAGCTAAGCAACTTCAATCCTAAAAAAAAGGTCAACAACTTTGATCAGCCATATGCCGAAGAGGGTGAACCTGAGCATTCATTCCAAAAAGATAATCAATGCTTGTAACAATTGAAACCATTTTCATTTACCAAATTTGAGAAGTTTAAGCCATCTAGAGTTTTAAGCATGAAAGTTCAAGTTTGGCAGTTGAAGTTTCTGCATGTAAGGATGCTGTTAAAGACACAAGAGCAGGGACCATTAACGTTCGGTGACCCTCACTCGGTAATGATAACAGGCTCCCCTAGATGACGTAGTTCAGGGTTCAGCAACATGGGCCAGATGCGGCCCACAAAGACCGTTTTATCGGCCCACAAGCTGCCCTTGAACCAAGCTGCCTGCTCAGCAAGTCCCCCACGCGCTGTGCTAAACTGGGCATGTGCAGAAGCAATTTCCGGCGTCGCGCTGCCCCAGTCCGGCCCATGGACCATCTCCGTGGGAGTGATCCAGCCCATGGCCGGTAAACCTTGCCAACCCCTGACGTAGTTAGATTGCATAAAGCTTACATGCAGGTTAGACTACGCCCAGTCTTTACTAAGCATTTGTTCTGAGTGATTTGTGAGGTGGTTATACAACAATGAACATCCATTCTGATTTGCTTGTGGGGTATTCACCATTGGTTCAATACATTGTTTAAAACGCATTGAAACTGCTGCTGTCCTCAGAACTAGTTTGGTGCTTTAAAAAAGCCAAATCTCCTGCAATGTAAGAGTGAAACATGCCTCTAACTGTACAGTGGTACTGTTATGTACTGAAGTTCTCACCCTGGGCCAGCAGGGGGATACTGTAGATAGTTATGCAAGTGAAGGATCAAAAGTGACGTTCAGTGATTGGATAGTTTGTATGCAAATGAAGGATTGAAAGTGACGTTCAGTGATTGGATAGTTTTAGAAAGTTGTTACAGTAACGAGATACTTGAGCTCTATATAAGCAGGCTGACAGCCCTTCAGTTCAGTTCTGTTTCAGCTTACAAATAAAGAGCCGCTTTGGAAGAATCGCTGTGTCGTCTGATATGTTCGCCCACAACTTAACAGGTACCTCAGGTTACATACGCTTCAGGTTACAGACGCTTCAGGTTACAGACTCCGCTAACCCAGAAATATTACCTCGGGTTAAGAACTTTGCTTCAGGATGAGAACAGAAATCGTGCTTTGGCAGCGCGGCGGCAGCAGGAGGCCCCATTAGCTAAAGTGGTGCTTCAGGTTAAGAACAGTTTCAGGTTAAGTACAGACCTCCAGAATGAATTAAGTAATTAATCCAAGGTACCACTGTATTTGAGAACCAAAGTGTGCCAGGAGTTGGAGAAACAGGGTTCTATCTCCATAAAAGAGTTTATTTACTTTACTCAGTGTCTAGCAAGCAAAACAGGCAAAAGCAACTGCTTTGTTTTCTCCGCTCTCACAGACTAATCTTCTTTGCCTGTCATAAAAAACATTCTTATCAAGATTTACCATTAAGATTTGAGTTGTTATTGCATGTTATAAACACATTTTATGCCACCTAGCGTGCTCAGCACTGAGCCTCTTGATAAGAAGAAAGGTGATGGCAGGTGTTTTTTCTTCTTTTTCAATATCGCATCTTCATCTTTGTCATCAATGTACTGTGCTTAAAACGTGGACTCTATAAACCAAGGTTTGTGTGTTCGTCACTAAGTTTGTATTTCTGTTGACAAAGTTCAATTAAAATGATTTATTTGTTGTTTTTTAATGCAGCAAAGCAAGTGCATGCAACCTGAGGTAACTAACCTTTCCCTCCTGGTAGAAATTTTCACATTTATTTTTAAAAACATTTTTAGCCTGCCCTTGCCCCAGGAAGCAGTTTAGAGAGAAACGGGGGCAGTTTAGAAAACAATGACAACAGGCAGAAATTCAGTAAGTGAAGTCCTTCCATTGCTGCTTCTCCCCCACCTATTAAGTGTCTTTCTTTCACACAGATGCTAAAAATGGGTGTATGAGTAGCAACCTTAGTTCAACATCCCCAACCTATTAAGGTTATATTCCCTAGAAAGGAAGAGACAGCCTTACACACGCTGAGGTGCAGACTTAGGTGGAGAGCCAGTGTGGTGTAGTGGTTAGGAGCGGTAGACTCGTAATCTGGTGAACCGGGTTCGATTCCCTGCTCCTCCACATGCAGCTGCTGGGTGACCTTGGGCCAGTCACGCTTCTCTGAAGTCTCTCAGCCTCACTCACCTCACAGAGTGTTTGTTGTGGGGGAGGAAGGGAAAGGAGATTGTTAGCCGCTTTGAGACTCCTTCGGGTAGTGATAAAGCGGGATATCAAATCCAAACTCTTCTTCTTCTTCTCCTCTTCTTAGAAAAGTGATTCCAGCAGCTGATATGTACATTTAGTTTTGGGTGGCTGTGGTGGAACTGCACCTGATTTGCATGTTGGAAGCCCCAGGTTTAAGGCCTGGTAAGGTAAAGGTAAAGGTACCCCTGACCATTAGGTCCAGTCGTGGCCGACTCTGGGGTTGCGGCGCTCATCTCGCTTTATTGGCTGAGGGAGCCGGCATACAGCTTCCGGGTCATGTGGCTGGCATGACGAAGCTGCTTCTGGTGAACCAGAGCAGCACATGGAAACACCGTTTACCTTCCCGCCGGACCTATTTATCTACTTGCACTTTGACATGCTTTTGAACTGCTAGGTGCGCAGGAGCTGGGACCGAGCAACGGGAGCTCACCCTGTCACGGGGATTCGAACCGCCGACCTTCTGATTGGCAAGTTCTAGGCTCTGTGGTTTAACCTACAGCGCCACATGCGTCCCCTTAAGGCCTGGTAGCTAAAAAGGCGTTCAGAAGAAGAAGGAGTGACTTGCCCTCAGAATGAGACTCCTGGGTCAGATGGTCTCTGACTGTGTATATGGCTGGCTATATTGTGAGAATAGTCACTCCTTTATTTTGAAATTAGCAAGATGCAGACTTCATCTTAGAACATTTACCTTTGAATGACCCTTGTAGGCTGCCAGCTTCATAAAACCGTCTACTGCTTGTTTTTATTGCCTGATTTACTTGATAATTGTGGTGAAACCCGGGAGAGTCACTGCTAGTCAATGTAGATAATACTCAATTGGGTCAATCAATAGTCTGACGCTATAGACTGCAGGCAGCTTCCTATGTTCCTTCTAATTAGTACCTGAGCCTGGAAGCACTGATCTCACCTTCCTCGGCTTTTTGCCTCCTCTGGTGATCTGGCTTGCAACCAGGGAGATGATCCCCTTTCTTGTGAAATTAAGCAGCTGAACAAAATGGGTGAAACACAAAGGCAGCATTTTCAGTCTCAAGGCAGTAATTTATTTCCCAAAGGCAACAAAAATAGCAATTCTGGATGTGAATGAGGTTTTACTAGTTTAAAATAAGGCTTTCTCTGCATCCTGTTTTTGGGTGATATTTAAATATGCTACAGTGATTGATTTATGAAACTGAAAAAAATAAAAGCAAATTTCTGCTGATTAAGTTGCAGCTAAATATTAAATTGTGAGGGATGCTGAGGCCTGGATTCAGAGGGCAATTGAGGTTACAATGTCCTTCTTTTTACAGTCCCAGGATGTTCTTGCTGAACATATATTAGCAGGTGCAAATGCTTATCTCCCAGATTGTGAAAACTTCACCTGCTGTTTTATGTCAAACTATCTGGAGTTCAAGGTAAAAGGTTGCTGTGTTTGTTTGTTTTTATTATTATTGTTGTTGGCAATCCTTGGTGAGTCATTCTTAAATCCCATGGATTAGTCCCTCTGGATTGGGCATCCTACTATTTTCTGTTTATTTGGGAAATCTACTATTCTAACAGAATTATCTGAAACAGATGGCATTTACATTTAGGCAATGGAACTCATGGGATGTGATTTGTGTTGCATTTGAAAAAATTAGACTCATTCATGGACAACAAAATGGCCTCTCAGTCAGCAATCCTATAGCCACTTTTCTGAGGACTAAGCCCTAATGTAATTCAACATTATTTATTTATTTTACTAAATATATATCCCACCCTTTCACCCAAAAAAGCTTAATATGCAAGTAAAAAGGTAAAGGGACCCCTGACTGTAAAGTCCAGTCACGGATGACTCTGGGTTGTGGTGCTCATCTCGCTTTACAGGCCAAGGGAGCCGGCGTTTGTCCAGAGACAGTTTTTCTGGGTCATGTGGCCAGCATGACTAAGCCGCTTCTGGCAAACCAGAGCAGATAAAAGAATAGGAGTATCCATCCAAATTTATTTGCACAAAGTTTGTGGGGAGGTTAGACGATGCTGGCTATTTAATAAGCATTCATTTTGATTTGTCTGAGGGGAGGTTAGATGATGTTGCTGACTTTTAAGCTCAATAATATGGATTTTTTAAAAAACAAAATCCCACAATCCATACAAACACACATTCTTTTTTTGCCATGAAATAAAATAGTTCTCAAATTGCAAAGAAAGCTTAAGTAACTGGACACAGAAGATGAAGTAGTATCAGGGTTAAATTTATAAATGCTTTTCTTGCCGTTCCTATTTCATACCTGTAGATTCAGTTTGGGAGGGTCTTTTCCCCCCAGTGTCATCTCTGTTATGCCAATGTTGGGCTTCTTCACCTTTGGCTGTGGTTGCAGGGGAGCAGCAGGAAAAGAGTACCGGTAGGTCACAGCCACAGGGTGAAATTCACCTGTGCTTATTCGTGCAGGCTGAGAAGAGATGCTGTTGATTTGTTTTTGACCTATGTGTGCTAAAATTGTATCTGAAGAGATTTGCTTTGTATTGTGAGAACATAATATATATTTGTGTCTGTGTGTGTATTCACACATGCGTACTTAATGTCAGTTCTAAGTGGGATTTCGGGTCTGGATGTAATCACTGACACTAATCTTCCAGAACTGCCTGGTGCGACCCGGGCCTCCCTGTCTCAGTGACGTGGAAGACTTGAATAGATTCGAAAGAAGGCAAGCTTTGTAAAAATAGGTCAGGTTGCCCCTGGAGACGCAGACCAGAGATTTGCATTACAAGGAAGTAACAGGGAAGTTTAACATATGGTGACGGGTGGCAGGGGTCTGAGGAAGGAAAGAGAACTCTGAAGTGTTTGGTTCAGCAGTAGCTACTGCTAAAAAATTAAGTCCAGCTCCAGGATTGCTTCTGCATTTGGAAAAATCTGTAAGTGTATCATTTCCTAGCTCAGTTTAGAGCAGACTTCTCCAGCCTTTGCTACTGGCTGGGACGGATGGGAGTTGGAGTCCACAACATCTGGGAGGCTCCAGGCTGGCAAAAACTGATCGAGGAGAAATTCAGTTTGGTTTGCATTTTAATGAAAACGTATGTAATTGTTACTTCCTGAAACAATATGGGAACTGAAACAGAGTTATCCTTCGAAATTCGCACTTCTCCAAAATTCGCAAAGCTGTTTTCCAACATTGTGTGCAAAAATGTGTATTTTAGGAGAAATTGTGCTTGAAATGCATACATTAGTGAGAAAAGCATACACAAATGGATTTTATTAGGGGGAAGGGCTGGCAAAAAAAGTGTAGAGTAGGCAGTCACTGATGAAGTTTCATAATTTATTTGTTGGTGTTGAAAAATTGTTGAAAAATTCAGCAAACTGATGCAGCAATGTGAAGAACAGAACTTAAACTTGAGAAAAATGGGGAACTGAGAGAAACCAAAATTGTTTCCCCATAGACTCCCCGATGGCCATCTTTGATACAGAGGCATAGGTGCTGCTATTTAGGGTGAACTGAAGGCCAAGACATGTGTACATGTTAAAAAAGACCATACCATGAATGTGTGTTTTAGTTCTCTTTTGGATATACGTGTGCCTGTAGCGTATCAGAGCAAATTGACACAGGTACATTCATGAAGGAACAATGAGTGTTCAAAACCTGTGAGCCTTTTTTATGTATACCTTGTCTTGGCCCTCAACTAAGATTCTGTTTGCAGAAAAGAACATTCATTTATGAATGGAGATGGCACAAAGTGTGGCATTTTATTCCAAAGCTGAGCAAAACCCAGTTTTCAGTCCAGAACAAAAGGTGATTGGCCCTTTTGAATGATTTATCTTTTCCTTGAACATAACACCGAGCACTTTGACCCACTCCCCACAAGAGGCCCAAAAGCAATGCAATCCACACCTTTGGCAGCTGTGGCTGCTCTTGAGGGAAATGCAACCTCTTGAGGGAAATGGCATAATAAATAACGAACTGCTTGAAAACAAAGACAAAGAACAATTAAATGAGATCCATTGTTCAGTCTCTCATGGGAAAAGAATGGAAGTAAATGAGCTTCCTTTTCCAGGGCCAGCCCTGCCACCTGGCAGAGTGAGGTAGCCACCTCAGGCAGCTGATATTGAGTGCTATGAAAGGGGAATAATAGATTCAGAATTGTAGAGTTCGAAGGGAAAATCGTTAGTCAGTTTATTACTATTGTGCAAGGGGAAAATAATATGGATGCAGCTGTGAAGCACAGGAAGTAATTGAAATGTGCCTGTGAAGCCAATCTACCTCTTGTGCCTCTTCACAGTGCACAGGGAGGATGACCAGCTATTGACTCAGAGACGGCACCTTTGGCTTTAACACTAGACCCAGGGCATGGCCCTGCAGCAGCGTCTCCCATCCTACTGCCTTAGTGCTTCACTGTAAGCCTCCTCCTTTATCCTACCTGCAAACAGCATTCTAGTTTTGTTCCTCATGAGGTCAGCCTGGCAAATGCTGCATTGTCTCTAGTGAGTGCTGCCCCTGGGGTCAACAGCAGGGTACCATATGTCCTCCAAGTTGGAGAACTCTGGTAGATGGGACAGCGCAATGTTAATTACAATGGTAAGGGAAAGAGGAAGCAAGTTTCCATGTGGATGGAATATTCTGTATTAGGAGAAGAAATAAGCTCCATGTACTGCCATGTTCTGCCATGTACAGTGGTGCAGTTGTGGGGACATATGATGGGGGTTTTTTGGTTCTGGCACCCAGGTTGTGGGACTCCAACTCTAGGGAGATTCCTTTTCTTAATCTTATAGCTTTTAGATGTTCTGTGAAAACCATTCTATGTTGCCATGTGTTTTGTGCCTATTTTCTCCCTGCTGAGCTTCTGATGGTTTTCAATGTGCTGTTTTCATGCTCTTGGATTTTTAAATATTCTCTAAATTGCTTGCTTTGTTTGTAAGTGGAAGCCACCTCAGACCCTTTTAAGGGCTGAAAGGTGCTATCTAAAAACAGCTTTAGAAGGAAGTAAATAATTCAAAACATGTGTGAGCTTGGAGGCTGGGAAGATACAACCAGGCCAACGCTTAAGATGCTCAAGGATCTGCTGCTGCTGCTGGTTCCAGTGGCACTGTCCCTTGTACCATCATTATCTGTTGGAGCAGATCAATTTTCCTTGACTGTGCCTGGGCATGATTTCAGTTGTTAGGTGTTTAAACAAGGCCTATTGGGTTATTTATCTGGCTGATAAAGAGCAGATAATAACCACTGAAATGGAGCGGTCACCCCAGCTGTCAAGGCAGCTGGACTTTGTGCTGTCACATAACTGTTTCTCCAAACAACAGGAGGGTTAAAGTCAACCCCTGTGAACTGGGACTTATGCAAATGTGCAGTCACCCCACCAAAGCCAGCCAATAGCTGCACCCACCGGGTTGCAGCTGATTCCCAAGAAGCCATGGGATTCAGGTTTGGAAAATTTCTTTGCCTTGTCCGATTTTCTTCTGCCTTTTTCTCTCACATGAAAGCTCAAGGTGGGTTACATTAGTAAAATAAATGCAACAACACCAATAAAGCCACAATGACAATTCCAATCATCATTCAAACCACTGTTCACCATAATTCAAACGCATTTAGCAGCTGCACCATCCCATGCATGCCTACTCTGGAGTAAGCCCCACTGGGTTTACTTCTAGATAAGTGTGTATCGGGTTGCAGCCATATGCGAATCTATCAGTTGTCTGAAACTGGAATTGAAATTAAATTAATAAAAGTGTTTTGAACTAAAAAAGGTTTTGCCCATTTCCTGGAGTTTGACAGTTTGACAGCCTGATCATTTTTACTTGGAACTTCCACTTAAATCAGTAGGTCTTTACTTCTTGGCAAGTGTGCATGGGACTGTAGTCTTCTTAGAGTCCATTTTGAGCAGCTTTGCTCAGAAGAGAGTTCTATTTAAAAGAGAGGGGAACCTGTAGCCCTGGACCTGAACCTGTGTGGTTGGACTCTAACTGCCATCACTACCTGCCAGCATGACCAATGATCAGGCATGATGGGACTCGTAGTCTAACAACCTCTGGGTTGCCACAGATCACCTTTCCTGCAATATACTACCCTAGCTGAAATGTCTTGACTCCTCAAGAACTCACGTAGGATCTTACAAACTACGAGGGATTTTTAAAGAGAAACCCTACTTTTGTGCTAACAATAGGATGACAGATGCAATCTTTTCAAAGTGTATATGCCTAAGGCTGGGTACACATCTTGCCTCTAAAGCACTTTTAAAGAAGATTACTTCCCCCAATGCATCTGAACTGTAGTTTGTTAAGGGTGCTGGGAATGTAGCTCTGTGGTGGGTAAACTACATCTCCCAGTGTTTATGCAGACTTGGGATAAGATATCCTACACATAGCCTGTAACATTGTCCATGAAAGAGCATAATGTAGTCCAGGAACAGCCTTCCTCTGTCCCCTTGTTACAATGAGATAAGCTTTCTAACTTAATCGTATTAGAGAGTTAACCTTAGGATTTTTCTTCAAGTGAAATGTCAGTTAGGATTTAACCAAACTTCTTATCCGTCTTCATTCCATCGGCAAGAGAAATATGTCTCGTTGGATAGATCCAGGCATACAATGCAATCCTAACCATGTCTAGTCTATTGAATTCAATGGGACTTACTCCCAGGCAAGGATGGACAAAATCTGTCCACTTGGTTTCTCATTTTTCCAGTTACTCCCCTTTCCTTAGCAATCTGCATTTTTAAAAAATTCCCTCGTGAAAATTTGTCAGCATTTTAGTGCAAATTTCTCCTAATAAGCACATTTTGCACATACACCCTAACAAGCAGATTCCTCTCATACAATGCATTTTTGTATGCTATTTCCAAGAATATAAGCACTTGTATGCACACCCTTCCCCAGCAGCTGATGACAGGGATGGTGGCAGGGAGAGTGGGACAGGCAGGCGGCATTGCGCACCTGAGCTTCACTGTCACTTACTGAGAGGCACAAGGCATGGGAAGCTTAGTGCTTGGTGGCACAGCCAATTCAATGGTCCTGCCACTGTGATTACACCACAATGAGGTCACTGGGTCCTTTTTAAAAAGTGTGACTTCAATGTCACAGATTTCCTGTTTAGGAGTTGCAATACAGTTCCTCATCAGAGACACAGCATGTCTTCTGGTTCAACAGGAAGATCCTTCCTTAATTTTCTGAAGTTCTGGAAGAAGGCTTCACTACATTTGCAAATGTTGCCGCTTCTGAAGTTTGCAGTATGTTGTTGCCTTTAGTATTTGAGCACTTCACAAAGGGCCCCAATTCAACAGTGTCTTTAAGCACTTTGCCCCTATATCATCTTACAAGAAGCAGCCCATCAGAGAACTATTAATACTTCCCCATTGCTGGCTGAAAGTTCTCTTGTCTGCCAAACAGGAGGCAGAAGCTACCAGCACCAGTGGAAACTCCTGAAATGGGGCATTTAGGGGCAGACACAGGATCTGCTGGATCTTGTGCAGACTGTGTTACCATCACATGATGACAATGGGCCCAATCAGGCCTAGGAGCTGCTGCAGTATGGGGAGTTGCATTTTCTCCTTGCTCTCTCCTCCTCCTGCCCTGCTGGGGCTGTGGATGCAGCAATCTATCAAATCCCACTTCTGCTGACCAAAGATTACATATTGTCCAACTTTTCCAGAGCCAAAACCAGGACGCGCATCATCCAGGAGAGCCACGTGACCTGCACTATGCTCTGAAACCCCAAAAATGCTTTTTCAGGGCCGTGATTGCATGTGATGCCCAAAAACAAGTTTTTCAGATATTTTTGGGGGTTTTTTAGGCTGCCATGATCTTGCATGGAAAAACAGGATGTCCCATTTTTCCTGGGGCACTTGGGAGATATAAGATCAGGGTTACAGCCTAAGCTAGTAATGCTTTAGTCCTATTGAGATCAATGGGGCTTAAGTTAGTGATACTGGATCCAACAAAATATTATCAAATCCACAGCTGGCTCAAAATCAATCTGTTCAATTTTTTTTTAAGGAGCTGCAAAGGTTTTTCTTCTTCTGAATATGGCAGGATCACACCATGTAATGAAGGAATCACACTCAGCCTTGGTGCACTTTGAATAACATGGGAAGCCCTTCTTAGGTTAGTTAGGTGGAGCCAATTAAGTGCTTTCTAACATTCCTGGTTGTGTTTGGAGAAATCACAATGTGTTTGGATGTCTACACTAGATATCTTAAGACACAATAATTAAGACACAAACCACTTACGTATTCAACAGCTATGATTTTATTGAGCTTAACAGCAGACATTTAAAAAATAGGTAAATTGATTTCCTAACAACAAAATTTGAATTAGGGACCGATACACATTGGAGCTTCTGTGTGTAAAGAAAGCCTTCTTTGACTACCACTAGACCACACTGTAGGTTTACGGGTTTTGTTAGAATAACTCATTATTATTTTTTTAAAAAAGCCTGCAAAGTACAAGATTGAATGGGATGGGGGGAAAGCTGCTGAAAATAGAGCTTTTGCTTTTGAGGTTAAACATTTGGCGACTTAACCATTAAAACCCATGATTGCGTGGATATTTCATTACTAATATCTAGTGCCCAAATTCTGCTCTATTAATCCAATATTTAATGTGATACGTTTGCAGCCTAGCCGTTTTCAACTGCTTTTGTATCACTGATAGCCACATGAGATCCAAGTAGCTACACAATCAATGTAAATGCTAAGGCGATTGTTCCATCAAGCCTTTTGCCTTTCCAAATGGCACAATCTAGCTTCTCCTCCCCTGCTGCACTGTTCTGGGGGTTCTTCCAACCCCCCCACAGCCAATTTCGCAGTGTGCCCTGGGAAGCAAGCCCCATTGTGGAAGCCCTTAGGGCTTCCATTGACAGGACTCACTTGCTGAATCTAGATTTTACGTTTTATTATATGCTCAGATGTTATGACTGAAAGGAAGAAATAACCACCTCACTGCATGGAACAAAGTTTATCCTCGGCGTGCTTAGCTTTCCATGTGCATTAATGTGTTTGACATGGGTGAGCATGAAAACATGGAATAGTACAGTTTCATTTGAGGTGGGTAAGTCCTGGGAGGACTGTACCACATACATTACATGATCTTTAGAGCTGGCTTTCTGACACATGGGCTTATTGGTCAGTGTTGATGGCGATTGTATTCCAGCAATATCAGGAGGTCTTGGGTCCCTACCCGTCACAATTCATTACGTATAGTGCTGTACGGCTGACTCTGCTTATCACCAATTTGTGAAGTAGGGGAGTGAATCTGCAGCCCACTCCTGCATAAGATGATCTCCAAATCTAGACCAGAGAGGCTGCAACTGACTTTCTTTAAGAATGTATTTGCTCTTTGCCCCTGGTGCATCCTTCCACCACTGTTTACACCCTAAAGAGTGAAGAAGACTGGCTTGTTTTACTTAATTTTACTATCTCCCCCTCTCACACATCACATCTAATACTTCCCTGCTCTCACATGCCTTTACTTTTCCTACTTAGCCCAACTTTCCTCCCCTCCTTCTTTCCTCCCCTTTCCCAAGGGTTCTAGAATGGAATGCTTGCTTCCATTTCACCTTTGAACCCTCCAACTGCTACAGAAGCAACAATTCCCAGAACATGCGTTGCTTTCCGCTAAGTAGACATCACTCGAGACATGCCATAGCCTAGCAAAATGGCTGAAATGCAGCAAGAACATATCCCATTCTTCACTCATTTAATCATTATTCCTCGTGAACAAAAACCATCAAAATATTCAACATACCATTACATTATTACTTGACTGGAGAAGGAGAAAGAGAAAAGATGGATTTTTTTCCTAGCATGTGTTCTGTTTCCATGAAAGCACACTTAATTTTGCCTTGCTAATGGCCAAACCATGTGAAAGCTTTGATTTTCTACATTGCTTAAAACAAGCCGAGGGCTATATTTGTCCAATAGCATTGGTGAATCTCAGTGAATATCCTGGGTTAGAAATACAATCTCAATGTGGAAATTGTATATGCTTTTGTCTAGCTCAGGTATCACCCAGGAATGGATTTTAGCCCATGCTAACATCATGCATTATACAGATGGCTAAGCAGCTCTGAGTCTGGTCAGCGCCTGGGTGGGTGACTGCCTGGGAACTGCATAGCACCACCTTGGCCTGTGATTAGAATAAATAAATATTGTCCCAATTTTATTTTTTCTTACAAACAACTTTCCTTGAGTGGGGGATTTTGATGTTAGATTGGGTAGGGACTGATATGTCATTGGAAAAAGAGAGCATTTAAGCACTTGTCCCAAGTAAACGTAGTTTTTACGCATGTTTTGCAAGTATGGACGAATATACTCTGTGCTAATGTTTTGTAAGACCCCTCTAAGACAAGAAGGAACACAGCTTTCAGAAAATAATTGACTCAGGACTAGTTTGATAAGAGAACCTGACAAGAAAATGTGAACACAGGACTGCTAGTATTTACAATTGTCACAACTTACCTATTGACACACATGCACATTAGTTAAGAATCAGTGCTTTAATGTCTGGGGAGCAGTGGAACATTGTCTTTCAGCAAAAGCAATGAAACACAACACACAAAGTATCTCCCAAATGCAAATGCTAATGTTTATTTCAATCACTCAATTCTGTGCTTTTCTCATGAACAAGCTCAGTCAATAGAGCATGAAACTTGGGTGAAAGATTCCTGCATTGCAGGGGGTTGGACTAGAATTCTGTGATTCTAAGGTCTGAATAAAGACAGCCATTGGGGCTTGTTTTAGTCAAGAGAGAAAAAATGTCTATTTTAGGCTCCTTACCGTACCTATATTCTTCAGCACTTGCTACATTTTCACTCAAGGAATTGCTCTGTATAAGTTGCATACTGACCCCTACTTGTGTGGATTGTCCCAGCAACATTGTTCTTTATTCCAAATAACACCTACGTATCACTATCAGAGGATGCAACTGCCATTTCCCACAGTCATTGGCAGTACTGGTTCTCTTGCTTAAATGTTTAATAATCCACTAACCGCACAATCCTATACAGGTCTACTCAGAAGTCCCACTGAATTAATTCAGGCTTTGTCCCAGATAAGTGTGTGTGTATAGGATTGCAGCCTGCATTTTCCCCCTAAGCCAGGTGTGGGGAACCTTTTGCCCTCCAGATGTTGTCCCATCATCTCTACCCAGTGGCTGTGCTTGCTGAGGCTAATTGTAGCTGAGTAACATCTGGAGGGCAAAATGTTGCCCGCACTTGCCCTCAGCTGAAGAGAAGAAGGCTATTGAGTTGAAATGGTTGAATCCCCAGATTTCTGTGGCTAAGCAAAGAGAAATCATCTGAGCAGGATGGAATACAAGATTAGAAGGTGCTGGGGTGGAGCGAAACAAGGTAGAAAGCTGCTACAGGTATGACAGAATTTGTTTTGGAACCAAAGGTTGGGCAAACAGAACCACAAGAAAATCAGAAGACTTCAGACCAAATGAGCTTTCATCTTGGAAGACTGCATAGGAGATGCTACAGTACATTTTTGGGTGGTTATTCCTGCTGGAGCAGAGAAATTGAAATACATTCATGCAGGGCTTTTTTGTGACAGTACTGACTGGTTTGGAGCACCAGCACCTCTCTTTTCTTTGCTGCCCATGGCAGCCATTTTGTGCTGGCACCCACAGCACTTTTATCAATTTATGAATACTGGCACATTGTTTTTTTAATAATAATAATAATAATAAAAAAGCACTGCATTCATGGAACCAGAAAGAGGCAGAGGGCATGAATCAGCCAAACCTAAGCACTTATGTAATCATTCAATACTTAATTACATGCTTAAACTGCTCAGTTGTGTTTTTTGTTTAATACTCAAGTTTGGCTTGATTATGTCCAGGTAGATTAAGGCAATATGTAGTTGTGCTATTAACACTCTGGTGTTTACTTCCTATATTATGTATCAAGGTTATAAAATATGGAATGTTCCTTTTAGTTCTGGAACCAGGGGTTTCCAGATCCTCAGTAGAAATGCTATTGAATAAAGTATGGTAGCTACACATACTTGGCGGCAAGTAAGATTTATATTACCTGCCAAATAGTCAAGAGGCACTGAATAGGCATTAGAAGCGGAAATAATTGCAATCTCATTAACTTTTAGTTAGTAAGGACTAACCCAAAATTTCACTGGGTGTGGGCAGCAAGGTGTCTTTCTACTAATGGCCCACTGGCATTTAAATGTGGTCATTAGTAGAAAAAGTGGATGAACAGTGTACTTTATTTACAGTGCTAGAATTGTCGGCAGAAAGTATAAGATCCATGAACTGTGGGAAAAGTCCCAGAAACCATCTTTGAAGATACATGCCTCATTCACATATCTCATGGTTCTGGCCCATTGAGCTGGCTCACTGAATAAACTGGTTGCCCATGAGAGCACTCCCAGAAACCCCTGGAAGCATGTTCTCATGGGTGTATTTATTTTATTTATATCCTGCCATTCCTCCAAGGAGCTCAGTATATGTGGGCTTATTCCATTTTCTTCCTCACATTCCTGAGATGCAAATTAGGGTGAGAGAAAATGACTGGCCTCAAGTCACCCTGCAAACTTCATTGCTGAGTGAACCTAGGCATCCTCCACTGTCCCAACACACTTAATTGCTGCCCCAAGAGTGACCTGGGTATTTCCACATATGACCAACAGACTTTTGCATGGATGGCAAGAGGCATGCTTCCTAAATATCTGAGCTAGTTTAACTGAGATCATGAGCTAGACAGGGCTGCAAAGAAGAAGGAAAATCACCTAAGGTGGTTGAACTATATAGCAACACTGTACATGAGTTACCTGGGATCTTGTCACTGTTAATGGATCCAGAAACAAATCTTGATCTTTAAAGTAAGTTGCTACCGGCTGTAGAGAGTACCTTGTTTCATGACAGACCCTCAGATATTACATCTGAGACTAGAGGCAGAATGCTCCTGTGGGCCCAGAACGCAGTGGCCCAATTAAAGCCCACGCACACATGCAGCTCTGAATAAAGCTAGTCAGCTGCCCAGGCTGGAAAAAGTGGGGGAAGACTAAACAGATGGTGCCTGCTTCTCATCCCGAAGCCTGGTCTGCTTTTGCCCTGGAACTGCATATGCGCAGACCTGATTGGTGAATCATGCATGCAGCAGCCATTTAAGTGCACCATCCCCTATCTGGTGAGGAGCACACATTGGAAAGCCTGCTTCCTTGCACACGTGGTCCCTAGTTGGATCAGGCTAGCTGACCCAGAGCGAATGGGAACTACACCCCATTGCAGAGAATGGGAAGTGGCCTGCAGAAACGTCAAGGCAAAACAAGTACGGTATATGGAATTTTGTTCAAACAGTGTGGCAACTGGAGAGAAAGGTCTGCATACATGTACATGCATACATGGAAAGGACCAGCTCTGAGCAAAGGAGACAGACCTGGCCTAGCTGCTTGGACCTGGGCTTTAGAGTTCTCCTTTTGAAAAAGCTGAGAGCAGAGAATCCCCCAATGTAATTCTCCATTAGATTGGTGACAATATTTTGTTACTGCGTGGTTGTTGTTATTTTTCAGAAACATGCTTCTGGCATTTATTGTCTCAGCTGGAGGCTAACAAGAGTCAGATGAGATGATCTCAAATGTCCCTTCCAACGCTAAGATTCTATGTAAGCCTATGATGCAAGTACTGTATTTCATCTGAGTTTTGCATTCAGAGGCACTTCACAAATAATGAATATTATCACGATGATTAACTTATCTTGCCTTCCCTCCTCTTGTTTCAGCATCATTAAGGGGAAATGGGACCCAAGTCTGTTAAAAAGAGCCAGCCATGATTGTTTTGCAATTCAAACATCTGCAGAAGCTTGATTGCTTTGAAAAATAAAATCTGTGTAGATGAATCAAGTACCTGAGAGTCTGGGACAGTAATAATAGTAAGTAGTAAGTCTCAGGAAGAGGAACAGGAGAGTATCTCTGCCTATTTGCTTCTTCACTCACCCTCCCTTCTCAAAATACCCCCCCCCAACCTACTGGGCCAATTCTCAGCCATCACGTGTTCAGATCAGCATTTTCCATTCAGATTCTATGGACATTAACTGACCTGTCTAAAACCCTCTCTGATTTTAAATAGGTCCCCTGAACCCACCCCAGCATCAATTTTAAAATACAGGAAATTCCCTTCAAGCTGTGTACACACAGATACACACTGAAATTGGACGATAAGAATACATATGTGAACACCCCCAGCCCCCAGTCCCCCCCCTTTGCCTAACACCTTCCCCTTTGTTGAAACCCAGCTTCATTTATGGAGGTAGGCATCCAACCAGAGTGCTCCAGATTTCTTTAGGGACCTGTGGAGGAAGAAGAAGAGAGGCATGGCATTCCAGTGTTGGCATGGTCTCTAGAGCCATGTTCCTGCATTTACTTGTGTGTAGGATACTCGCGTGTAGCAACGGGGTGGGGTCATGCTTCTCAGTCCTGTCTCAGGTGTTGCATTCCTGTCTCTGCACCCCCCCAACCTTTTCAGAGGACTGGAAAGCAAACTCTTCACACAAAGCAGGGCACACAATTGTGTGAGCGTCCTCTTCACATGCAGCCCCTCTGCAGGAGCAGCTGCTTGCATGAAGAGTCTCGCTTTCAGACCTCCACAATCAACATGGAAAGGTCAAGGGTGGATGCAATGTCAACGGCAGTCCTGCTCCTCTTGCTATATATGTGTGCCCTAGGTAAAGGTAAAGGGGCCCCTGACCATTAGGTCCAGTCGTGGCCGACTCTGGGGTTGCGGCACTCATCTCGCTTTATTGGCTGAGGGAGCCGGCGTACAGCTTGCAGGTCATGTGGCCAGCATGACTAGGCCGCTTCTGGCGAACCAGAGCAGCGCACAGAAACGCCGTTTACCTTCCCGCCGGAGCGGTACCTATTTATCTACTTGCACTTTGACGTGCTTTCGAACTGCTAGGTGGGCAGGAGCTGGGACTGAGCAACAGGAGCTCACCCTGTCGCGGGGATTCAAACCGCCAACCTTCTGATTGGCAAGTCCTAGGCTCTGTGGTTTAACCCACAGCGCCACCCACGTCCCTCCTTGCATGTTACTTGCATGGGTGCCCTACATGCAAGTAAAAACATGAATAGGGCTACACTCATCTTCCCAAATCTGGATTTATAGAGCATGTTGATAACAACCTATACAGTGGTGCCCCGCAAGACGAATGCCTCGCAAGACGGAAAACCCGCTAGACGAAAGGGTTTTCCGTTTTGGAGGTGCTTCGCAAAACAAATTTCCTATGGGCTTACTTCGCAAGATGAAAATGTCTTGCGAGTTCCTGCGGGGTTTTTTTCCTCCCCCCCCCTTTTCCCAAGCTGCTAAGCCGCTTATCAGCTGATCCGCTAAGCCGCTTAACAGCTGATCCGCTAAGCCGCTAAACAGCTGATCGCTAAGCCGCTTATCAGCTGATCCGCTAAGCCGCTTAACAGCTGATCGCTAAGCCGCTTATCAGCTGATCCGCTAAGCCGCTTAACAGCTGATCCACTAAGCCGCTTATCAGCTGATCCGCTAAGCCGCTAATAGCGCTAATCCGCTAATGGGCTTGCTTCGCAAGACGAAAAAACCGCAAGACGAAGAGACTCGCGGAACGGATTCTTTTCGTCTTGCGAAGCACCACTGTACTTAAATTGTGAATTCCAATAATTATTTAATGACCATGGCACATTGTCTTCCTGGACTGTTCTTCCAATGGATTGCACAGGAGCATTTAAATGCCTGTTAAGGTGCCTGGCATTCCAGTGCTGCCTCCTTTTCTCCTTCCATTACCAGGTTCCAGCATATCATTTGTTTCATAAACACTATATTTGTCAATTTCATCTCGCTCTGCCTTTTCTCTTTCACAACAACCTAGCAAAGCTGGCTGGCTTGAGCAATGGCAACTACTGTGGTTTAAAAGGAATAGGCAAGGTAATGTCCACAGGCCAAGCTCACTTGCAGAGAATTCCCAGCTCTAAACATGTCTGCGGCAAA
This sequence comes from Podarcis raffonei, assembly GCF_027172205.1. Lineage (NCBI taxonomy): Eukaryota > Metazoa > Chordata > Lepidosauria > Squamata > Lacertidae > Podarcis > Podarcis raffonei. The sequence continues at coordinate 79,519,313 of NC_070602.1, forward strand.
TGTCTGCACAGCAGTTGAGTTGGTTGAAGGTTCTGCCAAGGATATGGGCTACAGGCCTTGCGATGTCTTGCCAGATTTTCTAGATGCGCTAGGTGAACACACTGAAAACCCCCGCCCGTTCTCTTACCCAACAATGTCTGAGAATGCTTTCATGATAGGCTTTTCTTCATAAGGGACATTGTACTTGGCACAGAGGGACCTCACCAACGGTGCTATCTTGTGGTAGTTGTGGCGTGGCATCGTGGGAAACAGGCTATGGTAAAACAGAAAGGAGAAAGCTTGAGGAAGGCCTCCATAGACTCCGTCCTTGGGGAAATGCAATGCACTGCCTTGCACGTTTGCTTACAGGAATAAGCAGCAAAATGTAGTAGTGGAAGAAGGGACTGTACCCACTTCAGACTACAAGTGTATGGTCTCTGCTGGTAGAAAACTAGCATTGTATGGAGGAGGCTGGGTTAGAACCCTAGACCCTGATGCTGGGTTTTACTTGCAGTAATTTTTTTAATATGGGAAGGCATTCAAAAGTAGCCGCCTCATCTAGTAGCTTGAAGGTGAACATACCTGTACATCCCTCAAGGCTCTGCCAACCCACTCTGCTGCCTGAGTGCACGGCTGGTGCTGGTGTGTGTGTGTGTGTGTGTGTGTGTGTGTGTGTGTGTGTGGTCAGTGCAGACAGTCCAGCACTGAAACATTAGCAGAAATCATCCAAACATCATGAGCAATTGTTTTCTGCTTTTTGTATCTAACACTGGGGTTTTATTTCAATCATATTGTAATGTTATGTTCTTTTGCTGTTAGGCACTGCAGCCACTTAGTGTGCAAGTGTGGGATAGAAATAATGATTTCAAAAATAACAACAAGGTAAAGAATGGCAGGTGCAACTAATAGACTATATGGAAATGGCGGAAATGACTGGCAGAATCTGAGACCAGGGAGAAGAGTTGGTGGAAGAAGATTGGAGGAAATTTAAAACTTATTTACAGAAACATTGTAAAATTTTTGAATGTTGATGGCATTGATTTGAATTGAAGGGGTTCTAGCAATAAGGTTAAGATTGGATTGATAATAGATAATAGATAAATTAAATAGGATTGATGAATTTGCTGAATTAAATTTTAAAAGGGATACAAAAAAGGGAGGCGTGAGGAAGTCAGGAAAATAAGTTAATCAAAGATGAGAAATTAAAACAAAAGAGGGATTTTTGTTTTCTTTTGTATGTGTTCTTATTTCTTTTTATCTTTTTCTTTTTATGTTTAATGTTTGTATTTTTGTATTTTGTAATTTTGTATTTTTGTGTCTTTGTATTTTTCTTAATCTTTTTATTGTTAAAACTTAATAAAATATTATTAAAACAAAAAACAAAAATAACAACAAGGTAATAATTACCCTGCTTTTCGCCCTTCCTTTTTTATGGGTTTCCAGTTCCCCCAAGGGGATTCTATTGTATCTTATGGGGTCTATTCTTTCTAGCAAAGTTCCTTCAGGCCCAAACATTGCATACTTACTGGTGCTCTATTTGAAAGTTCAGGTGTCCACTGAACCAGTCGTTGAAAAAGGATTGTTCAATGTTGCAGGTAGCTGCCAACTGCAGAATTCAAGGAGACAAAACAGTGAATCTTAATGAAGCCCAGACTTGGAAGCAGATCAAGTGGATTTCATAACAAGCTCTGCTCTTCTGTCACTGTCTGTGGTTCTAATGCCACACTCTGCCATCTTCTATTCTAAAGCCACAATCCAAGGAAGTCTCAGATTGCACCTGTTTACACAGGAATTCCCTTGATCTCTCTACCAATCTCCGGTTTTAATTGCTGTGTTGTTTTAAGGGGATTGCTTTATTCCCTCTTTTAATTATGAATGTTTGTATTTTAAAGTTCGTGTCACTGGTTTTTATATTTTCAAAATTGCCAAGAAGCCCATTTTGGCACATAGAGGTTTAATAAATTAAGAAATAATAGTAATTGTGCAAGGGCTTCCATGTGGCCCTCTTGTTTAAATGAGGGCCATCTAATTTAAGCAAATGTTCTTCTCATGGCCACTGCACTGCTTAAATAGGCCCATCAGTTTTGGAAGCCTGAACCAAGAAATCTAATGTTGGAAATAGTTATAACATGTGGTCTGGAGCCACTTCAAATATACCTTGTATAGATGGCAGCAAAGAACTTCATGGAAGTCTGTAGTGCAGTTGTCAGAAATATGACATTCATCCATATATCAATGGGGAACAGGCTATCTACCACCAAAAATGTAATTTTAAGGGTTAGTTATGGCAGAGGTCAGGAGCAATTGGAGGGTTGCTGCTGCTCTGCACATGACCTACCAGCAGCAATCACTGCTCCTTATTGGGAGCGAGAGAAGGGAAGCTGCTGGGTGCAGTGTCAGTGCATCGACAGAGACCATCTGCCACTCCCACTGATCTGCCTGCACAGCACCAAACTTCCTCAGTTAGCTTTATTTTTAGAAGAATCCCATGACACGGACACAAAGGCTTAAATTTTCCCCAGATTGCACCCCACAGTGCAATCCCAGAAAGCCCACCAAGTTCAGCGGCGCTTGCTGTCTCATTAAGGCTGTGCAACATTTCAATACTTCAGAATTTAGCAACCCAGTTTACCTGAGCACTGAGCCAATCTCTGTGCTTCTCATTGTCGATTTCCATTGGGATGTGATTCATCTGTGTGACCCATACAAACCAGTGACTTTCCATGAACCTTAAAAAAAGACAAAACCCACACAATTCAGCCTTGTATATCTGGATAGATTAATCCTTGGACAAAACTGTGCTCCGTTAGTGCAGGGGAAATGGAAATCTTGCCTGAATAATCAAAGGAGAGCCTCCCCCATTCTGTACAGACAAACATCTTAGTGGTTGCTAGGTTTTCCAGTGGGAAGGGTAATTGGCATTTTGCTCTGCCTTTCTATATTGTGAGACACTTTCCATTTACTTTTTTAATAATTTGCATATTCATTTTCTATCCTAAGCAGAGACAAGACAGCTGTTCATTTGGGATAAAAGAATGTTGTTGGACTTCAGCTCCCATCATCCCTAGCCACTGCCCATGCTGGCTGTGACTAGTGGGAGTCCAACTACATCTATTGGCCATCAATTCCCTGCCCCTGCTGTAGCCAGGTAGCCTGTATTTTAAGCAGCTCAAAGAAGAAGCTATAAAACCCCCCAAATAATAGACACCCCAGCTTCATAGCAGACTGTGTTTCTCATATTTACTCCTGGCAACAATACTGGGGAAGGAGGTGAAGCTGGAATTTTCCACTGGACTGCTTGACATTTTTTTGTGTCTTCTCCAAGGGATTTCGTCAGTGACAATTATAGTAGCAGAAAGGACTGGTTTGTACATGATTATTTTTTCACTTGATAATGGGAGCTTATCTGAACAGCCTAACACAGATACACTGCCAGATTCCCCTCAAGCAAAGGGCTGCTAAATGGAGGGAGTTCACCAGATTCATAGGACTGTCATTTATCCAATGAGTCTGAAGATCTATTTTTTAATATGCCCTGCATACTGTTACCTTAATAATATTACTATTTGTCCTAGGATCAATTCAGAAATGCATGGGTTTTTTTGGAATGAATGTGAGCTGTTTGCAAAGATTATCAGAGGAACAGCTGCTGATGGCTATCTGAAATAAACAGGATTTAAAATACCGGAGAATGGGATGGCAACACAACATTCCTTGGAAGAGGAATGTCACATTTCAGGAAAGTTGTACTCATATGCCTAGAGGTACCCCAGTGGGGGCATGAAAATCCATGCAGAAGAACTTGCATTCTTAAGAAGAAGAAGCACCATAGTGAGGGTGGCAATGAAAAGACCTTGGAATCCTGAGGCCTGCCATGCAATCCCAAAGCCTTCTAGTTCAAAGAACAGATCCAAACATGCTTTGCAACCATCTCTGGTAACTAAATCCCTGCAGAACATGTGTGAATGTGTTGAATGTTTGAGAACTCTTGAATAAATAAAACCAATGAAGCACTTTTGAAAACTGTGCTCTCCTGCTCCTCCTCTGGTCTCGTGTTGCATTCACGGCACAGCATTTGGTGTACAGTAAACAAGCACAGGGAAACTTGCCCTCAGAAAAAGAGAGCTAAAAGGGAGGAATAAGCTGGGAAGAGATGGGATGCAGCAAAGCCTGAGGCAGAACAAGTCAGCAAAGATAATACAGCGTAGTAGACCAAAGATGGATGACTGAAAGAGGTAGAAACAGTGTGATTAGGCTACTCGGAAGACACTCCTTAGTTCCACTGTTGGAAAGGGGAGGTTCAGCAAGAGGGAAACTTTACCTGACGAAGGTGAGGAGACACAAGGATCCCAGAACTCCATAGAAGGGGATATATAGGGTGAAATAGCGTAGGTAGTAACTGAAGGCCCAGGCCAGGTCCTAAGGAGAAAAGGAAGAGGTTACGTGTTGCAAGGGATGCTGCTGCCTCCCTCCTTCCACCAGTGCTCACTTCCACAGAATATGCAGAGAGATGCCTCTTCATTTCCCCCAGGAAGATCTCCTTGGAGTGGCCCAGGCCATTCAACTCCAATGGAATGAATGGGTTTTAATGAAGGCAATGCAGGGTATGGAGGATCTTTCACTTACCGCCCAGAATTTGTGTCTGAACATGGTCATGAAGATTTGCATTTGGAAGTAAACTGGAATGAGGAGAGGTGGAAAAACTGAAAGGAAAACCAGAAGGCATTAGAGGAGGCAGGCAGGCAGGCATGAAACATAAAATGGCACCCTGCAGCTGGACAATGACCTTAACATGAAAGTTAGGGTCTGGAGGGAAGTGCTATCACTCTGGGAAAACATGGCAAGAGATTCTGTTTTGGTCTGTGTTCTATCCAACATCTCAAGATGTTAAAGAGACTAGGATACCTCTGTACCGTTCCAGAAAGGCCCAGTGCTTCTACTTACAACCAGTTCAGCTATTTAGAAAACAGCAACCACCCATTTTAACTAGCATTCTGAACCACTTCAAAGTGCAGGTGGGTAATGCCAAGTTTCAATTCTCCACTAGGACAAATGATTCCCCGTATGTAGGAACCAGCACCTCAGTTTTAGAATAGCTAGCTCTCTGGATACAGAGAATTTAAGACATGAGGAAATACTTAAAAATTACACTCTAAAATGCTGTAATCCCAGGAGGGATCTCTTGATGCTTGTTCCTAGTTTAACTAGAGTTTATAGACCAATAACATTTATTCTTCACATTGCAAGATCCTGGAAAAAATCTATGATGGAGCTCCATGTTTTCTTTAATAGAGTTGTGTGGAGTTGCATCATTTATGCCACAACAGCTAGTGTGGTGTAGTAGTTAGCAAGTTGGACTAGCTCTCCCAAGACCTGAGTTCAAATCCCTACTCAGCAGTGAAGATCACTGGATGTAGTCAGTCACAACTTCTCAGCCTAACCTACATTGCAGGATTGCTGTGAGGATAAAATGGAGTACGTGGGGAGAAGAACCATGTATACTGCTTTGAGTTTCTCGTTGGAGGGGTGGGATAAAAATGAAACAATGGCAGAAAGGATAGAGTCAAGAGAGAAAATATGTGGCATGGTTCTGACTGGATTCTATGAGTTTCCAAATATGGAATACAATGAACGCTCAGAAGTGAATGAAAGGAGATCTACCCTATTGCTGCTCATCAGAAATGTAGCAGGAGGGATCTTAATTCCTACACAGGGAGGGGCTTGTTAGGAAATAAAGAATAACTGTTTAATCACAAAGGAATTACAAGCAGACTCCTGCCTGCACCTACATGTAGGAAAGTGAAAGAAGGAAATGGAGATACTCACCAAAAAAGAAGTATTTGTGCTGATGGTTATATGGGAAGTATTTCAGCTTCTTCTTTCCATACTGAGGAAAAAAGGGGGGAAAACGGCCTTCTGAGTGGTAGCTCCACAGTTGTGGAACTCACTTTCCAGGGAGATTTACCAAGCTCCTTTTCATTTTAGGTCTTTTAGGTGTACTTCAAAGCCTTCCTGTTTCAGAAAGCCTGTTATGGTTACAATCCTAGGTACATTGCCTAGGAGCAAGTCTGATTATACCGTAATTGCCTTTGTTTTAGTGGACTCCTATTTAAATTGTCATTGTGCTTCTTGTATTGTTGTTATATTGATTTTTTATTGTTTGAAATTGTATCAGATTAATATTGTAAGCTTTTTTTCTGACGATAGAGGATTATATTCACTCATTTAAGCCCACTTGTTATTACATTTCATTTCTGCTATAATTCCCCCACCCCACCCCCCGCAAGAACCCCTAATACCGTATTTACATGAGCCATCAAATCTAATGTGCACCTCAATTTTCAAAACCTTGAAACAAAACAAAAAAAAGTATATGCTGTCAAATGTAAATGCGCACCTTAATTTTTGCAATGTAATTTGGCCAAAAAAGGTGCACATTAGATTCAAGTAAATACGGTATTTACAGTCAGGTTTTTAAATATCCACTTTTCTTGTCAGCTGTGGTAAGTAAGAATTGCCACCAGGCAACAAGTCATCATCATCATCATCTTCTTCTTCTTCATAATTTTATTATTTATACTCCGCCCAGCGTATGGGAGGGGGAAATGGAAGGGGGACTGAGGGAGGAGAATGTGTCCCCAACAATCATTCTGGGTTTTCTAAAACCATGGTTTTAGCAAGATGGGATCTTTACACCTACGCTCTATGCATAGTGGGGATGGCAGAACTCCTTTACCATTCTCCACAGTTCACAATATGGTGGCTCTTTCCTCAATTTTTTGAAAAACTGAAATGACACCACTTTCTTTTAAAGGTTCGTTGTTGGAAAACAGCACACATATTTCTTGAGTCTGCTGGCTCAAACCGATTGCTTCGCCTTTGCAAAGGTCAGATAAATGCCAATTTTCTGCTTAGATGGACTTTAGACAAGTGCCAACTGGATGATATGCTGACACTTATGTCCATGAAAGAAAGGAAAACCAACCTCTTTCTTTTCACAACTTTCTATGTTCTGCTAAATCATTTTTCAGTTTTTATTGCTGTTATTATGATCATAATCACCATTTATAAATAATGATATTATTTTTAAATGTTGCATGTTGTACGGTCTGTGCCAGCAGGCTCACAATCTGATAGGCACAATGTTAAGAAGAGTGCAAGCAAATTCAGGCACCTGTTGATAAGGCTACAATTATCAGCTTCGAAATGGCCCAGTGTTGAAGGTTGGCATAGCTCCATTGTTAATTTTGTTTGAACATAATGAATCAGGCCAAATCAAGCGGTGTTCCTCGAGGGCACGCAGCGCTCTAGACACCATGATCAAACAGCATTCCTCTGCGACACAAAGTACAACCTGTACACAACCATGCCCAGTTTGTCCCATCCCTGTTTACTTTGAAAATATTGAGTGCTCTCCTCCTGGCTGAGGCTTTGGATTTAATGGCAAGCATCTTCTTAGTATGTGATGCAACAGCACACAGAGCGTTGCCGATTCAGGGTTGCTGTGGCAACCATTTTGCAGAGCTCCACTGAAAACTGCATTTATTTCTGGTTATTATTGGCTGAAGATCATTCTTTGCACTTTTGAACCAGAAGAAACTTGTGTTCCAAGAAAACAACCCATCACAAGGACAACATACAGCTGCAGTGCCCCAACATTATCCAAAAAAATGTATCAAATAATAACATCTTACTGCCCCCTTTTCTTTCCCACGTTTTTTTAGAGGTGGTTCTCATATTAAAGGGGCAGGTGTGCTCTTGCAAGTCACATCTTTAGCTGAAGATAAGTGCACATCTAAGAGTGGGAGAGCATCTGGCCTTGAATGCAGGAGGTCCCTGTTTCAAACCCCAGCATCTCCAGGCATAGCTGGGAATGTCCCCCATCTGAAATCCTGAACAGCTACTGCCAGTCAGTGTAGACAATATTGGCAAGATCCAGTCCTCAAAGCAGGCAGTGAGCTTTCCCTGTTTAGGGAAGTTTTTAATGTTTGATGTTTTATCACATTATTATTATTATTATTATTATTATTATTATTATTAATCTGTTGGAAGCTGCCCAGAGTGGCTGGGGAAACCCAGCCAGATGGGTGGGATATATATGTATGTATGTATGTATGTATGTATGTATGTATGTATGTATAAATAAATAATAATAATAATAATTAGTGCAGCTTCATTCTAGGTGAGTCTTCTGCAAACCAGCCACGCAGAGTAGCCAGCTTTGCTATCACATGGAAGTATGATAGTAGCAAGGATGGCCTCACTATTTAACAGTAGCACCAAATGGCCAGTTCCATACATGAATGAAACTGCCTTCAACGTGAGATGTGACTGGTTTTTAGGAGAACTCTAAAGACTCCCCCCCCCCCGGTCAGCTTTTGGATGAAGATAGGTCAGTTTTATTCTGGTGATGCTGTGCCAAACATCATGTTTTCAGATGTGCTGTGCTGTAGATTATGATTTTATGGTTTTAATCATTTGTGTTTTAATGTGTTGTGATCTGCCTTGGGCGGGCTAGCCCTGAAAAGCAGCCTATAACTAATATAATAATAAAACCATGTTGTTGTTATCGTTGTTTGCGGATAGTCTCCGAGTCATTGGCTCTGTCATCCAAATCCAAGGTTGTGCCTAATGAAGTCATCCCATTATTAGCACAAGGGGTTCTGCTATGCAACAGGACTTCCTTCCCCTCCTCTCTCCTTGCATGCCCCCAATCCTCCAGAGCAGATGGGGGTGGGTAAGAGGCTTACAGGGAAAGGAAGTCCCATTGCATAGGTGGAAGTCTTCGCACTAATGAGACAGCTTTGTTTGATACAACCCATAGCATTTAATTCATATCCAACTGGTATGAAATTCAGAGTTCTAAAACTGGTAGGGTCAGTATTAAGCCACGGATTAGACAGTTTTTCCCTACAAAACTTGACCAGTCACAAAGTCTAGATAAACTGGCCTGCGAAAGAGTTTTGCCCCTCTTGTTTGCTAGTCACTGAGATGCCACATAACTGCGCTGGGTTCCCGTCCCCCCATAAACATGTGAAGTGGGTTCCCAACTTTTGGAAACAAAGAGCTTCAGAGTAAATGCAACTTGATTTCACACCCCCTCTTCTTACCTCAACAGGCTGCGTGTCTCCCAGGACAAAGAGGTGCACCATGTTCACGTCCGGATCCTTCTTGAAGATGTTTGGCTTCGCATGGTGCTGGAAGTGACGGTGATTCCACCAGTTTGCTGAGGCGCCCTGCAGGAAGACAAGATTTGCACAGTACATGGGGAACTCTGCTTTTTCAATGCATTCGTGTACACAAAAAGATGCCGTGCAATATTATAATAATGAAAGGGGCTGGGAACTAGGTACAATAGTCAGTTTGGCTCCCTCGAACTCTTAGCTCCTTTTACCTCTTGAGTACCAATTTAAAGCGGCGGACCAGAAGGCCAGCTTGCTGCTCATCACTGGCCTGGTAGGCAAGCTGGCTGTTGGGGCTGCTCCAGATCGTTTCCAAAAACTCAGAACAGACAGAAAGCCTTTGCTCACAAAGAAGCTTTCAATTCCAGCCCCAGGCCATGTTTATGGAAAGCAAGTACAACACCCTATTCATAGACCCTGGAGGTCTACAGCTTGGGGCAAACAATGTGGGCATTATCGAGAAATTAGCTAGCCAGTCCCTAAAGCCTTATCTGGGTTTTATGTGGCATGGATAAACTGCTCCAGCCAGCATTCCTTACTGCTCCATGGTTTGTGATCTTGAATGATAATCTGAAAGGAGTCACTTAAAAGAATGGCCATGAATGTCCATTCCAGGTGATGCTAGTCTTGCTGCTCTGTGTCTTTAACAGTTGCCTGGTAACTGCAGCAACAAAGCTCTTCCTGACACTTTATCTCCACACCAGGAAAAGCTTAATCTGCTTTCCATCTGTGTGTCAGGTTGCTGCTAAAGGCACAGGAGCTGGGGGGGGCGGCGGAGTTGACAGTCCTAGGTGACATACTGCTATACTGCTAATTCTCCTGGAGTATTTCAAGTTGGTGGTTCTTAGCTGTGATTGGCTGGCTAGATCTGTTGAATTTCTGCCTTTCAGGCACAGGCCCTCTGTTGGTTAAAAAGGTGGTAACTATTATTGGTTCGATCCTTATCTTCTGCCATAGCTCTTCAGCCTATTAATGGATTCTTGCAAGAAGTGATTTCCTCATCCTGAGCTCTTGAGCCTCTAAACTCGTTGTATTTATTGTGAAATCTCTTGGACTCAGATCTTCCAGCTTCTGAGTTCTGAATTTAAAAAATCCCTCACTTTGGGGTAAAACAGGTGAGACATGCTTTGATCCTGAATGCCCACACACTGATTCCATTATTCTTTTCAATTTTATACATTTAAATTATTTTACAATCATTTTAATATTTCAAAACATGACTTCCTTCCCCCTCTTTCTGCAGTTCCTTAGATTTATTTTTAATATTTTCTGCATATCCAAATTAACTTAATTTGCTCATTTATCCATCTACTTTATATGTATGCTCTTATAAAACTGCAGGTTATTACAATAATCCTGCCAGTGTTCTTATCTGCTTACAGTTTATTTGTAAAAAGTTTGGTTTTATCTTTATTAATGTTAAAACCTGCTACCTCACCAATTTTTTTAAAAAATCTCTTGTAATACTTTCGGGATTGACTCTATTGGATCTTCTACAGATATTACCACGTCGTCTGCAAATGCTTTTAATTTATATTGTCTCTGTCCCACTCTTATACCTTTAATATCTTGATTACATCTTATTCTTTACACTAATACTTCCAAAACTATTATAAACAACAGAGGTGACAACAGGCAGCCTTGTCTTGTTCCTTTAGTTATTTTACAATTCTCTGTCAGGATTCTTTAACAAACTTAAAGGGAATAATATAGTCATACAAGTTTGACTGTGGCTAATGGTTCAGATTTTGAAGGGATTTTTTTATATACAGTATATACCGGTATATTGCTTGAGACACATTTATGGCAGTTCACAAGCTATACCCCTCTGTGGGCACAACAACCCGTTCATCTAGAATAGATTCATTTCAGTTTATTCCTTGCTAAAGCAATCAGACACAAGAGCTAGAATTTACTGTTTTTTATCACTTGGAAGAGTGAAGTAAGCTGGTCTCCAGCTAAGATTGTGCTCTTTTTGTTCTGCTCCCTTAAAAGCTGGATGACAGGCAGAAATCCAACAGGCACAGCACTTCTCAGTGATGGGGAATGCATGATCCTTGGAATCTTTGTCAGTTCTGCAGTTTTTAAAGAAACATTCCTACCAGGAGAAAGATGGCAACCTTAACCCCATCATTTCTTACTGCAGTTATTTCCTTAATGGGAAATGACCTTACCTTCAAGTGGCCAATCACAAACTTATGAACTAAGTGGTTCCATGTAGACTTCTTAAACACAGAGAGGTGTCCAAAGTCATGCTGTAGCCATCCAGCCTGGGCCTTGGGAGGAAAGAGAATGATCATGAGAGAGAGGAAAGGCACCCCTAAGAGAAACTTTATATCAAAACCTAACTATAAGTGCTTTCTCTTCAGTTTCCTTTACATCAATGGTTCCCAAACTTCTCCCCGCCCTGGACCACTTGAAAATTGTTGCTTTGTGGACCACTTAACGATTTCCCTGCCTGTTCTAGCAATTGTAATGTGCTGTGTTAGATGCTGTATGGTTTTTTAAATTGCTCTTTTATTGCTTATTTTATTTCTTACATATTGTGTTTCATTACAATACAAATTGTAGGTTTATTTTTTTGAGGGTGTTTTGATTCAGTTGTATTATAATATTGTAATAGGGAATGAAACACAACACAGTATTAAAGATGGCCCACCCTTCCGGTAATGATTGGCAATTATTAAGTTACAAGTTGTTTCATGCTATCTTCAGTGCCTTTTTGAAGCAGTGACAGTATGCAACTTTCAAGGCATGGATGAACTAGGAGGCAGGTGACTGCCCATTCAATATCCATAGAACAAAGTTTCACCTGGGAAACTGCAAGGATGATGGCAAGGAGGAAGGTTGTAATCCAGTTAGTACCACAGTATGAAACCATAAGCCAAGCCAGAGCCTCCATCACAAGGATATGACCCAAGTAAAGAGAAAAAAACACAGGATCCGCTTGGAATAAGTTCATGTCTTCTGCTGTCTTCCTCAGGGCACGGAAATCTTCCACCAATTGAGACTGCAAAGTAGAAAAAAAGGATATTAAAAGAGGTCCTCTAGATACCAAAGGGACTTAGGCACACTAATTTTTTCTGGATTGCAAATTGTGTAAAAGAAAATTATATGCCAGCATTTTTGGCAACAGCAAGATGGCTCTCCCTCTCTGTACAAATGCATCTCTCTCGATGAGAAAGAACACAAAACAGACCCTCCCACACACAAACATCCAGAAAAGCCCATCCATGAGTGAAGGAAGTGCCTGCCATTTCCACACACACACAACAATTTATTTTGTCTATTTCCCCCCTCCTTTAAAAAACAATAATAACCAAACAAGACAGGGCCATTATAACCTTGGCAAGGGTACAATGCTGAAGTTTCGTAAGGAAACTGGGGTGACACGGAGGGGGGGAGGAGTCTGTAGACAGTTATGCAAACTCAGTTCTGCAAAACCGTGGCACTGCTGCAGCATAAAACTCAACCGTTTTCCAACTGCCCCTGCCTGCAGCCCCAATTTGTTTTCCAAAATACCCCTTACTGCGGCAATAGATTTTGGAACAGCGCAGCCTCTGTTTCCAGCAAAAAGCATCCAAGACTCTCAGGGTTTGTCACTGCACCCCGACTGTGAATGCACCCTAGAGTAAGGTTACCAGACGTCCCCATTTCCCGGGGACGGTCCCCAGATGTACAAATCAGTCTCCTGGCAAAATCCATTGAAGTTGAAAAGTGTCCCCGGATTCATTGAATAAAATCTGGTAACCTTACCCTAGAGCAGCTTTGCACCTTGCTAGGGGAGGTCAGCAACAGGGGGGACACTAGTCAAGATTTCTTTCAGAAAATCTGGTCTGCCATTACAGTATTGAACTCCTCATGGAAGAGTCTCTGATAAGCTTTCTAGGAAACGCTGCTGCCTGCTGAAATGTAGTCTGAACCGCTATTCCCTTTGGCATAGGAAGCCCTGAGCTCTGCAGAGTGGTGTTCCTGAGGGAAAGCAGCTCACGAGGCACCTGCAGGTTAATGTTTAGACACCGGCTGGCTGTCATCAATGCAGTCATCCAAGAAGGAGAGGCGACAGAAAGGGCTTCTTTTTGCAATCAGCCAAGTGGGACGAAGTCCCTGAATAATTGATAGCCGGACCGTTTGGGATTTGAGGGATCCTGAGTGACAAGGTGACGCGGGGCCCGATGGGAAAGGCATCTGTGGATCTTGTTTGCAAAGCTGCCCTCCAGGCCAGAGCTCAAAATTTCAGATTATGAGAGATCTACCAGTTGTACCGGGAACAGACTCCTGACAGGCCCATGAAAATTCTCTGGATGTTTTATTTTACTTGGTTAATTTACATTCAGGACTCTTCATTTCTTTGCAGCACTCCCCCTGCTCCTCCCTGCCTCCTCTTCTATACCTAGGCCTTGTGTGAGGTTTTCCTTCAGAATATGGATTCTGTGAAATAATAGCAACTCAGCTAATCTCTCTCTCAAGCTCTCTCACTCTTTCTGTGCATGTGTGTGTAAAAGTCACAGGTTTATTTCCAGCGGGCTCCTTTCCCTGTCTCTCGTCTTCGTATGTCGTCTCCCTCCAGCCTTCCCATATTCTGGCGTTTCCCTTTTTATTTTCTAATAGTGCCCCCCCCCCCACTTCTCTCTCCCTGCTTGTTTCTTGCAGCCTGCTTTCTTCAGGACTACATTTATCTTTATCACAACCCCCCCCCCCAAATTGTATGGCATTTGCATATATTTTTGTTTAATGTTAAGTCGCTTGGAGACCTTAGGGTGACTAGCGACTAATAAGCTTAATAAATAAATAATAAATTATCTGCACATTAAAGGCAGTCAGAAGCTGTCCTGAAGCCACATGTCTCTGGAGATGTGTCCCTCCCCGTTCCTCATTAAGGCATCTAACAAAACAGCTCATCTAATAGCTAGGGATGGCTTTCAAATGGAAAGTTAATTGCAAACTTGTGTCCACCTCATGCTTTATTCTTTACAATTCCTTTTCTTTCTTTTTTCTTTTTTTTTACAGCCTGTGTGACCTTGGGTGGTGGTGGAATTATCGTCATAATTTTCCATCAGATCATTGTTCTAGTTCTTTTTGGAGGATTCTACGATATAGTATTTATTAAGCAAAGTCAATGTTGGTAGGTTGGACTTACATTGTCCTAAGCCCATTTGAGAAAAGGGAAACCTCTAAACCTGAAGTTTACTAAATATTCCACCTTCCCTAAAACCTTTTTTTCACATACAGCAAAAGGAGATAGCAGTAGACTCCAGGGACATGGTACCTCAGTTCAAATAAAGCAAAGGCAAGCTGAAACCCAAGAAGTCTTGCAGTATCAGTTCTTCCTATTGGTCTACAGTGTCAAATATCCACTGTATTACAACCCTTGATGCGGTTCTGGATGGTAGTATTTAATCCTCAGATGAATCAATGTTCTATGCTTTCTTTGACACCTCAGTCCTATAATGTATTTTATGACCCTATAGAAATGTCTACACAGAAACCCTGAATCTGGCGTTACGGCATAATCATTGTGCTGATATTTTATGTGTTTTCTACTGCTATCCTGTTTTCTTTCTTGGGTATCCACAGACTAGTTTAAACTCTGATCAGTATATCTGTGCAGTCTTAAGGTAGATTACTTTGCAGGAAAATATTGAATTTGTGCCTGCAGCCTCCAAGTGCATGCCACTGTCACTGGTTCATGCCTATCCACATACAAAGAACTCCCAGAGCTTGTGAGGTAGGACTGCACTTTGCAGAAGCCAGGCTATGTTTACCATATTTCAAAAAGTAAATGGCAGCCCTACTAATTCATCTTCACCAAGTTTCTCCCATGGGATAAATAATTTCAGCTTTTAAACAGTTTTGCCTGTGATATGCTGGATTGTCTGTAAGATACTCCCCTTCCGACACTCAGTGCAATTCTTCGGTCTCCAATGAACATTTGTCCTCCAAAGCACCACTTCAAATATTGTGACACACTTTACAGAACAAGCTCATGAGAGATACTAATGTAGAGTAAAACACAAAAAGGAAAACTCTCTAGATCAGGGGTGCAGACCCTCTGGCCCGTGGGCCAAACTTAGCCTGATGGCATCCCTATTTGGGTCGCAAGGTTGTTTTGGCCAAGCCATATCCACTCACCCTGCACTTGACATCATATATGACATTAGGTGTGAGGCAAGTAAGGACAGAGCCTAAAAGGAACAATGGGCACTTTAGGCGGAACTCCTGTTTGCTCTTTTGCTGGAGCAAGACACGCTTTCATCGGCCATCAGTTGATGGCTGGCAGGAACATGCCTTGCTCCAAGAGGGGAAAGTGGTTTCCATTGGAACTGTGGTTATGGAAATCACTTCTCCCTCCCAGCACTGCTCCTTGAACCTTTGAAAATCAGAGGGCTGTTTGAAAGCCCTTCTGCAAACAGCCCAGTGCCGTCCTTCAAATATTCACTGAACATATAGGAAAAATTGCTCCTACTTACGTTCTGGCCTCTGTCTTGGCTGGGTTCTCCTGGGGCAAGTTCTCCAATCAATAATGGCTTAAGAAACTTTCTCACAAACACAGGATCAGGGTGAAAGGCCTTAAATGCATCCTAGAATGAAGAAATACACAATTGCTGTTCAAAGAGCTGTTACCCACTCTTCCTTATCTCTCGTAATCATTTTCCCCTTAGAATCCAAAAACTTCTTTCTACATGCAATAATCCTTACAGATGAGCCAATGCAGAGCAAATTCCCAGAGTGGTTTGATAACCAATCCCTCTTCTCTGGGAATTGTAGCTATGTGAGGGGAATTCGGGTTTCCCAACAAGTCTCAGCACCCTTAACAAAATACACTTTAGGGCAGGCATCCCCAAACTCAGCCCTCCAGATGTGTTTGGGACTATAACTCCCATCACCCCTAGCTAACAGGAGCAGTGATCAGGGATGATAGGAATTGTAGTTCCAAAACATTTAGAAGGCCAAGTTTGGGGATGCCTGCTTTAGGGGAAGCCATGACTGTTTAAGGTGGTGATACCAGTTTATATGTTTTGTGCAGACAGGGCCTTACTGTAGGAATCAAACAATATTCCTTCTGATTACAGATTCCCAAAACACACACACACACACACACACACACACACACACGTATAAAATAGTGTATAACATTGAAAATCTCCATCTCCCAGCATAATTATTAGTAGATAAGCAAACAGAAAGCAACATGATATTTTCACAGCCAAAGAGTGAGTGGGTGGCAGAACTAGGAATCCTAATCTTGCGGTGCTTTATTCCTAGGGACTGGTCTGACTCAAGTCATTGTCTCTAATGAGTCCTTTGTTGTCCTTGCTTATGGAAAATAAGGAAACCTTAATTAGTAAGATTAGCTTCAGCAGCTTAATTCACTTGGGAAAAGCACTGGAACAGGGGACAAGGAGAAAATAAATTAGAAAATGCTGGAAAGGAGAAAACAAGATAGGAAATAATATACAGATAAGGATAACTATTAAAGCATAAATGTGAGGCACCATGGAAATTTTATCACCAAATGTGATCTCTGTGTGCAAGCTGCTACCTGAATCTGCAGTCATCAAGAAACGAACAAGCATGTGCATAAGCCTAAAGGATTTGTAACTGAGGGAAATTTCCAACTCCTTATCTTCCCCTAGAGCCATATAAAATCCCTAACTCCTTCCTAATTCCCAGCAGACAACACTCTTGCTTAAAGTTGTGCATTGCTAATTCACCTTGCGGCAACATAATCTAAGGCTGGGCGCACCCAGACAATGAACATTTTGGTGTGCTCATTAACTTCCAGAGTCTACATGAAATGAAGGCTTCACCTTTAATTGGTACCAAATTTTTCCATGTGGTGAACAGGCGTTGTTGGGGGTACTGGAGCACAATTTTCAGCCTGCAGCACAAAACTCCTACTGTCACTGCAAGAGGATCAGATGTGAGAGAGCTATCTGCACTGTATAATATAAAGCCAAACAAGGGGAGTGTAGACAACCATTATGTGGGCAGGCCCTTTGTGCCACTCCCTGTCAAAACACTGGATGCAGCATCACTGGACTTCTTCCTCCTCCTTTTGAAACGAGTATAAACCTGAAAAAAGCGAAGGGAAGAAACCCTTCCCACATACTTCAGCCCCCTCTGATACCCAAAACAAATGGTACAGTGGCTTGGAAGGAAAATGAAAGGTTGTGGGATGGGGGGGGGGAGCCAGGGAAGCTTGCTGCTGAGTCACACAATGCCCACCAAAGAAACAGCTAAGTGTTTAGGGAGATGACAATTGGCCTTACAAAAGATACTGGATAAGCACTGTTTAATGCTAGGGAAAATTTGAGCCTCCTGGGAACTGACTAATGGTCTTCATTACAACCCAGTAACCGTACCTTGCTAGCACTGGATTAAAGGACCTGGCAAGCCCTCTACTGGGATCATATTATGGGGTCATAGGCCTTTCTGACTTATATGTCAGACTCATATACTGCATGCACACCACATTTTCTTTGCAAAGCAGCCATGCTATTTTGTTGAACAGATATCCATCTCTTTCTAGGTTCTTGAACACATTGCTAGCAGATGGCAAGCAACAGTGGCATCTCCTTGGGAAGCACTAAATGGCTTCAAAAATGCACTGTGAATGAAGTCACACTTGCAGTAAGGGTTTATGCAGTCTGAACCTGGCCAAACAGGAGACAGTCCTATGGTCTTGGAATTGGCTGACGGAAGCTTCAAGGGCTCGATGTGACTTTGGGGCTTGCACTATCAGCTTCCTTGCTACCTGCTCAAACTGTGTGTGTGTTTGTGTGTGTATATATACAAGGTACCGTAAGTCTCTATCATTGCCTCACCCAAAATGAAAAACTAGCTTGCAACATCCTAAAGAAGGTGATCAGGCCTGTCACCACACTCCTGAAGTTCAAACAGAATTATGGTGGCAAGCAAGCAAGCAATGGTCACCTTCAACAATACACTTGAAAGAACATGATGCTGCAGATTTGGCTCTGTGTGTTCCCCCACCCCCCATAAGTACAAACACTTCCACATGTGCTGGTTCATGAGACTGATAGCTTTGTAGTGGATGTACAACATTTGGGAGAAGGAGCATTCATGAAATCCTAGAAGGGATGAAAAGGCAATGCAGCTAAACCAGCGACAAAAGCTGGGAGCCATCAAACTTGCTTCTGCAAGTTGGGAAACTGTCATATCTGGTAACCTCTAGGTTAGTTTACTGCAATGCATTTTACACTGGGCAGCCTTTGAAGACACTTTGGAAACTACAGCTAGTGTAGTATGCAGTCGCAAGATTACTGACTTGGTCCAGAAGGTCTGAGCACATTACACTGATTCTGGCCTGACTGCACTGGCTACTGATGAGTTTCCCAATTCAATTAAGTGCTAGTTTTAACCTATCAAGCCATATGCAGCTCAGGACCACAATACCACAAAGGCTGCCTCTCCCAATATGAATCCGCTCAGAGCAAACAATCTTCATCAAAGACCCTTCTTTATGTGCCTTATCCAAGGGAGCATGGAAGGTGGTCACATGAGAACAGGCCTTTTTGGTAGTGGTTCTTCCTGTGTGTGTAATGTTTTCCCCAGGGAAACATGCCTGGTGCCTTGGTTTTTATGGGCCAGGCCAAGACATTTTTATCTGCCTAAGCCTTTGGTAGTTATACCAGCTTCTACTGTGGTGCTTGCCTTTTACTGATATGAGATAGGTTTTAACCTTATTGTGTTGGATGAGCATTTTAATTATTTTGTATTGTACACTGTGTTTAAATTTCCTGGTTTTTATTTGACTTCATATATATATTGTTAAGTTGCTTTGAGACTAAGAAGCACAACAATACATAAAATAAAGGAGGTAATTTGTTTTTAAAACGTTGCTCCACAGAATCACACAATCCAGACATTTCAGCTCATTGTGTCTCTTCAGTCTTCTTTTTAAATGTTGCTTTGAAAAACCCCACTGTGATTTAAGACAACAAAGACAATAGAATCACTGTGTGTTTCAGTTTGTGAAGTTCAGAGATGAGTGGGAAATGAAAATTACAATGTAAATGATTTAACAATAAAACTTGCAGATTGGCAGGACATCTGGACCAATTGATTTTAATACATGATGGCTGTGTTTCGAAGAATGACAAGTTGAAAGCATGTAGTTCTTCCCAAGAACACAAAATGCAGCAAATGCTTTATAGACAGTGGACAGAAGTAACCACAGCCAGAAACATGCAGCCAATGTACCTGGCCAAAAACATCTGTTCTGGCTACAATTCTTGTTCATCCCGTATGACAGACACACACAACCAATGGAGAAGCACAAGAGAGACTTAATGGAGCCATGACTCGATACAGATTCACATTTTCTCTATATGTGAAAGCCTGTGGCTGCTTTTGATTAACACAACTGTTTGCAAATACACTCCTAGAAGTTACTGGTACACATGCTGTCTGACATGCATGTAGAAGGGTGGAGAACAAAAGGCATACTCACCTGCCACCTCTGAAGGTGGACTTTGCTGCATTACATGAATGTGTAATTTCATCCTCACTTTTGAAGATCTGTTTTAGATACCGAGGCTTAGCCTGAGAATAAAGCTGGGAACCTGTAGCCCTCCAGGTATGCTGGACTCCCATCAACCCCAAGCAGTATGATCAATAGGGATGATGGAAAACAATAATGATGCTCTGAGTATTGCCAGGGTGCTTCGCTTTCCCATGAGTGATCACAACCAGCTGTAACACATTTAGGATTTGTCCTCAGTGCCTCTCAGGTCCAGAATACTTCCCCTGCCCTCAGTTTCAAAAATAGGATGGAAGAAAAAAGTAGAAAGCAGTGCCTCTGAGCACATGCAAAGAGGCTTTCCTTCATCATCAGGTAACTACAAACCACATTCACCTGAGGAAAGGTTTCCAGAGCAGAAAATGCAGCTGGAACACATTGCTGAGTCCCATCACCTTCTACGTCCCACCTGCTGGTACACAATCTCCCTGCATTTCCTGCTTCTCTTAATGGGCATATCCAGGTGGTTGAAATGATAAAAAGACCTCATACACCTACAAAGGGCTACCTTTGAAGGTGACCCGGAAACTACAACTAATCCAGAATGCGGCAGCTAGACTGGTGACTGGAAGTGGCCACCGAGACCATATAACACCGGTCTTGAAAGACCTACATTGGCTCCCAGTACGTTTCCGAGCACAATTCAAAGTGTTGGTGCTGGCCTTTAAAGCCCTAAATGGCCTCGGTCCAGTATATCTGAAGGAGAGTCTCCACCCCCATCGTTCTACCCGGACACTGAGGTCCAGCTCTGAGGGCCTTCTGGCGGTTCCCTCACTGGGAACCAGGCAGAGGGCCTTCTTGGTAGTGGCGCCCACCCTGTGGAACGCCCTCCCACCAAATGTCAAAGAGAACAACAACTACCAGACTTTTAGAAGACATCTGAAGGCAGCCCTGTTTAGGGAGGCTTTTAATGTTTGATGTATCACATTATTTTAATATTTCTTGGAAGCCGCCCAGAGTGGCTGGGGAAGCCCAGCCAGATGGACGGGGTATAAATAATAAATAATAATAATAATAATAATAATAATAATAATAATAATAATTATACAAAAGGCCTATCTAGTTCAGTTTTTTGTTTCCCACTGTGGGTCCTCTTGAACATAAATGGACCTTGGTATCTAAAAGCTTGCAGGCTCCTGGGGGAAGGCCAGCAGAAGCTGGGGAAATATCCAGTTCAGAATGAATTACCCCCAAATGGAATGAGAGTAAAAAAAAAAGTTTGTGGTCATTCAGATAGGGCTGGGATACAGCAAGATGCTGAGCATCCAGTAGGCCGTGATAGCCCAAAGGGCCATGGGAGGGGGAATGAACATGCCAAGCAAATCCACAGAGGATGCCATGTGCAGATATGGTCTCTAAGCTATGATAGAGGAAGTGGGGTGCTTGGTTTCAAAAGCAATCATAGAAAGGTGGGCATAAAGGAAGTCTGGTCAAATAGAGAGACGCAGCAGTATACAATTATCTTAATGGGATGCAGTTAGGGCAAACTTTTTGAAGCTGAGGTCCACATTCACTTGAGGGAAAGTGATCAGGGGCGCATGCAAGCGGTGGACAGGGCTAAAGTCAGAAGTGAGGAACAGCACAGCTTCCCCTCCTCTCTGCTATGTCTTCCCTCTACCCCTTCATTCATCTCTCTCTCTCTCTCTCTCTCTCTCTCTCTCTCTCTCTCTCTCACACACACATACACACACACACACACACAACTTGTTTCCCACAGGCATCTAGTTGGCCACTTTCCCCAAACCTCTCTTCTCCTGGCGTAATCCAGTAAACCAGAACCTGGGTAGACAAAAGTGCTTCTTCAAAGCTTATATGGTTAAACTATGGAATACTATCACAACATGTGAGGAGGACCCCCAACTACGGTGGCTTTAAAAAAAAAGAAAAGGGTAGAGACAAATTCATGGAGAATAAGGCCACCAACAGACAGACTCCCTCCAGGACCAGCGGGCCTCAGGAGTCCAGTCGCTAGGGAATAGCAGCTGGGGAGAGCTGCAACTCTTGTGCCCATGTCCAGCCTGTGGGCTCCTCAGAGACATGATCTGACTGGCCACTTTGGGAAGCAGGATGCTGGGCGAGACGGACCTTTGCTTTGAGCCGCACAGTTCTTAACACGCGACTACCTTCCCCGCGCTGCGCGTCCTGCCCGGAGCTAAGCCTCCGCTGGCCGGCTGCTCCCCTGCAGCTTGCGCTTTCAGGAGCCGCAGCTACTAATCTTGCAAAGGCATCGTGGTTTTGCTCCTTCCCGCCGCCGCTATGCCTCCTCTGCTGCCGTTACTGAAACAGGAGCCCGGTTTGGGGGTGGGGGGTGGAATGAGGCTAGCCAACCACTAGCTGCAGAAGATAAAAGAAGCAGCTGCCCGGGCGAGGGGAGGAAGCCACCAGCTCCTTTCCTTACGTGGGGGGTGGGGAGTCTCAAGAAAAAAACCCTTGCAGAAAGAGCCGATCGAGCGCAGCTCTTTGGCCGGCCTGCAGGCAAACCTCTCTCCTCCCCGCTCTTGCATTGCTACAATGCTCCTTCTGCAGCCTCCCAGCCGCCGGCAACCTTCCAGCTTGCAAGCACCCATTCCCTCTTTGCATCCAGTCCCCGTTTCATGTCAAACGGCGGTTCCTGCCAGCCCTGCGGCTGCAGCGAGCTCCGCGCTGCGGATTTGCCAGCCCTGCAGCGGCTGCCGCCGCCGGTTCCCTCCCTTCTTCAAAGCAGCAGCAGCAGCAGCAGGTGAGCGGCGGCGCAGGAGCCGGGCGGCAGCAGCCGGAGCCCCTTACCGTGGCATCTTCGCCCGCGTAGTGGCTGATCACGCGCAGCCCCCCCGGGTGTCGCTTGGCCCATTGGGTGATGTTGTACACTTTCCGCTCGATCACCAGCCACTTGTCCGTGTGCACGTTGTGCTTCTGGATCTCCTCCCAGGTGTACGAGGGGCTCGGCGCCTCCCGCTCGGCGCACATCCCGCCCTGCTCCTCGCCTTTCCCCATGACCGCCTTCGGCGCGCTGCTTCGACGGCTCGGCTTCGCGCTTCCTGGCGATCCTGCGAAGCGAAAGGCTCCCCGCCTCTCCGCTCCGGTTTAACTCACCGACTGCGCCGCCCCCCCCCCCACGCCGCCCCCTCCGCGTGCTCTTTGTCTTCGCCTTGCCGCCTGCCAGCCCTTGTGCAATTTCTGCCGGCTCCGCCGCCTGCTCTGAAGTGCCCCCTAGGCTGCAGCGGCGGACTTTTCCCTCGCAAATAATCCCTGCGCCAGCCAGCCAGGGGGGAACCTCAGCCTCTCCATCCCATTCCATGAATCACCGACGAGGATTCCGGAGGGTATCAGCAGAGCTCCTCCTCCAATCGCCGCTCTCCGCCGGCCAAGCGGGGCTCTGCCATTGGCTGGCGCTAATCTTTCGAAGGTGAAGGCCGGCTGACCTCAGCTTAAAACTTGAAGAAGCCTTGATATTGTGAAGCGGGCCGCCGCCGCAGTGCTTGCGCTGGGCTCGCGGCGCTGGCCCAGGTCTCTTCCCAGAGGCGCCACCGAGGCAGCATCAGGCATGAGGAGCGAGCGCGCGCGCCTCAAGGAAAGCTTCGCGCCTTCCGCCAACGCGCCTATCTTTGTCTCCAAAATTGGCACAAGAAACGAAGCTGTCATAACTCAGGACAGCCGGCTTCCTGAAAAGATTCCACACGCACACAAAACGAAGAAGAGTTTTTACAATTATGCAGATTTGCCTACCCGCTATCTTCAGCCTAAGAGCGTCCCAATCTGCTCCTCATGTCAGTGTCTTATCTCCCCAACTAGGAGATCTTGGCAGTTCTCCCAGGATTGTCTATCAAGAATACCAACTTGTAAAATATATCCTGCAGGGTGGCCCTTCTTTATTCAGACCTTTAGGTAGGTAACTTAACTCAAGATTTAGGCAATTTCAGTTCAGGATCCATAAATATTTCCCTGTATGTTTGCATAACAAAATGAGCAAGGTTGGTTTTATAGACATTGTGTTCTGATTGCACTTACATGAGTGAAACAAAGGGTTCTTTCTTCCTAATGTTTTTTTAATTTTAAGTTGCTTCTATCAAGTACATAAAAGTGATAGGGTGTTGGTTTTTTCTGTTAAAAACTCGTGGCCACCAGAAGGCTGTCACAACCATACCCATTTCCATGTGACTGCAATGTTATGTATTTTGCCATAAATACATGTCACATTGCAGCACCTCATGCATGTCTTCCCTGGAGTCAGGGGAGATGTCATAAATTCGTACCTTTGCCACTTTCCCAGGAAGGTAAAACAAATGTTTTCACCATGGATCACCTTTTATTTGTTGTCGCTGAAAAACCTTTCCCTCACTTATAAACAAGCTATGAGAGGTAAAAGTGTAGTTTTAAATTGTTGATTAGGCACCGAGTCTTTTTCACTTTGCAGTTCACAAGGACAGATTTGTTGGGTTTAAGGCTATGAAACTTTGCAGAGGAATCTCTGATGTTACAGATTTAAAGCTGAGGGAGAAAGAGAACCTTGCAGGCATGGAACATGCCACTCTTGTTCCACAGATCACACACAGTTCCACAGAGTCACAAAAACAAAACAAAAAAGCAACAAAAATGCAAAATAAATAGCTGAAACAGATAGACCTCAACATAACACTGAAAACAGAAGTGTGGCACTCAAATCAGAAGCGTAACAGTCAAAACGGAGTGCCTCTTTCCAGGTATGACTCTTTTGACAGTAATGGCTATCTAGAGATCAAAGCAGCCTTACCATAGTGCCGCATGCTCTGATGACCTCTTGCATAGACCACTGGAATGTACTTTAGGTTTGGCAACCATTGAAGATGATCCAAAAATTAAAACAAGGGCAGGATGTAGCAGATAGAGCCTTAACTGACACCACTGTGCAATCTCACATCACACTTATTCTGCAGGATCTGCACTATATGCACTGTATGTTTCTAGGTGCCAGCACCGATGTAAAAATGACATGGGTTTTCTTCTCATATCATCCAGCACAAGCCCTAAAATCAGGGGAATCCTGCTTGTGCTCCTACCAACAGGGATGACCCATTGCAAGGGAACCTGGAGTGGGGCCTTCTCTGTGGTGGTGCCCCTGTTATGGCACACTCTCTCCTTGGAGGCTACAACAGGAATGAGCTTCCAATGAATGGTGAAGTCTCACAGTTTTTCCTAAGCTTTTGGAGGCCACGTTTAGTTTTTTTTGTCTGTCTCTAATCTTCTTTGCATTTTATATAGATTGCAATTGGTTTATTGGTTTCAGTTGTGTTTCAAATTTTGTTTTGTGATTAGAGCTTTCAAATGTTCAGATAACACTGCAGCGGTTGTGCCGTGTTAACACCATTTGGCATGAAGGGTTACTTCAGTTCTTAGGGTTGATTTCATACGGGAAAATTGGGAAGGGTCATGTTTTCTGGCAGTGTCCTATACAGCACTAGCAGTGTCATTATATAATCCAGCCCTCTGGCATGTTTGGGAAGTATTTGTACCTCTCTCTCCAGTGTCAAAGCCTTGGGTTTGGCACTCATCCTCAGCCACAGAAAGGAAGACTAAGAAGGGGAATGAATTCACTGTATTTACTTTTGAGGATAGTGCTGGTAGCCAAATAGGCAAAAGGCTGCACATTGTAACTGCAGCTTGGGAAAAGGGTATGGAGTAGCTTTGATTAAACAAAAGATGCTGTGTATTAGAAAGCAGGAGAGGGGCACCGAGTTGGAGGATTATGTGTGGGATAATTAGGCTGAGAATTACAAACAGAGAGAGAAAATGAGAGGAAGAATGAACATACAAAGAGGAAAGAAAAATAAAATAGAGGAAATCAAATGCGGAGGTGGGGGCTGGGAGGAGTATGCTTAACAGATTTATTTGAGACAGGTACATTTAATCTCTAGTATTGAGGAGCATGCCTCATACAGCCATGCTGCCTCATATTCACATAGGCATCTCATTTTTTCATTTTTTTAAAATTAATTTCAGATAGGCATCTCAGTCCAGCAACTAGTGTACTGATGTCAGAGGTTCTTATATTCAATCACCATGGGTATTTGCTGTGGCCTTCATGGCATAGCTGGCTACACTGAAACATTATTGTCCTGAAACCAACAGCTGTAAAGCTAAAGGTTTTTTTTAAAAAAAATGTTTGTCTGTATGATACCAACTTTGCACATATAGAACAATTTCCTAGTCCACAATTATGAGAAATGTTTGCTAGGTTCTGTTTACTAGATATTGTAGTGATGTATGTGCCATGGCCAATGATATATCTATGAAACCTCTCTGGGGGATAAGGAATGTCTGTCTGTCTTTAGCTACTATCTCTGTCTCTTAAGAAGGGAAGCAGATAGATACCCAGGATATTATTTAGGTTAAAAACACAACCCCAGAATACTTTATAATAAATCTATGCTTGAGTGACAAAGGAGGTGGTTATTTAGCATAGAAAAGCTGCTTAGAGTAGAAGTTGTTTTTGTTTTGGACCAGGAAATCATTTCAAAGTGTAACATGGTTGCAATGTAGCAGAAGTCAGTTAATGGTAATAAATTTTACAATGTAGTCAAAGAGCCAATGTTAGCGACTCATTGCATGTTGGAGAGAATACCAGTTCAGATGTATAGAAGTCAAGCTTCCAGAATTCCAAACAAGCAGAGCTCTGGCTATCTGTATTCCTGTCTGCTTCTCCTCTTAATAGAAAACGGGGACAGTTTTCAGAGTTTCGAATGTTAGTAGTCTGAAAGTAGTCATTCTGCAGAGGGGGGGAAAATGGGAAAGAATATAGAGTGGCTGGCTTGATAAAGCACATCTCTCTTGAGTCACAGTAGTTTATTCCTATCACCTACTTTTCTACTGTCCTAAAAATTAAATCAACAGTGAATTTACTCAGAAGTAAGCCTCAGAGAGTGCAGTTTACAACTGTAGTTTTAAGGGCTTTCTCCTCTCCAAAATAAGCCAGAAGCACATAAGCAATAATGAATGCACAAACAGCACACAAGCAAAGATAAACAAGAATAAATCCAAGCCACTTAATTAATTGGTGGCAGGGTAGTCTGTTCCTTTGTACAAAAGATAGATGAATATATAAATCAATCAAAAATTTATATAATGTGCCACATGGGCATTTGATTGCATAAATTGCACAGCTAAGCTATGAGTAGAAAACTGCTTGAGATAGTATGTTTCTACAGAATGAGTAAAATGTTTCATTTTTACAAGTTAATTGCCAATATGCAGAAGCACCACATGGGAAATAGCTCAGGGGAGGAGTTGTTCTGTGCAAGACATGACTAAATAGAAGACTACTACAGTATGTATTTAAGACTACACAGAAGTATCAGAATTAATTGCCCTGCCCTTCAGATTTTTATTTTGCTCGTTTCTCTTATTTATCACGTGTCTCTTACCACAGAAGGAGATGCTTCCACTGAGCCTAGGGCTTGCTGATCAGAAGGTTGGCGGTTCGAATCCCCGCAACGGGGTGAGCTCCCGTTGTTCAGTCCCAGCTCCTGCCAACATAGCAGTTCGAAAGCACATCAAAGTGCAAGTAGATAAATAGGTACCTCTCCAAGCGGGAAGGTAAACGGTGTTTCCATGTGCTGCTCTGGTTTGCCAGAAGCAGCTTAGTCATGCTGGCCACATGACCCAGAAAAACTGTCTGTGGACAAACGTTGGCTCCCTCGGCCAGTAAAGCAAGATCAGTGCTGCAACCCCAGATTCGTTCGCAACTCGACGTAACAGTCAGGGGCCCTTTACCTTTACCTTTTTATTTATAATTTATTCCCCACAGCTGCATTAACATTTGTCGAAAGGCAGTTTATGCATGATGAACCTTTTAGATGTTGGGCTTGTTTCCCCCCCTTTCCACTTCAAGTAAATTCTCTGACCTCCCACTTTCCTTTGCATTGTCCTTTCTCACCATATTTATTGGGTAACCTATATGTATTGGGTAGTTGTACATCTCTGCCTCAAAGTTAAAATACAATGTTTTTGTACGATCTTTCCTAACATGTAAAACGGAGGTGGGTAACCTTTGGTCCTCCTGATGTTGTTTACCTCAAACTCCCACCAGCCCCAGTCAGTATGGCCAGTGGTCAGGGTTTATGGGAATTGTGGATCAGCAGTATGTGGAGGGTCACAGTTTCCTCACTTCAACGTGCACATCATCCACATGGATAATTATTTCCTACATATCAAGAATGGGAACTATTTCTATGACACCCTGAAACCAGATTCTCAAAACAACTTACAACAAGAATAAAAGGAAATCTAAAATACATAGATTTTAAATAAAAGAGTTCAACAATAATACATATTTTAAACGTATACAAACTAATTCCAATTCCTTTCTTAGGCCAATCAAAATATAACAGAACAGTGTTGTGAGCTTTTGAGTTCTCCAGAACTCTTCATAGATAGTAAACAGAACAAGGGGAGGGGGAGGAAATATTTTTGTCTGATGTTGAAGCCTTCATGACATTGGAATTTTTCTAAAGCGCCAACACAACTACCTTTACATTTTATGCTACATGGAAAATAAATAAAAAATGGCAAAGATAAAATTGATTAGACCTGGAGCAGATTGAAATATATCAATCTGAAATGCTATGAACCAGGTGAGCCTGGTGAGCCGGGTCAGCCTCTACTGCTTTTAGCATTTTAATGTAAGCAGCCATGGGAGTCCCATGATGGGTCAACTTTTCCTAAGTGTAGAAAAAAATAAACGTTAAAAACAGTTTTAAAAACAACAACATTGCACAGTGTAGTAAATGTGTGGGCACTTATTCAGCCACAGTTTTGATTTTAATAGGAGAGATTTAACTCACATCTTTCTCAATGAAATAAATGGCGTTTGGGTTGGAAAGTGTGAAATGAAGGAATGAATGAATGAATGAATGAATGCAGTCTGGGAATTCAGTAGTTCAAATGAGATCAGGCAAATACAAACGAAGGCATGAACCCCAGGATTTGAAGCTGGAGATATGATAGTAATGGGAATCTGATGTTTTTCTGAGGCTTGTTCACACATCTTGCCAGATAGCTAGCTAATCATGGTATTGTGCTTGTTTTAATCAGAATGTGTCACAAGGCAAAACATATATGGTCTGTAGCAGCCATTCATCCTGATATTGCTCAGAAAATGTACTGTGCAGCTACATGCAACAGTTTATAGATTTTGTCACATCGATGAAGTTATTCACATAGAAACTGAAAAAGTGTGAGCGACAGACTAGATAACAAGGCAATCAGGCAATCAGACATTTTGTTGGAATAGCAGAGTTCACTGAGTAGTCTGTTCTACTATGTTTCTGTTAATTACCTTTCGCCAGAGATGAACTCACTGTAAATGCAGATGGCCACAGCTGGATGCCAGTGAGCATATAGTAGCAGCTGCTTTTTCTTCTTATGTTGCTTTCATAACAATGACCTTATTCTTGGCTGTGTGAGGTCCTTTGGAGCTCTGTGTATATTAAGTGTGAAAGAATTGACTCTTTGGACCAGTCTTACGAGTGTCTTCAAAATCCATTACACCTTTGGGAAAGGCTGTTCTCCAATTGGAGCACTCGCAGGCCAGTGTTTCCCAATTGTCAGTGTTTATCCTACATTTTTTAAAATTTGCCTTGAGAGAGTCTTTAAACTTCTTTTGTTCACCACCAGCATTATGCTTTCCATTTTAAAGTTTGGAATAGAGTAGTTGCTTTGGAAGACGATAATCAGACAGCCAAACAACATGACCAGTCCAACGAAGTTGATGTTGAAGAATCATTGCTTCAACATTGTTGATCTTTGCTTCTTCCTGTACACTGGCATTAGTTCGGGAAGATATGTATTTTTTTTCGGACACACTGTTGATGGAATCTTTCAAGGAATTGGAGAAACGTGCTAAGAGGAAGGCAGATTTGGCAAACCTTCACCATGATCAACTATGTCCCCACTGTGGAAGGACGTGTGGGTCCAGAATTGGCCTCTAGTTACTTACGGACTCACTGTCCAAGACTGTGTTCAGGGAAGACAATCTTACTTGGCTATGAGTGATTGCCAAGAAGAAAGAAAGAAAGAAAGAAAGAAAGAAAGAAAGAAAGAAAGAAGACTAGTAGCAAACTGCTCTAGATTGCCTACTAATCAAGGCCACTGTGCAATTTTCTCCTCCAGCCACCAGTTTAAGCACTGTTTATTCTGGCTACCTACTAGACAACTAGCACCTGATATCTAGGCTGGGCACCCCTTCTATAAGGGGGTCTGGCAAGTCAACGAAGTGTAACATTTTCTCTCTGTGGGTGGTATATATTTTCTGTCTATGCAAGGCAGTGTTATTGGGCGTCATGCAGCGTCATGCAGCAGATACCAGCTACTGGTTTATTGCAAGACAGAAAGAGATTGGCTGCTGCAAGGAAATGAGAAAGAAGTCTGAAGATTTTGCAAGTGTATAATAGTCTTTTTGAAAATCAGGTGATGCTTTAGAACCAGCAATGTCACTCTAAGGTCAGTGCTTGCTTGACTCCCTCCTGCTCAGTTTTGTCCTTCTGAAGTGTGACCCTTTCCTTACAGATTGATTGGCCCAGGCCGCAGGGATCAGGGTAGAGAAAGGCATTGCAGGGTAAACTTAATGGGCATCGGTGGAGGTAAGATTTGGATCAGCTGCAGTGGGTGCACATTGGTTTGCCATCAGATCAACTGTGCTGGCATTTTTTATTCTGTGCTGCACATTGTATTGTTGCATGCCACCCCAGTCTCCGAGTGGTGCGAGATTTCAGGGTTTCCCAGGCGATATAAAACAGTCATTGAAGTTACTGAAGGACCATGGACTTTCTTAGAAGCCACCCAGACAGCAACCGGTTCTCATTTGCGCGCGCACCATCCCCCCCCCCCCGCAGTCCTTTTTTATGTAACGTCTTGGCAAAGGCAAGGGCTTGCTAAATATCATCCGGAATGGGACCGGCACGAACAAAGGCCGTGGGATTACGCAGCCCGGCATCTGCCGGGGCACAGGCAGCGGCGAGAGGGAGCGGGCGTCCAATGCGCGCGAGGGATTTCCTGCACAATAAAGCCGGAGCTCTCTTTCTCCCAGCGAGCTGGTAGAGCGGGCGGCCAATGGGCTCTCGCGAGCCGGGCGCGCAGGGCGCGGGGAGGCGTGTCCCGGGCGGAGCGCGCGGCCGGCGGGGCGCTCAGGGGTTGCGGCTGCTCGGCGCCGCTGGATGGGCAGAAGCGCTTCGGCCGCTCGGGGGTCACTGACTGTGGCATCGTGACAGCCGCCGGCGGAGATGGCGAAGGCCGAGATCCCCGCGGCAGCCCCGCGGCTCTTCACGTGGGACGAGATCCAGCTGCGATCGGGCAGGGCGCCGGAGCGGTGGCTGGTGATCGACAGGAAAGTCTACGACATCAGCCAGTTCCACAAGCGGCACCCAGGGGGCTCCCGCGTGATCAGCCACTATGCGGGGCAGGACGCCACGGTGAGGGGGCCGAAGGAGAGCGCGGGCGCCAGAGAGGGGATGCCCCACGCAGCGAAGCCGGGGAGCTCCTTTCCGGGCTAGCGGTGGGGGCGGAGATCATGTTTCAGGGGCCGGGCTGGAGGGCGAGAGATGCCTGGAGGAATAAGGTTACTGGATAGGGCGGCATGTGTGTGGTGTTTTGCGCGGGCTTTACTGGAGAAGTGATCGTTGTTGCGACCCGATCCTACACGTGTTTACTGGGAAGCAATCACCGGGACTTAGAATCGTAGAGTTGGAAGGGACCACGTGAATCATTAGCCCAAGCCCCTGCAATGCAGGAATCTTTTGCCCAACGTGGGGTTCGAACCCGAAACCCTGAGATTGAGAGTCTCATTCTTTACCTACTGAGCTATTCAGTGCAAAGCCATGCTTCGGATTCCAACATCTGGAGCCCACTCAGCCACACCGAGGGCCCTGGAGCTGCCTAAAGATCCTGCAGAGGTTTCTTCATGGAGAGGCCGTGCTTTATACTCAAAAGAACAGGAGTTGTCATAGGCAATGATGAATATTTAAGCATAAGAAATAACTAACTGACCAATCACGTTGGTTCTGCCCCCCCAACAAAGTCCTGCTGCCCCCAACAAATATCCTAGCTATGCCCATGCATATATGGTGCGGGGTGGAACATGCATTACATTTTCTGACTGGAGGTAGAGAAAGAAAAATAACTCTGCACATGCTCAGAAACACTGTATTTTCACATGTCTCACAGTGATCACTTTTCTAGTTGTAAGAACATGCCGTACATTCACTATGCTGCAGGGACAGATCACCTGTGGACCTCCCAGCTTTCTTCAGCTTTATGCAGCATAGGCCATGTGGTCTGGGGTGGAGTTGGGAGTCCAGCAATGTTTAGAGGACCACAGGCTCCCCATCCTTTTTGTAGGACTTGGACAAAAATGAGAAGGCTATGAATGAATATATGCCTATTTGTGAGAGAGAGCAGGAACTCTGGAAGAGAGGAAAGCATGGTGACTGGCCTGTGTGCTAGTTTGTTTGTCTGTATGTACTGTGTCTATCTATTTGTTGGGCTATATGCCTCACTCTTCTTCCCAAAGCATGTTCAAATATCCCCCATAGAAAACTAACATGGTCAGGGAGAGAGCTAGGCAGACCGTTTCTCCCCGATACGTTAATTTCCCATGTGTACCGTCTTGTACAAGTACCAACTTGAGAATGAGGATAACTTTTCAAAAAGATGACTGCAACCTATTAGGGCTGACCCTACCATTAGGCAGAGCAAGTCAATTGCCTTAGGTCTCAGAGGCTTGGTGGGGCAGCAGTGGCTTCACGCATCCAGCCATTTCTCTTGAACATTTTCCTCTGTTAGAGACCAGAGCTATGTGTGCCCCAGGCCAGTCATCCACCCCCATAACCATCCTGCTACGCTTGGTTGCACTGGAGGATGCTATCCTGTTGCAAGCCTTGAAGTAAGATTCAGTTGCCAGTCTAGTCAGTATCTGGGTGTGTACGTATGTGGCAAATTACCCTTTGCTTCAGGCAGCAAAATGTGTTCAGGCTGGCCCTGCTTATTAGGCATCTATGCAGTGTTCTATTTGTGTTCACATTAGAAGTGGCTCTCCTGATGGGGTGGAGCTACAGCACTAGCCTTCTGGCAGTGGAGGGGGGGGGGAGGTGGCGGGGAGAATGGTGTGCTGCAGGCACACTGGTGGAGTCAGTCTGGTGCTCCTGTCGGTGGGTCTGCACTACACTGACCTCCACCCTTCTTCCTGGCAAGTGGCAGTGACATCTGGTATTGTGAATCTGCCCCACTGCTTGCATGTACGAAATTTAAGTTTAGCATGACATATATGCAACCAGGAATCAGCCATAGCAAGCCTAATGTGCCCCCCTTTGCATAACCATAGCTTACCATGTCATCCAGACTTGGAATTATGATTAATAAAAACTTAACTTTGATAATTATGGCATGAAGTTGATTTGCCTGAAACCAACCCTTATTAAAGTTAACCATAGTTTGGATCAGCAACAAAACATGGTTAACCATCAAACGGGAGCTTCCAGACCTTTCTGTGGAAAGAGAAGTGGGGAGCATTCGCTTATCTTCATACTAAACTGTGATAGATACAATAAATACCTGTTAAGAGTCCAAGTGCTTGTTTATCTACACAAACTTGTTTGTAACTCCATGGAAGCACTGTACTGGGGGAAGTAAAGAAGCAGTAGGTTTGATAAAGGTTAAGTAGTCTCTGTGCCCTTCTGCCCTAGCCCATCAGCTCTCCACCCCAAATCTCCTCCTCCAGAAATGGCTTCTCTCTAAAAGGAAGATGAGTCTATCAGGATTTTGTTGCATGCATTGTGTGTTAATGTTAGTTAAGCTGTAAGTGTCAAGTCAAGTAATGCCATTTTCTTCTTGCACATCCTCATAACCACCTTGTGGGGCTGGCTGCTATTCTTTGTATTTTGCCTTGGAGAGCTGAAGTGGAAAACCACGTAGAAGTACCGTATTTTTCGCCCTATAGGACACACCGGCCCATAGGACGCACCTAGTTTTTTTGGGAGGAAATCAAGGAAATTTTTTTTATTTCCCCCCCATGTTTGCGCAGCCATCCCCAAGCTAGAAGAGGGAGACGGAGCGCTCCGTCTCCCTCTTCTGCCTTCAGGGACAGCCTCTCTAGCTTCCTGAAGCCTGGAGAGCGAGAGGGGTCGGTGCGCACTGACCCCTCTCACTCTCCAGGCTTCAGCGAAGGCCTGCATTCGCCCCATAGGATGCACACACATTTCCCCTTCATTTTTGGAGGGGGAAAGTGCGTCCTATAGGGCGAAAAATACGGTATTTGATCTGGGTTTAAAACCCAACCACAGCATAGACTTATTGCAGTCATGGCTAAGCTCTGATTTGAACCTAAGTCATTACTTCACTTCACTGATGGGATCCCAGAACAGCAGAAGCTTGGATTAACGGACCTCCAGTTTACATAGCATTTACGTGGCTGTACTTTTTATGGAACTCAGATAGTCTTGTGCTTACAGTGAGGTTTCTGTCTGAACCACTTCTCACAAACTCACATTTCAACCGGTCGTGCAGCCACTCTAGCCTTTTTAGAAAGGATAGTGGTGGCATACTAAACGGCAATTTGCGTTTGTGATGAATGGCTCAGCTGTCTGACTCATCATGTACATAGCACAATCCAGACACAAAAAAATGCATCTGGCAATGTGCATCGTGGCAGTGTGAATTGACTCTGAATAAGCCATGTATTTTAGTCTGGATTTAGCAGCCTTGAGGACATGCTGAAAGCTTAACACTTGTGCAATTGGAAACAAAGATGAAATACTGTTCATCAGGCAAAAAAAAAGCTGTTATAAGTCTTATTTTTAAATATATATATATATACATGGAAAATCTAAAAAATGTAAGAAAATGAGAGGTTCTCCTTCTACTTCCTGCTGCCCAGCTAACTATTCCAGTTCTGAGAAGGTGATTTACAAGGTCCCTCTCTATCGCCTCCCTCCTCTCCCTTTTACATTACTGCCGGGTTTTTACAACAGCCATTGTGAGGATTGGCTGAATCTTATGGTACCACCGTCTACAGATCAGCCTACGAACCACCCCCTTTCCCCCTTCCAATGAGAAAACTAACAGGAAAATACCGTTCCCCACTCCCAGGATTCAGATAAACTTAGGAACAGCGGATACAATCTCTCTCTCTCTCTCTCTCTCTCTCTCTCTCTCTCTCTCTCTCTCTCCCCCCCCCCCCATCCAGCTCTGGAAATAGTTATATCAGCAGCATTTTAAAACACTTTCCTGGCCAGCCTTAAAAGGCCAGCACCATCCAAAGGCACACAAATTAAGGATAGCATGTGTTGATCAGTATCGTGGAAAAGAAAGAAAGAATAAAATCCAATACAGAGATTTTTTAGAAAGGGGACATTTTCGGTCTGAGGGGTGTCAACAGCAGAGGCATTATATTAGACAAGAAGAAACCAGCTTCTTTCCTGAGGTCCTCACACTGCTTGAACAGAAGAGTGACTGACACTATGTCAGTGTGATATAAATATGTTGTTGTTGTTGTTACAATTTATTATATCCTGCCCTTCCTGCCAAAGGAGCCCAGGGCAGCAGACATGATAATAATAAAACTGTTTAAAACATGCTATATATAAAAAAGTGGATTATGCATCAAACCCAGGCCTGAGCACAGACTGGAATAGGTCCAGACAATCTGTTTCCTCCAATAGTGCTTTCAGCTGAACTAAAAAGACCCTCTTGAGCATTTGAGGCAGATTTAGGGCAGTGTGACCTGTTCTTCCCCACTGGGCACTGAGCCTAGTGAGCGCCACAGGGTGTCACAACTATGACATAGTGAATTGAGCAGAATGGAAGGCGAGAGGCAGGTGGGGCGCTTAATTTTGGCCTTGTACATGGCACTGCTGAGATTTGAATGACCAAAGTCCACCCCTGTGAGCACTTTTACCTCAAATGGGGGATGTTAGAAGTCTGGAGTACCCCCTGTCTACAAACCTGTTTCTTTGGGTGGAAGCGCACGCCTTCCCTGGACATTGTGGTGTAGGGGGTAGTGTGTCAGACCAGGGTTCCAATTCTTACTCAGCCTGAAACTCAGTGGATTGCTGTGAGGAGAGTGGAAAACTGTATATGCCACCTAGGGCTCCTTGGTCAGGTTGTGCACCTAATTATCACACTGACTTGAGGGCACAGGCTTGTTTAGGTGACACAGGGCAGGCCATGTGATACACACAGTTTTACCTACTCCCAACTCCTCAGCATTTGCTGCCTGAGGTGGCTGCCTCACTCTGCCTTATGGTAGGGCTGGCGCCTTGTTATACAGACAAGCTAAATAGCTTTGTCCTGTTTATAACACTCAGGGACTGAATGAATGGTTGGCAGACATCAATCAATCATCTCTCTCTGGGGTTTTGATAGAGCTGACAATGGAGTATATAATGGGGAAGATCTTTTATTTCACCTACCCCACAAATACAAAATCTTAAATGCCTTGGGAATGATGTGGGCATTGTTTGAAAGCAGAGAGCTGTAAATGCAGTTCTCAAGGAGGCAAAGGTAATTGTCTGGTTTATAAATGCAAAGGCATTTCCAGAGCGGCACCTAGTGGCCAGAAGGAATAACTGTTACCCAGGACTTGTGGTTGTCGTCTTGAAGCCCTTCAGTAAGTCTTGGGAACAAATGCCTAAAATAAAAATAAAAGCACAGGAACAAGGAAACCAGTGTCCTGGCTAGAAATCAGTCGAAGGACCATCAGTATCTGTGCCAATGCCACATGTGCCAGAATGTGAAGCTGCAGCCTTTAGAGAAACTCAAGTCAGAAGGTGAAAGAGACTTTTGGAAGAGGAGACAAAAGAACATTATTTGGATAAGAGAAAATAGTCAGGATATGACTGACAGGTCTCTGTTTAGAGCAGGGATGGGGAACTTGTGGCCTTCCAGATATTGGACTACAACTCCTGTCATGACTGGGCTGATAATTCGAGTTCAGCAACAACTGGAAGGCCTCTAGAGGAAATGATGAGAGATTCCTACACTGAAAAACTTTACCAATTCAAGGAAAAAGTTAATGAAACAATGTGGCCATTTTGGATTGGAAAGTATATTTTAGGAAGTGCAGAATGGGACTAGCAAGCTTCACTAGTTAGATTTCCCCACATTGACCTAGGGATGCCAATAGTATCATGCCTATTTCTTGACATTTTTTAAATTAACATTTAAATTCTGCCTTCTTGAAGCACCACTAGTTTACTCACTTCATTCCACTGTGGCTTTTCAGGATCCCTTCACAGCATTCCACCTGGACAAGATTCTAGTAAGAAAGTACATGAAGCCCTTGCTCATTGGGGAGCTTGCAGCAGATCAGCCCAGCTTTGAACCCAGCAAAAATGTAAGTTTCCTTAAAAAAAACAAAAAAAAATATAGTAATAACATTACTATTATTGTTGGTAGTGGTGATTTATTTTGAGACCACCCATCTAATAACTGCAGGTTGGTATACTACAATATCTAGAACCTTACATGATATTAAAAATACTTAAAATCTTAAAACATCATAGGATATGTTGGACTGGTGAGACTGATGGTCAGTCACTAGAACTCCATATATTATACATAGCTTTAAAGTCTCAGTTAGCCCCCTTATAAAAATATGTTTCATCTGATGGAACTGAAAGAGGGAACCAATGGTATCTGCAATGGGATAATGTCTCATGGTTGTAGTGCCACCACAGAGGAGACCCTGCCACATGTTGCCACCAAAGAGGCACTAACCATTGGTGGTACCACCAGTATGCAAGCAGGCTGTGAATTCCCTTAAGCACTGATGTTATATGATTCTGTCTATGATTGCTGCATAGCAGCCAGGCTGCAGCATTCTACACTAGCTGTAGCTTTTGATCCACACTGAGCACATTACAGTAATCCATGGGTAAGAGTGGCCAGGCTATCCTGATCCAGAAACAATCATAGCTGATGAACCAGCTGCATCTGCGAATTAGCACTCCTTAGAATCCATGAGTGCTCTCAAGTTACACACTGACTCTGTTGAGGTGAGGGCAACCTCATCTAGAACAGGTGACTTTTTCCTTGTGCAATAGACTATTCTACCCATGTATGTCTCCTGAATCTGTTCTGGGAGATCCTCCATCCCTCTGGAACAGATTTAAGGATGGTATTGGTGGGAACGTGGAAGTCACATAGTTGTGCATGTACAACTATCTCATTGAATACAGCCCATGGATTTGAAGTCAAGCAAGATCAGTGAAGCCAGTGGAAAGGTATCTGGGTGGCCTATCAAAACAAGAGATACAGAAAAAGGATCTATTTGGGGGTGAGAGAGGCAAGAACTAGTTTTCAGTTGAAGAAAGATGAGGGCACTGCCAAAACACAAGAAAGAAAAAGAAATACTACTGGCAAAGCTACTACTATCAAAATGGTAATGAAATACAGTTTAAGAAATTATAATAAGAAGTACGAAATGTCCAGAGATATGTAACAATTTTTTAGAACATACCTTCTTCACGGGAAAAGAAATAGAACTTGATACCTTATTTGGGCATAATTTTAAAAAGCACCATGTCTCACTGCATGAAGTATCATACTTCATTGTATTCCTTTGACTTCGAAGAACATGTATCTTGAAACACGTGGCGCATTTCATATGCTTTACTAAAGTTTTCTATACCGCAGCACAGTTTTGAGGTTCTGCCTCGATATCTTTTGTTGTTAAGAACTGGTTTTTAACATGGTCGTTAAGTGTGAGAATATAATATGCTGAATACTGAATGGCCATCAGAACAATGGTTCAGCACCAGTACCCTACTGTATTATGATTTTTAGAAAAAGTATACATTAGCACATATGTAGACAGAATCTATACTACATTGATCTTTCAAAGCCTTTTTGGTTACAACTGTTTATGTGTGTATTTTAAAATGAATTGTGAGACTATCTAGGTTCTAACAATAGGCTCACCTGAGATGGTTCTAGAGATAGAAAAGCTGGACTTCAGCATGCTCTCTGTAGGAGGTTGGATGAGGTCCCCTTTCAGGGGACAGAAAACTGCAATGTGGTCTCTCTTCACAGAAACTGCATGTAGATGATTTTCGTGAGCTCCGTGCTACCGTTGAGAAGATGGGACTTCTGGATCCCAACCGCCTCTTTTTCTTCCTGTACCTCATGCACATCTTGCTGCTGGATGTGGCAGCTTGGCTCAACCTCTGGTACTTTGGACCATCCTTGGTGCCTTTCCTCTTCTCTGGATTGCTGCTTGGCACTGTACAGGTAACCCACAGATCAAATACAACAGGGCAATGAACAGGACAGGTGGTGGGGTAGGATTGACTACATGAGGCTGCACAAGAGGAGGCAAGATACTTCTAGAAAGTGCCTATTCTCCTCCTGGCTTCTTGTAACTATTGCTTCTCCAGCTTACCACCCATGGCTGCCCAAAGGTTTCCTACCCTCAAACAATTCTTTCCACTCACCCACACTCTGCTTAAGCCAGGAACTCCTTAAAGCACATTGGGGATGCTGTCTCACTCTCTTCTTTGAAATCACTCCATCAGGCTTTTGGATTAATTCCTCTGCCTTCGTCTCCAGTCACAACGAAGTCTATGCATATTGTTGTTGTTTTAAAAAAATGTTTAGTGCCCTTCAGCTGAAGATCACAGGGTAGTTCACAACTGTCAGAGGCTCAGGAGCAGAAGAGCAGGGGAGAGAGCAAATAGAGAGCGGAGGAGAGGAATCAGAGGGGAACGTAGGGGAATATGACAGTGACCCGAGAGATTCCATGAGCTTCTCCAGAGAATCAGAAGATTCCCAGAAGGGGGCGCCTATGGTAAGGGCAAGGGGGGTCCCAGGGGGGACGCTTCATAAACAAGGGACCAGAGGGGACTCCCAAGGGAGCAGCGGAGAATCAGGACCAGTTCCCCCACCAGAGCACAGTGGGGGGGAAGAGTCACATGAGTCAGGACCAGCCTCTCCTCCAGCGGGGAGAGAAGATGAGTCAGGGGTAACCACGCCCCCATCGGGAAGTGGGGAAACGGAGGGAAGGCCAGGTCCAGCTAGCCTCCCTGAAAGAGGGAGCAGTGACACAAGTGTAACGGTCAGAAGGAAAGTGGGAGGCTGCGTGCGCGCGCCAAGTTCAAATGTGGAGGAGCGCGGGACAGCAGAAAACCCGGATTGGGAGCCAGGTCCGAAAGCCCGAAGGAGGGAGGGGGAAGAGTCAGGGGACTCAGCGTCAGAGGAGTCTAGGAGGGCTGAGACGCCGACTAGCAGGCGGACCCAGAGAAGGAAGGAACAGAGGAAGAGGTGGAGTAAGGCTAGAATCTTAAACTGGTGTCAGGGGGGAGGAGATTCAGATGGAGCTTCGACGGTCTAAGGTATAGACGTAGCGTTGCGCGCGGCGCGTCTGGAAGTAAAACTGAACTTCAATAAAGACTTTTATACTAGAGAAAGAAGCAGCGTTGGTCTTGTGTGAGCTGGGACCTTGGGCAGCGCTGACAACAACATAAAAACAAAAAATGAGAAGACAAAAAACAAAACAAAAACAAACCAATTATCCCCCCCTCCCACAAATACATTTAAAGGGTCATAGAATGTTAATCAACCAAGTGCCTGGTTATAGAGAGATGTTTTAGCCTGGCACCTAAATATATGTAATGAAGGCACCAGGTGAGCCTCCCTGGGGAGTGCATTCCACAAACTGGGAGCCACCACAGAGAAGGCCCGTTCTCGTGTTGCCAACCTCCAGACGTCTTGTGTAAGAGGCCTCTGATGATCGTCACACAGAGTCTGGGTCGGTTCATATGCATATTAACAGCACTTTCTCTCCATATTGTCCTAAACCTCTCCCAGCCTTTGCTTTTCCCTTCATTGACAAACTTCAGTCATTGTGGCATTGTGTTTGTACTGATGTTTTCCAGGCACAAGCTGGCTGGCTGCAGCATGATTTGGGACACCTTTCGGTCTTTGGCAAATCTAAGTGGAACCACTGGGTTCACAAATTTGTGATTGGACACCTGAAGGTGAGTAATGGAGCTGGGGTTGTTGCTTAGCATCACTCCAGTGGTAATAAATGACGGAACCCCTTTGGCTGAGACTTTGCTGTGTCCTTTATTTGGGGCAGAGTATAAAGATTCTAGTTTAGACCTCTTATTTATTTCTCTCTTCAGGGGGCACCAGCTAGCTGGTGGAATCACTGGCATTTCCAGCACCATGCTAAACCTAACTGTTTCCGCAAGGACCCTGATCTCAATATGCATCCTTTGCTTTTTGCACTGGGAAAGAAACTCTCTGTAGAGGTGAGTCTTGGAATATTTTGGAAATGGCAGGGGAATGGGAAGCATTGACATTAGATTGGCGTCTCTGTGCATTTTTTGGTACTGTGGGAAAGGCCTGGGTAAGGCAGATTCCTTGCTTAAATTTAATTGAATCGAGGCAGAATGAGGTCCAAATGTTAGGGAGAGATTAGAATAAGTTTATAGTTTATATTCCACAGCCAAAGTGACATTCCTTTACGTATTTTTAAAGAAGTTATATGCATGCTCTTGAAGACAGGAGTGCCTGGCGTCCTCTGGTCCATGGGGTCACGAAGAGTCGTACACGACTAAATGACTAAACAACAACAATATGCATGCTCTATATTGTTTTGAAAGGTTCACAGTTTTGCAATCATTACCAGATTTATGGCCTGTTTCTAAGTATATTGACTCAGAAGTATATATTTGTTTCTGCATTGGGAAACAAGTTCTGGACTTGAGGCAGAAGAGATTCTGCTAAGCCTTGAGCAAATATGTTAATCCTGGTTAAGTGTTATTGCAATTTGAAAGGTTGACTGACTTTTATTTGACCCCCTTGTTATGATTCAGAAGTTTCTACTCAATTTCATTTGAATAGTGGCTTTTTGGAGTATTTTAAAAATAAAAGTAGAGCAGGTAAGATTTTTCATAATAACCTATGCTGGGCAAAATTTTGAAAATCATCTGCTACTTAAAACCGAAAGATGAAGCATGTCTAAAAAAAGTGTGTCACCAACATGAATAGTTTGGAAAGCTCTGCTCTACTATTTCTAGGATGCAAGTATTGCAGCTCTGATTTGGGGTACCTTTATTTCTTTCTCCCCGCCTCCAGAGTTTAACCACAACTTTGGGTTGCACGATTGGGTTAGACTGGGGAAATAACATGAAGAGGAAGGTTTAAGCACATGCTGCCTCCCACCAGTTCTGTTCAAGTCAAAACAGAAATCCTCCACAGCTGGTTTCAAGTAAACAAAAGTCCTGAGAAATCTGATAATTCGTGGATCTCTTGTTTAAAGAATCCTTCTTTTTTGTATGAAATCTGCAATACAATAATACAATACAACCTGTGCTGTGAGGAGCCTTTTGAATCAAAACACTATTTAACTCCTTGGGAAGTTTTAACTATTTATAAAAATGTAGTATCACATGTTATAACCCAGCTTGTTCATTTTGTTCCTTATCTTCTACTTAACATTCCTGGTAAAAACATACATACTGTATTTTCCTTTCTTTTCCTCATAGCTGGGATAGGTTTTAGGCTTGAGACATAAATTGAACCAATGTACTAAAACTTATTCATTTTTTAAAAAAACTTAGGACAAGTATTAATAGTTGGACTATATTCAAATAGGCCTTGTTCAGTATTTGCTTAATTGATACTATAATCTAGGAAGTTAGAAATCATCTTGAACTAGGTTGCTTCCCTAATTAACAGGGCTAACTTCGTTTAAATTGCCTGCCCCCCCGCTGCAACTTCCATCACCCCCAG
This sequence comes from Podarcis raffonei, assembly GCF_027172205.1. Classification (NCBI taxonomy): domain Eukaryota; kingdom Metazoa; phylum Chordata; class Lepidosauria; order Squamata; family Lacertidae; genus Podarcis; species Podarcis raffonei. The sequence continues at coordinate 79,561,757 of NC_070602.1, forward strand.
CGAACTTGGCCAATAATCTGGGATAATGGGAGTTGGAGACCAACAACATTTGGAGGGCTACAGATTTCCTATCCCTGCCTTCTGTTAACTTGTCCACAGTTCGAACTCACTGTTTTGTTTGGATGTTATTGAACCGAAACCTTTCTTCTGGTCAGGACCAGACTGACAAAGGTTCAGAACAGAAGAGGTTTACAAGCTGACACTCTCTGAAGACATCACAGCTTCTTGAGCTCACCTTCTTATATCGAACATACACCGACTCTCTTGAAGTGCCACTTCAGAAGTCTTCCTCTTCTTCCAGGTCTTTCCTCATGAGTTTCTACCTACATGAATTCTTTTGCCATCCTTTGCACAGTCTAAGCTAAGTTGTCCCTCTGCTGTCCCCTTTGACCCCTTTCAGATTTTCCAGTCCAACTTTGCTTCAGCTTCTTCTTGACAAATCCCCTTGACCCCAAACTTTCTCTTTTTAATATTCTCTGATACATAAGTGTGGCTTTTTATTCACTGCAACCAACTCCTCTCCCAATCAAAACTATAGCCTGGCAGACTGATGGTTCAATACACCAATAAGTGGCAATGGAATGTCCACCCATTCATCTCTCAGTGACAAGACTTATGCTCTTTTCAATGTCCACCTCCTGGACTCCTACAGTTTCCCCTGACACCAGCATGTGATAGCACCTCCCTTTTCCTCTCCAACATTAAAACATATTTGCTGCTTGGCAGGCTGTCAGCTGGGAATCTCAATATGACATTTCTATCTCAGGATTTTTGCTGTTTCTCCAGGGGGAGTAAATATAAATAGGATTGTTGACATAGTCTCATAATTTTTTATCTTAAGTGGCTTATTCATCATTTCCTTATACTTCCCCTTGACCAAAAAAAGCCCCTATTAAAAAAATTCCTGTTTTGTTAGTGGTTAGATTATTCATGAAAGAATTCACCTAAATCTCTGTTCACAGTAGCTCCATTCAAGCCCATGTTGCTTTGATTACGGTACTTAGGTACATGGTAGTATTTCAAAAGGCTCCCTTTGTCTGAGACATTCCTTTCATCCATTAAACTTGCTTGCTTGCCAAAGAAAGAAACTTCATAGCAAAGTATGCTGGTTGCTAGCAATCACCTTATTTCCAGTATGTGTCTTACTCCAAAAAAAACCAGTGTTATGCATTCCCCTCTTCACAGAACAGCAGAATGTTCTACGGCCTGCACTGCTGTGTTAATTGACTTTGATGAGGGAGCCCTGGAGATTAAGGACTGTATCCAACACTGCAGTTCTGTTCGTGTAACAGACTTCTGTGTGTTCAGTGGAACTTCCCCTTCTTCTCCTGCCACCTGTAGCTATCTGTGCAGTCTCAAAACCTGCTCCAGAAGGTTGGGAGACCCTCCACAGCAGAATTTTTTTTGGGGGGGGGTTGCAGGGGGAGAAGAGGAAGTTCTGTTGTGTGAGCAGAAATCCTCTTGCACAGTGCTGGATAGAGTCCTTTGGATGTTTTTGTAACTTTTGCTTTATATGAGCAAAGGATAAGTGGAGGCAAACAGGAGCTCACACAAGACAGAAGATTCCCCCAGAAGGAAACTTGTTCCCCCCTACTCCACTTTACTATCCCAGTTTTCCTCTCTTAATAATAATAATAATAATAATAATAATAATAATAATAATAAAATAATGTTATTTGTATCCTGCCCTTCCTGGCCGAGGCCAGGCTCAGAGCGGCTAACATCATAAAAACAACACAATATGCATAAAAACAGACACCAGTTAATTAAAATATATCTTAAAATTAATTCAGACAAGTTAAAATTTGGGCAGATCGCAATTATCAGGTTGGAATTGAGAGTGGTTAATACTTGCCAGGACCAACTTTCCACTGATCATACAAGGACCTGTGAGCAGGCTGGGGGCCTCCTTCAGGCTTGTTTTATCCTGATTCACTCCATCTTGACCTTATCCATTTTCGTAGCTACTTCAGTGTACAATGCATTCTTCTCCTTATTTAGTTCTTCCCTACAAGTGCCTTCTGAGGTGAATCATGAATATTCCTAGTAATGACAAGCAGCAGCAGCAGCAGCAGCAGCAGTAGTGAGGGAGTGGGAGCTTGCACAGGCTGGGTGAAGAAACTGGGGAAGAAGGAGTGAGTGGTGAGGAGGGAGCCCGAGGGCCAGGTTTGAAAATGCAAAGGGGGATGTTGCAAAGAGAACAGAGCCTGATGCTCTTGTGCTTTAGGTTGGAGGTGGACAGAAATTGCAAGCAGGGTTGAATGCAGAAAGGCTTGGAGTGAGCAGCAGGTGGAGCTGCTGGGCAGGCACAGCAAGGGCTCAGCCATTGATAAGGTTGCCAGACTGTGGCAGTTAGTTAGAAAGACTTGAGGAATCGGGCCAATGAAGAGCAAGCAATTAGCCAGCCTGACTCTCGGCAGAGCTTCCAGGGTTGGGAAAAGTGGCACAGTCCCATTTTGGAAGCCTATCATCCACTGACTCATGTAATCTATATTGAACTTGCAAAGGAAAACATCGCATACTGAGCCTGACCAGATCTAACTCACTATTACCTACTCTGATGGGCAACAGTTCTCCAGGATTTCAGACAGGAGGCTTTTCCAACCCTGGCTGGGAAATGCCAGTAATTGACCATTTTGCTCACTTTACTACTGAGCAAGGTCCCTTCCCTTGTATCACTTCAAACTATAGGTGAGAGATTGAATGTTTCAGTACTTTCCCATATAAAAAGCTCAGTGCACGCACAAAATTAGCATATAGTTATACCTTGGTTTTTGAACAGCTTAGTTCTCAAACGTTTTGGTTCCGGTTTGCGAGCTATTTTTGGAAGCTGAATGTTTATCATGGCTTCCGATTGGCTGCAGGAGCTTTCTGCAGCCAATCAGAAGCCACGCTTTGGTTTCCAAATGTTTTGGAAGTCAAACGGACTTCCAGAATGGATTGTGTTCAACTTCCAAAGTACGACTGTATTGGGAAGAGGGGTTCTGGTATATGCTGATCATGTGATTTGATTTGGAATAAGGATGCTTGACAAATTAGAGATCTGTGAATTCTGTTGCCCCTCTGCACCTCCTGGATTAATATGTGGAACAGAACTTTGTTCTCCACCAGCTTGTGCCCTTCCCAAATGTTTGAGCATAGCTCTCAGCTAAAAAAATAATTATCAGCATAAGTTAACATGTGTTTTGAGAGAAAATATATTTAGAAATGCATATTCAAATAAGTGTTTGCATGTATTTTTGTGTGTATTTGAGAAGACTAGAGTAAAGCAGAAATGGAACAGACAGGGACGAAATCATGCAAAAATGAAAGTGGAAATACAGTCATACCTCATGTTACGTTTGCTTCAGGTTGCGCATTTTCAGGTTGCATCCCGCGGCGATCCAGGAGTACTGGAAAGGGCTGCTTCCAGGTTTTGCCACTCGAGCATGCGCAGACGCGGCAAATTGCGACCCACGTGTGCGCAGACATGGGTTGCGTTCTTTTCAGTTGCGAACGGGCCTCCGGAACAGATCCTGTTTGCAACCAGAGGTACCACTGTAAACTGATTCATCCATCTATAGCACTTTTTGTGACCATTTTCTCCCTCTTACAGCTTGGTGTAAAGAAAAAGAAGTACATGCCTTATAATCACCAGCATAAATACTTCTTTATCCGTGAGTATAATTTCTTTTCTGCAGTTGCTTTTTGGATAGCTTCAGAAATGGTTTTAGGCAAATTTATGGACGGCAAGGCTGTGCGCTACGTCCAGTTCTAGAGGCCGTATGTCTGCCAGTTTCTGGGGAGCGCAAGTGGGGAGCATGCTGTGTGAGAGAACAGGATGCTGGACTAGGTGGCCCCTTGGTCTGATCCAGCACAGCTCTTCTTAGGATCTTACCACATTATTTTTTATCAGAAGTCCACAAAAAACCTGCCATCTCACAAGAAGTTTTAGTAGTTTGCTTTCCTGTAGGTATCTAAGCTAGTCATCTGCAGAATGCAGAAACAAGGAACAAACCTTGCAGTAGAAAAGAAAGTGTTTGTGCTTGGTCACTTGTAGGTGATTCTTACTCTCTATAGGTGACCCAGGGGAGTGAAAATTTACTACAACTGAGTCAAAGTATTGCTCACGGGGGGGGGGGGACTTGCAAAATTTAGAGTTCCCCCTCGGTGCCTTTTTTTATTTTTTTAGTTTCTTCTGTGGTTGTTTGCCGTTATAATGATTCATTTTGCTTCCAGTGTTTCCCAATAGGGTGGGAGATGCTTGCTGTCTTTCTGTCTTGTGCCACAAGACTATCCCAACACGACCAATGCTAGCTCTTATTTATCTATCTATCATCTGTCTATCTATCTATCTATCTATCTATCTATCTATCTATCTATCTATCTATCTATCTCTATCTATCTATCTATCTATCTATCTATCTATCTATCTATCTATCTCTATCTATCTATCTATCTATCTATCTATCTATCTATCTATCATCTATCTATCATCATCTATCTATCTATCTATCTATCTATCTATCTATCTATCTATCATCTATCCATCCATCTATTATTTTAAAAGGTGTATCTTACCTGTCAGTATTTCTGCTTCCAGAATGGTTATTGGGTAATGAAACGTAGTTTAAAACAAAGTACCATATTAAAAGCAAAGAGGGAAAAAAGCACAGAATAAAGAGGTAGTAGAAGATGGCACTGTGGGTTAAACCACAGAGCCTAGGGCTTGCTAATCAGAAGGTTGGCGGTTTGAATCCCCACGACGGGGTGAGCTCCCGTTGCTCGGTCCCTGCTCCTGCCAACCTAGCAGTTCGAAAGCACATCAAAGTGCAAGTAGATAAATAGGTACCACTCCAGCGGGAAGGTAAACAGTGTTTCCGTGTGCTGCTCTGGTTCGCTAGAAGTGGCTTAGTCATGCTGGCCACATGAACCGGAAGCTGTACGCCGGCTCCCTCGGCCAGTAAAGCGAGATGAGCACCACAACCCCAGAGTCGGCCACGACTGGACCTAATGGTCAGGGGTACCTTTCCCTTTACCTTTTAGAAGATAAAACATAATAGGAACATCAGAAATAATACAATTTCAGACTATGAAAATATGGGGAAATAAAAATATGGGGAAATAAATATGCATTCACCTGGTAACGAAAAGCAGCAAGAGTGGGTGCCTGTCAAACCTCTTGGAGGAAACTGCCGTCAGGAGGGGTTCCACAACTGAAAAGCCCCTTTCTCCTACCCTATTCAAGACTGCAGGGGCACCTAGAGAATATGAGCTGAGTAGGTTTGTGTGGAGAAGATGGGCCACTCATTTCTTTTGAGCCAACTAAGAATGTTTCTCTGAATTCTTCCCTAGTTGGACCACCAGCTCTGGTGCCTTTCTACCTGCAGTGGTACATCTTCTACTTTGTTGTCCAGCGCAAACAATGGGCGGTGAGTATGCCTGAGCCCAGCTTCCCCAGATCAGCTGCCCTGGCATCAACGGAACAGGATTGTTCCATGAGAGCTAGGAGCTCGTTGCACCAGACGTTTGTCAACGGGACACTCTACATATCTCTCACACTCATACTTAGTTTCCCTGTTTCCAAAAAAATATATTGTCTTTCAGTCTGAAAAAAAAGAAGGCAAAACTATGGATTCAGTTTGTAAACTTGCTGTAGAGAGGGGAGATCTTTAGCACATAGCCATGTCACTAAACTCACACAAGTTGCTTAGCTTACCTGCTTTCTGTTTTCCTAGCCTGTTTGTCGCTGAGGCTGCAACGCTGCACTTTCATTCTTTAAAAAGGAAATGAACTGGAACTGAAGACTTAAAGCTACTCTTCAGTGTTTATGCTAACATTTCCTCTACACTGGGCCGTTCTCAGTTTAGGTTTTTCCTCTTTCTAATTAGTTTGCCGCTAGGTTTTTCCAGTTAAAGTTTAACCTCGGACAGTCAAGGCTTAATTGCTACATTAGAGCTGAAGAACTGCAATTTCGCAACAGAATGACCTGTTCAAGAGTTATGGTTCAGTTCCTGAGATGCAGTGCCCCTTTTCAGCTCTGGGTTATAGATTTATATAAATGGATATTACCTGATCACAGAGATGGACTCTCTTGAAATCCAGCCCTATTAAAACCTATTATAGCAGTAGTTATCACAAGGGTGAGCAAATGGTGTGGATTGCGCATTCTTACAGTGTGGGCAATGGGATTAGGGGATTGAATTGTCCAAAGGCCACAGTTTGTTGGGTAGTATAGATATGCCTGCCTAAATAAATAAATAAATAAATAGGGAAAATAGTTAGGATCCTCTGGGAGCCAAAGAGTATGACCTGCTTTAAGCTTGGCTAAGCTTGCACTTTTCTAAACTTACACTTTATTACTATTGCTATTATCATTTATTAAATTGATTTACCACACTTCATCTGAAGATCACCGGGCAGTTTACAACATAAAAACACAAAATTCATAAAATAATAGCACAAAACAAAACCCCAACATATTTAAGAGGCCATAGAGTGTTTAATTAGCAAAAGGCCTAGTTGAAAAGGAACATTTTCGCCTGTTACCTAAAGAGATGCAATGAAGGCGCCAGGCAAACCTCCCCAGGGAGAACATTCCACAAGTGGGGAGCCACTGCAGAAAAGGCCCATTCTCATGTTGCCACGCTCTGGACCTCTCATGGAGGAGACACACAAAGCCTTAGATGATGATCGCAGGGCCTAGGTCAGTTTGTATGGGGAGAGCCAATGCTTGAGGTATTTGGGTCCTGAGCCATTTAAGGCTTTATAGGTCAAATTCAACACTCTGAATTGGGCCTGGATGGGCAGAAAGAGGGCAGGATGTGGGAAGTGAAAGATTAGATGAGGAATAACAGGAATGCGTATAAGAAACTTCCTGACCGAGACAGGTTTAAGCATGTGGATATTTAAAATAGCTTTGGGAGATGTCTGGGCTGTTACCTTTTCAATATATCAGACTGAGGGTGAGCACAGGTTTAGTGATGGGAGACTGCATAGGTGGCCTCTGAGACTGGTGCCCTACATGAGCAAATTGGTGGGGCAGGTCTGAAGCACATGGCCTTCTGCAGAGCATTCATCCTTTCCTTTGCAACAGGATCTGGCCTGGATGGTGACTTTCTACATCCGTTTCTTTTTGACTTACTCATACCTACTGGAACTGAAGGGTCTCCTTGGTCTCTTCTTTCTACTCAGGTGAGTTTCATTTGGATGCATACCCTCACCATAACTGATTATTTGGGGTTACCATATAGTCTCTGCAAGTCAAAGATCTTTGTTTGCACTGCAGCGCCACATTCTGGCATGGTCAAGAAACAGAACTTTTCCAGGATATTGAGCCATGCATTGAGAAGGGCCCCATGGTGTGTGCGCACACAGGCATGCACACTGTGTTTCTGCATGCACAGATGCATCAAACCTTCCCCAGGGTCACAGCAGTCTGGGCTCTACCTGTCCACATCCCTCTGCCCACCATAGCAGCAGGTATTTTGTTCCTGCAATACTAACTTGAAGTAGCCACCCCTCCCAGAGGCCACTCTCACAGTTAGATTGCACTCACAAGCTTGCACCAGAAGAATGGACCCCACTGCCATATGCCAGCCATAAATGAGGTTTAAGATTTACTGATTTGTATTGACTAATGTTGAACATACATTCTAAAACAACAGCAACAAAACCCCTTTCTCGCTAAGAGAAAACTATATAGTTTTACTCTTCACCCTTCCTCTCTCTACTCCCCTTCAAGGTGTGTGTGTGTGTGTGTTGTTGTTGTTGTTGTTGTTGTTGTTTTAAAAAACAAACTGTTTCAGTCAAGCATTGGTGCTTTTCAATAGGTTCAATACAAAGGCAAGTCTTCCCTCTGCAGAAGCTCAGTCCTGGCAAAGAACTCTTAATTATTGGCTCCGTCTAAATTTAAATCCACCCGGTCTGCTGCCCTTATTGACACAAGACCCCCATAAAAGTGCGTGGTTTAAAATTGTGCACCAAAAACTCTTATCCTGTGGACTCCACCCACATCAGTTTCTCATGATGGGTTTTGTTAAAGCAAAAAGGCTAATTGGACAGCATCTGAAGGACTTAGAGCAACAGAACAACCTGGACATTATAAAGAAATTCTGTCCTTGGTATGCCTTTTTTTCCCCTTCTCAGTTTGATTCCCTGGCACCATATTTGTATAAATTAACTATCCCAAAATACAGACGTGCCTTCACACTGGCCAGATTGGATGTGATGCCCTCTGCCACACTTGAGGGCAGATACCAAAAGATTCCAACTGAGAAACACTCTGCCCCTGTGGAGATGGTAATCTGGAAAGAGTGGCTCATGTTCTCCTGTCCTGTCCTCTTTATAAAGATCTGAGGAATGAAATCATTAACCCACTCTTACTTACCCTCCCAGGCCACCCATCTGAGGCCACATTGTTCTTTCTTTTATCAGCTCTAAATGATCCGACAACACCAAAGGTTGCTAGGTTTATTGAAGGTGCAATGAGATTAAGGGCCACCATCTGAATGATAATCTTGGCCATTTGATTGCCCTTTTTACCCATTGCTGTCTTTTTTATTTGTATATATTTTATTTGTATATATTGCTTGTTTTATGTTGCTATGGCCGTTGGCTAATGCGAATAAAGTTTATCTTATCAATAGGTTGTGTGGGTTTGGTTGGATGGAAACACAATAATTTACTTCTGTGCTTTGTGCAGATTTATAGAGAGTCACTGGTTTGTCTGGGTGACACAAATGAACCACATCCCAATGAACATTGATTATGACAAGAATGTTGACTGGCTTTCAACCCAGGTAATGTGCACAACGATCCCAGCAGTTATGATCACGAATATGAGACTTATACAGGAGGTGTCTAGCATCTTAGGAGCTGAAGTATAATTGAGTGCCCGGAAGGGTTGGGTGTAACTGTATGTAAGAACTAATTGTGGAATACTAATAATGGGTTGAGGTGAAAGAGGACAGACTGTGGGAGTAAAAGAAGATTAGAAAAAGAATAACATGAATGCTTGCAAGTGTCTTCTTGATCCAGAACTTTTATACCTCTTGTGTAAACACATGGAACTCCCATCAATTACTGCTGCTTAAAGGCCCCATCAGGTTGAGTCCCATGTCCAGTGAAACCCTAATCCATCCTTCCTACCGCTCTCACTGCATTCATTATTTTGAACATGGGATTTTGTCATGGGTGGGTGGGGTGGCTGCTCACATGCTCCACATTTGGGCCCCAGAAGTCAGGCAATAATGCTGTTACTCTCTGTGCTGACCCTCTGTGGTTGACATGGGAACTGGGAAGGCACCGTATTTTTCGCTCTATAAGACGCACCCAACCATAAGATGCACCTAGTTTTAGAGGAGGAGAACAAGAAAAAAAATATTCTCTCCCTCTCTGTGCGGCGCCTCTCCAGCAAAGCAGGAGGAGAAACGGAAGGGGCTCTGTTTCTCCTCCCGCTTTACTGAAGAGGTGCTGCGCAGAGAGGGAAAGCTGTGCAGCGCCTCTCCAGCGAAGCGAAGTCAGAACAGCAAGAGGGATCGTTGCTCAGCGAAGGCAGCGATCCCGCTTACTGTTCTGGCTTCTGGGATAGCCGTGCCAAGCCTCTTCAGGGCAGGGGGAGCGTTCCTCCCATTGCCCTGAAGAGGGTTCGCGCGGCTATCCCTGAAGCCAGGAGGACGGAAAGCCTCCTGAGCACAGCGGGAGGAGCGCTCCTGAGGCTTTGCGTGGCTGTCCCTGAAGCCAGGAGAGCGAGAGGGATCGGTGCACACCGATCCCTCTCCCTCTCCTGGCTTCAGGGATAGCTGTGCAGCCTGCATTCGCTCCATAAGACACACACACATTCCCTCTTACTTTTTAGGAGGGGGAAAGTGCGTCTTATAGAGCGAAAAATATGAGGTGTTGAAGTTTTTTGCTAGCGTTCACACAGACATATTTTGTACAGCCCTGCGGTCAAGCAGGCCCATGTGGGGCAAGGCGATCTCATAGGTAAACTGCTCCCAGTTGTTAGGTCCATCTATTTATTATTGTTGTTCTTATTCTAAGGACTAGGATGGGGGGATGAGGGTATGCCACAGTTCATTGGGGTGCCTAGCTAGAACTGAAACATGAATATCCTCATGTGGTGCCTTTTAAAATATATTTTCTCTCTCTCCAGCTCCAGGCAACATGCAACGTAGACCAGTCCCTGTTCAACGACTGGTTCAGTGGGCACCTCAACTTCCAAATTGAGCACCAGTGAGTATATTCTTCTTTTTTCACCAGTTGGAAGGTGTCTTGAGGATATCAACTAATATGAAGCCTAGAAAAAGAATGGGATCTATTTCCCTGAGAGGCTTATTTCATGCTGTAGTAGTAAGTGACCTTGTAGGGGGTTGAAGAGGATGGAGGCCTCATAAGAAACCTAACAGTTCAAGAGCCTGGAGTCCTTTATGGTATACGTGTGATTCAGTCATGTGGACAACTGAGCTTGTAGGGGCTTCACGTGCTGCTGCTGAAGCATCATGTGGGTAGGCTTTTGGGTATACAATGGTACCTCGGGTTACAAACTTAATTCATTCTGGAGATCCGTTCTTAACCCAAAAACATTCTTAACCTGAGGTACCACTTTAGCTGATGGGGCCTCCCCCTGCTACCTCACCGCTGCCACGCGATTTCTGTTTTCATCCTGGGGTAAAGTTCTTAACCTGAAGTACTACTTCCGGGTTAGCGGAGTTTGTAACCTGTAGCATTTGTAACCTGAGGTACCACTGTAATGAGGACAAGGGATATCACGAAGTTGAATTCCTGTGTGAAAACAGCCTTGGACCAGGGAGGCACCCAGGACATGATAAGCTTAAGCTGGCAATGCAAGAGGACCCAATGCTATGATTATAATTTTAGGATAAGGCCCTCTGCAACAGTTGTTTACAGAAGAAATCATTAAGCTTGTAAGTGATTATTTGGCTTGGGCAAGCTTCACAAAGAAGTATTGCACACACTAATGAGATTTTGGGAGGAAGAAGAAGGCTCTCTAGAGCTCTGAGGAAGCCATGAGATCTGGCAGCTGCCTCTCTCCCTCTCTCCACAGCCTTTTCCCCACCATGCCTCGACACAACTTCCACAAGGTGACCCCCTTGGTGAAGTCCCTATGCGCAAAGCACGGCATCGAGTACCAGTCCAAGCCTCTGCTCACAGCCTTTGCAGACATTGTACAGTAAGTATCAGTGAATGTGAAAGCACCAGCACCCCCTGCAAGTTCCAGGAGGAAGGACAGCTCTCCTGCGGGGGGAGAGACATCAGACTGACATCTTGTGAAAGGGCACAAAAAGAAAAGGGAAGGGGGGGGTTAATATGGGACCTCCAGCCTCCAGCCGTTGCTTCCAATAATGCGAACTGGGAAGAATGCTCTGAGGAAACAATATTTGTTAACGTTCAGAGTTTTCAGCACTCTCTTAATTGTTCTAGAAATCATAATCAGGGCTGCATACATTCTGCTTGCCCTCCTCCTAAAAACACATCAAAACTTAGTGCGAAGGAATCGGAACATTTCTGAGCCAAGTTTATGCAAGGTAGATGCACACACATAAGTCAGGGATGGGAAACGTGTGGCCCAGCAGAAGACTCCCATCAGCCTCTGCCAGAAATAGCCAATAGAAATAGATACTGGAAACCACTGGAATCTAATGCCGTTGTTAAAAAGCACCTTGAACGCAGGTTGGGGGAGTTTGAAAATGTTGGCACTGCCCGTGTCTTGGTTCTCCCCCTTCAAATATTCCTATCTGACCATAAGGCTTAGAAACAACAACAACACAGAGATTAGTGCATGATTAGAGCATAACTCCTGTGCAGTATGCAAGGAGGTCTGTAAAATATGCACATCCCAGAAAAATGGACAGCCTTCATTGAATGAGCACAGAGTAGGTGGAAAGCTAATTGGGAAGGCTGTTGATATTAATGTTAATTTATGTATATAGTGTAAGTCTCTTTGAGTTTACTTTTACTAAAAAAGATAATAGTCAATTCAATAATAATAATAATAATAATAATAATGATGATGATGATGATGATGATAATAGCTAGTGAAAGTAGTTTGCCTGAGCTTTTGCAAGAGCATGGTGGCAAAGTCGAAACAAGCATTTGTGGATTCTGAGCTCTGTGAGTTAGTTCACACATACCTACTGCATCTCTTGACTGCTTGGCTCCTCAAAACCTGCAGACAAAGTGTGCAGACTGAGCCCACTGAAAAGAACTGCTCTGAGATGACTTGAAAGTTCTGTCCTGTCTCACCTGGAATGGCTCATTCATACAGGATTTGCTGCAGCAATCAGGTGGTGAGCCTGCATGTGTGAACCAGCCCTGTGGCTCTCTCCATGAGAGGGTGCTGCATCCGTCCTTGTGCTTTTAATGCCACCCCCCCCACTTGCTGCTCTATTGTGGGTTTTTTCTTATCGCAACATGCTCACTCAATGACTATAGTGCCCTGAGAATTCCTGGCTCAATATTGAATCTCTTTTTCTGGTTTCCTTCTTCGTGTTTCCTGATTTGACCCTTTTTATCCTCGTTCCAGTTCTCTGAAGGATTCAGGAGAGCTCTGGCTCGATGCGTACTTGCATCAGTAAGAAGCAGCTGGCATCTCTCACCCTTGCTGCCTCCTGCCATTGGCATCTTGAAGAGCGCAGAGGCCTGGCTTAATCAACTGGCTGAGCTGGCAGCTGGCTGAGCTGAATGCTGGGACTGAGTATGATGTTTCAAGAAGTCTTGTTCCTTCCTCTTCCCTCATGCACCTCACTCTCCTCCTTTCTGCTCTTGAAGATACTGCAACCTTTCCAGATGTGCACGTTCACCAGGGAGAACTCTTCAGGACCAGGAAACGATGCTCATTTCTTTGCCGCCATTTCACTTGCTTTGTATGTAGAAGGGAAATCTTACGTAGGGATCTCTTAAGGCTTCTGTCGCCCTGGGGTTGAGCTTGCCTGGCTCCCTCCTAGAGTAAACAAGGACCGAGGATGTGGATGTAGTCTGATGAGCGAGGTGGAGAGGAGAAGGCCTAGGGAAGGAGAAGAAAATGCAGGATCTGAGGAGCTGTTGGGAGAAAGATTAGGACACGAAAGCTTGAAGTTGGGAAATGAGGCATAGCCAGGATTAGAGAAGACAACAGATGCCAAACTGCTGTGCAGGTGATTGTGAGAAGAGAGCAGCCAAATACTGATACAGGCACACATTCCAGGGCCAGGCTAGAGAGTGGCCAGCCTATCTTAACTACAGAAAGCAGTCTGGGCTAGGCTTTCTGAGCTCAGGAGTCCAAGACATTCCTGGGTGTACTTTTCACAAAGACAAAAAAGTGCCTTAATTACAGCCATGGCACTACGACCACTCCACAGGGCCATATTTTGAAAGGGGGATAATGAATGTCTGGTCTGGCTATTGCTCAAACTTCCAGAGGCAAATTGGGAGTACGAAGACGCCCAAGTCTCTCAGCTTAGCTACTGATATGCCTCAAGAACAAATAGTATATACTTTCACACAACTGGAACTGCACTCTTTCTGTATTGCTCAGTTGCTAAGGGCTGTTTCTAGATCACATACCTGATTACACTAATTCTGTTCCACAAACAGGACTAAACCTCTGGGGTGTTTGCTGCTACAACAGAGGGGGTGACAGCAACTAAAGCACAAGTCCAGAGCAGGCATTCTCAAAGTTGTCATAGTCTTTCCTTGTCTCTAAATCAGCCTTTCTCAACCTGTGGGTCCCCAGATGTTGTTGAACTGCAACTCCCATCACCCCTAGCTAGCAAGACCAGAGCTCAGGGATGATGGGAGTTGTAGTCCAACAACATCTGGGGACCCACAGGTTGAGAACCGCTGCAATTGAGAATGAGGGGAAGAAGGGTTTGAATTTTCTCATGCTTATTTCACCTGGTGTCTGATTAGAGTTTGGATTTGATATCCCGCTTTATCACTACCCGAAGGAGTCTCAAAGCAAGCTAACATTCTCCTTTCCCTTCCTCCCCCACAACAAACACTCTGTGAGGTGAGCGGGGCTGAGAGACTTCAGAGAAGTGTGACTGGCCCAAGGTCACCCAGCAGCTGCATGTGGAGGAGCGGAGATGCGAACCCGGTTCACCAGATTACGAGTCTACTGCTCTTAACCACTATACCACACTGGCTCTCTTAGTTGTACAATTAGTTTTTATGGGGGAAAAGTCACCATGAGGTGTCTGTAATTCCTTCATGGCTTCTTATTCACACAGATGTCTTCCCTTATGGTGAAACTGGGAAGCATAGCCTTGGGGCATTTTGGCTACTGAAAACAAATGGCAGTTCATGGTGACATTGGTCCCCCCCCAGACAATTCGAGTGTTATCAACTTTGTCTAACAGCTAAGAGATGCATCTGCTGGATCATTCTGTACTTCCTGTTCCAAAGGCAGATAGTAGGAAGGTTGAGACCCAAGTTGCTGCCTTCGGCTTCTCCAGGAGGAAGAGCGGGATATAAATAGAATAAATAAAAATAATAAGAAATAATAAAGTGAGACTTTGATTCTCCGAAGGAGAGACCATATGGAAATGTATCTCCCCACAAAATGGGTTTTGCCATGCAGTTCAATGATTGGGTTTACACAGTGCTATTTTTCTAGAAAAAGAGGTGCCAGAACTCACCATGACCGCCTCCCTTGTTCTCTTATAATGGCAATGGCAGCCACCTTAGAGGTGCCAGAACTGAGTTCCAGTGAGTTCTGGCTGGAAAAAAAAGCCCTGGGTTTATATGCATAGCAGGGATTAGGATAGAGGGACCTAAGCTGAGAAGTAGACCAGAAATCCATTCATAATGAAAATCTGTTAGAATGGAGTTGCCAAACCTCCCAGTGACTGGGCATTAGCTTTCCATATGAATGCCTGGTGCTTTGAGACAAGACCCATAGCTCTAGAGAGGAGTTGTCACTCACTGATAAACTTTAAAGCATTAACATTCCAGCCCAGAGGGAAGGGTGATGCAGCCTTCAAAACAAGCCAGTATATCACCTCTGATTCTTTCTTGTATAATGTGCCTCTTAGGAATGCTTTTGGAGAAAAAGCATGCTGCCTTGGATTGCCACCATAGCCTTATGTTGCCATTTGATAGAAACACGAAAAAGCACATCTGTCGAATTAGACATGTGGGTTTGCTCCTGGCATTATGTTCCTTTGAAAATGAAGCCCTAACATTGAAGCATCTTTCTTTTCTCAACCTCTAGTCTTTCCTTCCGTGAGTTGATGCCAACCTTTCTTCTTCCAATCTTCACTATCTGCTGATTTTATATAAGCAGCATGTGATTCCTTCCTTCCTTCCTTCCTTCCTTCCTTCCTTCCTTCCTTCCTTCCTTCCTTCCTTCCAGTAAACCTTTCCTGATTGCACATGTTGCCGTCTGCCAAAAACTGCCAATGACACCAAACTAGATGTGGTGGTGGAGAACCAGGACTGGATCATCAGTTTCTTAAAATTTTGACAAATAGGAGCTGCAGGTGTTTGTGTCCAAAATCTAAATGGGGGTCCACCCTTGACTCCAGTTGCTATTTGCCATTAGGGAAAAAGTAAATGTGCACAGGCTGCATCCATAAAGGGGCAATAAAAGCAACTTGAATGGCTTAATTCAGTGGGAAAATAGCACAAGTATTAACTTTTCAGGTAGTTGGCTGCTATTTGTCAGTTTTTAAGAGGCATATCTCTGCTGCCTTGTCTAGTTTGGCCCTGCTTATTATAGAAGTGCCCTTTGCTGGGT
Source organism: Podarcis raffonei (assembly GCF_027172205.1). Taxonomy (NCBI): domain Eukaryota; kingdom Metazoa; phylum Chordata; class Lepidosauria; order Squamata; family Lacertidae; genus Podarcis; species Podarcis raffonei. The sequence goes on from NC_070602.1 coordinate 79,577,475, forward strand.
TGTGGCATAGGATAAAAAACACCACTACCCCTGCGCTTATTATTAAGAGAGGATGGAAAGGCTGGAGGCAGAGGAGTGTTTGGCTCCCCCATGGATGAAAACTCTGGACATACAGTATTCTCTTGCGTGTGAATTTTTTGATGGGGATAACCATACTGTAAAAAAAACACAAAGAAACCATAATGTGAGTGTTGAATAAATAACAGTAGGTGAAGCAAACTGTGTGTGCATCTTTTTATCTTTTCCACCATTCTGTTAATTTTCCTTCTTCTCTTGCTTCATACCATACACCCTGCTCCCCAACAAACACATATGTTCATTGAGTGTGTGAGGAGGTAGGGCGATTGTGTCCATGGCCATGATCCTTTGGCAGACATACATGCATCACTAGCAAGAAAGGGCTCCTTTCTGTGGATGGTTTTGCCACCAGTCCTTCTGACCTGAGCAGGCTCTCTGAGAAGTTTGGAAAGCAGTATTTTCTGATGTTCACATTTGGAATGGCATGATACCATGGGCGGAACTGGAATTCAACATATCATTAAGTGAGGTATGCACACGGGGAACAAGGTCTGCTGATGCAATGGGACTTCCCCCTTCTACCCCTGTGCACTCCTTGAAATTGTTCTGTGGTCCCCCCCCAACTACCTAGAGCAGATTTAGGGGGTGTGGGGGCACACATGGGGGGAAGAGAGAGAGGAAAGCCCTATTGTATGAGCTGACCTTATTGCACGCATGCAGCAACTTAGTTGAATCCCATCCCACTCAAATTTCATGTGGGTTTGAAGCTGCTTGTGCCTTTGTTTGTTTGTTTGTTTGTTGAGGTGTTCACACAACACCCTCCTCAACTTAGTGGCAGCCTGCAGTTTCCCTCCGCTAAATTTTGATTTTCCCAATTGTAGGATAATCTGATAAAGGAATAAAATCTAATATAAAATTGCATGTCACCTGACTGGACACACTGAAGTGCATTGCATGGGTGTGTTTTCCTAATAAATACGTGTCCAAAAAGAGGTCACGGACACCATGTGATTTATTGCTGACCTGCTCCTGACACATGCAGAGCTATGTATGTGGGAAGGGATTTATGGTGCCTCTGATGGTATATGGGGTGGAGATTGGTCAAGAGGCAGGTATCTTTCACTTGTGCCAGCCTACAGAACATACTCTTTGCAACAAAACACATTCTCCAGGCAACACCCTGGGACATAAGATAAGTCCAGAGATATAAAGCCTGGTGTGTATGTGTGGGTGGGGAGTGCCATAGTTTCTCAAACCCACAGATGATTTTCCTTTCCCACACTCTTGGGCTGCTGTTGCAACACAGAGTGATGTATTCTGCTAGATGATGATTAGGTGTAACACAAATCAATTGCAAATTTAAGAGGATGGGTGTGCAGTGCAACACATTTGATAATACTGAGTATAGGTGTAGTATAAAATAGCTACACCTCTTCTCTGCAAGAAGAGTTGTCTTGGTCAGCTGCTGCTCTGAAAGGTAAAGGACCCCTGACAGTTAAGTCCAGTCGTGAATGACTCTGGGGTTGCGGCACTCATCTTGCTTTACTGGCCGAGGCAGCAGGCGTTTGTCCGCAGACAGTTTTTCCGGGTCATGTGGACAGCATGACGTAAGTCGCTTCTGGCAAACCACAGCAGCGCACGGAAACACCGTTTACCTTCCCACCAGAGCGGTACCTATTTATCTACTTGCACTTTGATGTGCTTTCGAACTGCTAGGTTGGCAGGAGCAGGGACCGAGCAACGGGAGCGCACCCTGTTGCGGGGATTCGAACCACCGACCTTCTGATCGGCAAGCCCTAGGCTCAGTGGTTTAGACCACAGCACCACCCATGTCCCTAACTGCTACTCTAGCTGAGGCAAAAGATGTCTACATATTTCCTTAGAGGAACAGCTGCAGGAACCTTCCACTTTGAAATTTTGAAATTAACTATATGAATGCTGTTGCTGCTATTTATTTATATATCAACATCATACTCAAACCATCCAAGTCCCAAAGTTGGACCGTTCTCCAACAGAATGCAAAGGGGACAGTGCTGAATAAATGTCCTCTGCAGCATCCACATTTATTTGTATATTTCAATCTTTCTAACATTTAACAAAAAACAGGGTACATAGAGATTCCAAGCCCTCTCCCATCCAGGCTCTAACCATATCCAGACCTTGTAATACTACTACTACTACTACTACTACTACTACTACTACTAATTTATTTATACCCCGCCCACTGTGGGTGGCTTCCAACAAAATATTAAAATACAATAGTGCGTCAAACATTAAAAGCTTCCCTAAACAGGGCTGCCTTCAGATGTCGTCTAAAAGTCTGGTAGTTGTTTTTTTCTTTGACATCTGGTGGGAGGGCATTTCACAGGGTGGGTGCCACTAGGGTGAGAAGGCCCTCTGCCTGGTTCCCTGTAACTTGGTTTCTCGCAGTGAGGGAATCGCCAGAAGGCCCTCGGCGCTGGACCTCAGTGTCCGGGCAGAACGATGGGGGTGGAGACACTCCTTCAGGTATACTGGACCGAGGCCGTTTAGGGCTTTAAAGGTCAGCACCAACACTTTGAATTGTGCCTGGAAATGTACTGGGAGCCAGTGTAGGTCTTTCAAGACCGGTGTTATGTGGTCTCTTTGGCCGCCCCCAGTCACCAGTCTAGCTGCCGCATTCTGGATTAGTTGTAGTTTCTGGGTCACCTTCAAAGGTAGCCCCACATAGAGCGCATTGCAGTAGTCCATACGAGAGATAACTAGAGCATGCACCACTCTGGTGAGACAGTTCGCTGGCAGGTAGGGTCTCAGCCTGCATACCAGATAGAGCTGATAAACAACTGCCCTGGACACAGAATTGACCTGCGCCTCCATGGACAGCTGTGAGTCCAAAATGACTCCCAGGCTGCACACCTGGTCCTTCAGGGGCACAGTTACCCCATTCAGGACCAGGGAGTCCTCCACACCTGCCCACCTCCTGTCCCCCCGAAACAGTACTTCTGTCTTGCCAGGATTCAACCTCAATCTGTTAGCCGCCTAGCACCTTGTAGCACCTACAAGGTTTCTGCATGTTAACCAGGAAAAAACTCCACTCACAATATTGAACTTAATTATTCCGCTCACAAAAGGCTTCCCATTTTATTCCACTTGGGTGTCTGAGAATGTGAATTCATGATACACTGATCATGGGCAGAGGAAAGGGGGTGCGGTGGGTGCAGCCCACCCTGAGTGTCACCAGTGAGGGGGTGACAAAATGCCAATTGGCACTCACTGCGGGGCTTGCAGCGCTCCCGAGCCACGCATCTCTCTGCCCACTGCCTCCCCCCCCCAGCTGTAGAGCGGCTGAGTGGGAGGAGGCAGGCAGACTCCCGAGGCCCCATGGTGTGTCCCGCCCCTATGGGCAGCTTGCCCCACCCCTGGGCGTGCCTCCCCAGGCGCCCACGAGGCTTCCTCTGCCGCTGACAGTGATCACCTAATGTGAACAGTCCCCAAACGCTGTCAGTTTGTGCACTTTCTTCATACTTTCTTGAGAATGTAAAAAAATCACTCGTGTTCATTCATTTCCTCTATTCAGCCCACACCAACCACAGCATGTCTGAGTCCTTGCTGAAGTATGGCTCCTTATCTTGAGAAAGCATGGCGTTTGCCATACATTAGGAATGCTCATTGGGGACAGGAAAAGAGCTCGACTTTGTGTGGGGAAACTGTGGTCCTCCTTATGTTGTTGGACTGCAACTCAGGCTCAGGAGATTGGGAGCTGAGGTTCCAGCAATAGCTAGAAAGCCACAGGTTCCCATCCCTTAACTAAATCCCCCCTCCTTCTGATGAGGATGTGTGTAATTTCCCAATATCCTCACTGGGGGCTGATTTTCTCCTGTGCACTTCTGTCCTGACATGGGTCACCTTAGAAACCTAGCAACCAAGCAAATTGCTTGTATGGAATTAACAAGCAAGTTGGGTTTTTTTTATGATGTAAATAAGAACTATGGGGAAGCTGCTGGGTGAGGAGAGGTTTAACACTTTCTCTGCCATGACAAAAGTCTCCTGCTGAAGCTGCTTATTTGCATTTCAAGGGAAGCTCCATTGGAATTTTTGTAGGGACCATGGCAAGGAGAAGGCTGCTCCTTTGACTGCTATTCACAGAACAAAAACATGCACAATTGGTGCATTCATGTAATTGAGGTCGCATCCAGGGAAGCGAGGTGAGGTGGTTGCCTCAGGTGGCAGATGTGGGCTACTCAGATCTTCAGTTAAAACAATTGTAGTAGATGCCCTGTCTCTGCTTTGTATCTGGTGTGATAGCCAGGAGTGGTAGATTGGCTGCCAGTGCAGAGGTCACAAGACTACTGTAGTCATTGTCATTGATCACATGACTACGTTGACTATATGAAGCCATTGGGAGCATTTTGATGACACACAGCTCTATGCTCATATGAATCAGGAGAGGCTGTTGGTGCCTGGAAGCAGTGATGGGCTGGAGGCGGGTCATTATTTTGAGGTAGAGATAGAGGTGATTTGGACAAGCTGTTTTGGACAACCTGTTCCTTCAAAGCCATTCTCACTTCTGGGATTAGGAGAATGATCTGGATTAGAAGGATGATCTGGGAAGGGTTGCACTTCTTCTGAAGGAACAGATCTGTGCTTGCCTACAACTTCCTTCCAGCTACCTATTTGTCCAGCTGCCTAGTGTGATCTTCTGTGAAGGTCAGCAGCTCTCAAGTCTCTTGGGAAGAGATATTTCACCTCATAACTACCTGATCCTTAAACTGGAGCTGCCAGGCCTTGAACCTGGGACATTCTACATACCAAACATGTGCTCTACCACAAAGCTAACATCCCTCCCTACAATAATGTACTATATGATGTCATATCATATAAGAAGCATTGTCTCTGCGACTCATGAAATACTACTTCCTCTCTAAATAGAATCAACCAGATGAACACATATTTATTCTTGGTATCGCTAGTGAAAAGGGAAGATGTCTGGCACATAGCACCTTACATTTGGAAACCTGATGCTGCTAAAACATTTGCAGATGACCTGATTTTCAGTCAGAGTTCCATATATAACAAATTAGCTCCTTAGCTGCGCAAGCGGTGTTTTGTTTTTTATTTGGGCAAAAGCAGAATAAAAACAGGGAGGTTGGCAAATGGCAAATAAGCTTTTAGACAAAGGGGGGGGAGAAGGAAATAATGTATTTAAATAATACATTTTGGGATATCTGTTTGTTTTATTGTTCCATTTTCTGTGGATAGTTTATTGTTTTTAAACAATTGTTTTGATGTTTGAGTCTGAACTACCACTTCAAGGCGATTTTATATTATGAAGCACCCTGATATCTGAGGACTAAGGGCAATATACAAAGTTAGTTAGTTAGTTAGTTAGTTAGTTAGTTAGTTAGTTAGTTAGTTAGTTAATAATACAGCCCAATCCTATGCATGTTTACTCTGGTAAATCCTATTGAGTTCAAAGAGATTTGCAGACTGATCCTACCTAGTGACTCTCCTCTTTTTCCCAGCCTCCCCTCCCCTCCATCAGTCCATCCTACTGCCTCCATTGTCCAGTGTTTTCCTTCCCTCAGTCGCTGTTCCTTTAAGGCTCTGCCTGACAGTGTGTGCCTCCCAGTGCTATTTTTCCAGAAAAAGAGGTGCCAGAACTCTCCATGAATGCCTTCCTTGTTTTTTTAGAATGGCAATGGCTCCCACCTGAGAGGTGGAAAAAGAAGGCCCTGGTGCCTCCGATGTCAGGTTGCCAGTCAGGACAGGAGAAAGGAGGTGAGCTAGGACCTTAATCTGCCACCTCTCCCAAATCTGCCACTGAAGTGTCCAACTCAGGCCCATTGTAGGCTCAAAGCAGTTCCTCTGTCATCTTAAACTTCCCCAAGCTGTTTAGAATACTGTAGTTCATTTCCTTAAAATATATTCTGGGAATAAATGTAGATCATCCTACATTGAAATGCACAGTTCATGATAAAATCCTTAGTCTCAAAGCAGTTCCTATCTCTTTAATGAAATACTTGGGCCTGAGAAGGTTGCTCCTATCAGATCTTTTTTAAGAGTCAAGTATCAGCTTGCAAGTCCATATACCAGATTTCAGATATACTCCTCTGTTTGCTCACTAGCTTCCAGCCTTCCAGCCACAGAGAAAATATACTTGCATGCAAGTATAAAATGAAGCAATGGCTTTTATGATAACTGAGTTGCAACACAGTTACTGCATTATAAAAGCCATTGTTTATTTTTTAAAAAAAGAATTAACAAACTTTATTAAATCTCATATATAGATATAGTGTGTAACATAAGATAGCAAAATACACACATTTAATAAATGTTCATATTATAATTATAACAAAAAAATTTTTTCCTTCCAGTAGCACCTTAAAGACCAACTAAGTTAGTTCTTGGTATGAGCTTTCGTGTGCATGCACACTTCTTCAGATACACTGAAACAGAAGTTGCCAGATCCTTCTATATAGTGAGAAGGTGGGGAGGGGTATTACTCAGAAGGGTGGTGGGAATGGGTGATTGGCAGATAGCTGTGATGAGCCTGTTGACGACTCTTAACGACTGCAATAGGTCTTACAGGAAAAAGCAAGGGGTGAGAAGGTGAAAAATGGCTTTGTCATGTATAATGAGATAAGAATCCAATGTCTTTGTTCAGACCAGGTCTCTCCATGGTTTTAAGTTTGGTAATGAGTTGCAATTCAGCAGCTTCTCTTTCCAGTCTATTTCTGAAATTCCTTTGTAGTAAAACACTATATAGAAGGATCTGGCAACTTCTGTTTCAGTGTATCTGAAGAAGTGTGCATGCACACGAAAGCTCATACCAAGAACTAACTTAGTTGGTCTTTAAGGTGCTACTGGAAGGAAAAAAATTTTTTGTTTTGACTATGGCAGACCAACACGGCTACCTATCTGTAACTGATATTATAATTATGTTATACTTAATATTTTACCACACAGAAAAACTTACGTATATTCACCCACATTTATACCACATTTGTACGTGTACTGCTACCTCCCAAATGTTTGTTGCCCATTCTTTAACTCTTGGTGGTGACCTATTTTTCCATTTTTGTACAATGAGCATGCAAGCAGCTACTATCAAATTCCATATTAACTCCTTATGGTTTATTTAATAATTTATAATAACAATTTCTTATTTATACCCTGCCCATCTGGCTGGGTTTCCCCAGCCACTCTGGGCGGCTTCCAACAGAATACTAAAAACACAAGAAAACATCAAACATTAAAAACTTCCCTAAACAGGGCTGCCTTCAGATGTCTTCTAAAACTCAGATACTTGTTTATTTCTTTGACATCTTATGGCAGGGTGTTCCACAGGGTGGGTGCCACCACTAAGAAGGCCCTCTGCCTGGTTCCCTATAATCTCACTTTTTGCAGTGAGGGTACCTCCAGAAGGCCCTCAGTTTGTGGATCTAAGTACTCTAATAATAGGTCAAAATCAGCTCTTTGAATTGGTCCTGCAAACAAATTGTCAATCAGTGCAGTCAGGCCAGGATCAGTGTAATATTCTCAAACTGCCTTGCTCCGGTGAGCAACCTGCCCGCTGAATTCTGCACTAGTTGAAGTTTCCAAACCATCTTCAGAGGCATCCCGACATATTTTTCATACATAACCACCCTTATGGGGGCAAGAAGACCTTTAACAGGATCCGCCAGTGAGACTGACAACACACACCTGCTCTTTGCAAGAACGCAACAGACCAGCAACAAGGTGAGCCATAGAACGCTAGGGAAGAACAAAGCATGTGGAACAGCACCACCCAGCAACACGTGCTGGGTACTCCCTTACTTGCTATGTATTCAGCAAGGCAAAAACAGAACCTCTCACTGCCCCCACCCCAGCACTAAGAACAATTCAAAACCTGGATGCCAGTAGTGAATGTCATTAGGGTGTTCAATGGAGAATAGTTGTGCACTCTGTACCTGCTGCAATTCTCTCTTCCACTCATCTATTAAAGGTACAGGAGCACTGGCCTCTAAAGTAGCTATTCTAAATGTTGTGCTGTCACTGACTCTCCACCAGTGTCACCCATGGCTCCCTTTGACTGCATTTGTTCCCCCTTTTGGTCTATGGACCACAATAAAGCACTCTCTCTCTGTGTGTGCACTGTTAGGACAGCCCCCCTAATTTCCATTCAGGTTTCACCTTGGCTATTATTTACATAAAGTTACATAGAACTTGGCCTGAAAATACAGTCCTCCAGAATTTTTTCCAGGAGTTCAGTGTTGCTTTATATGATGTACCGTCTTAGTACAGGGGTAGGCAACCTAAGGCCCGGGGCCCGGATGCAGACCAATCAGCTTCTCAATCCGGCCCTCGGACGGTCCAGGAATCAATGTGTTTTTACATGGGTAGAATGTGTCCTTTTATTTAAAATGCATCTCTGGGTTACTTGTGGGGCCAGCCTGATGTTTTTACATGAGTAGAATGTGTGCTTTTATTTAAAATGCATCTGTAGGAGTGCAAATATCCAGAGTGTGGGGTCAGTTGGGATTACTATGAGGAATTATAAAATATGCATCAAGCCATTGTGTCCACGATGGATGCATTGTGTTGACTGGGTTTGATACATTGACAATAATTTCTGATCAAATCCCACAACCCTCTGCATCTCTGGCCATTTTCTCTACTGCCCATTTCTCTCTCTTCACAAGTCACGTACACAGCCCAGTTGCGTAGACAGGCAGGCATCCTGGGTCATCAAAGATAGTGGGCAAGTTTCTTTGATGTAGTTTTCTGATATGTTATTCTTAGGATGTTAATCTTAGGGCCAGGAAACAGATCTCACATGAAGGTGATAATGATCGCTATCCTCCTGGCCATCCTTCTTATCATATGTATTGCTTGTTTAATCACCTCCCGGGGTTGCCAAATGTCCTCCTTTGTAGTTCTGTTTTTTGTTTACCCCAGAAATATGTGTGCTTAATTAGTTTAACTTGTTCCCAAGTGGGGCTGAGGGAACATTCTTTCATCTTTGGTGGACGTGCCCAAAGGTTAAGGCTTACTGGGTAATGATTTATAATGAACTGAAGAAGGTATTTAAATTTACCTTTCTTAAGAAACCAGAGGCCTTTCTTTTGGGCATAGTCGGCCAATTGGTGCCAAAGAAAGACAGAACATTTTTTATGTATGCAACAACAGCAGCAAGAATACTTCTCGCCAAATATTGGAAGACACAAGATTTGCCCACCGTGGAAGAATGGCAGATGCAAGTGATAGACTATATGGAGATGGCAGAAATGACCGGCAGAATCCGAGACCTGGGAGAAGAGTCGATGAAAGAGGATTGGAAAAAGTTCAAAGATTATCTGCAGAAATATTGTAAAATGTTTGAATGTTAAAATGATGTGGGATGTAAAGGTAATATGGCATTTGTGACATGGTTAAAAGAGGTATGCAAAAAGAATTAGAAAGGGAAATTAGAGACATAATAAGTTGGAATATATAATTATAAATGAAGTTTGAAAGAGGATCAGAATTTGCTGAACTTGATGGAATAAAGAGGAACACAAAAAAGGGAGATGTGAGGAGGTCAGGAAAGAGGGATATGGAACTATGAAATTTAAAAGTGGATTTTTTTCTTCTTCTTTTTTTTCTTACTATGTGTTTATTTTCTTTTTTTGTTTTGATATATGTGTTTGTTTGATGTTTGTCAAGTTTATGTTTTGTAAAATCTTAATAAACATTTATTAAAAAAAAAACTTGTTCCCAAGTGGGGTTTGTTGAAATGCTCAGAAGAAATCTGATTGGTTCTTACAAACTCTCTGTAAAAAGTTCTTTTGTGAATAAAATGACCTGGGCTGAGGGGTAGAGAGACACAGACAGAGAGAATATTATACGCACCCTTCCCAGAGTCTTGTTGGTTCAAGTCTCTGTGTGTATTCTTATTAATCAGAGTTCAATCCTTCCTTTACTTTGTGAACGCCTCATGCATCTCTGGGCTATTTGTGGGGCATAGGAATTCATTCATTCGCCCCCCCCCAAAGTATAGTCCGGCCCACCACATGGTGTGAGGGACGGTGGACTGGCCCACAGCTGAAAAAGGTTGCTGGCCCCTGCCCTGACTTAGTACCTCAGTGGCAGGGTTATTTCCCCAAATGCCCCCGGGAGAGTGCTTTGGCTCAGAAGCTGAACACATCATTTGCATGCCGAAGTCTTCAGTTTCACTCCCTGGCATCTCCCGGTTAAAAAAAAAATCATAGGAAGGGTGTAACTTATCCCTTTTGCAAAATCCTTGGCACTGAGATCAGAAACAGTGAAGTAATGACATTCTTCTGTTGAAATGGACAGCATTGCATAGGAAGTTTTGGTACTGCTAGGAAAATGAGCCAAGTAGTTCACAAAGTCACATGTGGCAAGCCTCCTTTCCATTGGCTGGGGCTGTTGTAGTCAAGAACTCCTTGAGGGAGGCACCAGGTTGGGAGCCACCCTCTCACTTTAGAATACTGTATCCCTGAAGAGCCTTTCTTGGGGTTTGGGGAACACTCAGGAAAAGTCTGGGTGACTGCTGTGGGAGGTAGCAGCGGTCTTCTTTATTTTTATCGTTTTTCAGCTGAAATGTTCACAGCTTAGTATCAAAAGGTTCTCACGAGTAACATCTCGTTACATTTATTTCACAATATTTAGCTTTCAGCACTTCAGCGAAAGTGTGGGCAGAAAGTAGGTCTACTGCTAGATATCTGGGTAGTTTGAAGTACATCAGGGAGTAGAACTGATTCCTAACTGTTTAGCGGCAGAAACAACAAAATTAATCCCCTTCGTCCCTTACACTCCGTGATGTTAGTTGACTACGGTTGCCAAATTTCAAAAGGTGAAAATCCAGACACAAAAGTTGAGGTTTTTTTATTATTTTGCAAGCTATCAATAAAGAAAATGAAGTGTTTGAGCTATTTTAGTCGACCCACTATGCGACAGCCATGGAAAAAGCAAAATTCATGTTAGGGTCAAAAGGACTGAGAATAAAACTGCCGATAATCATAATGCCATGATCAAGGCTGAATCGACCCTGACCTGTTTAACATTATTAGAATGATATTTGATATATCTTTCTAAAACATCACAGGGCGTACTTGTAATTTAGATTGCTTTTCTTACCTCGTTGTGGGTTTATTTTCATCAAAACGCTGCTGGTTGCTCTTAATAACAGATTAAGAACATTAAGAGCAATGCGTCCTTTGTCCTTCTGCGTTACCACAACCCTTCCTTAACTCTTTCCTAACGTTAAAAACATGAGTTTAAATCCACCCCAAGAACAACTCCATGAGGAAATGTTACAACATGGGGTAGTTTAGGAAAAAAGGCATGTTAAAGGCTTACTGGATTATGCTGAGAAGGTGGATAGGGAGACAATTCTCTCCCTCTCTCATAATACTAGAATCATTCAATGAAGCAGAATGTTGGCAACTGAGGCGTTCTCAAAGTAAAGAAAGGATTGAACTCTGATTAATAAGAATACACACAGAGGCTTGAACCAGCAAGACTCTGGGAAGGGTGCATATAATAATCTCTCTCTGTGTCTCTCTGTGCCTCCAGCCCCTGGCCCAGGTCGTTTTAGTCACAAAAGAACTTTTTACAGAGTGTTCGTAAGAACCAATCAGATTTCTTCTGAGCATTTCAACAAACCCCACGTGGGGACAAAGTCAGATCAAAATAAATTCTTTTAACTACAAAGACTACTCTGAGTATGCATACATAATCTGAGAGTAAATAAAAGAGGACTAGAGAAACTAGAGAAACGTACCCCTAGAATAAAAAAAAGTAGGTTTTCACACCACAGTTTGAATTCCTATGATTTCTTTTTGTAGAAAGATGTGTTAAATTTTGCACTCATTATCTACTTTCAAAATCTTTCACAAAAGCAGCTATGGTACCCAGTCACATGAAACATCTGTTGCTGATGTGTATGTCTCCCCAGTCATTTCACACCAGGCCCAACTTTGAAGTTGGTTCTTCCATCAATTTCAAAACAGCATACATTCACGTTTGCAGGCTACTTATTATTTTATTTATTTATTTATTTATTTATTGATATACATACAACTCTTCTACCATAGAAGGACTTCATGGTGACAATTTACAACAAAATTACATAAATTAATAATATAATACAATAAGACAATAGCAGCGACATTAAAAGAGCAACAGAGATGGTGTCATTGGTTGCCAAAAGTATACATTTTTAATTTTTTTGCACCTGAAAGATTTTTTTGTTTTAAATAAGAGTATAGGAGGGAGTTTTAATCAGGGTTGCCTCATGGAGAAGGCCTGCCTCTGCCTGGTTGTTGCCACCATCTAACCTCTGAAGGCAAGTCCACCCAGAATAGGGTCTCATCCAATTATCTTCATGAACAGACAACTTTATATGCTAAGCTGAACTATATCATCATGAGAAGCAAGAACTTTAGTTTGGGAGAAATGGAAAATGGCTTTGCTTGCTCAAGAAGCCTGCTTAGGACTTAATGAAAAGATTTCTGATAACCACAGAAAATTGGATCTTGCTTAATCATTGTTCCCTTTATTATGAAACTTGAATGACTGAGTGCTTATCAGTTTGGAAGCTAAATGTGGCCACCCCCAAAATAAGAAAGCGTTTGATTTGTGCCATGAGTTGTATCATTGTGTAATTTGTCCCATTATTTGGAGGCAAAACCTCTGGGTTTACACTGTCTCCCCAAAACAGCAGCTGTCTTTAGTGCTTTGTGTCTTTGTTTCAAAGGAGCAGTGTGCTGCTCCAGTCAACAAAAGCTATGGCACAATCCTGGATTTCTCCATTGAGGAGGAAAAACTAGAAAGGGAGGGCAGGGGAAAGAAGAGATTGGCCTCAGAGCTGGAAAGCCTACCAGGCGAGATGAGCGCTGCAACCCCAGAGTTGTTTACGACTGGACCTAACAGTTAGGGGGTCCCTTTACCTTTACCTGGTGCTACTGCCTCACTCTGCCTGAAAGTTGGGCAGACTCTAGGTCAACTCAGTAAATGCAAACCATGCTTTTGTTTGAGCAATCTGTGGAGTTCATTCAGTGGAACGAAGAAGATTCAATCTGGATGTTCAAATCTGGCAGGAGCCTGAGACATTTAAAGGACTGTGCAAAGTCTACTAAAGGAAACGATCAGGGTGTAAGGACTCAGAATGGTTGGGAGGCTGCTTGTCCTAATATACCTTTGAAACTGTTGTTGCAGGTGGAAATACAGAGGAAGCAAAGCACCGTTTCCCTTTCCCTATCTCTTCATAAGGTCTCAAAGTTGAACGAAGGCTCTTTTTCATTTTTCATTCCCCCACAAACAGAAAGGGGCAAGACAGCAGAGAAGCCACCCTTCTCTCTCTCACTCACTCAAGTTCAGCTCCAGCCCCACCTCAAATTCCTAAAGCTTCAGAGATCAGCAGCTCAAGGTGTGTGTGCCAGGGAAGAGGAAGAACAGGAGATCACAGTTCATCCCGAGGTGATTCGTCCCCAAAGTCCTCTCTCTCCTTAGGCGTGGATATAAGCATCCAGCCAGTGTTCCCCAGACTCCTTCAGCGTGCTGCAGAGGAAAAAAGAAAAGGGCTCTCATTAATCCTCAGCTTAGTTTCAGCTTAGTGCTTGTCTTTCTTCCTTGCGCTGTTAATTTCACTTTTAATTTGCACACCGCCTTTCTGTATTACTGTCGCTGAGATTAGCTGAGATTCCTGCATTGCAGGGGGTTGGACTAGATGGCCTTGGGGTGCCTTCCAACCCTACAGTTCTATGATTCTATACACTGGGCAGTGTAGAGAAACAAAAGGCGGTGCGAAGAAGCGACAAAGACTGTACACCTTATAACACAATCTGATCCAATACAAAAGTGTCATAATAAAAACATAAAGCATAAGCAACTTAAGCCAAATAAAGTGATATTCAATATTCCATTAGAATATAATAGCATACAATAAAATTAAATATCAGCAAATAATTATTGAACAGAAATTCACTCTCAGCAATTACAACAAACAATACCGTATTTTTCCGTCTATAAGAAATATATACCGTATTTTTTGCTCTATAGGACGCACCTTTTCCCCTCCAAAAATTGAGGGGAAATGTGTGTGCGTCCTATGGAGTGAATGCAGGCTCCTTGGCTTCAGCGATAGCGCTAAGTCTCCGAAGCGCAGAGGGAGTGCTCCCTCTGCGCTTCAAAGGCTTTGTGTTGCTTTTTGCTGAAGCCTGGAGAGCGAGAGCTGTCGGTGGGCACCGACCCCTCTCTCTCTCTCCAGGCTTCAGGGATAGCCGTGCGCAGCCCCTCTGGCAGGGAGAGGCTGCACGTGGCTATGGCTTCTTTAGCCCCGCGCAGCCTCTCCCGGCTGGAGAGGTTGCACACAGCTAAAGAGGAAGCCAAGACAGCGCAGTCTTGGCTTGTGCCATAGCCGCGTGCAACCCCTCCGGAAGGGAGAGGTTGCGTGCAGCCTGTACGCTGCTCTTTGGGGCTGGGAGGGAAATAAGATTTTTTTTCTTGATTTCCACCCCTAAAACCTAGGTGCGCCCTATGGTCCGGTGCGCCCTATGGAGCGAAAAATACGGTAGTCCTTATGTACTCATGTATAAGACGCCCCCTATTTTTGGGAACTTCAAATTAAGAAAACTTCCCTCAGCACTACCCGTGTATAAGACGAGCCCCAATTTTAAGCCTAATTTTTTGGTAAAAAAACCCTAGTCTTACACATGGAAAAATATGGTATCTGAACTATTATCAATAAAAATAACAGCAGACCATAGCCCGTATAACAACACAATACAAATTGAGAATCAATTTACACAACTTCTCTCTTCCCAGCTGGTTCTGTTGTTCCTAAAGTCAGGGTTTCGAAAAGGCTGCTAGGGCTGGAGGATGGGGGGGTGTACAAGGCAAGTGGGGAAAAGCCATTAATTGAACTTACTGCAATATATCTGCAAAAGCCGTGAGCAGGGGCTTGCATTGGTACTTAATACCATGCTTAGCACAGAGGGATTTCACCAGAGGCGCTACCTTCCAATAATTGTGGCGAGGCATCGTTGGGAAAAGGCTGTGGAAAGAGAACAAGAAACATGGGGAACCAGTGTGGTGTAGAAGTTAAAATGCCGCACCAGGACTTGGGATACCAGGGTTCAAATCCCCACTCAGCCATGCACCTCGCTGGGGGAGGTGACTTGAGTCAGTCTTAGGCTCTCAGCCTAACCTACCTCACCACCTTGAGCTCCTTGGATGAAAGGTGGGATGGAAATAATAAACAATAAACCAGTGGCAGAGCCTTCAGTTAGCCAAAGCCATCCCACCTCTATTGAAGTTCCCTAACCCTTTCCCACCCAATATGAGTATGGGCTGTCATTTAAATGAAGGCCTTTTCCAGACACATTCACACTGTGCCAGCGTCTCTCTTCCATATGTCACATACTCACTGATGCTCAATCTGGAAGTTCAGGTGCCCCGTGTACCAGTCATTGAACAGGGATTGATCCACATCACACGTCGCTGCGAGCTAAGTGAGAACGAGAAAGGAGAGAGACCGTTAAACGGCCCGGCAAAGGGGAACAGCTGCCTCCAGAACCAACCCCACCAAAATGTGACCATGGCAACTGGGCCATTTGAACCACTCTCTCTTCGACGGAAATGTAACCTTGCCCTTTCTAAGGAGGCCATGCACTTGAAAGCGCAAATGGATGGCCAAACCTATCAGATGAAAGAAAGTCATTGTCTCTGGGAGGAAGAAGTACATATTAACTCACCTGAGTAGACACCCAGTCCAAATTCTTATCATAATCAATATTCATGGGAATGTGGTTCATCTGTGAGACCCAGAGAAACCAAGTGCTTTCTAGGAACCTGGGTAGATCAACACAACAACAACAACAACAACAACAACAACAACAATCACCATTCTGTCAGAGATTGGCCAATACCACCTCATACAGAATGAAAAGGCCTAATTCTTTCAAAGCAAGTATTTTTCTACACCCTCCTTCCGCTTACAAGGCCCTATTCCCTTTCTGCTCCTGTAGGAGTGATGAGAGTAAGGGAATAAGAGGAGCAAATGCTCCATGGGCCTTCCTTAGGTCCAGCAGACTTACTTATGGGAATTTTCCAGTGCAGATATCTCTGGGATTTGCAGTTTTACCAAGGCCTCACAAACAGCCTGGAAGACCTGGGAAACTACGGGATCTTTGCCTTGGAGATGTCTGCTATTGTTTGTATTTCATCGAATTGGCACTGCTAACTCCAGAGGAGTCTATTAATAGTTAGGCAGCCTCTTGTGCCAGTGAATGAGCCTTTTTGCCACATAAGAACATTGCATGGATACTGAAGTTTCAATTTAAAAAAAAAACACCACACATACCAGGTGATAAATATAATGCTGGAAACATATAGGGTGAGATCTCTTAACAAATGTAACACATTTGTGCAAGGACTTCTGCTCACACAGCAGCACTTATGCCCCCCCAACATTAGCTGGGGGGGGGAGTCAGAGGTAGGCCCAGAGCAGCATGTGGGGGGAGGGGAGGGGGATTGTTCCATCTCACAAGCTGATGTACTTTGTGCAGACAAAATGTCTGTAACTGCATGGTGCTGAATTCCACCCATTTCTGTATTTTACTTTTCCACTATCTGAATGCAGAGTAGGGGGCAGAGGAACAGTCTCTCTTGGGACTGACGGACACTTTCTTGGACTGCTTCGCTAGGCCAGGCCAGGGGAGATCATCTGCATGGCGGATCTGTTCACGCTGGTGGGATAATTTGAGATGCAAAGGAAGCACTTTGTACATGCACAGATGCCCCCACCCACCCCACCCATGAGCGTTTTGCATACAGATTATTTACCTGGCCAGCCAGTAGAATGCCATGAAGGTCTTAAATCCCATTAAAGGAACAAACATGAGACAAACGCGGATGTTGTAGAACACAATGCAAGAAAACTCCTGCGAAAGAAAACTGGGTTAAGGCAATAAAAAAGATTGAAAACCGCTGCCTTTGTATGGTGCAATTATGATGGCTTCAAAGGCCATGATGCTATGTGACTCAGAGCAATGTTTGCATGTATGGAAATGCCCTGGGAACTGCATCATGTTAAGAAGAACTGCCTCCATGGTATGGAAGGGGATCAGTATCAGTGCAGATGGGACATATGTTTCTGCACCGGAGTGGATATTATGAAAGGCCGTACAAATAACAAATCAGAGGAATGAACAAATGAAAATCTCATGGACATTGGTCTTCTTGATTACTGTAGATCTAATACGCCCTCCCCAAACTGACATTGGTTCCAACATACACAGGCCAAGTGGATTTGTTTACTCTGTTTATTCACTAAAGTAAACTCATCCTTCATGTGACACAGGAATAAAATAATGATTTCTCTAATGCAACTCTGGTGGCTAGCTGCAGGCAGTGCGGACACAGGACATCTGCATTCCACCATTACATTATTATCCATAGAGGAAACAGTGCAGTTACAAGTTCACAGATGACTCACCATCCATTTTTTCCTCTGAATTGCGAAGCGTATTATAATCAACTGCACAAATACAACGAAAGTCATCGGTGCTAAGACTATGGAGAAAAAGAAAAGCAAACATAAAACAAAGAGGAGTATTTTCCTTCAGTTGTAATAACCAAGCTATCCAAGCCCCTAAGTATTTCTGGGTATTTCTCATCTCCCAGGTAATTCTGGAGCAATCATACTGAGCTAAATTTAAGTTGGAGGGGGTGTCCGTTCAAGATCCCTTGCAGCCCTGTGACTCTAGAGCTGTCTGATTTGCATTTGTAGAAATGGACAATTTTTTAAAAATGAAAATGGTCAAGCTTGGCATAATTAAAGAGCTGGCCTAGAGCAGGTGATTTGTTGCCATAGGAGCTCAAGGCTATTTGACTTTCATCCCTCCCGCCCTGGCTGGAGGTGAAGTCAGGAAAGTGTGTATCTGAGAAAGAGAACCAAAACAAAAACAAAACCTCGAGAGTTTTGAAACTGAAGCTGAAAAGAGACGGAGCAGCTCGACTTGCTTTGTGGAATTGGTGTCCCCCCTTCTAATCTGCTGGAGTTTTGATGCTGTTAAATTTCTTTCTTATGCTCAGCTTGTATAAATGTGTGGGGAAATGCTACTCATCTCCAGGGATCTTCATTCTGCAGAAACAAACCCTAAGCTGGGAGTCTGAAGTCTCTCACTGCTCAGAGATTGGGGTTTGTGTAACACTAGTAAAGATAACATTTCTTCTATCTATCCATTTGCCTCTAGCATATTTTTTTTCAAAACCTCCAGCCTCTGATCTAACAAGCTTCGGTCCTAATCCCCAAAGAGACACAGCCTTGCTGAGGGTAGCAAACAACTGAGAGAGACTCACGGATGAAGTATTTATGCTGGTGCTGGTAAGGCATGTATTTCTTCTTCTTCTTCCCAAGCTGCGAATGGAGAGCAGAAGTAATGCGTTTAAACATAGGTAACAACTTTGCTGACCTTTTGCCACTGCACAGATTTTTCTTAGAGAATTTGATTCAGGAAAGAAGCCTATGATATATGTTTGCAACATGAAATTGGCTTCCATGGCCATGTTTGCACATAAGGCTAAACCAAACCATGGCTCTAACCTACTGTGCCTGTTATTCATGGTGTTCATTCCCCTGTCTACTCACCTCCTCAGAGAGTGACTTCCCCAGGCTGAACAGGAGTGGATGCATGTTGAGATCTGGGTCCTTGCGGAAGCAGTTGGGTTTGGCATGATGCTGGTTATGCATATGGTTCCACCAGCTGGGGGGCCCTCCCTGCAAACAGAATAAAAAGAAAATTCCACCAATTTTTCATTATTCATGTTGGTGGTGTTAGAGTAACTACGTTATGTGCTTATTCCTGACACACAAATTGGAAAAAAAAATTGTCCAAAATGACAACGATGAGAAAACAGAGAGAGACAACTTCAGCCTCCTAGGGCACTCTGATGCATAGCTGTCAACTTTTCCCTTTTCTTGCGAGGAATCCTTTTTGGAATAAGGGAATTTCTCTTAAAAAAAGGAAAACATTGACAGCTATACTCTGATGTTGACCTGAGAGTCGCAGTCATTTAACAAAGTATTTGATGAGAGTATCAAAAGTGAAGTTATTGAACTAGAATTTATCAGGAAGTTTGATTCTATTCCTGCTTAGCTTCTATGAGTTCTAAGCAGGAAAAACCCCACTCTCAATACTGGGCTCTTACTTTAAGTATTCCTGACACAATGTGGTGAGCCAGTCTATTCCACTTGGGCTTCTGAAAGACGGAAACATGCCCAAGATCATGCTGAAGAAAGCCATACTGGATCTGGAAAGCAAAAAAGCAATATCAATACATGTTGATAGGCTATTTTCCACAGATGAGTTAGTAGGAACAAATGGCTCACTCTTTCACTAAGACTTGGGAAAAGCAACAGCAGCTATCCTACTCATTCTGCCCCTGTTTAGTTCCCCACACATTTGCAACGGAAATTGGCAGGAAGCCTGGGCACTTTTATCAGAAGGAGAACTGGTTCCCATGAAGTTAGTACTATAGAAAAGGGCACTAGGCCTTCCTGCATGGGTATATATCCTCACTTCCCACGGTGGCATAATAAAAAGGCTTGCCTCATGAATATTGCTTATAAAAGTTCGGACACAACACAACAGAACAATGAAATGGAAGATTTTAAGTATTACAGTAGCATTGTGGAAGCCACAGTCCATGGATTCATCCCACAGGGTGGTGTAACTTTTAAAGGCCCACAACTATGTAAACAAGGCCAGTCACACAGATCTTCACCTTGAAATCATCAGCTCCCATACTAGCCAGGCATAATATTTATGATAAGGACCCATTCCATTGCAAATGGCTCTACCAAATGGCCACTGGCCTTTCAAGGTCAACAGCTGTGTGTGTGTGTGTGTGTGTGTGTGAATTCCTAAAAAAGCAACTCACACAGCACTACCATAACATCAAAGGGTGCCAGCATCTCTTTCCAATGAAGCAACTTTTTGCTATTTCTCTGTTAACAACTGACTTTTTTTGCCTCAAAATGAAGAAGAAAATGCTGGATTGACATCTTTATCAATCTACTGTGACTCCAAGGTCTCCTTCCTAGACAGTCAGTTCCACCAGTTCAGACCTCATGAACATGCATGTGAAATTAAGAACTTTATTTTATTTTTGCCTTGACATGCATCACTTCATACTTGTTTACACACATTGAGACCACATGCATTTTGACTACAAAGCTGTGCCTGTCTAACTGGCCTTTCGCACAGAACCAGCAGCATTGCAGAGAAAACTACCTTGGAGCTGCTGGCATTCAGAGTTCTACCAAACAACCCTAATTTTGCTTCTGGGACCTCACAACTACATTTCCCCATGCCATTTGTGCCAATGTGCACCGCAACCTCCGCATCACTATCTACTACTACTATCTACTATGCTATGCTATCTAGGTGACAGGTGATATCCACAACCTTCACATCAGACAAGCAATAAATCCTACGGCCTACACACCGATCACACACCCAGTTGTCAAATTGCCCACTACTAGGATCATTCCACCTCTGGAGAAGTTCTCTCAGGACAGGTTTTCTTTAGATCAAGGAAAGGTCAGGCAGCATAGTGCGTCCTGGCTTCCAGGCCCTGTTGCCGAACTTGCCTGGCTGTTTAACTTGCTTTGACACTTGTCCGCTGGGGCTCCCTGCAGCTTGTGGAGCTGGCTCCTTTTGCTAGGTTGCTCTAAATCAGTGTTTCCCAGACTTGGGTCTCCAGCTGTTTTTTTGGGACTGCAGTTCCCATCAGTGCTGAACACTGGTCTTGCCAGCTAGGGGTGATGGGAGTTGTAAGTCCATAAACAGCTGGGGACCCAAGTTTGCTGGAGACCCAAGTTTGGGAAACCCCACTCTAAATTTATATGCCTGGCTAGTTCCTCCCAGCTGCTGTTGCAGTCAGTAAGGTCAGGTGTATGGCTGAAATTCATGAAAGTAGGGATTTGAAAAAGGGAGTAGTAGTCTCAAACAGTGGATGTTGATTGACTGGACAATGGGGAATAAGATGACTGCAAATTAACTCCTTTGGGAAATTTTCTTATTTTAAAACTTTTAATAAAAAATAAGTAGCTTTTGCCTGTTGCAGAGCAGAGCACGCTTTTAAAAGTGCAAGTTTAGCTGTAGTTTTAAGTGGTACCTTGAACTCCCACTTTGACAAACTAGACCAATTTTCAGCTGGTAACATTAAATTTGTGTGTTCAGGTTCCCAGGTTTGATGCCTGATAACTCATTTAGTAGGGATGTGAAAGTCACTGTAGGCAGTATTTAGCTAATCACCATGATATGCTGAAATTCCACAAGCTATGCCAAATGCTTAGGGGGGTGAGGATATGACAAAGCACTAAGACAGGTAACTGGTCCAGAATAGTCCAGACTGAATCCTGCTGCACACAGTAATGCAAACACATTTACCTGTGCAATGGTGAACAATGCTATACCAATGAGGAAAGGGGTCCATGTTTTTCCGAAGTACCAGATGACGAGCCAGGATGCAATGTCTATCAGGAAAGCATGCAGGAACATGAAGGCGAAGAAGGGATAACTGGCCTTCAGGAGTCCAGATCTCTTCACTGTGCTGTGCAGCTCACGAAAATCTTGTATCAGCATATCCTGTGAGAAATGACCATGGTTAAGTTCCCCCTTCACAAAGTACATGCATCTGATTTGAACTGTAGCATTACTACACTTTCTCTAGAGAGATCACGATGGTAACAGAGAGGCCAAGCCAGCTGGTCAGCTCTCCTTCAACAGGGGGTGGGATGGGACAGGACTCTAAGATAAGAGGGGCGTGATGATTTCAGGGCATTGTCTAACCAGGAGCAGTGGAAAACCACTCTCTGCTCTGTCTCTCCACAGTAACTTCAAGGAGTGTAATGAATGGATTTTCTGTAAGAGTTGAGGTTTTTCTACCCAGATGCCTCCTGTGCTGTTGTTGGCATCTGTCTATCTCGAAAGACAATGGAATGCTCAGATGTCAAGACCCTGACTTCTCAGCCTCACTGATGTGGTCCAAAGGAAAGCAGAGCAACACACTTGGCACCAGCTTGGTTGCTGGAGTTGCCAGAATGAGGCATCTAAGACACCATCCAACTATCTTAGGGATTCCACTCTGGATCTGTTTAGGGTTTACTCCTTAGCCTTTCCTTCTAACAAAGATATCCTGCAAGGCAGCAGAGTTTTAGGGCCAGAATTTCCCTTCTCTGCCTTCTTGACCATGAGAGCCACTTGTCCGTTCCATCTGCCAGAGCCTGTCTTCGCACGCAGGGGAAGTGCACTTGGCATGCTAGTTGCATGTAAATCCTACAAGGAAGCAGGGCAATCTCACTAGGCTCCAACTCTGCTTTGCTATCCTCATCTCCTTCCATGAGGATGAAATCCAAAGTGTGGAATGCCTTTGCTCCTCACATGATCTAGATCCTCAATTTTGCAGGGTTCTAAATTGTGCGGGA
Source organism: Podarcis raffonei (assembly GCF_027172205.1). NCBI lineage: Eukaryota > Metazoa > Chordata > Lepidosauria > Squamata > Lacertidae > Podarcis > Podarcis raffonei. The sequence goes on from NC_070602.1 coordinate 79,599,955, forward strand.
AATCTCCCCATTTTAGCCATAAACACAACTTTACTGGTGACCAGTGAAGAATGGGGCAGGTGCTTAGTGAAGGATCAAGGCAGAGAGATTTAAATATCCAACCAGATCCCTCCACCACCTACCCAGTTGCACAAGTTTATGGTTGTCTCTTCCATGGTGGCTGTGTGCAAAGCCATTCTCTTTCACATCTCTACCATGGGGACAAGGGGTGAGGAGCAATATTGAGGTTCTAAAGCATCATGAAAAGTGTACCCTTAGGGATCCATGGGGCCTAAGCCACCAAAGGGAAATCCTGCAGCTAAGTTCTTTGGTATCTACAATGTGCTTTTGCTCAATTAGAACATGTAAAGCATTTTAGTCCAGTTGCTTTTGCCATGCACACCACATGGAAAACTTACTTTTTTGGTGGGTTCACAGCTTGGTTGATCAGGTGCCAGCTCCCCAATTAGCAGTGAGCTCAGGTATTTCTTTACTAGGTCCTCATCCTTGTGGAAAGCGGTGAAGGCATCCTAAACACACACACACACAAACAAACAATAATGTAAAAGGATGTAGGGGTCTTAGTACACCACAAACTTAACATGAGTCAACAAAGTGATGCAGCAAAAAGAAGAAGAAGAAAGAGCTGATGCTATTCTAAGCTGTAGGAACAGAACTATAGGGTCCCAATCAAGGGAAGTAACAGTACTGTTCTGTTTTGCCTTGGTGAGACCCCACCTGGAGTACTGTGTCTAGTTCTGGGCACCAAAATTTGAGGATGATATTGACAAGCTGGAATGTGAGCAGAGGAGGGTAACCAAGATGATCAAGGGTCTTATGAGGCAAGGTTGAAGGAGCTGGGTATGTTTAGCCTGGAAAAGAGCACACTGAGAGGAGATATGATTGCCATCTTCAGATAACTAAAGGGTTGTCACATGGAGGATGGAGCAAGCTTGTTTTCTCCAGCTCCAGAGGGTAGGACCTGAACCAATGGGTTAAAGTTACAAGGAAAGATATTCTGACCAAACAAGAACTTTTTGATATTCTGACCAAGAACTTTTTGACAGTAAGTGATCACTAAGCTCATTCTGGGTTGATCATTCCATTTTTATTTTTATTTTTGGGCATTCTAGAAAGGACTATCTAGCAGGATATTCTTCACTGAATCCTATGATGAAATGAGATGCTTTTAATGAAAGGGCTGGTGCTGTGCTATTTATATTGTAATTATTGGTATGGTTTTAATAGATTTTATATATGTATATAGTTTTAATTTTATCAATGTTTATGTTTTTTAATTATTGTTTTTTCTATGCTTTTAGCGGTTCTTATTTTTTTCTTTAAGCTGCCTTGAGTTCCCTCAAGGAAAGGTGGGGTATAAATACATATACAACAACAACAGCAACAGCAGCAGCAGCAGCAGCAACAACAACAACAAATGAACAACTATATTTTATTTCTGATAAGTAAGTTTCACATTTTGCTGTAAGTACTTGTGAAGCCAGTGATTCACAAATCAAGACTGGTATACAGTTCCTGTTAAATGAGTTAACAGAAACTAGAGGTCCAAGACTGATAGTAATGATCACCCATTATGATGTCATTTGGTCTGATCTTCAGGAAAGCACTCTCCTTTTTTTAATTTTCCATGGGCCTCCTTGATTTTTGGTTCGGGCAAACTATAGTTTGCCATAGAATCCAAACCATGAACAATAGTTTGCGGTAGTCCTCTGGAGCAACAATTTGCAACCAAAGTTTGCTCATTCAGATGTAACAGGAAACTATGGAAGAGAACTGAAGTATACAAGGAGAGAAAGAGGGAGCACATCAGCCTAAGGAAGGTCAAGCCTTTGTTTAGCATTACATTTGAATTAGCCCTGTAAAGAGACTACCCTAATTAACTGCATTCAGAATTCAGCATCAATAGAATCTCAGTGGTCATTCAAAATAAACAAAGCAAGTGCCTTGGCCTTGTGGCTGAAAAGAGCTCAGAAACATGTGTGCCTGGTGAGGTCTCAGAAGCCAAATGGGCTGAGCACAAGAAGCAATGCTGAGGGTTGAGGATGTGTTTTTGTGTGTGTACAGAGGCTGGATCTAGACACATCAAAGAAGCATTTCAGTTTAAACAGGGGAAGCAGGTAAAGAAAAACAGGACTCCAGGCCACTATCTGGTGGCAATATCACATATACAACACATACAAATAACTTTTAATGTAACAGTCCAGCTGAGTCCAAAGGCCTTCAGGCAGTGACTCTTTGCTTATGACTGTGAGTTTCATAACCAGCAAGAAATCTTCCACCCACAGAAGGCTTCTGTAGATGCCAACAGAGTTTACACGATTTCTCAAAGGAGCTTCCAAACTTCAGAATGAACTCACTTTAAAATGAATCACATTTTATTGTACCCAATTCCTTTCTCACGTCACATTTCAGTTTCATCAAACACCTTTCCAGCGACATATATTACCAAAAGTTCAACAGATGGATAGGCAAGAAGTCTTTCCGTGTTTTCTTATTCCCTCAGAGGAGGAGACATGAAAATCACAGCTAAAGACAGAAGGCACTTGAAAAATCATTGAAGGAAGAACATAGTTATTATTTTCTTCATAAAATGTATATACTGCTTGATTGTAGAAAAAAACTCAAAACCTCAAAGCACTCAGCAATGCCCTAAATGGCAAACCCTATGTTAGTTATAGTTTTGGTGGGTGAAGTCAAATGCAGAGGCGTTCTGAGCACTGCCCCCTGTTGTCAACATGAGTCAGTGCACATCAGTATCTTTCCCACCCGCATTGATTAAAAGGCCGATTTCTGATTTGGGGTGACAGAGTACAGCAGCAGTGATGTAAACATGGGTTCTCCTACCACACATGCTTCCTGCTTCCATTGGCCCATTCTTGTGGAGTACTCTGCCAATAGATACAGCAATGTGTCTTCTGTGCCAACTTTTAAATACTTGCTCAAACCTTTTCTATTCTGCCAGGTCTATGCGGGCAATTCAAAACAAATCCTTTCGCAATGGTTGATGGATGTTTAACTTTTTGTGGTTTTTACTGTGTGGTTTCATTTTTCGTTGCTGGAAACTGCTTTGTTTTTTTAATAAAAATCACATAGTGGTATATAAATATGTTTAGAAGTAATATTCAAACAACCCGACACAGCATGCATCACCAGTCAGAAAACTTTTCCAGTGTTGTGCTTACGTGGCACATCAGATGGTGCCGTGATTCCATTAGCTGCTTGCACTCAAAAGTGGTGCCAGGAATACCTTCTCCTATGTTACGTTGTGCCATTAAAACAGTACATTCCAGCCTGACGACCCCTCCAGATGTCACTTCGTGATGATTTGTATTCACGATGATATTGGGGCACTTTTACACAGTCCTGCTTTCAATACTGTTTGTGCCTGCAAATGTTTTGGGGGCAGATAGCCTGTTTCATTTCCAATCAACACACACCCTTTAACCACCTGCTGTAATCCTGGAACTTTTTATGCTACTGATGTTCTGGGTTTATTCTTTTCTCCCTCTTTTGGTGGTGCACTATAGGGTAAGCACATCCCTCCAGATGGCAGTAATACAGTAACACTGATGAAGCACTGGAGAACAACTAACCAAGTGGCATGGCGTGTGGACAGTCCAGTGTAAATTCACTACTAATGCACTATTATTGCATCAAGGACATGTTGAAGAATATACCCACAAACAACAACAAAACAGTCTGGAGGGCCCCATAAGTCAATTCATTCCAGCTTAAGACATATCAGACTAAGAAACATCTAGCATGACCAGATGTCATAATTATGCATCAGCCTCTTGTTCATGTTCTCAGAAGCGATAAAATCTGTAAGCCTGGATATGGCCCAGGACATTTCTCTGCCTGAGGTAGAAAGCCCAATGACATCTCCTCCTTCACTCACCCAGTGTTGATAAACATATTGCAGCAATCTTAATATAAATGGTAATTTATAGGCTTTAAAAGTACCCTCCATCCTACTACCTGAGGCACGCTGCCTCACTTGCCTAATGGTAGGTGGAACCCTAATTATTTCGCTGGCATCTGAATCCAAGAGCGTCTGTGGTTTGTGACACTGAAAGACAATCATGTAAGAACACGATGGAGTCCCAGGAATCTTTAAATGGCCCTTGTGGCCTAAGCCAGTCCATTCCAGTAGGAGGTACAAACGCGGTGTGAAGGCATATCAGATGAGGAGATTTCATGGGCATGGTGAGCACATGTCGTACTGAGGAATATTCTAACTTGTGGGCATCAGCCATGTGTCCATGTTGTAAGCCCCGAAGCAAGGATGGGGGAGGAAGTCAATATGTAATAATAGTAATTATTTATTTTGTGTACCCCACTCATCTGACTGGGTTAAATTCAGCTCACATTTAAATTCAAACCTATAAATTCACAGTTTCCAAAATAATATGATAAACAAAATGCAGCTGTCCTTTGAAATTCACACCTATCTGAATATTGCGATGCCATTCTTTAAGCAAACAACATTTACCAAAATACATATATTGGGTTAAGGTGTGCATACAAATAAATATGTTCATGAAAATAGCATGAATAGTAAAATGACATTTTACTATGTCTTTATATGTGCTGTAAGCGGCCCAGAGACCCTGGAGAAACCCAGCCAGATGGGTGGGGTATAATAATAATAATAATAATAATAATAATAATAATAATAATAATAATAATACACAAATGCATCACAACATGTGTACATTAGTCAATGCCAGGGATTTTTCTCAGCCAGAATTCACTGGAATTCAGTTCCAGCACCTCCCAGGTGGGCGCCATTGCCATTTTAAGAGAACAAGAGAGCAGTTCATGTTGAGTTCCAGCACCTTTTTCTAGAAAAATGGCACTGGTCAAAACCACTGAAGAATTTTATGAGGATTTTAAAAAGAATAATTGTAAATTCCCGTAGAAATGTGGAGAATCGATTGGAAGATTGGAAGAGAACCGAGAGAACTGATATATTCCTCCCCCCCCCCCCGCCCAGAAGGAATCCAGTGCATGTTTTCTGCCTGAGGTAGAGAAACCGATTGACACCTTCTCCTGCCCACACACCCTAATGTTGGTAGAAATATTACGGCAAACTAAATAATTGACACGTTCCAGCCTTTTAACACTAGTCCTTAAATCTATAACTTGAGTTGGGCTGCCTGCCTCAGTCTTCTTGGCACTGAATAACTCACTGGCACCTGCTGCAACTACTTCTGAGATCTGAAGCAGTGATAGGCATGTGAGAACGCAGCTGATGTTTGCGACTCTTAGCCAATGTTTCATTCCTGTTCGTATTACCCTGTGGGTATTAAACAGGTGGCCAGGGACTTACTAGGGGGAAAGTTGGTCTGGCTACTCGCTTCAAAGAAGACACCTTTAGGCAGTGTAACTCCACCACAACTTTCTGGATCCCTGTGAGGGTGGCTGTGCATGAATGTGAGCACCTGCGTTATTAGTTAAACCCTTTCTGTAAATTGCTTAAACATCCGGGAAAATCCAGATGTATGGCAACCCATGTCAGAAGTCTAGACTTTTCCCGTGAGGTGATGCTCAAATTGCATGCTGGGTCAGAGCCCCTTTAGTTGCTGCATTTAAAAGACTATGGGGGGGCATGATTGGACTAAAACGGGGGTGGGGGGAGGTCAGAGGCATGTGAATTTCTCAAAGAACCCCACCCTTCAACTGGAACCCTGCATTCTGGCGCCTTCTTTTCTCTCTTTGTGCACCATGGTATTTCTCCATCTCTATTTCTTTGTCATGGGAATTTCCTCACAAGGCAGATGAGAATTATCAGACAAAAATTGCACCAGGTTTTATGCAAATTAAGCTGAAACGCTGTACACCCTTTACCCAGGAGTGAGTCCCTCTGAAATCAGTGAGGCTTACTTCTGAGTAGACATCAGGGAATCAGCAGCTTTTCAGATTTAGGTGGACTTTAACTCTCATCAGTCTCAGCCAGCATGACCAGTCATCAGGGAGAATAGGAGTCACATCCCAGCAACATTTGGAGAGCCACAGGCTCTAGGATTGCACCATGTCAATTAACACCAACTTCAGTTACATGTAATTTGAATAAACCTGTTTTTGTGGGTGCCAGAATGTTCATTTGGTTAGGAACAGAAAATATATATGTAAAAATAAAATACCTTTAGTTTACTTTGACATGCAAGAAGTGTGCTAGAAAGTGTGCCCAAGGCAAAATGAGAAAACTTTAAATCACCAAGGTCAATATCCGGCTCATAACTGTTCAGTCAAGACAATCCCAAACACAACATCCTTTACTTACACTATTCTTAATCTCAGGTGGTGTTTTCTAAATTTTAATTTCAGGTGTACAACAGATTAGTATATTTCATAGTTTGCCAATTTAATCTGCAAAGCTAAGACATTCTGTAGTGAAATATAAAATTGTGGCTGTAATTCTAAGTGTACTTACCAGGGTTAAACTCAGAGGGCTGCAGGGATGGATCTGCTTTGCCAATGCATTCCCTGCATTGAACTCTCCCCTCTCCAGCTGTTGAGCAGAGGGTGCAACCCTGCTCTCTACAAGGGTCTGCTTTGCCAGTGTGTTTCTTGCAGGGAACATGCTGGCAAAGATGCACCCAGTAGGATCGAGCCCCATCCCCATCAGCTGATGCAAGCCAGTGATGTTAGACTGCCATGACCTCATGGACCAAATGGGATCCCCTAGCAGGTCTATGGGCTGGAGTTTCTCTACTCCTGATTCAAGACATGTGCTCTGCCACTGCGTGATGGTCCTTCTCCACTGCTCTCTGCCCCGCAATAAGGTCTCACCGTGGCATCTTGTCCGGAATAGTGGCTGATGACGCGCCTTCCTCCAGGGTGCCGCCAATAGAACTTGCTGACATCGTAGACTTTCCGGTTGATGACCAGCCACCTCTCTTCCTTGGAGTTCCCTTTGCCCGAGCGGAGTCCTATCTCCTCCCAGGTGAAAAGCTGTGGAGCATCTAAGCAAGGTTCCTTTCCTCCTAGAACAGTGCCTGACTGTGGAGGCATTCTGACTGACAGTGCAGCACCAGCTTCTCCAGCTAGTTACTGTGCTCTTTATCCGGGTTGGAGCCACCTGTTTCATATTTCAGACAGGTTTATATAGATACACACACCTGTTGCAGCAATCCAACCCACCACCCAGGACATTCTGTTACTTCAGGCATTCTCTTTCAAAACAGCTGCCTTTCTCCTGCTCCTCCCTTTGGCTTCCTTTCCCCATAATTTTGCAAGAGTCACCTTTCCGTCATGCCTGTGCATCCTTCACACCTACTAGACCTCAGAACTGGGAGAACGAGCATGTGAATAATTGTCGCTTTAATAAATACAGCCACATACATAGAAGCCATTTATCTTTGGGTGCTCTGAATTGTGCGAGAGTTATAGCTTCACCCCAATAGAAGTTTGATATTTGCCAGCCACCATCACAGATCACTTCCAGAGTAATATTGCTTCCTTTTCCAAGCAACAGCATTAAGAGAAGAGAACATGGAGATATAATCACAACAATTATGCCACAGGAAGGGACAGGTGAGAAATTTAATGTTTGTGTTTGAAGCCAAATCTTCCCGTTGCGAAACATTATGAGAATTGAAACACGGTCATCCTTTGATACCTGCAATTTTTCAAATCATGCAATTCAGTTCTCCAACCATAGTTTACGAAAATAGATATATTAGGGGAAAGTGTGCATGAAAATGAAAATAACACAGAAAATTGTATTATATTGGGGAAACTTGTTTGCAAACAATTGTATGTTAGTTAAAATTGTGTATAAAATTGTATTAAAGTAATTCACATTAAATTCCGCATGAATTTTTATTAGGATTTTTTTTAATGCAAGTTACTGCAGAAATGTGGATAACTGGATTTAATAAGCACCAAATGAGAAACTGAGAGAATAAAAAAAACCCTTATCCCTAGCCACATATTGCTCCAGTGAGTGAAAAGAGCTAAGTATGTGTTCCCTCAGAGAGCACGTAGCTTTTTTACTCACTGGAGTGATATGGGGCCACCCCCCATCCATCTGTTCTAGAAACCACCCACCTCAACATTATCTGAATTGAGCATCAGTTTGTTGGCTCTCATCCAATCCATTACTGAGGCAAGACAATCATCCACTGCCACACCTGTGCTGTGTGTCATCCACATATTGCTGACAACATAGTCCAAACCTCTGGATAACCCCACTCAGTGGTTTCATGTAGATGTTAAACAGCATGGGGGGTAAGACTGAACCCTGAGGAACATCACAGTGAAGACTCCATGGGGCAGAATAGCATTTCCCAAGCATCACCCTCTGGAAACAACCAACCAAATAGGATTGGGAACACCACAAAGCTGTGCCACTCACCCCTAAGTCAGACAGCCGCTCCAGAATGATACCACTGTCCTGAAAGCCACAGAGAACATTGATAAGAATTAACAAGGACACATTTCCCTTCTCTCTCTCTTGGCAAAGGTCATCATAGGTAAAGGTAAAGGTACCCCTGCCCGTACGGGCCAGTCTTGCCAGACTCTAGGGTTGTGCGCTCATCTCACTCTATAGGCCGGGAGCCAGCGCTGTCCGGAGACACTTCCGGGTCACGTGGCCAGCGTGACAAGCTGCATCTGGCGAGCCAGCGCAGCACACGGAACGCCGTTTACCTTCCCACTGGTAAGCGGTCCCTATTTATCTACTTCCACCCGAGGGTGCTTTCGAACTGCTAGGTTGGCAGGCGCTGGGACTGAGCGATGGGAGCGCACCCCGCCGCGGGGATTCGAACCGCCGACCTTTTGGTCGGCAAGTCCTAGGCGCTGAGGCTTTAACCCACAGTGCCACCCGCATCCCAAAGGTCATCATACAGGGCACCAAAGCAGTTTCTGTACCAAAACCGGGCCTGAAGCCCAGTGGCGGAGGTCATGCTCTGGCACTAGGGGGCGGAGAGCAGGCGGGGGAGTGCCTGGCGCGCATCCCAGGGTCATGGTGCGCCACCTGTGGGGGTGTGGCGCCCAGCACGGGCGGGGAGGGCAGCTGTGATGGCACTCCATCAAATCAGAAACCGGGACGGCTTCTCTAAATCAGGGATGTCCCTGGAAAATAAGGACATATGGAGGGCCTGAGACACACACACACATTTAGGGACACGTACAAAACTCCTTCATACACATACATATAGGACATACACATACAGAGACCCCACCCAGCTGATGCATGTAGGTCACTTAAGGAGGAGGCAATGTTCTTTCCATGCTGTGGGGATTTTCATTCCCATTACAGCCACAGGCTATGAAGAGAAGATTAAATCTCTTCAGCCAGCCTAGCATAATGAGAATGAGTGAAAGTCAGACAAGTCCTGCCTAGGTCTGCACCCTATTCTCCCTGTAGCATCACTACCACCTCCAAAATATTGAGTTTATGGCTCATGGGCCACCAGCTAAAGCTTGGTGGAGCAGATCAGGCCTTCAGACTGCACTTGTTCCAACTTGTTGGGTTCAGTGGGGCTTGCATCTGAGTAATGATGCTTCCAAAGAACATCAAGTCCTTGGTTTTAAATACTACGACATTAACTTGTTATCCTCATCTCATTTTAATTAGCAGGGAGACTTTATGATCCTCAGGTTTTTCTCCAGGTTGCATGTTAAGGGGGCAGTTTTTTCAACTCACAATCCCCTCCATCCACCAAAAGGAAGAGGCCAATTGTTCTGGCAGGCTGCAATTTATCCTGTCCCAGGTCCCAGTGCCCCTATTGGTCACTTGGTCCTGCACCCAGGGGAACACCAAAGACCTCCTGCCACCATAGTTCAAATGCTTGGCAGGTGGATGATCCAGCCTGCCATTCACCGGTTCACTAGAGTGGCTCAGGGCCTGTCCACAAAACTGCCTGCCTGGGAGGGCAAATGGACTTTCTTCAACCCACAATCCACTCCCTTGGTTCTGAACACCACTGTTCTCACTTGAGTACACTTGCTAGGAGAGTTACACTACATTTACCTCTGAAATGATATAGGAATCTGTGAATTACATTTTAACTAGATCAAAATTGTACATATCTAATCTGAAAGATAATGATTTTTATGGAAAATATGTTTTCATTTATATGATGCAAATGACAGGTCCTATGTATCAGCCGTAATCTTATTTAAAAAGCTGTCTCATCTACTTTTGGTGTGTCTCTTTGGGATTTAAAAAAATATCTGGCAGGGTAGATATATGTGGCATTATTTGCTAGATGGCTTTGAGCAACCACAAGGTTCCCTTTAGGCTTGGCATGTAGATCTGGATTGTGGGAGCCAGGAAGTCATGGCAAAGGCTTGTAGTGCCACCTGGTGCCTTGCTGACCTTGGTGACCAGCATGTCCGTGCTTTACAATGTATTGGAATGTATTGACCTTAAATGGAGTTGTGTTTCCTCTGGGCAGTGATGACCCTATATGGTGTGGGTGGGTTTAAGCCTTGGCCGGATGAGGTAACATGAGACACTGGAATGCAGCCATGCGGCTGGAGAGAACAAAGGATAATAAAAGTGACCGGAGGAGAGGAGAAGATGTCTGAATGAGCTGCCCTCCGTCCATGGAAATATGCTGGCTCTCTGCGTCTTTATTTTATGCTAAATAAGCGCCATTTGTAACGGCTGGCTCCGACACTGGATGACAAACAAACTGGTGGGGCCATGCTTTGCTTGTCAAGCTCATATACTCAATGTGGCAAGGTGAGACAGTTGCCTCAGGATGGCAGGTTCTGGACAGCTAGGGGGCAGCAGATCTGACCTCCAAGGAGCATGCTGCTCACCGCCTTCCCCCCCTTCTTTTGCTGCATGCCTATGGCCCACCTGCCACCTGTCCACTGATGCCCATTCATCTCTAATCTCCTTCTACCCCCAGAAGGGCAGGCACATTGATGCGGGTGAACTGTGGGTGAGCGGCCGGTGGGTGTAGAGGTTCAGGGAGTCTCCTGGCCCAGGCTGTTGTACTAAGAAGCGGTGGCAGTGATACTACCTTCTAGGGTTGGTTTTCAATTCTGTTCATTTGGCTACTGCTATCCCAGCAAGAAGGCTAGCTCCAAGGCTATTGGGAGCTGGTCCCTTGACATAGGGTTGCCATACATCCCAGAATTTCCCGGACATAGTCAGAAAACTGCAGTTGGAAACAGTGTCTGTGTGGAAATTGCTTAAATGTCCGGGAAAATCCGGCTTTATGACAACCCATGTAGGAAGTCTAGATTTTGGCGAATTTCCTTAAAAAATATATCAACAACTTTGGGCAAACTTTTGTGTCCAGATTTTCACTTTTTGAAATATGGCAACCCTACTTGACAGCTGGCCACAAGCACAGTGATCTGAGGAAGACGTCCGCTGCATTTCCTTCCTGGCTATGGAGGAAATGAGCTTTCAGTACAGATGGCGATCCAGAGAGGAAAAGGAGAAGTTGAGCACTCTCTTGTTTTATCAGCTGATCACTTGCCCCAAGGAAATTCCATGCACTTGACTGAATGGAATTGCAGGTCTCCAATGACAACCAGGTAAGCAATTAAATAGAAGACTCGTTGAGTTTACACTTAATAAAATAACAACAAGAGAATATTGAATATATATATATATATATATATATATATATATATATATATATATATATATGAGAGACTAGGACAGTTGAAGAAAGAAAAACTCAGCAGGAAAACTATTGTTGTTCCTAGAGTCACATGACAGTAGATTATAAATGGGATTCTGATTTGACTTGTTTCATTCCTTTTTTAGCTACTCTCCCATAATTTAAATTGCAAATTTCATTATCCTGGACAATATCTCAGGTTCTGTGATACCACACATTAAGGCAAATTTAATGCTTTTAAAATATGTTCCTTGCCCTTATGATTTTAATAACAACACTGTTGTTAGTGTTTAAGGATACAGGCTCAGACTTGAAGACATCAATCCCAACTAGCATAGATTAAATTGGTCACAAGCTTGTTGCTAAATATTAACTCTGAAATGGGGAAATAACATGGGAAACAAAAGCTACAAAGATAAGATGTAGGTCCTAATGTTTAGATATACAGGAAGTCTTCTACATACTGGCTTCTGGGCTGTTATCCGATCTTTTCTGAAGCTATAGAGCACAACACATTTACTCATCTGAATTTTATGTTTTCCATTTACCCTTAAGCATTTCAGAGAATGATGTTCCTCTTAGAGCTTGACAGATTATATTAGCTGTGTTAACTGAAACCTAGTGTTAAACCTTAGGCACATCTCTCTTGCTATTTGTGACAGACACAGAGACCCTGGCCACAATGCTTAGTGTTAGCCTGTAGATCGCAGGGTTGAAGGTCAATGGGTGTAATGGACTGGTTGGACGCAGAGGAATGGTGGGAGGAACCAGCTCAGGACTACAGTGAGTGGTCAGAGGGAGAAGAGGGAAAACACTGGGGAGAGGAGGTGTCAGAAGCTGAAGAGGTAACAGGGCTTAGTAAGCTGGGAGAGTCCATGGCAGAAAGAAGTCCAGAATCAGAGACAGAAGCTGAAACAGGAGGGTGGGAGGAGAGAGGCTAAGAGGCAGAGATGAGCGCAACTGGTGAAAAGTCATGGTTGGCTCCCCCTCCAGCTGCAACAAGCTCCCCTGTGGCTGAGGAAAGTTGGAGTCCAACATCATCTGGAGGGGTACAGGTTCTCCACTAAGGTACTACCTGTTTCCACAAGGATCTCCCCAAATGCTTCTTCGCATAGCATTCTCTGCATACTCACATGAAAAGAAGTGTAGCAGGGCAGCTGATTACAGGGAAAAGGGTATTTTCTGTGGGCATGCCCTCCTGAGAGATGCTTACCCACACAAATACCCTTTTATTTTCTCAGACCTTTTAATTTATTTTATTGCTCAACCTGAATCAGTTTTATCTCTTTCACATGGGGAAAACCACTTCTAATGGTTTTTAATTTGTTTACCCAATAGCTGTAGTGGGCAAGATGTGAATACCCTAAATATGTAAGGAAGGGGCTTCCTTATCACTGAATTTATCTAGCCAGAGTTCTGATAATGCTGCTTCAGTTCTTCTCCAGTTCTTTGCCTTGCAAAAGTGTTTAGGCTTCTTGTCTCCCCGGGGAACCACTTGCAAGTCAGGGAAGGCAGTAACGAACTATGGTGCCTCCAGAATGTCAGTATTTTGCAAGAGAGATTCAAGTGCATACCAGATATTAAGGTATGCACAATTCAAGTGAATTAAAACACTGCCATTCTTGCACAACAAATCCAACTTTATTTTGAAATTTAACTTTTTCTAACCAATCAGTGGGAAGATGTATAAATGCAAATCAGGGTGAATAACCTGAATAAACTGCTTGCGAGCAGATCAGAATGAATGCTAAACAAAACTAGATATGTTTCTCAACATTTTTAATCCTATTTGAGCTAACATTAATCCCTGCATTAGATGACACAATCATTTGATTCAGCATGAGGTTGTTGAAACTGTATGTGGGTCCTTATTCTGCCTAACTGCACATGTCAGTGGTTCCAAGCATAAATCAAATATCAGTGGAGAAAGAGAGCACTCCTGTCTTGTACCTCTCTCCAAGCCAAACTGATCTGAAAGAATTCCATTTGCACCCCCCTTGTGATTTCAGAGAGTTGTATAAAATTCTGATCCATTTTATAAATCCAAGCTTTTCCAAAACACCAACTGCCAATATAACTTCCTCAAATGCTTTTTCAGAATATAAATAAATAAGTGCAGCCAGATGCATTTTATGACATTTCAGGCCACCAAACTGGTTACGTTTCTTAGATGACTGGCGGCTGTCCTGGCACTTGTGCCTCCTAAGCTCCTTCTTGATGCTGTTTGCCACTCCCTCAATGCTCCACGCTGCGTGCCCTGCCACTTACAGATAATAATAATAATAATAATAATAATAATAATAATAATAATAATAATAATTTATTTATACCCCGCCCATCTGGCTGGGCTTTCCCAGCCACTCTGGGCGGCTTCCAATTTTTTTTTTTTAAATACTGTAATACATCAAACATTAAAAGCTTCCCTAAACAGGGCTGCCTTCAGATATCTTCTAAAAGTCAGATAGTTGTTTATTTCCTTGACATCTGATGGGAGGGCATTCCACAGGGAGGGCGCCACTACCGAGAAGGCCCTCTGCCTGGTTCCCTGTAACTTGGCTTCTCGCAGTGAGGGAACCCCCAGAAGGCCCTCGGTGCTGGACCTCAGCGTCCGGGCAGAACGATGGGGGTGGAGACACTCCTTCAGATATACTGGACCAAGGCCATTTAGGGCTTTAAAGGTCAGCACCAACACTTTGAATTCTGCTTGGAAACGTACTGGGAGCCAATGTGCTTTCAAGACCGGTGTTATATGGTCTCGGTGGCCGCTCCCAGTCACCAGTCTAGCTGCCGCATTCTGGATTAATTGTAGTTTCCGGGTCACCTTCAAAGGTAGCCCCACGTAGAGCGCATTGCAGTAGTCCAAGCGGCAGATAACCAGAGCATGCACCATTCTGGTGAGGCAGTCCGCAGGCAGATAGGGTCTCAGCCTACGTACCAGATGGAGCTGGTAAACAGCTGCCCTGGACACAGATTTGACCTGTGCCTCCATGGACAGCTGTGAGTCCAAAATGACTCCCAGGCTGCACACCTGGTCCTTCAGGGGCACAGTTACCCCATTCAGGACCAGGGAATCCTCCACACCTGCCCGCCTCCTGTCCCCCAAAAACAGTACTTCTGTCTTGACAGGATTCAACCTCAATCTGTTAGCCGCCATCCATCCTCCAACCGCCTCCAGACACTCACACAGGACCTTCACCGCCTTCACTGGTTCTGATTTAAAAGAGAGGTAGAGCTGGGTATCATCCGCATACTGATGAACACCCAGCCCAAATCCCTTGGTGATCTCTCCCAGCGGCTGCATGTAGATGTTGAAAAGCATGGGGGAGAGGACAGAACCCTGAGGTACCCCACAAGTGAGAGCCCAGGGGTCTGAAAACTCATCCCCCACCACCACTTTCTGAACACGGCCCAGGAAGAAGGAGTGGAACCACTGTATAACAGTGCCCTCAGCTCCCAGCCCCTCAAGATGGTCCAGAAGGATGTTATGGTCGATGATATCAAACCCCACTGAGAGATCCAGCAGATTCTTATCTTCTGTTTTCTTATTTATAATATTATTGTTTTACTATTTACTGCATTTATTGTGTTGATGTTTTCTGCTTTATTTTATGATTCAACTGGTTTTCTTTAAAATCTGATTTTTTGTTGCCTTGCTTTTCAGGTCAAAGGATGGAATATTATTATTATTACTATAATTATCATTAATATTTCAGAATTCAGCAGCCAGGTTGCTCACTGGAGCAAGACAGTTTGAGCATATTACACCGATCGTGGTCTGACTGCACTGGCTGCCAATTAGTTTCCAGGCCCAATTCAAAATGCTGGTTTTGACCTATAAAGCCTTAAATGGTTCAGGACCTCAATACCTCAAGGACCATCTCTTTCCATATGAACCTACCCTGACCCTGAGATCATCTTCTGAGGTCCTCCTCTATGTACTGCTTCCTCGAGAGGTCTGGAGGGTGGCAACAGGAGAACGGGTCTCCTCTGCGGTGGCTCCCCGTCTGTGGAATGATCTCCCCAGGGAAGTTTGCCTGGCGCCTTCATTATACTGTACATCTTTAGGTGCTAGGCAAAAACGTTCCTTTATAACCAGGCCTTTGTTGATTTAATTGACATCCTATGCCATTTTAAAATGTGTTGTTTTTTGGGGGGGGTGTTATTGGGCTGTTGTTTTTATTTTGATTATGTATTTTGTTTTATATTTTGATTTTATTCTGTGAACCACCCTGAGACCTCCAGGTATAGGGTGGTATATAAATTCTAACAACCACCACCACCAAAGTCCCAGGGCAGACTACAACATGGAAGCACAATATTTAAAACAGTTGAAAGACAACTTACAACCACAGAAATAAGGTGGGTATATATTCCACAAACAAACAAACAAATAAACAAATGCTAGATAGTTTCATCAGGAAAATCCCAATCATTTGAACAGGTTTCTTATGAAGCTGAGAAAAGAGATTAGAGAAAAGAGACTATCTGAGGACAGATCAAAACGCACAACTGACTTTGCAGTATTAAATCTCTTTGGATTAAGGAAGTATTCAATATCCCATGAGCTATAAGAACTCACATCAACAAAGCAACTTATGATTTGGTCTGGATCTTGAAATTAAATCTAATTACTTTGCAAGGCTCTGGAAGCTGGTTAATTGCATCTGTTCTATGTATAGAAATGGTTTACAGTGGTACCTCTGGTTGTGAATGGGATCCGTTTTGGAGGCCCATTTGCAACATGAAAAGAGCGCAACCTGCAGCAGTGCGTCTGTGCATGTGCGGCTTGCGATTTGCTGCTTCTGTGCATGGGCGTGATGTCATTTTGTGCTTCTGTGCATGCGTGAGTGGTGAAACCCGGAAGTAACCCTTTCCGGTACTTCCGGGTCGCCACGGGATGTAACCTGAAAGAATGTAACATGAAGCGGACCTAACATGAGGTATGACTGTACTGGATAATTCTTCAAATGGCTTAGGAACACCAGTCCCTCTCTCTGGAAAACAACTGTTCATTCTAGTCTTGAACCTGCTAATTGTCATCTTTCATTTCTCAATCCTGGTCTGGGGATAAGAGTTCGTAGAGAGCCTTCTCAGTCTCTGCTGTGTAGTTTGGATCTAGGCGGAACTTGGGGCCCTTTAGCCAAGTTGACCCAACAAGCTGAGATGCTGGAATGGAGCGTGTTGCTGGAATGGAGCGTGTTGCTTGGTCTACTGAAATTTGGTTGGTGGAAACATATTGACCTTCTGATGTTCTCCACCCTGTTGCTCACATACACACAGAACCTTCTTTTCTGATTGTGTATTTAGCCCAGTACAACCTTGTTGTCTGTGTAGAGCGTCACATCCTCAAACTGGAGATCCAGTCCATTTTCTACCAACTCTGACAGTTCTACTGCCAACATGGTGCCGAAAAGCTCTAGCCTTGGAACGGTGTGTCCTTGGAGGGGTGCTAGCCCTTCCAAGACGAAACCCACGTGCACTTGGCTTTCACCCTTAGAAATGCCACGGCTGCTGTTGCTTTAGTCGCTGCATCTGAAAACACGTGTGTTTCTTTGCGGGAAGCGGCGGCAGGAGAGGTGGCCACATAGCTACAGGGAATGCGCACCGTCTGCAGGCTACCAAGGGAAATTCTCCTGTAATATATATATATATATATATATATATATATATATATATATATATATATGATTTTATATCTTATACATTTCAATAATTTTACAATCATTTTAACATTTCAAAACTCGACTTCCTTCCCCCTGTCTGCAGTTCCTTAAATTTATTTTTTATATTTTCTGCATATTTCACATTCACGTAACTTAATCATTTATTCACCTACTTTAAACACATACTCTTATAAAACTACAGCTTATTATACATAATCTTGCCAATGTTCTTATCTGTTTACAGTTTCTTTGTAAATATTCAATAAACCATTTCCATTCTTTTATAAAAGGTTCATTATCTTGATTTCTTATTTTTCTGGTAACTTTCACCATTTCTGTGTATTCCATAAGTTTTTGTACCATTCTTTTTTCATTGGGACGTCTTCTTCTTTCCATTTTTGGGCAAATAACATTCTTGCTGCTGTAGTTGCATATATGAATAAATTTCTATACAGTTTGGGTAGTTCTGCCCCTATAATTCCCCAAAGGAAAGCTTCTGGGTTTTTAACAAATGTTATTTTAAACATTTTTTTTCCAATTCATTATATATCATTCCCCAGTAAACTTTAACTTTACTACAAGACCACCCCATTTGATAAAAATAACCTCCTTTTTCTTTACATTTCCAACACTTATTTGATTTTGATTTATACATTTTTGCCAATTAATTTATTTTTACTCTCATCATTCATTAACCAAGAGTTTGGTTTTATCTTTATTAATCTTAAGACCTGCTACCGCCTCAGTTTTTTTAATCTCTTGTAATACTTTCGGGATTGACTCTATTTGCTCTTCTACAGCTATCACGACATTGTCTGCAAATGCTTTTAATTTATATTGGCTCTGTCCCACTCTTTTACCCTTAATGTCTTGATTACATCCTATTCTTTGCGCCAATACTTCTAAGACTAATTTAAACAAAAAAGGTGACAATGGGCAGCCTTGTCTTGTTCCTTTAGTTATTTTACAATTCTCAGTCAGGACATTGTTTAACGTAGATTCCAGTGTATAAGACGGCTTTTTAACCCTGGAAAAGAGGTGGGCAGCGTGGAGCGGAGCCTGCCCCCCCCCCCCACTGCTGCTGCTGCGGCTCCGAAGCAGCAGCAACCAGCAGGCTCAGCTCCGCACCGGGCTGCTTTCTCCCGGCACGGAACTGCCCAGTGTATTAGGCGAATGGGCTTATAAGACAAATCCCCAAATTGCAGCTGCCAATTTGGGGGGTCATCTAATATGCCCAGTCGCCTAATATGCCAGAATCTACGGTACTATAAATTTAGCTGGTGGTTCAGTATATATTGCCCTGACTCCTTACTGGACATTTTTAATTTTTTTAAATATATTTTGACTGCGTCAGACCAACACAGCTACCTACCTGAATCTATTGAATAATAATCATTATTCAACAAAGATATAGGTCAATAATTATTTAGCTGCTCAGAGTCCCTGTCTTGATTAGGAATGAAAGTTATATAAGCATTCTTCCAAGATTTTGGCCATTCAACTGTATTTAAAGTCATATTCATAATGTCATTTAATGGTTGTATTAGGCAATCTTGCAACTTCTTATAATATATTACTGAAAGTCCATCAGGTCTGGGTGCTTTTGAAAGTTTTGCCTGTGAGATTATTTACTGTAATTTCATTATTGTCACTGGTGCATTCAAAATACTTCCTTTATCTTTTGGTATTTTAGATATTCCACTATCCTCTAGATATTTTTGCATTTCATCTATATTGCTGCGTTTAGCTCGATTTAATTCTATATAGAAACTCACAAATTGATCTGTTATTTCTTTGGGATTTTCCACAACTTTACCTCCTATATTAATTTTAGTTATACAGGATTTATCTTGTCTTTTTAAAAAAATTGCCATACTAATAATTTCCCTTGTTTATTAGCCTGCTTGCATTTTTTCTGTTTTAAATATTTAATTTCCCACTCTATTTCTTGATTGATTATCATTGAAAACCGCATTCGCAATTGTCAGAGCCGCCCGAGGTCCCAGCTCACCAAGGACCAACGCTGCTTCGTTGTTTAGTATAAAAGTCTTTATTGAAGTTCAGTTTCACTTCCACAGCCACAGCGTGCAGCACTACGTCTCAAACCCTAGACCGCCGAAGCTCCATCTGAATCTCCTCCCCCCTGACACCAGTTTAAGATTCTAGCCTTGCTCCACCTCCTCCTTTGTTCTTTCCTCCTCTGGGTCCGCCTGCCCGTCGGGGTCTCTCCCTTCCTAGACTCCTCTGACGCTGAGTCCCCTGACTCTTCCCCCTCCCTCTGTCGGGCTTTAGGACCTGGCTCCCAATCCGGGTTTCCTGCTGTCCCGCGCGCCTGTACATTTGAACTTGGCGCGCGCGCCGAGCCTCCCACTTTCCTTCTGACCGTTACACTGCTGTCACTAATCCCTCCTTCGGGGAGGCTAGCTGGAACTGACCTCCCCTCCGTTTCCCCACTTTCCGATTGGGGCGTGGTCACCCCTGACTCATCTTCTCTCCCTGCTGGAGGAGAGGCTGGCCCTGACACATGTGACTCTTCCCCCCCACTGCGCTCTGGTGGGGGAGCTGGTCCTGATCCCCCGCTGCTGCCTTGGGAGTCCCTGCTGGCCCCCTGCTTCTGGTGCGTCCCCCCTGGGACCCCCCTTGCCCACACCATCGGCGCCCCCTTCTGGCAATCTTCTGATTCGCTGGAGAAGCTCATGGAATCTCTCGGGTCACTGTCATACTCCCCTACGCTCCCCTCGGATTCCTCCCCTTCGCTCTCCATTTCGTCTCTCCCCTGTGCTTCTGAGCCCCTGACATCAATATTTTAATATCCTGTTTTACTGTCTCTTTTCGAGGGGATTTTCTCAATTCTTTTCCTTTTATTTCTTGTAAAATTTATTGCTTTTTCTACTCTCTTCTTTTTTTGGTATGCACTTTGCTGAATAAACACCCCCCCACCGCATAACTGCCTTACTCGCATCCCATACCACTTTCAAATTTGTCTCCTGATTTAAATTAATTCTGAAATAATCCTTTAAGATCCCTCCTTTTCTAATTTTTCTTGATCATTTAATAAATTCTCATTTAATCTCCATCTGCATAAATGAAGTCTCAACGCCCCATAGCATTAGTCAAGCCGTTCCCAAACATGCTGGAGTGCTAGTCCTGGTTCATCCACCAGATGAACATCTTGCCTGCCCTGAGGAAGCAGCCCCTAGCCATGCGGTCAGCTCCTCCTCTGTGGGCAATCCCATGTCTTGGATGGCTTGCAGAAAGGTGGCTTTCCGTGGTGGATAATCTTCAGGACATCTGTGAATTTCTACACCCCTTTGTCCGCTAGGTCTTGTCTGTAATTCCACGATGGAAGGTAGATGAAAGTGGGCATTGTGGGGTATCCAGTTTCAGCTGCCGCGCTGTTGTGAGCCAAAGCCGTCTGTGGGGGTAACGTGTGGACTGGAGAGGCAGTGAAGTGTACAGACAATTTGCTGATGGATGAGTAGGTGTGAGAGCTCCCTGTTAGCGAGGAATGGCGAGAACGAGGAGAGCGTTTGTGCCATGAGGAATGGTATCCTGAAGTGACTACTGCCGAACCTGCAATGGTTGGCAGGAGCAAGACCTTAACAGTAGAAGGTTGGAAAGGAGTAAAGAAGATAAGTGCTGGAAGTAAGCCAGGAGTCACAGCCAGACGCTGGAATGCTTTCGGTTTTGGAGTGGCAAAATGGAGTTGTGGCATACTTAGAAATGAGTTTTCTCTGGTTTGGGAGAAATGAGTTTTCTCCGGTTTCTTCCGGTTTGGGTCACGGACAGCGAGGAAGCGCAGAAAGCCCTTGTTAGGGTTTTCTGAGCAACACAGAGGCTTGGGGGAGCCGCAAAGGCACTGCGCCCCCCAAAAATCCCAGGGGGGAAACCCTTGGGGGATAGGCTACCCAGCAGCGTGGGAGCGGTTTCACGTTTTTTTTCGGGGGTTTTTTCGGAAGAAACTCAGGGATGACGAGACCGTGAGCGCAAATGGGAGAGCACCGACTCCGTGTTGTGATGCCTCTAGGTTCTGCTGAGAAAGGCGACGAACCTCCACAAATATAAAAATGGATTCCCCTGCATGTCATGATTTAAAACATCTTAAAAAATTGGAGATTAAGCAAGGAGAATCCTGGATGCCTTAAGATTTTGGCAAGGAATCTATCCGGTTGAGGACAGAAAATGCCGCAGGTTACAGAATCGCAGGAGTAAAAAAGGAAGTAGCTGCTTGCCTGACTGAGTACGGAACGTTTATGGCAACTTTGCCAAGGCAAATTAACTGTTAAACACAAAGTAGCAAAGAAGACGCCTGTTTGAATTTTGTTTCTTTTACCCCCCCCCCGCGTACTTTGTTTCCTACTTTTGGGACATAGTCTCTAATAACTAACCAAATCCAGCGGTCGGGGAGGATAAAGAGAGAGGCTGTAAGAGTTTACTGCGAGTGGAGCTGAAAGGACAAAATATTAAGAGACAGAAAGGAAAAGACAAAAGGAAATCCACAATGGACGCTTTGGAAATTTGAATACAGTGAGTTAAAGTATAGTGGGGAGCGCAAAGTTTTTCTAAGGAGATTTACAACCCCCCACGTGTCCTCTTTCCGGAATTTCCCCTTTCTCCTCTTTCACTCCGACGTGTGGGATTAGTTTCCTTTTCACTTGTTTAATAACTATAGTGACTTGACCTTTATCCCCTCTGGTGTCTGAGCAGAACTTGATAATAAATTTGAGCATTAGACCCCACCTTATTATAAGAGGGCTGTGTTTCTAACCAGCCAGAGTTGACTCTGAAAGTAACAGACGCATTCAAGTTCATGTTGGACAAATACTTATCACCTACCTTTGGATTATATTGGACATCTCTTGAACGAACACGAAAGCTGCAGAATAAGGGGTGATCTTCTTTTTTCTCTTTTTGGTTTTTCCCCTTCTTTTTATGAATGTCAAGTGGGTCGGATTACATTTCTTTTCATATGTTATCGATGCTGGATTAGGCCGCCAAGTGGCTGAAGAGGCTAGGGCTGCTCAAATTTGGTTGGACTAATTATTGTGAAATATTTTGGAACATTTTGGAAACATCTCCGAATTAGATCATATCTTTTTCTGCGTATTTTAAAAAGACTGTTGACCTGATCTAGCCCAGTTAACTACTTTAAACTGAAGGGAAATTTCTACTGTTGGGTTAATACCCTCACTAGCTTGATATATTCACTGTTGAATATTGGGTTAATCTTCTTTACTGCTGGGTTTATATTCTTACTACCTTCGGAAAATATCTATAATTTTGTGTGATGGGACTATCTGACTGAACACAGCAGGATACCTGAAGTAACTAACTGGAAGAAACGCTCTGAATCTATTTTGGGATTGAGGGAGTGGGAGGGAGAACCTAAAGGGCTCATCTAATGAGGTTATTCTTCTTCTGACCTATAAATGATTGATGAATAATTTGAAAGTGTAGTAAATTAGGCTCAGCAGTTACACCCGCAGATATAGTCCAGATATTGGATGGAGACACTCTGTAAGACTCTAGATATTTTTGGATGTGGTTGAGGAGTATAATTTAACAATTTCCACAGAAGGGTCTTCCGAGCCTTATATATAAATAAATAAATAAATAAATAAATGAAATTTTTGAAAAAGGAAGAAAGAGATTGTGAGCCCTTTAAGGAAGAGATTTAGGTGCAAAATAGAAAACGTGAAAATAAGGATACAATGCCGGGGAAAAACAGGGAAAAGGTGGGAGGGACTCCAGGGGAAAGGAAGACATCCCGACAAGAAGAAATCAAAGATCTAGATTTTTTTGTGGTTAAAAATTAAGGAGGAATTTAAACAAAGTGAAATACACATGGAAAATAAATTAGGAGAAGTGCAGGAGATGATAGACAGAAAGATAGAAGGAGCAGTAGGAGAACTTTCCACTAAAATTCAAGACTTATCAGCCAAGGCAAAAACAATTGAAGAAGCTAATAAGAGAATCCAAAAAGAGATGAGAGAACAGAAAAAGGAGACAGAAAAAATAAAGGAAGAAATGAGAGAGGTGAATAAAATGCAGGATCAAATATGAGATAACTTAGCGATGACAGAAATGCGACAGAAACAGCTTCATTTAAAATTCAGAGGTGTGGGAGAAGAAGTGAAGGAGAATATAAAAGAGAAAATGACTAAGGAGTTAACTAAATGGCTGGAACTGAAAGAAGAAGAAGTGGCATATACGATAGAGAATGCTTTTAGAATAAGAATGAGATCCCGGCAAAACAAGTTAAAAAAACCTCTTGGGGACTGTCTAGTAATCTTTAATTCAATTGAGATGAAGAATTTAATATTAAAAATGAGTTATCAAAAAAAATTAATAATTGATGGCAGATCAATTATTATTTTTAAAGAAATACCAGTTAGACTTTTGCGTAAAAGGGAAAGATACAGACAAATAGTAGGCACTCTGGAGAGAAATGACATACAATATAGATGGGAGTTCCCTGAAGGGATTTCCTTCTTTTTTAAAGACAAAAGATTTAAGCTAACAGATGCCCAAGAGGTGGAAAAATTCCTGAGAAGGTATGAGAAAGAGCTTGGTAAGGTGGAGGATAGGTTAAGAGATAGAGAAGGAAGCAAAAACGAGGAAAGAGGAAAGAAAGAGAAGAGAGGGGTAGGGGATGAGAAAGAAGATGAAGAAGAAGCAGAAGAGGAAGAAGGTGCTGTGGGAGGTGAAGAAGCAGAAGAGGAAGAATATACAGGGAACAGAAGCTCCAAAACACAAGTTTGAAAAATTAAATTGAATAAATAGAAACTAATTTAAATAATGTCTTTGAATTTTTTGTCCTGGAATGTAAACGGTCTAAATGAAAAATTTAAAAGGAATAAAATTGAGAAAGTTTTGAGGAATAAAAATTACGATGTGATTTGTTGTCAAGAGACACACGTCGCCAAAAAACACAAACATATATTGATAAATAAAAAGTTGGGAGTTGAATTTATTAATTCAGATGTAAATAAAAAAAGAGGATTGGTGATTTACGTCAAGGAGAAATGGGAACCTGAATTAATTTGCAAAGACGACGAAGGAAGAATCTTGGGAGTTGAAATTAACCATCAAGGCGAAAAATTCAATGTGGTAACTGTTTATGCTCCAAATACAAACAAGGCCCTTGAATGCAAACTGAATCAATTTTCTCCCCCATCCAAACAATTTTTGTGAGTTGCATACTGTTGTCAAGAAAATGGATTTACTAAATCCTCTTAATGTGTAGATGCATAGTGGTCAGTCATTGGGAGAAAGGTCCTCCAGATGTTTCTGGACCACAACATGAGCAATGGTCAGAGGTGAACATCTACGCACTAAACACAGCTTTTGATATCACACTTTAAGGGATTTCCCCTCCTTAAAATGTATAAAGCCACTGATTTAAGTACTGATAACACAATTCTCCAAAACTGGAAAAGGAGCTTCACACTGGTCTTATTTCTTTGCTAATTTAGAACACCAATTTAATTCCCTTTATTTAAATAAATTCATCTGATTTGGATTCAGTGCCTGCAGGCTGAGCTTTATCTTTCAAAGCATAAGGTGCTTAGTATATTGCTTCATATGTTGCATGTGCTTACATATAAAAAGGTGGTGATGTTAATCTATCGCTTCTTTTTGAAAACTATAAAAACACCTGCAAAGCATTCTTAAATGCATCCAATCATCTTCTGCCCTCGATAAAATTATTCATAAGAATAAAGTGATGCAAGCCTTCACTTTTGAATAAAGGCAAGATACACCGCCTGCCAAATCAGGCCACCTAATGTGTATTGTTGGGTGTGGGTTAATGCACACAAATTCTTGCAAGAAATCAGGCCATAGTCATGCCAGAAATGAAGCAGCCCTTTCGTTAGGTTTGTTTCAGCTTTCAGAAAATGAGAAGTTATTTTAGTGATTGTGAGATTTTATTTATTTAAATGAACTGAATAGTTTATTTGCCACTTAATACCAGAGTTTCTAAGTGGTATCCAAGAGGGATGCAAAACGGATACAACATAACATCTCTTAAAAATATTAACATAATCAGATTTAAAATATTTGCTGAAATAGAAAAACCATCACCAAGTGCTGGAAGTTCAACAGGGTGGAGGTTGTCTTATATTTTATTGTTTTTATATGTGATAGAAGCTGCCCAGAGTGGCTGGGGAAACCCAGCCAGATGAGCGGGATATAAATAATATCATCATCATCATCACAGAGGCGGAGAAAGGTGGGTGCGGTGGGTGCAGTCTGCCCCAGGTGTCATCCATGAGGGGGGTGACATCGGCGCCCTGCCCCCTGGGATGTTTGGCGTGGGCGACGCACCCCTCGGACACCCCCCCCGGGACACTCGGCATAGATAGCGCGCCCCTGAGACGTGCGCCCCTGAGACGTGTACCCCTTGGGATGCTCGCTATGGGCGGTGCACCATCTGGGATGCTCACCCCCCGGATGCTAGCCCCGCCCCCCGGTACACACCTGTAATGGTTCTAGGGGTTGCTCGTGCGTAAGTTGTCGCCACTCCTGGCTGGGTTACCTGGGTGAACCCTTTCTGACCGGACAGCCACCCATCCGTGGCTGTCTCAATCGCTGGCAGAATCCGTCAGTGGGTGTTTCTTGAACTTCTTCCAGCAAAGAAGTTCTTTGACGCCTAGTCTCCTCCTACTCTCCCTGCGCGAAAGTCTTCTGCGCAGGGAGGGTGTGGGCAGCGGAGGACCCGTGCTCTCCCCGCTGGTCTCCGGCGTGGAGTCCTGGAGCCCCCTCGTCGATTCCCCCATCTGCCCCCCTTCTCCACTGGTGTTACGCTGATTTCCTTCCCCAGCAGATGGGCTGCCTCTCTCCCTACTGTGACCCTCTCCGGCATCCCTCTGGAGCCTTCCCTCCGCCTCTGGCTCCGATGGCAGTTCCCTGACAACACCGCTCCAGGAGCCGGAGCAGCTAGCTCTGCCATTGCATCATCATCATTTCCTCAGCCAGGAGGAAGCTCCAAAGAACTGGGCCCACAAACTGAACACACAGCTCCTGGTGGTTGAGAGCCATGTTTCTAAACTATGGGGACCACTAACAGCAACTCCCCCCAAGCGCTCAGTGATTGGGCAGGGATATGAAACATCAAGCAAACCTTAAGGTACCCTGGCCCCAAGTTGTTATGGGCCTTGTAAATTATTACAAGTGCCTCAGATTTGTCCTGGTAGCTTTTAAGCACCAGAGTTATGTATTATTATTTTGTTCAGGGGAGTAGTCTGGCCCCACCAACAGTCTAGCTGCAGCATTTGGCTACAGTTGGAGCTTCCTCCCAGTTTGCTAGGCCTTTGCAAACTTTCACAAGTAAGTCTCAAAAGTTTTAGTCCTTTCCGTGAGTTATCGAAAAACGGTCTGAGGGAACCTGAGCCCAACAAAAATACCTCTCTGTTGAAGGTATTAGCAGCATTACTCTTGTCCCTTGAGAGGCATGGTTATTCTAGGCTTGCCCCATGTTTTCCCCAGTGCATCCTACAGGACACAAGCCTGCCAGGAAGTCCTATTAAATACCTAATAGCTTCCCATTTTAATGGTGTGATGTGGGCTTATGAACTAATCAAGGAAAGGCACTTGGTTCACACTCAGGGTTCACTATTATTATTAATTCTTTGGTTTCAAGATTGAGCCCATACAATGGAAACAGAGTCTGAGGTTAAGTTATAGTGAACTGTATTCCCATATCTATATATTCCCCTCTCTTTCATGGATTACTCCGATATAGAAAAATAGGGGTTGTTGGCTTTTGCTGCCCAACTCCCTAAGGGGACTGAGTCCCCCAAGTCCATGACTGGTCAGAGATGAATGGATGGAGGCAGGATGCAGCGAAAGCAAGGTAGATCTTTATTTTTCTGTTGCAACATACCGGTAGTTCCCTCCCCTCCTAGCAAGGAGACAAGAGAGACTCAGAACCAAGAAGAAGCATCTCTTTTAAGGGTTTGCATTTTGGGGTGGAGAAGAAGGACATCCCCTCTACAAAGAGTCAGAAATTACATCACACATAAGGCGGGGTTACTGTGGCTCAGGCAAGTCAAGGTGTGATATACCTGAGGATTCCACAAGTTTTAAATAGTTCCAAACACAGTTTACATAAAACATTAGCATTTGATAAGACAATCAGGATGCCCATCAGCCATCCCTCAGTGATGAATAAAAGGTAAAGGTAAAGGGCCCCCTGACTGTTAGGTTCAGTCATGGACAACTCTGGGGTTGTGGCGCTCATCTCGCTTTACTGGCCGAGGGATGTGGCCAGCATGACTAAGCTGCTTCTGGAGAACCAGAGCAGCGCACGGAAATGCCGTTTACCTTCCCGCCGGAGCGGTACCTATTTATCTACTTGCACTTTGATGTGCTTTCGAACTGCTAAGTTGGCAGGAGCAGGGACCGAGCAACAGGAGCTCACTCCGTTGCGGGGGATTCGAACCGCGGATTCTGATCAGCAAGCCCTAGGCTCTGTGGTTTAACCCACAGCGCCACCCGCATCCCTCAGTGATGAGTATCTGACAATTAATGCAAAGGAGGTTCACAGATATAGGAGAGGAACCACTCAGGAACTTCTCCTGATTGCTATCTGCCTACATGTTCTCAGGCAAGGGGGATTAAGGAGGCAGAGGAAATATTTAGTGTCTTTAGATGGCTTTTGGATTGCTCTCCTGTACTATTTTAGAAATGTGGCTAATATACTTATGTACAGTGATACCTCGGGTTACAGACACTTCAGGTTACAGACTCTGCTAACCCAGAAATATTACCTCGGGTTAAGAACTTTGCTTCAGGATGAGAACAGAAATTGTGTGACGGCAGTGCGGCGGCATCAGGAGGCCCCATTAGCTAAAGTGGTGCCTCAGGTTAAGAACAGTTTCAGGTTAAGAATGGACCTCCAGAACGAATTAAGTTCTTAACCCGAGGTACCATTGTATGTGTGCTTACCTTGTGCAATTATCAACATATATTCTGTATTTGAGCCCTTAGAATTCCTATAACAACTCCCTGCCTCTAAGGCTCCCTGTGCCAATGAGCACCGTAATATAATTAGTGATATTTTCCTCTACGTGCCAGCTGCTTCTAGATGTTTGCCAAACTGTTTTGTTGGCTTGCAACAGAACCAAGCTGGAACAACTTCACTTACATCCGCCCCAGAATCAGAACCAAACGGGGAGGGTGCAGGGCGGGGGGAACGCCCTGGGACAGTGGCAATGGTTTCCAGAGGTATGGAGCAACTAATGAACATGGGGAATAGATGAAGAAATCTGACTCAAGAATTGTAACTCAAAGTGTCCAATAACATAGAAAGCATATATAACAATAGGAGAGATGACTGATAACCCCGGGATAAAAGCCAATTAAGCATTTAATTAAAAGATGAAAATCTAAAGGAATGATTCAAAGAGCTGTAGCCGATTTGATGCTACATTGTCTTTATGATTTATTACAAGGTAATAGTGATGTGCAGCCCAGTCCCTTATACATACCTGCTCAGAAGTAAGTCCTATTGAGTTCAGTGGACCTTTATTCCAAGTGGGTACACGATTGCAACCTTTGCCCCAACCAACTAAATGCACTCAGCAAGTTGCAGGCTCAACTTGATAAAATATTTAAGGGGAATTTTATAGGAATTAATATGAACAGCCCTGGAAAAGTGAAATAAAATGCGAAGACTATTAACAATTAATTGATTAGCCATAATTAATCAAGATTAAGAAATGAGTTGTGGGTAGCCCTTAGGGCTGTCAAAGATAGTCTTTAATAAATCCTGGGGCAGAATTATGGAAGAAGATATACGGTATAC
This sequence comes from Podarcis raffonei, assembly GCF_027172205.1. Lineage (NCBI taxonomy): Eukaryota > Metazoa > Chordata > Lepidosauria > Squamata > Lacertidae > Podarcis > Podarcis raffonei. Next base: position 79,629,024 of record NC_070602.1, read on the forward strand.
ACAAATCACTTTCTCATTGATGAAAAAAAATATTTCCCAGCAATCACCAAGTCCTCCTTTCACTAGCGGGTGCGGAAACAACATTCCTTACTTCCGTTGGGTGAACAAAAAGGGTGTGGCACTCTTATTCTCACTGTAATCCTGCAGAGACAACTCTAAAGGGAGGGGAGCCTTTAATATCCAGCCTCAGCAATGTAGCTCCAGCTCTCTTCAGGCAATGTGTTACAGAAAATGCATGCATATTCATGTTCTGTGACGAAAACTTTGTTTGATGTTCCTGTTTTGGTTTTTCATATATTTCATAAGGCTAGTTGCCTGGGGAAAACAAGGGTGTTGGGTTTTTTTTAAGGGATTAGTTGGAGATTCTGGACAGTTTGGGCAACTGTGGCCAAGGGGATCAGAGTGTTGAGAAAGTGGAGAGAGAAGAGAAGTGGAATGGTGGGCTAGCCAGGAAGAAGAAAGGGTCATGAGTCTGTGAAGGGCATCCAGTGAGTGGAGACTGGTGGCAAAGTTCTGGGAGTGACTGTGGTGGATAGAGATGGACTAAAACAGTGGGGGGGGGGCCTGAAAGGCTTGTATGGGTTCAGGGGGATCCAATTGCCTGCGATGCCAAGCAACAGCATAAGAAAGTCACCTCACAGGAACACCTGGGCAACCCCACCGCATCATAAGGGACTTGACTGATGCATCGGATTATTCTGCAAGAAAGGATACCGTCTCCTCACTTATATCAAAATATGTTTTAAGAAAGGTGTTTGTGTAGGCTTTTTGAAGAACACCCCCCCATTAAGCTGAAAAACACCTGTTGCCAGTGGGCATTTGCGATACCCGAACAGCCCATTCACAACATTAAGTCTCCGTCTGGAGCACAATAATTAGTGGTGGCTCAGACAGAAGAAGCAGCTAAAGGGGAAATCTCGCTGTAGCAGAGCCTGACCTGTGAAAATGTGATGCTTCTTTCTGTTCCGTGAAGCTGCTTATGTGCTTACTTATGCTGAGTTAGAGGGGAATGGAATAGAGGGGCCAGAATTCCAAACAGGAGCATTGCAGGTCTTCTGCGTCCTTTATAGCTGTGGGAACGAGGGAACATTCAGCAGGTATAGCCTGTCATTAAATAAGGCTGGTGCAAAACATGGTGCCACCTGAGGAGCTGCTACCACCGCCCTTCCTCCCCGCCCCTTACTTTTAAAGCATTTTGCTGTCAGCACAGCAGCAGCACTGATGGGTCTTGCCGCATCCCTCTCCTCTCTCCCAAGAAAAGGTTACTTCCTCAGAGTGAGGCATTCTGGGTGACATGGCTTTGGAGAGAGCCTTCACCATCACCGTTATTCTGCAGTAGCTAGATAATATCTTCTAAATTTAGCTGAAAATACTTTAGTCACTTCAAAGCGTTAGTTCATGTTTAAAAAGAATTTCCAGCCACTCCAGAAAATCAGGCACTCCCCAGAGTATGGCATATAAATGGGCAGTGGCGTAGCGTGGGGGGTGCAGGGGGGGCCAGCCGCACCGGGCGCAACACCTGGGGGTTAGGGTTAGGGGGCGCAAATCCACGGGTTAGGGGGCGCAAATTACTTGCCTTGCCCCGGGTGCTGACAACCCACGCTACGCCACTGTAAATGGGGCTGGTGTTGTGGTTTGAGGACCCGACCCCCGCAATGTGAAATGAATACACAAGGACACATGATATAAGGTTAATGGGCAAGGAAAGGCCACAACTTTATTGATTACAGCAGTGAAAAGGTATTGGCTTAGGCATTGGATCTCTAAAACAAGTGGGTTTATTCACCAGTAGGTGGAGCCTGTTGATGCTAATCCAACTATAGGCTCACCCCTGATGTCACCGAGGGCCTCCCGCCTCCCGCCAAGCAGGCATCGGACAGAATACATGACCACCAGATTCCTTTAACGGAATACCCCAAAATTGAAGGCATAGGCGATGGCCACACCTAGCCCTTCGACACACCACAACACATTATTCCAATGCCTAACCGCCACCTGAGCCGAAAGGCTCGCCGCCAATACCCTTACAGCTGTAACCAATCCCTGATGCTGCTGCTGATGCTAGTTAACCAAATGTCATTCCCTTGGTCTGAAAGATGAACCCCATCATTCCGGTACAAGGCTTGGTCGCCAATCCGGATACGGTCATGAGAGATGACTCGGCCATACAAAAAGTGCACCCAACGGGCTATTGCACGATTCAAGAGTTTCCTGGATTTTTCAATGGCCATACAGTTCTGCACACCGTGCCACACAACTCTCTTCAGGAAGGAGGACCAGAACACCGTTGTTCCGGGACACAAGGCAGCAATCTCATCCAAATCTCTTTTTATGTGCCACGACAAGTCCACACTTCTTCTGCTAACAAGGTCATTTTCCCCTAATTGAAGGATAAGGATGTCAGGAGGGCCAAACGCGGCAACTCTCCCTCTCAGCAATGGCATAAGCAATGCCTCGTCTCGAAAACCAGGAAACTCACACTCAGCAATGGCATAAGCAATGCCTCGTCTCGAAAACCAGGAAACTCGCACTCCAGGTGGCAATCCAAGGTTAGGGGTGAGGCCACAGCTAACTGACTGTACGTGGGCTGAATGGACTATACCAGGGGTGTCAAACTCAAATTCATCGGGGGCCGCATCAGCAGTTTGGTCACCCTCAAAGGGCCGGTTGTATCTGTAGGAATGCATGTAAAGTGGAGGTTTCCTGTGTAGAACGGCCAGTGCCGCTAGAGGGCAGACGTTCTCTGGCTTGTAGGCTGCCGCGCATGTGCTGAAGAGGCGGCTTTCTTGTGTCAAAAAAAAAAAAAGCGAGAATAAAAGGTGAAGGCTGGCGGCCGGCGGCGGCTACACGGGCCACATGACGAGGTCTGGCGGGCCAGATTTGGCCCGCGGGCCTTGTGTTTGACACCCGTGGACTATACCATGGCCACAAATCCAGACACTTCTGAGAACGGCTGAGAATAAAGGAAAGTAAAAAATTACGGATAAGTAGAGGTAAAGGAGCAGAGCGCATTCTAACGAGTGTAACCTTTATAAGCGTCGGATTTCCACTGGCCCATTTCCTTAATCTTATCCGCTGGCAGGCCCAAGCATGCAGCTGTTGTGGCGGCGCCAATCCTGAATGAGTGTGCCGCATAATCCTGGGAAGATAAACCACAGGCATCAATAGCTTTGCGGAGTGCCCTTGTGAATTGGTGTCTCAACAAAGGTGACCCATCCTCGTGAACCAGGAGCGGGCCAGAACCGGGCGGTCTGAGGTAAAGGTGCCATCTAGTGTCCTTTACCGGGCATGGGCCCTGCTGCGCAGACGCTGTAAGCTTAACTAGAACACCCATACCGGCCTGATCAGTTTTGGACTGACGTATCCGCACCGTCAAGCTAGATTCGGACCACTGCACGTCCTCCCTAAGGAGGGCGCGCGTTGAACCTCCTGCGCTAACTTCAACCACAGCTTCACCAACTCCCAGAGCGCCAAAAAGGCGATAGCGTACGCCGCGGAAAAGAGGCGGGCTTCAAACCTGGTCCAGCAAATTGACCTGAGCTTTATGTGTATCTGAGATAGCAACCCATAAGAAATTGGCTTACGGCCCTCGGCCCTGGGGGGCTGTAGCCTGCCCCAACCTTCAACAGGTCTGCGGATCAGGAAGTCACTACACGGATCGGAGGAAAATGTGGCTTTAGCAAAGAAGCTGATGGCGGCTACGTGTATCTTTAAGGTTTTGGGAGCACGTCCCAAATCGTCAAGATGGGAAAGGTACTGCAGAACATCATCAGTGGTGGGTGGCACGTTATGCGAAAGCCCAGATATCCCAGACCTGAAACCCAGGAAATTGCACCAGGCTTTCTTGTAAGACCTGAGAGTGGAGGGTGCGACAGACGCTAATACTCCCTGTATCACTTTGCGTCTCCAACGTTCCACAGGTGCTCCGGAAAGGGTTCGGGCAACAGTTGTGCTCCAGGTGCTAGCGACCGGAAGTGAGATATCTGAAAGCGAGACAAGGCACCGGCTGTATCATTATTGGTCCCTGGTATGAATTTGGCTGAAAAAATTATGTTGTACTCAAGGCACCGGAGAACGAACACCCGCAGAAGGGAGGAGACCCTCGCAGACCGAGATGACTGCCTGGCCAGTATGTTCACCACTGCCAGGTTGTCGGTCCTGAAGCACACACGGCGATTTCGAAACTCCTCCGTCCAGATGTGAACGGCCACTACTATTGGAAAAAACTCGAGAAAGGTGAGATCCCACGTGATGGCCTGGCCCTGCCACCCCGTTGGCCATCGTTGCGCGCACCATCATCCCCTGAAGTACAAGCCAAAGCCCAGGGACCCTGCCGCATCTGATTGGACCTGGAAATCTGAGGACAAATTTAGAACATCCTGCCATAGGGATACCCCATTGTAGTGTTCCAAAAATGTCATCCACACCTTCAGGTCTGCCTTAACCGACTTGGAAAGTCGGACCCTGTGGTGTGGGTGTCTGAGACCAACTGACAGCCTGCCCGATCGAAGAATTCGATCGAAGAATGCGGAGAGGAGGGAGCTGGATCAGGGAAAATGCTAGACCCGGAGGGTCCCTATCATCTGTTCCCTGCTGCGGGGGCTTCTCTGGAACTGGAACCCCGCCTCCCCGAAAGGGCTGCTTCCCTTTGTAACACGCTACGGCTGGGAGTAGCCCTGCACACCTCTCGCACTCGTGCAGATTCTTACAAGACTGCCTTTGGCATGACCCCTTATTGAATTCCCAACATACCTTGCGCTTTGGCTCCCTTCTCAGGTCCGGCTTACCCATGCAATAAGAATCTAATGGCTTCTTCTCAACATACGGGACAACCGCCACAGACCTGGTGCCATTTTCAATTTGATCCCAGCATGCTAGAGGGATCCTGGAAGCCTTCTTTCGGACTTTTATCATAGCTAATGGTGGCGGCCACCCCAGAAAGCGCACAGGCTGTTCTGACTCTTCATCATGTCGCCCGTTTTCGACTTGCTCTTCTTACACACGTGCTTCTTCTTGGTGCGTCTTTTGCCTGACGGTTTGTACCCCCTCAACTGTCTGAAGCTCCCCCTCCAGTTGCTGGGCTGCTTATTCTGCAAAGAACCGGAAGAACTGGATGCAACAGGGTTATTGACACAGGCTGGCGGGCTCCACACAGGCGACCCAATGCAGTTCTGAGGGCCAGAGGCCTAGTTTGCACTGCCGCAGTTACTGCCCGAGAGCTTGGGCCTGCGCCTGAGAACTGAAAATCGTTGAAGAGGGCGACAGAGGTGCCTGGGAGGTCATCAACCTGGGTGAGAGGTGGGCTCTCCGGAACCACGTGGCAATCTAGTATCATATCAGGGGTAGCAGCGGAGGGCATGGGGTTAGGGATTGCTCGAAAAAATGCTGCTCATAATCATCAATGAACGATCTAAAGGCATTTAGGTAGTGTGAAATAGGTTTGGGGTTATTATCCTGTCCATGTGGCACCCATGCAGCCTGAGGTGTGAGCTGATTCCGCCACAGAGCACTTCCTCTTAGGTGCCATGGATAACGCGCTAAAGCTACTGCCACAAACACGTGCTACTGTTTACAAGCGGTTGTACAGGCACATGTTATAGATTCTGAAACGAATGTACTAATTAACGATTGATTTACTTATAATAAATAACAATTTTTCCAAGTATTTGGTTAAATGTTCAATTGTTTATCCAATTAGTATGTGCGTGCATGTGTTATTTATTACTATATATATATATATATATATATATATATATGATGCTTCCTACTTCATATTATAATATCTCATTCAATATGCAGGGGACCCATACAGGGATCAAACCAGCAACCTTGGCATTATCAGCACTATGCTCTAACCAGTTGAGCTATCCAGGCTCTCTAGAATTGTTTGGGACCCCGAGGGTGATTCAGTCCAACCCCTTGCAATGCAGGAATATGCAGTTGTTCCATACAGGGATCAAACCTGCAACCTTGGCATTATCAGCCCCATGCTCTAACCAGTTGAGCATTATCAGCCCCATGCTCTAACCAGTTGAGCTATCCAGGCTCTCTAGAATTGTTTGGGACCCCGAGGGTCATTCAGTCCAACCCCTTGCAATGCAGGAATATGTAATTGTTCCATACAGGGATCGAACCTGCAACCTTGGCATTATTGTCACCACGATCTAAGCAACTGAGGATTCCAAAATATATGTAAATTATTTATTATTAATTTTATTTTTATTATTATTAATTTTATTTGTCTATTTATATATTTATCTTTAGATTTATTTATTTAATTAATCAATTTAATCTTGGTATGTGATGCCATTCCACTTATTCTCTTTATTTTTTTATTATATATTATTATTATTAATATTCTTTATTTTATTTTTTATTTATCCATTATTATTATTATTATTATTATTATTCTATTATTATTTATCTATTATTTATTATTTATTTATTTATTATTATTATTATTATTATTATTATTATTATTATTATTATTTATTATTAGTGTTATTATTAAAATCTAAACCAGTATTATTTGTTCAATCAATTACCACTGTAAGTAGAATTAATTGCTGATACTATCAATTGTCTATTGTAACTGACGATGATATGAAATAATTATTCCTCACTTGACTGTTCCGTTTGTATATGTCTATAAATTTATTTATTTGCCACCAAACTAATGGGTCAGGTGGATAGACACAGCTAAATATTTAAACCTGCCTCCTGAGGAGCAACTCACAAGCATGTAGTGATGAAACAATAGGAACAGCAGAGCAACGCAGCCCCCCCACTGCAATCAAATTGAATCAAAGAAAATCGCTCTCAGGGAAATGTCCTTTACTAACACTTTGCAAAACAAAAGGTAATGCTGGAGGCCCAGCAGAAGGAAAATGCTGCCAAAGACAATGTTTCCTTCAGTTGATTATTAACGCTTGGCTATATAAATTCTTAACTTCAGCTGAATTAACTACACTGTGCAAATTCCATGCAATAGTATGCTCAGAACGTATTTCCTTATTAATTTATGTATCTGTTAGTCAATATACAATTCAGGCAGATGCACACAATCAATTATATAGAGCTGCTTCCTCAGGTAAAACTCCTAGTGATTTAGAGGGATGGTACAATAGAACAATCAGAGAACAACAGACACAAGAACTGCTATCAAATGAAAATGTAGGAAAATACACTTAAGGAAATGGTCCTTCTACCAGCATTTCAGCAGAACAGTGAGCCTTTTAAATAAATAAATAAATAAATTCTCATTCAATCCTCTGCAAAGCAGGAATATGCACGGGGTCCCATACAGAATAAGCTATACGTCACTTAAATGCACCACTTGTATTTATTTATATTTATTAAATCACAACCCAGCAAGAGTTCAAGCAGCAGCACTCAGCTAGTTGTTAGCACCTGGCTCCAAGGAACAGACCTATACACAAAGAAACCCCAACTACAGTCAGACAGAATTGGAAGATAATTGCCTACAATTAAATGTTGCCCCTTTTAAATGATAGGCAAATCTAGGCGCAAAGCAACACCAAGTAATCAAACAGAATTGAAAATAACTGCTTACTAGGAAATGCCCAGAAGCTGCAGCCAAATTAAGAGAAAAGGAAATCAACAAGATTCCAGGCCCACACCAGTGGCCCTCTGAAAAGGAGGGGTGAGGTTGCTCTTAAGGGGAATATCTCACTACTGGGAAAACATCTACCAAACAAAGGAAACTTTGCCAAACAAAAAGTAAATCTTTGCCCACAAGGTCAGCTCCATAAGGGTGCTTAAACAGACAAAAGACTGCAAATGGTCAAACTGCTGGTTAGTTAAACTGACAATGCAACTAGAGCTGCTGAACTGCCAGGTGCTTAAAGACAATGCCTAACAAACTGCCAGTCACTCAGAGAGCAATCAATTCAGTTGAAAAACCTGTCTGGTAACTGTGATGACTCAGGCAAGAAGCAAAGGGAACTCTGCAAGGGTGGGGGGTGCTGGGAGGGAGGACGGGTGGAGGGAGGAGAAGGAAAGCCTGGGGGGAGTTGGGGGGGAGGAGGGGGTAAAATGAACACTCAGGGCAAGGAAAAGTTTAGAAGAAAAGGAAAATAGCTGTCCTTTACAGTGAGCCAAAATGAAGTGGAAATATAAACCGTGGGTTAGCCTGGACTTTTCAGTAAGGGTCTATAAGCCACAACCTTTTGTTTGTTTGTTTGTTTGTTTGTTTGTTTAAAAGTGGTTTTCTTTAGGGACCCTGTACTGGCAAGTGAAGCCAATGACAAGAACCAGGCAGAGGTACACCTTCAAAGGTTCTAAACGTATGAATGTACAATGCTGAGGAATGGTTCCCTGATCAGAAACCCTGAATTGTCCGCCCCAAGCCCTGCCTTATTTCTTCCCCCAAATGCCAAGCGAAGAGGGGTGTGTGGCTTAGATAAAGTAAGAGGGGTGAGGTTTAAGTGGTACCAATGGAAGGGATGGCAGGGTAAATCAAACCCACACTAAAAGAGTAATAAATCAACAAACGGCAGGCACAAACACACGCTGCCAGCACACACACACACGACTTAAAATTAGAGAGGAACAGGCAAGGGCAAGGGAGGGGGGAAACGTACAAGCACCCTGGCCAACAAATTAAAATGTAAGGCGGGGATATCCTTTACCTTCAGAGGGAAAAAAGTTAAAATTAAATCGGTGGAAGACAAGGACAAATTTTTGAAGGACTACGGAGAAGACCTTCAGAAAGGGATTGAAGAGCCAAGCGATTTAGGACCTGGATCATCAAGCCCAACACCTGCACCTGGGGGATTGAAAGATCCTGAGAAAGAGACGCCACTTTTGGGAGCAACAGGAGGAAAATAGTACTATTTCGATATGTCTCTGCAATTATTAAGTTGGAATATTCATGGTTTGAATTCCCCTGAAAAGAGGAGGAAAGTTTTTCATTTACTAAAAAAGGAACAATTGGACATGATCTGCTTGCAGGAAACACATGTGATTAGGCTGCACAGAAAAGTGTTAATTAATAAAAAACTAGGCCAAGAATTTATTTCATCAGACAAGGTCAAAAAGAGAGGAGTGGCAATTTACGCAAAAGAAAGCCTATCACCAAAGTTTCTTTTTAAAGACGAACAGGGAAGAATCTTGGCAATTGAAATTCAAACACAAGGAGAGAAATTTTTGATTTTAGGAATTTATGCACCAAATGAGGGGAAATCAGAGTTTTACAAGAAACTGCATGAGACATTGATGGACTTTATGGACTATAACAACATTATTATGATGGGAGACATGAATGGAGTGGTATCTACGAATATGGACAAAGCACAAAGACAGACTATAACGAAAGAGGGCAGACTACCAAAAACTTTTTTTGAACTGACTGACAATATGGACTTGATTGACATTTGGAGGACTAAAAACCCCCTAGGTAGAGAGGGAACGTTCTTTTCTGAAGCCAAAATGACATGGACAAGCACCCTGGCCAACAAATTAAAATGTAAGGCAAACCCACTCAGTCACCCAGACCAGCCAGGCAATCGGACGGGCAAGGGCAATAGAGGGAAAAAACATACAGGCACCCTGGCCAAAATTAAAATAAAACGCACAGCCACCAAGGCAGAGGCCAGGGAAGGAAAGTGAGGAGACAAGGGAGATAGAAAGACGGCACTCACACTCAGACCTCGCTGGTGGTGGAGAGACCATGTGCTGGGCAAAGGAAAAAGCTGCAGCTTAAGAAAGGTAATTCACACTTAAACCACCCAAACAAATCCAGCACCAGGAGTGGGGGAAAATAAAATGTAGGTTTTTACACAGAAAAGAGGACACAGCAAGACAGCAAGGCAAACTTGGAAAGCTCGGCAGCAGTGGGTGAGTGAGCTTGGTGGCCAGACATGTGAGCCAGGGTTCACATTTACCAGCCTACGCCCAATTGCCTCAGGTTGCCTAACGGAAGGGCATGCATGCCAATTGAACCTGCCAATTGTCTATGCAACTATGAAAGATGCAGAAGCCCCGTCCTGTCCTGTTCCCACCCCCCACCCCAACCTGGCCATCCCAACTGCAATATTTTGTTGCAGGTCCCACTTGTTGCATTTTAATTATTTAGTGACTAAAAACACATAGTGTTAACTTTTGTGAAGTAGCTAGGATTTTCTTTCTATAGCGTTGCCAGATTAACAAACTGGAATCCATATGACATGTTTTAGATTATCATATGGGAAGGGGAAAGAAAATGCTCACCATTACCTCCTCCTGCACCTCTCCGCATTATCTTAAGCACTGCACCCACAGTAAGTGACTTGGTGGAACACAGCTTCCAAACTCTCCTTCTTCCCGCAGGTAGCTACAATCCTAGACATTTCTTCTGCAACTACACAGCAAATCTACGACTCCCTGCGCACCCCCCTTAGTCTTTCCAGCGCCACTTCTGTACTAATGCCACCAGCCTGAAATTCACCTAGAAGGAAGGATGTTCTCTCCCTATTTCTGCTGCTATGGTAAATACAGGGAGACAAACAGAACAAAGTACCTCTGGTCAGGGCAACAACTCACTGGAAAAGAACTAAGGCCCATATTTCTGCACATATATGAGAAGTCTTACGTGTTTGGCAACAGAGCTTCCCACACTGCTAGGATGAGTCTGCTTTTTGAGGCAAGTCACATCGCTGATATATCCCTGCCAATTTCAAAATCCCTTCTTTTGAAATCCTTCCAAAGGCTATTTCAAAAATCCAAATGCATTGCATCCTTTGTTTAGAAATAGGTTTGCAATTATGAAAGATGCAGCTAGCATTATTCAAGCAATTCCTGTTGCAAAATAAGAATGAAAGCATTACAAAGAGTGTTTGACGCATGGTAACACAAAACAGCTAGCCCAAAGCAAAGGTGGTATAGCGTTGGGTCAAATATGACAGGTGAGACACCTGAGAATATTTGTTTGATGGGAATGGATCTCAGGCAAAGATAGCATGCAGCAGCACCAGTGGCGTAGTTAGGTAATTTTAGACTCTGGATTTAATGAGCTTATTTGGTTATAATGCTCTTATTTAGATCGTAACTTGTATTGCTTCTTTTCCTTTGAAAGGCAGTAAGCCAGCTCTGCTGCATTTCAGAGTTCTCTTGCTCATTCTATTACAGTGTTTTGGAGATCTGCCCAAAGGTTCTACCCTGAAGCCACCACTGCACCACACCGTCCCCACTGGGCCAAATTTGCCATTGAAGAGAGGCTAAGACTCGGGTTATTTAATATATTATAAAGGTGGAGGAACATAAGAAAGACAGGCTCCTTCTTAAGGAATGTAAACTCTACCTCAGGCGTCACCAGCATTTGGGGAAATACTGTGAGCACCACCTTCTCTGGTCAGTTATCTGCCATTTTGCCTGAGACAGAAGGAAAGAAAGCATGCATGTATGAACTTCGATGTCCCAAGGGATCTGGGTAAAAATCAATTTGATGGTCAAGAATGTCCCCAATGTAGCTCATACAGAGTTCCTAGCTATCTTTGCACAGGCTGAATAAAATTGACAATAAGTCTATTGACTATTGGCACTCCAGGACATGGGAGTAGCCAGGATTTTGTTGGGGGGGGGCAGAACCTCAGTTACCTATGTCTTTTTATTGATGGGGAGGTGCAGCTTCCCCTCCCTGCTCTTCCTTGGGTACGCCCATGCTCCAGGAGACTAAATTGTTCTGCTGGTAAAATCCACAATAGCTTCAAGATGTTGCTTACACCAGCATACTTGGAGATCCTTTCCTTCGTGAAGGACAACAGGAGCTGTATCCCAAGCGATATTGTTCTTGAAGAATCCACCGTGGACAAGACACACTGGCTTTGGAGAAGCTGCCAGAGCAGAGTATTTTGAGGGGTGCCAAAGTAAGTTGAGTGAGAGTGAGGAGGATCAACACATGCTTGTGATGGGCTGTGAGAAGAGTTCTCCACCTTGGAATGCAAGAGTACCTGATCAAGGCAGGTAAAGATAGTGGCTGTGTTTTAATGACATAGGGTGGTATCCAACAACTTGGTCTGTCAGCACAAGGATTTACACTTGTGCAAAGAACCTTGCTGCTCCTCCTCCTACTGCACCCCCTTAAACCTCTGTTCTGAGGTTTCCCCTCAACCCACAGGAGCAGATTTGGGAAGGATCTGGGGCATGCATGGTGGGAAGAGGGAGGGATGATTCTGTTGCACAGGCATAAATCCTTGCGCTGATGGAATAAGGTAGTTGGATACAGCCCATCATTTGTTAAGTGGGAGAAGAAGAGATCAGCAGATCATGTTGTTGACGAAGGTGGGCACATTGGCTTAGATCATGGGTGTCAAACTCAAAATCATCGGGGGCCGCATCAGCAGTTTGGTCACCCTCAAAGGGCCGGTTGTATCTGTAGGACTATGTGTCCGCTCTTTATTATCATAAATTATTGTCACTGCATTTAATTATTACTGTTTTTTGTAATAATGTAAGTAACAACTAGCTCTGAAAGCAGAAACATAGTCAGAATAATGGCAAGTAGATATTCAAATGTACAATTATTGTACAATTTATTGAAAAATGATTTTTGGTAACAGACAGTATTTTTTTAAAAAAACATACAAATATTGCCAAACACTTTTTATTACACATATGGCAAACACAAGGCATTAACTTTTTTTAAACTTTTCTGACTAGATGGCTGACATCATTTTCCTGAGGTCAGTCCATCAATGTCTGGCGTTAGGTCTGACTGTCTTTTTCAAGCTGTGACTTCCCGCGGGCCTTGTGTTTGACACCCGTGCTCTAGTGCGAAGAAGGGAGGTACCACCATTTCTGGCACCTGGGAACGCAACTGCACTTCCAGAACCTCAAGTGTAGAGGGGAGTGACACAGAATACACACTCACACCACCTTAGGCCAGGTCATAATCCCCAGTTCCGCCAGCTTTTTTATAGTCAGCTGGCAGGGTGCTTCAATCTTCACAGGGTCCCTAGCCTTCATTTTAAAGAGCAGCCTCCAGGATGCACCACCAAGACAGATCCCACCTGAAAGTACTAAAAGCATGCACTTCTGTTGGAATAAAGATATGGGTGTCACACGCCTGTCAAAATACTATTGCAGCAGCTACTGTAGGGTCATGGGGAGTAAGGGCTGCTATTCCTCTGTTGATGGCAGTGAGTTTCCTGCCTGTGGTGAGGATTTCAGCATTCAGCCAAGGGTTCCTAGTCCAGGCATGCTCCCTCTGGACTACGTTCCCATGGGAGGTCCACCGATCCACCAACCTAAGGCAGGAGACTGAGAAGAGATATGATAGCCATCTTCAAATGTCTAAGGGGCATTTCGCATGGGAAATGGAGCAAGCTTGTATTCTTCCATTAGGGAAGGTAGGACTCAAACCAGTGGATTCACGTTACAATAAAGATTTTGACTAAACATGGGAAAGAACTTTCTGCTGGTAAGGGCTGTTCAACAGGGGAATGGTCTCCCTCGGGAGGTTTTTCCCTTCTTGGAGGTTTTTAAGCAGAGGTGGGATGTCTGTCTGCCATGGATGCTATGGCTGAGATTCCTGCACTGCAGGGGTTGTACAGTACTGGATAGCCCTGGGGATCCCTTCCAACTCTACGATTCTATTAGGATCCCTTTTATAAAAGAGAGAACTTTAATGGCACGGCCATTATTTATTTCGGCTTCTCCCAACGGGGCCACGAAGGATCAGAAAAGCTGAAGAAGAGACCCTTCCTCAGAGGAGGCGGGAGACCACCGGACCCGCCGAGGAGGGGAATCCGGCCGCCTTTCCCTCCAGAGCTTCGCCTTTTGCCCCGGCCAAGTTGCGCCGAGGGCGCCTTGCGGGCTCTGCGTGGCTTCAGGCGGAGCCCAGGAGCCGCTTCCCGGCCTGGAGGGCAGGCTGCGCGTGGGACCCCGCCGCTCTCGGGGCGCGACCCAGACCCGGCTGCCTTCCGCGGCCAGCAGAGGTAGGCCGCCGGCTTCTAACCCGGCGGAACTGGGGCGTCCCGGGCGCCGTGCTCCCCACTCCTCCTGCCCCGCCCCCTTCTCCCGGGTGCCCCCTCCCTCCTTTGTTCTCCGGAGCCCCGCCTCCCCCTCTCCCCCAGCTCACCTATTGGCTCACGCAGCCGCCACTCGGGTGGGGGCCCGCTTTGGCCCCGCTCCCCGGCCGCCGAGAGAGAGCGGGAGCGTGCGGGGCTGGGCTGGGCGGCCGGGCATCTCCTTCCCTGCGCTGCTTCGGCCGCGTCTGCAGCCACCGCGGGACCAGGCGGTAGGCCAGTCATGCCCAGACGCTGCCAGCCGCTCGGAAGGAGCCGTCGCTCCGCCGGGCAGCGCCTGCCTGCGCGCCCCTCGCTCCCTGCGCCGAGGATGGCGGGGGCGCCGGGCGCAAGGCGGCGCCGGGGCTGCTGGGGCAGCGGCAGATGCTGATGCACTTTGGGGAATTCCTGTCACAGGGAGCAAGGCAGAAGCGGAGGATGACGGGGCACGTTTCCCGGGGGAGCGGGGCCGCGGCTGCCTGGCCAGTTTCGTCCCACGATCCTGGAAATGCTACACGGGCCACATGACGAGGTCTGGCGGGCCGGATTCGGCCCACGGGCCTTGTGTTTGACACCCGTGGCTTAGATTATGATAGTAATAAGTATTCAGCCCTTACCAGAGCCTAGGGATGGTATTTGCTGAGTACTGATCCACTTGGGTATGATAATTATTTTGCTGCTTCTAACAGTTCAACACAAAATATGTTCTGTGAGCCACACCATTTTGGAATCTGAATCAATCTATGGCAAGTAAGTCCATTTTCCAAGTCTGACTGTTTACCAGTGTAGCTTTAAAAATGGGAAGTACGCCTGCACACAGTGACAACATTAATGGGCAACTACTGAAAGCATTCAGAAGAGTATGGGACCAAATCCACACATGTATTCTGGATGCTACCTTAACGCTCATCCCATTTCATGCTTAGTTGTGCTGCAGAGTAGGACTTACGAAACAACTGTTTTCAAAATGCCGTTGCAAAAACAATCAATCATATAACATAATTAAGCTTTGCTAATATCTGTATTTTCCTGCTCACGGTTTCTGAAAACAACTCACTCTGCAACAATTACCTGCAGAGAAGTTAGCTGACAGCTAAAATGAGAAGTTGCAAAGGAGAACAATTCTGAGGTTATGCCATTTGATGAGTTTGGATGTGTAGCACTTAAAGTTACGCTAAGATTTTCTGTACAGTATAATTAAATAGTTTCAGTAACATTAAAAGTAGAGAACTAAATAAGCTAACCCCAAAAATATTGTATGTAAGAAATCTGTTTTGTGCTTTTAAAAATGTACTTCTTTTGTATTCAAAATGCAATCAGCATTGGAAAAAGTTTTCTCTCTCTCATTTCAATGGGCTAAATATATTTCCTCACTCAGTACTGCATCAACTCAGGGTCTGCATTATTATTATTTTTAATTTAAATATTATTCTGCATTCAGTGCTATCACATTGTAGCAATATACATATATTGAGGTAATTCTGCCAAATCTTTAAGCATCATGATATTAATTATTTTCAGAATATGATTGCATTGCTTTAGGGAAAGGGTTGATCCAAGCAATAATGATAAATTATTTTTCCTCTGAGCTGCTAGACTTAATTATCCTTTTGCTGTGATCAGCAAGCTTTTGAAATGAGACTCATTGCTACTAATTTTCCTCACAATTAATTGATATGTTGGTCTTTGTATAAATCTTGCTTTCTACAGGTGTCTTTGATGTCCGTTTAAACAACAGCATGTTAAGCAGCATTCTGCTGGTTGAAAGATTGGCTGCTTCTTGAGAACACAGATATTTTGGACCTAGAAGGGTTTAATAATACTTTTGGGTGGCATGCATACTTGTGGTACGACAAGGTTAAAGCTCATAAAGCTTTTAAAAACCATATTGTCAGGAAAGCATTGTATAATGTCTGGATCAGGTATAAAGATTTGCTGGAAAATAAAACTCCTAGGTGGTTGTCACCAATGGAGGCAAAGGCTGTGAAAAAACTTAATATGGAGTCCAAATGGCCGAAATATTGGGAAATTTTGGAACAAGAAGGGGATATATTGAAATTGCAGAGTTATGAGAAATTGAAAGATAAAGTGCGAGACTGGCTTCATTATTATCAAATAATGGAGGTTTTTAAGTTAGACAGGAAAATTGGTTTCCAGGTGGAAAAATCAAAATTGGAGACAGGAATGTTAGAATCCAAAACTAAGAACTTGTCAAAAATGTATAACTTGCTGTTGGAATGGAATACACAGGATGAAACAGTTAAATCAGCTATGATCAAGTGGGCACAATATATTGGTCATAACATTATGTTTGAGGACTGGGAACGGTTGTGGACCACTGGTATAAAATTTACGGCATGTAATGCCTTAAAAGAAAATATTATGAAAATGACTTATAGGTGGTACATGACCCCAGTCAAGCTCGCAAAAATTTACCACTTGCCTGATAATAAGTGTTGGAAATGTAAAGAGACTGAAGGTACATTCTTTCACCTTTGGTGGACATGCCCAAGGATTAAGGCTTTCTGGGAAGTGATTTATAATGAAATGAAAAAGGTATTTAAATATACCTTTTTGAAGAAACCAGAGGCCTTTCTCCTGAGTATGGTCGGCCAATTGGTGTCAAAGAAGGACAGAACATTTTTTATGTATGCTACAACAGCAGCAAGAATACTCATCGCAAAGTATTGGAAGACAGAAGATCTACCCACCGTGGAAGAATGGGAGATGAAGGTAATAGATTATATGGGACTGGCAGAAATGACCGGCAGAATCCGAGACCAGGGAAAAGAGACGGCGGAAGAAGATTGGAAGAAATTTAAGGACTATCTTAAGAAACATTGTAAAATTATTGAATGTTAGAACGATGTTGATTTTGAAATTAAGGGATTTTTAGCTGTAATGATTCTGTAATTAAGAAAGGTCAAAAACTATATAGAAATTAGGGGAAGGATTTGCTGAATTGAACTAATTAGAGATTGGAATACAGAGAGGGGAGGTATGAGGAGGTAGGGAAAGTAAGTTTTATGAATATAGGGGATTGAAATTATATTTGTTGTTGTATTTGTTTTGTATGTATTTTTGTTGTTTCTGTTTGCAATTTTGTTTTTTCTATTTTATATAAATCTTTAAAACTTTAATAAATATCTTATAAAAAAAATAAACAACAGCATGTTATCTAGGAGGATACTTTTGACACAGTGCTGATATTTGGTGTGTTTTATGAATGAGGGCAAAGAATGAGCATAGAGAGAATCTATAAGCATGTGAGATAACCAATAGATCATGGATCTTTTGTGTGGGCTCAAATTATATTTGTTGGGGAGACCAATGTCAACATTTCAGTTAGAATTTCTTACTAAACAGTATGTGGATTTTCCTTTTTTGATGAGAAAAATGTATTCACATGATTCAGATGAAGCCTATTAAGAGCCCTGTACTGTTGGAATAGGATGCTAACTGGGAGGGGTGGCTAACACCCCAGAGGACAGGATCACACTTCAAAATGACCTTGACAGATTAGAGAACTGGGCCAAAACAAACAAGATGAATTTTAACAGGGAGAAATGTAAAGTATTGCACTTGGGCAAAAAAAATGAGAGGCACAAATACAAGATGGGTGACACCTGGCTCGAGAGCAGTACATGTGAAAAGGATCTAGGAGTCTTGGTTGACCACAAACTTGACATGAGCCAACAGTGTGATGTGGCAGCTAAAAAAGCCAATCCAATTCTGGGCTGCATCAATAGGAGTATAGCATCTAGCTCAAGGGAAGTAATAGTGCCACTGTATTCTGCTCTGGTCAGACCTCACCTGGAGTACTGTGTCCAGTTCTGGGCACCACAGTTCAAGAAGGACACTCACAAACTGGAACGTGTCCAGAGGAGGGCAACCAAAATGGTCAAAGGCCTTATGAGGAACGGCTAAGGGAGCTGGGCATGTTTAGCCTGGAGAAGAGGAGGTTAAGGGATGATATGATAGCCATGTTCAAATATATAAAAGGATGTCACATAGAGGAGGGAGAAAGGTTGTTTTCTGCTGCTCCAGAGAAGCGGACACGGAGCAATGGATCCAAACTACAAGAAAGAAGATGCCACCTAAACATTAGGAAGAACTTCCTGACAGTAAGAGCTGTTCGACAGTGGAATTTGCTGCCAAGGAGTGTGGTGGAGTCTCCTTCTTTGGAGGTCTTTAAGCAGAGGCTTGACAACCATATGTCAGGAGTGCTCTGATGGTGTTTCCTGCTTGGCAGGGGGTTGGACTCGATGGTCCTTGTGGTCTCTTCCAACTCTATGATTCTATGATTCTATGATTTAATGTACACCAAACACCTGTGCAGCTATTTCTTGAACCGGATCAAGACCAGATTCCTGCTTTGAAGCTGGCTGCTCTGGAAGTAGTGACATTCCCAAAATGATTATACATAACTGTGTATTATAATGAAAGAAGAAATCTAACACCCAAAGGCATAACTCCCTGAATTAAATAATAATTTAAATTATTTGTTTCTGTTATTTATTTGTAACATTTCCAGGTCCAGCCCTCACAAAGTGATGCACAAAGAGAAACAAGAACAACAGAGCATTTGTCAGGCTGCAGGGAATCCAATCCCCCTCCCTCCCGGCTGGGAGCCAGAAATAGGAAAACAAGAAGTTCTTACCATGGTATTTTATTCAATATTCACAGAGAGAGACAGAGGATGCCGCCTCTCAGATAATGGCGTTGCTCCAAGTAAGGTCCCACCCCTTCCATCTCTCCTATTCTACATTATCCCTGCGCCAGCTGATCTGTGCTTTCTGCCTCTGTGCTTTCTGTTCTCCTACTCTCAATGCACGCCGGGTCCTGGGAGAGGAGGGGTCAGGAATGCTGTCTAAAGACACTGAGTCTGTCAGCTGTCTCACCCCTGGTGCTTCTTCTTCCTGCTTCTCTCCCAATATTTCCCAGCATCTCCGCTCTGCAGCCTCTGCAGCCTTCTGCAAATCACTGTTTTAAATCTATACTGTCTTCCTCTTCTCTGGGAAGTGCGGGGGGGGGTGTCTCCACCATTCCTCCTCAGACCAGTCCCTGACAGCATTCAGCAAAATATGAAGCACAGACGTCAGAGAGAAGCGTAATGACACCACCTGATTGTGGAATCACCATCTTGGTGCCTGTGGGTCCAATGACACCTTTGAAGGATTCCTCTTGTGCCCACAAAGCTAAGCTTCTCCCTCACTCCTCTCTCTCTCTCTCTCTCTCTCTCTCTCTCTCTCTCTCTCTCTCTCTCCATGTTTTCTGCCTGAAAATGGCTGCCACCAACCAGCAAAGCAGGAGTTGGGGGACCACGGAATTAAGGAAGAAATTTGTTCAGACAAGAGAATCTGCGAAGCATATGATGAGGTTTGGCCACAATTCTTTAAGTATGGAGAAGTGAATTTTTGTCTAGAGAGTGTGCAGACCTGCAGGATTTTCATGTATAGAATATTGTTGGGAAATAAGTCTCATTGAGCTCAGAGGACTTATTTCTTGCTCCACATGCTTACAAATGTATTAGAAGTTTTCCCTCAAAGTTGGGACGAAGGGGAGGTGTGTGATAGGGAGAATAGCTGCTGTGGAAATAAATGTAAGGTTTGTTTTGCATTTATGGTACAGCATTGCCATTCTCTTGAGCACTGTTGTGGTATTTTATTATGAAATACTTGTCGTGTGTGGGCAGGGAGCTAATCAGTTCCAACAAAACCTGCTATCTAAAATAAAAAAGAGGGGAAATAAGTTTATAAAGCTGCTCCTTCAGGAAGATAAGAGCTGGTTAGAAAAGGGAAAAGGAAGACTGGGGAGAGCAAGTATCCCTTTTATTGTGAGAGAAAACAGTTTCGCCCTCCAAGTTCTTAGTTGGTTTGCTTCTGGATTTTCTTATATGCCTAAATATTTTTTTAAAAAAATTAAAATAAACTCAGGACCTTATTATGAAGTTAAAATATCAATCCAATAGCAAATAATAAATAAAATAAATAAAAAGAAGAAGTGGGGTAGCTTCACAGCCAGTACTCCCCCCCCCCCGAAAAAAGGTGTCAGTGCTCACCATGAAGTTGTTACAATAAGTGCCACACTTTTAACATTTGGGAGGAAAGGGTGCTGGTTCTAAACCCTTGAGTACCCCCAGAAAAAAGTGCTGCATTTACCTCACAGTCTCTGGAGAATTTACTTTATATGCATACATAGTTTAATTTTCCAATCCTTATCTGAGTTGAACATCTGTTATGTTAACATAGCATAACAAACGCACAAGACCACACTGACAGATAATATGGACAGATAATATATGATTATATCCAAGTTACATTTAAAATAATAACAACATAAAGCAACCAGCTCAGTTTGTACTGGTTTTTCTTTGACAATAGGGGGATTGTGAATTGTTTTAAAGGGGAAGTGTATAATTTTGGTTATACATGGACAATATCTTTGGTTTACTGAATTATCCTTATGACTAGAATCAGCTGGTATTGGGTCTTTCCACTAGCAAGAGCCCCAGACACATGAGAGCAGAAGCAGCAGTATGGTATTTATTTGTTTAACCTCTTCAAGTAGCACATAGCTAAACTGTGGATTTCTCTCCCACAAGATGTAGTGATGGCCATCAGTGCCCTGGAGGTTAAGGCTATGAATGGCTGCTAGCCGCAAGGGCTGCATTCTACCTCCACCGTGGAGGCAGTAAGTGCCTCCAAATAACAGCTGCTAGGAATCACAAGTGGGAAGAGTTGCTCCTGTTGAACTCTGGTCCTGCTAGTAGACTTCCGCTTGGGGCATCTGGACGGCCAATGTAAGAACAGGTAGCTGGACTTTATCAGGAAGAACAGGAACAGGAACAAGGATAGGAAGCTTTGGCCTGATCCCACAGGGCTTTTATGCTCTGCTCCCCCAGCTGCCAGAGTCCAGAGTCTAAAATTACTTAGTTGCACCACTGGCCATGGCAAAGAGCCAGGAGAAGGGTGTAATCTTTATGCCCCCTTTGTGAAAGCAGGAGGTGCCTGTCTGGTTATACTGGATCTTGGTTTGTTCCAGCTTACATTCTTAGGTTTTTGGTGGCTGACTTCACAGGAACCACAGCAGATGGCAGTGTGAGAAATTATTAGGGAAGTTTTTAATATTTAATGCTGTATTGTTTTTAATATTCAATTGGGAGCCGCCCAGAGTGGCTGGGGAAACTCAGCCAGATGGGCGGGGTATAAATAATTTTTTATTATTATTATTATTATTATTAGGTCATCAACGTTTTTGCCTCATACATAATTTGGTAGCATGAATTGATCTGGCTAAAATGAATATACGAACGAGCACAATATTTCAGTGGTGTTTTTAAGTGAGCCAAACAGAGCTTCAATATGTAGTGAACAATGTCTCTTAAATAAAAGATTGTTTCCAAAAATAGAAAGGGATGAATAAAGCTGAATAACCTATATTTTACTGGGAATTCCTCACCCCACCCCACCCCTGCTGCTATGGATCATAATTTAAAATGACTGTTCAAAACTCCAAACATTTTTACCATCATGGGGCCATAAAACCTTTATAGAGATTTGGCTAGTTAGAGTAGGAAATGGGTAGATTTTAATGGAGTGATTTATTGTGCTATTAAAAACAAAATGCACCACAGCCTGTACTTTGAAGAAACGGAAGAGTAATGATGGCATTCCCTGAAAAACTAAGCAAAGTTGCATTGAGGAGGTGAAGAGGCCAAGTCCTCTGCCCAAATAATTCATCTTTTTTGGAATATGGGAGTAGAGGGTCAGGCAGCCACCATGACTGACTGGAAGGAAGAAGCCCCTTTTCCTAAGTGATGCAGCGAAGGGGACTGTGAGCTTCGTATAGCAAGACAGGAGAGGAACTTAGTACACACTCAGGTGCAACTCATCTCTCTTTTTTTAATACTAAAAAAATCTACCTCACATACCCTTGAGTGAGCTTCAGCTTTAAAACAAGAGCACTCAGGGCTGATTTCCTTAAGAA
The DNA here is from genome assembly GCF_027172205.1 of Podarcis raffonei. Taxonomy (NCBI): domain Eukaryota; kingdom Metazoa; phylum Chordata; class Lepidosauria; order Squamata; family Lacertidae; genus Podarcis; species Podarcis raffonei. The sequence goes on from NC_070602.1 coordinate 79,651,016, forward strand.
TGGATAGCTTTGACCTTCTTGCAGTCCAAGGGACTCTCAAGAGTCCCCTCCAGCACCATAATTCAAAAGCATCAATTCTTCGGCAATCAGCCTTCTTTATGGTCCAGCTCTCACTTCCATACATCATCACTGGGAAAACCATAGCTTTAACTATACAGACCTTTGTCAGCAAGGTGATATCTCTGCTTTTTAAAGATGCTGTCTAGGTTTGTCATCGCTTTTCTCCCAAGAAGCAGGCGTCTTTTAATTTCATGAGTGCTGTCACCATCTGCTGTCACTTCATGCCTCCTTCACAATGCCATTGCCGCCCCAGGAGCTGGCAGGAGAAAGTGGGACTTTCCATGATCAAGTCAGAAGCTGTGATGGCTTTAGGAACTCCGTGACTGTCCCAGCAAAATTGGGGCACTGAGAAGGTATGTTACATCGTTGGAATAAAAATAATGGGCTGTAACAGGATGTAGCAATTTGAACCTGTAATAAACTTCAGAGCATGGAACTGAGTTGCTTGTTGCAAGACGATTCCGTCTCATTCAGCAAAAGCATATGATGTACCTTCCAAAGACAGCATTGGGAGGCTGTGTGATGATATCACCCCTTTTAAGACTGCTTTATGGGAATGGGTTAGAACCTCAGAAATAATAAGCTTACATATAGCTGTCTGCTATTAAGACTTCAGGGCCAGTGTCACAAGGTAACTGGGTGGAAGAGGTGAACACCCATGGTCTAAATTCCCATAAAACCTGGATTGGTGGAAACTCTTGGCAGCTAGGCAAGCCGAGGTCAGCATCTATTTGGGCTTTTGAAAGCATCTTGTTCCATTGCTCAGCCTACTGAGATTTAAGTGTAAGCGTTTATGTTAATTAGCTGGATAAGTTAGTGTTTGTTGTTTTCTTACCTTCTGAGCTATTTTAATCTGTTTTATTATTTGGAGTTTTTCTCTCTTGTATAGTTTTGTTTTAGTAAAGTCTGTGTATGATTTTATGAAATTTGGTCTGGTCTGAGTTCCAGTGATTGTGATCCAAAACTATGATATTCCCCATGTTTGCTTCTAACATCTTACAACATAGACCAGGCGATAACAGAATAACATCACTTTTTGATGGAGTATTAATATCTTAGAATAAAAGTATAATCTCTATCGTTGGGGTGCGGATGGTGTCTCCAATATATTGATTAGCTCCTATGCATTTAGTCCTATGTCTCTGGGATCAATTACATTGATAAACCAAGGTGATAAATTATCAGTGATAAATGGTGGCTAGGATGAACATATTAATAGCATGATATATGTACCAAATGGGGCTCATACCTGAACAGCACCTGGAGACAGTAAGAAAAGCCTTCAGTATCATCAGCTCACCATATATTACAAGGGAGTCTGTGATAGGAATTTTATGGTCTTAGATATATGGTAATGTTCATAAGTGTACCAACCAAGCACGTACATAGATCAGCACAGGAAGACCGACCTGGAACCATTTTGATTCCTAAACTGAGCAAATGTTTTCTCTGCAAGGTCAAAGTGGGAAACCTCCCATTGTCTCTTTCCTCACAAATCCTGTCTTAAGGGCACATTTAAGATATGAATAGGGTGTGAGCCTGTGACATGGCCCAGGAACTATGCATTTATCATTACAAAAGACTGGCCAGACTACCCAGGCAATCCAATCAAGTAACCTGCCAGACAGGAGATAAACAACGACAGGAGAAAAACAACATTCAGAACTTCTGTTTTAGACCGCCTTTTTTGTGATGTAGGTATGATGTATCTGAGGGGTGGTCTTAGGTTACACCCCTTCTGTGATGTATGTATGATGTTTATGGGGGTGGTCTTGATCTACAGGGTGGCAATTTCAAAAGTCTTTATAAGGCCTTGCGCACCATTTTTCTGGGTTCCTCCTCCTCTCCTGCAGGTGAGGGAAGCACCCTGTTGCAACAGATCAATAAATATCAAGCTTACTAGCTGCTTTGCTTCTCAATATTCTCTGGTTGGCCTCTGTTATTCTCTCCTACCAATAGGGAACCTGTGTAAGGACTCTGTTATGTACTGAAGTTCTCACCCTGGGCCAGCAGGGGGATACTGTAGATAGTTATGCAAATGAAGGATTGAAAAGTGATGTTCAGTGATTGGATAGTTTTGTATGCAAATGAAGGATCAAAAAGTGACGTTCAGTGATTGGATAGTTTTAGAAAATGGCAACAGTTACATTGTTCTGGAGCTCTATATAAGCAGGCTGACTGAGCTCCTCAGCTTAGTTCTGTTCCAGCTTACAAAATAAAGAGCTGCTTTGGAGAAATCGCTGTGTCGTCTGCTATGTCAACCCACAACTTAACAGTCTCTATATGGGCTCTTGGATACCCCAGAAGGGGAAAAGGGCAATTTTTGTTTACAACAGTCTCTCTTACCTGTGCCATACAGCTGAGATCTGCTGTAAGGCAACACAGGGGATAGCCTTCTCAGTGGTGGTGCTCCAGCTTTAGACCTCCCCTCCCCCAAGATATCACTAGCACCTACTCTTTTAACCTTTTGATGCCTGCTAAATATGGGTGGACTTCAGTGCCGGTGTATAAGTTTATTTTAGTTGGCTAGTTGGAGCTATCTGCCTTGTTTTTAGTACCAGTACTTGTCTGATGCACCAGGATTTGTTTTAATTTATAACCCACTTTGGATTTGGATTTGCAATAGAGTAAATAAAGTCTGACCTACAGGGTGCCAAGGTGAATTCACAGAGGGCTGGCAGGACTTTGATAGCCCTTGTGCTAACCTCAGAGTAGCTTTCGTGTGGATGCAACATGCACCTGCATGCTCAGCATGTTGTCCCAACCCCATGCGTTAGCTTTGGAGATGCTGGGGAAATGAGTAGTTTTGTGGCAGACCATATGCTTTGAGGCCCAGCCGTAAAAGCGGGTGTAGTTGCATGGTCTGAGTGACTCAAGGCAACATGGCACTGATAGAATCCCAGGTGAAACAGCCATCTCTTTCCTACAATGCTGCCACTTTTCATCTCCTTCTAAAGGGTTTCAGAGGTTGCACCAATATAACTGAGCAGCTAAACTGTGTTTAGAGTGGTATATTGATAAGTTGTCCTCAGTTACATTCACAACTATGTGAGGATGATAAATTTTCCCAGAATGGGTTTCATGGCTGAAGACGATTTGAATGTGGGTATCTGAATGCAGCACATTTCACTGCATCACATATCACTGTGGATATCTGCTGACTAAATAAATCTTAGCTGACTGATTTTCTTAGTTTAATAGTGCAACCCTGTACATGTGTACTGAGAAGTAAGACCCACAGAATTCTATGTTGCAAAGTCCAAGATAAGTGTGTGTAGGATTGCAGCTTTAATTGATTAATTAATTAATTAAAAGATCACATGCTTTCGCATGTCAATAAACAATAGTTCTACAGAGGTTGGTGGGTGCTTAATTTTGGATAATGTGTTTTCAAAAACACTTTTTTAAAATCAACTACCCAATTGAACTTGGACAGCTTTTTAATTTAATAACATTGTTTTTAATTGATTGTTCCGATCATGTTATCAACAAACAATGAAATCCTTTGCCCCTCTACACCGAAGTAAGATCCAGTGTGTTCAATTGGTCTTTCTTCTATACAGCAGTGATGCAGGCCTGGACACAAATTGAGAACGTGAAATTGCCATGGACAGCACAAAATGCATATATCATTATGAAGAAATGGGGAGGCTAAGAACACCGCCTCCATCAAAGTTATGTGAGATTGGCATTTTATCTGGGGAAAGAAAGCCAATGCTAAACTATGTGTGCTAATTACGGTATTTTAAATTCATGACAAATTACAATTGCCTAACGAGGCGATCTTTTCAAGGACTACATAGCTATTGGGACATGACGATTTGGCTGGTAGCAGATAGATATGAGATAGCAGCACTATTGTCTTACATAAAATATGCTAGAAATTTCTAAGCTCTATGAAACACACTGGAAGCTAGACAGGGACAAATTATAATCTCCTAATATGAGGTTATCAGATTTAGCGATGAAACCCTATAGAAATCAGATTTATCCAAAGAAGCAGGGCCAGCCCTAGATATTTTGCAGCTGAAGGCAAAATGAAAAATAGCGCCACTGCCGCATGCCTATGCACCCACTGCCAGGGTCACCAAGAGTGGGTTCGGATCTCCCTTTTGTTGGCCCTAGAAATGCAGGGCGCAGCCACTTACCTGTGGTAGAAAGGCCATGATATGGGGCCTCAAGCCCCATTGGCCTGTGCACACTGTTGCATTGCCTTCAACAGTTGCTTCCAAAGTTCCCCACCTGCCTTAGCATGAAAGGAGACCACACGTTTGGAAAATTATAAATGGTTTACTTACAAACCCTTCAGAGATCAGATTCATATGCTTCTCCATACAGCAGCAAGAAGCAACAGGCAGTATAATTTAGGTTCCAAAATGTAAAAGGCTTCTAAATTATTTGCATAGAAACACCAAAGATGGTTGCTTAAGCCACTTGGTCTAAGCTTGGACCATCCAGTTTAGACCTCCTAAGTGGTAGTGTTCACATGGTTGAAGGGAAAAAACAAAGAGCTTGATAACCCTTCCTCCCAAGGTGACCTAGCTAAGCCTGGCAGGACAGCCTACTCTGTGGTCTTAACCTCTTTGTGCATTCGTTAGAGTTAAACATGTTGATTATATGAGGCTGGATATATTCCACAAGACACTCCCGCAATTAAGCATCACAAGGCTCCCCAAAATGAGAGAGATGACATCCCTATCCCTCCACACTAGAGGCCTGCCCAGCCATGGCAGCCGGTGTTGCAAAGTCTATTTCCTACACACCTTGCCCGCCAGCATCTCATAGAAGACTCTTCTACAATGGTTATATTGCTGTGCTATATAAGCAGCTGCTTAACAGTCAGCCTGCTTTCCTCTTTCACCACATGGTTTCACCCCCCCAACCAAAAAAACATAATTAAAAACCACTCTATTCTCTCCTCCACTGTCTCCCTATGTACATAGATTTATAGAGCCAAGCCTGGTCATGATTATATATATATTTCCAATGGTATACACCTGACTGAAAGGGACCTAATATAGTTGGCAGTTGGTCTTTGTTGCCCCTCTACTGATGAAGTTTGACGAAACTCCCCAGATTCTCCCACACTGAAGCAACATGTAGTTGCATGCCAAGAACAAAAGGGTTCCCCCCCTTTTAGTTTGCACAGTTGCCATTTTGCAAACCATTTCCACTCCAAATCGCCGCTGTAGTTGCAGCCCTGTACCCAATTATGTGAGAGTAAGTTCCATTCAAACAATTAGACCTGAGTAGACATGCATAGGCTGTGTTAATTAATTTAATTAAGGTTAAGGTTCTCTTTACCTGGGGAACTGAACCTTCTCTCCCTTTCCTGCAATTTTCGTCTTCTTTTTGTCACCTCCTGTGAATTTTTTTATTTCACACAATCACCTATCTGCCCTCTTCTTGTGTCAACTTGCCTTGTACAGAAAATAAATCTGGGAAAGTTTCGGTACTCTCAGAACTTAATACTGGCAGCTGTTGTCCTAAACCCGCTTCATTTGGAATAAGTCCCATTTAAATGAATGGCTCTTCCTTCTAAACAAGAACTGTGGCTAGATGCTGGGCAGTAAGTTACGGAGAGAGAATTAGCAAGCGAGCAGAAAGGCAGGCAGGCAGGCAGGCTGGCCAGTCAGTGTGCAAAGCAAGATTTCCAATGAAACCTGGGGCAGATGCTAAGGATGGCAATGTGAGTGCTGGCCTGGTTAGTGCTGGCTCCCTACCTGTGGAATGCTTTCCCTAGAAAGATGCACTTAACACCATCACTATCAATTTTTAGGTGCCAGGGGAATGTTTGTATTCACTCAAGCCTTTGCTCTTAATAAGTGTGATAGGGTCACATTTCCCCTATCCTGTTCTTGATAAAGGTAATCCACCAGAGTGACCAAGGCTAATTCAGTCTCAAAGCCAAACCTGAACCCAGTTTCAAGTGGATCCAGATAATCAGTGTCATCTAGGAATTCTTCTAACTGCTCCAACACTACCTTCTCCACCACCCTCTCTTGGAAAAAAAGGGTATTGGTAGCTGGCCAGTACTTATCACACACCATTGTATTTATCAATTGCAGGTGGGAATAGCTGCCTCAAGACCACCAAGAGGTGGCCTAACCATGACTATGATGCAGTATCAAAACATACAACTTCCAGTCTATCAGCTCCCCACAAAGACCAGATCAAGTATGTGTCCTGCTCTGTGTATTGTGCAGATAACCATATGAGAGAGGCCCTATGGTTGCTCTGGAAGCCATGAAATCCCAAGCCGAACCCAAGGTGTCCTTAGCATAGATTAAGCTGATGTCACTCACCATTCCAGACGGCTCCAGCACCACACCAGGGATCACCTTGATCAGCTTGGTCAGGGAGGCCACTAGGTGGAAGAGAGAGCAGAACACCACAATCGCATCTTTAGCCTGTCTCATTGGTCCAGCACTGGGTGGAGGCCCACTAGTCCCACTCCAAGGAGGGGTTTCCTGGTGATGGACAGCAAACCCTGGTGGACTGCAGCAATTCCCCCACTCTGCTGCTGCAGTTTGGCTTGGTGCTGCACCAAGTACCCAAGCATGCAGTGCTAAGTCAGGTCTAGTCTCACCTACCTCCCACCCTGGATACATCTCAGTAGGACACAAACATCATTTGAGTTGACACCTCTTTTTGGACTACTCTGATATAATCCACTGTGATTTGTAAATAAATCTCTTAACAATATCTAAGGACTTCTAGGAAAGCTTTTTCTGTGCCTCTGAAAGCTGCAGCTTTTCCTTATGGTTTTTTTGATGATATTTTTTCTTCATATTTAAGAGTACAAGTTCAGACTTGAAGAATTTGTTTGCTCGTTGCTGTGAATTAATCTGATCACAGACCTGTTGCTAAATTTTAAAGCCTTCATAATGACAACAACTTGGGAAGCCAAAAGCTACAGGGATGCTATTTCAGAATGTCCTAATCCTCTCCTGATGAGAAACTTTGAATATATTTGATGGGATTTAGTAAAAGCCCCAAAGGAGATGGTGGAGTTTTCCCTCATATATAATACTGTACGTCCTGTTTATCAGATTGCAGCAGTACTAGTCATGTATAATAAGAAGAAAAGAAGAACAGAAGGTAGGCCACTTGTCAAAAAGTTAAGGAATCTTGTCTCTAAACAACTCTAAACAAAGCATTGCTGAAGTCCTAGAGAATCAGGGATTAGGCAGTCTGGCTTTTGTTTCTTGGAAAGAAAACACGAACTCCAGTGACAGAAATACACAGCTCTGAGTGGTTGCTGCTACAACTGTCAAGAGAGGAAATGGCACGCATATCTATGGTATAATAAAACAAAAATCCATAAAGGATTTGGTAATCACATATTTCGAAGATCTTTATATGAAGTATGGGACAGGTATAAAAACTTATTAGAACGTAAAACACCGTGGTGGTTATCTCCATTAGAAGCTATGAGTGTGAAAAAGATAAATATGAGTAAAAATTGGGTTACCTATGAGAAATTGTTGGGGGGGGGGAGGAAATAAATGGAAAATGAAACCATATGAAGAGGTTAAAGAATATGTAAATGATTGGTTGCACTATCGCCAAGTCAATGACATATATAAAGAGGATTTAAAGGAAAAAGGATTTGATGATAAAAAAATCAAAATTTGAAATAGAAATATTAAACAATGAATGTAAAACAATGTCTAAAATGTATAAAAAACCGTTGGAATGGCATTTGAAAGACAAGGAAGTGAAATCGGTAATGATACATTGGGCAAAAGACTTTGGATATAATATACAGCTTGAAGAATGGGAAAGGTTGTAGAATGAAAGGATAAAATTTACAGCCTGTAATGGTTTGAAAGAGAATATGATGAAAATGATGTATAGATGGTATATTACACCAGTGAAATTAGCTAAAATGTATAAGACAAATAATAAATGTTGGGAATGTAAAGAAAAAGAAGGAACATTTTATCATATGTGGTGGGAATGTAAAAAAGTAAAGAACTTCTGGGAAATGATATATAATGAGATGAAAAAGATGTTGAAATATGCATTTTTTAAAAAACCAGAAGCATTTTTACTTGGTATTATTGGTCAGGAAATTAATAGGCAAGATGTTAAATTGTTTTTATATGCAACAACTGCGGCAAGAGTATTGTTAGCCCAGAAATGGAAACAAGAAGAAATTCCGATGAAAGAAGAATGGCAGACGAAATTAATGGACTATGCAGAATTGGACAAAATGACAGGAAGGATTCGAAACCTGCGGGACCAGAGATTTACAGAAGATTGGAAGAAGTATATGAATTATTTGAAGAGCAACTGTAATCAACAAATTACGCTAGTAGGACTACAAGAGGTTTTGTAAGGAGAAATATACAAAGTGTTACAAAGTAGAAAAAGATAGAGATATTGGTTATGAGTTTGAAATGTAATAGGGAAGATAAGAAATGCATACTGAGAGATTAGATTGGAAAATTTTCAGACAGGATTGATGGAAGTCAAAAACTTGAATAAGATGTAAAAGTATGTTTAATTACTGTTGAAAATGATATGTTAAAAAAAACTAATAAAAATTATAATTAAAAAAAAGAGAGAGAGGAAATGGCAACAAAGGATTATTGGTCATTATAGGAAGCTTTATATATGTCTGTTACTGGCTTAATGTCCAAAGGTGTTTCCAGTCTTTCTGATGGATCTGCTCCTTTAAACCTAACCCCCCTTATCACCATGTTTACAGTTTTTTCAGTCCACCTCTTAAAGCTTTGCAAGTGCCTCCTTAAGCCTAGTTAACCTAAAGCCAGTCTTAAACTTTATTCCACACCTGTCCTCTCTAGTAGTCAATCAGCTGAACCCCAACAGCAATGGATAGATAACCCATATATGGCTACGGTCAATTAGGCTGTATTAGAATTAGTAAGAAGTACATTTAATGTTGGTGAAGAACCAAGGCTGTACAGCTGGGTTCAGGTTTTTCTGTATGCTGTTTAGTATACCATCAACAGCAATACACATTTAGAAATAGGAATGGCAGTAGGAATCCTCTATTATAGCAACTTTTTGCTAGGGGTGTTCACTGCCCACAAGATTTGGTAAAGACTCTACTTTGGCACTTGAGGAAACAGCAAGGTTTGGTTTGAAGTGCTTCAGGGGGTGACTGGTTTGTCTTGAGGTCCAAATCTGATTCCAAACTGGGAAAATCAATGCTTTCTGCCACTCCCATTCTCCATTATAGGGAAAATTAAAAACTGCTATATAAATATATATTTTTGGCAGCATTGGATGAAATTTGCAGGAATATTAATCATAGAACCATAGAACTGTAGAGTTGGAAGGAACCATGAGGGTCATCTAGTCCAACCCCCTGCAATGCAGGAATCATTTGCCCAGTGTGGGATTTGAACCCGTGACCCTGAGATTAAGAGTCTCGTGCTCTACTGACTGGGCTATCTCCAAGCTCATTAACTTTTAGAGTAGAAAATATCTGACAGGTTACAGACAAATCAGACTAAGGGTTTCTGTGCTGGACCCCTATCAAATTTAAACACTCCCCCCTCCCCCAAGAACCATCTAAAACTTTTTGATATTCGGCAGAGTTAGATGAAATTTGTGGGCATAGCTGCTTGTGACGGCCTGGGATTCGGACTCAGAGGCTGAACCTGAGGAATCCCAGCCTGCACAGGAGTCCCCGCCTCCAGAACCAGCTGAGCCGGGGCTGGGGCCTGAGCCTGAAGGGTCCTTACCTGTGCTGGATCCTCAGGTGCAGGCACCAGCTGAGTCTGCTCTGGCCCCTGAAGTGATGGAGGACCAATTGCCTGCAGGTGCTCCACTCTCAGCCCATCAGGGGAAGAGGAGGTTGCCTCTGGGTCCGGTAACCCTCCAGCCTCTCCTGAGCTGCAGAGGCTCAGGGCAGAGAGGCGGAGGGAACTAAGTTCCTGCGGGAGGAGTGCTCGCCTCTGGGCCAGGAGAGGCGAGTCACCTGTGGACCGGGGCCGCCCTATGCCTCAGGGCAGATAAAAGCCAGTCAGCCCCAGTCCCAGGTTGCTTGAGCTACGTTGTTGCTAGCCTGTTCCTGCCTGCACCCTGACCTGCTCTTCTGCCAGAGTTCCTGATCCCACCTGACTCCCCACCTTGGACCCAGCTACATCTTTGACGGACAGCCTTCATTGACCTCGGACTGGACTCAGACGTTGCCTCTTGGTTAGCCCCCGGGATCAGCACACTGCTGCAGTTTTTCTCCGAAAGCAGTCTTACAGTTTGTGGATAACATTAAAAAAAAGATTAACAGAACAAGGGGATATATTATACTTTCAACATCCAGTCCCCAAAGCACTGTGGCGGGAAAAACCCAGATAAAAATAATTCTCTCTGATAGAAGCTAGACCTCTCATTCACATAAGAGCTCTTTCCTTTCTCCCTGCCCTCGTTATATTGCAAGTTTGGAGAGAAATGTTTTAATTTTCGCAGACATGATGTCTACAGAATTTTTTAAACATCCAAATATCTGAATCACCCCCAAACTCTTTAGAGATCCCCAATTCACTTTGGAGAAAAAGCCCTGCAGGTCAATCAGGCCTCAAATCTGACTGGGCGTCCTGGGGGGGCCACTAGGGGGCGCATCGGAAGATGGCTGACAATAACATCTCTCCGACCCACACAAGGTAATTTGGAGGCTATGATGGGGGTAATTAGCCTCCTTAACCCCCCAGGATGGGGGGGGGACGGCCCTTGCCTGCTGTGCCCTATACCACCCCTGAATTTGTGGGGATGGGGGCACTAGGCACAAAGCCCTCCTGTGGGATTTCGGCACTCCTGGACGCCGTCCCTGATTCGCGCCACTAGCTGCAAGAACTTCAAAAGAAACAATTTGGACGAGGCGAATTGCACATACTTCAAGGAAGGAGGGGGAGTAAAGACTGCTGACAGAAGAGATCTCTGATAAAACAAGACAAGAATAAAACATGAGAAGATACGTCAAGACACGGTACGGCAAATGACTGATGGGGGAAGGGGAAAAAACTTTCCTTTCTTTTTCTATGTGATTAAACAAGAATCCCCTCCCCTTATGAGTCAGAAATGTCGTTTTAAGGACTTAAGCTGTGGATTTAAGGCTGTGTGGAGACAAACTTTCGAACCAAAGCATGTTTCAAGAAGAGCCTGGAAGGTATAAAAGCTTTGGAATGACGCAGTTAAAAATGCCATTGCCATATTGGGAAGCTCTGTCGAAGGTCTTGAGTCTGGGAGGAGAAAGAGAGAAACAAAGCTGTTTATATATTGTGGATTAAACTCCTCAGTGGGACTTAAGAGCAACAGTTTCGTAATATTATGATGGAAAGAGCGATGTTATCTATGAAGGAGATGATATATGGAAACCATCTTGATTTGAGGATTGGAAGAACGGAAAATTCACACAGGATTATTATTACTATTGGTGTTTATCGGCTTAAGGAGACTATCAGAAGAGATCATAAAGAAAAAAGAGAAAATATATGAACAAGATGTGATGTGGAAACAGCAAGATAAGATGAGATAGAATTACGAACTCTGTCTGGACTGATTTGGACTGATTTGGACATGAACGCAGTAGCAAGAAGATGATCAGAATTCCCCTTCGGATCTTGAAGTATGGGTCCCCCCAACAAAATTCAAAATTTGGCTTTGCAATTCGGAATTTATGTGATGTGATTTAATTTGATGTGACTGGCCAGTTAATAAAAATTATTTAAAAAAAAACAAAAAACAAATCTGACTGGGCGTCCCATTTATATTTTTGATTTTCAAATCTTCTGCATACTCTTCCTTCTTTACTTTAGTTATAGTACAAATTTATGTCCTTGATTTGGCAAAGAGTTTCTGGCAAAGTGTGAATGTCTGTTTGTGAACCTCATACTAATGTATCTTCCTTTCGAAGGACTACATTTCAGAAACAGAGAAGGATTATCTACAAGAGGCAAAAGATTTGAACTCCGTTATTGGGAATCAGCAGTTGTCGCTTATTATTTGCTTCCTGTGTCCACCATTTCAAAAGGAAATACTGTAGTGGCTTCCTGGAAGGAAGATCACAACTTCTCTGGGGTTTGCAAAAGAGAACAAAGTAGAGGTGATAATCATATGTTTGGAACAGGAGCGGGAAACCTGATTTTAAGAAATTGCATTCAATTAAATTAATTTGGTTTGATTTGTAATAATTTGGAAATTTAATTAATTTTTTTAAAAAATAATTTTTTATTAATTTTTTCCACCATAATAACACAAGCCACAAAGCAGAATAATGTGGGAGTCATAAAGCCATGGCAGAGGCTTGTAATACTGTAGGGAGCCCCCTGACCTCGGCTGACCAGCACCTCTGTGCCTTACAATGTATTAGAATGTATTGACCTTAAATGGAGTTGTGTTTCCTCTGGGCAGTGATTACCTTATATGGTGATGGGTGTAGTAAAAGCCATGACCGGATGAGGTAACGTGAGACATTGGCAAACGGCCATGCGGGCAGAGGAGAACAAAGGAGAATAAAATCGGGGGAGAGCGGACGAAGGAGCTGCTCTTACCATCCTGAAAATATAGCTGGCTCTCTGTGTCTTTTTTCTATGCTGTGCACCATTTAATGACGGCTGGACTTCCGTCAGAATAATACACAGAAACAGAAAAGGAAAAAAAGGAGACTTCCGGTCGGCGCCAGCGTTTAATGGCGGTCTCCTGCTGAGCTCCGCTCAGGGAGACTACTCCGTGAGTTCGGGTCCGACCGCTACGGCGAAGCGGGGACCCCTAAAATCACAGGCGCGGAAGCCTGTGAACAAGGAGACTCGGTGGGCACCTGAAGCGCCCCCCCTTACTGCGAAGGAGCCTTTTTAAAGGCTCCGGAGCGGCATCGGGTGAGAGCGCGGTGCTGAGAGTCGCAACCCAGCTCGCGGAGCGAAGCCGCGTCGCCATAACGGAGAGCGCCGATTCCTTCCTGGCATTCGGATTTGGATTTACAATTACCCGTGAGTAAGATTGGGAAATCTCCGGGATTTAAAGCAAAACGGTTTGAAAATTTGGCTGAAAACGGGAAAGAGTTAAAATAAGGAAGTCTGCCTTTCCCGGACTGCATGACAGTTAAAGCAACGATAAACAAGCTGCAATTTGACGGAAGATAGCTCTATTTATACTCAACCCAGACATTGAATCTGAACCTTCCCCCTTAGCAGCAGGAGCGGGGGGGGGATGAACCTGAACTAGCATTACCTGCTGGAAAGAGATGAAAGGGAAAATTACCCGCTGTTTTAAACCCTTGGGAAAGGACTGCTTTAAAAAGGACTAATTCACCGGGATTGGATACTGTCACTTGAGATTGGATACAAAGTTGGTGTATTGCAAGTTGGATACAAAGTTGAGACCTTATCTGCTACTGTTGGCGGCTGAGGATACAAAGTAATAGCTCTCTGACTGGAAAATTACTTGAAAAGTTGTGGCCATTTTTCGCTTTCCTTTTCTTTGTTTCCCTGTACCTTGAACTGTGAATCGCTCCCTCTAGAGGGCTGAGGGAAAATTTAACAGTGTAAAGAATAAGTTAGTGGAGTTTTCCATCTGGAAACAATTCCTGTGGGAACGACCTTGGGACATGAGAGGCCAAGAGGATGAGATAAAAACAAGAGCAAAAACAAAAATTGCACAAAGGAGAAGAGGCTCCATATCAGGCCTTGCCCTTGCAGGTGTAGAAGGGCAGGAAAGAGGGATGGATACAGTGACACAAGCATTAATAAAAATTAATGAATCATTAGAGGCTTTGACCAAACAAGGTACAGAAAATTCTAAACAATTAACAGAGCTATCGGAGAAGCTTGACTGGAACACTAAAAGTGTTGCATCTAATACAGAGACTATAAACAAATTAATTGAAGAAAATGTTGCAATTCGTAAGACTGCTGAAGAGGCAAAAATTATAGCTGAATCAACGCAAGTTAAATTAGAACCTGTTTGCAAAAAGCTAGAGGAACATGAGGCTGCCCTGTCCTTAATAGATCTTCAGAGAAAGGAGAGGAACTTGAGACTGAGAGCCGTGCCAGAAAGTGAGCAGGACAGTTTGGCAGAGTACCTCATCAAAGAATTCTCGGATTTTTGGCAAGTGAATCTGAAAGAGGAGGAATTCAAGATAGTTACGGCCTTCAGACTGGGAAGAAGACAGAATAAAAAGAAGCCAAGGGATTGCCTGATAACCCTGAGATCTAAGGAGGAGAGAGATAAAATATTGAATTTACAATACCAAAGATCTCTGGAGATTGAAGACTCCTTTGTTCAGATTTATAAGGATATTCCTAAATATATCTTGGAAGTAAGAACCTACTACAGGGATCTGACCACCTTGTTGATGAAGAACAACATAATATACAGATGGGAGTACCCTCAAGGCCTGTCTTTTAACTATAAAGGGAAAAAAATCAAAATAAAAACAGTGCAAGATAAAGAACAGTTTCTGGAAAAAAATCAAGAAGACCTGGTGAAGGGAGTGGTGGACCTGACTACTGAGGCTAAGGACTTAGCGGACATATCGAACTTGACATTTGGACTTCAGACCCCAACAAAGGAAGAACAACTGCTGGGGGCAGTCGGAGGAGCAACAAAGTAAGCAACAACATGGCTCTACAATTTTTAAGCTGGAATTGTAACGGTTTGAACCTTCCCAGAAAAAGACGTGAGGTTTTAAAAAGGGAACAATTGGATTTGATTTGTCTGCAAGAAACCCACGTGACTAGAACACATAGAAAATTACTTGTTAATAAAAGACTGGGACAGGAATTCATTTCATCAGATAAGGTGAAAAAAAGAGGAGTGGTGATTTATGCTAAGGAAAAATTGGCCCCTAAGCTGATGTTTAAAGATGAACAAGGAAGATATTTGGCAATAGAAATACAAGTCCAAGGAGAAAAATTATTGATAATTGGGATTTATGCTCCGAATGAAGGGAAGTCAGAGTTCTTTAAGAAACTACATGAGACATTAATGGACTATTTGGATTATAATATAATTATGATGGGAGACATGAATGGAGTGGTCTCTACAAATATGGACAAAGCACTAAGACAGGTGGTTTCCAAGGATGGGAGGCTACCTAAGACTTTTTTTGAAATGACAGATAACATGGACTTGATTGACATTTGGAGAACAAGAAACCCTCTGGAGAGAGAGGGAACTTTTTTCTCCGAAGCAAAATTGACCTGGACCAGAATCGATCAAATCTGGGTAACTAGTGGAATGGCACCTAAGATAAAGAAAGTGGAAATCTGCCCAAAAACTTGCTCCGACCATAACGCCGTAAAGATGGAAATGAACACAACAACAGCTGGCTCCTTTAGATGGAGGATGAATGACTCCCTATTTAGAGATGAAGAGGTGTACAGAAAGGCCCAGAAATCTATTAAGGACTATTTTGAGATAAATCTGAAAACAGCGGTGGAAAAAAGAACAATTTGGGACGCAAGTAAAGCGGTTATGAGAGGATTTTTGATACAGCAGAATACCCTGAAAAAGAAGAGGCAAAATGAAAAGAAAAATAAAATTTTGGAAAAAATAAAAGAAGGTGAAAAGAAACTGAGATCAAAGCCAAAGTCTCATGAAATTTTAAGAGAAATAAAGTATTATCAGAGACAATATATGGAACTGATGAATCAGGAGATAGAATGGAAAATAAAGCTAATGAGACAGAAGACATTTGAATCGGCAGATAAATGTGGGAAACTGCTGGCATGGCAATTGAAGAAAAGACAAAAATTGAATATGGTTACAAGCTTAGAGGTTGAAGGAAAGAACATTTTTAGGCCAAATGAGATTAGAAACTGTTTTCAGAGCTATTTCAGGAAACTTTATGCACAGGGGCCGGTGGAGGAAAAAGAGATGGAAGAATTTCTTAAAAAGTATGGACTACAAAAAATATCTGATCAAAGTAGAATGATTTTGAACCAGAAAATAACTGAGCAAGAAATAGAGGGAGCCATTCAAAACATGAAATTGGGAAAATCTCCAGGACCAGATGGCCTGACTTCCAGATATTACAAAGCTTTGAAAGACTGGCTGATTCAACCGTTTAAGGAAGTCTGCAATGAAATCTTAGAGGGGAAGAAGGCACCTGAATCGTGGAAAGAAGCTTATATTACACTTATACCAAAATCTGAGAAGGAAAAGAATCAGATTAAGAACTACCGCCCTATATCATTGCTTAATGTGGATTACAAAATTTTTGCAGACATTTTGGCAAAAAGATTGAAGAGGGTTTTGGTGGGTGAGATTCATAAAGACCAGGCTGGCTTTCTCCCAGGAAGACACTTATCTGATAATGTGAGGAATATAATAGACATTATGGAACTACTTGAGAATAACATTAATACTAAGGCAGTATTAATATTTGTGGACGCTGAGAAAGCCTTTGACAATATCTCTTGGAGTTTTATGAAAAAGAATCTCAAAGGAATGGGGGTGGGCCAAGGTTTTGAGAATGGTATAGGTGCAATTTATTCTGAACAAAAAGCAAAACTAATTGTAAATAACGTGGTTACTGAACAAATTGCTATTGAAAAAGGGACACGACAGGGGTGCCCAATATCCCCACTACTTTTTATAACTGTTCTGGAGGTTTTACTAAATATGATCAGAGGTGACCAGCTGGTTAAAGGGATTCAGGTCGGAGCTAAACAATACAAGTTGAAAGCGTTCGCAGATGATCTAGTCTTAACTTTGCAAGAGCCAGACACTAGTACAAAAAAAGTTTTGGAGACAATACAAGCCTTTGGTCGAGTGGCAGGTTTTAAGTTAAATAAACAAAAAACAAAGGTATTGGGAAAGAATTTAACAGTGGAGGAAAGAGAGAAGTTTCAGAGTGAAACTGGATTAATGGTAGCAAATAAGGTGAAATATCTAGGGGTTAATTTAACAACTAAGAATGTGAATCTATTTAAAGACAATTATGAGAAATGCTGGACAGAAATTAAGAAAGATTTGGAAATATGGTCAAATTTGAGACTTTCCTTGTTAGGCCGAATTGCTGTTATTAAGATGAATGTTTTGCCAAGAATGCTGTTTTTGTTTCAAACATTGCAGATTGTGGACAGAATGGACTGTTTCAAGAAGTGGCAGAAAGATATATCGAAATTTGTCTGGCAGGGCAAAAAGCCCAGAATAAAATTTAAGATATTAACTGATGCAAAAGAAAGAGGGGGGTTTGCCCTGCCGGACTTAAAACTTTACTATGAAGCAGCAGCTTTTTGCTGGTTGAAAGATTGGCTACTTCTTGAGAACACAGACATCTTGGACTTAGAAGGGTTTAATAATAGATTTGGTTGGCATGGATATATCTGGTATGACAAGGTAAAAATCCACAAAAGCTTCAAAAATCATACTGTCAGGAAAGCATTATATAATGTTTGGATTCGTTACAAAGATCTGTTGGAAAATAAAACCCCTAGGTGGCTGTCACCAATGGAGGCTAAGGAAGTTAAAAAACTTAATATGGAATCTAAATGGCCAAAATATTGGGAAATTGTAGAACATGAAGGTGGAAATGTGAAATTAAAGATTTATGAGAAACTGAAGTTTAAAGTAAGAGATTGGCTACATTATTACCAGATAAATGAAGTCTTCAAACAGGACAGGAAAATAGGCTTCCAGGTGGAGAAGTCAAAGCTAGAAACAGAATTGTTAGAACCCAATACGAAGAATTTGTCTAGAATGTACAACTTACTGCTGAAATGGAATACACAGGATGAGATGGTTAAATCAGCTATGATTAAATGGGCACAGGACATGGGTCATGACATTATGTTTGTTGACTGGGAACAGTTATGGACCACCGGTATAAAATTTACGGCATGTAATGCCTTAAGAGAGAATATTATGAAAATGATTTATAGGTGGTACATGACCCCAGTCAAGCTTGCAAAAATTTATCATTTGCCCAATAATAAATGTTGGAAATGTAATGAAACTGAAGGTACTTTCTATCACCTTTGGTGGACGTGCCCAAGGATTAAGGCCTTCTGGGAAATGATCTATAATGAAATTAAGAAGGTGCTTAAGTGTACCTTTCACAAAAAACCAGAGGCTTTTCTCCTGGGCATGGTAGGCCAATTGGTGTCAAAGAAAGATAGGATGTTTTTTATGTATGCTACAACAGCAGCGAGAGTTTTACTAGCAAAGTATTGGAAGACACAAGAACTACCCACACTGGAAGAGTGGCAGACGAAGGTGATCGACTACATGAGACTAGCAGAGATGACGAGCAGAATCCGTGACCAAGGGAAAGAGACGGCGGAAGAAGATTGGAAGAAATTTAAACTTTATCTTAAAAATATTTGTAAAATTACTGAGTGTTAAAATGTCATGGGTAAAGCATAACAGATTTGCAGCGATAAATGATTGGATAAGAGGAAAGAAAGAGGTTAAAGAAAGGAATTAATAATAATTTGGATCAGGGGTTGCTGGAAAAAAAGTTCAAAACAGAGATGCAGAAAAGGGGGGCATGGGGAAGTCGCTGAAATTGGGTACATGAAAAAATTTATGAAATTATACATGTTTATATGTTTGTTTGTTTGTGTTTGTCTTTTGTATTGTTTTATATTATATGTGGAAAAACCAATAAAAAATTTTATTAAAAAAAATAAAAAAAAAGGAAAATCAGAAAGAAAAAAAAAGAAAAGGAAAAAAAGAAGAAGAAGAAAGAAAAGAAAGGGAAAAAAGGGGGGAAGGAGGGGGGAAAGAGGGGGAACAATAAACAAATAAACAATAACAACAAACTTAATTCTTCACAAATCCAACTTTTTAAACCTCTTGATTGACTCCCTCAAATCCCTCCCTTCTGAGTTTCCTTGTAATTTAAAAGTAACAGCTTTCCAATATCATTATTAAACTAAAACAATTTCCAATTATAGTCATCTTATTCACTTTTCTTGACATTCTGTTTTTTTTTATAATATTTTTTATTACGTTTCTTTCCAAATTTTATACATTACAAACAAATAAGGAGTTTACAAGAAACCATTTTTTTTTTTTTTTAACAAAAATCCCAACTTGGACTTCCCCACCCCTTCCGATTCTGCGTTCTTTATATTAACAATGTCAGCAATTTGTTACCTTATGTCATACCTTATTGTAACTTTTACATGTTATGTATCTATATTCAATGTATTATGTCACAATTTTTATACCTTTAAAATAAACGTAACATGTTCAATTTCATATTATCTCCTTTTCTCTTTTATCACTTAGTTTACTATTTACTTAATCATAATTGCTAAAGCGTATCATTTCCAAATCATGCACCGTCTTAAGATTCATACAGTTTGTAATACTTTTGCAAGTAGTCTTTAAACTTTTTCCAGTCCACCTCAATTGTTTCTACATCCAAATCTCGGATTCTGCCGGTCAGTTCAGCTATCTCCATGTAGTCCATCAACTGCATCTGCCATTCCTCCAGCGTGGGTAAATCTTGTGTCTTCCAGTTCTTTGCGATGAGTATTCTTGCTGCTGTACTAGCATACATAAACAAAGTTCTGTCCTTCTTTAACACTTTCTGGTCTACCATGCCCAACAGGAAGGCCTCTGGTTTCTTGGGAAAGGTATACCTAAATACCTTTTTCAACTCATTGTAAATCATTTCCCAGAAAGCCTTAACCTTTGGGCATGTCCACCAGAGGTGAAAGAAAGTCCCCTCTGCTTCCTTACACTTCCAACATTTATTGTCAGACAGGTGATGTATCTTAGCTAACTTGACTGGGGTCATGTACCACCGGTATATCATTTTCATAATGTTTTCCTTCAAGGCCGTACTGGCCGTGAATTTCATTCCGGTGTTCCATAACCTTTCCCAGTCTTCAAACATAATGTTGTGTCCAACATCCTGTGCCCATTTAATCATGGCAGATTTAACTGTCTCATCCTGTAAATTCCACATAAGCAGCAAGTTATACATTCTAGATAACAGCTTTGTCTTTGGTTCTAACAGTTCTGTCTCTAGTTTCGACTTTTCCACCTGGAAACCAACTTTTTTGTCCATTTTGAAAACCTCTTGAATTTGAGCATAATGTAGCCAATCTCGCACCTTATTTTTTAGTTTGTCCTGGCTCTGCAACTTCCAATTGTCTCCAATTTTTTCAGTCAATTCCCAATATTTCGGCCAATAGGCCTCCATATTGGGTCTTTTTCGGGCCTTGGCCTCCACTGGTGATAGCCACCTCGGAGTTTTACTCTCTAGTAAGTCTTTATATTTCATCCAGACTGCAAAAATTGCTTTTCTGACAATGTGGCTTTTAAACAATTTATGTGCTTTAACCTTGTCGTACCATAGGTATGCGTGCCATCCAAAAGCATTATTAAAACCTTCCAGATCTAGGACATCGGTGTTTTCCAACAAAAACCAATCTTTCAGCCAGCAGAAGGCTGCAGCTTCATAATACAACCTCAAGTCCGGCAGGGCAAACCCCCCTCTTTCTTTCGAATCTGTTAATATTTTAAACTTTATTCGGGGCTTTTTGCCCTGCCAGATAAATCTAGATATATCCTTCTGCCATTTTCCAAAGCAATCCACTCTGTCCACGATCTGTAAGGTTTGAAACAAAAATAACATTTTCGGCAACACATTCATTTTTATAGCTGCAATTCTTCCCAACAAGGAAAGTTTCAATCTTGACCAAATTTCTAAATCCTTTTTAACTTCCAACCAACATTTCTCATAATTATCCTTAAATAAATTCAAATTCTTGGAGGACAAATAGATCCCAAGGTATTTCACTTTTTTAACCACATTCAGTTCTGTTTCTCTCTGAAACCCCTCTGTTTCTGTAATTGTTAAATTTTTGGTCAGAACCTTAGTTTTTTGTTTATTCAACCTAAATCCCGCCACCCGACCAAATTCAGATATAAGTTCGAGAACTCTTTTTGTACTGGATTCTGGCTCCTGCAGTGTCAAAACTAGGTCATCTGCAAAAGCTTTCAGTTTATATTGTTTCACTCCGACCTCTATCCCTTGTACCAACCGGTCCTCTCTGATCATATTCAATAGCACCTCCAGGACTGAAATAAATAACAGAGGGGATAGAGGGCACCCTTGTCGTGTCCCTTTTTCAATTTTAAATTCCTCCGTCACCACATTGTTCACTATTAATTTAGCTTTTTGTTCTGAATAGATTGCATGTAATCCATTCTCAAACCCCCGTCCCACTCCCATCCCTTCCAAGTTCTTCTTCATAAACATCCAAGATATGTTGTCAAATGCTTTCTCCGCATCAATAAAGATTAACACCGCCCTTGTGTTCCTGTTAGTCTGCAAAAGTTCTAAAATGTCAATGATGTTTCTAGTGTTCTCATATAAATGTCTACCAGGGAGAAAGCCAGCTTGGTCTTTATGAATTACTTCATTTAAGACTTTTTTAAGTCTATTTGCCAAAATGTCTGCAAATATTTTGTAATCCACATTTAGGAGTGAGATGGGACGGTAGTTTTTAAGCTGAGTCTTTTCAGATTCTGACTTAGGTATCAATGTGATGAAGGTTTCTTTCCACGTTTCTGGTGCCCTCTTCCCATCCATAATCTGGTTACATACCTCCAACAAAGGTTGTATCAAATAGTCCTTCAGAACCTTGTAATATTTGGAGGTAAGTCCATCCGGGCCTGGAGATTTGCCTAGTTGCATATTCTGAATGGCACCTTCAATTTCCTGTGAGGTTATTGTAGAGTTCAAGATTGATCTTTTATCTTGAGTTATTTTTGATAGTCCATTTATCTTTAAAAATTGATCTATCTCTGATTCTTTCTGGGGCCCCTGTGCATACAGTTCTTTGAAGTATCTGTGGAAGCACCTCCTAATTTCTTCTGGTTTCTGTACGATCCTTCCATCAATCTCTAGATTTGTTATCGTGTTTAGCTTTTGTCTTTTTTTCAGCTGCCAAGCTAGCAGCTTTCCACATTTATTTGCTGATTCAAAAGATCTTTGCTTCATCTGTTTTATTTTCCATTCAATCTCCTGATTAATCAATTTTGAGTATTCTGCTTGGTGGAATTTAATTTCTCTCAGCACCTCCTTGGACTTTGGTTTGGTTCTCAGTTTTTTTTCTCCTTGGTGTATTTTCTCCAATATTTTGTCCTTCTTTCCGTTCCAGAGTTTTTTCTTGATTGAATTCTGTTGTATCAGAAACCCTCTCATAAGAGCTTTGCTTGCGTCCCAGATCGTTCTTTTTTCAACTGTAGTATTCAGATTTATCTCAAAATAGTCCTTTAATGTTTTTTGGGCCTTTTTCACAATCTCTTGATCTCTTAGTAGTGTGTCATTCATTCTCCATCTGAAGGAACCGGGTTGAGTTAATCTAAGTTCTATTTTCAAGGCGTTGTGGTCGGAGCATGTTTTTGGGCAGATTTCCACCTTTTTAGTCTTGGGTGCCAGCCCCCTGGAGGTCCAGATTTGGTCGATCCTTGACCAAGACAGGTGGGCCTCAGAGAAAAAAGTTCCTTCTTTACCTAGGGGGTTCTTTGTCCTCCATATGTCGATCAAATCCAGATTGTCAGTCAGTTCGAAAAAAGTTTTGGGCAGTCTGCCGTCTGATGTTAAGTTTTGGTTGTAAGACTTATCCATATGTGTAGACACCACTCCATTCATATCTCCCATCATTATGATGTTAGCATAATCCAGATAGTCCAGCAACGTCTCATGCAGCTTCTTGAAAAATTCTGATTTCCCGTCATTTGGGGCATAAATTCCTAATATCAATATTTTTTCTCCTTGGGTTTGAATTTCAATTGCCAAAATTCTTCCTTGTTCATCCTTAAATAGAAATTTGGGTATCAGGCTCTCCTTAGCGTAGATCACCACTCCTCTTTTCTTTACTTTGTCAGACGAAATAAATTCTTGGCCTAATCTTTTATTTACCAAAACCTTCCTGTGGAGCCTGGTCACATGGGTTTCTTGTAGGCAAATAATGTCCAATTGTTCTTTCTTCAATATGTGAAATAACCTCCTTCTTTTCTCCGGGGAATTTCCGCCATTTATATTCCAACTGAGTAGCCGCAGAGACATCCTGAACTATTCTGCTACACCTAGAGCGGTGTATCTTCTTTCTCCTCTGGTTCCGAAGGTGCAGGTATTGCTCCACCTGGGTTGGGTATAGGCCAATTAGCTGCTGCTTCTTTTTGGAGGTCTTCTCCGTGATCGTGCTGGAACTTTTGTAAGTCCTCTGGTGATCTTATTTTAACCTTCTTCTGTTTGTAAGTGAATGATAGCCCTTGTGGGAACTCCCACCTGTAAGGAATTGTGTTGAGTCTCAGCAACTTAGCCAAATCTGAGTAGGTGGCTCTCAAGTCCAATAACTGTTTAGGAATATCTCGGTAAATTTCCACCCTTTTCTCTTGTATCACAATTGAGTTTTTGAAGTGTAGGCCTAGTATTTTGTCTCTCTCCTCCCTTGATCTCAAAGCTATTAAGCAGTCTCTGGATCTATCTTTTCTTACTAATCTTCCCAACCGAAAAGCCGATACAATTTTGAAATCAATTTCTTCTTTTAAGTCCCAGAACTTTGTAAACTCTGTTGTCAAAAGTCCTTTCAAATCTTCTTGTTCAATTTCTGGGACTGCCCTTAGTCTGAGGTTGGTCTCGCGATTTTTCAATTCCACCAACGAGAGATAGGTTTGTTGGTCCCCTATCTGTTTATGAAGAGGCTTGACTTCCGCTTTAACTTCCTCGACTTCTTTTTTAGCTGATGTTGCAATTTGAACGGCTTCCCCTGCCAGTTTACGATTCTCTTCTGTTGCTCCTTGCAATTTTTCAATTGCTTGGGTATGTTGGGAAACCTGATCTGTCAATTTCTGGATCGAGGATGTTGCTTGGTCAATTTTTGTTGATTGGTTATCAATTTTTTGATTTATTGCTGACAATTGTTCCAAAACTTGTTTCAGTACTGCCTCAGCTCCTCCTGCTGCCATATCTTCCTCTTCAGATTTTTCAGGCTTTTCGGTTTCTACTTTTTGTGTCGCAAGCACAGCTGGAACTGATAATCTACGTCCCTGAGTTAAAGTTGTTTGCAAAAGCTGTGCTTGCTTTTTTGCTTTCTCTTTCTCCTTAGCTTCCTTAGCTTTGGCTGCTCTTGTCTTTCCTGTGCCACTCATCAGTCAACGTTCAAGGTCAAGTGTTGTAATCCCATGGGAAAGGCAAGTCCAGAATTAAAAACAGTCTATTGAGAGAAGGTAAACAGAGAAACTTTCCCAGGCCTCTATATTCCCAATGTCCTCTAGGGGGAGTGCCACCAAAGTTTTAGTAAGAAGAAGGTAACTTTCCGCAATTAAAGTCTCTTTGTTCCAACTTTAAAAACAATTTTAAAAGCAAATTAGTTCCAGCACGCTAAAAGAAAGGTCCTGCAGAGCCCTTTTAAACATATAACAAAGTTCCAGCAAGGTGCCTGCAATTGTATCCACTTCAGCTAGGTGAGCTCAAAATTACACTATCCAGTTACAAAAGTATCTGGAAGCTTGCAACAGTTCCGCAGTTTAAACAACTTTACCCGGCCACCCGGGAATTTGGGGTTAGAGTCTTCCCTTGCCCTTGGGGTGTCCGCTCCAGGTCAATTTTATGCTGTATTTATTCTTTAAAAGTAAAATTCAAATGTGCACGAAAGTCCCGATTTAAAGCTTCAAAGCTTCCCTGTTCACAGCGCTTTCCGCTCTTTAGACCGTCTGCTTTGATCTTGAAAGCAGTGTCGGAAGACGGACTTCCTCTTTCTCGTCTCCCGTTTTTAGCCAAATTTTCCGATTTGATTTGTAGAATCTTAGGTCCTTACTCACGGGTTTGATGTTTCAGCCCGATGTTTCTTGGAAGAAAGGTCAGCGCTCATCCGTGACAGCCGCGCGGCTTCGCCTCCGCAGAAAGAGCGATGAACCCACAGCACCGCTCCCCCTCCTTCACTCCGGAGCCCCTTACGGGGTTCCTTTTGTGATTTCGGGGTCGCTCCAGGTGCCCGCCGGGTCCCACGGCCACGGACTCACTCTGCCCGTGGTTTATCTTGATGGGTTGCCGCTGCGCCGTCGCGAGCAACCCTTTTCTGCGGTGCCCCTCTTCAGAGCTCGAAGAGGTCCGCCATCACGGTTTTGCGCCGCCTCCGGAAGTCCACTTTTCTTGACATTCTGAATCCCATTTATTTTATTATAACTTAATTTGTCCTAGGCCTATTTGTTTCTTTCAAGTAATTTCTAATTTTTTATATTACAATATTTGTTCAAATTGTCCTTGAATTTCCTCCAGTCCTCTTGAAACTCCTCTTCTTTCTGGTCGCGGATTCTTCCTGTCAGGTCAGCTAGCTCCGAAAAGTCCATCATCTTCATCTGCCAATCTTCCACTGTTGGTAGTTCTTGTATTTTCCAATTTTTAGCAAGTAATATTCGAGCGGCCGTTGTGGCATACAAAAATAATTTAACATCTTTCTTCGGCAATTCTAAACCTATTATTCCAAGGAGAAAGGCCTCTGGTTTCTTAATAAATGTATATTTCAACATTTTTTTCAGTTCATTATAAATCTTCTCGCAGAAGTCTTTCACCTTGGGACAAGTCCACCACATATGGAAAAAAGTACCTTCTTTTTCTTTACATTTCCAACAAAGATTATCACTTTTGTGATAAATCTTTGCTAATTTTACAGGGGTCAAGTACCATCGATACATCGTCTTCATAATATTTTCCTTTAACATCGTACATGCAGTGATGTACGATCATGGATCGTATGGATTTCCTCCATAGCCTCTCCCAGTCCTCCATCATTATATTATGTCCCACATCCTTTGCCCAATCAATCATGACCGATTTAACTTGTTCATCCTTTGTATGCCACTCCAACAACAAACTGTACATTTTAGACATATTCTTATCATTAGTATCTAACAACTCCGTTTCCAATTTGTTTTTTTCTGTTGCAAAACCATTTCTCTTATCCATCTTATATAATTCATTAATTTGATAATATTGCAACCAATTCACTTTATCTTTAATTTGTTCAAATGGTTTTAAATTAAAACCTTCCTGATTCTCTAACAACAAATCTGAATACCTCAACCATTTGTTTTCCATATTTAACTTTTTTTGGGCCTGTGCTTCCATTGGTGAAATCCATTTTGGTGTTTTTCTTACTAAGAGATCTTTGTATCTAGTCCATACATTGTATAATGCCTTTCTAATTACATGATTCTTAAAACCCCTGTGGGCCTTTACCTTGTCGTACCATAGATATGCATAGATAATAAAAATAATTGGGGGTGGGGGGGAGAAACAGGAAGAATGAAGCTGAGACATTCAGCTGAGGAGGTGAGTCCTTCTCAGATAGTGAATGCTGTCTGCAGCATTTTTACTACAATTACTGAGATGGGCACAGTGTAGATTGGCCCAGAGCTAACAGGGTGCGCCTGGGCCAAAGGATACTTGGGCTCACAAGGACACATCTGACAAGGAGACCTGAATCTCCTTTTTAAAAAATCATTTTTATTAAGTTTCCATTTTATATAAATACTCAAATTTTTCACATTATCTTCCGCTCTCGCGAGCACACGACTCCCCCCTCCCAGTCCATGATTACCTTAAATTATATCTTTTTAAATTGCATTTCATATTTCCCCTCTTTACTCTCTATTCAATTCTGATAATCACAAAATGTTAATTGTAAATTCTGTTAAAGCTTTATAATATTTTGCTGTAAGGCCTTAGAGGCCTTTACAGCATTCATATCTCATGTCTTCATTCCAGGACATGGGGTGGATCAATCTAGACCTAGTCTAAGTTGTTGCTTTCTTTAGTTGAAACAGGTGGGCTGGGATACTCTCAGCTCTAAAGATTCATAGAATCATAGGATATTAGAGCTGGAAGGGACACAAGGGATATCTAGTCCAACCCCCTGCAATGCAGGATGTCAGCTAAAGCATCCCTGGCAACCTCTGCTTAAAAACTTCCAAGGAAGGAGAGTCCACAACCTCCCGAGGGAGACTGTCCCACTGTCAAACAGCTCTTACTGTCAGAACATTTTTTCATAGGTCTAGTCGGAATCTCCTGCATCTTGAAGCCATTGGTTCGAGTCCTACCTTCCAGAGCAAGAGAAAACAAGTTTGCTCCATCCTCCATGTGACAGCCCTTCAGATATTTGAAGATGGTTATCATATCTCCTCTTTTCCAGGCTAAACATTCCCAGCTCCTTCAACCATTCCTCATAAGGCTTAGCTTCTAGACTCTTGGTCATCCTAGTTGCCCTCCTCTGCACACATTCCACCTTGTTAACATCCTTCTTAAATTGTGGCACCCAGAACTGGACACAGTATTCCAGGTGTGGTCTGACCATGGCAGAATAGAGTGGTACTATTACTTCCCTTGATCTGGACACCATACTTCTGTTGATGCAGCCTAGAATAGCATTAGCTTTTTTTGTTGCTGCATCACACTGTTGACTCATGTTAAGCTTGTGGTCCACCAAGACCCCTAGATCCTTTTCACATGTACTGGTAGTAAGCCAGAGCTCCCTCATCCTATATTTGTGCATCTGGTTCTTCCTGCCTAAGAACTAAGATTCTGCGGCACAGGATTAAAATAGTAATGTTATCGACAAGACTGTCAAATCAAAATTGTCAAGTGGTTTCTTGACATTGCCATGTATTCATTGTGAATGGGGACAAATGAAAATATTCTCATTACTACTTAGTCAAGGAGGAGGTTGCTGGTATCACCATCAGCCATATACTGTTCCTCTACCATACTTGTCCCTATGGTTCCCCCAAATCTCTGCCTTTGGGGCTACCACTCAAGTGAGGGAAGCAATACTTTTGACTGAATAGAGTGAGGGCCTAATGCTGTGAAGTAGTGGTTACCACAATATAGAGCTATAGCAGATCACAAAGCCTAGGAATTCTAGACCAACACTCAAGGCTGTATCAGAGCAGAGATCACTAGCGATTAGTATAATTGGCATTACACAACATACAACCACACATTGTGTGGTATAGAAATCACGCATTGTGTGGCTCAAGAAATTCAAAGTGTTGGTGAGGATTATAGCACTTGTAGATAAAGGCTTTGTTAGAATGGGCTGTAGCTCTTGCACAATGCATAGCCCCAAAGGATAAAATGTTATGTACGCTGATGTGTTCATTGAATCTCATAAGAAGAATCATGAGCTGACATGACTGGTGAAGGGTGACTCCTATGAAGCATTGCTGAAGAGCAAAATAGGACGGCTCCGAAAGAAAACGCCTGGAGCAATGGAATGGAAAGGGGGGGGTGTGCTGATGACAATAGGTCTCTATAAAAGCGGAGCACAGAGACACAGTTGCCCCAACCTTTCCACTGGACAGAGTGGAAGCAGAGTAGTTAGCTGGAAAACTGAGCTGTACGTGCTCAGTGGACGGTCAGGATGCCTCCAGAGTCGGGCACTAGTGTGGGAAAGCCAGAACTTGCCTCGGGTGCCCCACAGTTTTTCACCTGGGAGGAGATAGGACTCCGCACAGGCAACAGAGAATTCAAGGAGGAGAGATGGCTGGTAATCCGAAGGAAGATCTATGATATCAGCCAATTCCATTTGCGACACCCTGGAGGAACCCGTGTCATCAGCCATTATGCAGGACAAGATGCCACGGTGAGAGCTTGTAGTGGGGCCTGGGGACCCAGAGCATTTGGGAAGAACCATAGCTTAATGGCCAAACATCTGCTTTGTATGCATGATGTCCCGGGTTCAATCTTGGCACTGCCTATTATCTCAGTGGATTTCAAGGTACAGTATCTGCCTGGTTCCCTGGAGAACCACTGCCAGGCAAAATGGACAGGACTGGGTGAGATGGGCAATGGTTAGACTTAATGTAAGGCAGCCTCAGATGATCATATGATATGGTGCTTACTTGCCAACGTTGTATAATATATGAGGGTGCTAAAAAGATTTAGACTAGGAATACTCAGGATGAAACGGTTAAATCTGTAATGATTAAATGGGCACAAGACGTTGGACATAATATTATGTTTGCTGACTGGGAACAGTTGTGGACCACCGGGATTAAATTTACGGCATGTAATGCCTTAAGAGAGAATATTATGAAAATGATATACAGGTGGTACATGACCCCAGTCAAGCTTGCAAAAATCTATCATTTGCCCGATAATAAATGTTGGAAATGTAAGGAAAATGAAGGCACATTCTTTCACCTTTGGTGGACGTGCCCCAGGATTAAGGCTTTCTGGGAAATGATATATAATGAATTGAAAAAGGTATTTAAATATACCTTCTTGAAGAAACCAGAGGCCTTTCTCTTGGGCATGGCCGGCCAAGTGGTGCCAAAGAAGGACAGAACTTTTTTCATGTATGCTACAACAGCAGCGTCATTGCAAAGTATTGGAAGACGCAAGATCTACCCACTCTGGAAGAATGGCAGATGAAATTGATTGACTGTATGGGACTGGCAGAAATGACGAGCAGAATCCGGGACCAGGGAGAAGAGTTGGCAGAAGAAGATTGGAAAAAATTTAAGAATTATTTACAGAAATATTGTAAAATTAAGGAAAGTTGAATGGTGTTGGATTGAAATTGAGTGGTTTCTAGCTGTAATGATATAAAGGATCATGGATGGGAAAAAAGGGTTTTGAAAATAAGGTGATATTATAAGCTGTAATGCTTTAAGTTAAGGATTTGCTGAACAAATAATTTGAAATGGAATACAAGAAGGGGAGGTATGAGGAGGTCAGAGAAATTTGTTATTGAAAAGTATGCTTTATGAACTATATGTGTTTTTTCTTTTTTTAATCTCTTTGTTTTTTTGTGTTTTTATAAAAAATTGGAAAATTTAATAAATATCTTTAAAAAAAATAAAAAATTTAGACTAAGGGAAGAAGCATCTGAAGGGACAGAAAAGGAAATTCCAGAAGTCGCAGGCTATTCAGAAAAGAATTTGGGTTGTATCTGGGAATGGATGGATGGATGAAGCAAGAGTCTGCAACTCCTCTTTCAGACATGGAAATGGGGCAAATAGTAGATTAGAACCTTATATAATGTTAGCCTGCTTAAATCCCACAGCATTTCAACCCCAGGGGATTTAAGCAGCCTAATAATGTGTGAGATTGCAACCTTAAGCTTCAAAGCGTCTTCAAAAAATGCTTGCTCAGAAGCACCACCTAAATTTTGTCCGGGTGATATTCAAGTGGATTTGAGGGGTTTTCCTCAGACAAAATATCAATAACGCTGGGGAGCCTCGAGGAATTTCAGAAACATCAATGAGATTTCTCAGGTTTGGGTGGTGGGTGGGTGTGGTTTCTTGTTAAGTTATGCTTAGGATTTCATATTTCTCTATTTGCACAGCCTTATACTCTCACAATAGCTTCCCAACCAAATTCATTCAGTGGTGTTTTCAGTGAAGTTGAAATTCATAAAGCACTGCCTATGATCAAGGGTAGCCTAAGAAAAGGCTATTTGGGTGGCATTCAGCTAAGCTTTACTCAGGGTAGACCCAATGAAATTAATGAACATGACTAGTTAAGTAAATTCATTTTAGTGGGTCTACTTGGTGAGTTTGAAAGAAAACTTGTTTTCATTGAGCATTCTTGGTAAGGGGCATAATTTATGTCTTTTCATCTGCAGCTTTTTTTTATATAAAAAAATAAATCCAATAAAGCAGGAAAATGAATGGGGATACCTTGATGAATTAAAGTTAGCACTGATAACATTTTACTTGGTTCGTGGTATGCAGCACACATTTGAAATTAATCTCAAAAGAAATAACTAATAGTTTATTTCTGTTGCTAAAACGATGAGCATTATAACAACTAAAAATAGCATTCATGTTGGAAATGGCATAGCACCTGGACATGACCTAGATGTTTCTTAATCTCCTTTGATTGATTGCTTTTATTTCTATGATGCTTTTCATTCAAATGAATCTCAAAGTGGATTACAAACAATAAAAAACCAATGACATAATAGAACGTCACAAATACAGCATAAAACACAAAATTAACAAATCATCAATAAAACAATTACACGCTATAAAACACTATTCAAAAAGCAGCAACTAAAAAATAAGCTAAGCATCACAATTACATCAGAAATCATTATCTAATTATTATGTGCAACCTAGAAGCTTGTTCTGTGGCCTACGCTAAACTGCCTGTGCCTGCCAATAATGTCTTGCTTTTGGAATCATGCCTACCATTGGACCGCTCTGCTGTGTTTGACTCGACTTTGTCTCATGACTCTAGTTATTGGACCATGCCCACACTTGGATTGCCTCACTATGCTTGATTATCCACTGAATTAAATAGGAACTATGCAATTGTTCCTTTGTTCAGACTAGCAAGCAAGCAAGCTCTATACATTTTTATAGAGAAAAAGGTGTGCCACACGACTTGTTCTGGCCTATCTATTCTTAACATTGACTCACTGCTGGTCTAGCTGGATCAGAGTTGGGTTCTTCTGCTTCTCTGGAGATCACTTGTAGCCAAGTAAGATTGTCTTCCGTGAACACGGTCTTAACAGTGAGTCCGTAAATGACTGTGGAGGCCAATTCTGGATCCACATGTCCTTCCACAGTGGGGACATAGGTTTCCGGGCAGGAGTTGATCATGGTGTGGATTTGTCAAGTGTGCCTTCCTTTTAGCATGTTTCTCCCTTGCGACTGGAGTTTGAGTGTCTTCAAAGCCCATGACACCTTTGGTAAAGGCTGTTCTCTAATTGGAGTGCTCACAGGCCAGTGTTTCCCAGTTGTCGGTGTTTATACTACATTTTTAAAGATTTGCCTTAAGAGAGTCTCTAAACCTCTTTTGTTGACCACCAGCACGCTTTCTATTTTAAGTTTGGAATAGAGTAGTTGCTTTGGAAAATGATAATCAGGCATCTGAACAACATGACCAGTCCAACAAAGTTAATGTTGAAGGATCGTTGCTTCGACTCTGGTGATCTTTGCTTCTTCTAGTACACTGGCATTAGTTTGCCCGTCTTCCCAGTTGACGTGTACAATTTTTCAGCTATACTGTTGATGGAATATTTCGAAGGAGTTGGAGATGGCGTTTATAAGTGGCCCATGTTTCACAAGCATACAGTAAGGCTGGTAGTAAAATAGCTTTGTAAACAAGCGTTTTGGTTTCCCTGTGAATGTCCCAGTCCTCAAACACTCTGCACTTCATTTGGGAGAAAGCTGCACTCACAGAGCTCAGGCGATGCTGGTTTTGACATCAATGTTGGTCCTTGTGGAAAGATAACTGCCCAGGTAGGTGAAGTGATCAACATTTTCCAATGTTGCACCATTGAGTTGGATTTGTGGTGCCGTAGAGGGGTTGTTTTGTGCTTGTTGGTGCAGCACTTTGGGGGTTTTTTGGATGTTGAGCAATAGGCCAAGCTTTTTGTAAGCTTCTGTGAAGATATTTAGGATGGTTTGGATTTCATCCTCTGAGTCTACATGCACCACGTTGTCATCAGCTCTATGACAGAAGTTACAGTAACCTTACTCTTTGCTTTCAGCCTGCTCAGATTAAAGAGCTTTCCATCTGTTTGATATATGATTTCTACTCCAGAGGGAGTAGAACTTTTCAGAGTTTTTAGATTTGAGTTATGGTGCACAGAACAAGTCTGTCACTGACTGATGCTCCTCAGATGCCAGGATAAAAAATGGTTGCCACCAGTGCATCTTTTTTTGTGGGTACTCAAGTGTATATACCCTTTTTCTAGAAGAAAAGCACTAATTAAAAATGTGGCACTTGCTTAACAACTTCATGGTGAGTGCTGGCACCCTTTCTCTAGAAGAAAAGGACTAATTGCAACCTGTTCATCATGTTTAGGGACAATTGAGCTATTATGACCAATAACTGTTGCTACAACTCCCCTCCAACCATTTATCTGAATTTCTTCCAAAACAATTTAAGCCAGAAGTCATCAGGTTGTCTTTTTTCCTCTGCGTCTTTGAGGAGGGTAGAAAAGATGAAGAATGTGACCATTAGTAGTCCTTGTGTTTAAGTTCCTTTCACTCAGGCCAAGTGGGAAGGTTGAAAGCAGTTCACTTGCAGTCCACAGGGCAGGGCAAACCGGAATGGAGAAGAAAATCTAAGTCCCCTGAAAGAGATATTCTCCTCCACACAATTCCCAAATGCAGAGCGCCACAGCCACACAGGACCATGACAGTTAGTCATGCACAAACTCCCACAACAAGAATCTCGTCACAGCACATGAGGAAATGCCCTAACTACATCTCTGGCTTCTGGGGTCTTCCCAGCATTGCACCAGACTCTGCTTTTCTCAGCCATGCAAACCAAATCAGTGGAGGACCTGGCTTGGCTGAGCTTGAGAGACCCAGCATATATCTGGGTACACCAGAAGGCAAAGTTCAGTACCCCAGCAACTTTGAAACAGCAGCACATGAATAGAATGGAAGTCTACACTGATTTTGTGGCAAGAAATCAGCAGTTGTCTTTGCTACGGATCTTGCGGCTCGGGGGCTTGATTTCTCTGCTGTGAATTCGGTCATTCAGTTTGACTGTCCAGAGGACACAAATACTCACATTCACAGAGTTGGCAGAAGAGCCTGGTACAAAGAAGGTGAGGAAACTCTCCCTGTGCTGCTTTCTTTGGAGGAAAAGTTTTACTCCCTTAAATCCGCCTCTGCTGGATGTTCAGGTGTGAAAGTGAGAGTGCAAAAATGCAGCTGGTTAATTTTAGAAGCTGGAGTTAGTGGTCTTACTTTGGGTGGTGGGGAGAGGGGGTTTTAGACAGCCATCCTTTAATGGATCCATCCACACCCAGTTCTGACTCTGTTTGAGAGAGAATAAGATCGAAAGAGTATAGTGTAGGGTGTGTGTGTGATAATCTTGAGATAGCCAGCACCCCTCATTACTTCCCTGGACATCTCCCTGTTTCACCTTTAAGAGAGAGTCAGAGACAGAATGGTGTGGCTCTGGCCCTAACTATTGCTGATATGCCAGCCCAGAAACAAATGTCCCCAAGGGAATGCAGAAGAAAAAAAGCATTTCCCAACTGTTATCTTTACCCCAGTCTTGGAGTGCTTGGACTTACGGAATGATAACAGCAGGACACCCACACTTGAGAGAGGGAGGTATCAGCAAACTCAGGAAACTTGGGGGGGGGAATTGTGTGGGGGACCACTAATGAGAACCAGCACCAGCGGGGAAATTCTGTAGGGAGTGGCCTTCATATGTGCCTTATTTGACTTAACAGTGAACGGGTGAAATGTATGTCACTCCCAAATGTGTCACTGGGATTTTCTTTCATCATACATCTGCAAGAGGGAATTGCCCAAAGTTACACATCCCCCAGGCAAAATTCTCAGTATGTTGTCCTTTCTTAAGCTTCTCTTTATTTTTTCCACCTACTTTACCTCCATTCTCATTTCTCTCAGTCTTTCACAACAGTTCCTCCCCCTCATTTTACTGCTGCTTCTCCCCCCACCCCTCACTGGCCCACAGAGATCCTGTTACTTCCCCTTCCAAATGTCAAGTCGTATCTCCTTCATTGTTCAGAATTTGTATTTATTTATTTAATAAAAATTATACACCACTTGACTGTTTTTTTAAAATAAAAAACCCTGATTGTACCTCCCTCCCCGCTCTTGACTCCCAATCCCAGCTGTCCAATGAACTGTAATTCCAAAATCACCCATCAGCCTGCATCACTGAGACTACCAGCCCTCAAGGAAGAGAACCAGCCAGCACCTTGTATCATTTGTTGCGGAGCTCAAAACAAACTTCCCAGAATATCAGCTCCATCACTTCAGCATAGCAGCCTCCTCCGTTTTACACCCTATTTTGTTCTCTCTGTGGTTTTAGGATGCTTTCACCGCTTTCCACAAGGATGAGGACTTAGTCAAGAAATACCTGAGCCCCCTACTAATTGGGGAGCTGGCACCTGATCAACCCAGCTGTGAACCAACCAAAAATGTGAGTTTCCCTCGCAACTTTCTTTTAAGGATATGTGGTGTGGCCAGCCTCAAGACATTTTGCTGCCTGGGAGGAAGGATAAGATGGCACCCTCTCCATTACACATACTGAATATTGCTGGTCTGGAATCTGACCCATAGCTTCAGTGCTGGTGATGCTGGTGTCAGGACAGTGTCCATCGTCACACCTGAGACCAGCAGGATATCTTAAGTAGGCCGCATGACATACACAGTTTTGTTTTCTGATAAAGGGGAGTTGCTGGGGGACTTAGGAGGAAATACGGGGGTCTGGTACTGCCCTCCCTCACCAACTCTGCCTAATGGTAGGAATAACGCTGTAGATAACAAATACAGGAAATATACAGTAGCTTGCAACTACAATTCTGTAACATGCTTAGTACATGTTCTAGTTGTGGCACCTAACTGGGTGTAGGACTCCCTTTGTAACCCTATAACCTTGCTCTCAACATCTTAAGTAATTGTGTCCTAGAGATCACTGAAGAATAGAAAACACACACTGGGCATGTGATTTTTCATGATGCTGCAGAAGCTCAGTATTTCAAATTATTAGAATGTAGCCAGCTGTCCTTTTGCAGACAATCCAAGCTACAAAGACGCCTACCCCTATGGAGAATCTGCTTGCTACAGCTTCCTCTTCATCCCTCATTGAAATGAAGATGGGGAGATAGTGGAGATGGGATTGTTTGCTTTTTTAACCTGTCCCTGGTTAGACACTGAGCTAAAGGAGATCCCCTGGTCTCACAGTCCCCCTGCTGGCTGGGTGCCTTCCAGAGTATGTTTCTGTGAGTAAGTCTGTTCCATGCGCAGTCTGCATCATATATAACCACAGATAAGAGATATTAACTTTAGGCACCTCTCACAGGCAATGCTGGTCAATGATTTTCATGAGCTGCGCACCACAGTGAAGAGGATGGGACTCCTACAACCTCGTTTTCTCTTCTTTGGCTTCATGTTTCTGCATGCTTTCCTGCTAGATACTGCATCCTGGCTGACTATCTGGTATTTTGGAGTATCTTGGGTGCCCTTCCTTGTTGGTGTGGCACTGTTCACCATTGCACAGGTAATGTATTTGTGTCATGAAGATCTCTGGGGTGTTTCTCAGCACCTCCAGGATCAATGAACTGCTTTATGATTCATAGTATTCTCCCTAGCCACAATGCTGGAATTTTATTGTGTCAGTGGAATTTCAGCCTCTTTGTTGGCGTTCTCGTCAATAAATTAGCACTGATGCTCCTGAGTTTATCGTGTAAAGCAGTAGCAGAATTCTTCACCATTTCTCAAATATATGGTGCCATACTGCATCACATTGTCCTAGCGTTGCTTTTTGCCTTCCAGATCCAGTATGCATTTTTACAACATGATCTTGGGCATCTTTCAGTCTTCCAGAAGGCCAAGTGGAACAGACCATTTCACTTCATTGTGATGGGAATATGTAAGGTAAAATGATATGCAAATGGATACAATGGCAATGTCCCAATAGCAGTGCCCTCTTTGCACTTCACTGGGGGAAGAAGGATCATTTCTTGGGCTTGTCTGGTGTGATGATAACAAGGATAATGAAAATAGCGTTGATGATATGATGTTTCAAGCATTCAGTGTGCTTCAGATATGGGATCTCACTCATTCCTACAACAACTCTATTAGTATTGCCTCAGTCCATACTCAGGGGGCAAAGTGATGAAAAGCATGGTTTAAGTGGCTTCATGATTTTGGTGAGATTTGAACAGCTTGCTACACAACACCAACTGTTGGGGCTAAAACACTCTGGTGAAGGACTATGGCAACTCTTTCCCCTCACTTTGGCAGTAAGGGGGCTCTTTAGAATACCTCAGTTCATCATGGCTAAAGAATAATTTGGGTACTACCTAGCAGTGGATCCTGGTTCACTAGGAAGTAAAGAACAAATAAAGTCAAGGTACTAAATAAGCACTACGTATCTCTGTAACATAGATATCGTCTTAAAACTTTACAAGAGTCTTCGGCCAATAGAATACACTGTTTCATGCCACCCTAATCTCTGAGTGGTGCAAGATTCCAGTGATTTCAGGCGCTTACTCAGGGTTCATGTTTCCATTTGGAAATGAGACACAACAGAGACTGTGTTGTCTTTAGGATATATGGTTTATTTACACACATGTATATATAACCTGAGTCTACAATGGAGGGGTTCACAGCATTAGCATCACAAGAGGGTCTTGTTTCTTCCATAGCCACAGCCTTGGATTCAGCATGGCTCTCTCTCTCTCTCCTTGCTGCTTTGCTTCTAGGTCATATCACTGCAAACTCCACTCTAAACTCAGGCCTTGTCCTTCTAACTAACCATGAGTTTGCTATCTCGCATAGAGCCCCTTTCCTTTGTTTCCCTTAATGGCCCATCAGCCAGTTGATCACCTCAACACAGGAAGCTGGTCTGGCTTATATTTAAAAACTTGCGGGATCCAGGGAGCACACAGCCATCTAGGCCCAGCAGTGAGTGAGTTGGCAGTAGGCCAGGCCAGGGAGATGCTCTTCTGACGTGAAGAGAGCCATTACAGATCTGGAGTCTTCTGTAAGGACATACATTCTGCTGAGTGAGATAGATGGCACATCCTTCTTACTTCCAAAGTGAAACAATGTAATGCAATGTGTTTTTAATGTTCTACGTTGCTCTGGGATCTTCTGATAAAGGGAGGTATATAAATCGAATAAACAACAACAATGGGGGAGGGTTTTTTCCTCCCTCACACACATTATTATTTAGGATCAGAGAGTGAATTTTGAACGCTTGCCTTTAGATTGAAATATCAGAACTTAATAGTAACTCAACATGGCAGGAGATGAACTCACATGTGATGGTAGGAAATGGGAGGGTACAGGATGGTAAAGTTGTATCATGTGCCCCCGTTTTTGTTTTTTTTTAAATCAGCTGTAGTTGAGCAAATGTATACACCTAGATTTATTAATCTCTTATATTGTGCAATCTTTATACAGCAGGAATGAGTACAGTATGTAGCTCTACCCATGAATTAATTGTATATATGTGTGTGTTTTCATTATGTATGAAGGGTGGACCACCAAGCCAATGGAACTATATGCATAACCAGCATCATGCCAAACCCAACTGCTTCCGCAAGGACCCTGATCTCAATATGCACCCATTTTTGTTCAGCCTGGGAAAGGCACTCTCTGTGGAGGTGAGCAGAAGACCTGGGAGTGACTCAAATCATAGAAAAGTGAACACCATGTTAACTGAATCCATACTCTTAGTGAGCAACCTGGGAAGAAAGGAAGCATGCCATCTCCAGGACACAGCTTTAGTGCTCCTTCCTGCAGCTCATGTTGTTGATGGGCTGTTTATACCATTAGATTAGTTTCTTATTTCCTTATTTCTAGATGGCATCTGTTCTGCTCATGACAGGCTGGAGCGGGAGTGCAGAAATGGATATAGCCTTCTGGCCATCCCTCCACATATCCCTTTGACAGGCCAAGCTGTTGGTCACCTGATGGCAGGTGACAGCAGGTGATTTAAAGTTTCAGCTGTGGCTGAAGGAAGAAAGATTCTTCCTTTGTGTCCCTGGATTCAAGCCACAGCTGCGAAGTCGTAAGGATGACACGTCACGTGCTTTGAGGTTTGCCCAGAACTGCTTAACAAGCCAACTTCTGAGGCCTGGTGGGTTCAATGGTGGAGAACCTCTGGCCTGTAGGCTCCCAAAATAGAAGACCCTACTATGTATAATGTCTCCTCCCCAATTGTACTCATTAGAGCTAACACAAGGATCCCTATTGTAATGAATGGAAGTTGGCACTCAGAAAGTTTATATATGGTTGTCAGCTTAACCATGTTGCTTCTCCTCTCCATCTGCAGCTTGGCAAGAAGAAAAAGAAATACATGCCTTACCAGCACCAGCACATATACTTCGCCCGTGAGTGTCCCTGCCATTTTATTATAATTATAATAATAATATATTATTTATACCCCGCCCATCTGGCTGGGTTTCCCCAGCTACTCTGGGCAGCTCCCAGCAGAATATTAAAACACGATAAAACATCAAACATTAAAAACTTCCTTAAACAGGGTTGCCTTCAGATGTCTTCTAAAAGTCAAATAGATGTTTGTTTCCTTGACATCTGATGGGAGGACATTCCACAGGGAGGGTGCCACTACCAAGAAGGCCCTCTGCCTGGTTCCCTATAATCTTAGTTATCATAGTGAGGGAACCGCCAGAAGGCTCCAGGAGATGGACCTCAGGAGTATGGATCTGGAAATTGCAATCTTTAGTAAAGCCATGCCTTGTGGATGAGAACAATGGCATTATTATTGGGTGGCATAAATTTTTTTGACAAAAGTTTTAGATGGATGATTTGATGAAAATATGGAATTCTATTTTAAGATATTGTTATTGTATTATTATTATTATTATTATTATTATTATTATTATTATTATATACTACTATTACTACTACTATTTGGCCAGTATGACCAGAGATGGATAGATAGATAGGCTGTATTGAGTTTGGGTGATTTACATCTTTGTAATGTTCTTGTTTTCTGATTTCACTAGTTTTGGCCCCATTGACCTTCATTTTATACGTCCAGTTTGCTGTATTGCGTTTTGCATTTCAAAGGAAAAAATGGCTGGTAAGTCACCTGCATATTTGCAGTGGTTTCTCCTCTGGATAAGTCTGTTTGGGGAGGGGTATAAGACAGAGCAGGAACAGTGGCAGTATGCAGGGAGCGGGGAGAAAGGTAGGGTCCTGACACTTCCTTTTGCTCTCTGGTGCTATTGTATGCTGCTGTGCAGTGAGCTAAGGCAACTGGGAAGACGTCGTTCTTTGTATACCTTGGAAGATCTACCGGTACATCTCCTATGAGGCAACTATGGGCCTGTTGACTATGTAATGCATCAGGACACCAGAGAAATAGGGGAAGAGGCAGATCTCCCTCCCCTGCATTCCATGTTGCTCCTGCTGTCATGGGCTGGTAATGCTTTACGGCAGGGGTAGGCAACATAAGGCCTGGGGGCCAGATGCAGCCCAATCGCCTTCTTAATCTGGCCTGTGGACGGTCCGGGAATCAGCGTGTTTTTACATGAGTAGAATGTGTCCTTTTATTTAAAATGCATCTCTGGGTTATTTGTGGGGCATAGGAATTCATTCATCCCCCCCCCCAAAAAAATATAGTCCGGCCCACCACATGTTCTGAGAGACGGTGGACCAGTCCATGGCTGAAAATGGTTGCTGACCCCTGAGATTAGTGAGCTTCCCTGGGATCTCTGATTTGAACACCCTCCTAACAAAAAGTTTGGGTGACATCAGCAGATGAGAGGGATAAAAATCCCTTCAATGAATTATTCTGGGAATTCTTTTCACTTTGAAGAGAAATGTAGCTTCCTGTAGAAAATCTACCTGGCCCATCAGATTCAATCTTGTCCCATCTTGACCATTACTGATCCCCTTCATGTCCTTTGCTTTTTTCACGACAGCATCCCTGGATGTTTTCATGCATGCAAACAGTGCTCTTCATCCATATTTCATTATGGCCTTTGTGATCTCCATAGTTGTTGCATACAGTTAGTAGATCTGAAATGAAGGACCTGGCAACTGTTTTCTAACCTATCCCCCCCCCTTTGGCAGGAGTTTGCGTTCATGATGCTTTACTATGTCCGCGTCTGTCTCATGTATGTTCCTTTAATGGGATTTAAGACCTTCATGGCATACTACTGGTTGGCCAGGTAATAGTTCTTCTGCTTTTTCTGCTCTACAGGCTTTCCTTAATTTATGAGCTGTGTGTTCAGAATACATGCTCTCTTCATGTAGAAACTGGCTCCTACATATGTCAAACCCTCATACCACAATGACACAAAAGCAGCCCAGGAAGGTGCCTCACAGGAGAGACTGTGCCTCCTCTAGTGGTTACTCTAAACAGGTGGTTTCTAGATGCCCCCACAGCCACCCATGGACCAACTGAAAATTGTTGAGTGTCTTCAAGGACCACTTAATGAATATTCTGCCTGTTGTAGTAATTGTAATACACTGTGTGAGATGCCGAATGGTTTTTAATTTCATTTTTACAGTCATGTTGCAAACCACCTGATTGAAGCTTATGGACCACTGTTTGGAAACCCCTGCTCTAAATGGCTTTTGGTCTCATGTAGGGTTGAGAAACCAGTGGGCCTCTGGATGTTACTGGACTCCAATTCCCATCATTCCATGCTGGTTGAGGCTCATGGGAGTTAGAGTCCAACAGCATGTGGTGGGCTACTGGTTTCCCATCCCTGATCTAGTGATTTCAAAGCAAAATAAAAAGAAGGGTTGTGGCCTCTATGTGTTTACCTTTAGCTTATCTGGATGGTGATTGTTAGCGTTGTTGCTTGTCTGCCTAGGTTCCTAGAAAGCTCTTGGTTTCTCTGGATCTCGCAGATGAACCACATTCCAATGAACATTAACTATGACCAGAATTTAGACTGGGTGTCTGCCCAGGTAAGATAACTACTGCTTTTATCTTCATCTTTCTTTCATATAACAAGCTCATTCCTGAATACAGTGGTGCCCCGCAAGACGAATGCCTCGCTAAACGAAAAACCCGCAAGACGAAAGGGTTTTCCGATTTTTAGCGGCTTCGCAAGACGAATTTCCCTATGGGCTTGCTTCGCAAGACGAAAGCCCATAGGGAAATCTCTGGGGACAAGCTGCGAATGTCTGCCCCGTGCAAGGGGCGCTCTGCTTAAGAGCGCCCCTGGTGCGGGGCAGCAGGCTGCTATCCACAGCTTGGAGAGCCCTGCGGGGAAGTCCTGCAGGGCTCCCCAAGCTGCGAATGTCTGCCCCGCACGAGGGGCGCTCTGCTTAAGAGCGCCCCTCGTGCGGGGCAGCAGGCTGCTATCCACAGCTTGGAGAGCCCTGCGGGGAAGTCCTGCAGGGCTCCCCAAGCTGCGAATGTCTGCCCTGCGCGAGGGGCGCTCTGCTCAAGAGCGCCCCTCGTGCGGGGCAGCAGGCTGCTATCCGCAGCTTGGAGAGCCCTGCGGGGAAGTCCTGCAGGGCTCCCCAAGCTGCGGATGTCTGCCCCACGCGAGGGGCGCTCTGCTTAAGAGCGCCCCTCGTGCGGGGCAGCAGGCTGCTATCCGCAGCTTGGAGAGCAGCTTGGTCTGAAGGCGGTCTCCATAGGAACGCATTAATTGATTTTCAATGCATTCCTATGGGAAACCGTGCTTCGCAAGACGAAAAACTCGCAAGAAGAAAAAACTTGCGGAAGGAATTAATTTCGTCTTGCGAGGCACCACTGTATATTTGGGCACAGGGAAGGAGACACCTAACAAACCACATCAGCTAAAGCCCTGCACAAGAATTTTGGCTTGTGCAATGGGGCTTTCTCATTCCACCCGCCCCACCCCACATCTCCTGAAATTGGCTCCAGGGGGCTGGGAACAGTGGGCTGGAAGAGGGGAGATTATTCCATTTAGCAAGCTGCAATGCTTGTGCAAACAGAATGTTTGGAAGAGCATCATGCTGAGCATGATCCACTCTTAGTATCGTATATTGTTGTAACCTGCCTTGGAACCTTAGGGTGAAGGGTGGGTTAATAATAATAATATGGGCAACTCTCAATGTTTCCAGGGGTTATGGTCCAGGGATTGTGCATAAAGCCAAAATCGTGTATTGTCATTAACAGGCCAATCACATCACATTATTCAAATCACATTGGTTCCAAATTATACAGCCAAATTTTAAATTTTTGAAGGTACCCATATATCAAGCTCCGCACGAGTCCAAAATTCCGGATAAGTCCAGACATCACTTATTTTACTGCATTAATTAATCAGTTCTATCCAGTTCAATCCGGATAGTCCTTTATTATTTTCTTTCTCATCTTGTTGTAGTCATATATTCCTTTCTTTGCGATCTCTGATGATTCTCACAAGCAGGCTGAAAGCTGGCGTCTCTGTGTGGGTTTTATACTCTTCAGAAGCTATATCAGCCCAGGACAGCCTCTGTTCGACACTTCCATAAACAAAATTAATCTTCGGTTTGTCCTTTATTTTTCCAGGCTAGCCAAATAAATCAAATAGATCAGGGGGCTCTGTCAGGTCAAACTTTCAGTTCCGTCACTCCTTCTCTTTCCAACAATCCTGATTCTCCTCCCCCATCTTTCTTTCTCCGGCAGCCTGTCTTGGCGAAACGCCATTTTTTAACTGCGTCATAAAAATTCCTCACCGTTCACCAATCTTCTCTCCTGTTATATTCCACTTCCCTACACAGTTCTTAAAATCCTGCTTATGATTATTAAGAAACGCGACGATCTTGTTTCTTTCTGGGGTGGAGGGTTATTTTTGTAACATCATATAAAGAAGAAAAGAAGGTTTTTCCTCCACCCCTCCTTCATTCCAAACATACAGTCTCTTGGTGGTGACACATCAAAAGATTTACTTATACACCCGTCGCTCCCAATCGCAGAGATCCATTACTCAGCATCGAGCTTTGCTTGATATATGTGCTTCAGCCTCATTTCCAA
This sequence comes from Podarcis raffonei, assembly GCF_027172205.1. Classification (NCBI taxonomy): domain Eukaryota; kingdom Metazoa; phylum Chordata; class Lepidosauria; order Squamata; family Lacertidae; genus Podarcis; species Podarcis raffonei. The sequence goes on from NC_070602.1 coordinate 79,694,451, forward strand.
TCATCTGTTTCCAATTATAATTCCGAGCTGAAGCAACCAGCACGTGCTAATTGGAATCGGCGTCAGGAAGAGCTGACTTCACCGAGGGCTCGTGCCAAGTGTTCAGCACCCCCGTCTCTCGGATCAGGGGGTGCATTGTGAACACCCCTGGCAAGACAGGGCCCCACCACATCCTGGGGGAAAGGGAAGGCTGCCTACTTCCCATAGCAGCCTCTAAATTACCTCGTGTGGGTCAGAGAGATGTTATTGTCGGCCATCTTCCAACGCACCACCTGGTGGCCCCCCGCAAAATTGTGTATTGTCAAAACACATTGGGTGCAATGACTGGTGGAATTGCCAAAGTCCCCCCCCCACCCGGATGTCCACCTTCTTTCTACCCCCTTTTGAATTATATATATATATGGAAGAACAAAAAGCTGAATGTGCACAAGTTAAATGCATGTAAGTTACAAGTTACCTGTAGGTTGCAAGTTACCTAAATGGCCTCGGCCCAGTTTACCTAAAGGAGTGTCTCCACCCCCATCATTCTGCAGCCTCCCAGAGTAGCTGGGGAAGCCCAGTCAGATGGGCAGGGTATAAATAATAAATTACTACTACTACTACTACTACTACTACTACTACTATATTATGGGACAGGCTGCTGGGCTTGGGCAATGTATTGATACATCACCTAGGACTGGTTTGGGAGCCAGAGTGCGATGGCACCTTCACCTGGAAGTATATCATGGGTGGGGCTTGCCTGCACCTGAATCCTTCTTCTGCCAGCACCTGGCGGAAGAAATAACCTGCATTGGCCCTGTGAGGCACCCAGGTGAAATTGCCACCGCTCCCACCAAGGGAACTGAGGTGGTTTCACCCTGGTGCCTCGTGGGGCTGGGACCATTGCAGCTTGTTCCTCTGCTTTTCAACATTGCAATGTATCACTATGCAGTGGTACCTCGGTTGTCAATCGCTTCGAAAGTCGAACATTTCGGCTTTTGAATGCTGACAACCCGGAAGTGAATGTTTCCGTTTTCCGAAAGTTGAACGTTTCTCCTGAGTCTGAGGCACGTTTCTCCATTTTTTCAATGGGTTTTGCCCACCGCCCATTGCGCCTTGGTTGTCAAAAGTTTCGGAAGTTGAACAGTCTTCCAGAACAGATTACATTCGACAACCGAGATACCACTGTATTGTGATGTTTGGCTGGTGATACACCGCAATGTTGGAAAGCTGACAACACCCAGCCCTACAGGCTGCATTGCAAATCCTTCCTTTCCATTGTCTACTAAGGCCCATAATTTGGCCAATAAAGATAGGGATCATAAGATCATAGAGACACTAATGCCAGATTAACTTTGTTTTCTGACCTGACACAAGCAGAGAAGGAGAAAGTGTGGACAAGAGGGAAGGATAGCTTGTGGTACTAATCTTGTTTCTTAATAGCCAGTTATTTATCATCTTGCTTGCTCCCTAAGGCTAAGCAAATGCCAAATCTTTATGTTGTGGTTTACCCATACAACTAATAATAATAACAACAACAACAATAATAATAATATTTTTTTTATTTATACGCCCCCCCTTCCTGGTTCAGAAAACTGGGCTCAGGGCGGCTAACAACACATTAAAACACTTAATTGTGATACAAAAAACCCAGCATAAAATACAGTATAAAAGCGAGAATAACAATAAATTCAAAGATCAAAAATCAAATCCAATAAATCCATCCAATAAACATTAGATGATCACTAGGGCTAGCTGGCTAAATTAGTCCTATTTGTGCCAGCAAGGAGGCCAGGGGAGAATTAGCTATGGGATCCCAGAGTGGGTAATCTTCATAAAAAGGGGAGTGGGAAGAAGGAAGACTATAATCAGATCAATGAAATTAACCTTTGCCCTCTATTCAGTTCACATTTCAAGTTAACCTACCTAATTTGCATTTTCTGAAACAATAGGAAAACCAAAAAAGTCATCTTTCAAAATCCACACTTTTCTGAATTTTTCAATGCAGTTCTCCTGCCGAATAATGGTTACAAAAGTGAATTTACTGGGATAAAAGTGTCCATTAAAAGGCATGTGTGAAAATAGCATACAAAACTGCCTCATATTACAGGAAATTGCATTGCAAAATGTGTATATTAAGTAGAATTGCATACAAATGTGAATATTAAGAGAAATTTGTATTAAAATGCTGGTGAATGTCCATGAGGACTTTTTCAAAATAAAAATCACAAACTGATGTGGAAATAGGGGAAATTGAACTTAAGAGTGAGAAAATAAGAAACAGAAAGAAACCAAAATTGGCAGATTCACCTATTCCTACTTCCCAATGCAATTAATTCACTCTAAAAGTTATTTTTCTTCTTGTATAAGAAAATTGTGTGTGTGTGGATATAACAAATTGCAAATGTGTTGATCAGTGGCTCTTAATGCTGCTTTTATAGTGCTTAAATCGATCTATTTGGTGCACTCTGAGGTCACCAATAATATAGTGGAAATAACAGAGGAACATGGGAAAGAGTCCAAAGTTTCTCTGAAGTTTCTTCAACCTGCTACAGAGAAAACACACTTTCCAGTTGAAAAACAACTTGCCTCTTCAGCAGTGAAAGCACCAAAGTTCCACAGTGTACATAGTTCTCCACTCGTGATTATAGCCTATTTTCATAATGGTCACACAACTCAGATGCAGTTGTTGAGTTCTGATTCAGAAGTTTTTTTAGTGGCCTCACATGTGGTACCAACAAGGAAAAGAAACCCACAAAGAACAATTAAAAACAGTAGTATGCAGTACAACAAAGGTTAAATGAAGGAATATGGTGTGTTGAAAATGAAAGAAGTGGGATTCAGCACGTTCCTCTTTCTCACTTAGCTTGCAGCAACGTGTAATGTGGATCAATCCCTGTTCAATGACTGGTACACAGGACACCTAAACTTCCAGATTGAGCACCAGTGAGTAAAAATATACCCTTTTATGAATGTATGTGGGAGAGCCCCTAATGGAACTGATGGGCCACCCCCAAATCCTGAATGTTACTTCACACGTGGAAAGACAGGTGGTGGCCAGGAGTGCTTTTTGCACTGCTTAATAAACTAAAAATTTAATAGGTTAAACCAGCCTTGGACAGCCAAATACCCTCCAACATTTTGAAGCCAAAATCCAGGGCGCCATCTTCCCAGAGGCCATCTTCCTGTCTTTTATCACAAGAGCATAGCGGTTCATTTCAGTTGCCAGGATCTTATGTGATTTTGCTCCACGGTTACCCCCCCCAAAAAACCCCCACTTTTCCCGGGCACAATACCCAAAAATGTGTGTTCTGGGGCACAGTGTAAGATCACAGCCCCAGAAAAAGTGCTTTTTTTCAGCCGCCATTCTCTCATGATAAAAAATGGGATGTCCCTGTTTCTCAGGGACACTTGCATGGTACACAGTCACGTTATCTGGGGCTGATGGAAGTTGTAATCCTAAACATCTGGAGAGCACCAGTTCATGGAAGGCTGAACTGGGCAGGACTGGGATGATTTTGGCTCACTTAAGGTTCTCTGCTAGCTGCTTGACCCCATTTATCCCTCTTTTCATCACAGCCTTTTCCCAACGATGCCTCGCCACAATTATTGGAAGGTCGCTCCTCTGGTGAAATCCCTCTGTGCCAAGCATGGCATTGAGTACCAATGCAAGCCCCTGCTCACGGCTTTTGCAGATATATTGCAGTAAGTGTCAATTAACTGAAGGAGGATCAGGGAGGTAGGATCAATTGGGGAGTGGGGGAATCCTACTGGGCTTGGAGCCTACATGTAAAGTGGAAGCAATAAACAGCTTATTCCAGTCAGGTCAAGTGCCTGAACAGTTTTCAGTGGGTCCCACTTGCAACCCTGTCTCAGCAAGGTTAAAAATGACTGTCAGGGGACCCCCCCCCCCAAAAAAAAACTTTAAGCAATGCTTAAAGGTTGCAAAGTTGGCTCTGTGATACATGTTCCTACATGGCTGTGGAGCAGCAGAAGCTCCAGGGAAGTTAGCCTTGAGGTCTGAGGATGATGGGAGAGCCACATCCTTAGGCCAGGAGGGTACAGAAGGGGTTTCCGAAGTTTCCCCTCCCCAAGTTGGGCAACCTGTGATTTGTCCAAGTCTGAATCCCCCTCAGTCAGGGCAATGCTGTGACCCAGATTTAGAGGACATGACAGACAGCAGCACTGGTAGGGTATGGAAGAGATAACTCTTGTGAAATGTTGCTGTCTGTGATTCATGAGGCCATTTCCCCCTTTCCCTCTGCAGTTCTCTGAAGAAATCAGGGGAGCACTGGCAAGACGCCTATCTCCATGCATAAGAAGAGGAAGGTCCTCAGGAATGAATCTTCTCCTGCCACCATCTGATGCTGCTGGGAAAATGGAAAAAAGCAGCCTTGGAAAGCATACCTTTGAGTGGGGATTAGCTAGATCCTAATGAAACGGTGAATGGGTGTTTTTCTCTTTCTTTTGCACAGGCATGGGTGAGCTGAACCTGGGACATTTAGCTCTAGAAACTTTGAGAAACTCCAAAGAGACTGGAAAAGGCAAATCAGTGCAGAGGGTACTTTGCTTTTAGCGTTTTAATCAGCCTGCATGGCAACAGATACACCACTGACACAGCAGCTGATCAGCCGCAACTCACTCTGGGTGCATCCATCCCGAAGCTTTCCTTCTGCAACCAATCCTTGGGAAGACTTTGCATGGATAATCCTTTCAGAATGACATGTTCTAGACAGATACACTCTCCTGGCACTGATCCACCAAGTTACATGACCTCAGGAGCACCACAGTGCCTTGCAATTCAGTTTGCCCAAGAACATTTTGGCTTGTGTTGACACAGGGCTAGCACTTAAATGTCAAGGATACCATGTAGAATGCACTCAGTTTCCATACCTGAAACATACTGCCCAAACCAAATTAAAACACATTCTTCTTTTGGGGCACAACCTCCTCTCCTTCAGGCAAGTAACATTACTGAACTAAGGCAGGTTCATAAATGACTTCTTGCTGTATAGTAGCGAAGACCTACTGACTCTTACAGAGAAGCTGTCCCTGATATGCAGTGTAAGCCAGGAGCAGAGGACACTTTGTGTTCATTTGCCGTTTTTATTTTAAGTGTGGGGTATCTGATGGAGAATTTGCACAGTTGGAAAATCTGGGAAATCTGCTTTTTTTAACAAAAGCCCTATCTACTTGGGGATGCCAGGGATTATTAAAAACCATAGCCTTTGCCATTTTCTTGATAAGAGGTCAATTGCTTCTTAAGCATGAAGAAAGGCCTGTGGAGAAGATCGGGGACAACATTAGTTTTGGAGACCTTCTATGCTGGCATGTGAGATGTCCTGGTGATGGATCCAGCCTCTTGGTCCCCCAGCGGCTGCATGCTGCTTCTCCAGGGCATCAACCTGGATACTGAGGGCACAAACTAAGGCCATGTGTTTGGGCCTTGCCCAAAGCCACCAAGAACTTCTGCTCTTGATAGTGCATCACTCTGTTGTATGTAAGAGTTCCATGGTTATCAGTAAATGAAGTCACATGATGTAAATATGACTGCCATAAGCACGTGTAAAAGTGGATTCCATATTCATCACATCCAGTAATAAATCAGGACCTGTGGCTGTTATTTAAATGCATAACAGTGCTTTGATACTTTGTAATCATGAAACAATTTCCTATTTCAATGAAACAGAATATTCATGAGCAGTTGCATGTGGTTTTTGTTCTTCAAACTATCTATTTAAAACTGATTTGAGGGTATGTGTGATGGAGTCATGTTTCATCAAGTTAATATTCCTATTAAATTATGAAGCACCATTCATGTTGAATCAATTGTGTCAAACAATGCAACCTTTTCCAGTAATTGTATTGGGAACTCCTGCCAAAAATGTTCTCTTGTTCAGTCACATTGCCCTCCTTTGCAATATCATGTAGCCCAAATCGGATTGACTCTGCTATGTGGCACCATTCCAGTCAAGTTGTGATCCCTGCCTGGCTGAATCATACATCAGATAATCCAGGAAAGATGGAAAAGAAGCCAAAACAGGCAGCAGTTAGGAAAAACAATGGCATCACAGGGTTAAAAAAGAGTATACACTCCCATAATCCAAGCAGTTTCTTTGAAAATTAAATAAAATAATTTCCATATGCAATTTCATATACATGCAGGTCCCACTATCAAACATTTGTTATAAAAAAAATTCACTCCCTGTACACACCACAGATTCAGATATCCAAAAGCAATGGAGATCATTGAATCGCTCTGCATCCATTCACCTAACAAACCATTTCCTGAAAACACATAGTGTTCAGATAGCAGGAAATTTAGAAACAATTCTATATTTAAAAAACACTTTAAATAGTTCCAGTACAGATTTATGCCCTCTCAGTTCTTGTTTGGGTACTTTGAACTTGCCATCTTTCGTCCCCACCGTCAGCAATTGCTAGCCCCACCCCCCAAAACAACTCCATATTATTTTTAAGATTAATATGCCCTGGTTCTTCTCAACATTTCCTGCTCTTCTTCATAATTTTGGGCTGGACAAGGGTGTCCCCTTCCTTTTTTTTTTTTTAGCTCTTGCCCAGCCTGAGACTCTGAAGAAAAAGAATGCAATCTAGATGACTCTGGCTAGGAACTCATGTCAGCAGCTACAGGGGAGAGGAAGGCAGCTGGAACCAGCAGCAGTCACAGCTGCATTTACAGTCGGATCCTGTGAATATTCTCCCACTGCATTAAATGTGTGCAGTGCTAGATGACCAAATAGCCAGAGAAGGCACTGGCCTATGGGCCCCCCAATTTTTAAGTGCCCCGCAATACCTGATCTTGAAAGAAAATTACAACCAAGCCTTATTAGTTCAATGCTATCCCACTAGAGTGGAGGGTCCGAAGATTTCGACTGCCCAGGGACCTCCCCAGGCCCAGAGTTTAATCCAGTTGTGTGTGTGTATGCACGCAGACCTATAAAAGGAGGGCGGCGTTTTCTTTTTCAGTCGCACCATCTTGCAGACCCTCCAAGTGTCCCTATTTTCCACGGATATTCCTGGATTTACAGAAGCTGTCCCAATTTCTGATTTGATCCCAGTATGCCTCGCTTTTAATTGGGAGTCTCCATTTTCATCAGAGAAATGTTGGCATGTATGCATCTTGCTCTTTTCTCACACTCTTGTCCTTCCCCATCTTAGTTCTTCTGAATCATGGGGTCAGGGGTGTCAGCGAGCTCCAGTTAACAGAAATAGTGGCTTAAAGCGGTGCTTTAAGAGGAGGGAGGAGGGATGAACAGTTGTTTGCTGAAGTTAGAGCTCTCCTCCACCTTCTAGTTTGCAAGCACCATCTCCTATGCAGTCGTGAGTAGGTTCCTTTTCCTGAGAGGTCCCCCGTACAGTGTACAGTGGTACCTTGGTTTGCAACCGTTTTTGGATTACAGTGGTACCTCGGGTTACAGATGCTTCAGGTTACATACGCTTCAGGTTACAGACTCCACTAACCCAGAAAGAGTACCTCGGGTTAAGAACTTTGCTTGAGGATGAGAACAGAAATCGCACGGTGGCAGCGGGAGGCCCCATTAGCTAAAGTGGTGCTTCAGGTTAAGAACAGTTTCAGGTTAAGAACGGACCTCCAGAACGAATTAAGTACTTAACCCGAGGTACCACTGTATAACCATTTTGGATTACAACCACGTCAAACCCGGAAGTGCGTATCCCTTTTTTTTAATTACAACCCATTTTTTTTAATTACAACCCTTTTTTGGGGGGGAGGCCACATTGGCAAAAGTGCGCCTTGAGTTACAGCCTGTTTTGGTTTACAACCGGACCTCTGGAACGGATTATGGTTGTAAACCAAGGTACCACTGTATCTGACTTAAAACAGTAAGTAAAGATGAAAGACATCTTTTGGAGGCCCACTATGTGGCCTGCCTGTGTATGCTTTAAATTAGTATGCACCCACACAATTTCTTTTTTAAAAAGTTAGTTCTATTCTTTCTGGGTCTAACAACAAGGCATCAAGAATCAGGAGCGGCTGTATTAAAAAAATAAGCTTTATTTAGAGGAATAAAGTCCTCAGATTGCCAAGCCCTTAACATTAAGGGAGTGTCAACAAATCACAAGCTCTTCCATTACAGTTGTGCTATTTTTTGTGACATAGCAGGAAGGAAATAACAAAAATAAATAAAAGCAAGTGTCTAAAGCACATGACAAAAAGGATTGCAGCATCAACATCAAAGCCCATGCATTTGTATGGGGAGGAGGCACTCAGGGGGGATTCTTTCATCTGCACAGTGCTTTCCCTGGCTCAGCGATAGAGCGACTGCTTTGCATGCAGAGCATCCCAGGTTCAATCCAAGTCAGAGTGCAGAAGCTTCCAGGCATCTCCAGGTAGGGCTGAGATAGATCTCTGCCTGGAGATCTGGAGATCTGCTCCAAGCAAGTGTAGATAATACAGAGTAGGATGAACCAGTGGTCTGATTCAGTCTAACAAAGCTTCTTATGTTTCTCTGATGGGGGGGAATTCCTTTTAGAAAACCTAACTAATTGTACTTTCTGAAACTGTATATGAAGTGAAATGCAGCTCTCCAGCAAACATTTGCACTTGCTCCATCTTCCATGTGACATTGGAAGATGGCTATCATATCTTCTCTCAGTCTCCTCTTTCCCAGGCTAAAAAGACCCAACTCCCTCAACCATTCCTCATAAGGCTTGGTTTCCAGACCCTGGATCATTTCGGTGCCTGCTTCTGCACCCATTCCAGCTTATCAATATCCTTCTTAAATTGAGGTGCCCAGAACTCTCTTTTTTAATGTTTATTTGTGATTTTCAATTTTATACATTTCAATAATTTTACATCATTTTAACATTTCGAAACTCAACTTCCTTCCCCCTCTTTCTACAGTTCCCTAAATTTATTTATTTTATATCTTTTTTGCATATTCCAAATTAACTTAACTTAATCATTTATTCATCTACTTTAAATGTATACTCTAATAAAACTGCAGGTTATTACCATAATCCTGCCAATGTTCTTATCTGGTTACAGTTTGTTTGTAAATATTCAATAAATCATTCCCATTCTTCTTATAAAAAGTTTGTCATCTTGATTTCTTTTTTCACTGGTAGGTTTCACCATTTCTGCATATTCCATAAGTTTTTGTATCCAATCTTCTTTCGTAGGGACTTCTTATTTCCATTTTGGGGCAAATAACATTCTTGCCACTGCAGTCACATGCATGAATAAATTTCTATACAATTTGGGTAGTTCTGCCCCTATAATTCCCAAAAGGAAAGTTTCTGGGTTTTTAACAAATGTTATTTTAAATATCTTTTTCTATACATCATTTCCCAATAAGCTTTAACCTTACTACAAGATCACCACATATGATAAAAAGAACCTTCTTTCTCTTTACATTTCCAACACTTATTTGATTGGGATTTATACATTTTTGCCAATTTACTCAGTGTTAGGTACCATCAATATAACATTTTCATACAATAGCATGCTGTGAATTTTATATCCATATGCCACAATCATTCCCATGCTTCCATATCTATAGTATAGCAAATATCTATTGCCCAATGTATCACTGAGGATTTTATTTGCTCATCCTTTGTCTCCCATTCTAATAGTACCTTATACATTTTAGATAGCACTTTTACATTACATTCAAACAGATTTCTCTCCAATTGTGATGTTTGTTTCCCAAACTCTCATATTCTAACTTTCTTAAATATTTCATTCAAATGATGATATTGTATCCATGTTGTTAATTTTCCTGATAAATCCTTAATTTTTTTTCATTGATACTCCCCCACTTTTGTTTTAATAAATTTCTATAAGTTGTCCAACTTTCTATCATATTCTTCTTCTTTATCTCTATGGCTTCCAATGGTGAGAGTCAAAGTGGTGTTTTGGCCTCTAATAGATTTTTGTATTTATCCCATACTCTATACAGATTTTTCCTAATTATATGATTTGTAAATCCTTTATGTACTTTCACCTTTTCATGCCATAAATAAGCGTGCCAACTGAAAATAATAATAATAATAATAATAATAATAATAATAATAATAATAATAATAATAATTTATTATTTATACCCCGCCCATCTGGCTGGGCCTCCCCAGCCACTCTGGGCGGCTTCCATAAAAACCAAAAACACAGTAAAAAATATTATAATGACCTTCTAAATCAAAAATATGTGAATTCTCCAATGTCATCCATTCCTTCAACCAACAAAGACCAGGTGCTTCATAATATAATCTTATATCTGGCAGGGAGAAACCTTCTGTCTCTTTTGCATCTATCAATATTTAATATTTTATTCCTATTTTTTCCCCTTGCCAAATGTATTTGGAAATATCTTTTTGCCATGCATTGAAAGAATCTGTCTTGCCAATCACCAGAATTGATGGAAACAAAAATAACATTCTAGGTAATACATTAATTTTTGTAGTCGACACTCTACCTAACAGTGAAAGATTCGTTCTGTTCCAAATTTCCTTTAACATCTTCCCAGGTTTTTAAATAATTATCTTTACACAGATTTATATTAGTTGCTGTTAACCATTCACCTAAATACTTAAGCTTCCTTTCAATCTTCACAGGGCATAGCTATCTCATGGTAACTGCCTCCTCTAGAAACTGGCATTGTTGCAAGATCCCGGTTTTTTAAAGCAGGCTTTAACTTGCAGGAATGTGTTAACTACCCACCCATGCCAGGTAAAGTGTATTTATCATAGAGTTAGGTGATTACATCACTGCATTCTATAATGCATCAATCTGTGCCTCCCTCAGCTTTCTCTGGTTTTATCAACAGGGTTGCAAAAGGCAGCGTTCCCATAAGAATTGCTTCATTGCCTCACTGCGCTGTTTCTCATCATGGACTGACCCAGTAATGGAAAACTAAACGCTTGTGAGTTTCCCTCATTCCAAACTGCAACCGGCTTTTCAGTTGCAGTTGTAATCCAAGAGCCTTAAAAATATCCCTTCCTCACTTAAATAAATGAATAAATATAAAATTCTCAATGGCCCCTTTTTAGAATTCTTGCATTGCTACTTGGGAATTGTAGATTTGGGGCAGGGAAGGAAGCAGATTGCCTAGGCAGCTGTGGCACATTCTGCTGCCCTTCACATGGCACTGTGAACCACCATACGTACCGGTACCTTGAACCACCGTGGGTCTGCGGTACTGGTTTTTCCTCCAAATGGTGGAACCCACAAGGATTTTGTTTTCCCAACAGCCAGACTTGCAGTTTGCCTTTGTAAAGGCTATATCCTCGTGATGGAGATGGAGAGAGCGTGCAATGTTTCGTTTTGTTTTTCTCACTTGGCCAGTCTCAGCCAAACTAATTGCTAGGAGTCGATCTTTAGTTCTGTAAATCATTTTAGTCAGTTAAATTTAAGAAGAATTTTTGTGCTTCCCATTTTCCTTTGAAAATGGAAGGTTGCTTTATTTTAAATGCTATGTCATAAAAGGTAGCTGGGGGTGTGGATCATTTAGATCAAAGGGAATGCTGGTTGACCCCAGAAAAATGTCATTTGAGTTCATTTCATTATTTGAAGCTCCTGGAAGTTGTAACTCACACACAACACATGCACCCAGAGTTGCACCCAACACCATTTAAACCAGATCCATTTGCACAACAGGAATTTTCCTCCTCTTCTTTCCAAATGCACCCCAGAAATCTACTCTAAAGGGTCCCCAAACCCTCTGGAGCAGATTTAATAGGTGCAGGGAGGCTGCAAGGGAAGGAGAGGAAGGAGAGGTTTTGTTGCACAAGCAGGTATTTGTGCAATCCACACCACATCACGTAACTTTATCTTCCCTTATATAAAAAAATCCTACATGCCCATACACATGCCTACAAATTGCAACTTATATGAATCACTCGGAAGGTGTTATAACAAATCCTTCTTTTATTCTGCCTCCGTTTCAACTCACCAGGTGTAGCAGGCAAGGGCGGTTCTATTATGAAACTAACAAAGCTTAAGCTGCAGGGCCCCAATCCCGCAGGGGCCCCAGAAGTGACTTTAGTCCAGATGGCTTCAAATTTGGGGGTCTACAAGACCCAATTTGAATTGCATGACTCAAATGGATTGATTTTTGTTGTATGTATGTATTTTATCCTAAAATTTGAGAGTCAGTAGCAAAGATGTTGCAAAGGTGTGGTGATCTGTTGTGGAACAACCCCGTTGAAGAAGATAACAAGGGTTACCCAGACCTTGTTGCTGGTTACGGAGGGGCCCCCATGATAGTTCAAGCTTCAGGGCCCCTGAAATGTAGGTCCACCCCTGCTGCTCCCAGCCAGTGTGGCCTTTGACCACAAAGAAATGGATGACACCCAGCACCTCCTCAGTTATATGTTGACTTCTGTTGACAGTGAGGTGTGTGGCAGGGGCAGTGAGGAAAAGGCCAGTCCTGGTCCTGAGAGCAGCGAACTCATCCTTATCACTGCTGCCATCAGTGAGTTCCCTCCTCTGTCCTGCTGGAGTGTGGCCTTGGCTGGGATGCAGTAGGACAGTTCTGGATTATGAAAGCTGACATAATAAAATTTGTTAGTCTTTACAATGCTGCACAATTCTGTTTTTGCTATAACAGACAACACAGCTTTCCTTCTACAACAGTAGGCGGTGCTGATCACATTGGTCTTTCTCATGAAATCATCCACCACCTCACACACACTCAACAAGACCCAAACACTCAGACCCCAAGAGCCTCAGTCTATGTATGAAAGGGAAGAGTTGTAATAAAAGTCACTGTCACATGAACTGGTACACAAGAAGTTTGTTGCATTAAGAATCCCATATAGTTGGCTGTGGTAAACTAGAATAATAGAAACCACATAATGACAACAACATGGCAACACCCAGATCACATCTCCTCAACACTTTCTGATACTCATTCAGTGATCCCTTGTGGTATGTTAAGTGGCGCTGTGGTCTAAACCACTGAGCCTCTTGGGCTTGCCGATCAGAAGGTAAGCAGTTCGAATTCCTGTGACGGGGATGTCCCAGCTCCTGCCAACCTAGGTGGGAAGGTAAATGGCATTGCCATGCCCTCTGGTTTCCATCACGGTGTCCCGTTGCGGCAGAAGTGGTTTTTTAAAAAAAAGATATTTATTAAGTTTCCAATTTTATACAAACAAAAAGAAAAAAGCAAAAAGAAAGAAAAACACATACAGTTCTCAATACTTAATTTTCAATGACATATTTCCCTAACCTCCTCATACCTCCCCTTCTTGTATTCCAATTCAAATTATTTACTCAGCAAATCCTTATCTCAAAACATTACAGCTGAAAACCCCTTAATTTCAATTCAACACCGTTGCGGCAGAAGTGGTTTAGTCATGCTGGCCACGTGACCCAGAAAGCTGTCTGTGGACAAACGCTGCCTCCCTCAGGCTGAAAGCGAGATGAGCACACTGCAACCCCATAGTCGCCTTTGACTGGACTTAACCATCCAGGGGTCTTTTACCTTTTTTACCTATGTTAAGTCTACCAGAGTTGGCTGAATAATTTCCCTTTTAATTAGCACTTTCCAAGCCCAGTCTCATGATTTACCAAAAGTGAAAAGACTACTGTCAGGAGCCAGAGTTAAGCGTAGGTCAGCAATAAAAAAACCACAGTGTGAGTGCTTTTTCAAAGCACTATTCAAAGAAACCAAAACAGTGCAGGCAACCCTTCCCAGTAGGTCTTGCCTCAATGAGGCAGATGCAAGGACTGAAGGCCCCTCCCCTCCTTTCCAGGGCTTTTTCCAAGCAGTCACAAACGATATCTGTGCACAACCAATCTCTGCTCTGCTCTTTCACTACTATGTGTGTTCTAGGACACCAGTGGGGAAGGAAGCTGGTCACAGCAGGAGGGGGAGACTCCCTAGATTCTTCAGCAGCAAGTCTCATCTCGACCTCCCTCCTCTCCAGCCTCTGCTTCTGTATCTGTTTCTGGACTGCTCTCTGCCATAGATCTTCCTGCTCACTAAACCCTGTTGCCTCTTCAGCTTCTAACACCTCCTCCTCCCAGTCTTTTCCCTCTGACCACTCACCATCATCCCACCACTGACCCCCTGGCTCTGAGCCTTCTTCCCCTAGGGCTTCCCCAGCTGGTGCCTCCCACTGTTCCTCTGCATCCCATCAGTCCATGACAACTACCCTTCTGCCTTCCTGCTAAGGGGCTCCAATATCAGCAGCTTTTTCTGTTGGACCAAGCACAATCCTCTACTCTGCAGCCTCAAAGTTAAAAATGGCATATTCTCACCTATACTTTGTCCTCCACCTCCCACAATTCTGCAACCAAAACGTCTTTACAGACCATGGTGTGCCTGAAGAAAATAAACTGCTAGCACATTTGCAGAACTGGACAGGGTTCAGTATGGCTTCAAATTGGATTGGGGGCTGTGTGTTGAGATTCCTGCATTGCAGGGGGGTTGACTAGATGACCCATGGTTCCCCTCACAACTCTACAGTTCTATGATCTGTATGCAGATATGTTAGACGCCCAGAATGGCCAGGGAAACCCAGCCAGATGGGAAGGGTATAATTATTATTATTATTATTACTACTACTACTACTACTACTATAGAATACAGGTTGAACTAGTAAACTGTGATAGTTGTTTTTTCTTTGATAGTGAACACTAAATGTCGACTTCCACTTACCTTTATGACTATTTCTCTTGAATAAACATGACTTAATTGGAGACCTGTCTGGCTTAGATTCTTGTTTCCAGAGGCATAGCCATGTTAATCAGTTTCAGCAAAATCAGCAAAGTGTCTAATGGCACCTTAGGGATGAACAAATTAATTATGTCATCAGTTTCATGGACAATAGATGCAGGAAAAGTTATCCTCAGCTGTAGGTTGCTTTTTTTGAGGGCAGGAGTTATAAGCAGTGAAGTGGGCCAGCCCAAGGAGGGGAGGTAGTTCAAAATTCTACAAAATGCATGCACACAACCTAGATGCAAAGCTCTCTAGTTATCAAGCAGTTTAAAAGAAGAAAAGAGTTATGTCATCTAAGATCTAAGGTGGGACTTCCGGGTTAGCGCCATCGCCTAATGGCGGATTCCCTCCAAGCTCCGGAGGGAATCGGCTCAGTAGGGCCGAGCTCCGGAGGGAATCGGGTCCTGCCGCGGCAGCAACGCAGGGACCCTCAGAAACCACAGGCGCTGAAGCCTGTAGACCTGGTGACTCGGCGGGCACCATTTGCGCCCCCCCGACCCGCGAAGGAGCCTTTTTAAAGGCTTCGGAATGGGGGATGGGGAGTGGCGCGGTGCTGAGAGTCGACTGCTTCCCCTACGGAGTGAAGCCGCATGCCATGGTCGGAGAGCGCTGACTTCTTCCTTTGAACATTTGGACTAAAAGTAACAACCCGTGAGTAATACGGAAATTGGACCTATAAGAGGGAAAAATTTTCTTTTGGATTAGGCACGATCGGGGAAGGCGCAAAGAGGAAGTCCGTCTCCCCGCCTTGTAAACATCTTAAAGCAAGGACTAGATAACTAAGGTTGAGAGAACACCTTCTTCTTTAGTGGATAAAAGCAATTAATTTCACGTTTTGGCAGTATAAACGATTTTGCTGGAGGATAAGAGTTAACTTTGAGAGCGGAACTGTCACCCCCCCCCCCAGGACCCGGGAGCGATCCGTGAGAGAGCCTGTTGAAGAGACATAGAAGATTTTGACAGCTGTCAAACTAGCTGTCAAAGCTGGGGGGAAAAGAGAACTTTGTTTCTGTTGTCTTTGCTGGTTATATTTGTTACAATCTGGTAATAAATTGTTGAAAACAAAGATGAAAAAGCTAATTTGACTTTTGGGTTGGAACTGGAAGGAATACTAAGTAACCAGAACTCCTCTAGAGGGGGTTCAGGGACATTACAAGAATGGCTGTAAGTGGAAAAATACTGACTGAACTGGAGAGGGTTTTCTTTCTCTTGGGAAAGTTACAAGAACAAAGTAATGTTTTGGCTACAAATGTCACAACACTGAATGAAACAGTAAATAAACTTACTGAATCTGGAAGGGACTTGACTCAAGTCTTTGCAGCTGAACAAAAAGTTTCTGTAGCTGAACTAAAAATCTCTACAGCTGAACAAGAAAAGGAATCTGAGAAATCTGAGAAAGTGGGGAAAGAGATATATGATGATTTGGAGGGAAAGGAAGGAGGAGCTACAATGCCGCAGATGATTAAGGAGAGCCAGAGGCCTGTTAAGATGGATATAAAGGAAAATAAGAATGGGATGATGAAAATCTGGATTGAATTGAAGAATGAAGAATGGAGAGATCTCCTCATGTGGAGATCTGAAGACCTATGGATTACAAACTTGACTAAAGTGGAAGCTGGAGCTTTTGGGACATTTGGACTTAAAAGAAGCAAGAAACAAGATTTGGGCTCCACTTTTAAATATGGATGTCTGGCTGGAAGAAACATGGACCTTATTGGGACAGAGCTTCTCCGAGATTTGGTGTCCAATACAAAGGACTATCAAAAAAACCGGCAGAGAGGAATTGAGAGAGAATTAAGAGCCTCGGACGTGAGGTCACCAGGCTGACAGCAGATAGACTGATGGACATTTGTTGGGGTTCGAAACCGGGAAAGGGGGGGTGGAGCTTTGGGAATCCAAAGGGTGTACAATTATATTCTGTTGTTTTTTTTTATTCTGTTTTGCTACTAATATAAAAATGGGGAATTCGTGGAAGGGAATTGGGGTCGACCTTAGAAAAAGATTTTAAGAATAAGTACTGATGTATAAAGACTGAGGTTTATAAGTTAAAATTGGTTAACTAAAATGAATTAAATATAATAAGGTAAAATTTGGGGACAAGAACTTGCTGAGCTAAAAATTGGAACTGGTATACAAGAAGGGGAGGTGTGGGGAAGACAGGGAAATATGTTATTGAAAGTAAGGAATGTAAATTCTATGTGTTTTTAATTTTTCTTTTGTTTTTTCTCTATTTTTTGAAAACTTCAATAAATATCTTTAAAAAAAAGGGAAAAAAATCTAAGGTGGACATGAGATAATACAAAGTAGTCTTAAAGCAATAAGTAGAGAGAAAAACTAGGGTTAAAGAAGTTAAGAAGGCAATGAGGAAGACAATGAGCCCTGAAGCATGGCGCAAGGCTGCATGTGGGATGGTGAATCTGGAAGAGCTTTCCAAGAAAGTGGGGGCCCAGCATAAGATTGCTCCACAGGGGAACAAGGAACCAGCTTCCCCCTCCTGTGGAGCAATCTTGTGTTGTGTTGTGACATTCAGGTGGGTGCTCTGTGTTAATCCAGCCAGTGTGGTGACTTGCCCCACCCCAAAGTATGTACGTGCCACCCGTGACACAGAGGTAAACCCTCAGACATAGTGGGAAATAGCTTCCCACAGAGATGCAGTGATCTGCAATTACCCTGGGGTGTTGCTGGTTCTTCTGTGCCAGCTTTGTAGTAGTATTGTGAAATTTTGAAACTGAGGTTTGCCTTTTTAAAAATAATATTTTCTTAATGTTGCGTGCCTACCTTGTTGGCCACTTTGTAAAGAATTGTTTTCTTGAAAAGCAATTTGCCAAAACTGCTGAACGAACGAACGAAGGAACGAACGGCTAAATGGAAACTGGCAGATCCACCCATCCCTTCACCTCATACTAATATTTTGCGGCAGATCTCACTTGTAATCTTCAATCCCTTCCCAGCTAGGATCTGAAAAATAGACAGCACAGCATCTGTTCTTTTCTTCCAGTTTGATGGATTAGCTTTATTATTAGAATAAGGGGAGACTGTCAGTGTCCATTTTCCTTTTTTCCACTAGAGGGAGCCCCAGCAACGTTAGTCTTGTGGACATACAAGTTCCTAATGGAACGGACATACCGTGAAACCTCGTACAGTGGTACCTCGGGTTAAGAACTTAATTCATTCTGGAGATCCATTCTTAACCTGAAGCACCACTTTAGCTAATGGGGCTTCCCGCTGCCACCGCGCCACTGACACATGATTTCTGGTCTCATCCTGAAGCAAAGTTCTTAACCCGAGGTACTATTTCTGGGTTAGCGGAGTCTGTAACCTGAAGCACCTGTAACCTGAAGCATCTGTAACCCGAGGTACCACTGTATTATGTACCACCCTCCTTACGAATGCTTTGGATTACGAGCTCCACTAACCCGGAAGTAGATGCCCCTTGTTGCGAACTTTGCCCTGGGATGCGAGCGGAAGTTGCGTGCTGGCGGCACGGCAGCAGCAGGAGGCACCATTAGCGAAAGCGTGCCTCATGTTACAAGCGGTTTCGGCTTAAGAACAGACCACCGGAATGAATTAAATTCGTAACCAGAGGTACCACTGTACTAGGTGGTGAACTCTCAGAGCCTGGCACAGGAAACGTAGTTGGTCTCAGGCATCCCCAAACTTGGTCCTCCAGTTGTTTTGGGACTTCAATTTCCACCATCCCTGACCACTGGTCCTGTTAGCTAGGGATGATGTGAGTTGTAGTCTCAAAGCATATGGAGGGCAAGTTTGGGGGAGCCTGGTCTAACATTTATCTCCCACCTATAGCCATACTACTGAGCCTTAATTTGTTATCTGTGGCCCTCATCACCCAGTTGTATAGGGTGACTTTGGATGATGGGTGAGCAGGTAGTTATTGTTGTTTAGTCGTTTAGTCGTGTCCGACTCCATGGACCAGAGCACACCAGGCACTCCTGTCTTCCACTGCCTCCCGCAGTTTGGCCAAACTCATGATGGTAACTTCAAGAACACTGCCCAACCATCTCGTCCTCTGTCATCCCCTTCTCCTTGTACCCTCAACCTTTCCCAACATCAAGGTCTTTTCCAGGGAGTCAAAATAGAAATAGAAATAATAGAAATAGAAATAATAGAAATAGAAATAATAGAAATAGTAGAAATAGAAATAATAGAAATAGTAGAAATAGAAATAATAGAAATAGAAATACTTTATTGTCACTGTACCACTTGTTTACAGTGTGATTAAATGAGCCCTCCCCCCATCTCTCAGTCCCTGTTACACTCTGTGTGCTGTCGTACGACCACCATCCCCAAACGTCAGCTGCAATGTTGCTGTCTTCCATTCAGCAGCCTCACGGCCCATGGGTAGAAACTGTTCTTTAACCTGTTGGTGTGGCTTATCATGCTTCTATATCTCCTGCCCGAGGGCAGGAGAATAAAAAGGTGCTGGCCAGGGTGTGAGTCATCCCTGAGAATGTTCCTCGCTCTTTAGAGGCAACGGTCTCCTGCGATGATATCTAGGACATCTAGCGGACTCAGGGGACAGCCCATGATATCGTGTGCTGTCTTCATCAGCCTCTGTAGGGGCTTTCTGTCCATGGCTGTCAAACCAGCGTACCACACCATAATACAGTATGAGAGAACACTTTCTATCGTGGACCGATGGAAGGAAATCATCAGTTGCTGTCTAACATTGTTTTTCGCAAGACCCTAAGCAAATGAAGTCTCTGTTGGGCCTTCTTAACCACCTGGGCTGTACTGACCTTCCAAGTAAGGTCTTCACTAAGATGGACTCCCAGGAATTTAAAGGAAGAGACTCTCTCCACACAGCCCCCCGATATACAACGGGGCTAGCTCCCCTCTCTTCCTCTGAAAGTCCAACAGCATCTCCTTTGTCTTGCCAATGCTTAGGTGCAGATTGTTCTCTGAGCACCATGTGGATACCTTTTGAACCTCCCCCCCCCCCGTACACAGATTCGTATCCACCTGTAATGAAACCCATTATGGTGGTGTCATCAGCAATTTAATAATTGCAGTAGATGGGTCAGATGAAATGCAATCATATGTATACAACAAGGTCCAGTGCCAAGGGCCTTCTGGCGGTTCCCTCACTGTGAGAAGCAAAGCTACAGGGAACCAGGCAGAGGGCCTTCTCGGTAGTGGCACCCGCCCTGTGGAAGTCACTCCCATCAGTTGTCAAAGAGATAAACAACTACCTGGCATTTAGAAGACATCTGAAGGCAGCCCTGTTTAGGGAAGTTTTTAATGTGTGACATTTTAATGTATTTTTAATCTTTGTTTGAAGCTGCCCAGAGTGGCTGGGGAAACCCAGCCAGATAGACGGGGTACAAATAATAAATTATTATTATTATTATTATTATTATTATTATTATTATTATTATTTATGGACTTAGAACACATCCCTGTGGAGTGCCAGTGCTGAGCTTCAGGGAGGTAGATGTAACAGGCCTAATCCTCACTATTTGTGTCTGATCTCTCAGAAAGTCTTTAATCCAATCACAGATGTTAGAAGAAAGGTCCAGGTCCCTTAACTTTCTGATGAGAATGTCCGGAAGGATGATATTGAAAGCCGAGCTATAATCAATAAACAGCATTCTGACATAATTCCCTGGTCTCTCCAGATGACTCGCTGCAAGGTGAAAAGCTGTAGCAATGGCATCATCTGTTGACCTATTTCTCCTATAGGCGAACTGGTGTTTATCAAAGTCCAGTGGAAAACATTTCTAAGGTGTTGAAGGACCAATCTCTCGAAGCATTTTATCACTACAATGAAATGAGTCTATAGTCATTTAGGCAGTTAATTGATGTTTTCTTTGGGACTGGGATAATGGTGGCCACTTTCAAACATGATGGAACACAAGCGGTTTGCAGAGAGATGTTAAAAATCCTCGTCCAGACCCCTGCTAATTGCTCAACGCCATGAAATGACTCAGTTCCACCCGCAGTCCCAAGAGGATGGAAGTGAATACAATGCAAAGGTTTGATTCCACGAACGGTCACGAGAGGGCACAATTGTATTAAGAAAGGGCTGCAAAGCCCTACTCAATGGAAGTGTTGGATTGCACTATTTCTCCGCACTTCTGAATATCAAATCCAAGTCATAGGCTTCACCTACCTGGTCTCCTCCATATCTTATCACACACCAATTCCCATCAACTCCAGCCAACACAATCAATGGTCAGGGATGATGGGAACGTCATTGCAAGGATTGTCTGGGGGAACAGGGTCAGGAAAGGGGGCGTTACTGAGATCCATGGGGAAACAAGACACCAACTTGGTCCTTGCCTGGTCTGTTCTCTCAACTGGCATCCTGTGTGCTTTGTGCTGCAGCAGTTGCTTGACCTGTGGAATATCTGGTTGCAGGGAAGAGTGTTCGTACTGTTTGTAATGTCGATCAGGAGTGCCAACTTGAATAAAATATTGGGAGGGGCAGGTAAGCCCCCCCCCCCCGCTTGCTCCTATGGCTCTTATGCCTCTAGCTTGTCCCCCAGATGTTGCTGAACCACAACTTGCTTTGAACAATTTGCCCAAAACTTTGCTGACAAAATTGCTTGGATCCTTTTTGTGATTTGGACACTATAGTTGACACAGGTCCAGTGAATACAATGCTTGATGTTTTATTTTGTTTTCAGATGAGCTGGAAGCCGCCCAGAGTGGCTGGGGAAATCCAGCCAGATTTGCATGTTATAAATAATAAAATTATTTAAATTATAAATGTTGTTGTTGTTCACCATCACCATCATCATCTTTGGACCCTGCTTGACCAGTGATAATGGACATTTTGCTATTTCTACAGCCTGGGGATGTGGACAGGATCCTTGGAAATGTACCCCATGTGTGATGGATCCTTGTCCTTCATGGCTCACTAAAAAGGTCAGTGGTGGACTACCCTGGTGCCTCCCCCCAAACCTCAGGCTTTATATACATTATTTATACAATGAGTCCCGTCTGATTGGTTAATTCTCCTTCCCTCCTGCAGCCTGATTGGGCTGCTCCTGCAGGCCAATCCGTTGTTGCATTCTAGGATCCTACCTGCCTATTGTTCTAGGATCCAACCTTAGTACATAACAGCAGAGTTCCAGCATCCCTTAAGGAGGCAGTTATAATATGTTTATTGAAAAAGCACCTCGCTGAATCACATCATACTAAATAATCACCAACCAGTTTACAATATCCCATTTCTAGGCAAGGTACAGAATGTGAGGTGGTGTTATGAACTGGCAGGACACCAAGGAAGGGGAAGAGGACCCCGGTGAGGAGTGTAGCCACAATTGGTACGCACCAGTAGACACTGCTGTTGTCCCACCCACTTTTGCCCTGTTCCCACCTAACGGCTGCACATGTCCTTTCCCCAGAAGGCTGCTGAAATATACTCTGAGTCGAGTGTGGATTTCATGCTCTTTATTCAGCTCATAGTTGTGAGGAATGAAAGTTCCCCTAAAATATCTGCTTTATATACATTATTTACACAATGGGCCGCACGTGATTGGCTAATTCTGGGATTCTCCTGTAGGCCAATCAGGTTGCGGATTCACTTCCACCTGGAGCTGGATTGGGTAGCTCCTGCAGACCAATCATACTGCTGCATTGTTCTAGGACCAATCAGACTGCTGCATTCTGGACCCTATTGTTCTAGGACCAATCAGACTGCTGCCTTTTGGATCCTATTCAACTCAGTACATACCAGCTGCCAATGACGGAAAGTAGCCCTTGAACCTTCTCCATTCTGGTACTTTGGGTGTAGGAGAGTAACCCATGCCTCTCTCCACTGACGGACAGCGGCTCTCCAGCTCCCTCCTTCCCAGACAAGATGTCTTTCTCAGCCCAGATGCCCAAGGATCCTTCTTTCAGCCTTTAACCATTTGTGGCCTTTTAGATGTGGAAGGGATGTTTTTGATTTATTTCTTTTTCCTCTTGCTCTTCGTATGGTTCTTAAGTCTCTATTGGTTACCCTGGGCAAGATAAAGCGAATAATACATCATCATCATCGATGCTGGTAATTAAAGCATCTTTTCCTTTTTCCCAAAAGAAGGGGAAAACCCCATTTCTGTCTCTTAGATCACTTCTGTCATCTTCAGCAAAGCCCTATCCTTTCATCTTCTGCCTCTAGAGGCAGGAGTTAAACAGGCAAGATTCTGGGCCCAATTATTATAAAGCGGTGGTTGAGATGGTGCAAATGAGTTGCTGGCAACAGTGTGTGTGTTTTTGCTATCATTATAGTGATCAGAGTTTCCCCAGGAAGAGTAAATCCAGATTAAATAAGGAAAAAATATGGGCAGCCATTTTGATGGCAATGGTGTCATGTGTGAAGACTGTCGAAATCATTGGCGGAAATGACTGGCAGAATCCGAGACCAGGGAGAAGAGTTGGTGGAAGAAGATTGGAAGAAATTTAAAGACTATTTGCAGAAATATTGTAAAATTAATGAATGTTAAAATGATGCTGGATTGAAATTAAGTGGCATTAGCAACAAAGTTAATAAGAATATGCAAAAATGGGATAATGGATGAAAATATATAGTTATAATATGTTAAGATATAGAGTTAAGATAAATGAAAGAGGGTAAGGATTTGCTGAATTGATTATGTAAATGGGAATACAAAAAGGGGAGGTGTGAGGAGGTCAAGGAAACAAGCAAATGAGTTTAAAGATATCAAAAAATGGATTGGTTTTTAATTTTTTCTTACCTATTTGCTTTTTGTATTTTGTATTTTTTTATTTTTCCTTTCTATTTTTGTATTTTTTCTTATTTCTTCCTTTTTATATGTTTTCTTTTTATTCTGTAAACCTTTGTTTTTTGAAAAAAAAATTTTTTTAAAAAAAAAATTTTATTGGTTTTTTCCACACATAATACAAGACAATACAACACAATACAAGACATACAAACATGTAAACACGTATAATTTCTTAACCTTTCATTTCTTAAGCCTTCTTTCAGCGACTTCCCCATACCTCCCCTTTCTGCATCCCTGTTATCAATCTTTTCAGCATCCCCTAATTTCAATATAATACTTTCTTTAAGTCTTATTTCTCATATCCAATTGCTAATCGCTGCAATTCTATTTTGCGTTACCCAAAACATTTTAGCATTCATTAATTTTACAACAGTTCTTGAGATAGATTTTAAACTTCTTCCAATCTTCTTCCACCGTCTCTTTCCCTTGGTCACGGATTCTGCCGGTCATCTCAGCCAGTCCCATATAGTCTATTACCTTAGTCTGCCATTCTTCCAGTGTGGGTAGTTCTTGTGTCTTCCAATACTTCGCTAATAGTACTCTTGCTGCTGTTGTAGCGTACATAAAAAACGTCCTATCTTTCCTTGACACCAATTGGCCTACCATGCCCAGGAGGAAGGCTTCTGGTTTCTTCACGAACGTGCATTTAAGCACCTTTTTCATTTCATTATAAATCATTTCCCAGAATACCTTGATCCTTGGGCACGTCCACCAAAGGTGGTAGAAAGTACCTTCAGTTTCCTTACATTTCCAACATTTATTATCGGGCATGTGATAAATTTTTGCAAGCTTGACTGGGGTCATGTACCACCTATAAATCATTTTCATAATGTTCTCTCTCAAGGCATTACATGCCGTAAACTTTATACCGGTGGTCCATAACTGTTCCCAGTCAGCAAACATAATGTTATGACCAATGTCTTGTGCCCATTTAATCATAGCTGATTTAACCGTCTCATCCTGTGTATTCCATTTCAACAGCAAGTTATACATTCTTGACAAGTTCTTAGTATTGGGTTCCAATAGCTCTGTTTCTAATTTTGACCTCTCCACCTGGAAGCCAATTTTCCTGTCCTGTTTGAAGACTTCATTTATCTGATAGTAATGAAGCCAGTCTCTTACTTTTGACTTCAGTTTCTCATAGCTCTGCAATTTCACTTTTCCCTCCTCCTGTTCTATAATTTCCCAGTACTTTGGCCATTTGGATTCCATATTAAGTTTTTTCACTTCCTTAGCCTCCATTGGTGACAGCCACCTGGGGGTTTTGTTTTCCAACAAATCTTTATATCGAGTCCAAACCTTATACAGTGCTTTCCTAACAATATGGTTCTTGAAACCTTGATGAATTTTTACCTTGTCATACCATATATATGCATGCCAGCCAAATCTGTTGTTAAACCCTTCCAAATCCAAAATGTCTGTGTTTTCAAGAAGCAGCCAGCTTTTCAGCCAGCAAAACGCCGCTGATTCATAGTACAACTTTAAGTCCGGCAGGGCAAACCCCCCTCTTTCTTTTGCATCAGTTAATATCTTAAATTTTATTCTGGGCTTTTTGCCCTGCCAGACAAATCTAGATATGTCTTTTTGCCACTTCTTGAAACAATCCATTTTGTCTAAAATCTGCAATGTTTGAAATAAAAACAACATTCTAGGCAAGACATTCATCTTAATAACAGCAATACGGCCTAACAAGGAAAGTCTCAAATTTGACCATACTTCTAGATCTTTCTTAATTTCTGACCAGCATTTCTCATAGTTATCTTTAAATAAATTCACATTCTTAGATGTCAAATTAATCCCCAGGTATTTCACCTTCTTTGCTACCATTAACCCCGTTTCACTCTGAAACTTTTCCCTTTCAACAGCTGTTAAATTTTTGTCCAGTACTTTCGTTTTCTGTTTGTTCAACTTAAAACCTGCTACTTGACCAAATGCTTGTATTAGTTCTAAAACTCTTTTCGTAGTAGTGTCTGGCTCTTGTAAGGTTAAAACTAAATCATCTGCAAATGCTCTCAATTTATACTGTTTAGCTCCGACCTGAATCCCTTTAACCAGCTGGTCCTCTCTAATCATGTTTAATAAAACCTCCAGGACAGATATAAAAAGTAGTGGGGATATTGGGCATCCCTGTCGTGTCCCTTTTTCAATAGCAAATTCTTCTGTAACCACGTTATTTACAATCAATTTTGCTTTTTGCTCAGAATAAATTGCACTTATACCATTTTCAAAACCTTGGCCTACCCCCATCCCTTGGAGATTCTTTTTCATAAAACTCCAAGAAATATTGTCAAAGGCTTTCTCCGCATCCACAAATATTAATACTGCCTTAGTATTAATATTAACTTCCAGTAACTCCATAATGTCTATTATATTTCTCACATTGTCTGACAAATGTCTTCCTGGAAGAAAGCCCGCTTGGTCTTTATGAATCTCCCCCACCAATACTCTTTTCAATCTTTTTGCCAAAATGTCTGCAAAAATTTTGTAATCCACATTGAGTAATGATATAGGGCGGTAGTTCTTGACCTGATTCTTCTCGGTCTCTGTCTTTGGTATAAGTGTAATATAGGCTTCTTTCCACGATTCAGGTGCCTTCTTCCCCTCCAAAATTTCGTTACAGACCTCCTTCAACGGTTGCATAAGCCATTCTTTCAAAACTTTGTAGTATCTGGAGGTCAGTCCATCCGGTCCTGGAGATTTTCCCAATTGCATATTTTGAATGGCTCCCTCAATTTCTTGATCCGTTATCTTCTGATTCAAAATCACTCTACTTTGTTCCGAGATTTTTTGTAATCCATATTTTTTAAGAAATTCTTCAATTTCTTTTTCGTTCACCGGCCCTTGTGCATAGAGTCTCCTGAAATAGCTCTGAAAACAGTTTCTAATCTCATTTGGTTTATAAATGTTCTTTCCCTCAACTTCTAAGTTGGTAACCGTATTCTGTTTTTGTCTCTTCTTCAATTGCCATGCCAAAAGTTTCCCACATTTATCTGCCGATTCAAATGTCTTTTGTCTCATTTGTTTTATTTTCCATTCTATCTCTTGATTCATCAATTCCATATATTGTCTCTGATGAAACTTAATTTCTCTCAAAATTTCCTGAGACTTTGGTTTGGATCTCAATCTTTTTTCTCCTTCTTTTATCTTTTCCATGATCTTATCCTTTCTCTCATTCTGTCTCTTCCTTTTTATGGCATTCTGTTGTATTAAAAATCCTCTCATGACAGCTTTACTTGCGTCCCAAACTATTCTTTTTTCCACTTCTGTTCTCAGATTTATCTCAAAGTAGTCCTTAACCGCCTTCTGGGCCTTTTTATATACCTCTTCATCTCTGAATAGGGAGTCATTCATCCTCCATCTGAAGGAACCAGCTGTTGTTGGGTTCATTTCCATCTTTACAGCATTATGGTCGGAGCAAGTCTTTGGGCAGATTTCCACTTTCCTGATCTTTGATGCCATCCCACTAGTTATCCATATTTGGTCAATTCTCGTCCATGTCATTTTTGCTTCAGAGAAAAAGGTTCCCTCTCTCGAGAGAGGGTTCCTTGTTCTCCAAATGTCAATCAGGTTCATATTATCAGTCATTTCAAAAAATGTCTTAGGTAATCTCCCATCCTTGGAGATCACCTGTTTTTGTGCCTTGTCCATATTTGTGGAAACCACTCCATTCATGTCTCCCATTAAGATTACATTACAGTCCAAAAAGTCTATTAGTGTCTCATGCAGTTTCTTAAAGAATTCCGACTTCCCCTCGTTTGGTGCATAGACTCCTATTATCAATAATTTTTCTCCTTGTACTTGGATTTCAATTGCCAAATACCTTCCTTGTTCATCTTTAAATATTAATTTAGGGGCCAACTTCTCCTTTGCATAAATCACCACTCCTCTTTTCTTCACTTTATCCGATGAAATAAATTCTTGTCCTAATCTTTTATTGATAAGTAATTTTCGGTGTACTCTAGTCACATGGGTTTCCTGTAAACAAATCAAGTCCAATTGTTCTTTTTTTAAGATATGAAAGACTTCTCGTCTCTTTCTAGGAAGATTCAAACCATTACAGTTCCAGCTTAAAAATTTCAGAGACATCTTGTTATTTATTTGGTTACCCCTCCAACAGCACCAAGGAGATCCTCTTCTGTTGATTTTCTAGCTCCAAAAGATAGATTTGAAATATCTGGTAAATTTTCTAGGTCCGTAGGTTCCACCGTTTCCTTGAGAAGATCCTCCTCATTCCTTGTCAGGAACTGTTCTTTGTCTTGCACTGTTTTTATCTTGATTTTCTTTCCTTTGTAGTTAAAAGACAGGCCTTGTGGGAACTCCCATCTGAATAGTATGTTGTTCTTTCTCAAAAGAGTGACCAAATCCTTGTAATGGGTCCTCGCTTCCAAGATATTTTTAGGAATATCTTTAAAAATCTGCACATGCGAGTCTTCAATTTCGAGGGCTGTTTGAAAATGTAAATTCAATATCTTATCTCTCTCCTCCTGAGATCTCAGAGTTATAAGGCAGTCTCTTGGGCTCTTTCTGTTCTGTTTCCTTCCCAGTCTGAAAGCAGTTGTTATCTTAAATTCCTCCTCTTTCAAGCTGTCCTGCCAGAAATCCAGAAATTCTTTTGTCAAATAGTCTATCAAATTATCCTTTTCATTTTCTGGAATCGATCTCAGTCTCAAATTTTTATTTTTTCCTCTGTAATTCCAATAAAGACAGGGCAGCATCATGTTCTTCCAGCTTTTTACAGACTGGTACTATCCTTTCCTGTGTATTTCCTGCAGAAAGTTTTGCTTCCTCTGCCAAAACTTTTGCCTCCTCTGCAATCTTTCTAGTTATCTCATTCTCTTGAACTAATTTATTTATAGTCTCTGTATTCAAGTCCAATTTTGTTGATAATTGATTCAACTGTTTGGAATTTTCAGTGCTCTGCTTTGTTAGCACTTCTAGAGTTTCATTTATCTTGACTAATGCCTTTGTTAGTGTTACTGTATCCATGGAGGGAGTTAAAGGAGCTGCAGGTGGTACAATTGAACCTCTTCTCTTTTGTTCAGCTTTACTTTTGGCCCTTGTTGTTCTCTCCTCTGTTGGGCCACTCATATCCCAAGGTCTTTCCCACGAGAATCACTTTCGGATGGAAAATTCCACAAGTCTGTTCCTTACAGTGAAAAGTAATGGCTATTTCCCTACAGCCTCTAGATGGAGCAGTTCAAAATTTCCAATACAAAATAACCAAAGTTCCCTTCCTAGGTAAACAAAGGTGGTAACCAAATGTCCAATATCTTCTGAATTGCCAAATTGTATCTTTCCAAAGTTCCAGGCTTCTAACAAGTCAGATCTTTAATTGTAATCCAGCAAAACACCTACTTTGTAGCAAGTCTCAAATGACAGTTCTCAGTCCCGGTAGCTCACTCCCAAGCAGTCCTCCCCAAGGGTTTAAAACGACAGAACTTTCCCTTCTAAGCCTCTTTCATGCAGGTAAAACAGATCATAAATCTTCCCCCCCTGCCCCTGCCTGCTAAGGGGGGGAGCTGAGTCCAATGCCTGAGTCCGTCACTTTTAAAGCACTTTCTGTCAATTGCAGCTTCTTGTTTCGATGCTTTATTTACATGCAGTTCGGAGAAGGCAGACTTCCTTATTTTTTACCTTCTCCGCTTTCAGCCAATTTGTAGTTATTTCCTTTTAAATTTGTTGCTCAGTCTTACTCACGGTAGTCCAATTTGTAATCCAAATGTCAGGAAGAAGTCGGCGCTCCCCGTCAATGGCGACGCGGCTTCACTTCACGGGCTGGGTAGCGGCTCTCAGCACCGCGCTCCCCGCTGCCACTCCGGAGCCTTTAAAAAGGCTCCTTTGCAGTAAAGAGGGGCGCTTAAGGTGCCCACCGAGCCTCCTTGCTCTCAGGCTTCTGCGCCTGAGATTTTAGGGGTCCCCGCTTCGCCGTAGCGGTCAGACCCGAACTCGTGAAGAAGCCTCCCTGAGCGGAGCTCAGCGGGAGGCGGCCATTAGCGCTGGCGCCAACCGGAAGTCCCTTGTTTTTTGAAAATTTTTAATAAATATTTTATATATTAAAAAAAGACTGTCGAAATCATGTGTGCATGGGGGAATCACGATCTCACAATAAACACCTGTTTGGAAGCACCTTCAGGGAACAAAGAAATGGAACACTGGAAACAAGAAGCTGCTACCCACTTGTCAGCTTCGCAACGTGTCAGCCAGCCTGGCCTGCCTTCATTCCAGGCTCCTCTATCAAATAATTCCACAAGCACCAATACCATGGTCCAATTTACAGCTCAGGATTAGGTACGGCTCAACCCACCCACAGCTTTTAAAGTAATGCTTTCATGCACTGTACATTCTGCATATCAAATTGTCATTGATAACCACAGCTCTTCATTATTTAATGCTGCGTTGAACAGTCAGTGTTGCTTAAGGGGAGCAAGCTACACATTATTTCAGAATCGGAGCTCTAGACAAGCCTCTCCATGCCCTACTTACTTGCTTAAAGCCAGAAGTTCCTGTTTTTTTACTTCATGTTGTTTTTCTTCATGGGGAAAAAATAAGCTGCATTTCCAGGAATGTTTGTAATTCCCACATAGAATTTAAAAGGTAAACAGGTATCTGTGATCCTCTTAAAGCCAATAAAACTACTTTGAATAAATTGTAAACAGAAACTTGTGTCCCAAATTATAACAATTTACAAAGGGGTAGCTATCTTGCAGCAAGATCAGGCCTCTCTTGTACCACATTTAAGATTAGCCCATTCATTATGCCACAAGCTTTTGTGGATTTCATAATGCATCTGATGAAGTGGGTTGGGTTCTTGGAACAAATGCTTCTAGTTTAAGCATGGTGCTGATAATATCAAGGTCATATGCTTGATCCCCGTACGTGTACATGTTCCTGCACTGCAGAGGGTTGGACTAGATGAGCTATGTGTTCCCTTCCAGCTCTATGATTCTACTGCACGTACACAGCATGTGCACAGAGAACAGGCATGCAAGGAAGGATAGACTGGAACTTTTCTTCACCACATATAATAATAATAATAATAATAATAATAATAATAATAATAATAATAAATTTTTATTTATATCCCGCCCTCCCCAGCCAAAGCCGGGCTCAGGGCGGCTAATAACAATAAAATAATACAACATTCTAAAATCATTTCATTATACAATTAATTCAAATCAAATTGATGGCAACCATTGGGCTAGAGTTCTGTGAAGATTGCCGAGGGAGGGAGTCAGGCTGTGCCCTGGCCAAAGGCTTGGTGGAACAGCTCTGTCTTGCAGGCCCTGTGGAAAGATGTCAAATCCCACAGGGCCCTAGTCTCTTGTGACAGAGCATTCCACCAGATCGGAGCCACAGCCGAAAAAGCCCTGGCTCTGGTTGAGGCCAGCCTAACCCCTCTGTGGTCTGGGACCTTCAAGATGTTTTTGTTTGAAGATCGTAAGTTCCTCTGTGGGACATACCAGGAGAGGCGGTCCCGTAGGTACGAGGGTCCTAGGCCATATAGGGCTTTAAAGGTTAAAACCAGCACCTTAAACCTGATCCTGTACTCCACCGGGAGCCAGTGCAGCTGGTATAGCACCGGGTGAATGTGATCTCGCAGCGAGGACCCTGTAAGGAGTCTCACTGCAGCATTCTGCACCCGCTGAAGTTTCTGGGTCAGTCTCAAGGGCAGCCCCACGTATAGCGAGTTACAATAATCCAGTCTGGAGGTGACTGTCACGTGGATCACAGTGGCTAGGTCAGGGCGAGAGAGGTAAGGAGCCAACTGCTTAGCTTGGCGGAGATGAAAAAATGCCGCCTTTGTTATAGCTGCAATCTGCGCCTCCATGGAGAGGGAGGTGTCGAAGATTACACCCAAACTCTTAATGGACAGTGCTGGCACTAATTGCACTCCCGCAAGAGATGGAACGAATTAAGTACTTAACCTGAAGTATTTCTGTACCTAGTACCTAGATGTGCATGCACAGCCCTCTCTTCTCATTCATCTACAGCCAGTGGGGAGCAAAGCAAATGCTCTAGCCATGCATGTCACCTTATCTGACTTCAGGGAGCTGCGATTGGCTGGGAGGAGAGGGCAGCAGCCATCTTTAGTTTGAGAGGAAGAGGAGAGTCATCTGATTTGCAGAGAGAGAGGAAAGAGTGCATTTAATGTGCAATTAAATAGAAGAGTCCCAGATAATTTCCTGGCTTGATCAGACCCCAAAGCCCCACGTTTCTTCCTGCATATTGTTAATTGGTTGCACTGCAATCCTGTGGTTTTCTGCTGAGAAGTATGCCCCATTTGGTTTAATGGTTGCTTTCTCCTAAGTATGGGAGGCTAGGATTTATCTGCGTGCATGTCTCCTCAGAAGTAACCCCTGGTAACTCTAGGATTGCAACCTGTGAGCAATCCCCATTGAGCTCAGTCCCCATTGCATTGCAGGCAGTTGAACAAGATGGTGCTTGCCAACTCTGCAGTTCTATGATGGAATGCTGTAATTTCGAAGTTCAACAGTTTGTTTCATTTCATTTGTCTGCTGCAGTTTGTTTTTGCATATGTTGCTTTAGATTGTTTAGATCATTCCTTTGGGATTAGCTGCAGTTTTATCATGTCTGATCTTCCCTAGGGGTCCTATGGGTGGAAGTGTGAGAGAGAGAATGGGAGGAGAAAGAGACTGTGTAGTATTAGATAGACCTTAGCTGGGTGTAAATTGCTCATCTGTACCATGGGTGAATTGTGAGCCTACTCCCTGCCCTCTCCAGGTATTTCCCCATCTCCAGTAATGCAATTGTGAGTTTGCTTTTGGAGCATATTTTCCCATGTCCTGTGGGAGAAGATGGGTTCTCCTTTGGAATTACAGTGGTACCTCGGGTTACATATGCTTCACGTTACAGACTCCGCTAACCCAGAAATAGTACCTCGGGTTAAGATCTTTGCTTCAGGGTGAGAACAGAAATTGTGCTCTGGCGGCGCGGCAGGCGCAGGAGGCCCCATTAGCTAAAGTGGTGCCTCAGGTTTCAGGACAGTTTCAGGTTAAGAACAGACCTCCGGAACGAATTAAGTACTTAACCCGAGGTACCACTGTATCTCCATATGCTGGCCAGATGTAGAAGAGGGCAGTGCTCCTGCACCTTTAATACTTGTGAGGAAGAGGGAATTTCAGCATGAAAAAAATATACCTGATGAATTCTACCTTCTATACAACTATTAAAAGTTGAAGAGCACTGTCTTCTTTTGCATCTGCTGCTCTTCCATCATATACGGAGCTGCAACATTTTCATTTCATTTAGCAGCTTTATGACAGGCAGAAAATCAATAGGGGAGGTTCTGACCAGCATCTGCAGATACTGTGATGAGAAGAACTTCACCTGTTGTTATTCTGCTTGTCATAAGCTACCAAAGGATCATGCATGTGAGCCTCGAAGTGATTGTACAGTGGTACCTCAGGTTACATATGCTTCAGGTTAAGTACGCTTCAGGTTACAGACTCCACTAATCCAGAAATATTACCTCGGGTTACGAACTTTGCTTCAGGATAAGAACAGAAATCGTGCTCTGGCGGCGCAGCAGCAGTGGGAGGCCCCATTAGCTAAAGTGGTACCTCAGGTTAAGAACAGTTTCAGGTTAAGAACAGACCTCCGGAACGAATTAAGTACTTAACCCGAGGTACCACTGTAATGGAGTTTTTTGTGAACCTGTTGCTGAAAGCTGAGTTGGAGGTTGGCCAGATTTTCTGCATCTCACTTTCCTCAGGGAGCGGGTTAAATTTAGGACTACTGTGCATGGATAGATTGCAGAAAAAAATAAGAACTATAATTAACTTTTTAATTAATAAAATAAAAGTGGTAGTGGGAGATAATGCCTACCTTGCAGGAGTTTGGGAGGGCAGGCTTGTCTGTATCATGAAAAACTAATAAAAATCTTAATGTGATACTGTAGTGGTCAGGTGGGATTGCTATGAGGAATTATAGCAAATATAGAGTAAGCCATCTGTGTCAGCAATGAAAGCATTGCGTTGACTGGGCTTAAACTATTTTGATATGATTCTTGATCAACCCACACCTCTGCATCCCTGTTCCATTTCTCTTTCCTCACAAGTCACGTACACACTTAGGCTCCTGGGTCATCAAGGCTCCTGGGTCATCAAGGACAGTGGGCAGTTTCGTTGATGTAGCTTTTCTGATATGTTAATCTTAGGATGTTAATCTTAGGGCCAGGAAACAGGTCTCACATAAAGGTGATAATGATCGCTGTCCTCCTGGCCACCCTTCTTATCATGTGTATTGATTGCTTATGACCTCCTGGGTTGCTGAATACACACCTTTGAAGTTTTCATTCATTCATTTAAACTACAAACTAGTGTTTGTAGTTTAACTTTGTCCCCACGTGATGTTTATTAAAATGCTCAGAAGAAATCTGATTGGTTCTTACGAACACTCTGTAAAAGTTCTTTTGTGAATAAAACGACCTGGGCCGAGGGGTGGAGGCACGCAGAGATTATTATATGCACCCTTCCCAGAATCTTGCTGGTTCAAGCCTCTGTGTGTATTCTTATTAATCAGAGTTCAATCCTTCCTTTACTTTGAGAACGCCTCATGATACTGATGTAGAACAGAATGTCCCTATTTTCATCTGAGGAATGTTGGAAGGTATGTTTGTGGTGGCTGCTTCACATTTCCTAACAGACACACACACAGAGAGAGAAAGAGAAAGAGAAAGAGAAAGAGAGAGAGAGAGAGAGAGAGAGAGAGAGAGAGAGAGACTCTCCAGTTCCTTTCAAAAGCTGCAATGCCAAGCAAGAAGAGGGAGGTACACAAACAAGTTCAGTGGTTCAATGACAGAGCACAGCAGCTAGAGTGTCCTTAATGAAAATGCTGTGCTCACCATGCTCCTTGATTCAGAAAGGTGCTCTGGCCACCATACTCTGTGGGTGTGAATGGGTGATGGGTGGTATGTATGTGAAAGAGTGACTAGATGAGAATGTGCATGTGTGTGTGTGTGCGCGCGCGCATGCATGTGTATAAGAGATACAACACTCAATGCATTTTTTTAAAAATGGCTCTCCAGTGCCAAGGAACCCATGTCACATTTTGGAAACCTGTATTTTTTAAAAGGAACATTTGCAGTGAAGTTTAAGTTTGGATGGACTGACAGGGAACTTCAAGTCAATGCATCCCTTTTGTGACGCATTCCTCATGGTTGGTGCTCATAATGTCAGGGTGGTTATGTGCAATCATGCTTTCAATTCCATTTGCACCTGCAAAAGACTCAGGGGCTGTTACAGGGCTTCATTTGCAACAGGTGTATGTCCTCTTACGATACGATAATCTTTATTGTCATTGTCCCATACAGAACAACGAAATTGAAAAATCTACATAAGACATTCAAAACCCAACAAGCCTGCTATCCCAGCTATCCCAACCTGGTTACCCCCTAAAAACTCTGATACCCCATTTTTAAATACAATATACTCCCATACAGACTCCTTACAATGTGTTTAAAACCAAAATCGCATTTGGGTAGAAACTGTTTCTCAGGCGGCTTACCCTAGTCTTTATAACCCTGTACCTTCTTCCAGAAGGCAGAAGCTGAAAGAAATCATTTCCGGGGTGCGCACAATCCTGCACTATCTCTGCAGCTTTCTTATGGCACCTGGAAGCATAGATTTGACCCAAGGTGGGAAGAGTGCACCCAATTATTCTCTGGACATCATTGTTTTTCCCCTGGCCGTGCAGCTCCCAAACCACACACACATACCATAAGTTAATACACTCTCCACAATACAATGGTAAAATGCCATCAACAGGTCCTTTGAGAGATTATTTTTCTGGAGGATTCTCAGAAAATATAACCTCTGCTGTGCTCTCTTCATCAGGTCTTTGCTGTCCCCCCCCCCCCAGGTTAGGTCATTTCTCAACTCCATTTCCAGAAATCAAAACACCAAGATCTGTTCCACACACTTCCCCTCAATAATAAGTGGCTGAATATTCAATTTACATTTCCTAAAGTCTACAATAATCTCTTTTGTTTTCTTTAAGTTAAGAAGTAAGTTGTTTTTCCTGCACCACTCCCACAACTGCTCAACCTCCTTCCTATAGGCTGCCTCCCCCTCTCCGTGATTAAGCCAACCACCGTTTTATTATCTGCAAACTTAAATGATCTTATTACTGGGGTATTTGGGGGCACAGTCAGCTGTGTAGAGCGTATATAAAAGCGGGCTCAACACACACCCCTGCGGCGTCCCCGTTCTTAAAACCTTGCAACTTTTCATATCACAAAGGTTCCAGTGGAGGAGGAGGGGGCTCCTAATTCAATGTCACCATTGCACTAGCAATTTCTTTCTTGTCTGTTTAAAGACCAGTTCCATATATGAACACCAGAGAGTGTTAAGGGTGTTATGGGGGGAGTAATACCTCTGGTGGGGGACACATTATGCTCCTTGTGGGGGTAGTTTGTCCACCTTTGGTCCCCACCCTGCACTCTGCTCTCACCTGTGGCTCCTAGAAGCAGTTCAGCATCCTGAACTGTCCGGCACATATCCACATGCTTTTCCAAACTGCAAAAAGTCTTAATCTTTTTTTAATTTTAATCATTTGTTGTGCTTGGATGACAGAGCCCTTTAATCCATTTTCAGTTGACAAACCTACAGTTCTAGTATGTGCTTGAATCACGCCTGAGAAATACTGACCGTCTGGAGGCTGTAAAAAGTCAGACTTGTTACATAAGAAATGGCAGCTCAGCACACATTCATTATAGCCTTTGTGATAGTCGCGATTTTATGACCACATTTATTTATTTTGAATAGATCTTTTAGTTAACGCTAAAACAGTTTTTGTGTTGCTGTTTTCTTATCGAAACAGGGCTATGGCCCTGTAATATCATCATGCTATATATATTTTTTAAAATTAGAGTGTTATAGTGCAAAGTCAGTAATTTAGTGTTCATAAAAAGATCTATCAGAAAAATAAACAGGGTGAGCCACTGCGACAGAAGTGAAATGATTCAGTAGCAGCATTAAGAAGGCCCACTGTCTTTAATTGCCCCTCTAGAAGTGGTTTCTGTCACGATGTTGCTCACAGCCCAGTCTCAGCATCACTGTGCTGTGGCCAGCAAAGGGCTTGGAGTCAAGCCCGTGGGGCAAACTCACTCTCTGTATGGAGTAGCATTCAGTTTGGGATACAACTGCTTAGAGCAACACCCTAAGCTTGGCAAGCAAAGTGATGCCATTCAGATCTGCTGATTTTAAGGATAGAAGGATCTCTCCATTTTGGTTCTTTCTGTTCTCCACATTTCTGCAGCAATTGTTTTTGAAGCTTATATATAAAAGCTTGTATCTATCTATCATCTATCTATCTATCTATCTATCTATCTATCATCTATCTATCTATCTATCTATCTATCTACTATCTACATATAGATTATCTATCTATCATCTATCTAAACTATCTATCTATCATCTATCTATCATCTCCTCATCGAAATTCACTAGCATTTCCATGACAATTTCTCTTAAGAAGCACATTTTTCTATGCCATCTTGCCCAATTACTCATTTTTGTAAAGCAATTTCCCCTAAAATAATACATTGGTTTTTATGCACGCTTTACCTTGATATATGCATTTCTGTAAGCACTGTTTGTTGGATTACTGCATCATCCAATTCAGATGAGCACAGATTTCAAAGGATGGCTGTGATTCGGTTCTTGTATTGTTTTGGAAATTCAAGAGATGCAGCTTTAAATGTGAACTGTTGATAAAAGCCATTGCCTCACTTGACCTGAAGTGGACCATATCAGAGGCCATTTAGAACCAATGGCCCTGTGAGAAGGCAAAACAGCAGTGAGGCAGGTGGAAATGGGAGGTATTTGAATTTAATACATAATAATAAATGATAAATAAATAAATCATGCTGCAGTTGGTATGGTTGCCTACCTGCAGGAAGTGCAGTGTGACAACAATTTTTCCTCCAATAAAATTTGTATAATGACCACTTCCCACATTAAATGGGGGGGCGCCCTTTGCGTAGTCACGCATAGCCCCCTGGACCCTATGCGGCACCATTAGCACATGGTTGGCTTCGCCTTCCCCCAGGTGGGATACCTGGAGGTCTCCACCTACCTCAGCCAGTTACCCAATCCCGCCTGGGGAGGCATTGCCAAGGTGATCAGGCCAGGTAGGGGGAGGGACTACCTGCCCACACAATAGGGGGAGGATCTTACCTGGGAATCGGGAGTTGGCTCCAGAGCTTCTCCCACCCTACCCACCCTCAGTTAAGGCTTCTTTTGCAGGTTAACCATTTCTCCACAGGTACGCGGGTGTTGCTACCTGTTGAAGGGCCGGAAAGGAATTTTCCTGCATTGGCAGGTTTGCCTTTCCCGTAGCAAAATGTCACAACTTTGGTGGTATCAGGCCTTGGGCGGAAGCCTTTAGTCTATCTTCCCTAAATGGGGGCGGGGCATGCAGCGGTGAACCACGCCCCCCTCCTCTTCGCGGCGGTGATACCCCGTTAAAGGGGTCGTTTGAGGGGAGGTGTTGGCCGTACGCCTACAGGTCGTCATTGCTCTCCCCTGCGGCAGTGGCGTAATGGGGGTGGGCTCTCTCTGCTTGAACATATGTTCTCCAGAGCCAGCCCATCCCCCACTCACACTGGATAACCCTGATGTTCCCCAGATCCTCGGCGGGGGACTGGGAGGAATAAACGCCCAATGCCTGAGCCAAGGTCTACCCACATCTGGAACATAATAAAGTTGTGGCCAATTTTAATCCCACAGCACATTGTCTTGAGTCATTATTCCATACGGAGGACGCCCAGGGTTTGAAGGACTCCACCTGTCCACGCAAAGAGATTATCATATGTAATCCAAAATTACATGAAAACATTAAAGCAAAAATAAATCCACACATCACAGTAAAGCTCACAGGTTGTTTGGAAACAACCTTAATTTGCGTAATGCCCTCTGAACTATTTCATCATCCTTCAGTACACAGACTGGTAGCTCTCCTTTGGAATACAGCCATACCTTGGGATGAATATGCTTCAGGTTAAGCGTTTTCGGGTTGCGTTCCGTCGTGACCTGGAAGTAACGGAACACATTACTTCCGGGTTTCGTCGCTCGCCCATGTGCAGATGGTCAAAATTACGTCACGCGCATGCGCGGAAGCGGCGAAACACGACCCACACACGCGCAGACGTGCAGTTGCGTGTTACGTTCGTTTCAGGATGTGAACGGGGCTCCGGAACAGATCCCACTCGCATCCAGAGGTACCACTGTATCTTCATTCCCAGGATACTTTTGTGGTAATCCCACAAAAGGGACAGGAGTGGAGGGGAAAAGTTGTAGAAATAACCTTTAAACTAAAGATAAGAGCCAGATACTTTAATAGGGAGAATAACCTATTAAAGTAGTTGTTATGAAAAGTATAAAAACGCTGAAGATCTCCCAAAGCACGTTTGAAAATATGACATGACTGGATTTTAACATTGCTATGTGCTTCCTAACTGCTAAGAAACTCCAGAAGTAGGTTAGGTTTCAGTTTCCTTTAAAACAGGGGTCAGCAAACTTTTTCAGCAGGGGCCGGTCCACTGTCCCTCAGACCTTGTGGGGGGCTGGATTATATTGGGGGGGCTTCAACTCATGTAAAAACATGCTGATTCCCGGACTGTCCGCAGCCTGGATTTAGAAGGCGATTGGGCCAGATCTGTCCCCCAGGCTTTAGTATGCCTACCCATTCTTTAAAGATTCTAGAGTTAAACATGCATACGTGAACAGGAATTTAGGGCTGCAATCCTTAGCATTTGTAAGTCCCACTAAACTCAGCAGGGCTTACTTCTGAGTAGATATGCATAGGGTTGCTCTGTGAAGTGCTGAACTTTGGGTTAACTGTGTCTTATATCCCCCCCCCCCCCCGGTGCTATGTAGATAGAGCAATAAGAAGCCATGATCTTGCAGGATCATCAAGGGTTGTTTTGTTCGTTTGTTTAACTTTTACTAAAAGCCAAGCAGAGAGCTATGTACACTTTCTAGCACATCTCTGCATACCTCTCTGTATGTATACAGTGGTACCTCGGGTTACAAACGCTTTGGGCTACGAATGCTGCTAACCCAGAAGTAGTATCTCGGGTTGAGAACTTTGCCCCAGGATGAGAACGGAAATCGTGTGCTGGCGGCAGCGGGAGGCCCCATTAGCGAAAGCGCACCTCAGGTTAAGAACAGTTTCGGGTTAAGAACGGACCTCCGGAACGAATTAAGTTCGTAACCTGAGATACCACTGTACATTTCTTTCCCTAAAAGTTCATAGCTGTCAACCTTCCCTTTTTTTGCAGGAAATTCCCTTATTCCAGCGCCGTTTCCCGCTGCTTCCCGCTGCTACGGGATTGTTAGATATCCCGTAGACTGTCCCCAGGACAGGTGAGGCTGCTGTTCCCTTATTTTCAAGGCTCCCTGGGACAGGTGAGGCTGCTGATCCCTTATTTTCAAATCTGAAAGTTGACAGCTATGTAAAAGTTACAAGGAGCTAAACCCACAAGAAAAATTTGCCATAAAAAGGCATTGTCTTGTCACTTCTTAGGAATCTGTCCCTTATTGTCTGAAAGTGTCTAATTACATAGACTGTACAGGATCCCTTGTGCAAGCTCATTTTTCACAAGGAACACTCAGACTAATTGCAGGTATGATGAACAAGTTACAAAGAGGCTCTGGTTCCCAGTGACATGCAATTACCCTGGAAGCCGCCTGAGCTTCATCACTATGCATTTTGGATAAAAGGGACCTGACTGCACTGTGGACAGACTGAGGTGATGCACACTTAAGGAAATCTGAGTTTCCAGTGTTTGTTGGCAGCAGCAAACATTTAACAAAAACTAATCTGCAACAGGTTCTGATCAGACCAAAGAGTGACCCTCAATAGCTTCCAAATACAGAAGACCCACCTCAACCACTTTCCTTCCAAACCACGAGCCATATAAATTCATATCAATTCAGGAATGCAAAGTGTGAGGGTGAGGAAGTGGGGAATCTGTCATTGACAAAGATCCAGAGTTCCAGAATGTGTTGTCAGCAATATGCTGATGACACACAGCTCTATTTCTCCTTTACATCTACAGGTGTGGTGGTGGATGTGCTGGATGAGAGCCAATAAGCAGGTGCTCAATCCAGATAAGACTGAGACACAGGCTGGATCCATGCACATTAAAACAACAACAAAGTTTCAGGAAAACGTGCTGTAAAGCTCATAATGGGAATTCATGTTGCTGAAGGATCGTACTCTACAACACCATGTGGTGTCACAGTATTATAACACATTTAAAATGCTTTAAAAAAATAATCCAATGTAACTGTGTCCACTGTTAGTGGGTGGCTCCCCAGACTAGATGAATGGGAGACTGCCTGCTCTTGAGGGGGTTACATTCCCTAGCTTGGGGGTGCTCCTGGATCCATTACTGTTGCTTGAGGTCCTGGTGGCCTTGGTGGCGCTGAGTAACTTCTGTCAGCTTCGTCTGGTGGCTCAGCTACACCCCTTTCTCGACAGGGATAGCCTAACTTCTGTGGCTGACACTATGGTAACCTCTAGGCTGGATTACTGCAATGAGTTATATGTTGGGCTGCCTACCATTCAGAAACTTCAGCTGGTGCAAAATTCAGCTACCAGGTTGCTCACTAGAACAAGACGATTTGAGCTTATAACTCCAATCCTGGCCAGACTACACTGGCTGCCAAAGAGTTTCCAGGCCCAATTCAAAGTACTGGTTTTGACCTATAAAGCCTTGAACAGCTCAGGACCTCAATACCTTAAAGACCGCATTTCCCCATATAAACCAGCCCGGACCTTGAGCTTGTCATCCAATGCCCTTCTCTATGTTCCCCCTCCCTGGGAGGTTCGGAGGATGACAACACAAGAACAGACCTTTTCCGTGGTGGCTCCCAAGGGATGTAATATCATTACATATTTAGGCCCCACGTGAAAACATTCCTTTTTACCTAGGCCTTTGGCAGTTAAATAATCTATGGACTTTTATTATGATTTTTTATTATTATGCTGTGTATTATTTTTTAAAAAATATGCTGCGTTAATTATATTATGAAGGTTGTACATCACTCAAGAGACTTCAGGTTTCCTGCCGATGGAACAGGGAGTGCAGGTCTGAGCTCCAGACAGACCCGAGCCCACAGAGGTTAGAGGTGAGTGCACCAAGGCAAACCTCCGCCCCCCCCCCAAGCTCCACAAAGTTGTGTGGAGTGTCAAGAAGTCTGGCAGAGCGCCAAATCTCCCGCCATCCCTGAAAAAACCACTGCCAACAGGCAAGCAGTGGGGGGGGAGCGGTTGAGAGTGCTCTCAGCTGCAATGCGACTCTGTGGGGTGAAGCTTCGAGCTGCCTACTTTCAGCAGGAGATTCTCAACTAAAAATATTCAAGGTGAAATAAAAGGGTAAGAAGAATTTTGCATCTTCTACCATTTTGATTGAAGAATCAAATTGGATTTAATTAGACTGAATTTGGCGATACGTGGAGGGTTAAAACAGGAGGTCCACCCTTCGATTTCTGGATAAATTACGTTACATGGAGAAAAGTTGCAAGTAGGAGAACTTCTTTTATTAAAAACTTATGGACAAGTGCCTGCTGATGAGCCACTAAAACCCATTCTTTACTGATTGTCAATATAGTGGTACCTCGGGTTACATATGCTTCAGGTTACATACGCTTCAGGTCACATACGCTTCAGGTTACAGACTCCGCTAACCCAGAAATATTACCTCGGGTTAAGAACTTAGCTTCAGGATGAGAACAGAAATCATGCTCCGGCGGCGCAGCAGCAGCAGAAGGCCCCATTAGCTAAAGTGGTGCTTCAGGTTAAGAACAGTTTCAGGTTAAGAACGGACCTCCGGAACGAATTAAGTTCTTAACCCAAGGTACCACTGTATCAGGAGAGTTTAAAAGTGGCTACGATGCTCTGTTGAGAGACAGAAAAAGGAAGGCAGTGTGAGATTCCTGTGAGCGTCAGGGAGCCCTAACACCACTGTCTCAAACCTTTCGTTTGTGGTTGTGGAAAGGAAAGTTCTTAACAACTGAACTCTATTCATAATTGCATATTATCACTAATGGATTATAAAACTGGGAATTTAATTTTGTACTGTGTTGAGGAACTCAGCAGAAAAGACTTGGATTAAGATATATGAAGAGTTTTGCTGAGGATTATAAGATTTCCTGTTGGGAGGAATAAAAGAAGGAAGAAGCTTGAAGTCTGCTCAATAAACACAACTGAGACTTTAAGGAACAGTTTGCAAGTGACTTTGTACCCCATTCTGAGACATTTCAGAAAAGCGGGCAAGCGGTTTGAATAAGTTCCGCATGGAAAAGTACTGGAACCCCCTGGTGTTTACTGGGAAACTGTATTGAATGGCCTTGGACTTAATCAGGACTGATGAAGAAAACCGGCTGTGCTGAAAACAATGGGAGGACAGGGGGAGGGCAGCCAGAGATGAGCTCAGATGCGGAAATTATGGAATTTTGAAACCAATGGAAAAGAGAATTTATGGAAAGTATGGCTAAGATATCAGAGACCATCAGTACCAGATTGGATCAATATAACAACAAGGCGGAAGAACCGGAAACAAGAATAGACACAGGGGAGACTCTCGGGCAAAGACAGGAGGGACAGTTAGTAGCGGGGGGAAGGGAGGCTAACTGTTATGAAGAAAATCCAAAAGCAAAAAGCAGGGGAATCTGAAGGGCAGCATACACAAAAAATATTTGAGGAAGTATTGGTAAAATCACCAATGTTAAGACAAGAGGAGCTGAAACTGGAAATGGCCTTAATTGGTAGCAGCTTCTTGAGGAGCTTTAAATATGAGTACAGACAGGAAATAGAGAAATTTGGGTGAAATCACAAGTGTGGAGTGTAGCAGGAGACAGAGAGAAATTTGGAAGGAAGGAGGGCTGAAATGGGGATTTGTCCTAATGGGAAGCCTCTTTTGGAAGAGATTTAAATATGCCAAAGTAAGAGAGAGAAAAAAGAACGGCTAACAGTCTGGAAAATGGTTGGAAATAAATTGGAACATCAGCAGACATGGATTAAATGCTTGCAAAAAGCAACAGTTAGGATAATTTTAAAAGGGGAAATAGCATGAAAGCATAGATGTGTAATGTATAAAGCAGTCTGAATGTTTAAAATATCTCTGCTGTACACCACAAGTTTAATTGTTTAGTAGTTGGAAATTTGGGAAAAGGGATCTGGAATGTAAGATGATTTGGTTTATTTAAAGAACCAGAAGAGGGGATGGAGGGAAGTCTGGGGATTGGGGGGGGGGCAAAATGTGTTCTTTTTAATTATTTTTTAATGTTAATGGGAAATGTGTGGGGTAATCTGGTACTGATACAATGTGGCATATATTGGATTTTTTATTGAAAATAATAAAAATTATTATTATTATTTTTAAAAAGGTTGTACATCAATCTGGGATCTTAGGATAAAGTGTAGCATATAAATCAAATCAACAACAACAACAACATGGTTCTTCATGTCTGTCATATACCAAGACCTGCATCAGTTCCGGCAGGGATTTTGAATATTAAACTTGTAACCCTTTCTCAATAGAAGGTGGATTAAACAGTTCCCAGTCATTAAACAGATTAAGAATTTGCCAAGAGCAAACTCATCAGTGCATCGAGTTACAATAAATTGTCTCGGAAACATTTGATCCTGGCTTGTAGCAGCAAGCCCCGAGTCATTGTATAATTGGTGCTTCTCCTCCAGAGTTCCTGCCTGCTATTAAATATAATGATAGAGGGAAAAGAGCCTTTTGTGTGC
Source organism: Podarcis raffonei (assembly GCF_027172205.1). Classification (NCBI taxonomy): domain Eukaryota; kingdom Metazoa; phylum Chordata; class Lepidosauria; order Squamata; family Lacertidae; genus Podarcis; species Podarcis raffonei. The sequence goes on from NC_070602.1 coordinate 79,738,666, forward strand.
TCAGACTGCACCTCTCTAATACACTGCTCACACATCCTTTGCTTGGGTTACCTTACTTGTTCTTCCTTAAATAGAGCTCATTAAAATGTCTGAGATTATCTTTGACAAGACCCAAGGTGCACAAGGGGCAATATTGTTCCTTTCACCCACTTCATCAAATCACAGCAAGGTTGAAGGAAAAGCCCTAGGGTTTTTCCAAACATATAAGGGACTCCGGAGCAAGATTCACTGAAGGCAACCTTGATTTTAAACATAGGCTCTGTACACACCATACATTTAAAGAACATGACTTCCCCCAAAGAATCCTAGGAATTGTAGTTTCCTCCTCTCAGAGCTACAATTCCCAGCTGACTTGGCAAATGACAGTTCCCAGGATTGGGGGGGGGGGCATCTTGTGCTTTAGATGTGCTTTAACTATGTGCTGTGTACACAACCCTAGAATAAAGCCAGCAATAAAACTGACCTTGCTTTGGGGCACACAACTTAGGAAATTCAGCATCATTCCTTCACTATTCCATCAGAAAGCAGAGATGGCTGGAGATGTTTTGCTGCCTAAAGCAAAGGACAAGATCCTGAGCCCACACACACCCAATTTTGGAAGCCTACTGGACTGGCAGCTGAATCTTACTGTATTTCAATACTGGCAATAGTACTGAGGGAAATGGGCTAGATATGGGGGGGGGGTCAAAAGGAGGCCATGGCCAGAGGACCCAGGAGGAACAGCTGGGGTGGAGAGGCTACCACTATTGGTCTCTAGCCTTGGCCATCTGAGGCAGTCATGACACCATGGACATTGTTACAGTTTACCCACAGGGACCAAGCACTGGATCTTTTGCACTAGGCCCCAGATCTCCTGCCTTTTCCCCTCCTCTTTTTTAAAACTTTGGAAAATGTTGTATCTTTACTCACATGGTGACTGAGCACCACAGTGCTGGTGAGATCCTGCTTACCCACATATCCACAAGCATTTCCCCCCCCCCCCCAGAGGCATGTGTACATGGGGAGGGGGGATTATTGGGTGTTTCTTGTTTTTCTTTTTGTTATTTATTTATTTATTTATTTATTTATTTATTTATTTAGTGCTTTTATGCTGTGAACCACCCTGAGACCTGTGGGTAGAGAAGAGCAGTATACAAACAACAACAACAACGTCTATGCAAGTTGTATGTGAATTAGTGCCAGAGGCCTCTGCTTAGATCAGGGGTGTCCAAACATTTTTCAAAGAGGGCCAGATTTGATGGAGTGAACATGTGTGAGGGCCAACTATTTTGCCTGACCTCCTTTGAACCATTAAAATTAAATGCAAATTAAATTAAATGCAAATTAACTATTTTATGCAAAGTTTATTGCAAACGGCATAATTTTCATTTTGTCACATGGATGACAGATCTAAACAGGTGATAAATCACTCTGCCTTTCATATCTGAAGGCCAGATGAAAAAAAACCCAGGAAACTGAAATATATGTCAGGAACACTGTAAAGTACATTATAAATTATTGGTAATAAAGGTTGTTTGTCAACTTTTAAGTTCAAAAAATATGAACAGGAACATAACACCAAGTTGGCACAAACCTCTTGATGAGGGTAGTAAACAAGCCAGCAAAAAAATGTTAAAGGGAGTGTGTGTGTGTGTGTGTGGAGTGTGAGTGTTTGTCTCCCCCTTTTTCTTCCCTCTCTCCTTAAAAGACTCTCCTCTCCATTGCTGGGGAAAAGACAGTATATATGTGTCTGTATGTGCGTGCCCCACACACACACACACACACACACACACACACAGAGTTCAAAACCTGACGGGGGAGGAGAGTAGATGCGGGGTGATGAGATTAAAGAGAAGGGTGAGGGGGTGGAAGAGAGACGAGAAAACATTGTGCTCCACAAGATTACAGAGAACAAAAAAATCCGTATAGGGACAGGGAGCGCAGGGTGGAGACAGCTGGGAGAGGGTGACAGATACAGAGAGAAGCAGGGAGGAAGAAGAAGGCCCGTCTGCCTCTAACCTTCCTTGGCGTTGGCTCCTGGGGACAGCAAGCAGAGCAGCAGGCAGGTTCTCGGGGGCCACAACAGATTGATTTTTCAAAATTGCCTGTGGGGCCGTTTTAAACTGGGCCGCAAATGGCCCCCGGGCCGGACTTTGAACATGCCTGGCTTAGATTCTTTTAAGTCCTGGAAGTGCTCCTGTGCCTCACTCTGACTAATGGTAGAGCTGGCCCTGGTGAGGAGCTGAAGGACAGAAACAGCAACAAAATTAAATTACATGATAGCAAAGGGTACTAAATGTTCTGATAGGTACATCTGCACTGCAGACTTAATGTGCAGTCTTAACTAATTCCCCACCTCAAATGCTGGGAATTAGTTAATTGTGGGTGCTGAGAATTCTGTCTTTGGAATTCTTAGCCCTTGTCACCGAACTACAGTTCCCAAGATTTCCTACAGAGAAAGCACAGCAGTTTAACCCCTGGAAATCTATATTTCTGACACGCACTATATGCACACATTTAGGAATGAATCATAGAATCGTAGAATTGTAGAGTTGGAAGGGACCATGAGGGTCATCTAGTCCAATTCCCTGCAATGCACGAGTCTTAACTAAAGCATCCGTGACAAATGGCCATCCAACCTCTGCTTTAAAAAACCTCCAAGGAAGGAGAGTCCACAACCTCCCACAGAAATCACAGAATCTTATGAGTTGGAAGGGACCCTGAGGATCATCTAGTCCAACCCTCTGCAATGCAGGAATATGCCGCCATCCCAGACGGGGACTGAACCTGCAACCTTGGTGTTATCAGCACCATGCTCTAACCAACTGAGATAAGGAGTCCGTTCCACTGTTGAACAGCTCTTACTATCGAAAAGTTATTCTTGATGTTTATCTCTCTTGTAAGTTGAAGCCATTGGTTGGGGTCCTACCCTCTGGAACAGGAAAAAACAAGCTTGCTCCTTTCCCCCTTTAGATATTTGAAGGTGGCTATCATATCTCCCCTCAGTCTCCTCTTTTCCAGGGTAAACATACCCAGCTCCTTCAACCTTTCTCATAAGGCTTGGTTTCCAAACCCTTGATCATCTTGGTTGCCCTCCTCTGCACCTTTTCCAGTTTATCAATATCCTTCTTAAATTGTGGTGCCCAGTACTGGACAAAGTATTCCAGGTGTGGTCTGACCAAGGCACAATAGAGAGGTACTTTACTTCACTTGTCTTGGACACTATACAGCCTAGAATAGCATTAGCTCTTTTTGCTGCTGCATCACGTTGTTGTCTCATGTTGAGCTTGTGGTCTACTAAGACCCCTAAATCCTTTTCACGTGTATCACTGGCAAATCACACTTATATTGGTGCAACTGGTTATTCCTGCTTAAGTGTTTGCACTTTTTTCCAGGATGACAAGTAACCATTAATGAACACTCTTTGGGTTGGGTCAGTCAACCAGCTACAAATGCACCTAACAGGTACCTCATCCAGCCCACATTTTATCAGTTTCTCTGCAAGAATATCATGGGGGACTTTATCAACAGCCTTACTGAAATCCAGATGCCCCATTTCCACTGCTGTACTTGCTCCTCTAACAGGGACACTATCATGTAGTGTAAACTGATAGGGTAGATAGCATCACTGGGAAGAGAGAAAATTCAATGAGGTGCATTAGACAAGGTCTCAAACAAGCTGAAGCAGGTGCAGAAGGGAGTAAGTAAATGACCAAAGCAAGGAATGGAATGCTTTTCATAAGAGCAATGATTCAAGAGTTTCACTTGATTGATAAAAGGAAGAGGACTAAAAGGGATACAAGATCAGAAGGAATAACTATAGCTCAGGGGTGAAGCACACACATTTGCATGAAGAATGACTTGAGTTCAGATTCAGAGTAGGGCTAGGAATGTCCCCTGCTTGGCCACCTAGAGAGATGCTGCCAGTCAGTGTGGGCAATACTGAGGTAGATGGACCAATGGGCCATTTTATATTAATGGACCATACTGAACTGGATGGACTACGGCAGCTTCCTATTTTCGTATGCTAAAAGATATATATGACAAAGCACAGCATGAAGAAGCATGCTTAAGAAGCTTAAGACAGGAGGCTGTGGAAACAAGAACCAGCAAATTAAGCATTACCAAATTCAGCTTGAAAAGGAGGCTTTACAACATAAAGTTTGCATGTATATAGGTGATAAAGAGTTTTGAGAAATTTCTTCGGTACTCTTATGTAATTAAACAACCTCACTGGGTTCAGGTCAAAGTAAGACAATGTTTTCCTCTGCATACAACTTTTGTTTCTCTTATCAATCCCCACCAATATTACGATGATAACAATATGGCTAACTGCCTTTCCCAAGAATAAGTGATAGACAAATGCATTGACCTTTCCTGGCAATTTAAGATGATTGACAAGTCACAGCAGGGTAGAGGAGAGATACAATCCAAGAAGTCATAAGATAAAAGCAATTACGCAACAACAAAACAAAGACATATGAAATACCCGCATTGAAGCCAGGTTCCGGGAGCAGTACAGATAATTAAAAAATCAGTTGCAAAATAAAGCAGTAAAGAAGAGAAATATGAATAAAGGCAAAAGGTTCCCGCCCCCAAAAAAGCAAAATTGCTGCCATTTTGCAGAAAGTAAATAAATATTGCTATGTGTTGGGGTGCCAGAGTTTTGTGGGTGCAAGGCACCCATAATTATTGGGTTTAGTAAAAGTTAGAGTTAATCAAGATTTCATTAAGCTGTGCCAAACGCTGCTGGGTGCAGCTTACACTGATGAGCCATGCCAACCTGGCAGTTAAGAGACAAAAACTGGAATGGTTCATCAGAAACCATCAAGGGAGTGACTACTACCAGACATCTTCATCTTCATCCTCATTGCCATGCCTCCTGATCCCTCCTTTTTTGTAACCCCCCATTTCCCCTCCCTTCTCCTCCTTCCTTTCCTCAATTGCCCCCTGCACACAGAACACCTCCATTCCCATGCCTCCGCCTCTCTCTTATTCTGCAGCCTCCTTGCCCCCCACAGCTCCATGATGGCTGTGTTGTTGTTTAGTCGTTTAGTCGTGTCCGACTCTTTGTGACCCCATGGACCAGAGCACGCCAGGCACTTCTGTCTTCCACTGCCTAACGCGGTTTATTCAAACTCATGGTGGTAGCTTCGAGAACACTGTCCAACCATCTCATCCTCTGTTGTCCCCTTCTCCTTGTGCCCTCCATCTTTCCCAACATCAGGGTCTTTTCTAGGGAGTCTTCTCTTCTCATGAGGTGGCCAAAGTATTGGAGTCTCTCCATGATGGTAGATGTTACTTTATCTTTAAAACGAATAGCCTCTTAAGAGTAGGCCTGTCAGTGGCAGGGGAAGGGGGTGGGCCGCCCTAGATGTCATCCCTGAGGGGGGGGTGACATCGCTGTGCGGCCCCCCTGGGCCACTCGCTACAGGGGAGCCCCCGCGGGTGGCTAGCTCCTGGGTGCACAGCTAGCTCCGCCTCTGAGGCCCGTCAGCTTGTTCAGTTAGAGAAGGTTTGCTTGTTAATAAAATATTTCTTTTGAATTGCTGCATTGAATCTGGAACTTTACGTTGAAAACTACAGTGGTACCTCGGGTTACAGACACTTCAGGTTACAGATGCTTCAGGTTACAGACTCCACTATCCCAGAAATAGTACCTCAGGTTAAGAACTTTGCTTCAGGATGAGAACAGAAATTACGTGGCGGCAGCGGGAGGCCCCATTAGCTAAAGTGGTATCTCAGGTTAAGAACAGTGTCAGGTTAAGAATGGACCTCTGGAACAAATTAAATTCTTAACCCGAGGTACCACTGTACACATATTACCAGGACAGGAATACATTATGTGGAGGTTGTATGGAAGATCTGAGGGCTCCACATCCTTGTTTGGTCAAATTTTATTTCGTTTACCAATTGATGTAGCGTAGAATATCCTGCATTGTCTGTAGCTCTAAAAACAAGGTGTGGTGTCCAACTAAACATTTCCACTCCTGCAAGGAAATTTAGCAGCACAATAAAACTTTCCCATCCTCTCTTTTCCCTGCACACCCAGTGCACACCCAGTGCACACCTCGCAAATCTCCCCAGCGGCTTGGGAGAAACCCCAGAACAGAACTGGTCTGAGGATCACAGTGGGAGAGGAGAGGGCAGGAAAGTTGTGCAGCATCCTTACACTGGCAGAGCTGTTGAGTTGGATGCCACCCATGGACTCCATAATCCTTTCTATCCATGTTTGCTTTCTTTAAGTATGTTTGTTAATTCCCTATTACCTTTTGTTTCCTTTATACCACCACCATGCAAAAGAAAAGAGAAAAAAAGGTGTATGGTTCACAACCAATGTAAAGTTGAGCACGCTAATACTGCTACGGTACTTAGTGCAATGTACCCAAGGGCTTTTAAGAGTTTTAGTTTCTTTTTCATTTGCCATCTTTCAGCTTTATGGTGATTTTACTGCCATATAACTTTTTGAATACTGTATAAATTTGCTGCATTTCATATTTCTATAAAAATATAGACTTTTAAAAATTGGATAGAATTTTAACTATTTTTTCTTTTGACCACAGTGGGTGAAATTCCTAAGAATATTAGACAATCCAGAGTACATAAAATTCAACACAACAACAGGAAAATAGGCTTGGGGGCTTTCATGCTGGGCACCTCCAAAAATGTGGTTTTTTTTTAAAAAAAAGGAATAGTGATTAACTTTCTAATTTTGGAGTGGAATTGGATTAAATCTGGTTCTTGCCTATGTGTGGATCTACAGCAGCTGAAGTTGCACCAATGCTTTATGTGCCCTTGTTTGGCCCTGAGTCACCACAGAGTGTAATTAGGCGAAAGAATTTAGATTTAGCTGGGTATGAATGAGCCTATTTATTTCCTTGTCAGCTCCTGGCGACTGAATTTTAATTTAATTTGATAATTGATGCACAGCATCTCTGCTTTCATAACTGGTTCATTTACCTTGGGCAGGATAAGAATCAATGGCCCTGCTAAGCTGGGGAAATCCCAGGAAAGCTTAGTCACGCTTCTAGTCAGCCTTATGAGAACAGATGACGAAACGAATGCTAATGTAGCAATAGTAACAAGATACGTTCACTGCAGCCCTAGAAACTCTGCCACCCGCCCATCACAAGGGGCACTTGGACTTTCAACAAGCTTCCAGCAAGGTACCTTACCAAAGATTCCCAAGTAAGCTTAGCAGTCATAGAAGAAGAGGGCAAGTCTTCTTGTGGGCCAAGAATTGGCAAGCAGAGAGTAGGAATAGATGGGCAGTTCTCTGAATGGAGAGACTCAATCCATTCTGGGTTCATTTCAATCTGGGTTCAGGCCTGGCCATGGGACTGAGTTGGCTTTGGTGGCAGAAGGCAGAACTGCAGCAGTGTGGCCATGCTCCTGTTTCTTGATCTCTCGTGGGTTTTGATCCCATTGACCATGGTACACTCTTGAACCAGCTCTGAGGAATGGGAATTGGGGACACTGTGTTACAGTACAGTTCTTAACCCAAAACCGTTCTTAACCTGAGGTGCGCTTTTGCTAATGGGGATTTCCGTTCTCATCCTGAGGTAAAGTTCTTAACCTGAGGTACTACTTCTGGGTTAGCGGAGTTTGTAACTCGAAGTGTTTGTAACCCAAAGCGTTTGTAACCCGAGGTACCACTGTAGTTCCAGTCCTGCCTCTGAGAACCACTCAAGAGACTAGCATTTCAGGAAATTGGATGGGAGAGGCTGAGAAACCTCTCCCCCCACAAGCCTTGTCCACCATAAGGCAAAGGCAAAGGAGATGGGGGGAAGGGCGGGGAAGCTGAGATTGAATCCTGGAAAGACAGAGGTATTGTGAGTGAGTGGCTCCCTTAGGAGGGGAGAGGAAAGGTGATGAGTAAGAGGTGACATGATAGTTTATAAAATTAAGCGTGGCATGGAGGAAATCAACAGAGAAAAGCTGTTCTCCCTCTCCCTTTACCTCTCGTGAAGGTAAAGACTATCAATGGCTACTAGCCATTATGGCTATGCTCTGCCTCCACATCTGGAAGCAGTTCTGAGTATCAGTTGGTAGAGGAGATGCTCTTGTGTTCAGGTCCTCCTTGCTGGTTTCCCACAGGCATCTGGTTGGCCACTGTGAGAATAGGTTGTTGGACTATATGGGCCATAGGCCTGATCCAGCAGGCTCTTCTTACAAGGATAAGAACCAAATCATGGCTTCTGAAGCAATTCAGTGTGATTTAGTAGGGTTGCCATATTTCAAAAAGTGAAAATCTGGACAGAAAAGCCTTTTTTGGCAGAGTTATTGAGCTTTTATATATATATATATTATTTTATTTTGCAAAATCTCTCTCTTTTTGGAGGGAAGTTTTTGAGCTAGTTAAGGACAAAAACGACACTGCCGACATGGGTTGCCAAACATCTGGATTTTCCAGGACACTGTTTCTGACGGCCAATTACTGGCTATGTCCAGGAAATTCCAGACATATGGCAACCCTAGGTGTAGAGATTTAAAAGGCCTGCAGATAAAAATGGGAAAAATTATAATTTATTTAGGAGACCACTGTAAGAAGATGAAAACATTAGCAGGATTATTAGAACACTTGGAGTGTAACAAACATGATGGATAATATGGATAGCTATAAAACATAGATTATGATACAATATGCAGTTGAAAATGTTGACATTAGGACCCACTGAGGGGATGGGGGGAGAGGCCATGGGATTCAGAGAAATCTCTGTACAGTGGTACCTTGGGTTACATACGCTTCAGGTTACATACGCTTCAGGTTACAGACTCCGCTAACCCAGAAATAGTGCTTCAGGTTAAGAACTTTGCTTCAGGTTGAGAACAGAAATCGTGCTCCAGCGGCGCGGCAGCAGCAGGAGGCCCCATTAGCTAAAGTGGTGCTTCAGGTTAAGAATAGTTTCAGGTTAAGAACAGACCTCCGGAACGAATTAAGAACTTAACCTGAGGTACCACTGTAATGAAAAGGAAAATTAAAAAAAAAAAATTAAAGGCCTGCAGACAGTGTATCTGCAAAAATGGAAACGTTTCTCCTTAAGCCTGCCATATAAGGAAAACACCTTGGTGAGGAGCACAGGGAGGCAGGGCTCTTTTGTGACTGACAGTTAGGTGGGGCCAGCCCAATACATTTTGGCACCTGAGGTGACCCACAAAATGGTACTTCCCCCCACCCCCAGCCAGGGAAAAGGGGGTTAGTGAAGATCTACATCAGGAACAAGTGGGGGAGGAGACCAGCAGTGCCTCCTATTGGCCAAGAGTCTGCTGTAGAGGCAGCATGAGAGGGGTCAGTGTGGCCTCTAAGGAGCTCACCGCAGTGCTGTTGCCACTGTGGGAGTAGCAGCAGGCAATGCATTCCTTGGAGGCCAGAACTGCTGCCCTTGAGGCAGTTGCCTCACTTTGCCTCATGAGTTGTCCAGCCCTGTAGCTAGGGATGAGGGACAACTGGATTGTATCAGCACCACCACATCACATAATTATCATCACAGCTTCATCCCTTTTTACATAAACAGCCTCAAAACAACTGTAAAAGCACATTATCACCAAAAATAAGAGCAAAAATAATAACCTAAAATGCACATAATATTTATAAAAAGGGAGTTCCAATCTACACTTGTGAAAGGATGAGCACAAGAGGAGTCACAGATGTACCTAATAACCCTCCAAATTAAGGGCCTGAGAAAATAGAAATATTTTTGCCTGGCACCTAAGAACAGCCATCAATAGTACTAGGAGCGTTGACTTGGGGAGAGCATTGCTTAGGCAGGGAGCCACCCACATTTCGTCATCTCGTATCATCCTCCTCCTCGTGGGAGTAGGGACGTGGAAAAGGGCCTCGGATTATGGACGCAAGTTATGTCTTGGTTCATGTGAAGAGAGGCAGTCCTTGTGAAATTGGAATCCTGAGCCACCCGAGGCTTTATCAGTCAAAGCCAGCCCTTTCAGTTGAGCCCATAACATGATTGGTTGCCAGTGTGGTAGTACTAAGATTGGTGTTATACGTTCAGAGTGTCTTACCTCAGTCTGATGTCTCTCAGCTAAATTCTGCACCAGCTACCATTTGTGATCCATTTTCAAAGGCAGCTTCATGTATAACACGTTGTAGTAATCTAAACTAGAGGCTACAAGAGCACGGTCAACAGATGTCTAGATGCAGGCATGGCTGGGTCACCACCCAAAGCTTACAGAAGCTACTGTATGCCACTGAAGCCACCTGTGCCTCAAGTGACAGTAATGGATCCTAGAAGTAACCCCAAGCTAGGTACCTGCTCCTTCACAGGGAGAGTAACCCTATCCAGAGCAGGCCAAGCCTTACCCATCCAGTCTAGCAAACCACCCATTATTAGCACCTCACTCTTACCTTGAGGAAGCTTCAGTCAATTGGCTCTCATCCAGTCTGTTGCCAGTTAATGATCCAGAACATCCACTGCCACACCTGCAGTTGTAAAAGAAGATCAGAGTTGTGCATCATAAGTATATTGCTGACAGCACATTTCATCCTTCGAAAGTCATCCTTCAAAATTCACAGTTCTCCATATTCTGCAATGCAATGCTCCAGTGAGGTACCATATTTCTTGCTCTATAAGACGCACCAGACCACAAGACGCACCTAGTTTTTGGAGGAGGAAAACAAGAAGAAAAAAATCTGAATCTCAGAAGCCAGAACAGCATGAGGGATCACTGCGCAGTGAAAGCAGCAATCCCTCTTGCTGTTCTGGCTTCTGGGATAGCTGCGCAGCCTGCATTTGCTCCATAAGATGCACACACATATCCCCTTACTTTTTAGGAGGGAAAAAGTGAGTCTTGTAGAGCAAAAAATACGGTAATTTGTTGAAAGGCACTATTCTTAACTTATTGTTATTTTCAAAGGTCAGAATTTTGGAGTGTGCTGTCAACAAAATGCATATACTAGGATAGAGCATGAATGAAATCAACATGTTGGTGAAAAATTACAAAAAAATGCATTATATAAGAGAAAGTTGTTTTGAAATAATTTTGAATTTTCATGAGGACTTAAAAAAAAATTACAAACTGGTGTGGAAGGGTGGAGAACCAAATTTAAGTCTGGGGGGGAAAGAAGCTGAGAAATGCCAAAATTGAGAATGGCATTACCAGAAATCCTATCAGAGTGCTTTGGGCAAGGGATGTTGAAGGAATGCATTCTATGTTCTACAAGTGGTGCTAGCTTGGAAGATGCTGGATGTTCGCCTTTTTGCCTCTGCCATCTGCCCACACACTGACACCTGCCAAATCAGCTTTCAGCTTAGCTCCCCCTCTGACTTTTGGTGACAAATAGAGCAGAATGCCTAGGGCAAAATTCCTGCATCAATCCTCCTGAAATTTGGCATGTTCCTTGCGTAGGGGCTCCTCTCATGGGCATAGCCAGGATTTTTGTTGGGGACAGGCAAGACTTAAGATAGGGAGGACAGGACTTTTGTTTGGGGGGGGAGCACCAACACGATTAGTCAGTTAGTTAAGTATTTCTATTGTTTTACTTGATGGGGGGCTGCCCCCCTCTGCCCTGCCCCCCTCTGCCCTCTTCCTTGGCTGCGCCAATGGCGCCTTTCTGTCTGTTTGCAAACAAATTGCTCACAAAACGATAGCGAAGACTAAATTTATCCTTTTTCAATCACCCCAAACTGAAAAAACTGCCTTTGCTGGGAAACCACTGTAGTTATCTCTTGAGATTTGGTAGAATTCTAATTCTACTCCCCCCAAAATGTTGTTGCTTTTTAAAGTTATAGATAGTTCCTTAATTATTATTTTTTCATGTACCCAGCACACACACACACCACTTGGATTTGGAACAAAGGCAAAGCAGCCCAGTCCCGAATCAGGCTATTTTCCAAGACGCTGGATTAGCATCAAGCCCAAACTTGTGGTTGGTGAACATCCCTAGTAAAAACCTTCCTTTTAAAGAAAGCTTTTGGTTGTAGATGATTGTAATACAGTATTGCATTGGTTTTAACACTTGACAATTTTGTGAGGAAAGGCAGGATACAACAGTTTTAATTTTGTTGCTGCTGGACATATCATACAAGGTTTACTCTAGATTCTTGTTAGAGAAATTAATCGAGTGGGCAGAAGAAACAAAGCTATTCCATCCGGAACAGGCTGGCTTCCGTAAAGGTCATAGTACATCTGGCCAATGTCTTGTTCTATTTACATTGATTGATAAATACCTAAACAGGTTCAACTGCAAACTACACACGGCTTTTCTGGACCTGACCTCCGCTTTTGACTCCATCCCTAGAGATAGGCTATGGCAGAAGCTTAGTTACACCAACATAGATAAGAGACTCCTCCACCTTCTTATGGAAATTCATAATGACATATCGGCCAGAGTAAAATTTGGCCCTCTGGGAGCTCTTTCTGATTCTTTCCCTCTGAATAAAGGGGTCAAACAGGGCTGCCTCTTGGCCCCTTTTCTATTTAATTTCTACATTAATGACATCGTTACAACCATGAAAGCCCTAAACCAATCTGCCCCCTCTTTACAACAGCGCAAGATCCCCATATTACTCTATGCGGACGACATGGTGATACTGTCTTTAACCAAGCAGGGCTTAAACAACATGCTCAGAGGGCTCATGACATATTGTGATACCAACTCCCTCAAAATCCATTTCACCAAAACCAAAATTCTTACTTTTGGCACGTAAACTCGGAAGCCATTCTGGAATTTTGAGGGCCACTCTATTGAATATTGTTCAGCATTCAAGTATTTGGGCATCACTTTTCAGCATGGGCTTAGTTGGTCAGCTCACCTAAATATGACCATCCTGGCTGCCCATAGAACCATCAAAGCCTTGGAGAAATTCTTCTATGCAAAAGGCGGCCAGTTGGTTCCTCCAATCAGAAAAGCATTTATCAGCAAAGTCCTCCCGATGTTACTGTATGGGGTTGAAATCTGGGGGTGGAATTTAAAAACACTACAACGGCTCGAGATTCTACAAAACTCTTTTGCACGAAAGTTACTGGGCCTCCCCAAGGGCTCGGTTGCTGCACAGTTAAGAACAGAACTGGGCCTCGCCTCTATTGTTGCGAGAGCCCACATTAGAATAATTAGTTTTTATTGTAAATTAATCAAAGCCCCAGGCTCCCTACTAGCCAGGCAAGCCTTTTTAACTTGTGCTTATAACAACAAATGGTCCAAGGCCATGGAGATTATCACGGCACGCTACTCCCTCCCAGATCTTGATACGCTGTCATCTTGGGACTATCATAATATCCGGGCCTGGATTCTTACAAGAGACGAGGCCATGGACCGGGCACAGTCCGCCACAGCTCGCCTCTCCAAGTGGCTCCCTAAAGTGAAAGTGGTAAGATCACTTGCCAACTACTTGATAGACCTGACAGAGCCCAATTTGAGAAGAGCGTTTACCATGGCCCGTTTCCATTCTATACCCACGGCCTTCTTGCAGGGGATTTACTTTAAGACCCCCATTACTCAGCGTCTATGTCCATGCACAATGAATGAAGTAGAGGACTTCATACACTTCTTTTTCTACTGCCCTATTTATGAGCTAATAAGAACTAAGCTCCTCCTCTTGATCCCGCCCACCATCACATCTAAGGAAGACTGTCTGAAATTGCTTCTTGTGGACCCAAATCCCCAAATTTCACGTGGGGTGGCAATCTTTATAGTGCAGGCTTTGAAACTTAGGGCTACACTGACTGGGTAGTGTGTCCCAGACCTGGACCTGTTTTAATTCTTTGTATTACCTTTTTTAACCTAATGTGCCGAGCCTATTTTGGGGCAATTATATGTTTTATATACATCTGCATTTTAGATTCCCGGCGCTGGCAACTAAATTTTTACATTATTGTTTTAGGGTAATTTAAATGTCACAATGCTAGTAATATCGTTTGAATTTTGTTAGGTTGCTTCTCTCTAGCATTTTTGTCTTATCCTGTTATGGCTGTATGCTAATGCAATAAAGGTTTGATGATGATGATGATTTTGTTCCTTTCTCATTATTGGTTCTTTTTCCTACTCCATCCAAAGTATTTAGATATTTTAGACCTGTTTTGGGCAACCTGCTTGCAAGACCAGGTTGCCAGTGTTTCAAAAGTTTGCCGTTAAAATGCTTGTTATTTTAAAATGAATTCTGGCAGCTACTGATGAAACCATGTGGGGGGGGGGGGAGGAATCGCACAGAATGACAACTACCCCACTTGTCTTGATCTGCATAGTAATCTCCCTATTTAAAAAATGTGGGCATTAATTGCTAACTAGAATAAACCTCTGATCTACATAAACCCTCACAGAAGCCTTGCACAGAGATGCACTGTCTATATCAGTGATAATAAATCTCCTGTGTGCCTAATGAGGTCCACAAGGCTGTTTTGAGCAAACCACAACTACCCTTCTCACATGCGATATCATATGATGTCAGACGTGGGAAAATTTGGATTGGGAAAGTTCAAAAAAGAAATCAAGCTATGGCAGCAAAGGAAGATATGGAAGTGCACTTGCGTTCTTTCTTTTGCAGCCCTAGCTTGAATTTTAAAAGTATCAGATTCAAGTCAAGGCTGCAAGAATCTGGATCTGTCAGGAGCCCTCTCCTACCCAACACATGCAGAATGGATTGCAGAATTCATTTCCAATGGTGAAACCTCTGTTGGAGCTGAATTCTGCTCTCTCTGCCAACACATTTCAGATATGATGAGAACATTGGATGCCCAGTGGAATTACATCACTTTTGGATGGACACACTTTTTAGCCTCACATGTCTTATCCTACCCCCAGACAAGGAAAGCTCACATTGGCAGTCTTTATTGACAAAGAAGCACTTACAGCAGCTCCCACAGTGCTCCAGGGACACACAATCTTCTAGCATCTAGGCAGCTGTCCTCAGATTTGTGCCTTGTGGAACAGTTGAAGCAACAGGGGGACCCCCCCACACACACACCAGCAGCAGCTTATGAATCCTCATCTGTTGGGGCATGTGCTCAACCTGAGGCGCCACTTACACAGAAGCCATTGCTGCCCTCCTGGCTCTAGGAGACAGCAGGGTGGGAGATCATGGCAGGGAATCCACTGGCCCTGGCTCAGTCTCTTTCTCCTCCGCCACATCCCGTGCACCTCCCTCTGTCTCAGACTGCCCTGCCCCTTCCTCCTCCTGCTGCCCTGGCTGCTGCCTCACAGGCAGCACCAAACACCTTAAATCACTCCCTCTCTCCATAGGCACAAAGATAATAAACCACCAGCCTAATCACAAGAGATTAGTGAGGTGAGTTGTGCTGTTGCTGGATGTTTTCTGGTAGGTTTTTCATGCTTGAACATGCTAATGTTTCTGTCCAGCAACTTTTCCCAACAAATAATTTGTATGGAGCACACAGAGCTTATTATATTCTTGAACCAGCTGTTGCACCAATGATGGTAAAGAAATGGTAAGAAAGGCAAAACAATTGCAAGAGGTTTGTCATGCCTGGAGCTGCAGATGGGTGACACAGACAAACCTGCTGAGAAAAGTGCTGCTCACAAACCTAGTAATTGCAACATACATTTTTGCATAATGTCCCTGAGAACTAAGTGGGAGCTGACAGAGGCTCATGTACTGTGGTTAGATAACAAGGATATGTAACAGGGCAAGAACAGTCTAGCAGCATTAATTTGACTGTGCCCTTTCTCATTAATTGGGAAAAAACTTTCAGACAACAGTTGTCAAAATTGTTGATTTTTACTGATGGTGCAGAAGGGGCAGGAGTTGAAATGTGTTGTAGCATAAATACACAAGAGGAGTTGGTAACAATGTGGCTCACAGAGAAGCATCAGATGTAATAATTTCTCCACCTAAGAAAGTGTTGTAGCCTAAAGGTCTGCCATCAAAATCTTGACCATTTCAGTTTTCGCTATTTTTTATATTTGCCAAAGTAAACACAAGGTATTCAAATGTGATTTTGACAATACCAATGGTGTATTTTTGAATGTCAGCATCCGCAGGGCATCACTGCTTTGAGACAGTCACCTAAATATCAGCATTCACCGGACCCCTAGCCAGGTGTTTGCTTGAGAACACGTGGAGAACACTGGTTGGCCACAATGAGAAGAGGATGCTGTATTAGATGAGCCATTGGCCTGACCCAGCAGGCTATTCTTATGTTCATGTGGAGAGAGGAACTGAACAGTGCACACTAACCTCACTTCCAGTGCCCACATCCCCACCAGTTACATCCTCACCAAGTGCTGGGAACATTTAGGGTCCTTCCCACCAGTGGTATCTCCTCCATTGGGGGCAATGAGGTATTGCCCCGCCAGCCTCAGTCTGTTTTCTGCCATCCTCTATCTGCCATCCAGGTCACCTTCCTCCTACTTAGTCTCCAGGTTCCCTTTGTAGAACTCGGCCCAGAGGGGGATAGGTATGTAATGAGCTGCCTCTGTCTGCCACTGACTCTGGCTCCATCAACTGCTAGCTGCCCTGCGTGCTGTCCTACTAGTCCTGTGAGCCCTGGTCACAAAAGGTTCCCAATTGCAGGGAGAATTCTAAGGGCACTTGGCAGAAGGATTCCCCTACAGGTCTGTGGATAGACCTGTCAAGGAGGGACCCCGGTTGGTGTGTGTGTGTGTGACATGGGTGCAACCCATGTGAGGCAATAATGTCTGAATGGGGCTTCTGCATATCAGAAAAGTGGGGTGGTGTCTCTATTTTCAGGGATTCACAAAAATAATCCAGGATTGTCAGTATCTCCATGTAAATCTCCACATCCTCACAACTAGTTCTTGAATGTGTTAAGGTTAAACGGCAAGAAAGAGTTGGCCTCTAAGAGCAATTGTTGTGGTTACTATTTTACGCCTGGAAGCTACAAAATGGGCATTATCCTGCCTCGCATTTCAAAGTACTTGCTGAAGGTGAGGGAGCAGCAGCAAGGAAGTCTGCATCTGTGATGTGGAAGTCATAAATGTCTACAAAGGCTTGGGCACGCCCACTGGTTTGTGGCATACCTGGAGAAGGTAGGGATCATGGCTAGCTCTGCCGCTGGCTGTAGGCATGGGAGAAGCAATACCTTATGGGAGAAGCAATTGCCTCATAGGCTCAGGTTATATATAAACCATATACCGTATTTTTCGCTCTATAACACGCACCCGACCATAACACGCACATAGTTTTTAGAGGAGGAAAACAAGAAAAAAAATATTCTAAACGAAACAGTGGATGTATGATTTTTGTGGTTCATTCTGTGGCCACAGACATGTGATCTGAAGGTGAGTTTGGGGTAGCCCAATGCAAAAATCCTGAGGATCCATGCTTTGTAACCATGTTTTTGCACCACCGCGGCCCCAGGCAACAGTGGGTGCATTATTTTTTTGGTGCAAGCTGTAGCCATGGACATGCTATGTGATCTGCTGGTGAATTTGGGGTGACCCGTGTAAGCGGCTCCTCTCCTCTCCCGCTTTGCTCCTTTAAAGAAGCAGGCTCTCTGTCCCTCTCTCCTCCCCACTCAGCGGCTCTTCTCCTGCTTTGCTGTTTCAAAGCGAGCCACGGAGGAGGGAAGGAAGGGGAACCATGGATCCTCTGCTCACGACTGCAGCCGATCCCCCCGCCATCTGTAGGCATTCGCACCATAACACGCACAGACATTTCCCCTTACTTTCTAGGAGGAAAAAAGTGAGTGTTATGGTGCAAAAAATACGGTATCATAAAGACACCACTGTCTCCAGCGCACCTCATTCCAAGGAAAACAAACCCTGGGTAAGTGCCTGGATGCCCTAGAATCTTGCACTTCTCCCAATCTGGGGTGGTGTTCAACCTTATGAATTCATATATTGCAACATACAGGGATAGAGAGAGTGGCAGAGCGCTGGTATTGCATAGGATCATTTGAATATAATGTATCAGTAGTAACTTAAATTGATGATTGAACTGAAAGAGCAAAAGCAATAGTTCAAGTTACTGCAGTAGTTCATGACAATAACACAGAGTTTTCCAAACTTTTCAAGTTGGTGACCACTTTTTAGACATGCATCATTTCACAATACAGTAATTCAGTTTTATTAGCAAACCGGAGGTTAAACTAACCCCCTTCCAGCCCTGGGAGGAGAACGGGGAGTGTTCATGAGACACACCTACACCCTGCAGCCAACAGACACACTAAGGTGTTGCGACACACAGTTTGGAAAGCTCTGATGTAATGCTTCAGTTTTATACTGTGGTTTTATTGATCATGCATGTTGACTTTGATATAAGCCACACTGGGTTAGTTTTACTTTGAAGGGTGGCATATACATTGTTTAAAAAGTATATACAAATAAGTTAGCAGTAAATAAATATGGTGAAAATTCATGCATCTTACATAAATACATTATCTTCAGAAATCAGTTCACATACAATCCTTGTACTAAGAGGGAAAACAACCTCCCAGCCCTACAAATCTTGCAATTAAAATTTGCTGTCTAAATGTACAGATGTTTCTGAACCTGGGTGAAATCTACCACATCACCAGGTTCAGAAGTTGGAACTTTTTTCTCAAAAGCTTTTCCACTCCTGGTTTGTTCAGTTTTAGCATGGCTTGACATCCCACTTTGATTTCTTCTTATTGGTTCCTCCCCCCACCTTGTTGTTTAGTATTCTAATTCATTTTAAATGGTTTGGTGTGTTTGATGTGGGTGCCAACGTGTCTCTCTTGTTGTCAATCAGCTTGGGTGAAGGTTTTCTGTAGAAATGAAACTATCAAATTTAAATAAAATAGTTACCATTGTTGAGTTGGGATGCAGGCTGGGCAGAGTGAGGGGGTCTGGATCTGCATCCCTCTTCTGATTGTTCAAAAGACTTTCACTAAACAGCTAATGAGTCTCGTTTAATTTCTGTGTTTATACTTTTGGCTTCAGCTATTATTTTGGGTGTCTGTGTGATATGAAACTAGTAAAAGAAGAAAGAATGTAAAGGCAGGGAAAATCTTGTCCCCAGGGCACAACTCCTTGCCCATTCAGAAAGATTGGAAGGGTGTGGGAGGCAGGGTTAGTAAGTACAGCCAAGTTTTGAAACTTTGTGCTCTGTGGCATATTAGGAAAGTTACTTTCTTGCTTTTCTGGTCAAACAGGCACACTGTGTATGCACAAGTAGAGAAAGTACCTCATCAGCAGGTTTTGACACACCAGGTATCAATGCACTTGATGAATTTCACCCATTAGAGCTGAATACATTAAACATGCATCATTATTCACCAAAAGTTGACAAAGCTGGCAACATTACTAAAAGGTTACCATATTATTTTAGGGACCATGTGTGATCATGCTCCAAGAATATGAAATAGGCATGTTTGAATCAATTCCTGCCCAAAGGGATTAGATAAAAATACTAACTGCATGCCTAAGCTAGTTGCGACAACTTGGGAAACTGAAAAAGTGAAGTGCAACTGGCCCCATCTCCCAACAGTGCTGAGAGGTTAACTGGGGTTTGGCGGAAACCCCCAAGGACTAGCACAGGGAGGCGGGCCAGCCCAACCAGCTGGTGAGTCCCACGTGGCCTGAGGTGCTGTGCGCGGTCCCACAAAGGGTGCCCATCAAGGAAAGTGTGAGCGCTCATTATGTCATTCAAATAACAGGTTTATATAGGGGTTTTGTTTTTGTTTTGCATTGGCATACACCACATAGGTGAAGCCTGCTCTTTGGCTAAAAATATGTTTAACGTGTAAAAGCATTCTGGAAGACTACCACCCTGATCCAGTAAGAGATCTGTGCACAATGCCGGTATGATTGTTGGTGTACACCAAGATGTCACAACTCCTTCTGCATTGAGGTGTCACCCAAACCAGACTGAATTGGCTGGGTGGTCTTTTGTTTTTTGTTTTTTAAGGAATATTTATTAAATTTTCCAATTTTTTAAACAAACAAACAAACAAAACAAACAGAAACATTAAACACAGGCATAAAATTCATAAACCATACTTTTAAATAACAAATTTCTCAGACCTCCTCATACTTCTCCTTCTTGTATCCCAATTAAGATTATTTGTTCAGCAAATCCTTCATTTAAAGCATTACAGCTTATAACATTACCTTATTTTTCAAACCCTTTTTCCCCCCCATCTATGTTCTTATATATTATTGCAGCTAGAAACCTCTCAATTTCAATCCAACACCATCTAACTTTCTTAAATTTTACAATGTTTCTGTAAATAGTCCTTAAATTTTTTCCAATCTTCTTCAGCCGACTCTTCTCCCTGGTCACGGATTCTGCTCGTCAATTCTGCCAGTCCCATACAGTCGATCATTTTCATCTGCCATTCTTCCAGAGTGGGTAGATCTTGCGTCTTCCAATACTTTGCAATGAGTATCCTTGCTGCTGTTGTAGCATACATAAAAAAAGTTCTGTCCTTCTTTGGCACCACTTGGCCGACTATGCCCAAGAGAAAGGCCTCTGGTTTCTTCAAGAAGGTATATTTAAATACCTTTTTCAATTCATTATATATCATTTCCCAGAAAGCCTTAATCTTTGGGCACGTCCACCAAAGGTGAAAGAATGTACCTTCAGTCTCTTTACATTTCCAACATTTATTATCGGGCAAATGATAGATTTTTGCAAGCTTGACTGGGGTCATGTACCACCTGTATATCATTTTCATAATATTCTCTCTTAAGGCATTGCATGCCGTGAATTTAATCCCGGTGGTCCACAACTGTTCCCAGTCAGCAAACATAATATTATGTCCAACGTCTTGTGCTCATTTAATCATTACAGATTTAACCGTCTCATCCTGAGTATTCCATTTCAGCAGCAAGTTATACATTTTTGACAAGGTCTTAGTTTTGGATTCTAGCAATTCTGTTTCCAATTTTGATTTTTCCACCTGGAAACCGACTTTCTTGTCCAAATTATAAACCTCCATTATTTGGTAATAATGAAGCCAATCTCGCACTTTATCTTTCAATTTCTCAAAACTCTGCAATTTCAATCTGTCCCGGCTGGGTGGTCTTTTGATGTGGCTGTGGGTGCACATCCACCTCTGGGGATTATCAGTTGTTGCATAGGACTAGTCGTCTGTCATTATAGCTGGATTAGGTGCATATGTGCACTTCGGAAATCTGCAGCCTACAGTATATTTTAAATGAACAGCCCAGTCCCATGTAGCCTACTAAGTAAACCCACTAAGTTAGTCCAATAAGACTCCTCCACCGCCTGTAAAGCTGCTACACATCAGTAGACCTTAAAAATACTAAAATACTTTCACTTTTTTTGTTCTATATACATTCAAATTATGCTTCCTTGTGTGGCTATGGCTATATAAAAGAGCATAATTTCACATTTTCTTTGTAAAAAAAACCCCACACCCCATTGCCTTCTCTTGCTTCAGAAACAACTAAAATTGATTCTCACACTTTGATCCTAGATACACATAGGTGTAATGCCACAATGCAGATATTATTATTATTTAAATTGATCCATCGCCTACTACATAGCAGCTTCTCGTGGTACAGAGAACCTAATATCAGACTGGACCTGTAAGATTGGGATTGGATCACACCATCTGCTATTTTGGGGTGTCAGGCTTCAGGGAACCCAATCCCTCCCCCAGTGGCAGCCAGTAAACAGAGAAACAAGAGGAGTTCTTACCAAGTAATTTATTCCATAGTTCACAGAGAGAGACAAAGGAATGCAGCCTCCCTAAAAGAATGGCGTTGCTCCGAATAAAGTCCAACCCCCTTCAACCCTCCTATTCTACGTCACCCTTGTGACTGCTAATCTGATCTTTCTGCCTCTGAGCCTTCTGTTCTCCTATCCTCAATGCCCGCCTGGTCCTGGGAGGGGGCGGTCAGGAATGCTCTGGAAAGACACTGAGTCTGTCAGCTGTCTCTCCTCTGGTGCTTCTCCTTCCTGCTGTTCCTCTCCCAATATTTCCCAGCTTTCCCCCTCTGCAGCTTCTGAACTATGTCCTTCTGCAAGCCACTGTTCTAAATCCATACTGTCCTCCTGTTCTCGGGAAGGTTCAGGAGAAGGGAGGGGTGGCTCCCACCATTCCTCCTCAGTCTAGCCCCTGACATCGGGATTCTCCTGCCCCCACCAGCCAATTTTGAGAGGCAATGGGAGATTGGGGGGGGGCCATTGCGCAAGCAGAATCCCTAAGGCTCGTTAGGTGAATCCCAATCCAAGTTCCTAGAGCCAAAGCACATTCCAAAGCCTTCTTGAGATTTACCGTAGATTCCATACACACCCTCACATGTCAAGAGAAGAAACAAGGATACTCACAACTCAGCTGGGTGTGGAAAGCAACCCATTGAAATGCATGTCAGATGAGCAGATGGTGAATTAAGAAGGTGTGATGGTTTGGTGGAGTTTGTGGTAGGACACACAGAAAGGAACGCATATTGAGGTGGGAAGAGATACACCCTGTCCAGCGTCCACCCTGTCCAGCACTTTTTCACAACAGCCAACATCCTTTCCAGCTTCAGGCAGCGTCATTAAAATACTGTATTAATATCATTCAGATGCCGAGACAGAGTGTGCTCATTTTCTAAGGTTGTTTAATTATTTCATTTTCTTCCATGCATCATTTCTTAAACCTGCTATTCCTGTTATGGATGGGTATTTAAAAAAACAAAAACTTTGTTTCATTTTTGTATTTTTAAAATATCGTTTTATTTATGTGTTTGTTCCTGTTCTGGGAGTTCTTGGGAACTGCCCTTCCATGCACAAGCAAATCCAACTGGAATACAGGCAACAGAGCAGCATCCTCCATCGCACTTAAGGGCAGCAGACTAGATACAGATGTGTCTAGGTGGCACACACAGTTCTGTCCTACGACAGAAGGGAATGGCTTGGGGGCTCGGAAGAAATAGCTGAAGGGGTGTGTGTTGCCATTGCTCCCCCTCCCGAGCACCTGCCTCCTGAGGCAGTTACCTCACTCTGCCTAACGTTAGGGCCAGCCATACTGCAGTCTCATTCATCACTGGCTCCAGTAAGCAGCCCCCAGCAACAGGTTCCTCACCTCTTAGAAAACTGGAAAAATTTCTCTGAACTGTCCATTATTGACTTCATTCTCATTTTCAGTGACTGGGGTTCCTTTATATACCAGTAAGCCTCAAAGTATAAAGTTATGCCCAGCTCAAAAACTATTTCCTCTTGTCAAAAGCAAAGCGTTATGCAAGTCGCCACTACAGGGTTGCTATCTCTTCGTACTTTATATAGACTGTTCATGTTCTTGTGTTTTTTTTAAAGAAATATTTATTGTCATTTTGCTGTGAGAGTATAAGCACAAGTTACACATAGATTTTTCACAATAAAGGAGTCAGCAACAAAACACAATAAATCAGGAAAGGGGGAGGAAGAAACTAGGACATAACAAACATTACAAAAAGTTCATAAAGGTTTTCTGAACCACATAATTCGAAAATCAATCTATGAGGTGTGGTCTCGATATAAGAGTTTATTAGAACGTAAAACACCATGGTGGCTGTCGCCTTAGAGGCAACAACTGTTAAAAAGGTAAATATGGAATCAAAATGGGCCACCTATGGAGACTAGGTGATAAGAGGTGGACAACCAGTGGAAATTGAAACCATATGAGGGAATAAAAGAGTTGGTAAATGATTGGTTACATTACCATCACATAAATGAAGTATTTAAAGAAGCTAAAAGTTTTGAGAAATTAAAAGATAATGTGCGAGACTGGCTTCATTATTATCAAATAAGAGAGGCCTAAAGCGCATAAAGCATTCAAAAACCATATTGTCAGGAAAGCACTATTTAATGTCTGGACAAGATATAAAGATTTTTTGGAGAACAAAACCCCAAGGTGGTTATCACCTATGGAAGCGAAAGCTATGAAAAAAATATGGAGGCAAAATGGCCAAAGTATTGTGAAATTTTGGAACAGGAAGGTGACAAGCTGAAATTGCAGAGTTATGAGAAGCTCAAAGGGAAGGTGCAAGACTGGTTACATTATTTTCAAATAAGAGAGGTTTATAATCAAGATAAAAAAATTGGTTTCCAGGTGGAAAAATCAAAGCTGGAAACAGAATTGTTGGAA
Organism: Podarcis raffonei; assembly: GCF_027172205.1. Lineage (NCBI taxonomy): Eukaryota > Metazoa > Chordata > Lepidosauria > Squamata > Lacertidae > Podarcis > Podarcis raffonei. The sequence continues at coordinate 79,762,618 of NC_070602.1, forward strand.
CCCAATGCTAAGATATTGTCAAGAATGCATAATTTGCTGTTGAAATGGAGTACTGAGGAAGAAACGGTAAAATCTGCTATGATTAAATGGGCACAAGATATTGGTCATAATATTTTGTTTGCCGACTGGGAGCAGTTGTGGACCACTGGGATTAAATTTACGGCATGTAATGCCTTAAGAGAGAATATTATGAAAATGATGTATAGGTGGTACATGACCCCAGTCAAGCTTGCAAAAATATACCATTTGCCCGATAATAAATGTTGGAAATGTAAGGAGATTGAAGGTACATTCTTTCACCTTTGGTGGACGTGCCCGAGGATTAAGGCTTTCTGGGAGATGATTTATAATGAAATGAAAAAGGTATTTAAGTATACTTTCATGAAGAAACCAGAGGCCTTTCTCCTGGGCATAGTCGGCCAATTGGTGCCAAAGAAGGACAGAACTTTCTTTATGTACGCAACAACAGCAGCAAGAATACTGATTGCAAAGTACTGGAAAACACAAGATTTACCCACCCTGGAAGAGTGGCAGATGAAGGTGATGGACTATATGGAATTGGCGGAAATGACTGGCAGAATCCGAGACCAGGGAGAAGAGTTGGTGGAAGAAGATTGGAAGAAATTTAAAGACTATTTACAAAAATATTGTAAAATTAATGAATGTTAAAATGATGATTGGATTGAACAGGGGGTATTAGCAACAAAGTTAATAAGAATATGCAAAATTGAATTGATAATGGATGAAAATATAGAGTTATAATATGTTAAGATATAGAGTTAAGATAAATGAAAGAGGGTAAGGATTTGCTGATTTGATTACCTAAATGGGAATACAAAAAGGGGAGGTGTGAGGAGGTCAAGGAAACAAGTCAATGAGCATAAAGTTATAAAAAATGGATTTGTTTTTAATTCTCTTTTACCTATTCGTTTTTTGTATATTGTATTTTTATTTGTATTTCTTCTTTTTTATGTATTTTTTTTAGGTTTTCTCTCTTTTTTTTGTTCTTTACATACGTTCTTTTTTGTATTTTGTAAACTGATGTTTTTGTAAAATTCCAATAAATATTATATAAAAAATAATAATAAAGAAGCTGAAAGAAAAATGTATTTGAATTAATAAGATCTAGGTTTGAAATAGATCTATTAAGCAACAAGGTTAAAATATTGTCAAAAATGTATAAGTTACTTTTGGAATGGCATATGAAAGATGAAGAAGTAAAATTTGTAATGATACATTGGGCAAAAGATATTGGTTATAATATACAGTTAGAAGATTGAGTAAGATGGTGGAAAGATGGAATAAATTTTACTGCATGCAGTTCGCTTAAAGAAAATATAATGAAAATGATGTATAGGTGGTATTTAACACCAGTGAAATTAGCAAAAAATGTATAGAACAA